>NC_045134.1:16786213-18030180 GCF_007655135.1 Punica granatum | reverse complement strand
CAGATTATTAACCCATGGGTGTTTTTGCAGCTGTCAGCACCCCATTTTGGCTCACCTTTCCAAACGATGATATCAGCAATGATCCAAGCCACAACCTGAGCAGAATACAGAAAAACGACTTAACAGAGCAGAAAATCACTATTCATCCTCAAGTCGGCAAAATCGGGCAAATGACACATGCATATGACAGAAGGACTCCAGGGGTCACCAAAGGGTAATAGAGTGACTAGAGAGCTCAGCAATATCCAAAACCGGCATTTTCAGTATATCACACAGACA
The DNA here is from genome assembly GCF_007655135.1 of Punica granatum. Lineage (NCBI taxonomy): Eukaryota > Viridiplantae > Streptophyta > Magnoliopsida > Myrtales > Lythraceae > Punica > Punica granatum. The sequence goes on along the minus strand of NC_045134.1, from coordinate 18,029,901 downwards.
GTTCTATTTTCCGATAGTTCGCTCATCATCGGAAGACAGCCAATATTGGACTCCAAAAATCCACTCCAATGCCAAACAGATGAAAAGTGTCCCCAAAGGCATTTTGCAAATCATCTGCTCTATACAGAACAACTTTCTGTATACAGACAACTTTTCAGTGGAAGTCCAAAAATGCCGGTTTTCTCGGAGAAAAGTTAATTCCAAATATCAGATGCGGCCATGCCCCTCAATCATACAGAGCACGAGCAATGCTTCATATTGTCTTTTAGAAGCCATACAGACACTCTGAATGACTTCCGAAGACAAAACGGGCATACCCTTTCTTCGGAAGAGCGTAACCGGAGACTGGTCTGATGGAATTACGGCAAAAAGTTCACACTACATTGCCCTGAAAACTCCAGCGGACATTCGCAATTGGGCAAAACAGACAGCAAAACCCTTCACGGTTTCCCGAGTAACCTCCGAGGGGCACAAAAGGCCATTTTCAGTGAAAATCCATATCCGGAGGTCCTCTTTGGGAAACTTGACGCCGGATGCTTACCTTACACACATGCTAGCCTTCTCAAGGCTCAATGTGGAATTGTCGGAATGAATCACACAACTCATCTAGACCCCTCGAGCAGTGCTTTAAGGGTCTCAGATGCACTTTTCATATCCTTAGAGGCCCAATCTCAGCAAACAGAGATCGCAGTAATCTCCGGATCGCCCAAGAAACTCAGAAAGCAATCTGAGAAATCCAGTTTCGGCCTCCTAGGACATCTCCTCCGGCTCCATATTTGTATTTACCGGCTTAAGGGACAAGGGCCCACGTAATTTGACAATTTATGTCAAAATGACCGACGTGGGATGCAGATACAAGATATGCTGTCAGAAGTGGGTAACCTCGCTCTGAATGCATAAAAGGAGCAAAACCGGCTTCCAAGCCTCATACAGACATTTGCAATTTCTCACGGAAAATGCCAATCTCGGACTCATTAAATCCATTTCCTCGCGTATATCGATAATTCGACGTTCAATTCAAACCACGAACTTCGAATGCGCGATCAATCGAGACCCGAGCTTTTTCCCGGTTTCTCCTCTTCGGTCGTGGGACCCACGGGCTATTCAAGATGAGTCACCCTTTACTCTAGAAGCTTCTTCTTCTTCTTCAATGCAAGAAGCCAACTTGCACTCTTGCTTGAAAATATCCAAGAGTTTGAAGACAACACTCAAGCCTCCATCAATGCTCATCAATGTCTTATCTCTTCTTCATTAATGCAATGGAAGAGGATGAGGCTTGATATTTTCTAAGCATGGGGGTTAAGAGCACTTGCTTTTGCTAATTGTGTCATTAGCTTTGCCTATAAATGGCCCAAAAGTGATTAAGATAATCACTTCTCTCTCCTCTTACACACTCTCTCCAACCTTTCTCTTTCAAGAAATCCTCTCAAACTCCATAGCCAAGAACACTCAAGAACCAGAAAACTTCAGCACTTAGAAGGAAGAGAAAAGAAAACCGAAAAGATCAAAAGAGAGCCTTGAGTTCTTAAGTCGGAAGCCGATGTTCATCATCCCGACTTAAGCTCAAAATTTCTCAAACTTCATATCCCACTCATTTTGGACCCATGGAGTTCATTGGTGAAATTGGTTTTTCCATTTGAAGTCTTTAAATTATTGTTTCAGGTCAAATAGTGCATTTCGGGTGAAATCGCTACTCTCGGGTGAATAGTGACCCGCCAGCGCCGCGCGGCGCACAGCCCGCGCGCCTGCCCTCGCCCAAGCGCACGACCGCCTCAATCCCACGCCCCGCGCGCCCGCGCACCCGCCGCGCGCCTCCCGTGCATTCCAGCCGCATTCCCCGTGCACCTAGCTCCCCGAACGTGCATCCTTTGCACCCGAGCATCCTTCCAAGCGTTCAACCGAGTCACCCGACTCTCGAAACACTTCCCCGACTCTTTCCTCGTATCCCGAGGCTAGGTAAATCACTCTTGACTTAGAGGAGTTAGGGCTTTTTTATATTTTTGCATGGCTATGGAGTACTATGGTATTTTATGCATACTTAACTTGCAAGACTTAACTTTTATGCAATTTTATGTTATATTATGCATGTGTATTACCTTATAACTTGCTAGCATGTCGGAAAAAGGTTTGGATTGTTGTTTGGAAGACCATCCCGACCCGGAAATGGCAAGTGAGCTCACGGCCAAGTCTCTAAATGGATGGCCGAGACTTGAGTTGCTCTTTTCGGTTAAGATTGGTCTCCTTAGCCCGATCCAAGTTATTTTCCGAGTTTATTTTGTTGTTCTTGCATGCATGAAGCCGGTATTATTTTATCGATTCCTTAAATAACATGTTTGTGAATGTTTGCATGTTTAAATGAGTTAATCAAATCATGGTAATACCGGCTTTTGTCAAAACGTGTTATTCATGATGTTTGATGTTTGAGCATGCGAAAAATGATTAAACCAAGACAAGGAAATTCTTTGTGATTTGAATCGAGCCATGAGAGTATTCGGCCATCTTTGACAAGGTGAAGCCGAGGGCTTCTTGGCCCTTTTTGGATCAAGAATGATTTCCTTATTTCGAGTTTAATTCATTTCTCGGATTGTACGAAAGTGTAATTTCGATATTTCCACGATTCCCATGTTAAAACATCGATTACATGTCTTTTCAAAACAAAACATGCATGGATTCGGGTATCGTTGACTCATTCGGGTCCATTCGGTTACGAGGGTAGTTTCGGTCATTGGACCAAATATCCTCGATCCTTACGGATTCGTGTTGGTCGCCGAATCACGAATCGTTTTCACAATTAAAGTATTCGGCAATAACCTTAAGCATTAATTCCACGAACGGGTTAATCGGGACGTTCACACGGTTAATTCATTCCATTTAAATAACTTTGCACGAATTGGACATTAATTTGTAACTCGCGTCGACGAATTACAAAACGGTGTTAATGCCCTTTTCAAAACCCATCATACTTTCAAATCCTTATTGTGTTGTTCTCCTTTTCTGAAAACAAATTTTCAAATCAAGGGCAAGAACATCATTTCGTGATTCGCCGACATCCTAGCGCAGTTTAAGATGTCAGTTGGGTATTCTGTATCAAAATACAGTTATCGGACTAATCATTTCACTCGACTTAACAAATCCTAGAAAATGGTTAGGCGGAACTCTAGGTTCCAAATCTAGAGTCAAAATACAAGTTTGGATCAATTCAGTGGTAATTCAGTGTCACAACACCGAATCACTATAAAAGCAATCTACACACATGATATTCGATCTCTTTTCCAAATTTCCAACAAAGCAGAATACTAAAACATTGGCACGTGTTTGATTGCTTAGCATATGGCATTTGCTTGCAAAAACACTTTTGGATTAATAAACTTGTTAATCCACGTACATTCGGTAAATACAAAACACCTTGTCTGTTATTAACATGTTGCGTGTTATCTTTCCGCACTTGTTTGCCATACGGGTCGAGCTTGATCCCTAGGCCGAATAATATTAGGGTTCAACACCCTAATCATCGAGCACAGGGTTCAACGCCCTAATCAACACTCACAGGGTCCAACGCCCTATTCAGTGAGAGCGTCCATTGAATTTCAGTTCTTCGGTCTTTTTCCCTAAACTCACGGTGAGTTAGAGTGGAATAATAACCGAACGCGAGTCGACTGGAATTCGGCCATTTGTAATTTGTATTTATTGTTTTCGAGAGCATTGTAAGGATTTTATTTTGTACATTTATTCTGTAAGAATTCCAGTCGGTGAGCGAACGGTCCGAGAGTCGAATTAATCGAATCGGTCTAATGCTTGCCCAGATACAAGTAAATCCAAGAACTCGCGGTTCTGGTTCACGCAGGGATTCAACCTCCATGGTTCGATGAACTGTAACGCAAGATTGTGAACCAATTCCCCGACACACGGGTTTACTTCTCTCTCGCTTCTCCACCGACATCGTTTAATTCATCGAAGTTACGGTGTCAAAACGTGTGAGCCGAGTGCAGCCTAATTCATGCGGTAAATAAAACAAAAATGCAAGCCTAGCAAACCAGAGTAAAGGGCGTGCGGGATATAGGCCCGCACGTAACATGAACCCCCGAACACGGATTTTCCGGTTCCGCACAGATCAATGCCTTAACGACACTAGGTGTTCCATACCCCTAGACTCGGGTAACTTATCCGCCCTCGACCTACGGGTCGTAAAATGATAAGTGGCGACTCCTTCTCTCACGCGTGTCCGTCACGCGTCCCCACGGGAAGGTGGACACTCCCAAGCCGCGCGATCCAAAAGCGCGCAATGCGGGCCCCGACGAGAGTCCACATTCGGGTCCGTACAGCTTGGCGACTCCACTGGGGACATACTTAGTGGATTCAGGCTCGATCCGTTTGCTTGCTTGCATGTTTATTTATCGCTTTCTGTACATTTACTTTTCTTGCACATTTACTTTTCTGCACTCGCATTGCATCATTCTAGTGGATTTAGGTACCAAATGCCTGAAATCCCACGGGCACCAATCTAGGAAGCTAGGTTAGTCAGAGGTTCCGAGTAAGGGAACGGATCGAGTTGGCTCCGCCACCGAACTGCCCCCAAAGATCCTCGCTCGATTTCAAGGAATTGATCCCCTTGAATCGGGAGCCCCCATCCCTAGTTAGTGGTTTTCCCAGTAGAACACTGAAACCATGCATAAACAGGGACCGTCATGCTGGACCAAAACAAACCTCATGCCGTCAACCGACCCAAAGTCCGGTCTTTGAGTCGGCCCCTAGTTTTCTTTTAGGCGGGCCTTTTGTTGTTTTTCTACAATGAGCGATGTACATTGTAATAGATACAGATATACTTTACTTTTCTGCACTGCATGCATGTTTTCAAAACAACCTAGGACATTACATCAGTTTGTTTATAAACATTAAACCAACATCTCTCCATTAGGTAAGGATGGATCGCTCGCATCCCTGTCTTAGGCTCGATGTCATCATCATGCCATCTGCGGACATTACTCGCCTTTGGAATACATTCCGCCCATTGACCGTGCATTCCTCCGGCTCATCATAGGAGACTTGCCATTACTCGCTGATTCCCCATTGACTGGACCCTACTCAGAACTGCTATTAGTTTTTGGGACACTCAGCGGGCCGTATTCAGTTTTCAGGGGTCAGAGCTAGCTCCCACAGTAGAGGAGTACGCGGCACTCATTCAGCGACCCATGCCGACCCTCGACATCGTGGCGCCCAACCAGTTCGCCACGATACAGAGTAGACTCGCCATCCTCTTAGATCTCCGCGACGAAGAAATTCGTCTTGAGCTTCAGCATGGAGGGGAGCATAGCGTTAGGACCGCATGGCTCATAGACTTCATACATGTTCGTTCTCTCAATGCCAGGGAGAATCGTACCAGCGTGACGCCTGTCACGGGTTCCTCTTGCTCATCTTTGGGACCATCCTATTCCCCCACTCGTCGAACCTCATAGACGGGGCACTTGCCCAAGTCATCCTCCAAGTGGTAGGAGGCCGTAGCTATGTAGAAGCCGTCTTGGCTGAGACCATTCGGTCTCTTGACTATGTACGAGAGGTTCGACGTGGTAGAATGAGAGGAGCTCCGCATCTTCTTCAGATTTGGCTCCTCGCACACATCAGGCCGTTCTGCTCATCACATCCCTTTTCCTACATCACTGACGAGCGTTCGCTCATCGCTCGCCTACTTCAAGTGTTTCGGCCCCTCCGATCGCGACTACACCGATTGGATCCAGTTCTTCAAGAGACTCACCCCGGCACAGTTTTTGTGGGCTGCTCGCTGGAATCCCGGTGGACCCATGACCATTGGATGCCCTTCAGTCATAGGACTTCCTCTGATCAGTCACTTAGGGAGCACACTTGTTTTCCCAGCCCGAGTCATCAGACAACTTGGCGGCTTACAGGATATTCCTAGAGAGGCAGATCGCACTCCACACCGCTTCATGTGGACGGATATTATAACTTTACTTCCAGATAGGGTTCTGCGGATTAGAGAAGTTCAACGTTTATGGAACACGCGCACCGTTCAAGAGCTCTATTTCCCGGAGCACCCTACCGACGACGAACGAGCTTTCTCAGCTACCGTAGCATATGTGGGCATTCCAATTCCATCCACAGGACTCACACCCGTTCGTCGACGACATTTGCCGCGGATTCCTCACGCACCGCATGCAGACATTCCAGACGCGGAGAGCTCAGTCCAAGGAGTCATGCGCACAGAATTGCAGTCCATCAGAGAAGAGCGAGATCGACTCCGTTGTGAGCTTGTGGATATTCGCGCAGAACTCACTGATCACAGAGAGCTTCAGAGCGAGTTGGCTCAGATTCGCGCACGCATAGCGAACCAAGACAGGGAGATAGCGCGTTTGAGCGCTATGCTGGACCGAGCGCGGGCAAAAGCTCGCAAGGTCTTTCATCCTTAGGTTTAGTTTGTTAACGCTTTTGCCCCGCACCGGACCCACGCAGCGTTCACTCAGCTACGGGTTGTAATAGTTGGCGGTTTAATGTTTATGTTTCCTTTTCAAACAGACTGTCTTTATAAATTATAGAATATGAATCAAACTGATGTAATGGCATTAGTATTTTCAAACTTATGCACCTCATGCATTCATATACTGTCATCTATATTTTGAAGATAGTCAAAGCACTATAAGTACACTCATACACTTACGCATACAGGTACTAACAACTGGCGTCCCATCGATATCCGACTCGTGCACGAGTAAGGATGGCAGAAGACCAACAACCCGCCATTCTTGAACAGGATACTCCGCCAACGCCGATACATTCTCAAACACCACTGACGCAAGTTACATCACCTGTAATGCTCACGGACATATCTACAGCGCATTCAGGCGTCCCTATCGGACATCCTCCACCAACAGTACAGACGGCGTCCAACCTTGTGGAGTCCGCACGTTTTACTGCGTTAGAAGGAATGGTGAACCACTTGGCGGCCAACATGGCCACCAACATGACTGAGCTCATGGCCATGCTCAGGAATCAGAATCAGGCCTCATCGAGCTTTACTCCGCCTCTGGAGCATAGACCAATTGTCGATCCAAATCCAATGGTCACTCCAACCTTTGCTTCGGAGGCTGAAGACGCATCTTTCTCGGCAATGGCGTTTGCACCAACAGTCCATCCGATCAATGATCCTTTACCGCCACCACCTGCTCCAACAGCAGTTCCGTTGCCACCAGCAGCTTTCTTATCCACGGACTCTACTATGCATGCGCTGCCACCGCTAACCGTGTCAATGCATCCTCCAATCTATACTGTGCCACCACCGACAGTTCCTCCGGTCACGATCGCACAGGCTCCTGTTTCCACTGCAGACCAATTTCCTTTCCAAACTCCACAACCCCAAATAAGCTTTTCTTACCCTGCTCCACCGCCCCTAAACATTCCTCCCACTGAACCGGGCACGCCTACTCAGGCTGCCCCTCCAGCTCTACCGACAAACGACCTTCTCGAAGCGGAGAATGAACAGGAGAGAATAAAGAGAATGGAGGAAACCATTCGAGCCCTCCAAGTAGGCAACCCCCGTTTCGATTTCAGTGACAGTGACTGGAATCTCTTTCCAGGCATGCGGCTGCCCCCTAAGATCAAAATTCCAGAGTTCAAAAGATATGATGGGACCAGAGACCCTCGGCATCATCTCCGTCATTATCAGAGCAAAATGCTCTCATACTGGGATTATGAGGAATTCGTCATTCAGACTTTCCAAGATAGTCTTATGGGATCGGCGCTAGATTGGTTTATGACCCTGAAAGCCGGCGATGTCCCTACATGGACAGATCTTTCTCAGAAGTTCCTCGACCAGTATCGATTTTGTGCGGAAACACCTCCTACCCTTCTCGATCTCAGCATGACAGAGATGAAGGAGGGTCAAGCTTTCGAAGCATACGCAACGGAATGGAGAGGAAGAGCAGCAAAGCACATTCCTCCAATCACTGAGCGACAACAAGTTCAGCTGTTCCACTCCACACTCAGAGGCGCGTATTACTCACATCTCCTGGCTCATACTTCCTCCTTCTCGGACTTGATCGAGGCAGGAAAGAAGCTTGACATGGGTGTTAAGTTAGGAAGAATCGAAGGCCCATCAAAGAAGAAGGATGGAGAGACGTCAAAGAAGCAGACTGCTGGAACCTCCAGGAGAAGCAAAGACATGACTATTGGCGCCGTCAACTCCGGATATCAGGCTTCACAGCCGATTTCGGTGGACTATACTCCTGCATTACAGACTCCCCAGGCATATGCACATCCCGTGCATTATGTGCAGCCCTACCAAACATCGCAGGCTTATTTCCCAACCCCGCCAACTGTTATCCAGTCGCAACTTCCGCAACAGCATATTCCTACTCAGGCTCAACAAGGTAGACCCCCCGGCTTCGAGATCTCCTCAGTCGGTTCAACGTGCTCCAGCCCCCAGAACTTATCAGGACAAAGTTGCACAACCGCGTCCACACAAGCAGTACACCACTTTACCAGCCCCTCTTTCTCACATATTCAGGCAGCTTCTTGCAGGCAACAAGATCAGAACAGAACGCCTGGTCCCAACTTTGACCCCGCAGTGCAGAATCAGAACTTACACTGTGAATTCCATCGGGGTGCTCCTGGTCATACCCTCGACAATTGCTGGACACTCCGGAATAAAATTCAGGAGTTGATCGACGCAAGGCAAATCTCCTTTAATGAAGTGAAGCCACCGAATGTCCGCGCAAACCCTCTCCCCGATCATGGATCAGGTTCAGGACCTTCTATCAACATGATCAGCATCGCTTCTATCAAAGAGGAAAAGACGCGCAGAAGACCTCAATTCCCTTTATTGTCAATTATGCTCCGACAAATGATGCATTTACATCTGACGTCCCATTCGTTATCGAGGTTCTTGCGAAGGAGCCATACCAAGACCGTCGAGTTCCCTGGGATTATGGGAATGAGGTTGCCAACATGGAGCATGAGATGAGTGCGATGGGCATCACGCGCTCAGGACGAGTTTATCAGGGTCCAGAGTCTACAGACAAAGGGAAAGCCCCTGTTATTACATCCTCAGCCGTTCCAGAAGCCGTGCCAGTCTTTACAAAGAAGGTCACCGATCAAGAAGCGGAAGCTTTCATGAAAGTGATCAAGGCAAGTGAGTACAAAGTGGTGGAGCAAATGGGCAAGTCACCCGCCCATATCTCGCTCCTCGCGTTGCTTTTGAGCTCCGAGCCGCATCGGAATGCTTTGTTGAAAGTCCTCACCGCGGCACAAGTCCCAAAAGACACGGCACCGGATAATATCGAGCAGACTGTTAGTTCAATCTTCTCGAATCAGATATCCTTTGCAGATGATGAGCTTCCATCCGAAGGTCAGGAACACTTACGGGCATTGCACATAGTCTGTAAGTGCAACAATCACATTGTTGGTCGAGTCATGATCGACAACGGCTCTGCTCTCAACGTTTGCCCCGTCTCCACACTGAAACAGATGAACGTGGACATGAGCCGCATCCGTGCAAGCAAGACCACTGTTCGAGCCTTTGATGGCTCTAGGAGAGAAGTGAATGGAGAAATCGATCTCCTGATCGATGTGGGTCCTTGCTCATTCTCTGTCACCTTTCAGATCCTCGAGATACCCAATGCTTTCAGTCTCTTGCTCGGGAGACCATGGATTCACGCCGCCGGCGCTGTTCCTTCGTCGCTGCACCAGAAACTGAAGTTCTTCGTCGAAGGTAAGCTTATCACTGTCAACGGTGAGGAAGACTACGCAGTCTACAAGGAGACAGCCGTTCCTTACATCAGCATTGGAGAAGATCAGAATCTTCCCTTTCACTCTTTCGACACGATTTCCGTAATCCGAGACTACGGAAAAGTCGGTCCATCACGAACCGATCGTATGATTGGAAAGGTTCTGTTGAAGAACGATTACGTCCCCGGAACTGGACTTGGGGCACGTGCACAGGGAATCCTTCGACCGATTGAAATGGAGGAATACCGCAATAGGAGGGGACTTGGCTTTCGCCCCTCCTGTCATGAGATCGTGCAGTCTCGCCGTGGAAAGCATCTACACCGCCTTGCTGTACATTACGAAAAGCTCTTCAGGGGCATTCTGGTTCCACCACTCTCACAGTTTTTTGCAGCACCACCGCAGATCATGGGAGGCACCTCCGATAGCCCAATCACTGAAACAGATGACTTCTCTTCGGATGCAGTTGAAGCGTTTTTGGCTTTGCCAGCCATATATGCCGTCACTGAGGAGACATCTTCCAGGGTTCATATCCGCCCTGTACGGGAGGATGAGGAGCTTACCAACTGGACTTCAGTTCCGCTCTACTCGGCCGTAGTTGCCGATGTGTAAGACGGTCTTTATATATAATGCTACCTGTGTGTCGGCAACGCCATAAGCCACACAACAGAAGAGGGGTTTTTGTTATGGCTTGTTAATAAAATCCCTACATGCTTTTTGAATTTTTGTGTCTAGATTCTCTCTCTCATGCTTACTTCTAGCATCTTTAATTTCTAAAACAATTCGCTTTCGTGTCCAAGCTCCAATCGAATCCAAATCACCGATGCAACGATTCGAATTCGTCCGAAACACACCTCAGAAAGTCCCTACCCATATATTTCGGGGAAGGACTTGACGAGAACGGTCGCGTGCCCGAGATAGAAGAGAGTTTGCATTGTCTTGAAAACCATCAACTCACTTCGATCGAGCCAACCGAAGAGATCAACATAGGCACCACAGAAGAGCAACGCACCCTAAGGATCAGGACGGATCTCGACCCCGCACAGAGAGCCCGGATGATCGATTTCTTGTCAGAGTATCAAGAGGTCTTCGCTTGGTCTTATACCGATATGCCAGGTTTGGACCCCTCGATCGTAAAGCATTTCCTCCCACTCGACACTGAAAGATTTCCGCCCAAACGTCAACACTTACGGCGTCAACGAGCTGATCTTCTTCTCCGCATTAAAGAGGAGGTCGTCAAACAGGTGGATGCGGGATTCTTAGAGGTATGCAATTACTCTGAATGGGTAGCTAACGTGGTGCCAGTGGAAAAGAAGAATGGGAAGGTCAGAGTCTGCATCGACTATCGAGACCTTAACAAGGCCAGTCCTAAGGATAACTTCCCGCTGCCCCATATCGACGTCTTGGTGGACAATACAGCACGCCACACACAATTCTCCTTCATGGATGGTTTTTCTGGATACAATCAGATTCAGATGGCCGAGGAGGATAAGATCAAAACGACGTTCATCACGATGTGGGGTACGTTTTGTTACAAGGTCATGCCTTTTGGTCTCAAAAACGCTGGGGCAACCTATCAGCGGGCAATGGTCACTCTATTTCATGACATGATGCATAAAGAGATAGAGGTTTACGTCGACGACATGATCGCAAAGTCCAAAGCAGGTGAAGATCATCTTGTCAACCTCAGGCGGCTATTTGATCGTCTCAGGAAGTACAAACTCCGACTCAACCCAACGAAATGCACTTTCGGCGTCAAGTCAGGAAAATTGCTAGGGTTTGTAGTCAGCGAAAAGGGCATCGAGGTTGATCCCGACAAAGTCAAGGCGATCATGGAATTGCCCCCTCCATCGACAGTGCGCGAAGTAAGGAGTTTCCTAGGACGGCTGAATTACATCGCACGTTTCATTGCAAATTTAACAGACAAGTGCCAACCACTCTTCCGTTTGCTTCGCAAAAATGCAGCGGTTGAATGGGATGACGAGTGTCAGAAAGCTTTTGATACAGTCAAGGCATACCTAGTTCAGCCACCGGTGTTGGTTCCACCTTCACCGGATCGTCCTCTCATTCTGTACCTGACAGTACGCCGACAATCCATCGGATGCATGTTAGGGCAAAAGGACGATTCCTCTCATGCAGAGCGAGCAATTTATTATTTAAGCAAAAAGTTCACTGAAGGGGAGTCCAACTACCCTGAGATAGAGAAGATGTGTTGCGCACTCGTTTGGGTCATGCAAAGGCTCCGGCAATACACTCTCTACCATACTGTTCGCCTGCTGTCAAAGACAGATCCTTTGAAGTATCTACTCAGCAGTCCGTCCTCCATGAGGAACATAGCAAAATGGCGTTGCCAACTGACGGAGTATGACATCGAATACGTATCACGCACGTCAGTGAAGGGCCAAGCAATTGCAGATCATCTAGCGGAGTTTCCGATCGAGGACGACACACCGATCAACCCTAACTTTCCAGATGAAAGGATCCTCCAAGTGAGTGATGAGGAAGAGACTCTAGGATGGAAGATGTACTTTGACGGTGCAGTCAATTCCACTGGGTCTGGTATCGGCGCGGTGCTGATATCCCCTGAGGGGCGTCATTTCCCTGTTGCAGCGAAGATTGATTTCCCTTGCACCAACAACATAGCCGAATATGAAGCTTGTATCCTCGGTTTGCAGGCCGCAATCTACCTCAAAGTCAAGGAGTTAAAAGTGTTTGGCGATTCTATGCTCACAATCTTCCAGACGCTTAAACAATGGAAGACGAAAGATCCAAAGTTGGTGCCATATCATGAGTACCTCGAAGAGTTGACAGAGAACTTCAAAGATATCTCATTTACGTACACCCCACGCATGAAGAACCAGTTCGCAGATGCACTTGCAACGCTCGCATCCATGGTGAGCATTACGAAGGAGAATCTCATAGAACCTCTCGAGTTTGAGATTGCTCAGGGCCCTGCCCATTGCGATGTAATTGATGCTGTTGACGGCAAACCGTGGTACGCAGACATCAAGCACTTGCTGCAAACAGGTCAATTCCCAGCGTTCACCGATCGTCATGACCGGAGGACTCTACGCCGCATTGCGGCACACTTTTTCCTGAGTGGCGAGACTCTCTACCGCCGTTCATTCGATGCTACACTACTTCGGTGTGTCGACGAGAATGAGGCACAACGCCTCATGGAAGAAGTGCACGAAGGAAATTGCGGACCTCATATGAATGGACTCATGCTAGCAAAGAAGCTCATGCGACTCGGGTACTTCTGGTCTACCATGGAGACCGACTGCGTCAAGCATGTCAGACACTGTCACTTGTGTCAAGTCTACGCGAATCAGATCAGAGCACCACCCAACGAGCTCCATCCAATGGCTGCTCCGTGGCCATTTTCAATGTGGGGCATGGACGTGATTGGTCCAGTCAACCCTAAAGCATCCAATGGACATTTGTTCATACTGGTAGCTATCGATTACTTCACCAAGTGGATCGAAGCTATCACCCTTGCGTCAGTCACTGCAAAGGCCGTGGCTCGCTTCCTCAAACGCGACATCATTGCGCGATACGGGGTCCCTGCGACTCTCATCACCGACAATGCCAAGAACCTGAATAATAAGCTCATTGACGAGCTCTGTGCACAGTTCAGGATCCAACATCGTAATTCCTCTCCATATCGTCCACAAATGAATGGTGCGGTAGAGGCAGCGAATAAGAATATAAAGAAAATCATCGAAAAAATGACGGTGAATTACAAGGACTGGCATGAGATGCTCCCGTTTGCACTCTTGGCATATCGGACTTCTATCCGCTCATCCACCGGGGCAACCCCGTATTCTTTGGTCTACGGCATGGAAGCGGTTCTTCCAATCGAAGTGGAGATTCCCTCCATGAGGGTTCTTGCCGAGTCCAAACTCGAGGAAGCAGAATGGGCGAAGCAACGCTATGAACAGCTTAATCTCATCGACGAGAAGCGGCTAACTGCACTTTGCCACGGTCAGTGCTATCAGCAAAGAATGGCTCGAACATTCAACAAAAAAGTTCGTCCTCGCAAGTTCAGCCCCAGCGACCTCGTCTTGCGAAAAGTTTTACACATCGCCCCAGATTCCAGGGGCAAGTTCGCTTACAAGTACGACGGTCCATTCATCGTTAAAGAAGTCTTTGACGGAGGGGCAATCATTCTCAACGATATGGACGGAAACGAGAACGCTCTTCGGTCAATGCTGATGCTCTTAAGAAATACTATCCGTGATGGTGTTTCTCTTATCCCACTGCGGATGTTTTCTCAAATGCACATTACATTTTATCTTTCTTTGCATGTACAGTTCCCAACACTTTTAATTTCGTTAACTCATGTACTCCCATCTTCTGCTCTTTCCCTTTTCTCTGAATTTTTCCTGAGAGAAAAAGAATGGATTTCCCGCTAGGTTGAAAACCTCTTTGAGGCGGCCTAGGCAAAAATTAGGGAATGAGAGGCACGGTTTAAAATCCCGCAAGGGGGAACCGTGGCAAAAGGAGAGCATGAATCAAAATCCTCGCTAGGCTGAAAACCCGAAAAGGGCGGTCTAGGCAAAAGTTAGAGGAATCGAGAGGTGCGATCAGACCCAATACGGATGATCGTAGCAAAAGGTGAGATCTAAATGAGAGAAATGTCAAACAAAACAACCCGTTAGGTCGTCACGCGTCTTGCGACCTAGGCAAAAATTAGGGGACCTTCGGCAGCTCGACCACGAAATGACAGCTACATTCAGCATGCAGCGGCAACAAACAGTGGTTTGACAGTCTTCAATGCAAGCAAACTCTCTTTTACTCTCAGAGCATGAAACACGTTTCGACATACAGTCGAATCTTTGTATCCTTGATTTGGAGGATCCCAAAGAATCCCCCTATACCCTTATGCAAATTCTACAGGTCATGCCTGTTCTGTAAAAAGCCTTTCTTGTCAAATCACAAACCTAGCGGGATACGACCATCCCTTTAAATGGTCATCAAGTTCAAATCCCCAAAGCATTATTATTCAGACTTCTTTCTACATCTTCATTATGGCTGTAGAGTAGAACTGACAACTACTGTTAGCTCCCATGGTTCTATATGCAGGAACGAAGATGTGAACCTCGGAAGAAGTCTTTCTTTGATGAATGCATGTCTGCCTTATGCTAAGGACCACAACTAAAATCCAAGGAGAAGTCTTCAGGATAATACTCCATGCATTCAATCGCATCACAATCAGTTGGCAAACAATGAAACATTCTGCCACTACATCGATTGCAACACGGACAAGCTCAGTGACGGAGGAAGCACAATGATTCCTTCCACACCTCACGCAACTCCCCAACGTTTGCATTTACTTTTTGCAATGCATCCCATGCAATTTACTTTTCTGCATTTCGGGTACGTCCCGACTACTTTTCCGCATTTCGGGTACGTCCCGACTACTTTTCCCGCATTTCGGGTACGTCCCCGACTACTTTTCAGCATTTCGGGTACGTCCCGACTACTTTTCCGCACTTCGGGTACGTCCCGACTATTTTCCGCACTTCGGGTACGTCCGACTATTTTCCGCACTTCGGGTACGTCCCGACTACTTTTCCTGCATTTCGGGTACGTCCCGACTATTTTCCGCATTTCGGGTACGTCTCGAATATTTTCCGCACTTCGGGTACGTCCCGACTACTTTTCCGCATTTCGGGTACGTCCCGACTACTTTTCTGCACCATGCAAACCGCCGGGCAAAACACCCCGCACCTTGCAAACCCGCCGGGCAACACGCCCCGCACCCCGCAAGTCCATTGGGTAGGCGCCTTTGAACCATGTTGTTCATTCGGTATGCGCCCCGTGCATATTGCAAACCCTTCGGGTACGTCCCGACTACTTTTCTGCATTTCGGGTACGTCCCGACTACTTTTTCTGCATTTCGGGTACGTCCCGACTACTTTCCTGCATTTCGGGTACGTCCCGACTACTTTTTCGCATTTCGGGTACGTCCCGACTACTTTTCTGCATTTCGGGTACGTCCCGACTACTTTTCCTGCATTTCGGGTACGTCCCGACTACTTTCCTGCACTTCGGGTACGTCCCGACTACTTATCTGCTTAGGGGTCCATCCCCTCAGGTTCATCCTGACTTTTACATTTCTGCATCAGGTATAACATCCCCACATATCCAAAGTAAGCGGGAGAAGACTGTTATCGAAAATTCCATGTCAATCATTGCTATCAAATTGGGGCGCTTCTGAAGTCTTTGGCTGCATCCTCTACTCGAGCATGCAGTCAAAGAGGGGCAAGCTGTCAGCACCCCATTTTGGCTCACCTTTCCAAACGATGATATCAGCAATGATCCAAGCCACAACCTGAGCAGAATACAGAAAAACAACTTAACAGAGCAGAAAATCACTATTCATCCTCAAGTCGGCAAAATCGGGCAAATGACACATGCATATGACAGAAGGACTCCAGGGGTCACCAAAGGGTAATAGAGTGACTAGAGAGCTCAGCAATATCCAAAACCGGCATTTTCAGTTTATCACACAGACAGTTCTATTTTCCGATAGTTCGCTCAATCATCGGAAGATAGCAATATTGGACTCCAAAAATCCACTCCAATGCCAAACAGATGAAAAGTGTCCCCAAAGGCATTTTGCAAATCATCTGCTCTATACAGAACAACTTTCTGTATACAGACAACTTTTCAGTGGAAGTCCAAAAATGCCAGTTTCTCGGAGAAAAGTTAATTCCAAATATCAGATGCGGCCATGCCCCTCAATCATACAGAGCACGAGCAATGCTTCATATTGTCTTTTAGAAGCCATACAGACACTCTGAATGACTTCCGAACGACAAAACGGGCATACCCTTCTTCGGAAGAGCGTAACCGGAGACTAGTCTGATGGAATTACGGCAAACGAAGTTCACACTACATTGCCCTGAAAACTCCAGCGGACATTCGCAATTGGGCAAAACAGACAGCAAAACCCTTCACGGTTTCCCGAGTAACCTCCGAGGGGCACAAAAGGCCATTTTCAGTGAAAATCCATATCCGGAGGTCCTCTTTGGGGAAACTTGACGCCGGATGCTTACCTTACACAATGCTAGCCTTCTCAAGGCTCAATGTGGAATTGTCGGAATGAATCACACAACTCATCTAGACCCCTCGAGCAGTGCTTTAAGGGTCTCAGATGCACTTTTCATATCCTTAGAGGCCCAATCTCGGCAAACAGAGATCACAGTGATCTCCGGATCGCCCAAGAAACTCAGAAAGCAATATGAGAAATCCAGTTTCGGCCTCCTAGGACATCTCCAGCTCCATATTTGTATTTACCGGCTTAAGGGACAAGGGCCCACGTAATTTGACAATTTATGTCAAAATGACCAACGTGGGATGCAGATACAAGATATGCTGTCAGAAGTGGGTAACCTCGCTCTGAATGCAAAAAAGGAGGAAAACCGGCTTCCAAGCCTCGTACAGACATTTGGCAATTTCTCACGGAAAATGCCAATCTCGGACTCATTAAATCCATTTCCTCGCGTATATCGATAATTCGACGTTCAATTCAAACCACGAACTTCGAATGCGCGATCAATCGAGACCCGAGCTTTTTCCCGGTTTCTCCTCTTCGGTCGTGGGACCCACGGGCTATTCAAGATGAGTCACCCTTTACTCTAGAAGCTTCTTCTTCTTCTTCAATGCAAGAAGCCAACTTGCACTCTTGCTTGAAAATATCCAAGAGTTTGAAGACAACACTCAAGCCTCCATCAATGCTCATCAATGTCTTATCTCTTCTTCATTAATGCAATGGAAGAGGATGAGGCTTGATATTTTCTAAGCATGGGGGTTAAGAGCACTTGCTTTTGCTAATTGTGTCATTAGCTTTGCCTATAAATGGCCCAAAAGTGATTAAGATAATCACTTCTCCTCTTACACACTCTCTCCAACCTTTCTCTTTCAAGAAATCCTCTCAAACTCCATAGCCAAGAACACTCAAGAACCAGAAAACTTCAGCACTTAGAAGGAAGAGAAAAGAAAACCGAAAAGATCAAAAGAGAGCCTTGAGTTCTTAAGTCGGAAGCCGATGTTCATCATCCCGACTTAAGCTCAAAATTTCTCAAACTTCATATCCCACTCATTTTGGACCCATGGAGTTCATTGGTGAAATTGGTTTTTCCATTTGAAGTCTTTAAATTATTGTTTCAGGTCAAATAGTGCATTTCGGGTGAAATCGCTACTCTCGGGTGAATAGTGACCCGCCAGTGCCGCCCGCGCGCCTGCTCGCGCGCAAGCGCACGCCCGCGCCCCGAGCACGCCCGCTCGCCTGCCCGCGCCCTGCGCACGCCGCGCGCCTCCCTCCCGTGCATTCCAGCCGCATTCCCCGTGCACCTAGCTCCCCGAACGTGCATCCTTTGCACCCGAGCATCCTTCCAAGCGTTCAACCGAGTCACCTGACTCTCGAACACTTCCCCGACTCTTTCCTCGTATCCCGAGGCTAGGTAAATCACTCTTGACTTAGAGGAGTTAGGGCTTTTTTATATTTTTGCATGGCTATGGAGTACTATGGTATTTTATGCATACTTAACTTGCAAGACTTAACTTTTATGCAATTTTATGTTATATTATGCATGTGTATTACCTTATAACTTGCTAGCATGTCGGAAAAAGGTTTGGATTGTTGTTTGGAAGACCATCCCGACCCGGAAATGGCAAGTGAGCTTACGGCCAAGTCTCTAAATGGGATGGCCGAGACTTGAGTTGCTCTTTTCGGGTTAAGATTGGTCTCCTTAGCCCGATCCAAGTTATTTTCCGAGTTTATTTTGTTGTTCTTGCATGCATGAAGCCGGTATTGTTTTATCGATTCCTTAAATAACATGTTTGTGAATGTTTGCATGTTTAAATTAGTTAATCAAATCATGGTAATACCGGCTTTTGTCAAAACGTGTTATTCATGATGTTTGATGTTTGAGCATGCGAAAAATGATTAAACCAAGACAAGGAAATTCTTTGTGATTTGAATCAAGCCATGTGAGTATTCGGCCATCTTTGACAAGGTGAAGCCGAGGACTTCTTGGCCCTTTTTGGATCAAGAATGATTTCCTTATTTCGAGTTTAATTCATTTCTCGGATTGTACGAAAGTGTAATTTCGATATTTCCACGATTCCCATGTTAAAACATCGATTACATGTCTTTTCAAAACAAAACATGCATGGATTCGGGTATCGTTGACTCATTCGGGTCCATTTGGTTACGAGGGTAGTTTCGGTCATTGGACCAAATATCCTCGATCCTTACGGATTCGTGTTGGTCGCCGAATCAAGAATCGTTTTCACAATTAAAGTATTCGGCAATAACCTTAAGCATTAACTCCACGAACGGGTTAATCGGGACGTTCACACGGTTAATTCATTCCATTTAAATAACTTTGCATGAATTGGACATTAATTCGTAACTCGCGTCGACGAATTACAAAATGGTGTTAATGCCCTTTTCAAAACCCTCATACTTTCAAATCCTTATTGTGTTGTTCTCCTTTTCTGAAAACAAATTTTCAAATCAAGGGCAAGAACATCATTTCGTGATTCGCCGACATCTTAGCGCAGTTTAAGATGTCAGTTGGGTATTCTGTATCAAAATACAGTTATCGGACTAATCATTTCACTCGACTTAATCAAATCCTAGAAAATGATTAGGCGGAACTCTAGGTTCCAAATCTAGAGTCAAAATACAAGTTTGGATCAATTCAGTGGTAATTCAGTGTCACAACACCGAATCACTATAAAAGCAATCTACACACATGATATTCGATTCTCTTTTCCAAATTTCCAACAAAAGCAGAATACTAAAACATTGGCACGTGTTTGATTGCTTAGCATATGGCATTTGCTTGGAAAAACACTTTTGGATTAATAAACTTGTTAATCCACGTACATTCGGTAAATACAAAACACCTTGTCTGTTATTAACATGTTGCGTGTTATCTTTCCGCACTTGTTTGCCATACGGGTCGAGCTTGATCCCTAGGCCGAATAATATTAGGGTTCAACACCCTAATCATCGAGCACAGGGTTCAACGCCCTAATCAACACTCACAGGGTCCAACGCCCTATTCAGTGAGAGCGTCCATTGAATTTCAGTTCTTCGGTCTTTTTCCCTAAACTCACGGTGAGTTAGAGTGGAATAATAACCGAACGCGAGTCGACTGGAATTCGGCCATTTGTAATTTGTATTTATTGTTTTCGAGAGCATTGCAAGGATTTTATTTTGTACATTTATTCTGTAAGAATTCCAGTCGGTGAGCGAACGGTCCGAGAGTCGAATTAATCGAATCGGTCTAATGCTTGCCCAGATACAAGTAAATCCAAGAACTCGCGGTTCTGGTTCACGTAGGGATTCAACCTCCATGGTTCGATGAACTGTAACGCAAGATTGTGAACCAATTCCCCGACACACGGGTTTACTTCTCTCTCAGCTTCTCCACCGACATCGTTTAATTCATCGAAGTTACGGTGTCAAAACGTGTGAGCCGAGTGCAGCCTAATTCATGTGGTTAATAAAACAAAAATGCAAGCCTAGCAAACATATTATCGAAAGGGCGTGCGGGATATAGGCCCGCACGTAACATGAACCCCCGAACACGGATTTTCCGGTTCCGCACAGATCAATGCCTTAACGACAAACTAGGTGTTCCATACCCCTAGACTCGGGTAACTTATCCGCCCTCGACCTACGGGTCGTAAAATGATAAGTGGCGACTCCTTCTCTCACGCGTGTCCGTCACGCGTCCCCACGGGAAGGTGGACACTCCCAAGCCGCGCGATCCAAAAGCGCGCAATGCGGGCCCCGACGAGAGTCCACATTCGGGTCCGTACACAAGCAAATGCCATATGCTAAGCAATCAAACACGTGCCAATGTTTTAGCATTCGACTTTGGTTTGAAACTTGAAAAGGAGAGTCAAATCTCATGTGTGTGGATTGCTTTTACAATTATTCGGTGTTGTGACACTGAATTACCACTGAAATGATCCAAACTTGTATTTTGACTCTAGATTTGGAACCTAGAGTTCCGCCTAACCATTTTCTAGGATTTGGTTAAGTCGAATGAAATGATTAGTCCGGTAATTGTATTTTGATACAGAATACCCAATAGACATCTTAAACGATGCTAAGATGACGGCAAATCACAAAATGATGTTCCTGCCCTTGATTTGAAAATTTGTTTTTAGAAAAAGGAGAACAACACAATACGGATTTGAAAGTATGAGAGTTTTGAAAAGGGCATTAACACCTTTTTGTAATTCGTCGACACGAGTTACAAATTAATGTCCAATTTGTGCAAAGTTGTTTAAATTGAATGAATTAACCGTGTGAACGTCCCGATTAACCCGTTCGTGGAATTAATGCTTAAGGGTTGTGCCGAATGCATTAATTGTGAAAGCGATTCATGATTCGACGACCAAGACGATTCCATAAGGATCGAGGATATTTGGTCCAATGACCGCAACTACCCTCGTAACTGAATGGACCCGAATGAGTCATCGATACCCGAATCCATGCATGCTTTGTTTTGAAAAGACATTTTCATGCGATATTGCGACGATAATGTAAATTGTAAATTACACGAAAGCCGAGAACGGACTCAAAACGGGAAGAAGAAGCCTCATGCAACCCGTAAAAGTCTAAGAGGCTCTCGGCCACTTCTCTTTGGAGATAGCCGAGAGGTCCCATGGCCCGAATAGGGTTCCACGAGGTTTACCCGTCTCGTTTTGAATCATTTCTCGCATGCTCAAACGACAAACATGATAAATGACACGATTAAACGAAAATCGGTATTGCCATGATTTGAATAACGCATTCGAACATGCAAACATGCACAAACGAGTTATTTAAGGAATCGATAATACAATACTGACTTCATGCATGTAAGAAAACACGAGAAGACTCAGGAATCGAACTTGGATCGGGCTAAGAAGGCCGTTCTTAACCCGAGGAAAGCAAGCCAAGTCTCGGTTACCTCTTCTTGAGGGAAACCCAAGAGCTCTTTTGCTTATTTCGGGTCGGGAAGGTCTTCCGAGGGTCGATTCAAATGTTTCCCGACATACTAACATATTAATCGAGGATAAACATGCATGATATAATGTAAAAGTGTAGAAACATGAAGTCTTGCAAGTGAACATGCTTTGTGCACCATATTACTCCATAGCCATGCAAATAATGTAAAAAGCCCTAACTCCTCTAAGTCAAGAGTGATTTACCTAACCTCGGGATACGAGGAAAGAGTCGGGGAAGTGTTCGAGAGTCGGGTGACTCGGTTGAACGCTTGGAAGGATGCTCGGGTGCAAAGGATGCACGTTCGGGGAGCTAGGTGCACGGGGAGCGCGGCTGGAGTGCACGGGAGGCGCGCGGGGCGCGCGGGGGCGCGGGCAGGCGCGCGGCTGTGCGCGTGGGGCGTGCGCCGGCGCGCGGGCTGGTGCACGGCTGGCACACGACTGGCACTGTTCACCCGAGAGTGACGATTCTTCACCCGAAATGCACTAAATGACCTGAAACAATAATTTAAAGACTTCAAATGGAAAAACCAATTTCACCAATGAACTCCATGGGTCCAAAACATATGGTCCATGGAGTTTGAGAATTTTTGAAGTTAAGTCGGGATGATGAACACCGGCTTCCGACTTAAGAACTTCGGGTTTTGTTCGATGTTTTCTTTTCGGTTTTTCAAAGCTAAAGCTTGCTGGTTCTTGGGTGTTCTTGGCTATGGAGTTTGAGAGGTTTTCTAGAGGGAGAATGCTTGGAGAGAGTGTGTAAGAGGAGAAGTGATTAACTTAATCACTTTGGGGCTATTTATAGGCAAAGCTAATGGGCAATTAAGCAAAAGCAAGCACACTTAAGCCTCCCATTAGCAAATTTTGGTTTGCCTAATGAGGATGAGGATGAATGTGAGCCAAGTATCCTTCATGTGGAAGAGGCAAAAGCATTAATGAGCATTGATGAAGGCTTGAGTGTTGTCTTCAAACTCTTGGATATTTTCAAGCAAGAGTGCAAGTTGGCTTCTTGCATTGAAGAAGAAGAAGCTTCTAGAATAAAGGGTGACTCATCTTGGGCATCCCGTCGGTCCCACGACCGAAGAGGAGAAACCGGGAAAAAGCTCAGGTCTCGATTGATCGCGCATTCGAGGCTCGGGGTTCGAACCAAATGTTGAATTATCGATATACGCGAGGAAACGGATTTAATGAGTCCGAGATTGGCATTTTCCGTGAGGAATTGCCAAATGTCTGTAAGAGGCTCGGAAGCCGGTTTTGCTCCTTTTATGCATTTAGAGCGAGGTTACCCACTTCTAACAGCATATCTTGTATCTGCATCCCACGTCGGTCATTTTGACATAAATTATCAAATTACGTGGGCACTTGTCCCTTAAGCCGGTAAATGCAAATATGGAGCCGGAGATGTCCTAGGAGGCCGAAACTGGATTTCTCAGATTGCTTTCTGAGTTTCTTGGGCGATCCGGAGATCACTGTGATCTCTGTTTGCCGAGATTGGGCCTCTAATGACATGAAAAGTGCATCTAGGACCCTTCAAGCACTGCTCGAGGGGTCTAGATGAGTTGTGTGATTCATTCCGACGATTCCACATTGAGCCTTGAGAAGGCTAGCATTGTGTAATGTAAGCATCCGGCGTCAAGTTTCCCCAAAGAGGACCTCCGGATATGGATCTTCACTGAAAATGGCCTTTTGTACTCCTCGGAGGTTACTCGGGAAACCGTGAAGGGTTTTGCTGTCTGTTTTGCCCAATTGCGAATGTCCGGTGGAGTTTTCAAGGCAATGTAGTGTGAACTTCGTTTGTCGTAATTCCATCAGACCAGTATCCGGTTACGCTCTTCCGAAAAGGGGTATGCCCGTTTTGTCGCTCGAAAGTCATTCAGGGTGTCTGCATGGCTTCCAAAAGACAATCTGAATAACTGCTCATGCTCTGTATGACTGTGGGGCATGGCCACATCTGATATTTGGAATTAACTTTTCTCCGAGAAACCGACATTTTTGAACTTCCACTATAAAGTTGTCTGTATACAGGAAGTTATTCTGTATAGAGCAGATGAATTGCGAAGTGCGTTTAAAGGCACTTTTCACCTGTTTGGCATCGATGTGGATTTTTGAAGTCCAATATTGGCTATCTTCCGACAGTCGAGCGAACTATCGGAAAATAGGACTGTTTATGTGATATACTGAAAATGCCGGTTTTGGACATTGTTGAGCTCTCTAGTCACTCTGTTGCCCTTTGGTAACCCCTGGAGTCCTTCTGTCATATGCATGTGTCATTTGCCCGATTTTGTTGACTCGAGGATGAATAGTGATTTCTTGCTCTGTTGAGCCTTCTTCTGTATTCCTGCTCGAGTCGTGGCCTGAATTGCTGCTGATACTGTTGTTTGGATTGATGAGCCAAAATGGGGTGCTGACAGTGTTACACGCTTGGTGTTTTGAAATTGTGGGCTTTTTAAGGAAAAGGGCATTCTCGCCATTCCGTGAGCCATCGACGCGCTTACGAATTAATAATCAATTTATCTAATTATGTAGTCCAAGATGATTTAATTAACCGAATGATACGTCCCGTTTCTCCCATTTATGGAATGGTTTAATGATTGAGACCTCAAACCTCAATTGTTATGGATCAATGAAATGATTGTTCGATATTAACGTATCTAGCATACGAATTAACATGAAACCAACGATTAAATGAAAATTGTGATTACAATCAATTCCAAGAATCGGTTTTGACCGTTTCTTGCATGCATAAAACATCAAACACGATGACAACGTACGTTTTTTACATAGCCGGTGCCGCCATGATCTTAGGAACGCAAACAGGCATACAAACATGCACAAACAAAATATTTAAAGGAATCAATAAAATGGCGTCAACTCATACAACGACGAAATGGAAAATACGGGAACCGACTTATTTTGAGGCGAAAGAGGATTCCTTGGACCCGTGTGGTCCAAAGAAACTCTCGGCCACCTCCCATGAGGAATGGCTGTGAGTTTCCGTGGCTCACACGGGTCAGGGCGACCTCTTCAACCCCGATTTAAGTTCTTTCCCGTCATGATGCATGTGTTCATACGACGTATAGCATGATAAACAACGTACATTTGCATGGGAGTAGGTAAGAACGTAAACTTGCATGCATTTCAACTTGTTAAACGCCTTAACACCTCATATCAAACGAATATCGGAGATCCTAACTTCTCTAAGTCGTAGAGGAGTGTTACCTAGCCTCGGAACACGAGGAAAGAGTCGGAGAAGTGGCAAAGGGAGTCGGGAGACTCGGCTGGAACGAACAGACCCGAATCGGTGCAGTCAGGTCGACTGGCAGACCCGACTGGCAGTCTGACTTGTCGGGGCCGTATCGGTTGATCGGGATGGAATTTTTGCGCGGGGCCAGTTGCGTTGGATTCCCAAGAGACTAAGCATCGTACTTGTGGTGGTTTCGGGAGGAGAGCATGCGTAGATTTTCCGGAAATAAAAAACAAGTTGGGTTAGTAAAAAAGGACAGACCCAGTCGGGTCAAAACAGACCCGACTGGCACCCAATGAAGAAACGGCTCCACAGGAGGCTCCCGGTGGTCTTTTGATGTAAGGTCAGTGGCATTGGACTCCTAACTGGCTGAGGATCACGGTGATAGGTGGCTCGTAGCGAGATTCAACCCGAGCTGACCTGTACGTTCCTACAAAGTTTGGGTCAGAATAGAAAACCAGAGGAACAAACTCGACTGGCACCCGATGAAGAAACGACTCTACGGGAGGCTCCCGGTGGTCTTTTGATGCAAGGTCGGTGGCATTGGACTCCTAACTGAGTGAGGATCGTGTCTGCAGTGGTTTCATGATGATTGGACACGTCGATTTTCCTGAAAGATGCAAAGAAGACCGGTAAAAAAAACTGGAAAAATCTGTGAATGGAGAAAAGAGGGAAATGGCGGTGGTGTACGGTTGGACGGCTCTTGGCACGCTACCACCTCGTCACGGGGGAGAGTGAGCGTTGTAAGGAACCCCTAAAAAGTGATGGCACGACTCGCCATAGTCGTGGGGTGGTGGAAATGTCGAGGAAGCCCGGGAAACCGTGAAGATGCCTATGGAACTCGGTTTTGGACAGAGCTGGTTTGGCAAGATGGAAGCTTCAAATCGCAAAACTAACACCGGAAATGGACTCGGGAGGTCGAATACATGTGGGATATGAAGTTTGGTTGAGCTTGCTTAAGTCGAGAAGGAAGAACTCGCTTAGAAACCGGGAAAACGCCCCAGGGATCCGAAACTGGACAGAGCTGGAACGATGTACTGGGAGCTTCAAATGAAAAATCTAAGGTCGAAAATGGACTTAAGAGGTCGAAAACATGTGGGATATGAAGTTTGGTTGAAGTTGGCTAAGGTTGGGTGGCGGTCGCCGGAAAACGGGATTGGTTTGGCCTTGTTTTGCCTGGTTTCTGGGCTGAGGAGGGGCTGCACGAATTCTGGAATTTGCTGAACTTTGAGAGGGCTTGGAGAGGGTTTCCTAGAGTGAGAAGGCTAGAGAGATGATGGGAGTTGAGTTGTGATTAAAGTGTCTTGCAATTAGGCACTTATAGGATGCCTTAATGAGCCAAATTAGTGAGTTTAAGTGCAATTAGAGGGGGGAGCTTAGGGGTTCCGAATTTTGGAGGAAAGATTAGGGTGGGGAAGTTGTCTTGTTGAGTGTGGGGAAAGGAAGAGAAGGGAAATTTGATGGGAGGTGATGGGGAAGTGATAGGAAGTGATGGGTGTAAGAAGGATTTGACATGTGTGGAGGGGGGAGCTTCTTGAAGCTTGGAGCCACCGAATTTTGGGTTTTAGCCGCGGCTTGGAGATTGAGCCGTGGCTTGGGGTTGAGCTGCGGCTTAGTGGCTTGGCTTGGCTGAGCTATGGGTCCCATTCGAATAAGAGAAAAGCCGGAAAAAGCTTGAGACTTGATTGAACGCACGTCCGGTCTTCGATGTCCGATTAATTTATAGATTTGGAATGCTTGAACGAAGAGGGTTTGAATGAGCCCAATATCGCCATGCGTCGTGTGAACGAATGTTCGGGCGACTCGGCGCCTCGAGAATCGGTTTTGCCCTATTTGGACGTTCGGAGTGGGGTTGAATGCCCCCGGTCCTCGATTGCTCTTTGTGCATCTTGACATTCGTTTCGGTGACCCTTTTGCCCCGTGGGGGATCGTTGGCTCGTCGCCTTCGGCCGAAGACCGTTAGCTCGGGAAGGCCTAGGGACTTGTGATCGGGGTTTTCTCAGTGCTCGTTGAATGTCTCGAGGTGTTCAGGAATCGTTGCGATCTCTGTTTTCCGTGAATGTACCCCGAAGATTCACCGGGAAGCATTGGCTACCACTGAAACGTCGTTCGAGGAGCCCCGTAGAGTTCCGAAAGGTCGTCTGAGACTCGTTCCACGACCCCGGTGGTCCCTGAGTGCCTATAGGCCCGTTTTGGGGTGCCGTTTACTTGTTAATGGGTCGGCCTCTCGGAGCCCCGTTAGAAAAGGCGTCCGTGAGAGATCGGAGGCGTCCCAGCTTAAGCGAGTAACAAGATAGGCACGATAGCACCCGGCCCCAGTTTCGACCCAACCATCCAGGATCGGAGCAAGCAGTGTGAATATCACCAAGGCGCGCCGGGGCACACCTTGAACAATTGTTGGAAACTACGGGAGAGGATCCAGGAGATGATTGACGCGAAAGAGCTCACGTTCAACGCCGTAAGATCCCCGAATGTGCAGGCTAACCCCCTCCCCGATCACGGACCGACCCAAGGGCCTTCCATCAATATGGTCGGCATATGCGTGGTAGGAGAGGGCGAAAGCGAACGGGGTGACCCCTCCCCCTTCGTGATTGAATACGTCCCCACGGAAGCTACGGTCGGGTTCGCGGGAATTGGCGCACCCCCTGCTCCTTTCGTCATAAACATCCCCGTACGAGAACCATACTCCGACGACAGGGTCCCCTGGACTTATGAAGAAGGTGTCGGGAACCTCGAACAACAGTTCAACGTCATGGGCGTAACCCGCTCGGGACGGCTATATGAGAACCCGGCAACCACGGACAAAGGGAAGGCGCCCGCAGCCGAGGTAGAGGCAATGCCCAGGGCCCCGCCTACTCCGCCCAAGAAAGTGACTGAAGAGGAGGCCGAAGCCTTCATGAAGATCATCAGGGCGAGCGAATACAAGGTGGTGGAGCAGATGGCCAAATCTCCGGCCCACATCTCGCTGCTAGCCCTCCTCCTCAACTCGAAACCCCATAGGGAGGCCCTCCTGCGGGTCCTGACGGCTGCCCAAGTCCCCAAAGGGATGCCCCCGGACCGGATAGAGGAAACCATCAATTCCATCTTCTCCAACACCATCTCGTTTTCAGACGATGAGCTCCCCTCTGAAGGATGAGCGCATTCCCGGGCATTGCACATTGTCTGCAAGTGCAACAACCATATCGTTGGTTGAGTCATGATTGACAACGGCTCTGCGCTCAACGTGTGCCCGGTGACTACTTTGAAACAGATGAACGTGGATCTCAACCGCGTCCATCCCAGCAAAACAGCGGTCAGAGCTTTTGACGGCTCGCGAAGAGAGGTGAACGGAGAAATCGACCTCCTCATAGACATCGGCCCATGCTCCTTCAGCGTCACATTCCAAGTGTTGGATATCCCGAACGCCTTCAGCCTACTACTCGGAAGGCCTTGGATCCACTCAGCCGGCGCTATTCTATCCTCACTACATCAGAAGTTGAAATTCATCGTCGAAGAGAGGATCATCACGGTCAAAGGGGAGGAAGATTACGCCATCTACAAAGAGACGGCAGTTCCCTACATTAGCGTCGGAAACGACGAAAACTTGCCCTTCCACTCCTTCGAGACCATATCCGTCATCCGGGATTACGGAGAGGTCGGACCGTCCCGCGCCGACTGCATGATAGGGAAGGTCCTTTTGCGCCACAATTACATCCCCGGCACCGGCCTTGGGGTGCGCGGGCAAGGAATCAACCGCCCCATTGAAGTTGAAGAATATAAGCATAGGAGGGGACTCGGCTTTCGCCCCTCCTGCCGCGAAATTATTGAGGCCCGCCGGGGCAACCATCTCCATCGCCTCGCTACGCACTATGGTAGGCTCAACAGGGGCATTCCAGTCCCCCCACTATCCCACTTCTTCCCCGGGCCTCCACTCATCGTCGGGAGCACCTCTGACGGCCCTTCCTCGGACTTCGATGACACGGCTGACGCTTTGCCAACCGTGTATGCCGTCACCGAGGAGATTCCTTCAGGGGTTCACATCCGCCCGGCGCAGGAAAACAAGGAGCTTAATAACTGGACCTCAGTCCTGCGCTTTTCGGCTGTGATCGCCAATGTGTAAGATTTATCTATGTACAAGATGTTTCCCGCGTGTCGGCGTAGCCGTAGGCCACACGACGGAAGAGGGAACTCTGTTATGGCTTCACAATCCACACTATCAATGAATTCCCTATATGCATTTTTTGAATCATTGTCTATTCCATTCTCTCTTCCCTACTCTTCTGTTCACACCGTTCTAAATTTTCTAAGACGATTCTTTCAATTCTCCAGGCTCCACTCGAATCCAAATCTTCGACACGTTGATTCGAACCCATCCGAAGAATGTCTCGGAGAGCCTGGACCCATATACTTCGGGGAAGGGCTCGACGAAGACAGTCTAGTGCCCGAGATGGAAGAGAGTTTGCGCCGCCTCAAGGGTCGCCAACTCACCTCGCTCGAGCCGACGGAAGAGATTAACGTGGGCACT
This sequence comes from Punica granatum, assembly GCF_007655135.1. Lineage (NCBI taxonomy): Eukaryota > Viridiplantae > Streptophyta > Magnoliopsida > Myrtales > Lythraceae > Punica > Punica granatum. Next base: position 18,000,406 of record NC_045134.1, on the reverse strand, counting down.
GAAGAGGAGCCATGTTTCCTAAAGATTGGCACGAGCCTCGACTTAACGCAACGGGCCCGAATGATCGATTTCCTGACCAGGTATCAAGAAGTTTTCGCCTGGTCCTACGCCAACATGCCGGGTCTAGACCCGTCAATAGTAGAGCACTTCCTCCCGCTAGACACTAAGAAGTTCCCGCCCAAACAGCAACAATTGCGATGGCAACGGGCAAGCCTCCTTCTCCACATCAAGGAGGAGGTTGTCAAGCAGATCAATGCAGGCTTTCTCGAAGTCTGTAACTATTCCGAATGGGTGGCAAACATTGTGCCGGTGGAAAAGAAAGATGGAAGGGTTCGAGTCTGCGTCGACTACCGAGACCTCAATAAGGCTAGCCCCAAAGACAATTTTCCCTTGCCCCACATCGACGTACTAGTTGATAACACGGCGCGTCACCCCCAGTTTTCGTTCATGGACAGTTTCTCCGGATACAACCAAATTCGGATGGCCGAGGAAGACAAGATTAAGACGACATTCACTACAATGTGGGGAACCTTTTGTTACTGCGTCATGCCTTTCGGCCTCAAGAATGCCGGGGCAACTTATCAGAGGGCTATGGTTACATTGTTCCACGATATGATGCACAAAGAAGTCGAGGTCTATGTCGACGACATGATTGCCAAGTCCAAAGAAGGAGAAGATCACCTCGTTAATTTGAAGCGTCTCTTCGACCGCTTAAAAGAGTACAAACTTCGGCTTAATCCGGCAAAATGCACGTTCGGCGCTCGATCGAGGAAACTACTAGGATTCGTGGTCAGCGCGGCATCGAGGTAGATCCCGATAAAGTCAAGGCAATCAAGGAGCTTCCTCCGCCATCATCGGTGTCAGCACCCCATTTTGGCCCACCGGCTTCCTACATGAAAATCCCCGATCAAAGCCCAGGTTACTATTCATCACCCGGCAATCAGAGGCAAACGCGCGGTCACGAAGTCATGAACAATAGGAGAAGAACTGGGTCCATTAGAAAAGCCGAAGAGAGCAGCCGGGAGAACTTAGAGGCAAAGAACCCCGAAAACAACGGAGCTGGCACTACGGCACTATTCATCACCGAATCACCGAAGCACCGAAAGGTGCCCAATACGGGACTCTAAAAATCCCTCTTAGCGCCAAAGTGACCAACGACACGTCCGGACGCATTTCCGGGGCATGCCACATAAGCTGGGACACCCCGATCTCTCACGGACGCCTTTTCTGACAGACCTCTCGGAGCCCGCTCCACTGACAAGCAAACGGCCCCCTAAAACGAGCCTACAGGCACCAAGGGACCATCAAGACCATGGGACAAGCTTCAGACGACCATTCGAAACTCTATAGGGCTCCCCGAGGGACGTTTCAGTGGTAGCAAACGCCCCCAACGAACCTTCGGGGCACATTCACGGAAAACAGAGACCGCAGCGATTCCCGAACACCTCGAGACATTCAGGGAACACTGAGAAAATCCCGGTCACAAGTCCCTAGGCCCCCTGGGCTAACGGTCCTCGACCGAGGACGACGAGCCAACGATCCCCCACGGGGCAGAAGGGTCACCAAAACGAATGTTAAGGTGCACGAAGGGCAACCGGGACCGGGGACGCTCAATTCCACACCGAATGTCCGAACAAGGCGAAACCGACTCTCGAGGCGCCGAGTCGCCCGAACGTTCGTTCACACGACGTATGGCGGTATTAGGCTCATTCAAATCCTCATCGTTCAAGCATTCCGAATCAATAAATTAATTGGACATCGGAGATCGGATGCGAGTCCAATCAAGTCTCAAGCGTTTTCCGGCTTTTCTCTTAACCGAATGAGACCCATAGCTCAGCCAAGCCAAGCCATCAAGCCATGGCTCAACCCGCCCCAAGCCGCGGCTAATCCCCTTGGCCGGCGGCTCCAACTCCTCTCCTTCTTCCCTCCACCACAAATTTGAAATCCTTCTTATACACTTACATCCATCCATCACACCCATCAATCTCCTTTGCTTTCCCCACACTCAACATGACACAAATCCCTCCCTAATCTTCCCTCCAATTTCGGCAGCCCCTATTTACCCCCCTAAACCGCAATTAGCTTCACTTAACCGAACCATTAGAGCCTCCTATAAGTTCCATAGCATCATTAGAGCCTTCATTCTCACTCTCTCTCAAGCCAATCTCTCTCAAGAATTCTCTCAAACTCCAGCCCTCCCCTCCAGCTCGTCCAGCCCTTGCCAAGGCCAAAACCGGCCGAAACCACCGGAAAACCACCCGGTATTCCGGTGACCACCCGACCCGACCTAAGCCAAAAATCACCAAACTCCCTAGCCTACATATTTTCCACCCCCTAAGTCCATTTCCGGGCTTAGATTTCCCATTTGAGGTCCCTAACATCACGTTCCAGCCGAAAGTGCAATCGGGTCCCTAGGCGCTAAACGCGTGCACCGAGCCTCCACAACGTGCCATTTCTTCCCACGATTTCGGCGAGTCGTGCCATCACGTTCAAAGGGGTCCTCACAACCCTCACTCTCCCCCGTGAAGAGGTGGTCACGGTCCGAGGGCCGACCAACCGTGCACAACCTCCGTTTCATCCGATTCCTTTCTAACGGGTTCTTATTTTTTTACCGGGTTTTATCTCACTATTTCGGGTTTGTCTAGGCCTCGGCACGTTCGGGACCTTTCACGAACGCCTAGATCTGCCCCTAAGGAGTCCAACGAGCCCGACCTTGCACCGTGCCGTGCCCGGAGCTCGTGTGCTGACCCGTTTTTCCCCGGACTGCCGCGGCTGTCAACTCTCGGGTCTCTCACCCGTAGTCGTCTACCCGAGTCTTGCGACTCCCGCGGCCACTTCCCCGACTCTTTTCCTCGTACATCGGGGTTAGGTAACATCCCTCTACAACTTAGAGAAGTTAGGATCTTCGATGCTTACTTATATGAGACGTTTATATGGTTTAAAGAAGTCGGATGTATGAAAGCTTGCTCTTTTCTTCCGGATCTATGTCTCCCATGTACTTCCATGCAACGTGAGTCCATTATATCCCTATGCACGACCATGCCATGTTCATGTGATGCTTAAGCTTGCGTGCCATGACGGGAAACGGCTCGGATCCGGACGGGAGAGGCTCCCTTGGCCACGGATTGAGCCATGGGACTCACGGCCAAGTCTCTAGGGAGAGACCCGTGAGTCTCCTTGGCCCACCCGAGGCTAGGGTGGCCTCCCCCCTTCCGAAAAGGGTCGGTTCCTACGTTGTTTTATCATTAATCGTATGTAACATATTAACATGACGGGAAACGTTCCGAATCGGGGCCGAAGAAACTCTCCCGACTAGTGTGAGCCATGAAAGCTCACGGCCCTCCTTGATGGAGTGTGGCCGAGAGCTTCCTTGGACCACACGAGTCCGGGAGGCTTTCTTCCACCATGAGACGGGTCGATTCCCGTGTTTTACCTGTTTCGTTATTAGTTGAAATGATACCGTGTTGTTGTTCTCATTTAAACGCTTTATTCGTGTGTATTCGGCACGGTTTTATATGATTGTGACCATGGCTAAACGTGATTAAGTGAGGGGAATAATACGGGATCAAGGAGGAAGAGCTCGAGAAGGGCTCGACCATGCCAAGGAACCCACGGCCATCCCCTTTGCAATAGGGGCCGTGAGGCTCCTTGGTGTGCCCGAGGCCTTTGAGCTCTCCTTTCCTCGAGGCCGCATGATTCCCGCGTACCACCCTTGATCCTATCGTGAAACTAGATAAAATTGTTTGTTGATTTCGTGAATACGATGTTTTTGAATGTCTTGTGTGTTTATTTGCGCAAATTGGTGTTACGATAATGTCAATCTAATGAAACATATGTCGTCTTTATGCGTATGTCGTTCATTGCATGCAAGGGCTGATTAGGAACGACGTGAAAGACCCACCGAAACTCGAATCGGGTCAAGGAGTATTCGGCCATTCATCCTTGAGAGGTGGCCGAATCATCTGTGACCTCCTTGGAGCCTCGGTTGGTCTCTTCGTTGTTCCGAAATCGATCCTTGGAATTGTTCGTAATTACGCCCCCTTTTATTCGTTGCCTACACGTTCATTACTCATTAGACATGTTAGACCCGGATGCTTCCCGTTAAAACCGTAACCGCAATGTAGAACAATAATCACCGAAGAATCTCACAAATGGGCAAATGGGACGTATCATTCGGTTAATTAAATCACCTGGATTAAATAATTGGACAAATTAAATATTAATTCGTAAACGCATCGATGGTTCATGTAACGGCGGAAATGCCCCTTTTTCCTTTTAAAACCCACAATTTCAAAACACCGAGATGTGCGACACGAATAGAACCGACGTCTAGCGAACACTCGCGTGCTACGACTCGAGTCCGGGCCCAATTTGAGGCGGCTCGAGTCGAGACACACGAGTCTTCCTTAGACTCCTTCGTGTCACACGATCTTCAATTTGCATACGAACATCACAATTTTATTATCCAAGGGCATAACCGTCATTCCGTGATTCACCGATACCCTAGGCTTTAGGGAGTTGGAAACACCTAGAACTATGAATGAGAAAGGACAACCCGTTCGGGTGCGAGTTTCATTCGCGCGGCCCATTTCGTTCGTTTTCGGTGTCTCTTTCTTCCTATCGTAGATTCGGTGGGGATCATTTTACTTCAGTTACAAAATACGAAAAACCGGATTAATCATACATTTGGCCTAATCAAACACTAGATAATGGATAGGCGGAATGATAGATTCCAATCTAGAGTCAAAACACGAGTTTGGCTAATTCGGTGAAACCGCAGCGTCACCTCACTGAATAAGAGTCCTAAAACAAACGCACACATGTGATTGACTTAGAACCATATTCTAGCCCATCCTCTATGTTTACCTAGGTTAGATACATTGTTTGTTAATTGACCCCGGTTAATAACTGATTAAATCACGTACATTTGGCTTAATACACCGCTTGTCTGTATTCACCGATAGTTATCAGTTATTGTCTGTATTACGTCAGTTTTATCAGTTTTCTTCTGTCTTATCCTTGCCTATGATGATGTATTGCGGTTCGGGCCCGAACCCATAGGTTACGTGTTGTACGGGGTCCAATGCCCCGAATCACCGAACACGAGGTCCAACGCCTCTTAACTCACGAGCGCGTGCAACCCGAGTGCGGAATGGGATCTAGCCTCGATTCACCGTCACACTCCGAATGCGGCCTATGTGGAAGGCGGATTTGGATTGAGCGCGTGAAACGGGTTTAGATATCACCCGGGAACTCGATCGGTCCATCAGATACGTGAGAACCGACCGGTTCTCTCGTAAACCGTTGGATCGATCGGACCTGACCCCCGGCTCCTTGAGCCCGCGTTGCCTTAATTTGTTTATCGGTCATTCAAAACACACGGTGAGCCGGAGCGGAATATTGGCCCAACGCAAACCGATCGGGATCCATTTACTTATTCAGTTACACCTTGTAATTAGTCGAGAGAACATTGTGAGAATTCTATTTGTATGTTCATTCATATACCTGTAAGGATCCCGATCGATGAGCGAGAGGTCCGAGTGCCGAATCGGTTAAGTTGGTCTATCCCTACCAAAGGATGAGTGAGCTCGGAAATTCGTGGCTTCGGTTCACGCAGGGAATCAGCCATCCTGGTTCGGTGAACTGTAACGCTAAGATAGTGAACCGATCCCTCGATACACGAGCGCACTCACCTTTTGGACGTTTGGCCCAACTTGATCAATTCATCGAATTTACGGTGTCAAAACGGGCGAGTCAAGCACAACTCTAAATCACGCGGTAAATGAACAAAAATGGCAAGCCTAGCAAGCTAGAATACCGAAAGGGCGTGCGGGATATAGGCCTGCACGTAATAGAACCCCCGAATTCGGAATTTCTGGTTCCGTACGATCATTGCCTTAGCATTTAGGTGTACCCCGTACCCCTAGACCCGGGTAACTTGCCGGCCCTCGACCTTCGGGTCGTAAATGGCAAGTGGCGACTCCTTCTCACGTACGTCCGTCGCGCGTCCCCGGGAAGGTGGACACTCCCAAGCCGCGTTGCTTAGGCTCCGCGCATGCGTGCCCCGACGAGATTAAATTCGGGTGCGCACAGCTTGGCGACTCCGCTGGGGACACTTAGAGGGTTCGGGCTCATTTCCGGTTGCTTGCTTGCGTGTCTATTTATCGCTTTCCATACATTTATTTTCAAGCACCATTACTTCTTGCATTCGCATCGCATCATTCTAGCGGGTTCTTAGGTACCTTGTCCGAAATCCCACGGGCACCAATATAGGAAGCTAGGTTAGTCAGAGGTTCCGAGTAAGGGAACGGATCGAGTCGGCTATGCCACCGAACCGGCCCCCAAAGATCCTCGCTCGATTTCAAGGAATTCACACCCTTGAGTCAGGAGCCCCCATCCATAGTTAGTGGTTCTCCCAGTAGCACCAAAAACCATGCATACATAGGGACCGTCATGCTGGACCAAATTTTGCCTCCATGCCGTCAACCGACCCAAGAGTCGAGTCCTTGAGTCGGCCCGTAGTTTCTTGTTAGGACGGGCATTTTGTTGTTTTTTTGTAAGAAAGAGCGATGTATACTGTAAAGAACACGACTATAGTTTACCTTTTCCGCACTGCTTACATTTTTCGAGAAAAACTTAGGACATTGCATTGATTTGATTCTTAAGACGTTAAGCCGACATCTCCTCCATCTAGGTAAGGATGGACCGCCCGGCTCCCGGTCTCCGACTCGAAGCAATCACACCGCCAAGACAAGACATCATGCGCATCTGGAGGACTCTCCGGCCGGTGGATCACGCTTTTATCCGGGGCATTATCGGAGATATGGTTATGTTCACCGAGACCCCGGTGGATTGGATCTTCTTGAGGACCGCCGCCGAATTTTGGGATCCCGAACACGCAGTATTCAACTTCCAGGGGACGGAGTTAGCCCCTACGATCGAGGAGTACACGACACTCATCCAGAGGCCTACGCCCACGACCCACGGCATCTTCGTGCCTAACCCGTTCACAACCGTCCAGAGTCAGCTCTCCACTCTTCTCCACATACCTGCTCGAGACATCCACGAGGAGCTTCATCAGAGGTGGGATCAAGGCATCAGGATCGTGTGGCTCTCCGATTGGACGCTCCTCCGCGCAATGACACCTACAATGGCTTCCTACCAGCGCGATGCCTGTCATGGATTCCTGCTTTTGGTCTTTGGCACTCTCCTGTTCCCGTACTCGCCGAACCTCATTGACGGGGCTATAGCCCAAGTCATCCTCCAAGCGGTGGGAGGCCATAGTTATGTGGAGGCTTTATTAGCCGAGACCGTTCGGTCTCTTGACTATGTTAGGGAGGTCCGGCGCGGCAGGATGAGGGGATCCCCGCACTTACTGCAGACTTGGCTTCTCGCGCACGTCCGCCCTTTTTGCTCAACACATCCATTCTCCTACATCTCCGATGAGCGCTCGTTGATCGAGCGCCTTGCAATAGTCATCCCGCCTCCCGAGCACAGCTTCTCGGAATGGAGGCGTTTTTGGCGTGAGTTGACGCCTGCACGGTTCTTATGGGTTGCCCGATGGAATCCCGGTGGCCCCATGATCACGGGATGTCCCGGAATTGTGGGAGTTCCTCTTCTCAGCCACTTGGGGAGCACACTCATATTCCCCGGCCGGGTAATCAGACAGCTCGGCGGCTTACAGGACATTCCCGCCGAGGCGGACCGTCTACCTTTTCCGCATCCAATGGGCCGACTCTACATCCTCGGCCCCCGCAAGATTCCTATAGATTCGAGAGATCCGTCGTCAACGGGATGCTAGCATCCTACAGCGTCTGTACTTCCCCGAGCACCCCACCGACGAAGAGCGAGCATTCTTCGCCACATTAGCATACGTGGCCCGGTTCTACCCGCAGGGATCGACACCACCACAACGGTCCCAGGCCACCCCGACTCCACGAGCTACGTCTACCCTCGCCCCCGAAGCCAAAAGCTCCATCCAAGCGGCCATGCACGCGGAGCTATGGGCCGTCAGGGAGGAACGAGATAGGCTCCATTGCGAGCTTGTCGATTCCCGCGCAGAGGTTGCAGACTATAGGGAGCTTCAAACGGAGTTGACTCGAGCAAGCGCCCGAGTCGAACATCTAGATCGGGAGATGGCCCGTTTGAGCGCGGAGTTGGACCGAGTGCACAAAAGGGCGCGCAACCTCGCCCACCCTTAGGATTAGCGAACGCGCCCATTTTTGCCCTCACTAGGACCTACGCCGCTTTCAAGCGACCACCGAGCGCGAAGGGATGTCGGCTTTACGTTTATGTTCCTTTTTTCTTCCGTACGTTCTATTTTGTAAAACTATGGAACTTGAATCCAATCAATGTAATGACATTAGCGTTTTGAAAGCTCAAGCATCTCATACATCTTGTCATTTTACTTAGTCCGCACTTATCGTCTCAAAATATCGATGTTTGCCTTTACACATTCTTGGAATCTAGGTGATCACAACTGGCGTCACACCGTTACCCGACTCGTCAACGTCTCAGAATGGCGGAAGAAGATCGAGTCGACATCTCCGAGGAAGTCAATCCGCCGGCTCCGGCCCTTTCTCAACCGCCTCCAACGCACGCTCCGCCGCCTCCAACTCCCGCAAGCATACTCCCGGCGTATTCAGATGCCCTTCCAACACATCTCCCGCCCCCGGCGTCTTCAGAGGCGCCTCTGCCACCGGCCTCACTAACTTCCGCCGCCACCGACGACCAAGCCCGCATTGCGGCACTCGAGGGCACGGTCAACCAAATGGCCACCAACATGGCAAAGCTGCTCGCCCTACTTAGAGGACCTAACCGAGCCTCTTCGAGCTCTACACCTCCGCCGGGACCGAGGCCAACGGTCGACCCAACCCCGTGGGCTCCACCAACCCAAGCCCCAGAGAACATTGAGGCTCCCGCACCGCCAACGCTGCACACATCCACGGTCCACCCCTTCACCACTCAACTTCCGCCGCCGCCGGCCCCCACGGCCGTCCCTCTTCCACCAGCGACCTTCCTATCCTCGGAGCACATCCTGTCCGCACCTCCGCCTGTTTCCATACCGGCCCCGGCTATGGCCTACACAGTACCTCCGCCGATGGTTTTCCCGGCGTCCAGTGCACCTGCTCCGACTCATCTTCAAGCCGCGGAGCTCCCCCCCTATCCGTCTCTACAGCCTCACGCCGGCCTCTCCTAACAGGCACCGCCCCCCATAAACACCACCTTCCACGAACCGGGCACGCCGACTCATGCGGCCCAGGTCGCCTCACCGACGCATTTCTTCCCCGAGGCCGACACTGAACAGGAGCGTAGGTTGAAATGAATGGAAGAAACGATACGGGCCCTGTAGGCGGGTGATGCTCGTCCCGACGCACGCTATGGCGACTGCAGCCTATTCTCGGGTATGCGGCTGCCCCCGAAGTTCAAGATCCCGGAGTTCAAGACCTATGAGGGCACAACGGATCCACGCCACCACCTCCGCCACTACCGGGGGAAGATGCTGCCGTATTGGGAATAGAGGAGTTTGTCATCCATTCCTTCCAGGATAGCCTGTCGGGATCGGCCCTCGATTGGTTCATGTCGTTGAAGGCCGAGGACATCCCGACGTGGGAGGACCTCTCCCGGAGATTCACCGACCAATACCGATATTGCGCGGAAACGCTCCCACCCTTCTGGAGCTGAGCACAAAAGAGATGGTACGGGGCCAAAGGTTCGAAGAATACGCTGCCAAGTGGCGTGCCCAAGCAGCGAAGCACATCCCTCCAATCAGTGAAGCGCAACAGATCCAACTGTTTCACTCCACACTGAGGGGAGTGTACTATTCACACCTGTTGGCGCACACTTCGTCATTTTCCAACCTTATCGAGGCCGGGAAAAAGCTGGACTTGGGGATCAAGCTTGGAAGGATGGAGGACCCCACCAGCAAAGGGGATGAGTCATCAAAGAAAGCCTCGGCGGCGCCGTCATCTTCCGGCGGGAGGAGAGCGAAGGAAATTTCGGTAAATGCCGTCAATACGGCACATCAGGCACCCCAACAATATTCAGTGAATCTCACGACCACACCGACTACCGCTCCTACCTACTTTCCTCCGCCTCCACAGCACCAACCCCAGTCGATCTACTATTCAGCCCCACCAATCCCACCGCCGACGAGCTCATAGCCACACAATCACTTTGCGCCCGTCTCCGCTCATCCCTCTCAACCCAGGCCCCCGGTGTCGAGAGCCCCTCCACCGACGCAACAGGACCCTACTCCACAGGGTCAACAGGTCGGCGGCACGCAAAACCGACTCCGCAAACAATACACACCACTGCCTACTCCTCTCTCTCATATATATCGGCAACTCCTAGCGGGCAACCAGATTCAGCCGGTATCACCGGGTCCGAACTTCGACCCGTCCGTTCAAGATCAATCCAAGCACTGCGAATATCACCAGGGCGCGCCGGGGCACACTCTCGATAACTGCTGGAGGTTGCGGGACAAAATTCAGAGGAGGATCGACAGCAACCGACTCACTTTCAATGCCGTCAGGCCTCCAAATGTGCAGGCCAACCCCCTCCCGGACCATAGGCCGAGTTCGGGGCCGTCCATCAACATGATCTCTATATGCGTCTCGGAGAGGGACGAAGAAGCGCAGGAGAGTCCCCCTCCCTTCGTGATCAATTACACTCCCGAAGAACTCACGGTCGGGTTCACGGGACACGTGGCCTCGTCGGCCCCGTTCGTCGTCGACATCCCTGCCCGGGAGCCGTACTCAAATAGCAAGGTCCCTTGGACCTACGAAGGAAGTATGGGGAGCGTCGAGCAGCAATTCAGTGTCATGGGGGTGACACGCTTGGGACGGGTGTATGAGAGCCCGGCGGCCAAAGACAAGGGGAAAGCGCCCGCCATTGAAGACGGGGCAACACCCGAAAGCTCGCCTTTCCCGCCCAAGAAGGTGACCGAGGAGAAAGCCGAAGCTTTCATGAAGATCGTGAAGGCAAGCGAATACAAGGTGGTCGAGCAAATGGCCAAATCCCCGGCCCACATCTCATTGCTTGCCCTCCTCCTCGGCTCGGAACCTCACCGAGAGGCCCTCCTCCGGGTACTAACCGCGGCACAAGTCCCGAAGGAAACACCCCCGGACAGGATAGAGGAGACGATTGGGTCCATCTTCTCCAACACCATTTCGTTCTCGGACGACGAGCTCCCGTCCGAAGGATGGTCACACTCGCGGGCGTTGCACATTGTCTGCAAGTGCAACAATTACATCATCGGCAGGGTCATGATTGACAACGGGTCCGCCCTTAACGTTTGCCCGGTGACCACCCTGAAACAAATGAACGTGGACCTCAACCGAGTCCGCCCAAGCAAGACAGCGGTCCGAGCCTTCGACGGCTCGCGTAGGGAGGTGAACGGGGAGATCGACCTCCTCATAGATGTTGGCCCATGCTCGTTCAGCATCACGTTCCAAGTGCTCGACATCCCGAATGCGTTCAGCCTGTTGCTCGGGAGGCCTTGGATCCACTCGGCCGGCGCCGTCCCCTCTTCTCTGCACCAACGATTGAAGTTCATCGTCGAGGAGAAGCTCATTACGGTGAAAGGAGAGGAGGATTACGCCATCTATAAGGAGACAGCGGTGCCCTATATCAGCGTCGGGGACGATGAAAACCTCCCCTTCCACTCATTCGAAACCATCTCCGTCATCCGGGACTACGGAGAGAGTGGACCGTCCCGTGCCGACCGCATGATAGGGAAGGTTCTCCTGAGCAACAACTACATTCCCGGCACCGGCCTCGGGGCGCGTGGACAAGGGATCAGCCGCCCCATTGAGATCGAGGAGTACAAGCACAGGAGGGGACTCGGCTTTCGCCCCTCCTGCCATGAGATCATCGAGGCCCGCAGGGGCCACCATCTTCACCGTCTCGTCGCATACTACGGGAGGCTCAACAGGGGCACTTCAGTCCCCCCGCCATCTCACTTCTTCCCCGGGCCTTCACACACCATAGGAGGCACCCTTGACAGCCCTTCCTCGGACTCCGACGACACTCCTGCCACTCCGTCAGCCGTGTGCGCAGTCACCGAGGAGATTCTTTTAGGGGTTCACATCCGACTGGCGTAGGAAAACGAGGAGCTGGACAACTGGACCTCAGTCCCGCGCTACTCGGCTGTGATTGCCGATGTGTAAGGCTTATCTATGTATAAGATGTTCCCCGCGTGTCGGCATAGTCATGTGCCACACGACGGGAGAGAGGGGTTTCTATTATGGCTTCTTGATCACAACATCAATGAAATCTCTCACGCATTTTTGAATTCCCTTGCATTCTTTCTCCCTCTCCTATTCTCTATTTCGCGGCGTTATAAATTTTCTAAGACGATTCTCTCGAATTTCCAGGCTCTACTCGAATCCAAATCCTCGATGCTTCGATTCGAACCTATCCCGAGAGCAACTCTAGGCCGAATAATATTAGGGTTCAACGCCCTAATCATCGAGCACAGGGTCCAACACCCTAATCATCACTCACAGGGTCCAGCGCCCTATTCAGTGAGAGCGTGCATTGAATTTCAGTTCTTCAGTCTTTTTCCTAAACTCACGGTGAGTTAGAGTGGAATATTAACCGAACGCGAGTCGACTGGAATTCGGCCATTTTTGTAATTTGTATTTATTGTTTTCAAGAGTATTGTAAGGACTTTTATTTTGTACATTCATTCTGTAAGAATTCCAGTCGGTGAGCGGACGGTTCGAGAGTCGAATCATTCGAATCAGTCCCATGCTTGCCCAAAGGAAAGTAAATCCAAGAACTCGCGGTTCTGGTTCACACAGGGATTCAACCTCCATGGTTCGATGAACTGTAACGCAAGATTGTGAACCAACTCCCCGACATACGGGTTTACTTCTCTCTCAGCTTCCCAACCGACATCGTTTGGTTCACCGAATCTCCGGTGTCAAAACGTGCGAGCCAAGTGCAGCTTAATTCAAGCGATAAATAATAAAACATGCAAACCTAGCAAACCATAGTACCGAAAGGGCGTGTGGGATATAGGCCCGCACGTAACATGAACCCCCGAACACGGACTTTCCGGTTCCGCACAGATCAATGCCTTAACGACAAACTAGGTGTTTCATACCCCTAGACTCGGGTAACTTATCCGCCCTCGACCTACGGGTCGTAAAATGATAAGTGGCGACTCCTTCTCTCACGCGTGTCCGTCACGCGTCCCCACAGGAAGGTGGACACTCCCAAGCCGCGCGATCCAAAAGCGCGCATGCGGGCCTCGACGAGAGTCCACATTCGGGTCCGTACAACAACAACTAGGTGTTCCATATCCCTAGACCCGGGTAACTTATCCGCCCTTGACCTTCGGGTCGTAAAATGATAATTGGCGACTCCTTCTCATGCGTGTCTGTCACGCGTCCCCACGGGAAGGTGGACACTCCCAAGCCGCACGATCCAAAAGCACGCATGCGGGCCCCGACAAGAGTCCAAATTCGGGTCCGTACAGCTTGGCGACTCCACTAGGGATCATAGTGGGTTCGGGCTTGATCCCGTTTGCTTTGCTTGCATATTTATTTATCGTTTTCCGTATATTTATTTCAAGCATATTTACTTTCAGCACTTGCGTTGCATCATCCTAGCGAAATTCTAAGTACCTCGCCTAAAATCCCACGGGCGCCGAAATAGGAAGCTAGGTTAGTTAGAGGCTCCGAGTAAGGGAACGGATTGAGTAGGCTCTTCCATCGTACCGGCCCCCAAAGATCCTCGCTCGATTTCAAGGAATTAACGCCCTTGAATCGAGAGCCCCCATCCCTAGTTAGTGGTTTTCCCAGTAGAACACTGAAACCATGCATAAACATGGACTGTCATGCTGGACCAAAACAACCTTCATGCCGTCAACCGACCCAAAAGTTGAGTCTTTAAGTCGGCTAGTAGTTTTTTCTTTTAGGCGAGCCTTTTGTTGTTTTCACTGAAGGAGTGTTGTACAATGTAAAGAACTCGTGTTATAGTTTATTTTTCTACACTGCGTGCATATTTTCAAACAACCTAAGACATTGCACTGGTTTGGTTTAAACTTTAAACCGACATTCTCTCCATTTAGGTAAGAATGGATCGGTCGGCTCCCCGTCCTAAGCTTTACCGCATCGATCCACCAGGTCAACAGATCAGGCGCATCTGGGATGCTCTTCGCCCAATCGACCAAGCTTACATCTCCGATCTCTTGGGGGAAATACACGAATACGCTGAAAATGCCCATCAACTGGAATCTCCTTAAGGCAGCGGTCGGGTTCTGGGATCCCCAGCACGCGGTGTTCAACTTTCACGGAACAGAGCTGGCTTCTACTATTGAAGAATACAGAGCCCTTGTTAACAGGCCCCATGCTACTCAAGACATAGTGATACTTAATTCGTTTGCTACACCGTCCAGCCGGTTATCAGTTTTCTTAGGCATCAGAATCAAAGAAATCCAGCAGAAGCTCCTCCATAGATTGGAACGTAACATCTGAGTTGATTGGCTCATCGATTGGACACATGTCCGCACACTTAATGCCAGGGGATGGTAACGCGACGCTTGCTATGGGTTTCTCCTCCTTATCTTCGGGATCGTCTTGTTTCCTAGCACGTCGACTCTAATAGACGGGGCACTCTCTCAGGTCGTCCTTCAAGCGATCGAAAGTCGTAGTTATGTGGAAGCCCTCGTGGCTGAGACTGTAAGGTCTCTTGACTACATTCAAGCGAATCGACGTGGGACAATGATGGGATCCTTGCATCATCTATAAATGTGGCTCCTCGGACACATCCGGCCATTCTGCTCGTACCACCCATTCTTGAATCTTGTCAACGCTCACCTGTTTGAAGCGTACAACCGGCGCAACAAATTTGATTGGAGAAGGTTCATGCAGCAGCTTACACCAGAACAGTTTTCGTGGTCTGCTCCATGGAATCTCGGTGGTCCTATGGCTATCGGATGTCCATCAATCATCGGGCTCCCCCTCATCAGCCATTCCAGATGCACACTTGTTTTCCCCGACCAAGTGATCAGGCAACTCAGTGGTCTGCAGGATATTCTTGTTTAGGGAAACCGTGATCCTTACCAAATCGTATGGCAGACTCCGCACCTTCAGCTTCAGAAAGATTCATGAGGATCAGATTGATTCATCAACTCTGGGATACCCGTCTCATGTTAGACCTATACTTTCTGGAGCACCCTACAGATGAAGAGCGAGCATATAGTGCCACTTCAACTTACGTGGCTCGGTTTCACCTACAGGACCCCACATCCATTCCTCGGGTCCCAATAGCCCCTCCTGAAGCCGAGAGCTCCGACCAAGCAACTAAGCGTAGGGAGTTACAGTCTCTCAGGGGTGAAATAGATCGACTCCACCGAGAGATCACCGAGGCCGAAATAGAACTTACAGAATAGAGAGAGCTTCAGCGGGAGATAGCTCAAGCACGTGCACGCGCGAGGAGAGCTCGGATAGGGAGAAGGTGCACTTGAGCGTCATGCTGAAAATAAACGCTGGCAAAAGCGCACAGTTTTCTCATCCCTAGGTCTAGTCCGCCAACAACGTCTTTGCGATGTTCAGACCTATGTAGCACTCACTTGGCTATTGAGCGCAATAGTTTGTCGGGTTAATGTTTAAGTTCCCTTTTTCAAACTAATTATCTTTGTAAATTAAGGAACTTAAATCAAATCAATGCAATGGCATTAGCTTTCAAAACTCACGCATCGCATGCGTTCTATTTATTTATTCTCTTGCAGCTACAATACATTTCTACGTAACAGGAGAGTCGTGCCCACATTCGCGGGTAGATCACACGCGGTCTTCACCTCTCCATGGCGAGACGTGTCGAGACCAAAGGCCGTTCATTCCAGCTACTCGCCACACACGACAGGCGAGTCGTGCCAACCACCGCGGGTAGACCACCTACGGTCTTCACCCTTCCTCCATGGCAAGACAAGCCGTGGCCCGAGGGCTGGTCAACCTTCCCAGGCGAAATTAATCAACACTAATTTTCGCTTGACTGACTACATCCTCGACGTGCCCTGACACGTTTCCAATGCACAAGTATACACCTCTTTTTCAACAATGCGCACCACCTACATGTCCAGATGCGTCACCACGTACCACATGCACGCATCGTCAACACATCTCCTGTGTGTATCGATGCACGTCTCTCGGTGTGCTCGCACGACGCCTACCAGGCCAGTTCGCTTCCCTACACTCTTGCATTGAAATCTTGAACAATTCATGCTCCTTCATTGTTTCCTTTTCCCATTGCAGGAAATCCCCAACAGGAAGGCAACCTGAATACTGAACGACCACAATTGAGACAACAAACGTCTCTGATCCAGCTCCTTGGGATTTCAACATTGAGTTCCCACCCTCCCTCCAAAAAGATCGCAAGCAAATCAGAGTCACCGCTTTGCAGCGCCCTGCACTGTTCCTCAGCATTGACTTTGCTTTTGCATTTCTTGCACTTTCCCATCGGGCTTCGACCCCGCATTTACTGCATTGAGCTTCGGCCTTGCATTGAGCTTCAGCTCTGCATCGGGCTCCGGCCCGCATTTACTGCATCGGGCTTTGGCTCATCCTCGGGCTCCAGCCTGCATTTACTGCATTGGGCTTCGGTTCAGCATCGGGCTCCGGCTCCGCATTTACTACATTGGGCTTCGACCCTGCATAGGGCTTCGGCTCTGCATCGGACTCCGGCCCCGCATTTACTGCACTGGGCTTCACATTGGGCTTCGGCTTAGCATCTGGCTCCGACCCCACATTTACTGCATTGGGCTTCGGCTCAGCATTGGGCTCCGGCCTCACATTTACTGCATTGGGCTTCGGCCCCGCATTGAGTTTCGGCTCTGCATCGGACTCTGACCCTGCATTTACTTCATTGGGCTTTGGCCTTGCATCGAGCTTTGGCCCCGCATCGGGCTTTGGCCCAGCATCAGGCCTCACCCTACATTTACTGCTTTTGGGCTCCGGCCCAGCATTTACTGCTTTCAAGTCTTGACTCCCCTCATTTACTGCTTTCAGGCTCACGTGAAATCCAAAATCGACTTGGATTCAAATTCATCCAAGCGATATTCCGAGGAGCAAGTCTAATCCTTTCACTGCAAAGGCCGAAAGTGACAGCTCCATAAACAGAGCATGACCAACCTCGCGCTTCCGACCAAAGAATGGGTCCCACCCGTCCTCCACCGTCGCCGGCGACTAAACACCGCAGTCTTCTTTAAACTCTCTTTTACTTTAATTTAAATGCATTCCCACAAATGGGCTCCCGACATGAACAAATCCTTCAATGGAGCATTACGACAGTCTCGAAGACGCCCTATTATTTCTGTCGGACCTGTTCGACTCTCTTGTCCTTAGGGGACCCGGCTTCTCGAGCCTTCCCTAGGGCGATTGTACATGCCTACTCGCAACTAGGGAAAATATGCTCATGTGACCCCCAGTCACGGTCTAACCACTCCAGAGTGGTGATGACCAAATTCCCGGAAACAAACGTCATCTGCACGCGCACCCCATGGGTCGCGAGCATAACAAAAAGGGATTTTCCCATGGGACTACCCCATATTTCTTACCACATACTCCCCCGCATAATCGCCTAGTACATCATCTTCCTTATCAATTTTCATAGGGACACGCCGGCCACAGGCGAAGAATGATGCATGGGCTCATGCCTTTACGACAACTCCTCTCGAGCTTTCTCCCTTATACTTTCACAGGGAAGGGGGCTCGGTGCGGAGGTACCCCCTACAAAGCGAAAGACAAAAACGACTGAGTGAGTCATATGTCACCGATGCAACCCTATCAGTTAACAGCGAGCATTACCCCGAGGCGAAGCACGTCCATCGACTTTGAGAGCACACCTATCCAAAAGGCACATGCCAAGGGAATGACAAGATACGGTCAGGGACATCAATTGCGCAAAGCACCTGTTACTGGCCACTTCAACAAATGAAGACTGGGGCATCTTCGTCCAACATTCGCATCGGGGTAATCTCTTATTTTCTTTCTAGACAATAGGGGAAATTCACATGTAAAGCTTGCAAGGGCAAATGACACTAAGTTTAGCTTTCGAGTGCACGAGAGTCAAACTTCCAAGAAAGCCGGCTCTCACAAAATGGGGCTAGCAACACACAACAAGTCTCCATGAGGCGAAACACACCAAAGCGACCTCGACCATGCAAAGTCGAAGAATTTCAAACAAAGACACGGGCCATAAAACAAACCCCAGCTGCATGAAAAAAAAAACAAAGCGAAAAAAAAGCAGAAAAATCCGCCAATGAAAAGAGAGAAAAAAGAAGCGAGAAAACGCCAACAAACAAAAGCAAGGCAATGTCGAGGTTCACCAAAAGCACCGGCACCGCCAATTCGAAAAAAATCAACAAACCCCGACAAAAGGGGAAGCAGGAGACACAATTCCTCGACGGAGATAGAACACAATGCACTCGTGGGTTGAATCCTTCGAACCGTTTGCCTTTGCAAGCATGAGAGATAAAAGAATCAAGCCCGCTATGTTGAAAACCTCTTTCGAGGGGCGGCCTAGACAAAAGCTAGGGTAAAAGAAAGGCACGATCGGAAACCCCTTTGTGGGCGATCGTGGCAAAAGGAGAGCATCCCCTTTAGGTTGAAAGGTGTGACCCCGAGGTAGGTGACCGTAGCAAAAGGAAAGTTCAAATGAGAGAAGGATAAAACAATTTGCCCCCTTTGTCCCTCACACACTGCACAGACCAAGGATCCCAATGGAAGTGGCTATATTGTCTACTCCAACACAGTCCCCGATCGACTCTCTTGTGCTACTCAACCAACCAAGGCAGAATCTTCTTCGTGCATAATGGGCAAGAGAGCATGTTATCCAAGCAGTTCGATACAGCCTACACAACAGAAGAACATAGGAAAAGGGGGTACATCTCGCTGCAGGCGTAAACTCATGTATCCTTTTAGCCTAGGGTAGCGCGTTCCCCCAAGCTTTCTCTTTATCTTTACATAACTCTAGATTGGGTCACAGCTACCCTTCAACAGGCTACCACAAAGCCGAAATCCCAGACATTCCTTTCCGAGGTCTAGTCATAGCATTCTAGAAATGGTCAGACCGAGTCTGACCAAATCTGGGTAAAAATCCCCGTGCGGGTTACAAATGCAGTCGCCTTATGGCACCCTGATGAGAAGTGTCCAAAGCTGACGAGCGTGTTAAACAAACGATAAAGCTGCTAGGGCATCGTCGATGAAGTCTCAATATGCCCATGCATGGCTAACGGGAGCCCTTGGAGGCCTCGTATCTAGGCTTCCGAGAATGGGACCTACCTGCACTATCAAAGCAAAAATCTTCACGGGTTGCTCAGGCGACCCGAAATTGAAGATCTGCGTGTTGCAACAACATTTTCATGCTTACCTGTGTCCATCACTTGTTAGTATTTCTCTTATGATCTACTAGTAATGACAGGATCACAGGTATCACAAGCATCGCAAGAACTACGGCAGACTCTGATTCCCAATCGCTTGGGATACGTAGGTGCTCCATCCCAGAGCTCGAGTCCTTTAGCATGCAACACCTCGCAAAGCAAAATCCTTCATCGCATAGTCGGGGCATCACCAGTGAAAGCACAATGGCCCAACAACAAATACGACATCTGACAAAGTGCAACCGCTCTAGCAGCAATGTCGATCCTCGACAAATCAAAATTCTCACGGTTTCACGCCCATTCCACTACAGTCACGGTTTACACCCGCTTCACTGCATTCGAGTTTCGTACCAATATCACTGCAGCCTTAATCTAAGGAGAAACTTTCAGGATAGCACTCCAGGCATTCAGTGGCATCACAATCAGATGACAAACAACGAAGCATTCTGTCACAGCATGGTTTGCAACACAGATGGGTTCAGTGATGGAGGAAACAATGATTACTTCCACACCTTCCGCAACTCCCCACCGTTTGCATTTACTTGCTGCACCTTTTATTTTCGCAATGCACCTTTCAATTGGCGTGCACCTTTTCAGGAACGCAGTGCACCTTGCAACCCACTGGGCAAGCGCCCTGCACCTTGTAAACCCGCCAAGCAAGTGCTCGTGCACCCCGCAATCCACAGGACAATGCACCCGTGCATATTGCAAACCCCTTGGGACCGTCCCGACTTTTAAATTTCTATTCAGGGGTCCGTCCCCTCGGGTCTATCCTGACTTTTAAATTTTTGTCAAGGGTCCGTCCCCTCGAGTCCCTCCCGACTTTTAAATTTCTGTTCGGGGGTCCGTCTCCTTGGGTCCGTCCCGACTTTTAAATTTTTGTCAGGGGTCCGTCCCATCGGATCCTTCCCGACTTTTAAATTTCTGTTCAGGGGTCCGTCCCCTCGGGTTCGTCCCAACTTTTAAATTTTTGTCAGGGGTCCGTCCCCTCGGATCCTTCCCAACTTTTAAATTTATGTTCAGGGGTCCGTCCCGACTTTTAAATTTCTGTCAGGGGTCCGTCCCCTCGGGTCCGTCTGGACTTTTAAATTTCTGTTCAGTGGTCAATCCCCTCGGGTCCGTCCCGACTTTTAAATTTCTATTCAGGGATCTGTTTCCTCGGGTCCGTCTCGACTTATAAATTTCTGTCAGGGGTCTGTCCCGACTTTTAAATTTCTGTTAAGGGGTCCGTCCCGACTTTTAAATTTTTGTCAAGGGTCTGTCCCCTCGGGTCCGTCCCAACTTTTAAATTTTTGTCAGGGGTCTATCCCCTCGGGTCCACCCCGACTTTTAAATTTCTGTCAGAGGTCTGTCCCCTCGGGTCCGTCCCGACTTTTAAATTTCTGTTCAGGGGTCCATCCCCTCGGGTTCGTCCCGACTTTTAAATTTCTGTCAGGGGTCCGTTCAACTTTTTAATTTTCTATTCAGGGGTCCGTCCCCTCGGGTCTGTTCCGAAATTTACATTTCTACTTCAGGTATAACATCCCCTATATATCCAAAGCAATAGGAAAAATAAGGTCATCAGAGGTGCTAAATTGATCATTGCTATCAAACTGGGGCGTTTCTAAAAGTTTTTAGCTACATCCTCTACTCGAGCTCGCAGTCAAAAAGGAGCACGCAATCAAAAAGGGGCACGCAGTCAAAAAGGGGTAAACTATCAGCACCCCAATTTGGCTCACCAGTTCAAGCAACGCCTATCAACAGCAATTCAGATTACGACTTGAGCATCGATACAAAAGAGGGCTCGACAGAGCAGCAAATTGCTATTCATTCTCAAGTCAACAGAGATAGGCAGATGATTCAAGCATATGACAGAAGAATATACAGAATCATCCAGCAACATACAGAGCAACAAACAGCTTAGACAGCATCCAAATCGACATTTTCAGAATACATCGCCGACAGTACTATTTTCCACTGGTCCGCTCGACCATCGGAAGATAGTCAATATTGGGCTTCGAAAATTCCTCGCGACGTCAAACAGATGAAAAGTGTCTTTGAACACATTTCGTAGATCAACTGTTCCATACAAAGCAATTTCAGAATACAGACAACATTTCAGTGGAAGTCCAAAAATGCCGGTTCATCCAAGAAAAGTTAATGCCCGATGTCAGATATAATTATGTCCAACAATTATGCAGAGCATGATCATTGCTTCAAACTATCTTTCAGAAGTCATACAGACTCCTCTAATGACTCCCGAACGACAGAACAAGCATACTTTTCAATGAAAAACCTTATCTGAAGACTGGCCTGATAAAATATCGGCAAACCAAGTTAGCCATGCATTACCCAGAAAATTGCAACGGACATATGCAATTGGGCAAATCAGACAAAAATATCTCTTTCAGTTTCCCGAGTGACCTTCGAAGAGCAGAAAAGTCCGTTTTCAATGGAAATTCATAAACGGAGGTCCTTTTCGTGGAAACTTGACGCCGGATGGTTGGTAAACCCAGTGTTATTCATCTCAACGCTCAACGTGAAATCCTCAAACGGAATCTCACAATCCATCTAGACCATCTGAACACCGTTTTAGGGTTTCAGATGCAATTTTTCAGCCCTTCGAGCCCAGTTCTCAACGAACAGAGATGACAGTGATCTCCGTCTCGCCCAAGCAACTCAGAAAGCATTAAGAGAAATTCAGTTTCAGACTCTTAGGACGTCTTCGGCTTCACATTGACAATACCGGCTTATTGCTCAATAATTCAATCTGATTGACAATGCATGTCAAAACGATCGATTCGGAATACAGACAAGAGATACGCATTCAGAAACGGCTAACTTTGCTCTGATCGCCTAAAACGACCAAAACCGGCTTCCGAGTCCAAAAATCACACGAACATTCTTTAGGGCAAAATGGACAATCTTAGGTTCATTCAAATCGTTTTCGCGCGTACAATTGCAATTCGACGTTCGTTTGAGCCACGAACCTCGAACACGTGATCAATTGAGACCCGAACTTTATCCTGAACTTTCCCTCAAGGCCGTGGGGCCCATGGCTCCTCCATAACCAGCCATGACTCCCTCTTGACCACCCTATCTCCTTTGGCTTCTTCTCCATGCAAGTTGTCTTATCTTCCATTCAAAATATCAAGCCTACAATTTCATTTCAACACTTCAACTTCACTACACCATCAATGCATTTGGCTCTTCTTCATTAATGCATTTCAAGAAGTCTTCATCCCCATCTTCATTAAAAATTCGTATCCCCCTTAATCCATGCCATTAATCAAGCTTTTTCTCCTTTAATTGCACTTAATCTTTACCTATTTATATTCTTCAAGTCATTAACTTAATCACAACTCACCACATGCCATCTCTCTAACTTAATCACAACTCCCCTTTAGTTCCAGTAAAAATAGCAGCAAGCAAAACCAAGCAAAACCCTCAAAGACTTAAGTCTGAATCATGGCATTTACCATCCCGACTTAAATCCAAACTTCACCAAACTTCATATCCCACATGCTTTCGACCTCCCCTCTATCCATTTCTGGGATTATATTTTAAGTTTGAAACCTCCAACCCATCGGAACAGGCACCATAGAACCGAACCCAGAAAACGGTCTTCTCGGGTCAAAAATGGCAACCTGAGTTTCAAGGTCTTCTGGGTCGGTTTGAGTTGCCAAAACCCATCAAACACCTCCCCACACAACCCTAAGGTGTCAAGGAGTCAAGAAATCCAAGAAAACCCGTCGGTTTTAACCCAGCACGAAGAAACAGCCCAACTGCCCAGTCAGGTCGATTTTTCTAATTGTTCTTGCGGTTTCCTTTTAGATCGGATCGATTCGAGACTCCTTTCACAAAACGACCACCACAGTCACCTCCGAGGGTCAGTTAGGAGTTGGGAGCCGTTGACCTTGCCTCAAAATTCCATCGGGAGACAACGTGGCGATGTCCGACCCTACTAGTGCCAGACAAGTCCGAAATTCCAGACGTGCTCTGTTTTCCGTGATCTTTGCAGGGATGTATGGGTCGACCCGATAACTCTGTGACCAAATGACCACTACAGTCACCTCCGAGGGTCAGTTAGGAGTCAGGAGCCGCTGACCTTGCCTCAAAATTCCATCAAGAACCTCCGTGGCAACGTCCGACCCGACTTATGCCACTCGGGTCTGTTCAGTTTCCAGCCGAGTCTGTTAAGGCTATTCGGGTCTGTGCAATGCCAAAACAGCCCAAACCCGACCCAACAAATGTCCAACCCGACTCTTTTGCAGTCTCATCCCGTATCTCGGGACTAGGTATGACCATTCCCGACTTAGAGGAGTTAGGACTTTTACATTTTTGTTGTGTTTACGGAGTCATAAGGCGTTTTTATGCAAGTTTTACTTCCAAACTTTAATATTATGCAATTTCCTTATTATATCATGCATGTTTATCATCGTTTAACGTGCTAGCATATTGGGAAACATTTAAATCGAAGTCGAGGAGACCGATTTAAACCCGAATGACCAAAGAGGCTCACGGGTTTCCTTTGAGGAAAGGTAACCGTGACCCCTTTGTTGGTTTTTCGGGTTATAATCGGTTTCCTTATCCCGATTTGAGTTGATTCCCGAATTTTTATGTTTTCCCACATCCATGAAGTCGGTATTGTTTTATTGATTCCCTAAATAACTTTTTTGTGCATGTTTGCATATTTGAATGTGTTATTTATATCATGGCAATACCGACTTTCGTTTAATCGTGTCATTTATCGTGTTTGTTGTTTGAGCATTCGAGAAATGATTCGAAACGAGACGGGGAAAACTCGTGGAACCCGATGGAAACACGACGGCATCGTTTTGTGATTTGGCGAGAACATACATTTTCAAGTCAATGGCAAGAACATCATTTTGTGATTTGGCGACACCCTAGGGGTTAGCTTGATGGAAACACGACAGCATCGGAATAGGAACGGGCTACCTGTTCAAGCACAGGTTCATCTGCATAGCTTTTCTTATTCCCACTGATGAGTTTATGTCATCCTAACATAGTTCAGGGTGCTAGTTGGGTATTCTGTATCAAAATACAATTACTTGACTAATAATTTCACTCGATTTGACCAAATACTAGAAAATGGTTAGGTGGAACTCTAGGTTCCAAATCTAGAGTCAAAACACAAGTTTGGATGAATTCAGTGTAACTTCAGTGTCACAACACCGAATCACTGTAAAAGCAATCCACACAGAGAAAAATTTACTACGGACATCCAATATGTCAAGTTCTCAAACCAAAGCCGAATACTAAAACATTAGCACGCGTTTGTTTGTCTAGGGTAGGATTTGCATACTAAAATACCATGGATTAACAATTTGCTAAGACACGTACATTTGACAGTAACAAACACTTTGTCTATTATTAACATGTTGCGTGTTACCTTTCTACACCTGTTTGCCATGCGGGTCGAGTCTAATCCCTAGGCAGAATAATATTAGGGTTCAATGCCCTAATCATCGTACAACAGGGTCCAACGCCCTAATCATCACTCACAAAGACCAACGCCCTATTAAGTGAGAGCGTGCATTGAGTTTCATTTCTTTGGTTTTTCCCTAAACTCACGGTGAGTTGGAGCGGAAAAATAACCGAACGCGATTTGACTAGAATTCGACCATTTGTAATTTGTATTTATTATTTTCGAGAGCATTGTAAGGATTTTATTTTGTACATTCATTCTGTAAGAATTCCAATCGGTGAGCGAACGGTCAGAGAGTCGAATTAATCGAATCGGTCTAATGCTTGCCCAAAGGAAAGTAAATCCAAGAACTCGCAGTTTCGGTTCACGCAGGGATTCAACTTCCATGGTTTGATGAACTGTAATGCAAGATTGTGAACCAATTCCCGACATACGGGTTTACTTCTCTCTCGGCTTTTCCACCAGCATCGTTTAATTCACCGAATTTACGGTGTCAAAACGTGCGAGTTGAGCGCAACTTAATTTATGCAGTAAATAATAAAACATGCAAGCCTAGCAAACCATAGTACCGAAATGGCATGCGGGATATAGGACCGCACATAACATGAACTCCCGAACTCGGACTTTCCGTTTCCGCACAGATCAATGCCTTAACAACAACTAGGTGTTCCATATCCCTAGACCCGGGTAACTTATCCGCCCTCGACCTTTGGATCGTAAAATGATAAGTGACGACTCATTCTCACGTGTGTCCGTTACGCGTCCCCACAGGAAGGTGGACACTCCCAAGCCGCGCGATCCAAAAGCGTGCATGCGGGCCCCGACGAGAGTCCACATTCGGGTCCGTACAAGTACAACTCCCTCGTCGTCCCTACCATAAGTGGGTAGATGATAAGCCTATTCATATAAGTTCCAAAATTCTAGACTTGACTAGATTCTCTAGTGAGGATGACATGTCTCCAGTGGAACATTTGACGAGGTTTTCTTGTCAATGTAAGGAAGCCTCTAACAATGGGTCTTTGAAACTAAAATTGTTCCCACTGTCCTTGATAGGGACTGCCTTTACTTGGTAAACCTCTCTTCCAGTTGGTTCTATTCAGACCTGGGGTGACATGCAAATTAAGGTTGCTTCTCAGTTCTCCAAAACTGACCCTGGGAGGCTCTGGCGTCCACATCCGATTGGTAGTAGTTCGCAAGACTACCACTACCAGAGATACTCCATTACCAGTAGCAAGTATTAGTTCTTTTTTTTATGATTTTTAATCAGGTCAAATTATTATTTTGCGTCTTAAAAATTTATATTCCATGCATTTGACTTACATTGGCATGAAAATTGACCGGAGGAAGCAAAGTATCTATTTTTTAAGGAGGTCTATGGACATCGTGCAAATTTTAAAATTTGGGAGGCACTAATTGCAGGCAAAAAAAAAAAAGGGCAAACTACTTTTACTCATTGCATTATTGACCATAAGGTTTATAATTAGCGAGTATGTCCAGCCGCTACATATATAACTGGGCGAAAGGCCCGCGAAATGTATGGGATAAAGTTGTTGGACAATTAATAAAATAACTGGCTGTCTTTATTTGAAAGGCCAACCGTACCAGTAAATGCAAGATTTGTTTTATTATAGCCTCTACAAACATGTATTTGTTTATTCTCATGATAATTAAGAATAATTTTATGGATGCAATTCTTAATCTTGAGATGTGAAGCAATCTCAGTACTGACCCCTACAATAACAATCTTATTAATCCTTCCCAATTTTAGGGAAAAAAACTCAGTAAATATATTTTATTCCTTTCATGCAATAAAAAATAAAAAAATAAAATACACTAGATTTTGTGTATTACATGATTGTATCTTCTTTCAATTATAGAAAATACATCAACCATTCTGAACAAAAATTATGACTTTAATTACAGTAAAATCATTTCCGCTCAATATAAAATATCGATTCATTTACCTAAAATAGATGTTTAGTTTGTCTTAACTGTGACTTTAGCGGGTTTACTAGACAACACAGCTGTCCACGGAGTTGTCTAAGCTTTATATTTACAGACGGCTACGGAGTGTCCAAGCTTTTGAGATCCTGTCACTCGACGTATTACTGGAAGATTTTCCCTATCAAGATATGTTAATGATTTTTTTTTCAGGTACAAAAGAGATACATGGACCTAATATAAATAAAATAAAAATCTTAATTACTAATAAAGGGACAAAATAGTCTCACAACAAATATCAAATTTAAAATCTCTTGATATCAGGGAAGGTAGGCAAAGGTGTGCGCTCATTATACTGTATAATTGAATTTATTTCAACGGCTAAATAGTACTTATTGTTGGAATTCGTGTAATTAGATGAATGTAAAAAGAGATATTCCCAATTTTGGTTGACATTATCATAGTTTTTCCCCTCAAAATTGCTTGAATGTACTCTTTACCAACATATTTTTGGCAGGATATGAACTGTTCAGTTCTTCCTTTGCTTGGAATTTCCCTTCTTTTTATAATAATTTACAACCTAAACTCTGCTAAACTTGGCAGTTGTGGCGTGGACATGATCAATTATGAGAATTGAGTGGATATGTTTGCTTTGTAGACAAATATTAAAAGTCACATAATATGTCCGATCCTGATAAAAAATTAAAAGGAATAAAATGACAAATCAAAATCTTGTTAATTGATTCACTATACACAATATTTCGAAGGTCATATAACCTTCTATCCTTTTAATGTACGTATCTTTAATTTCAAGACCAAGTTATCTAAGTGATGTCATAAAATACCATAAGCAAAGCTGCCTCCCCCCACTCTACAATGCAAAGGTTTTTACTAGCCCCTCATTTAGTTTTTCAAATTAAAGTTATAAAAGGAACTAGCCCTCCGCTCACTCTTCGTGCATACGTGATTGTTTCTACGTTTAGGAGCAAACTTGAGTTTTGGCTTAGAAGTTGAAATTATTGTGGTATTGCTTTGAAACGTTTGAAATCTTAACCCATATTACCAGTATAATTGCTCGGTAATATCGTGACCTAATAAGTTACGTTAATGTAGCTAAAAGAAAAGAAAAGACTCACCTTTCGCTGTGTAATTGAGCAACTACTTTATTTATTAATACCGCTAATATGGATCAAGATTTCAAAAGTCAAAGCAATAGTTCAATAAGTTCAACTCCTGAGCCAACAATCAAATTTGTCCCCAAAAGTGAAAGAAAATTACTTGACAGCACCGCATCCTACAATGCGCCTAACATCTAATAGAAACAGATAACTTGCATAGTTGTAGTGTCGGCTAGCAATTCCTTTTGGGCGTTTCCTAAGACGGATATAGCTATTAAAATGTGAAAGGCGATAGTGCAATAATTTGAATGTTTAAACCTATAATCGAGTATGCTCCCATGCGCAAAAGCAATCACACACGTGCAAAGCGTGGCGTGAAGGCTAATTTCATGTAAGCCATTGGCCCAAGCAACAAATTAATGTATTAAAATACTTTATTTTTCGTAAAACCATTCGTTTTCTATCCGCCCATGAATACGTAATCCTGAAACTCTCGCTTCCAATGGCTTCATCATCCCTTGATTCTCATGGGTTGCAATGGCATTTTTCACGAGCTACATAGCATCGCTCCCCTATGATTATATATATGGAAGAATTTAACTGACCATTTTCGTGCAAAGTATTTCAGCACTTTATCGAGGCTCCAAACGAAAGACCGTTTTTCTTTTCTTTTTTATTTTTCCCCTCTTTTTGGTAAATTAATTACTATTAATAGGTCAGAAGTTAACTCGCTTTTTGTCGACATCATAAGCGTGCAAGACGTTATCACCAAAGCACCAGTGGTCTAGTGGTAGAATAGTACCCTGCCACGGTACAGACCCGGGTTCGATTCCCGGCTGGTGCATTTGAGCTGTGACGACCTGCGATGAGGTGGTTTAGGTCCCGCCTCTTGATCCGATCTTCTGAGGATCATAACTCGCAACTACCGAGCTCTCATTTTTTTTTTTCCATTCTAATCTTTTATTATCCCTCCACATTATCTCTTCCGATAGTTATTTCGGCCTCGGTCATTCTTTGTTCTGGAGGTTTTATTCTATTCGGCCTTAATTTTATCAGTTAGAAGTTCCTGCATGGCATATAATTGGTTTATCAAACATCTCAGCAAACATTGAACTCCATTCAGAACATATAATACTGAAGACATTCTTCTTCTGGTTTTCTTCCGACTTTCAGAGACACTGATAATGACCCTATCTTATCGAAACCAACGATACCCTTGCACAAGCCTGCTCTTGTTGCTGGGTATATGTCGGGGGTCCTTCGAAAGCTTAAACCCCGACTTACACAGTCTCGAATGCAGACACCAGTTTTATCGGATGGAGGAAATTTGGTGTGCCATGGATATAACAGCAGAATTCGGCTTCAGCGACACTTGTAAATAGGTAATGGGAATGACTAAAAACTAAAATACACACTCGGAATACTTTTCCCCACTAAAGAAAGAGATAAACAGAAGGAAATTTAGGATTTGTGCTATATCAGAGCATCAATTATATAGTATACAAGAACTGAAGGGAAGACCGCGTGGATGTGCCTTCTATGTCAAAATAGCGAACCCTGAGTTAAGAGTCTTTTCATATCTGATCATCTGGACTGTTGCGTAATATTTAAGGTATCATTATTTTCTTTAAGAAGTTCCTGTGTATGATAATATCAAGTTCAATATATATAATTCCACGGGAAAAAGTTCAATATATATAATAAAAGAAATGCTCACAAAAAAAAATGAAGTTCAATATATAATTTCATTTTATCAACATATGATTCTGCCTAAAAAATATACCACCCTTCAGATTCATGGCATCTTCTTCTTTATATCGACTTTTCCTCTTATTCTTTTTCGTCTTAGAGTTATTGCCTCAAATTTTTTCTCTGGTCCTTTTCTCATGTGGTTTTTCCCCCAAAAGAAGAGGGCAAGCAGCCCAATTTCGTTCCAAGTTGGTGTATTCTTCTTCTTATATGAGTATCCAATACTTCGCTTTCTTTTCTTCTGATTCCTCTAATTCTTCTAATTGTTTTCGATCCCAATGGATCAAAATTTCTCATCCACGTATAAACCGTTGTAGTGTGCCCAATGTGTATTGATTGAAATTCACATCCGGGCTCTATTCCTTTATTATTATTATTATTTTCATTTATAGATTTCAAGCAAAAGTAAGGTGAGGTGCCTATTAGTCTGTTCAAGATAAGATGGATCAGACCTCGCAGATGCCCAATATTTTTAAAATTTAATAGCTATAGTTGCATTGCATAGTATGTTTAATTTTCTTTTGTTGTTCTGTTATTTTATATTTCTTAAGTATTTAATTCTTCATAATATTAAATGCTGCTAGACATAATTACATATTCTATCGTAAAATCCCGCAAGACGTGGGCACTCGTCTAGTTCATATACTGTTTAGGAAGTCAAACTTCTATTGCCAATTTGGAATTTTAATGGTTGGGAGCAAACCTTAGCTTTACCCAAAAAGTCGGAAGCAGTCTACTTTTCACTTAAAATCAGCAAATATTGGTTGGATCATAAGCTATTTTAATCTCTATAAGAAAGACGACAAAAGTTTGAGTTATGAGAAACGCATTTGTTGGGAGCGAGAGTAATCCTAAATACTAAATTTGTTAATATTATAAAAAAATTTCTATAATCTTTACTACTGGAAAAGCTCAAATAAAAAAAAAGTTAAAAGATAAAATTGTCCATTTGATATTATTCTCCATTTCTCCTTGCACCCCCTTGCTATATTTCTCTCTTTTTAGCTTATGTTTCTTTTTCGGTTTTCCTCTCGAACTCTTTTTTTTTTTTTAGGATGTGAATTTTGTTCCTCTCGAACTCTTACCTTTTACTTATCTCACCCTTAAATTTCTGTTTCTTTTTTCCATATCAATCTATCCATAAAACACATTGGGCAAAATCAATAAAGTTGATGTGTAGCTTTTTAACTAAGAATTCCACCTTTTTCTCCCTCCTTACTATATATTGAGTACTAGTTCTAGAGTTCGTGCATTGCATGGGATCATACGTGTTCTAGTTTTATGCTTTGTATATTTTATTATATGTTATAGCATGCGTGTTGTGAAAATGTGTAAATCTTAATTTACTATTATTAAAAATATACATTAGATTTATGTGTGTGACATGATAAGAAACGGTTTGTATTGTAATCTTTATCTTCCACGAATTTTTTTTGGGTAATAACTCTCTCAATAAATTGTAATACTGCAGAAAACTCTAAAAGAAAAATAAATACATGGATTAAAAAAGCAAATAAATATAAATAAAAGAAGTATATCATAATTATATTTTTTAATATAAGTACAAATTGACTGCAGAAAAATCTATATTTTCCACATATGAAGCGCTCTCTCAAAGATCCTGGCAAAATTTATATTTTATATTGGTTGCAGCAAAAATTTTTATTTGCGCTGGAGGGAATTGGGAAGGAAAAGAACAAAGTCCCCAGTAGTTTGGTTGCCAACAATCCACGGCTCCACTTCTCATTCAGTTCTCCGCAGTTTGGTTGACTGGGTTCCATGTCCTAGGGCGCTACATGCACGTCGAATATATTTTAGAACAGATCATCAAAGAGCAAGAATGATTTGATAAAACCTTTTCGGCCTTTCCTATTGGGTTAATTGCGCAAACATGATAACGATCTCTTCGAGAAATTTGGTGTACTCAATCACAAACATCAATGGTACTTACAGTAGCCATTACCTTCAAAATCTTTTTCTTGAATTTATTTCGAACTTATTCAAGAATAGCATAAAGGGTGTCATCTGCAAAGAATGGAACCGTGTTAGGTCATAGAACGATGATATAAATGGTGAACTTAAGAAAACGTTCGGCAACTTGGGGAAAGATGTAGGAAACGACCTTAAGGCACAGTTGTTTCAGCACTCAACTCGAAAATTAGTCATAATTTATGAGCGCTATTTCTTATTTATAATGTGTCCTGCAAAATATTATATGGCTAACAAAGTATGTCTATGAAGATTTGATTTGATTTTGATTTTTGATTTTTCAAAACCAAATATGATAATAGATTTTTGGAAATACAAATATGATCTATTTTTTTATAGATAAGATCCTCCCCAATTTTAATATAATGTACTTTGATATCTATATTTTATAAATGTTAAAAAATCAAAAATTTATTTTCTAAGAAATGCCAAAGATCAAGAAAATAAAGATCGGTCCCACAAATCTGCATATATATATTTTAAAATTTCAAAAATACTCAAAAAAAGAAGAAGAGAAAATTCAATTTAAAAATAAAGCATTATGAGGTCATCTGGCCGGACCTACTACAACTCTGCTTTATATTATATATAGATATAGATATAGATATAGATATAGATAGATATGAAATGATATTTGCAAATGGTATTGTAAAATCATTTTATGGGACGTAAACTGTGGGGATTATGAGCGAAATTCAGAACCCCTTGTTATAAAAAAAGCAAAAAAAAAAACAAAATCATTTTGTGGGACAGTGGTAGTATATGTCAAAGGCGCAGTATTTAAATGTTATTCAATGTTGTTTTTTATGTACATCGAGCCCGTGTCCAAGAAAGAGAATATATCAACGTCACTACCCTTCCAGTCAAGCCGTATATGTATGTGAACCACTTTCACACTTTGTAGTTAGGCAATTAATAATCTCTTTCGGTGAAAGTTTCCCACAATTAAAGTCATAAAAGTTAAAACAATTCATGAAAATGTCATCTTCTAGAATATAATATACTCTATCACGTTTTATGATATGTGGAGTCCCACTATGGATGCGGTCAGCACTGATGTGGCCCAATATATGGCCCCAAAAAATAAAGTTATTGGGCCTTGAGAGTCCAGCCCACAACGATATTAGGATTAGCTTCTTCTCACAATATATATATATATATACGGATATCCTCTTTTCTTTTGCAAAAATCACTGTATGTCATAGATCACAAAAACAGGTACAAGGGAAAATATTTAAGAGGGTACATTATAGAGACATAAATATAGCAAGGCTACCTAAATCGTTGCAAAGGAAAATAACACGCGACTAAAGTACATCAATTATACTTGAGTACAATTGCAAAAATCACTCCAAATGTTGTAAACATTTTTAACCTCTTAAAACTAAATTCTATACAGACCCCAGTGAAAACCGGGAAGCATAGATGCAATCCATATAAAAACTGCTATACAGAGAAGCAGAACCAAGAGCAGTCTTGAATCAGTACTTGGCACAGGAGTCCTTTACAGATCACAACTTTAGCTAATTCAATCAACCAATTCCTAAACAGCCCCGTCACTAGACATTCAAATCAAATCAATTGGGTTCCTTTGATTGGTTCAAACCAGTGACACCTTAACTAATCAAAAATCGGCCAGACTATCAAATCAGAGTACCCAGCTTCTTTGATCGGCTCAAACCAATGAATGTCATTAGGGAGCTGAAACCTACAATAAGCCGACAAAAAAGGGCGAAGCCATAAAAGGTCGGAGTTACATGCGGTTGGTATGATCAATCAGTCCAAGAATGCGATCCTTTGTTGTGGAGGGCAGGGATTCCATTGAGTAGGCGATGGTGGGAGTCCACGGAATAGAAGCCGTCATCTAGGGGGTGGGAGGAGGAGCTGAATAGTCGGATAGGCAATAAGGACTTTGTCATTGTGCTACTGATCGAGAGCAGACTACTTGTTGAGGGGCGAGTAGTGGACAACTAAGTTGAGTCTGTCAGGTAAGTGAAGCTGATGTTAGTCGGATCGATTATCGAGTCATAACAACTTGGGTTGGGTGATCCAGGTGGGCTTGGTAGCTGTTGGGTCCTAGAAAGTCGGGTCTGTACAGCCGGCCTGGCAAGGGGGAGCGAGCCCTTCGCTACAGTCGCTGACGACTCAGAATCGACGGCTAACTCTTTCTCCGCTCCAAATTTGCTCGGAGAAGGAGAATGCGAGACCCGACGGGAAATGAGAGATTGCTCCATCAAGGAAACACCTTTTCGCACCACCGAAAAGGAAAAGGAGGAGGAAGAGAGCCGCTGTGACCTTCGAGATTACTTCGAAAATAGTCTCCACCTCAGATCTGAGTGCGTAGACTACAGAGACAACCACCTGCTCCGAGGACAATTGGCGGTAAGCGGCTATGGAGGTTAAGCTATCTCCTGGATCGAGATTTCAAAGCACCATGGACTACGACTAGTTGAGGCAATGGAGCTCCGTGACCCAAGCCGTGGACGAGGAACGTCACAGATTGTCGCCGCTAGCAGATGATGAAGAGCCACAATTGAGCCAACAGTCAGTCGATGAAAAAGTACCATGGTGAAGCTCCGTGTCTTGCTAATTTTTTTTGTTGCAAGGTACGAGTTGATTGGAGCGTTGTGACCTCGCCGGCTGACTCAGTGAGTGGCTCTGGCTCTAAAGCAAATAAACCCACTATCGGTGTGAAGGATCCACGGCCATGACCTGTAGCAGCGGTGTCGATGGCTTCCCATTACTTCCGACTATCCAAAAGAAGAGAAAGAGAGGGGAGAGGAGGAAAAAAGAGAGGGGGCATCGAGAAACGAAGGCAACTAGAAGATAGATGAGGGTATTGGCTTTCCGATCATGGTGGCGATGGCACTTGACAAGCCGGCCGAAGCCGAAAGCACCGGCAATGGCGTTTGGGTTAGGGTTTCAAGGTCAAAGGTTTAGAGAGAGAGAGAGAGAGAGAGATGTTAGTTCCTTCCAATGTTATTAGAACTGGACCGGACGTCGAGCCGAATAGGGTATGGGGTTCATGGGTTTATGGGTTCAACCGGAGGTTCAATGAGTCGGACCGCAGATTTAATTAATCATGCTATTTTATTATTTAAAGTAGTATTAATGATAATTAAATGCATAATATCTATCTAAATTCATTAACAGTGCATAATATCTAGGGAACAAAACTAATTGAGGAAGAAATAAAGCAACAAGCAGCTATTGCCTAGTTGATTAGCGGGCCTACACATAGAGGGGGAGGTTGGAGGTTCAAAACCTTTCATCATCAATCGTTTTTCTTATATATTTGTTCAACCGTTGAACCCATAGAACCGGCCGGTTTGAATGTAAAAATTCACTAAACCGGCCGGTCCATGGTGTCGAGTCCCGATCCATGGTGCATATCCAATCAGAAGGTGGAACCGGACCGGTCATGGTGTCGAGTCTCGATCCGATTGGTCGAACCGGCCGATCCGGTCCGGTTCTGATAACAATGGTTCCTTCCCATCGGCATCTGATGATGTAAGAGTCTTTATATGGATAAGTCCTCTTTTCTCTCTGTCAATAAGTCACATATTACACTAAATAACTATCTTCACAATTGGAAAAGAAAGCCGAGAAACCCTCCCAATTATCCTTTTGTGTAGGTAACTGGAGCAAGGATCGAATCTCAAATGTGAACTTTGATATGCCACAACCGTCTACTAAAAAGTTACTCTTGTTATATACGGTGTGATTTATATATTTATTACTCAATACTCTCCCTCACGCATGGGCTAGATTTGTTTAGAAGGTCCATCACGTAAAATTAATTAAATGGGAGACAAAGGCTTGCGCGGCGTACCGAACCTGCATCTAATACTATATTAATTTCCATTGGGCTTTTACAAACTTGGACTCATTTACACTTAAAAGGGTCAATATCTCGTTGATATCTCTAACCTAATTGATTTGAAATAATCTTATTCAAATATTCTAATTATTGAAATATCAAATAATATCTCTCACAAACACCTGCTCTCAACGACTGATATCGAGCCGGGCTCCTCTTCCGTACTCGGGTGAGGGGGAATAACATGAGGCACTCTTTGGCTGCATTCATTGTTGGGTGGGCATGATGTGAGCTCACGTGGATGTGCAAAAGTATAACCTGCTTTGATAGCACGTGAAATTTTGAGATGTCACATCCGTCTAATATAAAAGGTTAATCTTATTAGATACGATGTGATTTATATAATTATTACACAATATCGAAGGCAACGGATTTTTCTCTTTTATCATGCAGGATTTTATCCTTGATAAGGCGCGGCTTAGTAAGAGGTATGATATAAAGACCCCCGTATAAATCTCTTTGATGTGGGACTTTTATTGATAGCTTAAATG
The DNA here is from genome assembly GCF_007655135.1 of Punica granatum. Taxonomy (NCBI): domain Eukaryota; kingdom Viridiplantae; phylum Streptophyta; class Magnoliopsida; order Myrtales; family Lythraceae; genus Punica; species Punica granatum. The sequence continues at coordinate 17,964,420 of NC_045134.1, read as the reverse complement.
GAAAAAATATTTTTGGTTTTATAAGTTTAACCTTCGGTTAATTTTGATCTTTTAAGTTTTAAAAGTGCCGAATTATTCCTATACGTTTGTTTCGTAAAGCAATTTTGGTCCATTGGTGACTTATGGGACAAAAAATGTATTTCTTTTTTAAAACTTATAGGATCATATTTTAATTGAAAGTCAACTTATAGGACCAAAAATGTTTTTTTCAAAACTTATAGGACCAAAATTATCTTACAAGCAAACGTATAAAATTGACTTGGTAGTTTTAAATCTTATAGAACCAAAATTGCCTAAATGCGAAACTTATAGAACCAAATTTTTTTTTTCCCGAAATTAAACACGTGAACTGTGCTATTTGATGAAAAATAAAAAATGAATAAACCTAATTTCATTTGAAAGTATTATCTGATTCCTTGAAGTGGCCAAGGCGGTAATGACTTCCTATCGAGCAGAGAAGCAAGTCAATAGCCAGTGCTTCCAATTCATCGAACAGTCTTTCTCTAATTAACTTCCGATTATTGAAGCAAGTCACTCAAATTCAAAACCCAAGATACTTGCAAGCATCGAAGCAAGCCAATAAATGCTACCTTTCAATCATGTACACAAGCCAAAACAACTCATTCCAAATCAGATTTGTCCAGCTCTTGTATTGCCTGTTTTGCCTAAGTCTGCCTATAATATGATACGATGCATCCATGTATCAGTTGCATGGTGCTGTACCATAGTCCCGACCTTATGAGACGTCTTTTCTTCATCAGCCTGTGCTGGTCCCTCTTTGTCTAGCTTTTCCTTTGCCTGCTATTGACAAAAAGATACTGAAACTCTTCCGATATGCTTGATCATTTCCTTTCATGTTTAAAAGAATCCATTCTTGAAATCTCATGTATAGTCTAAAAATGTTGGCTGGTATTCTCAAAATCCCATCTCAAGCTCATCTTCCAACAATTTAAATTTAACTCAACTAACTACACAATAAAAATACACATTTCCCAAGTAAAAAATTTTAACTTTTAACTTTAACTCAACACACTATACAATCAAAATCAAAGTTATTTTTAACTCTGAAACCAAACGCACCATTAAAGACCTTCCTCTCAAGGTAGTTGAGTTGATGAATCAACTCGGAAGCTGCTTTCTTCTCCTTCCCTTGAGAGATTACGGATTCATTACTGCAACTGGAGTGCTCTGAAGGCTATTGTCATCTATGCTGCTTATTATTTCAATACGCTGCCTACCTGAATCGTCCGACGTAGTGATCCATGGACCAAAACTGAAGCGCTTTTGTCTTGGAGGTAAAATCACTGTCCGATATATTATATCAGGGCATTTCTTGTGCGAAGAGTCTAACTTTATCTTCTCAATTACTTCAGGTACATTTAGTAATCTGTAAAATTTTCACTTCAAATTTGTCAATCGCCACTTAGATGAAAATCATTTTCGGCAGGAATACCACTCTCACCCCTTTCATTTGGTCCTCCAAGCAGGGCGTTAAATTATGACAGCTTGGCCTGCTGCCATTTTACAGTTTCTAATTTTTTTTTTTTCGTGTGCTCTTATTTAAGGAATTCAAGAAAAAATAATCCCTTCGACGACATTCCCCCGCTCCCTAACCTGACAAGCTTGATGCTTGTCGGCGGCTCCTTGGATTGGAAGACATTCTCCTCATTAATCAGTAGATATTCCTCCCTCGAAACACTTAAATTACAGTAAACTTTTGTAAGATTCTTTTTATGTACTTCTTTTCGCCCCTCTGCAGTAAGCTTAACCTTAAGACCATCCATCAGATGGAATTTCAACAACTGCTGTCATAAGAATTATTGATTTTTAGGGATGTCAGTTCCTTGTAGAGCCTTCAATGAGATATCAAGATCCATTGCCACCCTTCTTATTATCAAACCTCAAGAAGAATACCTTCAGTAATTTTACTGGGAAGGATTTGGAGCTCTTCGCTCTGATGGTTTTTCTTGGCAGTGCTCCAGTGTTGGAGGAAGTAGTTTTACGCTACGACGATTACAGGCTGGAGGGAATAGAGCCACTCGATGAACAGTACGTCAGCATATTCCCCAGGATTTCAGAGACCTGTGGAATTCATATAATTAATAATCATACCCCAATTCCATTAGATTCGAAGCTTTGCTATTTACTTTTGTAGGGAATAAGATTAGTCGCAATTCAATGGCTGTTTTGTGTTCGGTTATTACGCAGCGAAAATAGATGCTGACGGACAAGTGATTGTATCTTTTTTTCTCTTTATCAGATACTTCCGTTTGGATTCGTGCATAAGTTGCAATTTTATATATTTGTTTTTGAAGGAATGCGAGTGGTTTATTCTCAACTCTTTTGAGTTTGAGAGGTGCTAAAATTTGTCGAACAGACGCATTTGATGCTCTTTATTAGAGAAGATGACAAAACTTTCAACCCGTGATTTGTTCCTCCCCGCTTAAAATCTTTGTCTTCTAGGATAGCTCTAACTAAGAATTGCAGCCCTAGTCCATGCATGCAATCGTACATAACCATTCTGTATGATTTGTTCCATCACGTTCTTTTTCATTCATGCCCACCAACTATGCAGTTGGTTTGTTCGGATTGAGGGAGGGAAAAGAAGGGGAAGGAGGGGACTTTGCGCAGAGTTCTTTTCCTCCATTTTCCTCCATCCAAACAATATTATTAGATATATTTTCTCGCGGTAACTTCATGCACGGTCAAATGAGATGGTTTTATGAAGATATTGCATCCACTGTACATGTAGAGTCACCATCACAGGAAGTTGCTACATGCTTTTGAATGTATCACCCCACATGGTCAATGAAGGATTTAGTTCCGTGCAATTCTTCCCACTTGAAAAACTGTATAAAAAATTGTTTGAAACTCGCCGAAGCTAAGTTGAGGTTCAAATGGGATTATTCTCCTAATAAGTTGATATTTTTGTTTTTGTGTCGATCACAACATATATTTTTATATTTGCCAAGACAAAATGGATAAGGCGACTAACTAACAAAAAGTACAAAAATATTAGAGTACACGACTTAGTTCTTGAATAGATAGAGCATATAAGACCTTATTTACTTGGGATTATGATATATTATCCTGCGAAGTAACCGATTACTTCTTAGATTATTGGATTCAGATTTATTTGCAATTACGGGACAGGATCGATTTTTGAATCAATTGAAGTCTGATCTTTTTAATGATTGTGGCTATACAAGGCACTCGTGGCTTTCCATGGACCCTAGTCAACCAACACGTTAAAAATAAGAAAGACTCCTAGACCCGAGAGCTATGTAGACCATTTAAAGCAATTTAGACACATTTAACAAGCTAAGAAATAAGAGCATCATTCATCCGCCATTAGTCTACTCTAAGCAAGAAATAAGAGCATCACACACATGCACATACATGGCGTGAAAGACTCGGCTTGCGACTAGCCTATACCCAACCGTTTTACATGAATATTCAGCTTCAAGGCATCGAATCCCCCAAGACTAACCACGCAAGCCGTTAACATCATGTAATCATCATTCTTTTTATTATTTTATCATGTTTCTCATGAGATAAAAAGAAGAAATAAAATTTTCCATTATATTCGGGTTACGCCGGACCATAAAAACGAGAAAAGGGGCGGATATTCCACTAGTAACTTCAGCTATTCAACTCAGATCAGTTCTGGTTGTGCCCTTTAGAGATTCTACACCTTGATCCGAACGAAGAGAGGAGAGAAAACGCCGCCCGGGAAGGGAGGGTGGGGGTTTGGGGCGCAACGGAAATCGAAGACAGAAATAGGGGGTCGGATTTTTGCACAAATTTTTGGTGCTTTTAGCCACGAAGCCTCAGCACATGACATGGCCAAAGAGTCGTTTGAGCTAAAAATTGCCTTCTATTTATAGAAGGGAGAGGGTTGGGGTAGTTTTCGTAATTTTTAGCAATTCTAAGATTCTATATATATTTTTTTTTTCAGGACCACCAAGAGCAGCAATTGGCCGATTTGGATAAGATTGGCTAGCAGGCAGCTCATTCGCCCACTGAGCGAGCGAGCGATGTGTTGCTATCCTATTAGGTGAACGAGCCACCTGCCTTGGCGGCAGCAAACAGAAGTACACTGAACGAGTTTAACTGAACCAGTTCAGGATTTTTCTTGATAGTTTTCGTTTTAGGACTTTGCAGAAAACTTCATTCTAGTCCTTTTGAGTTAAAGAATAAATGGTGGGGATTCTGTCTTTTTTCTCGTGAAAAAAATGCTTTTAATCTTTAGTCTTGCGTCTATTTTTCCCTTTAAAAATACCTTTTCCATCCCAAAAGTATTTTAAACAATAATTATTTTCAACAAAAATTAATAAAATAAAATAAAGTAAAAGAAAAATGAATTTGGTTTCCCCGGCGGGGGGGGGGGGGGGGGGGGGGGGGGGGGGGGGGGGGGGGGGGGGGGGGGGGGGGGGGCGAATGGCTGCATGTACACAGCGATTTTCTATCTCGCTTGAAATAAGCTAGTCTTCTTCTGAGCTTTAATCCACTGACACGTGGCAGTTGATTTCTATTTCCAACAGTTAATTTCATTGTCAGAGGGCTTTTTTTTAATCAAACTTAATATTTGAAAATCCAATTCAACACCAACTAATCCAGTCAAGCTAACTCAGCCCACTTATGAATAAAATTTTTCCAGCGTGAATTTTCTGTATTTACAAAAACTCAAATCCGTAACCTTACTTAAGTAAAAGAAATTCCAAACCGTTTAAACTTATCTACGTTGGTATTGTTTTGAGGCCTTTGCTAGGATTCAAATGTCCCTTCCAGCGGCTCCGGTGGCCATGGAGGGTAGTCAAGATGACTCGGGGATAGTTTCGTCTATGTAGATGGGATTTCCAAAATTTTCCAGATTTTGCAATGTAGTCCCTGTATTTTAAGACGGTCCCAAATCAGTCCCAAAGTTTTCATATTTTTCAAGTAAGTCTCCAGCACTTTCTGAACTGAACCGATTGTGCCCTGGATGGTTTGAAATTGAAAAATGACTGCTATAGGACTTGATTAATAAATATGGTTAAATAGAAAAAATTGATTTTTTAATCAAGAGAACTTGTAAATGTGTGACGTTCTTCTTAAATGATCACCCGAACGAGGAATGGGAAGAGTCGTAGGGTTGTATATATGGATTGGGTGTTAATGGGGTAACCACCTCGATCAATCAAGGAAAACTTGGTTAATTAATAAAAATGGCGAAACTTGGATGATTAGAGTATTGGTTTTAAGGCCGGTTATTGGCTTGTGAGTTTTTAATCCCGTAAGAGAACCCCCAATCTGATTTCTATGGAAAAACAGTCAGAAAAATTTCCTTCGGTTTCCAATGGGATTTCCAATGGAACAATTTTTGTTAATTATTTTTCAAGTGGATTATTTATGGATTTTCCGATCGTAATGTTTAAAATGATAAAAATATTTTTGGAAGGAATCTCTGCCTGAAATATTTTCTTTAGAAAAATATAATTTTCCTGTTTTCGAAAAACTGTAAAAATAGAAGAAATTTTTAAAAAAACTTTTGTTAAGTAGATATAATAAGTAAATGCAAATTAAAGTGTTTAGCTCACATGGATACGAAGCATGTCTCAAATCTCAGTTGTCTGGGGGCCGGTCCGGTTCACTCGCTGGTGAGCCGGGATGGTTGGTTAATATATTTTCTTTATTGAATGGAATGAAGAATAATACTGACAAAACAAATGATAAAGCCAACTTTAAAACATAACGACGAACAGAGCAATCTAAACGCAGTACTCAATTCAATGGTAGAAGGATGTCATGTGTATTCACATACATAAATTGGTAGAGTAAATTTAGATCTCAATATAAGCATAATATTCTGAATGTGCATAAACTCGACCACGGGTTAATGAATCAAAGGGCTTTTGATGATTTGCTTGATTGGGGAGTCATATTGCGTAGATAAACTTACAGACATTAGTTTCTGAAAAGTGAAGTACTACAACACAATTGGATGGCCGGTTGCAACCAACTCATATCTTTCTTATTCTTATTACAATATCATGCCCTTAACATCAATGTTTCCAAGGAAAACTAATGTCCTCATTGATATCATTATCTTGCCTGAATCCCACCATAGCATCCTCTCTCGCCTCCCACATGCAGTACGTGTCGCACCTGTCGTTGTCCCTTTTGGCATTGAATATGTCGAACTCGACATGCCCGCCCTGCCACGATGCCCCGCAGAAGAACAGCGTGCTGCCAAATAAGTTAACCCTGAATTGAAATGAGTAGCGTTGGAGTGGCTGGACCACGTGGATCCCGAGATCATCGTCCTTCGATTTACAGTGGATGGTTAAGAGTGTAGGAAGAGGCAGGTTGTTAATGATATCAACCGTGACCTTTGGAAGTATGGTGATTTTACCGGCTTTAGTCGGCAGTGATGCGGTCGATGATTCCTGTAACACCGCCAATAATGATACAAGTATTAAGAGGAAGGAATTCACCTTAACCAAACTCATGCTTGCTTAGTCTCTCGATCTCTCTGTCAATTTCCCTGATCAATTATTATGAGGGGCCTCAATAAAACAAAACTTGCTTATATATTGGCAGCAAACGGACTAGCTTTGGGTGGAATATACCTATCTTTTGAGAAACCCTAGTGAAGAATTACCCATATTTTGTAATATTGAAAATATTATGGAAGGAAAATGCAGTTATTTGTCAGAGGAAATTGCGTCGCTTTCTATAATTTTAATACGGTTGAATGACTATCACAATAAAAAAGGAGAGTTGACTATTCCCAATAACGTTTATAATAATTTAATTGATTTGCAAAATTAACTATGAAGGAAAAAAGTTTAAAATTTACAAAGTGGTAATTGATACTTTCTATAATTTTAATACGGTTGCATGACTATCACAATAAAAAAGGAGAGTTGACTATTTCCAATAAGGTTTATAATAAATTAATTGATTTGCAAATTAACTATGAAGGAACAAAATTAATTACAATGTGGTAATTGATTACATTTTCACAGCATAAGAAAATAAAATGTGGCAATTGATGTTTAAATCACTCATATATTTAATTTCAAAAATTGTCTTTGTTTTGGACCGTGTCTTGGTGTTGCACGTCAGTTTAGGGGCAAAAATTGGAGACAAAACGTAAATAGTCAAGCACACAATAAAGCATTGAATGTTCCTATCTCATTAAATGGGAGTAATCGAAATGCGTCCATCTATCTCCATTGAATGCTCCTAACTCAAAGTCATGTATCATCATCATCATCATCATCTCCATTTATAATTAATTCGCATTAATTCCGAATCTGATGATGACTTTTTTAACTTGTAAAATTTTCTCTTTTAGTGAATCACTATTATATAAAGCGATTTTAAAGCATTTTTATTTTAGTTTTAGATTTTAAAACTTTCTATCGAAATATCTTTTCTAACCTATTTGTTAAAACTTTATATATATTGATAATGAAGTTTAAAAAAAAACACTTTCTCTTTTACTGAATTTATATATTATAAATTATATTATCCTCATGGGGTTATCCATATCCATATATATTTATGTTATTACTTAATGAATTTATAGTATTTATAAAATGGGTTCGTCTAACCTATGCCCTTCGGGAATAAGTTAACTAATTATTGGTTGCCTTATTTAATTAACTTGAGCATTTAATGAACATAACAACATTTGTCAATACCTAAAGTATCCCGTCATTAATTTTGGAAACAATTCATCTCCAATTAAATCTCTCATAATTACTAAACTTAATAACTACAATTTTGGAAATAAATAAAATTCTAACCCTAAAATACCCTAAATAAACCCTTAAAATCTTAACCCTAAAACCTAAATAAATCCTAAAACTCTATAACCTTAACTTAGAAACCTTAAAACCTTAATCTTAAACCCTAAAAGATCATAAATAAATGCTAAGTCCCTGAAACCTTGAACCCTTAGAAAACTCTACATAAAACTAAAATCCTAAAACCAAAAACCAAAAACCCTACCATCCTAAAACCCTAATAATCCTACACCGTAAAAAATCAAAATCTTTCCGATTTTTAGGGTTACTTTAGCGATTCAATTTTTCCGATTTATGGAATATTTCCCATGAATATTTATGTCCATAATAGTTACTATATATTTGGCAAGCGGTGAAATCTTTCCATGATTAAGAAATGGGACAAGTAAGGTACTAAAAAAAATCAAATACGTTCAATAAATGAACAACTGAACCAATATAGTAATTAATAATTGATTATCCTATGCCCTAAGGCATAGGATAGAAAAATCCTTACAAAATTACTTTCTATTTATTGCGTGGAATTCAATTATATATCTATACATATATATATATATATATATATAGTTTGCCATTTTCGTTACCCCATTTCATGCAGTTGTTGATTTCCTCTTTTAAAAATAAAATAATGAGCATTGGATTAGTCAAGTAGCCGTTACATGGGGTTACAATATATTTGAGTATTAAATGGGGACGTGATCGGATGGGGATGTAATTACCATTAATTTCCACAATACCGACATTATTTTTTCCTTAATTTACTAAATTATCATACCAATCAGACATATATATATTATATTAATATCTATATTTACTAATTACCATATATATGTTATTATATTTACTATATGGAACAAATATAATACGTACCATATGTGAATTGATATTTTTCTATGGAATATGAAAATTGATATTTATCATGTCAACATATGGAATCGATATATACATATATATATATATATATATATATATATTTTTTGGTGGAATCTGTTAATCATAGTTATTAAATGGGAACCGAAATTTCTTTGCCGCCAATTTAATCCCCAGAAGAAAAAGGAAATTATAAAAACAAATTTTTGTAAATGGGTCGTGGTAAATTAATTAAAATATAAAACTTTTTAAAGATATATAATAGTTAATTGATACAAAATTCAATTAGATATTGATTGATATTTATATTTTTATGATTTTATAAAATTTACCTTTATGACCTATTTACTATCCCGTTGTCAAGTATATATATAGATTATATATATATATATATATTTAATATCAAGTAGATTTATATAATTTTAAGAAATTATGAATTAGTTAGAATTATATTAAAATTTATTTAATTAATTTTTAAAATCAATGTTAGACTTATAAAAGCTTACTAAGTATAATTTATCACTGATATAATTGGCCCATTTTTATAGATAGATAATAAAAAATTCTTAGATATATCTAATTCCCTTGCGTTGCACGGAATTTTTCTTTTATCTATTTAGTATTGTATTTACCCATTACCATGATAAAACATAATATTAGTTTTACATATTATTAGTTCACTCAATATTTTAATGTTATCATGAAAATTGCATATAAAATATGAATACAAGTCTAGTAAAATTGAAAGTAATCAATATAGTTGTTATTCATATATATTTTTTTGTATTATAGGTTAACTTGGTAAAATTTCAAAGATTTCATAATTCTAATGGTTCATATTACTCACTTTTGATCAAAAAGATGTTGGATTTTCCAATTGATAGTTCATTATTTGTAGTTATATTATTTTTAAAATTTTATAAATAATAGTTAATATCTATTTTTATATTGCATTAATTGAAGCACAATTATTGTTCTTGTAAGTCAGGTTTACTATACGTATAGATAGATTGAGTTTATTAATTATTTTATTTTATTTTCATTTTAAAGCCAAGTCAATGACCGTTCAAGGAAAATTAAATCATTTGACCGTTGGAGCATTCTTTATGTTTGCTAGCTCATTTTCTTTTAAATCATTTGACTGTTGGAGCATGCATATATTTTGATATAAGCTTTCTAAGGTTGGGCTTATTTTGATAAAAGCTTTCAAAAGTTGGGTTTAAAGTTAGAGAAATGATATTGATTTGCAGTCAAGTTAGTTCTAGTGGGCATTATATTCTGAGATATGTTTTTCCATTGAAGCATGCAAATAATGGGAAAAAATTTCCTGAAAGTGCCTCGCTCATAATTTAAATTTCCATTTCAATTTTCTCCACTTTTCCTATCTTGATCATTATTTCCAGACACCCCCGTGGCCCAGAACATGGCCAGACAAAGTCCAAATTGGGATCCAACACCTGTTTAGTTTTACAAATTACTTTTAACTCTATTCCACTTATCTTTAATTCAACAACACAATTATTACTTTTCCATTTTTCTTTAATTTTTTAGGGTAAATTGCACTGGTGGTCCAAAATGTTTTACAAATGTTTCATTATGGTTCAAAAAGTTTTTTTCGCTACATAATAGTACAAAATGTTTCAGAGTTGTTTCTTGATGGTACAAACCGTCAATTGGTCCTAATGCTGTTAACATTTTGCTGACGTGGCGCGTCCTATGTGTCACTTTTGTTATGTGGAACCAATAATAGTACGCCACGTCATTTAAGAGAAAATAAAATTTTAAAAAGTCCAAAAAATACAAAAAATAATTAAAAAATACAAAAAAAGAGTAAAAATTTTGAAAAAAAAATAAAAATATTTTTTAAAATTTTGAAAATTTAAAATTATTTTTAAAAAATTTAAAATTTTTTAAATTTTTTAAAAAAATACAAAAAATAAAAAAAAAACAAAAAAGAGTAAAAATTAAGAAAAAAATTATTTTAAAATTTAATATTAAAATTATTTAAAATTTAATATTAAAATTATTTAAAATTTAATATTAAAATTATTTAAAATTTAATATTAAAATTATTTTTAATTTAATATTAAAATTATTTTTTATTTAAAATAATAAAAATTATTTTAAATTATAAATTTAAATTTTAAATTAAAAGTTTAAAATTATTTTTAAAAGTTTTTAAAATTTAAAATTATTTTTAAAAGTTTTAAAATTTTAAAATTTTTAGAATTATTTTAAATTTTTCGGCCACGTCAGCAAGGAGGTGACACGTAGTAGCCACGTCAGCGTCGGCTTGACGGCGTCAGGTTCGAGTTGACGGTTTGTACCATCATGAAACAACTTGGAAACATTTTGTACCATTATGTATCGAAAAATACTTTTTGGACCATAATAAAAAATTTGTAAAATATTTTGGACCACCAGTGCAATTTATCCAATTTTGTAACCATTCAATTCAATTTTTAATACTAAATTCTCTCAATTATTCATTACTTTTTCACATTTTTTCTCATAATTCAATAACGCAATCATTACAACCCAATTAATTTATATATATTCAACGTTAAATGGAGATGAGTTTAACTCAACTCAAATGCCAAACAAAGCAAATTAATTTCCATTTCAATTTTTCTCCATTTTTCCTATCTTTATTATTATTTCTAGACGCCCTTGCGGCCAAGAACGTTGCCCAGACAAAGTCCAAATAGGGGTCCAGCACCTGTTATTTTATTTTATATTTTTTACCACTCCAACTCCAGCACCCGTTATTGAAAGATCCCATCATATAATAATAATAATTCATAATCTCGAATATCAGATATATCACCTTACTCCCTCTCTTATATAAACACACTCAATATGTTATTAAGCGTAATTTATATTATTTTGAGCCGAATACGATTCAAGTATCGGAAGGGAAAATCAAGGACATGCTCGAGTTCCTTTTGTGCAGGCTCGTAGCATCGATCAACTACAAGCTAGGAGCAAGAAGACCCATCAAGACTCTGGGCTCGGATTCCGACTCCATCAAGTAGAGATGCAATAGAAGATGCATTTTGGGCTAACCTCAAACTATTTATCTTCAAAAGTTGTTTCTTGAGAACGGTGTCGCTGTGTCGATCGATTATTGCTCTCTTAAAGCCAGCCAAGGTCGCTGTATCTTTCCAATATGGAATTCTTCGTGTTGGGTATCCCTCCAATTTAGAGAAAGTTGGGCTCAAATTGTATTGGGCTTTTATCGGGTTTTAATAGGCCCAAAAACCCACTTTTGTTAGGGTTAATTTTCAGCTAAATTAGCTGGGTAAGAGGCGGCAGAATTGAGACAGCAGAACAGTACAGAGAAGCAGTAGAATACAAAGAACAGAGAGCTGTTTTTCTGTGCGACCAGAGCTAGATCAACCCTCGATCGGGACGTCAAACGAACTCCGATTGGGACGAAATTTTGACAACAGCTTCACAACACGTGGGGCTAAGTTCTGAATGGTCAGAATTCCTATTAGAGCTCTGTAGGTGCTGTTTCAGCTGACTTTGTGAACCACCCGGTGTGGGTGACGAATTTAGTGTTTGGGTGATCAAAGAGAGTGTTTCTCTTGAGTTTGGTGATCCAAGGGTTTACCCTTGATGAAAGACATTGTATAACCTTCATTCATAGTGGATCGTTGATTTGGAGTTGGTCCCGTGGTTTTTCCCCACATGGAGGTTTTCCACGTAAAATTATTGGTGTTCTTTTACTTTACTGCTTGTTGGTTGATTTGATTAGTTCCTATCTCGATTACACTAGTAGGGGAGGAAGATTAATCGCTGCGTTATTGTTTGGTTGAGTACATCCCTTCCCAGAATTGTTGGGCCGGTTTCTCTCCTATAATGGTGAGTGCGGGTGTTAGAAGTAATCCCACATGGAAAAGTTGAGAGGAAATCCATAGGTTTATAAGAGATAATGGTCTAGCAACCCATTGGCTTAAGCTTTTGGGTTGCGGATGGGCCCGAGTCCAAAGTAGACCTGTGGATTTTACCTAACAAGTGGTATCAGAACCCAAGATAACGATCCTAGGGAAGTACACACGCTATGCGTGGAAACCCACACCGCACCAAGGTCCGAGTGTGGAACTCGTGGCTAGTGAAGGGCCTAACAATTGGTATCCGAGTCCGAAAGTGGAAGCCCGGCTCGAAGTCCTCCATATAGTCGAGAAGGGGGGGAATTGTTGGGCCGGTTTCTCTCCTATATGGAGAATGGTGAGTGCGGGTGTTGGAAGTAATCCCACATGGAAAAGTTGAGAGGAAATCCATAGGTTTATAAGAGATAATAGTCTAGCAACCCATTGGCTAAAGCTTTTGGGTTGCGGATGGGCCCGAGTCCAAAGTAGACCTGTGGATTTTACCTAACACTTCGTACTACGACAAATCATAACTGAAAACGGTATTGCTTCAAGATCCACAACACAGCACATATATTTCTGATAAACAATATGAGATATATCCTATATACTTTAAAAAAATCAAATAATATTAATCAATCATTAGTTATCAATTATAATATATAAAAGTCGAGGTGTAGATCGTAGTTCCGCCACATTAGCCAAATCGTGAAATCATCAGCTCCACGTTAATGAACCTTTCATTTCAATTAGATGAATTTTTGCTATTTTTATTTTTACTTTATTCAACAAATTCTTTATATTTTTCTATATTATTTGTATGTATAATATAGTTATGAGTCTTCTTAAAAAAATTAAAAGTTCTTTCGATAATTTACAAAGACTCATCGAGATACGAAATATATATTTTAAAGTGTAATGCACTTAATATTCTATAAACAGATGGCATGAAAATTTATTTTTTTCATAATCTTCCTATTTGTTTTAAATTTCTTATTCCTTTAACTCATAGATGATATCTCCCTATATATATTATGAGTTGAATTTCTCTCTTAGTATATACTAGGTTTTCAGACTCGTGCATTGCATGGATTTTACAAAAAAAAAAGCTCATAATATTTAGAAATATAAATATACTTTTGTAAAATTATAAATTAAATTAAATAACAATGGTTAATATGGACTATGTATAAAATATATCAAATATAAATTGTTTTTATTCTATTGATTTTAATCTTGCAAATTTCAAACTTTTCATAACAAATAATTATTCGAGAGACACGAATAATAAGTACAATATATAACAAAGAAAACTATTCATTAGTCTTGTATTGTGAAATGATTTATATTATTTAGATATTTTAAGTGAAAACTATGAAAAATTGAAAATTCTATTACGCGGAACATAAATTATACTTCAAAAATTGGAAAGAGTAAAATTATAATTATAAATAAATTAGAAAAAAAATAAGGTGCCACGTTGAATTTATGGCTAAGAAATCATATTGAATGTTGGCAAAATAGCGTCACAACATGCCTATAGTGAATGAGCACATAAGCTCCAAATATGCAACTTATATATAAATTTAATATGATGCAATTAAAACAATTTCGAATTTAATGATCATAATAATAGCATTAATTTTAGTTGTTACAAAATTTATATTCTTTTAATTGACTGCATTAATGTTAAAATTTATGTTGGACTAATATTCTCTGGAAGATAATATTTATATATAATTTATTATAGGAAGTTTTCGATATTTTCAAATCACAATCTACATATCTATCTCTATGTAAATATTAAAACTAGAGTGAAAACATTAGATGATGCCACGTAGGATGAAGGTCCCTCAGGTTGAGTGACTCTTGGTGTCCCATTCAATAAAAAATTCACAAATGGCTCAATACTATTGTGTCACATTACTCATGGGAAGTCAGGAAGTATAATAGTCATGGATGTCCAAAAAATGAAAGTTTGAAAATCGTGCATATATAAATAGCATAAAAGACTATTTAGAAGATCAATATTGAAGATAAACTCTCTTAACATGAGGAGAGAAATACATATTTATAAATATAAGTTCTTCATTCAAGATATATGCTTTTGATAAATAAGATCAAGATCACTCGAGGTTCTTTAGGAAGACTGGCAAGGTTTGACCTCTTGATTTTATTAGTTGTATACTTTTCAGCCGGTTATAAATGTCGTAAATTGTGTAATAAAAAACACTATCGAATTTAGTTTGAGTTATTTATTGATATTATTGATACAATATTCATTATAATATTAGCTCAAAAACTTTTGCAATTCCTTGCATTGAAATTACAAAAAGTTGATGCCAGTTTGATTATTGAAATTAGCAAAGTACTTTTTTTTAATCTATGTGTTAACCTATGAAGATTGGGTTAGTTTTGATTTTGTTGTTATTGTGCGAACCTAAATTTCGTATCGTCGGTACTTTGATTTGTCTAGGATTTGTCATTTTTAGTTTGTTTACCGCATGAATTAGGTTTCGCTCATCTCGCTTGATTTGACATCGTGCCAGTGGTTATCAGGAGGATTGAATGGTCCTCAAGATGGCCATGGGATCAGTCGAGCTACCAAATGGTTGTCTAGCCTCGTTTCGCATGTTCCGATCCAAGTCATCCTCCGTTTGGATACTGCTCGGATTGAAACAGTGACTCGAGGTTAGACCCCATAGCGCGCTCTGGTCGTGCGCACTCAGTGTGTGGGGAAGTTAGACCCCGTGATTGATGGTTGGGGCATTGGATCCTATATTGTTTGTGTCTTAGCCCATAATAAAACGAACAAGAACAAATAGGAAACAAATAAGGAAAGATAAAATAGACAAGATGTGAATTAATTGTCGTATTTACGTGATTATCAGTTTATTGATCTGGATTGCTTAATAGACATGTTTCTATTCTAAGCAGACAAAAACAAAATTGACATAGATGGTGAAGATCAACCATGGGCCGCTCTGAAGGGTATGTAGCATTTGACTTTGCTTAGAAAGGACTTGATGGACGTGATATCTGTCGTCAAGCCTATGGGTTCGTTTTAAATTTTTTTGGTTTTTGATACTGACAGATTAATAGATTATGATCGGAATGTATTTTGTCAAAGTCCTAAAACCTAGGGTTTTGTCTCGCCTGTTTTCCCGTGGTTGATTACGTTGAGTTAGAAATTAATCTGCTTTCCTGTTTTAATCCAAACTAAGCACAAACTTAGGAAAGTGGTAACACGAAACATTACGAAGGTGCCAAGGTCTCTGCACATGTTCTATGAAGGACCGGACAATCTTTCACAGGTTTCCCTGCTCGTGTCTTTAATCCATACTCTTAAGAGCCCGATCTATGCGAGAATGATCGAAACACTTTAGTCGAAAAAGAGATGGTTGTGCAAATGAAAGCTGCGCCCGCCTGGGCTACCGATATCTTCCTATGGCTCGGAGTGTTTCAACCACTCTAACCTTAGGATTATCATTAAGTTGGGAAACGATGGCCGTGCCCTTATGACAAAGAAAGTATTTTGTGAAAAGAAATCGAGACTGCGTGATACAGACTGTCGAGGTCGGTATTCAATGTCAATTGATCCCTTGGACCTGCCAGGGTCGTGTGGACCCTGAGGGAGTCGAGAGACCGGTCGCTCCGCCCGAAAGTGGTCAAAGAATAACTCGCGTTCCAACTCGAGCAGCCTCAAATCGGGATGTGTGAGTCCTTCCTAGATATCCATGCTACGCGTACCACGTGTATCGGTATTTTGTTAAAAATATGGGTTTGGAAAATGACATGATTATTGGTTCATGATTTATCAATTCGATTACAAATTATTAGCCGGTTCGTACAATTTATTAAAAATTGGAGTGAGTTAATTAACCAAGTGATTCATCCCATTTACTACGCGTGTAGAATTAATTAATTTTAGCGAATATAACGAATGCTCTTAGTTTTGTGGATTTCGAATCGTCGAATCTGTCAGTACTCCGTTTTGATGCACCGGCACTCGAAGATCATCAAGAGGTCTCCCGAGTAGGACTCTCCAGAACTCTGACAGAAAGCGGCGAGTATAAAATTTGGAATTTTGCGGCGCACATAATTGATCACGAAGACTATATTCGACCCAAAAGCAATGGATAAAGAGGAACCCACATCTCCGTATCATTTTCTTCGGTGAGAACGACTACCTTCATGGATCCCAATGCCAAGTTTTGTATTTTTTTCATCAAGATTTGATGAGTCCGGGACATTTCTAAACAAAAATCACATCGAGAGCCCATTCGAACAGAGAGATAAAATTCGTGGGAGCTGGGGTGTCCAAATAGTGAGTAGAACAGCTCTAGCATGGGATTCGATGGTTCATATCATGATCAATTCTGAACCTAAAAGGGAGATTCCCATATGTTTGACCTAGGAAATCAAGTGAGGTACGATTTTGCGGATATTCGTCCCAAGATTCAACGAGAAGAGAGAGTTATGAGTTTTTGAGCGCACCATGCACAAAACGGTTAAACCTCGATAAATCTTGTTTCTCGAGGGAGAAAATCCATAAAAAAAAAATCAATTCTTCGTATTTTCAAGCATGGCCAACATCATTAGATTTCAGCTCACCGAAGGTTCAGAAAATCAAAGAAAATGGGATATATTTTAGGCTTGATTAGTACATAATTGAAGATTTCCTCACAGATCAGAACCAAATCACTCAATTTTGGCCAGTTGTTGAAGAAAAATTATTTTGGGTACTTCACGAGGTCGAACGATCTTGAAATTTTACGAGGTTGTGCCACACCCATACAGGGATCAAGGAAAAATATCATATAGATCGAAAGGCTCATGAGCTGCTCACTAAAAATTCGGATGTCCAGGTCATCTCCATGAACCATTGGTCACAGCCCTGCGTCTTCTTCTTCTTCTATGGCTGAACAAGGTAGAGTGCAAGTAACCCTTTCGTCGCTTCCTCTTCTTCCCCACTCCATCTTCTTTCCTCCAGTAACATCCATATCTTCTTTTTTTCCTTCTTGGTCTCAGCATCTTTCCTTTGCTTCCGGGATACTCTCTCCAGCAGCTCCCTTCCTATCTCTCTTTCTCTTGGGGTTTTGGATAAAAGCAGTAGCACACACACAAACGATCCCTCCCTACCCTCTCTCTACTGTTATTCCTCTCTTTCATCTCCCTCACGTAGGCCAGCCTTCCAGCCCCTCATCACCATCTTGACGGCTCTTTCTCGGGCTCCTAAGAACTGTAGATCACCACATAACAGAGGTTGGCTTTCTTCTTCTTCACTATCTCAGGCTTGAACGTAGAAGGAAAGAGAAGACGTCAACCCCTCCTTCACCTCTTCTCGCTGCTGTGTGGCTGTGGCTCCTCCTTGACATCCCGAAGTTATTGCTGCGCGCTTCTTCTTCTTCCCTAAGTTGTTGCTAGTTGCCTTCTCAAGAAAAGAATTACAATAGCTAAATGATGATTAGCCTTTGTCTGCAGCTCATTAACCTCTCGCTGCTTCTTTCTCAAGTTGCAGATGCTGCTGCCACCAATACTTCTTTTCTAGCTGCCAAACTAACTACTGGTCCTCCCTCACAGTGCTAGAGCTTCTGCCCAACTACTGTTGTTCTCGAGCTCCTTGTGCTCTGTTGAAACTGCTACTCTCTAGTGTTGCCTTTCCTGCTGCTTCCAAGCGAACTCCTGCCTCTCCTCAAACTCAACAGTAGTTGGTCCTCCCTTACTGAGCTACAACCGCTACTAATGCTGCCTTTCTGCTTCCTACGGTGAACCCGTCCAGCCCTTTCAGCCTTGGTTCGAGGAATCTTTGAGGCTTTTGTGTTTCCTCCCGACATTAGCTTAGGAGATGTACAAAAAAAATCTTGATCATAGTAGCATGCTTAGGGTTTGATTATTGGGTTGATTCAATGCTTGCATGAAAGACGATGATAAAATGCATATTTTAATCAAAAAAGGCACGAACCGGTTTAACGATTAAAGTTCAACTCTTGAAATCAGAATGTGTAATAAGAACTGACCCAAGCACTAATTTGACTTAAATATACATTAGCATTGGAATGTGTTTTGCGAAGCTACAATGAACCGACACAAATTGAATTCCAAGTGCATTGGCCCTAAGCAATAAAATAGACTAAAACGCAAAACTGACCTAGTTGACCACTTGAACTCAAAATCGGCAAATTAAATTTTGATGTGATTGTGCATGTTCACGTTCGTGTGTTTTGGAGTGTTTGGATGTATCTTTTAATTAAAATCTCACACGAACCAGACTAATCGAGTAAAGTCGATTGAATGGTTCATCAATGTCTGCCTCGATGGCTCGAATCTCATCAATCAAAGAATTCAGCAATCTGCTCAATTTAATCAATCTCATGCACGTAGTAACTGGAAGGATCCATTCGACTAATTAATTCACTCGACATTTAAATAAATCACATAAACTGGATAATAAACTATAATCAAGTTGATAAATCATCAATCGATAATCGTGCCCTTTTCAAAACCAATAATTTTTAAATCATTGCAGCGCGTGATCCATGTACCATGGATATCTAGGAAGGATTTGCACGTCCTAACTCGAGTCCGGGCTCGATTTGAGGCAGCTCGAGTCGAAACACAGGAGTTCTTCTTAGACCACTTCCGGGCGGACCAATAATCTTTTGGCTCATTGAGGGTCTACATGACCCTGGAGGATCCTTGGTTGACATTGGCTACTAACCTCAACGGTCCGCATCACACAGTCTTGATTTTTTTTTCACAAAGCACTTTTTTTTCGACTCAAGAGCACAACGATCAATTTATGATTTACCGGCAACCCTAGGGTTAAAGTGATTGAAACACTCTAAGCTATGGGTAAAGGCGGGCAGCCCCCACAAGCACAGGTCTTATTTGCATAGCTTTCGTTATTAGACCAAAGTGTTTCTGCCACTCTAACATAAATTCGAGAGCTTAGGAACGCAGATTAGAGACGCAAGCGAGGATGGTCTGTGAAAGGTTGTCCAGTTCCTCCGGGACCTAGAGCACGGTTTCCCTCGACGGGAACATCCTGCACACCACCGAGCTGTCTGATCACTCGGTTGGGGAAGACAAGTGTGCTCCCGGAATGGCTGATGAGGGGAAGCCCGGTGATCACTGGACATCCAATAGCCATGGGCCCGCCGAGGTTCCAGGAAGCGCACCACAATAATTGTTCTGGGGTAAGCTGCAATATGAACCTCCTCCAATCAAAGGCGTTGGGCTCAGGGGATCCGAACGCTTGAAATAGTTGATCGTCGACGAGATTCAAGAACGGATGGTACAAGCAGAATGGCTGGATGTGTCCGAGGAGCCACATTTGCAAGTGATGCAGGGATCCCATCATCGTATAGCGTCGATTTGCTTGTACGTAGTCAAGAGACCTCACGGTCTCAGCCATGAGGGCTTCAGCATAACTATGGCATTTTTCACTTGAAGGACGACGTGGGCAAGTGCCCCGTCTATTAGAGTCGACGAGCTAAGGACAAAACGGTTCCGAAGACAAGGAAGAGAAACTCGTGGCAAGCATCGCATTGGTAAGTGCGTCCACTAGCGTTGAGTGCGCAGACATGTGTCCAGTTGATAAGCCAATTAATCTGGATGTTGTGCTCCCACCCATGGAGGAGCTCTTGCTGGGCCTCCTCGATTCTGATGCCCAAGAAGACAGATAATCGGCTTGATATCATAGCGAACAGGTTGGGTACCACAATGTCTTGAGTGCCAGTGAGCCTCTCGATGAGGGCTGTGTACTCCTTAATAGTGGGGGTCAACTCAGTCCCTTGAAAGTTGAACATAGCATGTTGAGGGTCCCAAAACTCGATAGCAGCCCTAAGGAGGGTCCAGTCAATGGAGCATTCGGCGAGCTCTGGTAGCTCCCCTAAGATCTCCCGGATGTAAGCTTTTTCGATCGGACAGAGAGTGTTCTAGATGCACATGATCTGTCAACCTGGTGGATTGATGCGGTCGTGCCTGGGACAGGGAATTGAGCGATCCATCCTTACCTAGACGGAGAAGATGTCAGTTCAATGTTTAAAATCAAACAAATGCAATGTCCTAGTTTATTTAAAATCATGCATGCAGTGTAGAAAGAATAAACTACAACTGTGTCATTTACACTGTACATCTCTCTTTTAAAAAAACAACAAAAGGCCCACCTAAAAAAAAAACTAACGGCCGACTCAATGACTCGACTTTGGGGTCGGTTGACGGCATGAAGGCAAATTTGATCCAGCATGACAGTCCATGTTTATGCGTTGTTTCGGTGCTACAGGGAAAGTAATTAATTAGGGATGGGGGCTCCCGATCAAGGGGTAATCACTTCCCCAAAACCGAGTGAGTATCTTTGGGGGTCGGTTCGGTGGCAGAGCAAACTCGATCCGTTCTTTTACTCGGAACCTCTGTCTAACCTAGCTTCCTATTGGTCGCCCGTGGGATTTCGAGCGTGATACCTAGAAACCGCTAGCATGATGCGATGCAAGTGCGGAAAATAAATATGCGTAAAGTAAATGTGATTAAAATAAATGTGCAGAAAGCGATAAATAAACATGCAAGCAAGCGGGATCGAGCCCGAACCCCTTAAAAGAAGTCCTCAGTGGAGTCGCCAAGTTGTACGGACCCGAATATGCTCTCATCGAGGCCTGCATGAGTGTCCCTCATGCGCGCGACTTGGGAGTGTCCATCTTTCCGAGAATGCGTGACAGACACTAGTGATAAGGAATCGCCACTATCTGTTTACGACCCGAAAGTTGAGGGCCGGTGAGTTGCCCGGGTCTAGGGGTAATGATACACCTAGTTTTGCTAAGGCAATATCCGGTACGTGCGAGCTTATATCTCACACACCCTCTCCGTACTCTAACTTGCTAGACTTACCATTTTATTTTCCGCGTGGATTAGGCTGCACTTGGCTTACACGTTTTGACACCGTAAATTCGATGAACTAAACAATGCAGATTGAGGAGCCGAGAGAAAGGTAGGCCCATATGTCGAGGAATCGGTCCACCATCCTCGCATTACGGTTCATCAGACCATGGTGGTCGATTTCCGGTGCTAACCGAAACCTTGAAAGCTCGGGTTTACTTTCCTCCGGGCAAGCATTGGACAGACTCGATTAGTTCAACTCTCGGACTGTTCACTCGCCGACCGGGATTCTTACAAGAATAAATGTACAAAGTAAATGCCCTTACAATGTGCTCTCAAAATAATACAAATTACAAATGGTTGAATCCCAATCAGTTTGAGTTCTGTTATTATTTCGCTTAGACTCGCCGTGAGTTCAAGGAAAAGAACGAAACTTGAAATTCAATTGCGCTATTAGTGAATGGGGCGTTGAACCCCGAGATCGATGGTTAGGGCATTGGACCCCAAGTGCAATATGTTCTATGGGTCGAGCTCGACCCACATGAACAAGCATGAGCAAAAAAGTAACAAACAACATGCAGATAGCAAACAAGGGGTTTGTTATTGCCAAGTTTACGTGAGTTAGCAAGTTATTAGCCTGGGTTTAGTATGCAAACATCCTATGCTAAGCAGACAAACGCATGTAAAGCTCTTTTACATTTGGCTTTATTTTGAGAACCTGATAGACATGACGTCTATGGTCAAGCCTTATGTGTGTGGATTACTTTTAGAGTTGTTCTTCATTACGATATTGCAGTGCTTACAGATTATTACAAAATAAGTCTTTTTTGCCTGAAAATCCTAGAACTTAAGGCCTTAACCTACGTTTGCCCATGTATGCTTTAGTCGAATGCATGCTTAGTTTGGTAATTATGTTTTGGTCCAGAATACCCAACTAAATACCCGAAATTATGCTATGATGACAAAAACTAATTAGTTGGATAAGAAAAGACTATGCAGTTGAGCCTGCACCTGAACATGTAGCCCATCCTTATCCTAGTACTGTATTGTTTCTGTTAAGCTAACCCTAGGGGTGTCGCTAAATTGCGAAAAGATGATTTTGCCTTTGACTTGAAAATTATTTTCAGAAAAGGGAAACAACGCAATGTGGGCCACGTCTTCCTATAGCCGGTGTTGACCAATTCCCTTGATTTTCCAAGGTAGTGTAAGAACCCCGAAAAAGCTAAGAAATTAATCGATCTATCCGGAAGTGATCTACAAAGAACTTTTGTATCCCGACCTGAATTGCTTGAAATCAGGCAAGATCTCAAATCAGGACATACAAGTCCTTCCTAGAAGTCCATGCTACATCAGACCACGCGTTTCAAGTTTTGAGAAATGCAAGTTTTGAGAAGGGCATTAATGTCATTTTGTAACTTGTCAACGCGAGTTACCGGTTAATTGCCAATTCGTGCAAGCTTGTTAATGCCAAGTTGATTAATCATATGAGCGTCCCAATTAACCCGTTTATGGGATTACAGCTTAAGGATTATTGTCAAATGCATTAACTATGCGGGTTATAGACAATCAGACAGATTATGAATTGACCTACTGAATGGAGTCTGAATACCCAAAAAGCTTAATTTGATGAAAACGATTCATGACATGACGACCAAGATAGGTCCAGGAAGGTCGAGAAAAATTGAGTCAAAATAACCAAAATATCATCGGACCCTAATGGGCTCGCAAAGGTCACAGATACACAAATCCATGCATGTTGCTTGAAAAATAACGTTTTAAGAGGCGTTTTAATGCTCGATTTGCGACAATATTGGAAATGCAATTGCACAAAATTCGAGAAACGGATTTCATCAAGGTAAAGAAGCCGTTCTTGACCCGAATAAGGTCGAGGAGCTTTCGGCCTTTTTCCCTTTAGGATGGTCATGAGCCTCCTTGAGCATTTAGGGTTTCAGGCAGTCTCTTTAACCCGATTTTGACTATTTCTCGTATGCTCAAACATTAAACACGATAAACAACATGGTTTTGCAAAGCCGGTACCGTCATAATCTCGGAAAACATGTTTAACATACAAGCATTGGAAAACATGATCTTAAAGGAATTGATAAAATGGTACCGACATCATGGAAGCGGGAAAAAAATTAAACTCGAGAAATGACTTAAGACGGGGTAAGGAGACCGACTATGGCCCGTTCCCGACATGCTTAACGCGTTATATGATGAAAACATACATAATATGATGTAAAAATGTATAAAAATGTTAACTTTGCATGCGACCAGTCTCGGACTGCCGTATCGCTCCACAAACGCAAAGAAAACTTAAAAGTCCTAACTCCTCTAAATCGGGAATGGTTATACCTAGTCTCGGGATTCGAAGATAAGGCGAGGAAAGTCGGAAAATCAATTTCTAGAAGTCGGTTCTGCCCTATGAAGCAACAAACCCGACTCGGTGCAGTCGACCCGACTAGCAATCCGGCTTGTCAGGGCTGTTTCGGTCGATCGAGATGGCATCTTCGCGTCGTTCCGGTTGCGTTGGATTTCCAAGAGACTGAGGATCATGCCTGTGGTGGTTTCATGAGGAATGCATGTCTAGATTTCCCTAAAATCATGAGTAAAGTCGGGTTAGTAAAAAAGAAAAGACTCGATTAGACATCCAGAAAGAAACGACTCTCTGAGAGGCTCCCGGTGATCTTTGGCTGCAAGGTCGGTGGCTCCCGACCCCTAAGAGACTCCTGGGGGTGACTGTGGTGGTCGTATAGCAAGAAGAGCCTCAGATCGACCCGATCTGCAAAAGAAAGGAAGACAGCTCCAAAGGTTCAACCCGACTAGGCAGTAGGGTGAAAAACACCTTGCTAGGCTAAAACCAGCGGATCTGCATGGGACTTCTCGACTTCTGGACACCCTTAAGTCGTGTGTGAAGGTGGCTGGTGGGTCGTGGTGGCTCCAAGTGACACGCAAAGCCTGAAAAAGTCGGGAGAAACAAGCTGGACTGAGACAGTAAAACTGTCTCAGTTCTGGTCTGAGCTGGTTCGATGGTTTAGAGGTTTCAAATGGAAAATCTAAGCTTGAAAATGGACTCAGGAGGTCCAAAATAGGTGGTTTATGAAGTTTGATTGAGTTTCGAGTTAAATCGGAAAGGTGGTTGCCAAAAAACCGGGAAATGGCAATTTTGACCCGATTCTGATCAAGTATGGAACGATGGGCTCGAGGCTTCAAATGCTGAAACTAATCCCGGAAATGGACTCGGGAGGTCGAACACGTTTGGAGTACGAAGTTTGTTTGAAACTCGGATAAGTCCGATGGCGGTCGTTGGAAAACGGTTGAGTTTTCCGTCAATTTTGGCTTGTTTTTGGGCTGTGGCTTGAGCTATGCGATTTGTTGAATTTAAGGGGGCTTGAGAGCTTTTTGCTTTAGTGAAAAATGGCAAGAGATTATGGCAATGTGTGTGTGTGTGTTTTCTTGATGATGCTTTATGTTATATATAACCATGCTTAATGACAAGATTAGTGAAATAACGTGCAATTAAAGGCTTGGATTAGGAAGAGGCAGCTGCTTAAGGGGAAGATAAGGATGATTAGCATGGGGTTTTGATTGAAGAATGGTAGAAGATGATGGATGGATGAAGTGGATGGATATTTTGGTGCAAGACAATAAAGGGGGCGGCTAGCTTTGTCATGAGGAGGGGGAAGAAGGTGCCGTGGGTCCCGCTTGGGTTGGAGGTGAGTCGAGAAAGCTCGGGTGTCGATCGGTTATGTGTTCAAGTCTCGTGATTTGAAAGAACGACGTATCGATAATGTGCTCGAGGAAACGATCCCAATGAGCCTAAGATTGCTCATTTTGCATGAGAAATGCCCGTGTGGTTTTAAGGCTCGAAAGCCGATTTTGCTCGTTTCAAGCGATCAGAGTAAAGTTAGCCGTTTCTAAATGCGCATTCCGTCTTTGCGTTCCGCGTCGGTCGTTTTGACATGCATTGTCAATTACACTAAATAGTTGACCAATAAATCGGTATTCCAAATGTGGAACTGGAGACGTCCTCGGAGTCTGTAGTCGGATCTCTCAAATTACTTCCCGAGTTGCATGGGCGAGCCGGAGATCGCTACGATCTCCGTTTATTGAAAACGGATCTCGAAGGACTGTCGAGGGGCACTTGGAACCTTTCTAGAGCTATTTTGGAGGCCTAGATAATTTGTGCAATTCAATTTGAGAATTTCACATTGAGTCTTGGGATTGCTAGCACTGTATTGGTCAATCGTCTGGCATCAAGTTTCCGCCAAAAGGATCTCCGGTTATGGATTTATGTTGAAAATGGCGTTTTCTGTACTCGAAGGTCATTCGTGAAATTGAAAGTAGTTATGCAGTCTGATTTAGCTAATTGTGTATGACCGCTGCAGTTTTCGAGGTAATGCAGGGCTAACTTCAGTTGCCGATGTTTTGCCATGCCAGTCCCCAGTTATGGGTTTCTGCTGGAAGGTTGGCTTATTCTGAAACCCGAGAGTCATTCTAGATGTTTGAATGATTTCCGAGAAACAATCTGAAGTGAGGCTCATAATATGTAGAACCGCAGAGTCTGGCTATGCCTGACATTGGGCAATAACATTTGTCTGATGAACCGGCATTTTTGGACTTCTTCTAAAAAGTTGTCTATATTTAGGAAATTGTTATGTATAGAGCAGATGATCCGGGAAATGTGTTTGGAGACATTTTTCATCTGTTTGGCACCGCGAGGGATTTTTGAAGCCCAATATTGGATATCTTCCAACAGCTTGTTGAACAGGTGAAAAATAGTACTGTCGGATTTGTATTCTGCAAATGCCGGATTAGAGACTATTTGAGCTCTCTGTTTGCTTTGTAGGGTTGCTGGATGACCGAAAGTTCTTCTGTTGTGCGCTTGGGCCATATGTCTATCTCTGTTGACTTGAGGATGAATAATAACCCGCTGGTCTATCAAGTCTCCTTCTGTATCAATGCTCGGGTCGTGGCCTGAATCGCTATTGATGCACATTGCTTGAACTAGTGAGCCAAAACGGGGTGCTGACACTCATGAGCCCGTGTTGTACTAATTTCATTTCCGATCTTCCAAATCTTGGCGAGCATGAGTGGAATATTGGTCGAATGTGAACCAACTGGGATCCGATCGATGTAATTTGTATTGATATTGAGAGTACATTGCAAGAAAGTTATTTGTATATTCATTCATGTAAAGATCTCATTCGGCGAGCGAATGGTCCAAGTATTGAACCGATCGAGTCGGTTTACTCTCACTAGGGATTAGTAAGTCTTACATGTCCTGGTTTCAGCCAGCGCAGTGAACCGACCATCATGGCCCGATGTATTGTAACATGAGGATAGGGGGGCGAACCTTCGACACAAGGGTCTACCCCTCTCTCGAGCTCTTAGTTTGAATCGATCACTCCTCAATGAATTTACCGAGTCAGACCTAACAAGACAAGCGAAACCTAATTCAAGCGGTAAACAAACTAAAAGACAAGCTTAGACAAACTAGAATATCGACAGGGCGTGTTGGATATGGGCTCACAGATAACAGAACCTCTAAATTTGGGTCCAGGGAAAATGGATACTCCCAAAAGACGGAATTCGGGTACATATAGGGATGTGGACATAATAATGCTGGACAAGAGGACGAAGATGCAACGTGCACTTCTTTACCTGTTAGAAGCTTGGATGTTCTCTACAATTATGTAATATTTAAAGATTATTCTATTAATGTTCATGAATTTAATTTAAGATATAAATTGAAACAATAAATTGCCTAAAATATCCTCGAGAGATGAAAGTTGTCTCAACTGCGTTTATAGCAACTGAAAATTACAAATACAGTTGAGACAACTTTCATCGCTCGAGGTTATTTTACATAATTTACTCTAAATTAAAACTATGACCGTAATTCCTTATGTCCACTGCGTGCCCAAATCAAGAAAAGCCTTAATTGAATAATCAATGCTGCAATCAAATTCTCTGATCAAGGAAAGCCAACAATCAAAATTCTCAAAGGAAAACCAAAATTAAAGGAGAAAACGTTACTTGCATGGGTGAAGGAAAGTTTTCAGTATTTTATTATTTCTTTCTACCTCCTCAGATCTATCCATTTACATCCCACAATCCGTCAATAAAGGACTCTAAGCGAAGATTATACTATGTATACCTGGAAAAGCCCATAAAGGAGATACGAAATGCAGTGTATGGTCGGCCAAAATGTTTTTTTTTCCCCTATTTTAATTGAATGAGACACTGATCATCTTTTAAGGTTGAAAGATCCATTATAATTTCAATGATTTAACCCTTGGTCTATTTGTCAAGAGGTAGTTATCAACAAGTAATGATTGCACAAATATATTGATCAAAGTTTAGTGCACCACATCATCTAAAAGCCTATAAGATAAGCACTTTCAAAATGACATTTTGGACATGATAACTCATTATACGTATCAGTGTGGATAGAATCAAGGTTGTTGTTTCAAAGACGTCCAAATGAGATTAGAATAACAAGAAATTGCAAAATAAACGACACCAAATATATATGGTACACCCTCAAATGGAGGGAGACGTCCACGAACAGAGCAATAGTATTCACTAGATCGAAAAACTGAAGATTACCACTGAGATATTGCTCATGTTTCTAAAACCCCCTTATCGACCCGAACCTCACTAAGAATAGTCTCATCAACCTCTGGATTCTCTCCCTTTTTTCACTCTAAAACCTCGAGTTTCAGAGAAATAAACCCGAGAGGATTCCCATGGCAACACTCTTGTGATTTTCCCTCGCAATTTTTTGTCTTAAATACAAGAACTCTCTTTATATAGATACAAGACCCCTGATATTTGAAATTATTCTAAAATCCCTCTAGATATATTATTTTCTTTGAGATATAGATTTTTCCCATTTTAGAAATCCTAAAGATATCCCTAGCAGCTATAGATATTTCTCCTTCCAAATATTCAAATGATACAACGAAATCGCTATAAAATAAAAAATATAAAAACAATATAACATGATATTATTCCCCATGCCGCTTTTCGGCCAATCTCGTAGTCGCCTACCAGGTCTTTGAATCTTTAGGTCTTTGTGCTTAATGCGAGACATCTCCAATAAATCTCCACCTTGACTTTCATTTAGCAAGCACTATCAACCTCCCACTCGACCGCTTTGCTAGAGCCCTTATCGGGCTCCACCACACCTTACACGCATGCTGCTCAACTCTAAACCATCACTGGACTCCTTCGAGGTGCTAGGCTTCCTCATCTTTCCTATTGTTGTACTTCAAATCTGAGTGCACACAATAAAAAGGAAAAAAATAACCAGACCTGAAAACACTTAGGAACGATTGAATAATTACAGTAAATGCGGAATCATACAGGATGGATGTGAATTCTCAACTCTTTGTGCCGAAAAGTTTGTCCCATTGGCTCATCCTTTAGAAAGTCTGTCGGAACTCGGCAGCCAAGCACCCCCATCGACTAGGCTATGCCAACAGCCACACTTTCCATGGAACGGTCCATAGCATGCTGACCTTGCTTGATGTCAACAGCCATGATCTCGACAGAACGAGACAACATGATGACAGGGTCAGCTTTTCCACCGCTTGTCGGGTCTTTCACAGTCGCAGGAAGGGCCGCAGCAGACTCAACCCCGGGGGCCTCTTTGACGTTTGCAGTAGGTTGCTTGCGTGGAGGCATGTCTTGAGTCCTTCAACAGATCCCACCGGGTGGTGCCACAAAATTTTGTTTGCAAGAAAACGCGAGCGTGGCAGAGACAGTAGGTCTTGAGAGCAATTGAATACTCAAATCAAACTTCTAGTCAGATGACGGTGGATGGTTCGATGCCTTGCTTGAAAGAAAAAGGACTTAGAGTGGTTAAGAATCGAAGAAACTAAATTTGCATTAACCAAAAGAAGTCTATACAGTGAACTGAAGGGAAAGAACGATGATTACAAACTAAACAGGATGCTGAAAATCTAAAGGATTATATGTACAAAGAACTAGATGTTTCGATGCCTTGCTTGAGGAAAAAAAAGGACTTAGAACATCGTAGAATTGAAGAAACTAAATTTGCATTAACCGAAAGAAGTCTGTACAGTGAACTGAAGGGAAAGAACGATGATTACAAACTAAACAAGATGTTGTTCCGTTTGGTTTCGCAATCGAATTTTAAAATTTTAACTCTAACTTTAACTCTACTCACTACACAACAAAAATCAACTCTTCAAAGTCAAAAAGGTGGGCTCCATAAATAAATCCACATACAACTCCATTATACTCAATTCAATTTTTAATATTAAATTCTCTTAACTATTCATTATTTTTTTACACTTTTTCACACAATTCAACAATACAATCATTACAACCGAATTAAAATCAAAATTCAACTCTAAAACCAAACACATTAAAAAACAGAGCTTCTGATTCGATATTTGTGAGCATAAATCTCCGAAATCTCAAATTTATAGAGCAATCAGACCTCTTCACCGTAGCCTCCATGCTCCCCGTACTTCTAACAGTTTGACGAATGTGGGTGCTATATCGTTCAGCAACTGGTACCACCAGAAGACCAAGTCGTTTCTTCTCCACCATTTCTGCTAAATCCTGTAGATGATCCGATCGTGTGCTCCCACGTCTCAACTGACGGAACAAAAGAAACACGTGACAATAATCTATTGTGCGTATCCAATCTTATCCTATTCCATGACTGGGCTTTCCGTTATTGGGCTGGGCTCATCCCTAAATCTGTAATTTCATCTAAGCCTACGATCTCTGGACTAGCCCAATATACTACGCGCTGCTCTTCCTTCACTTGAAATCAGGTTTTGCCAAATATTGGTTCAACAATTTTTCAATTCTAATTTTTCTTATTCAGAATTTTTTTTTTTTTTTTTTTTTTTTTGCAAATGCAAAATAGGAAGTGGCTTGAATGAGAAAACACGTCCAACGGGTCTCAAATGAAAAATTGTGGGCTCTAAATTCCTCGAATCGGCACTCTTCCCCAGCACCTCCATTATGTTATTGTGATGGTCGGTTTTTCTTGAGCCTTCGGGTCCACTCCTTTTTATAAAAGACCAGAAATAGGCCCATTTTGCTGGGTGATTCTTAGACAGCTTGGCTTCTTCCCCGCTTTATCAGCTTCCTTTTTTAAGTAATCTTTTGTTTTGCTGGCTTGTTTCTTTGTTTGAGGATATGCAATCCGAATAGTTTTTGGGTCAGTTTTAGGTAATAGAAGATTTTGTCCTTTCTCTCAATCGAGGGTCTAGGTGTTCTACCCCTTTGAATTATAACTCCATCCATAAAGAAAGGGGACATAGTGTACAGTCACCAACAATATCGTTAGTAGGACTTCCACTGCCCTTTTGTATTCTATTTTCCTATCCCTTACTAGATTCATGAACCTTTCTGTATTTTATATTTTCGTTTAACTCTATTTATATCCAATGTAGTTTTAATTTAGTTGAAGGCATAAGAGGACTCTTTTTCATCGTATTCTACTACAATTTGACATGAAACTTCAATCTAGCTATACAAAGATGGATATCTTGATAGAAATATATATTGAATTTATATATATGTATTATATATATATATATAAGCTTGCAAAATCTTTCATAGTTTCGACCATGGGCAAGAACTCTATGATTATCAACATAAAGTCACGCCGATACTTGCTGAATTGACGTTGATATTGGTTATCGTTATTATCGACTTCATTTTTCTCCTTGGCTAGCAGAAAAGAAAACCACTGTGTGTTTGCCAAAGCGAGTGCATTTTTTCACCGCGGACATACATAGTTAAATTCACACGTCTTACTAGTTAAATATTGTATATAGATATTTTCAACGTCGTAATGATTCTCACAACCCTGGAAATACTCCGAAAGGCACAGACAGAACAGCCCTTTAGTGTGCTGCCAAAATCTTAGGACTTGTTTGGTGGGAAGGAAAGGGAGGAGGAGAGTATTACTCTTTTTCTGAATGCTTTGCCTCCCTTTTACTTCAGATCCATCCAAACAAATCCACCAATAATCTATCCCACAGAACAAAAGAAATAAAAAGACACTCAGGTAAGAATGAATCAAAATAAGAACTCCTCAATTTTGTCGTTTTTCTGTAAATAAATAAACCAGAAGCATCATGAGTGTATGCCATTTGGTCAAAGGACTGGTTATATCACTAATGTGACTTGATTTAAGTGATATTATGAATGGAAAAATCTATGATATGAGAGTTTACCTCTTAGAGAATTCAATTCAGCTTAAAATGAATTAATCGGAGTTCTTTGACTTCCAGATATCAAGGTGCACACCGAAAAAAAAATGCACTGGCTATATAGAGAAATATATCAAAGAGAAGTACGGGCAATGCTACAAATTTAACCTCAAAGTTCAAACTACAAAAACATTTGGAATTAATATAAAACAGAGAAGAAAATAGATGCTAATGATTAGCATTAATTCATGTGCATCAAGCTCATTTCCCTACTATAAAGCTAATCAAGCGGTCCATCACGCATGATATCTTCAAAGCAAATCTTTCTTGCAGCTTAGTTTGGCCAATGAATGCATCAGACAGTCGACGCACATATAGCATACCGTTGCACATATGTTGCAAAATCATTGAGACAATGATCATTACGCAGTCTCCACATATATGTATGTATATACCATGAAACCTTCAACCAGCAGTATTGATCTTCACTCGCAGTCAAAGGCTAACTAATATTTATAGGTAAATCAAAGCTCAGTCGGGACTTCGTCCATGCAGTCTTCTTTTTTAATGCCCCCAATGAGAGATCCTACAGAGATGACCTGAAAGTCAGATATAAACCATTGAAATGTTAATCATCTGCAATTAAACCGCGAAGAAAGGTAAAAAAGGAATATATCATTACTGCATAAGGATAGAGAAAAGGCAGCCGCAGTGCACAAAGATTAATCCGCGGTTTTACGAGATTGGCGCATTATCAGTTTCATCCATGTATTGCACCGGTACATTAAGAATGACGACTGTGTCTTCATTTTACTAAAGCACCGGAATTATCTCTAATCGGTTTCAGGTTAGTATCAATGTAACAGATAGAGAAGATACAATAGAAATTCCGTCAAATATTGATATGCTTCAAGAAATTTAATGTACACCCCACATGACAAAGATTTTATTCTATGTAGTAGCGATTCGAAATTGACTTGTTGGCTTTATGACATTATTCTTCTCAAAATGAGTTTACAACCAAAAGTCTACAAAATCAATAAGTCTGAAAATATTCAAATTTCTGTCTAGCTCTCCCTTCAAATATTGATCTAGAATTCGTTGAACAATACGCTATCCGGATTCTCCATCAACCCCTAGCTAGTAGTTTTAGACGGTCATAATATACAAGTGACTTCTTGGAAGTGTCAATGTGAATTTGATTTAAAGTTCTATTCTAATAATTAATGCAAAAGGAAATCAATATAGGTATACATGTTGAATGAAATCTATGACTCCACACATTTTCCAAAAGAAAATTTATGCTTTCATGGAAGGGACCAAACTTAAACCATGAATAAATAACTATGTAAATGGTCTCGGGATGGTGGTCTGTGCGGAATATGAGACACGAGCTTTCTCAAACACACAAGAATTATTTTTCCCCAGATATGAGACACGGTTGCAGATGTTTGTGCTTTTAGACAAATTAAATATGTTATCTTGATATTAATTAAAATTGATATCCCTTCTGTCGACCTTCGAGAGCTTGGAGACATAATTAATTAAGGGAGATGCCTTGACATTTTAACTAGACGCCAAAACAGGATATACTTTCCGGGAAATTAGTTTGTAGCAGTGAAAGAATGAAAGAAAATAGTAACTTTGTCAATCTTCATTTTCTTTGTGGAAGAAACAAAGAATCTCTTTGATCATTGGCCCCAAAAAGAGGAAAGAAAACCCATCTGACCGGTCCTTCGAGAAATTAGATGTGATCTAAATTTTGTGAAAATAAAGAATGCACAGGTTGATCAAGATGCCCTGCTGAACTCGAAAGGAGACCCTTCTATCTCAATACATTGTAAACCTATAGAGTAAGAGTTAACATGTTTCTATCTTAAATAATCTTACCAAGGATATAGAAAATGAACAAGCGGATGTTGTAGAAAAATAAGGTTTGACACTATGACATTGTGCTCCACCTAGAGTCAAGAGGGTTCTGAGTTCGATTCTCACTAATCCAGTATCCATGTGCTCCTTTATTTCTCCTTCATCTATCTCTCCACGTCTCTTTTGTAAGCCAAAAAAATAACCAGATGTTGTAATAACAGGTGTTTCAATTGTATCTTGATTTTAGGATGAAATATATTCTTCTTTCTTTGGACAGGTGAATAAGCTTGTTAAGTTGCAAATTAATCTTTTGGTGACTTTAAGAGAAAATTGTGCAAAAGACAAAAGTAGGAAACCACGCCCAATTCAGTCAATATCCATTAGGTCTCACCAGTTAGGTTAGGTCTGAGGTAGGAAGTTATAGGGTCAAAACAAGTCTATTGCGAGCAGAAGCTTCCTTGAAAGGAATCAAGTCTTTTAAATTCTGCCTCTATTTTAGACTATGGAGATTAAAGAAACAGATAGAAGGGTGATCAATAGTATGTTTTCTATATTTCCAAGAAAATATAGTTCTAGGGTTTCTATCTCCGATTTAAGTCAGGAAAGGTTAAAAGAAGAGACCGAACAAAAAACCGAAAACCAGGAACGATTGATTTGTCTTCCATGAGAATTGCATCTCTCACCAAATTGAGTTTGGAATCCTCATGAATTTTGAGAATATCGGAATGCAATCGTCCGAAGGTCATCTGCGTCGTCCAGAGTCCATTGCTCGTTGCTTGTTTCCATATCAAGGTAAGGTATGGAGTATCCGGAGGCCTCCCTGTAGCCGGTGAATGAAGCATTCTCTTCTGAGACGGCAGAATTTTCGTAATTCACTGAGTCTGAATTCGGAAACCCAATTCCTCCGAAAGCAATTGAAGAAGGACTACCATTATGATTTGGATCGTATTGTGGACTGCTTTGGGTCTGGATATGACGAGCCCAACTTTGCCAATCTTGAGTAGGCGAGGGAAGTTTCCCATGGTATCTCGAGTTAGGGTTTGCGCATGTGTTGGCATTTGAAATGCTTTGAGCTGCTTGCTCCTTGAGAGAAGCGAGTTGTGCTTGCAAATTCACGACCTATCCAATTTGAGAGGAAAGAAAAAGGATGAGCTTTTGTTATAGAACTCTAATTATAATTCGATATATTTAGGGTTTTGATCATAAAACACCATTGATAGTCAGTAGATAGCTAGAATTGAACCTGTTGCTG
This sequence comes from Punica granatum, assembly GCF_007655135.1. Taxonomy (NCBI): domain Eukaryota; kingdom Viridiplantae; phylum Streptophyta; class Magnoliopsida; order Myrtales; family Lythraceae; genus Punica; species Punica granatum. Next base: position 17,929,676 of record NC_045134.1, on the reverse strand, counting down.
TAAAGCAAAAATATGGGAGACACAGCCGTAGATAGGGTCATGGAGCCGAGCTTGAGCTTCATACGAGATCGTGACAGCAGCTTCAGCACGGTCACTCACGGGGAGGTGAGTGAGGAGCTTAGAAACATTGCTTGCCCCGAAGACCTTGTGAATCGCTGCGAAATGGGTCACCCCCTGTTCGTGGCAGAAATACGGGGCAAACACACAACCTTGGACGCATTTCCTCCTCAAGAATTTGCATGCTCCACAAGGAGATCCGCAGCCTGAGCCTGAACTTGAGCCTGACCCTGTCATACCGTATCGAGTGATCGATATCAATCTATCAATTCCCACTGTAGGTTCTCTAGGTTTGTGGCAGTACTTCGATTGCGAGAATTTTTTTCTCAGCTTTGTGGAAGCATTTTAATCACCATTATAGGTTTATAAACACCAGAGGAATGAAGGGGCAGAGGTGGGATTATACTAATAATGAGTACTTAATAAATTAATCCAATATTGTCTCCTCAATGGGCTACATATACTATTAGTTTTCCTCTTTAAAAACCCCCTTTCACTTCTTCTCCTTCATAAATTATATACCCTCTTGCGATATTCCCATTACGCCTCTTTATACGACAAAACAGCTTGCATAAAACCTAATTTAACCCTTGGAGATATTGACTCGATGATCGGGTAACATTATAATTCCATTCTTAATTTTTCCGATATCACCTAATATTCTGTAGTTTAATAACCCCGCCCAGTCTAGGATCAATCGGGTCAGTTCACTTTGGAATAAAATTTTCTCCATTCATAACACTCGAATCCGATATTTTATTAAGAAGAACAAACGGCGAACCACCTAAATCAACCCACATTGATAATTTCCTCTTTAGTTTAATTTTGGCTTCTTGTAAGTGATAAAAGAGTTCACATTTGTCATTAATTAAGTAACTTTTACTATAGTTGCTTAAAAGATTATTGATTTCTCTTAGAGAATAAATGATTTTATTTTCGGTTTCAGTACATATTATTATTAAAAGATGGCTCTTTGGGAAGAGTGCTACAATGAGCACGCGATAGTCTCTCATTTTCCAATTGATGTAAACCTATTTGTTACTTATAATAACTAAAGTATCTAGCCATGAAATTCGATAGATAGCAAATTATATAGCATTTTTTTTCGGTGTGAACTCTATTATCTAAAATCTCAATTTGGCCAGATTAATCCAATCGAGCCAAGTTGGCTCACTAAAGGATAAAACTCTCTCACTGTGGGTTTTATGCATTCATAAAGACTCAAACTCAATACCTTACTTAAGCGGAATAAATGTTGAACCGTTTGAACCAACTGACATTGGTACATTGTATAGCCTTTAAATTACCAAGAAAGTACCTGAAACTGTTGCTCTTGAATCCAATATCGCAGGAAAAGAAATCCTATATCATTAAAAATATATTGTATATAAGATCCCGGATTTTGCTTCATTTTCGGCTCAGTTTAATGCGGAAGGGGAGGACTTTTGGGGATATATATGGTCGTAGTTAATGGTAAAGTGTATTTATGTCACTTATTAGAGTCCATTACAAAAGCAAAATAGCAAATGAGTAATGTATGTAAACAGTTATATTTGGCAATATATTCTCGAAGTACCAACACTGAACAGAAACAACACCGATCATATATGTAAATGTTAATGACTCTGGATCAACGTGGACTAATTTAAGTAATTCGATATTTGTTCTATCTAATCAAAATCTAGGGTTTAAGTAAAATAAATAGAGAAAATCCACAATTGAAAGAGTTTTACCCTTAATAGAGTGACCTAGGTCAAGTCTGGATTAATTGGAATGCATTGAGCTTCACGAGAGAATTTGTTTAGGTTGAGGGTTAATCTTAATGGGTTATGGGGCAATAGAAAACTTGTGTCATCTTAATTATGTAAGAAAAGTTATTAATTATTCGATTAGGTATTTATAAATCCCTCTTCATGCAGTGGTGCATGGTCCACTATACTCTCAAAAAATGTAGAGTCTTGTGTGAATGCTAGTAGCCCTCTCCTCTGGCAATGAATAGGGAAAAGAAAAATTACTTGCTCGTATATATCATTCTGGTCCTTTTAATTCTCTGTCTCTCATCCCCTCTCTCAATTCTTTGATCACCTGCCTCTTCACGTGGTGTAAGAAAACCATATCATTTGTTATTTTACAGTTTATCGATTATAAAGGAGGTTCATACATCTATAATAGGGGGAAAAATAAAAGAAATCTAAATAAAATGACATAAAAACTCTTATTGGCGACAATCCAATCCTTAATTTTTTTATTATAAGAGTGTATACCACTGCAATATATCATTTTTCTCGTTACTTTTGCAACTTTTTTCAATTGCAAGCGGGCTATTGACCTAGTAGAAGAATAGAAAAATAAATGAGTATAAAAATCCAACTAGCAAAGACATAACCCAGGACCTCCTAGTTCCGAGGCGGCGACTTGTGTTTCTACACCAGGTCGCCTTCCTCTTGTTTTGGTTTTTTTCTTTTTGGAGAATTTGTTCTTGCAACATAAATTAGGTTAATTCATGTCAATTAATTACCACATCTCAGCTTTACTGTATGAATAACGGCTCTTTCAACAGTTGAGTAGACAAAATCCCTATGGAGTGGAGAAGAATTACAACGGCCTAATTCTAATGCCAATGGCCATAAGACGGCCACTGAAAAAAAAAGAAAGAAAAGAAAAGCAGGCTTTGTTGAAGATTTGGCTGGGCTCTTTTCTTCTTCAGCAAACAAACGTACATACATATGTATCATTCCACCTTTTTAATACTGCTCAAATTGCAGCATTTTTTGTTTTATTTAAATTCCACATTACTTTTTTTTTTCAGTGACATTATATTTAGCATCATTTTCAATTCGTACTCTGTTTATTCTATTAAATTTTACTAGACCTACAAATGGACCAAAAGCTTAAACAGCACGTAAATGCCTGGACACGAAGCCCAACTAAACAATACGTTGGCAAAGGAGGTTAGGCCTAACTCCAATTTCATTAAAATGTCGATCCAAAAATTTAAGAGTTATAGATTATGCTATCCAATCCTTTTTTTTTTTGGTGAAATCAAATCCTTCTTTTTTATTTGCTTAATCCTCTTATAAACGCAATGATTTCTCCTTCGTTTTTCATTGTAGAAATCCTGCTATCCTTTTTTGGGGTTTGAAAAAAAAGGATGGTATATTAAATTAGCTAGTGATTTCCATCAAACTTATTTTTCTAGATAGTATATATTCACCATCTTCAATTTTGTATCTAAAGAAATAAAATCAGTTTGGCGGAGGAAATTTTTTTTAAAAAAAAAGTCAGCGTAGTGGCATATATCCCATCATTTATCATGCTTACTATCATATAATTAAGATGATCATACGGTCAGTAAATTGTATTTTGGTTCGCACTCCCAAATAAGTAAAAATCAAAATATGTTATATATATATAATCATATTTGTTTTAAAAAGAAAAAGAAAAATTAATTGTATTAAAACTGGGCAAGCCATGTACTGGAGACAAGAATGAAAATGCTTATCAACCCAGTTAACTAAAATAATACATCTCTAACAACGTAGGATAGGTTCAACTTATCTTTAGAAAGAGGACAGCAACTGTGGCCTGCCAAAGACAGACAAAGTCTAGTGTCTGTGATTAAACAATTTCACTGCGTTGCAAAAGCAAAGCCCAGCTATTGTTCCTTTTCCATAGGAAAATCATTAATTAGACATATAAAACATCATCATCTTCTATTTCAATAGTACAATAATTATTCTTTCTCTTGTCAACGATCGGCCAAATCACTTTAATCTGGATTTTCAATTACATATGATGAAAATGGTACATACTTAAAAGTTATCATGAGAATGATTCATTGTATATCATGTCCTCGACAAAAAAAAATGCATGAATGTAAGGAATGTTCATATGAATATATATGTAATTTTGTATTTCATAAATATCATGTTAACTGTTCTGACTGAAAAATTAAAGAACATGACTAAGGCCAATAATAGAGTAGACTACTACTGTCGCCCTCCACTTATTCATTAGCAACCATTTTTTTCCTTGACATATTTTTGCCACCTATTTGCCCCAAAACATTGGCATTTCATCTACCATTTATACCCTTCCGTAACAGAAAAGTGACAGAAAATGTAACGCCGTCCATGAATTTTCCGTCACGGAGGTTAACGGAAGGGTATAAAGGGTAGACGGAATGCCAACGTTTGGGTTAATTGGTGGCAAAAATATGTTAGGAGCAAAAATGGTTGCTAATGAATAAATGGAGGGCGATAGTGGTATTCTACTCCCAATAATATGTATAGGGTTAAGGGTAATTTTGGTAAAAGAAGTGAACCAAAATAGAAAAATATGCAAAGATAATGGACGAAATTGAAAAATATCAAAGAGGTGAGATTAAAAGTGAATGTTTAATAGAAAATTAAATAAAATGAAGAAATAAAAATTAATAAAAATACAACAGACGAAAATGAATAAAGAGAGATAGGAAAAACCTAGAAAGTTGTATGATAAAAACCAAAAAAGAAAGCAATGAACCAGCTGCAGCTAGAGAACTAGATAAATACTTTTTTCGTATGAGAAAAGAAAAGGGCTATTCCTCGACTTTTACCTACATTTTTGTTTTCGTCCTAAACGTATTTCCTCGTTCAATTATATCATAAACGTTACATTATTTGTTGGTTTTAGTCCTACCATTAATTTTTCCGTCAAAAAATTAGTTTTCCATCAAAAATATTTTTAAAATATATTATTTAATTACAATTTAAAAATACGAAATATTTTTAAAAAAAAAAAGAGGATCAGGAGATCCTAGCCCAGCCGAATTGGGATCTCTTGATTTCAGAGGAAAGGGGCCCCGTCGGCAGCCCCCCTCCCCCTCACCGCGGGCCGCCAACGGGCCCGTCTACCCCCTAAATCGGGAGATCTCGACCAATTGGGCTGGGATCTCCCCTTTTAAAATTTTTAATTTGTTTTAAATTCTTGTTGCTTTTTCTTTTTTGTATTTTTGGAATATATTTTGGACAAAAAAAGTGGTTTTTTGACGGAAAAATTAACGGTAGAATTAAAGCGAACAAATTAGGCAACGTTTAGGACAAAATCAAATGAAGAACTAAGTTTAGGACGAAAATAAAAAAAAGGTAAAAGTTGAGGACAAAAACGGCTTTTTCCCAAAAGAAAAAGGCAGATATGATTTGAGACATTATTAATTCCTCGGGATCGCCGTTCATGTGCAGCTCAACCACAAACTAAAAAGAATATAGATTTGGTACACACCAGGGCCCTTTTAATTAGAGAAAAATCGTTTTCATTCCTCAACTTTTGATTTTTTTTTTTACTTTCATCCTAATTTTTTGTTAACGTCCTTAACATTTCATGTTTTATTCACTTCAATCATACTGTACAATATTCCGTTAAAATGTCCAAAAAATTATTTTTAGATATTAATTTTTTATCAAAAATAATTGAAAATATATAAAATAATAAACAAATAAACATTAAAAAAAAGGAAGGGGACATCGAAGAAAGGGACAAGACGCCGGGAGCCTTGCCGATAGCCACCCCTACCACTCCGACGTCATTAATTGGCAACCTCTAAACTCACTGGCAACATCGAAGAGGGATGAGTGGCCACCAACGAGGCCTTTTTTCCCAAAATCAAAGGATCCTCATTTGGCAATCTAGGAACCCTCAATTGCTAAACCCCTACAATTTGGGAACACTCGATTGCAAGGAGAGGGTGCCTCATCAGATGTCAACCCTCCCCTTTCGACGATTTGTTGGTGACTTTTGTGGTCCCTAGCGATCTCAAAGGTATAAGGAGGAGGGGTGGCCGCCAATGAGACCCCCCTCCCTTAAAATCGAGGGACCTAGATTCAACAGTCTAGGATCTCTCGATTTCGATGGAGGGGCCTCACAAGCGGTCACCCTTGCCCTTTGACATGACCAGCAGGCCCAGAGGTCACTGGTGACGTCGGAAGGGGGGCGTGGCTGCCAATGAGGCTGCCCTCGCCCTCGCCTTCTTCGATCTTCCCTCCCTTCTTGTTATATTTCATACTTTCTAAAATTAATTTTTGATAAAAATAATTATTAGAGATATTTTTTTCGATGAAAAAGACTTTTTTAATGGAAAATTGGACGGTAGGTCTAAAACCAATAAAACATGAAATGTTAAAGACGATGTTCAACAAAAAAAAAATTATTAGGACAAAATTGAAAAAAGTTATGAAAGGTGAAGGAATAAAAATGGCTTTTTCTTATGGTATATGTGTTTTTTTATATGAATTTATGATATTTATGTTTAAATGGTAACTTGGACAAATAAATAGATAAATGCACACCGTGGTTTCAAGGGACAATTCCAATGAAGCACTAATATGTAGAATCTGTCTCGTAATGGAACTTTGGCCACGGACGGATTCATTAGATAAGATCCAAAACACCTGTAATGTCGGCTTGCAATGTTGAAATTCAAGCACATGCTGGAATAGAAATGGTCAAAATGTTATCACTTTCTCCTTAAATCGCAGGTGTACGGTGCACCCCTGCCACACTCTCGATAGTCACTGATAATTGAAGGTTTGCTCGAAGTAATAAATCAAGTTAGTGCCACGGGACTGATCAAATTGAATTTTTTTTATTATTTTAGAATTTAAAAAAAAAAAAGAAACCTTATAATTTATCAAAAAGAGTGTCATAGAGTGCGCGCACTCTCACCTAATTACCAAGAGATTTCATATTAGATATTCAGTGGGATTACCCGTGTCCATTTATTAGACATTTAGATTTATATTTCATTTTAAAAGGCCCACGAGCATCTCGTATAATTTAAAAAATATATATGATTTTAAATTTTTTTAAATAATCTTGATTTTTTATTTGTGACTAAAAAGATGCGAAATTTCACTCAAATATAAAATTTAATTCTATCGACTTTTTCGTCATCAACACATATATATTTTTAATTTCCAGCAAACTAAGTAATAAAAATAGAAGAAAACATATATAAAAAGAGTAAGCCAAAGAACGATGGAGGACTGGGGGCCGGCGACGTCAAGCAGCTGAGATCGTTGACTGTCTCAGATGAGGTGACAGACTGGCATCAGGCGTCCTATAGCCACATCGTTCTCTCTATGTCTCTCATGTTCATATGTGGATGGGGTACCTCCACAGGTTTAATAAGGCTTGAAGGTCACCAGAGGTATTAAAGGCCACCGACTTCAATTGTAGTGGTTATGGACTGCAGCAGGTGCGTCCACCCCAGATAAAAAGAAAACATATAAAAACTAAAAAAAAAATTATAGAGAGGATGGCGTGGGAGTCGAAGTAGGAGTAGGCATGCCGATTGCTGCATGCCACCACCCCATCAATTGAAGTTGGTATTGGCCTTCGGCATGTGACAGGATCACGGCAGCCGCAAGTGAGGGTGACTGATCAGTGTCCCACTTCATATTAGTAAATTATTAGTGTAGTAAGTTGTGTGTTGCACGGAGTTGTTTTTATAGTAATTATTTACATTTTTTAGAATTTTAACAATAATAAAAAGTTTCGAATATTAATCCTAACATATTAGTTCAATTTTAAATAGTTTAGTGACAATTTTTACTAGCTATTAATTATCCTATTCAAAGTGTATTGTATATTTATTGAATCGTCAACATTATGCAGCTTCACTATATGCATTATATAAACTTCCTCTTGTAAATTCTTTTTATTGATTTTTTTTTGAAATGATATTTTGCTATGCTCTTACTTTCAATTGTTAATTCTTTTTTTTTAACTTTTTATATGACCCTAGATTTTAGTCTTCTGTGTTAATTTTTTTGGAAATTGTTTATACATGTAACTAATTAATTTACTTAATATGCATTTGTATATTTATTTAACTATCAATATAATTCAAAGATATACTAAAATTATATCAAAGACATTTTATGAAATAGTTCTTTTCGAAAGCATTATTTTTACATGTAGACTTATGTTTTTAAAAGGGCAAATTATCCCATATATCACATAGTTTCACTTTTTTTTTCAAATCTATCATATGCTTTTAAAATGACATAAAATATCCCATGGTTTATATTTTTTTTCCAAATCTGTCCCGCCGTTTTATCTCCGTCAACAGTTAACGATCTTGCCACTGTGACCCTTTTACCCGGGATAGATTTGAGAAAACATTAAAACCATAGGATAGATTTGAGAAAAAAATTAAAACCATTGGATAGATTTGAGGAAAAATTAAAATCATGGGATAGATTTGGAGCCTACTAACGTCTCATTAACGGAAAATATAAAGCCGGCATAGATTTGGAAAAAAAAATATAAACCATGGGGTATTTTAGATCATTTTTAAATCATATGATAAATTTGAAAAAAAATGTGAAACCATGGGATATATGGGGTAAAAACTCCTTTTTAAAATGCAAGTAAATTTATATGAGTGTATTGAGATAGTTAATTTATATATGTCCTTAATTATTTATTTTTTAGTATAAACTAATATAATATATATTTATATTTGTTATAACATCATTTATTATTTTTGATGATATTTTAAATATAATTGGTGCATTATCACATATATTTAAATCCTAAGTACAAATTTTAGTTTGGTGTCATTGAAACTCTTCTTTCCAGGGTGGCTTCTAATAATTTATATATTTACTTAATTGAAATTTTCAATAGAACTTATTTAATATTCATTGTTATATTTATTTATTGTATCAATATATATCATTTCTAATACCAATCTTTTGAGTGAATTTTTAATATAATTTTTATAATTATATTTACTGGCCTATTTAATGTAAAGTGTTGGTTATTTTACTATATGTGTAATTCTAATTATTAGGAGCATTTATTGCTTCCCAAGTTAATTTTTACTATTTATAATAATATATATAGATAAGAAAAAATATTGATGCATGAGAAAAAAAGAATTTATGGGAGACGGCGCAGAGAGGTTTATGGCTGCCAACAACCCTCCACACTTTATGATTCTATTTTAATTTATACAAACTAATTTGTATTTAAAGAAAATGTGCAATCAATGGTTGGTACGTTAAAGATTATGCTAGGAAGAAAGTGAACAAATTGCGTAATGTTAAGGACAAAATTGAGAAAAACTTATTCAAGATGAAAATGAAAGAGAAAAACCAAAAGTTGAGGATAAAAAAGGTTTTTGTTTTCGGTAAGGGGATAAAAAAGGTTTTTATTAAGATTTTATTGTTTTTGGAAATTTTCAATTAAATGCGTTGATGCGAGTCTATTCAATATAGTTTTCTGCTGGTTTGGCACCAACTCAGATGAAAATATATTCTAATTAAAGAAAAAGCAAAAGAGAAAAGATAGTTTGAGTGGGACGGGGGTATATTATTGAAAATTTTGAGAAAGTGTTGACAGAATTCACGTATCTCTTGATGTTCATTGTCGAAATTCCATCAATTTTTTTCTCTCCAAGGAACCATGAAGCACGAGAAGCCCATATTATATAATCGTTGAGAAAATTCTAATTATATAAGATGAGTGAATTTAACCACTATCAATTTAGATGTTTTGGTTGGACATAAATTATGTTGAGTATGTGTCATATTCAGTGAAGAACTGAAAACTCGAAAACTGGAAGCTTTAACGAGATCGGACAAAAAAGTAAGAGATAATATTTCAGATTCTTCTGAGATTATATTCCCTATTTCGTATGGATTACGTTGTAATTCTTAGATCTTTAAATAGGGAAATCATCCCTAGGGAATGTTAGAGATAATTCTAAAATATCTTTAAAATATTTTAAAGGAAAAATATCTTCGGATTACGTTAGGATATTTTTGAGATATTTGGAAAATATTTTATCCATTTAAAGGGGAGATGGCCTTGTAACAAGACAACATGTTGTGTAGGAATCACAGGTGATCTTCTTATCTGACCGGCAGGACGGATGGGCAGGTCGGTCAGAGCTGATCTGACCGACCGTTGCTCCACCCAAAAAAAAAAGGAAAGTCAAACTGATTGTTTGACTTTCCCTGTTCTTCTTCTTCCCGCAGCTCCCGTTTCCCTTAGTCCTAGAAGGTAACTCCCGGCTTATTCTCCGGAGATTCGCAGGATTTCCCTCAACGGCCAAAAAAAAAAAAAAGACCCTCACCTCACTCTCCGAATACCGGAGGCCCCTCACTCCCTCACGGGATCGGGGCCGCAACATTTTTTTCTCTTCTAAGCTTACGGTTTTTTTTTCCTCTCGCAGCTCTTTCCTTCTATCCCCTAGGCTCACCTGTCCTTGACGTTTTTCCCCAGCTCCGTCCGAACTCCCAAAGCTCAACAGGGCACAACAAAAAAACCTCAGCTTGTCCATAGACACATGACCCACAGCTCACGACGCCTGGACCTCACTCTCCCTCAGCTCGCGGTACCCCGGATAGAGTCACAAGACCCGACTCCTCGTCTCGGTCCCTCCGTCATGCGGACGGAACCGAGCGTTCCCCGTCGCACGAACCCCCTCCAGCGGACCGCCGAGCCCCTCGGGAGCCGAGAGTCACCGTGACCGGTCACCGCAGCCGCCCGGACCACTCCTCTCATTCCCCCTATTTTTCGTTTTTTTTCTCTAATCGGGTCTACTGTGATTTTCCGGGTTGAATAGACACGAGCCGGCCTAGCAGCCCAACCCGCGTCCAACGACCCGGTCCAGATAGTGGCCCAGTGCGGCCCAGCCAAGAGCCAGCCCGTACCCAGGAGACTAGCCCAAGCGCCTCGATCCAGCGCGGCCTAGTCCAGATCTCCGCGGCCCAGTCCAGCCTGTGTCCACCAGCCCACTAACCGCGGTCCGGTCTGTCCAGCAGCGACCCAGTTTGATCGCAGCCCGTCCGAGTTCCATCGGCCCAGTCCATCCTACCAGATCTCAGCCCGTCACGGCCCCGCCCAGCTCGCCCGGCAAATTTTTGACTTTTTTCATTTTTTTTATTTACAGAATCACCCCTCAACTTCCCGAACTAGGTAAATCCTCAACTTAGTGGCATGTTTAGGGCTCCATTTCTTAATGTTTATGTTTGCTTGGATGAATATGATGTGAAATGAGCGTTCTTGGGTTGCGTGGGTGATCGGATTTGTCCCAAACTCGATTTTACGAACTTTCTGTTTTGTTGCATTTCAGTCCAGAGGACGCATTTTTATTTTTATTTTTTATTTTTAGATCTGCCCCGAACTCTAAAATTATTTTCAATCAAGTCCCAGCCATTTTTACCATTTTCTAATCAGTCCCTGAATTTTTTCAGAATTTCTAAACCTATTCCGGGAACTTTTCAAGTTGTTTCAGTTTAGTCCCGGGGCCATTTTTCACCCTTTTCAGATCTGCCCCGAACTTCAAAATTCTTTTCAATCAAGTCCCAGTCATTTTACTATTTTCCAATCAGTCCTTGATTTTCCAGAATTTTTCAAGCATCCCAAGGAACTTTCTAAGTTGTTTCAGTTTAGTCCTGGGGTCATTTTTTTGTTTCCAGATCAGTCCAAATTTTGAAATTCGTCTCAAACAATTCCTGGGACATTTTCAGTAATTTTTACACAGTCCCCAATTTTTTCAGAATTTTCAAATCAGTCCCTACTCTTTTAAAATACTTCAATTCAGTCCCCTGGACATTTCTAAAAAATATCCGACCCTTTCCTACTTGGATCACCCACCGACAATGCATGTGCCCCATTTAAATATTTTATTTTTTTGTAATTATATGTATACAACGTGAGACGGTCGGAAATTAGAGTTTATCGGGTGGTCAATTAATGACTATTTCAACGACTCGAAATCTGTAGACTAAAGCATTCGCCAAATTTTTTTATTAACCTAAAATTCTACATACGAGATAATCGGGACATTAAACTTGGCTAAATTAAATCACTTGACTTCTTTAAATAAATTGTACGAACCGATTAACAATCTGTAATCACGCTGACAGTTCAAGAACTGTTAGCCATGCCCTTTTCAAATTCACAATTTCAAAAGCACCGAGATACGTGCAACGTAATCTTGATTTTCATGCACACACATATTTACCGATTCCAGGGCATGACTACTGGTTCTTGTCATGCCGTAACCCTAGCGTAGGTTTATGCATAGAATTGGTTAAAACATGGGAAAACAAATTAATCAAAAACTCGGCATAGTCAAATATGGGCAAATAGTCAAGTAGAGGGTTAGGTTTCGGGTTTTAGGTGAAAATACTCTTAATTTGTAAAAGCAGTATTGTCATGATACAAAATAACTTAAAAAATAACCCACACATTCAGGACTTGACTACAAACATCATGTCTGTCGGGTCCATTAAAATAATGCCGAATGCTACATACCCTATCCATCATCCCTTTTGTTTGTTTTAAGGTAGGATTTATATGCCAATATACCCCGGTTAATAATCAGTTAATTCACGTAAATTCGGCGATAACAAGAAATCCCATTGTTTGTTTATTTGAACTTGTCTATTACATTTTTGCACTTGTTTGTTATGCGGATCGAGCCCGATCCTTTAGGACTTGATTCACACTGGGTCCAACGCTCATAACCGTTGATCATGGGGTCCAATGCCCCCATACACCGAGTGCGCATGTAATTTAATTTTCGGTCTTTTCCAAAACCATACGATGAGCACAAGTGAAATAATGGCCGAATGCAAACCGACCGGGATTCAGTCATTGTAGCTTGTCTTTTATTTATTTGAGAGAACAATGTAAGGGATTATGATGTATATTTATTCATGTAATAATCCCGGTCGGAGAGTGGACGGTTCAAGTGTCTCTTCGAATTTACGGTGTCAAAACGGGCGAGTCGAGTGCAACCCTAAATCATGCGATAAATAAATAAAATGGCAAGGCTAGCAAGTTAGAGTACAGAAAGGGCATGTGGGATATAGGCCCACATGTAATAGAACCCCCGAATTCGGAATTTCCGGTTGCGTACAAGACCATTGCCTTAGCATACTAGGTGTATCCATACCCCTAGACCCGGGCGACTTACCAGCCCTCGACCTTCGGGTTGTAAACAGGTAGTGGCGACTCCTTCTCACGTGCGTCCGTCGAGCGTCCCCGGGAAGGTGGACACTCCCAAGCCGCGTTGCATTTAGGCGCGCGCATTCGTGCCCCGATGAGACGAAATTCGGGTGCGCACAGTCAGGTTTACTCTCTTGGAGTCTCTAGGGTACATAGAACGAGAGAGTGGTGAGAATTGAAAGGATTGTTAGGTTATTCTCGAGTTAAATCTTGTAACGTGGGCTGGGAAACATGAGTGTGATCTCGAGTGTGTAATCTCTGGTTTACTGATCCAGTGGAATTTTCACGCTTTGTTCGTGAATGTTTCTCTCGCCTTGAGGGTTTTACCACGTATATCACGATGTTATTTCTTCTCTCTTTTCGGTCTAAATTCCTCGAATTCGGCATCTTCCACAACAAATTAGTATCAGAATGAGGTCTCAGAGAAGACGATGATGTCGGGAACTAAGTTCGAGGTGGAGAAGTTTGATGGATCAAACGACTTCGAGCCATGGAAGATCAAGATAAAGGCTTTGCTGGTGCAGCATGGTCTTGAGGGAGCGCTAGAAGGAGAAAAGAAGCTAACTGCGACCCTGTCACTGGAGGAGAGGAAGATGGTGATGTTGAAGGCTCGAAGCTCCATCCAACTAAGCCTGTCGAATAAATTTCCATGGGAGGCAATGCAATCATTACTCGACACCGAATGTAAGGCGAAGCTGGAATGGCTATATTAGCAGAAGTCCCTGACGAGCAGGTTATATTTGAAGCAGCGATTTTACTGGTTGAAGATGAATCTGGGGACCTCTACAGGTGATCATGCGGACCTCTTTAATCAGATTGTGATGGATCTCACAAACGTTGGGGTCGAGATTCAAGACAAGGATCTGACTTTATTGTTGTTGTGTCCTCTCCAGGAGGCATACGGGAGTTTCGTGGATACCATGCTATATAGTAGGACAAGTATCACCTTGGAAGATGTCAAGGCATCATTGAACTCGAAGGAGTTGTAGAATAAGGTGATGGAGCACCATGGAGGCAATGGTGAGGCATAGTAAGAAGGGGCAGATCGAGCGAGAAGGGGTCTCATGGCAGAAGCAAGTCAATGGGTAGAAAGCCGATTTACTGGAATTGCAATGAGGAAGGCTATCTCAAGAGGGAATATCCAAGGCAAAGAGGCAAGAAAAGCGAGCTCTTAGGCGATGTAGTGGTAGCTAAGGAAAGGCATAAGGGAGGATACATTTACACCGCAATAGGTAACGGGGATGCAGGTGCCAAATTTTTCATTATATCTGGCAAGTTAGGTATCACGTGGATAATTGATTCGAGATGCACTTTCCATGTTTGCTATGATAAAGGATTGTTTTCTATTTATCGGTCCATAGAATGTGGAAAAGTCCATATGGCTAATGGTGACACACGTGATATTGTCGGTATGGGTGAAGTGCGAATCAAGTTGTTTAACAGTGGTGAGATGTTGTTGGCTGGTGTTAGGCATGTCCTGGAATTAAAGAAAAATGTGATCTCGTTGGGTACACTTGACAAGCTTGGCTCTAAGTACAGATGTGAAGGTGGAGTCTTAAGAATCTAGAAGGGCACTCTCGGAGTGATGAAAGGGCTATTGCAGAAGAACCTGTATGTTCTGCAAGGAATGGCTTCAACGACAACATTCAACTGTCCGCTTCCTAAAGTAAAGTACTTAGAGTCACTAAGAGATAGTAGTGACTTGCTAGGGACTTATAAGATGGAAAAGCACGGGTTATACACGCATAGTAAGGCCTTGAAATTCCTTATCAGTAATGTAATTTTTTATATTTCTACTTTGGTCAAGCATATCGAGGGCACATGCTGATGATAAGCGAAAAAGCCTGAGGGGAAGGTAGAGCTTGGGCCGAAAGCTCCTGTAACTCAGTCTAACATGGAAATTATTCAAGGTAGATCTAAATGCAGGTCAAAATCCTATGGTGGAATAGCTTGCAAGCTGGAGACAAGTAGAGTGAGCAGTTGATATCGTGGGAACGTTGTGGGCTTGCAGAGTTGGCGTTCTCATGTAATACTGAAGTCGGGAATACGACTTTTCAAAAGGTCAGCGTTGGAGTGCGCACAAATGGAAAGCTGAGGAGGCCCGGCACCTTGAAGGATCAAAAGAAAGAAAATTCTAGATTGATAAGATGATTATGTCTTCCTAGTAACTTAGAGTGCGTTTGGATTTAGAGTTGAGTTGAGTTGAGTTTTGATTTTAATTGATTTGTAATGATTGTATTGTTGAATTATGAGAAAAAGTGTGAAAAAGTAATAAATAATTTAGAGAAAGTAATGATTAAGTAATGATTGTGTTGTTGAATTATGAAAAAATAATGAATAGTTGAGAGAATTTAATATTAAAAATTGAATTAAATGGTTAAAACAATTTAAAAAATGAAAAAGAGTAATGATTGTGATGTTGAATCGAAGATAAGTGGAGTTGAGTTGAGTTAAGTTAAACAATTTTTAAAAAACAAACACACCCTTGAGTTTTTGAGGGAAAAAAAGGATCTAAATTCTAACCACTTGCAAGTTCGTGAAAATTTTACATGGTATATGGAGGAATATGCGTCTATGCATGCTTTCACCACATCAAGTCTAGTGTCAAGAGTAGTCAAGGTGCATTTCATATTAGTTTAGTCTTGTAGGAACGAACTCGTATCCTTTAGAGATCCCACTCAAATTGATAAATTGAGACGAACTCCGTCCAAAGGTCAACGGAATGGTCCATTCATATCGAGGCTCTTTCTTGGAGCGCTAGCTAGTATGGAACTCGTAACAAGTTTGTCCACACCCTAGCCCAAGCTAAAAAGAAAACCTAGCTCGTAGTCAATTGTTTCGGGCGGATGCTTATGGTAATGTAGCATATGATGGCAATTGTCAAACATGACATTATTATGTAAAGGCAAGTTAAAAGAGTTGTTATCCGAAATAGAAAGATGGAAAGTAACTCCTAAATTTAGATGAATTGAATACCATCACCTATCAGTTCGATTAATTTTTGAATTTCATGCTAAATTCGATCATAAAATGATTTTTTAAAATTTTGTCATAAGGTAGGCCTATTGGTCTAATAAAAATATCATTTTTTGTCATAAAAGAGTATAGTGCAATGGCGCACGCCGTTACCTAACCAAGACGTTTCAGATGAGACTGCACGTGCCCCTTTATTAGATATTTAAAAGTTTCGTTTTATAACTTTCATTTAGCTAGTCCAATAATCCTCTTTTGTAACCGAAAAAAGTACGGATTGCAAAGTCAGTGCTTCTAATAACTAAACTCAAATATAAAGAGGAGCGAACTCCCTATCCATATGAACCAATCAATTTCACTTATAAATATTTCATTTGCATCCCAATTTCATCACATTTTTTTGATTTGATGATATGTTCAGAGGAATATTCGCAACGTGCAAATGAGTTTGCCAATAGTTTTAAAAACTATACTCTTAACGGCCTGTAAAATTGGAAAAGAGAGAGTAGACAGATCAATATGCAAAGTGAGACTGGGCGAGGGTAGTGGTGGCCCCCATCTCGCCCGTTGCTCGCACCATCAAAGGACACCAACGACTTTGTTTGGATATTGTGGCTGGATAAGCCACTATCACTCGAATCTCTTCCACTTTGTCTTATACCTTCAAAAGTATAATTTTTTCGACGTAAAATATGGTATCCGGAAGCCCAACGGTTCTCGACTAATTCAATCGAGTCTAGTCGGATGAGTAAAGCTCTTTTGGTATGGATTTTCTCTTTTACAATACTCGAATCTGATACCTTACTTAAGAGGAACAAGCGCCCAACTGCTTGGATCAAGGCATGTTGGTTCAAAAGTATACTTTCTATCAAAGTGATTATATTATATACAGGGGTGTACACGAATACTGGGTATACCCGGGACCGGTCGGAACCTACCTGTTAGGGTAGAGACGGGTAGCTCATATTGAAAATATGGTAGAGTCTAGGTATTAAAATAAAGAATTGGTGAAAACAGGTTCGGATTCTGGTTCCTGCATATAGACTACCCAGAACCGGAACCGGATCGGTACCTGGACTCGATAATAATTTTCCCTAGTTATATTCAGATATATTTTTCCCTTTTACTTTACCATCTTCACATATCTATCTTTCTCTCTGAATCTCTCTCTCTCTCTCTCTTGGTGGAAGCCTCACATTTCTTATCGTCGGTAGCTTTGGTTTGACGACTTCGGTGTGTCCTCGGTGAGGCTTAATCGTATTAAGGATGTTTAGTTTTATAGATGGATTAATGAGACATATTACTCTTTGTTGTATATGTATTATAGACTTATCTAAATCTATGCTAATATTCTGTTTTGCGTTATTACTGATTATGGATGAGACATCTTCGGTTTTATTTAGCGAGATAAAAAAATTTATAGGTTTCAACAAGATACCCGGAACCTGTGATATAATACAGATTCCGAGTAAGTTCCTGTTTCATGACTCAAAGGAATAGGGTCTGATTGCAAAATTTTAAAGTATACTCCTTATAGGGTAGGATTCGAGTATCGTAAAAAAAAATAGGATATCTGGACCCGAATATCCCTAATTATATATGCACGCCCGCAACTCCTTTTCGAAGCCACGTAGATAACCTCTACAAGCTACTATATGCTTTAGTGCCCAAATTAACTTTTTATATTTATATGTAAACAACTTACTTTTTCGATCAGATTGCGGTTGTTTTTAATTTCTTGACTGAAATTAATCATCACTTGCACATTTGCATGACAAGACATTTATATAACTTATTTTGCAATGAAGATTTCTACGCAATGCTTTTTTACCTGCCTTCTGTGATCCATTTAAAATCACGAAACTGACTTTCCCTCCGCCATTACATATATATATATATATATATATATATATATCAAGTCCTTATATTTAGAGTAGATGTGAGATTTGAAATTCAACAACCATTTAATTTAAAAGGTTAATATTGCTAAATACAACGTAATTTAGTTATTTACTATTTAATAGCCCCCTCACGCATTGGCTTAACTAATTTTAATCCATAGCGTGGAATCAATGAAATTAGGGAAAATGTGTCCGCAACGTATCGAACCTACGCTTTGTGAGTTTTTGAGTAGGTACAACCGTCTAATCTAAAAGGTAAAATACATGTTTTTCGAGAAAAATGGTGTAGTGCAGTGACGAACGCTCTCGTCTATCAATTAAGAGGTTGAATTCAATTCTCGTTGTGAAACTATCTATACTTTTTTATTAAATATTTAGGATCTTTTATTCATTATACTATGTCAATATGCCTCCCTTGTGGCCCAAAAAACTCATGATTTTCTCATTATTTTTCAGTGTGGGGTTCTAACTCTCAACCCGCCTACACGGGGCAACATGTGATTCTTGTTTATGTACTAAAACATGCCACGTGCTTTAAACACCCACAATATGCAAATGAGTACAGGTAGGGCTTTTTTCTTCTTCCACGCCAAGCCAATGGGAACTAACATGAGGCGCACTTTATATGCTCCCAACAACGAGCCTAATGTAATGCAGGCCCACATGAGCGCATGAAAGCATAACTGATTCTAATACCATGTAAAATATCGACTGGATCTATAAGCGATTGAGTTTATTTCCTCCAACTCAAAAGTTTAAATTGATAGGATGGTGAACTTAATCTGTAAAACACTACCGATTTCTTCTTTTTTGATCAATGTGGGATTGTAGAAATCTTAACAGTGGAAACTTAAGTGATAAATTTTTGATAGTATCTGTTTGTTTTGATTTAGTTATAACTATAAGTGCTGAAATTCAAGTGTTGAATTTTTAAGTACTAAATAAAATAAGTGCTTGTCCAATTAAGTTAATTTTGTTTGGTTAGATACATATTGAAAACTTTATATTATTTGCGATTTTATACAAATGGCCACATAACTTTTCTTTTTTCAACTATTGCCTCAAATTTTATCTTTTTGAAAAAAAAAAGAGCCAGATCAGGTATGACTGCGAAGGGGTAGAGGGAACCACCTCCACCTCACTCCTCTCACAGAGGGAGAAAGGAGGTAAATCCGAGGGGTGGGAGCTCATTTCCAGTGACCTCAATCGGGGGGATGGTGCTTGTCAACAAGCCGCCCATCCCTTGGATCTATCTCCCTACTCTCTTTGCGAGAGAAGAAAAGTGGTGCAAATTTCGGGCCGATCCTGGGCACTACTACCGAAACGAGGTCATGGCAACCTCGTTCGTGCGGTTGTGTCTGGGATCGGGGCCGCCACTACTCCACTCCCCCTAGTTGCCTGACTACCCATTCCTCTCTCTCTTTTTCTCTACCTTTTTGTCTGTCTGAGCAGAAATGGACCATTTTGTAACTTACGGAAAATTCAGGGACATCGTTGCAAATTTTTAAAAGTTCACGGATGGCTGAGTGATTCGGTCGAAAAAAAAAAGTAGGTCTCCACCTACTTAATGATTAAGTGCTTTTTTTACTGACTGATTACGTTATGTCATTTTTTATTTTACATTATAATAAGCTGAATCTAATTAAATGCTGAAAATTCAATTTTAACACTTAATTTAGGTAATCAAACACAACTTTAATATCAATGTAGTCCAAAGGACTGAAATTACTTTTTACATATATATATATATATTAGGAAAAAATATAGTTTCAGTCCTGTACCTTTAATTACTTTTCTAATTTCGTCATTTTTCTTTTTTCTTTTTTTCATCTATTCATTTCCTTTCCTTTCTATTTCAATCCTTCTATAACTTTTACCGTCTATATTGATAATGTAATCTCCACATCAGAGAAAGCAAATAAGTAATTAACACATGGCAATTTTCATATTATTATTATTGAACCAAACCGACTGATTCGTTCCATGACTCTAGTTTCGGCTTGTACCAATTATCACCAACAATGACCATATCAGTCGTCTTCTTCTACCTTTTTTTCGATGATGACAAGAACCTGAACCTCTCTCCACTTAGTCTCTGGTGTCCTCTTCTCCACTTCTTCGTCGCGTCGAGCTTCCTGGCTCCCTATCTCTTCTATTCTTCTTATTTCCTCTTGATTTGTGTCTTTTTCTTTCTGTGATGCCATGACAGCATACTTTGTTCTCTTATACGAATTTGGGGCAACCTAAAAATCTATAAAATCGTAGTTAGGGCATGGGTTGTTTCTAATTCTGCCTACATCCAATAAGAAAGAAGAGCTTTGATATATTGGAATTTGGTGAGGCAAGCGCATCTCCAAGCTCGGTAGTGGCACCACCCAATTCAAGACCGAGTCAACGAAAATTAACCAAACCCTTGCTTCCAGCAGCCCGGGTAAGGAATTAGTGCTCCAGAAATCGTTGGTCTTGCTGCCTTTTGTATATAGAACTTGATGATAGAAGTGTACATATTTACAAAGATTATGGAGGAAGAATAGTTTCTGATGCAAAAGGGCTGCAAATCGGTGAGAGGAAAGGTGTTGCACAGTGGATCATAGAAGAGACCACACAAACACAAGCATCCTTTTCCTTCTCCATCTCTCCTATTCTAAGCTCTGCTCCACGACTCAAATGAGCGTCCTTTTGATCGAGTGAAAACGAACATGACAAATTTGCAGATCATTTTGTGACAATCTTTGATTAATGGCTGATTATTATTACATTAAAGAAGGGGAAAAAAATAAAATAAAATCCATTCATGTGTTTACATTAAGGAGATGAGGATTGTAACAAGAAGATGAAGGCAATGAATCCTCCCAGTTTCTTGTCCTCTTCTCCAAGTTTTATTAAAGATGAAAGAGAGAGACAGCATTTTTATTTTGGGTCGAAGAAGACAAGACAACGGATTGCGACTCTCAAACGTATGGGTGAATAGTTGTGAATTGGAATTAATTTTGGTTGGGTTTGGTTCAAACAGGGAAAAAAAACTTGTAATTTGGTCTATTATGGGTCCCACATATTTGTATAAATCCACTTTTACTTAATAGAAAAAGTTAGGGAAATACAAAAACAGAATAATCATCAAACATATAGGACTGAAATAAAAATGGAACAAAGGAATAAGATGAAAATATAAAAAAAGAAAAATGGTAAAAATAGAAAAGTAATTAAAAATACAAGTGCAAAACTATAATTTTTCCTATATATTAATGTGATTTCCAAGCAACATTCTTTTGATCAACCTGTCGTCGTATTTTTTTTTATAAAGGAAGTTAATTGACGTAATATATAAGGAAGAAAAAAGAATAAAATGGATATAAAAAATTATATTGTTTATTAAAAGGAAAGTTAAATACTTTCTTCGATGAAAAAGTTAAGAAGTACTTTTGATTATGGGCGAAAGAAGAGTTTTACTACACTAAACTCATTTTCTCTTCCGATCAACTAGTTGTTAGAAAGCTTATTACTTAGTATTGCTGCTGCAAAAGACAAAGAACATCATCAAGAGAATTGAATATTGACATCCGATTCATGACAATAACATGTCTACGTATCAACTCGTGGACCGGTCAAGCGGCCGAACAGACAACGAAGTTGCCTATGGGGCCATTGCACGTGTATGCATAATTGCAAGATATCTAAGGTTTTATTTCTTTTTTAATATCTCTCTTCCCTCAATCTAGAAGAAACCCAAACACCATATGTTATGTATGGCTTTGTTAAATCGTCTCAATTATAAATTTTAATTATCAAAAGATTTCAGTCATGCCGCAGCGGCGCCAGTCCCCATCACTCCCAAGTGAAAATATAATTGGACAATTTTTAAATAATTGCAATAATAGAGTGTTGGTATAGTATTGGAGTACATGTAAGAGTTCACGTGAGATCACACCACGTCATATCTAAATTGAAGAGTTGCAATAATTCTACCATATGTTAGTCCACCCTAACGTGAGAGTGGAAAACTTTGTTCACCTTATAACCAATTGTTGAAGGGAAGCACCGTCACTCCAAATTAATAATCTTATCTTGAAAATTTTATAAGAAAATTTATCCTGGTAAGAATATAAAATGGTTGGATTTCACTTTCTATCGGCTTTAAACTTTTAAATTGCATTATGAATCTTGTAACCAATTAAAAACAAGAAAGATTAAGTTTACTGTACAACACGATATTTTGAAAATATTCACCACATGGTACATATTGTATTAATTTCACTAAATTGCACGATATTTTGAAATTTTTTCATGACATAACACGACCTCAATTTTCCGTTAATTCTTTAGGGGAGAGCTGACGTGGCCGACGTTGTGGGCCCACCCTTAATATTATATGTGCTATATTGGAAAAATTTTAAAGTTTCATGCTCTATTGTAATAAACAAAAATTAATACTATATGTGCTATATATTATGAAAAATTTTATAATTCCGTGTTATACTATGAAAAGTTTCAAGATCCACAAAAAGTCCAGCTATACAAGGTGGGCCCACAAAGTCGTCCATGTAAGCTCTCCGTTAAAGAATTGAGGGAAAATTAATGCCGTGCTATGCCATGAAAAGATTTCAAAATATCGTGTAATTTGGTGAAATTAATATGATATGTATTATGGGATGAAAAATTTTAAAATATCATACTGTACGGTAAAATTTACCCAAAAATAATAATAATTGTGTATCCGTCTGCTTATAAGACCTGAACAAGTTCAATATTGTGATATGAGGAACTAGACAATAACATTTAAAATATTGGATCTACTAAAAGAAGTAGCTTGAGAGAACGAATAACGGGTCGTTGTCGAAGCCGTGTGGCTGATGTATATAAGAAGGGGCCACGCAAAAATTTAAACTTGATTGCGATATAGGAGAGAATTAAGAAAACAATAGACGTTCAAGCATCAGTTTCGATCCTAGATAAGGCAAATAAGGACGAGAATGGCATCGCTTGTTGATTTCGAGGCATTAGTCCAATAATTCGTTTTCAAGAGCTTACACAAATTTCTAATTTAATGCTCTAACGTACTGAACCATATTTTCAAGTGGATTAAAAATATAGTTAGTGTAGTTTGAATAGGAGGCAAACCTTCAAAGTCGAAACCATAATATAGGGGCTGATAAATATTTTCACTATATTATATGTATAGTTTATGATGAATACACATCTTGATTTTTAAAATAGTTGATGATCGGTCTTTACCGATAGACAATTAAAGAGACTACTTATTTATTTTTTTAGACCTTTTATAAATCATATTTTTTAGGATAAAATATTTTAATATCACCTGAAGCCAGTACTATTACATGTACAGAGTTGGGCTAACCTTGATAGAGTGGATTGCAGTTATTCAGACTATAGCGATAATGATTTGATACGGATCATTAGCAATAATACTAGGCACTTATCGAATTTTATTGTGAAATTCAACTTCGTTATAAATATCTCAGAAGAGTATTAATGGAAGACATATGAGGAATCATTTTAATTTTACGGTCAAAATATTTTATGAGAAATTTTATATGGGTGACAAGAGAAGACAACCTAAGCCCACCGCACAAGCAAACACATATTTAAGATTTTTTTAAAAATCAATTAATAATTTAGTTAATTAATAAAATATACATAGGCTTGTTAAGAAAAGGGATTCATCAATTTGAATTAATTCGATCGGCATGATAGCGCAAAATTATGGTCCTACAGCTTTGTCTTGATTTGCACGATGGATCGAGGTGTCAAGCTCGCCGTTTGAATTTATCATTGGCATTCACCCAAAAAATAAATAAATTATTATCATGACGAATTTATTGACCAGAAAAATTTATATGCCCAGTAAAAGGATAAAAGGATTAAAATAAATGAGTATAGGGAGCTATGGAGCTGTTAATAAGGATCTAATAATTAATCTTAAACTCCTTGATTTCGAGTTAAAATGCGTATCATTGTACTAAACATTTTTTAAAATGATTTGTAATTTGTTTGTCATTTCCTAATATATATATATATATATACTATGAATAAGGAAATATGCTAAGAAAAGGGCGGAGAAAGAATATTTTCTCTACGAACGTGAATTGATTCAAGTGATTAGACGCTTGTTTCGATTAAGAAATGTCTCGGGTTCGAGTTCTTGTGAATGCAAAAAATTCATAGTTTGAGAGTTTTATCCCTTAGTGAATCGATCTGACTCAATTTTATTAATTGAAGTTCAATTAAATTTTTGAATATCAGAATTTATATCGAAAAAAAAAAAAAACTTTTGGCCGTCTAGACCATTTATTCGAAAAGCGGAAGCCCCACTGACACCCATTTGTTTAATTAGGGCCACAGTGTGTGTGCACGAATGGGCTGAGATTCCCTTAATAATTGGTCACCCTTCCTTAGGTCAATTTTGAATTGCACACATGTCGCTTCCTTCCGACAAAGGAACCAGAAAGAACTATAATATTGGGAACGACCTGTGATGAAATTAGCTTATATCATGAGGAACATTATTTTGTGTTGTAGTTAACGTGAGAAAGGGGTTTCAGCAGTAACATCACTGTCGATCTGGGGTAGGATTAAAGAGGTCCTGAATTCCATCTTATCAGCAAGGAGTAATCTTGTTCGAACACTCTTACTCGGTAAAAATATAGAGAAAAATCTTGAGTACATATAGGAGAAGATCCTAAGTAACTAGAGACCGAAAAAGTGAATTCAATGCAGAGGCCATCGTTTTCATCCTTAAATCAAGAAATTATTATATTTAATTTTATAAATCGTTGAGATTTCACGAGTCTCTTTATTTATTTATTTTTTTCTTCTCTCAATGAGATATGATTCCTTATTTAATAAGCGAAACATAGCTGAGTTTGGGAGATTACGTGCCAATGCAATTCAGCGAGAACTTAAGGCACATCGTCCATGCGATAAACTCGAAAGTAAATAGTATTGGATATTCAAAAGCATGGACATCTAACGGGAATAAACAACCTTCTCTTTTAGGTTCTTGAGGAATGGGTTGGCATTGCATTCAAAAGGGAATACAATCAAGAACCACATGAAGTTGTCTTGTGTGTACAGGACAAGTATACGGCCGGGGACAGCAATGGAGGCCCTCAGGGTAATCTGTCCTCTACGCTTTGGTCTCCCACTTTCCTAAAGCGTCAGGGACACCACAGCAATTGCCCCCCAAATTATATTATAATAAAACAACAGAAACATTATCTCTTTCCTTGGGATGCATGTACGTGGCATTACTTTAGCTCGTACTACTATTGATTTTAACGGAAAGAATAACATTTTGGTAAAATCACGATGTATTCTTAGTCGGTGCTAATCCTGACATTACTTTAACTCGTACTACTATTGATTTTAATGGAAAGAATAAAATTTCGTTAAAATCACGAGGTGCTCTAAGTCAGTACTAATCGGTCTAGGTGATATTAGACGGAAAATTAGCCCAAATTGTATGGTGACGGTCTACGCCCAATTGGCCGACCCTTGAGGATATATCTATGTTGGACCAGAGAAGTGAAACTTACATAATGATCTCTGCCATCTTTTCATTAGATTCACATGCCACGGAATGGCCCCGCTATTTTTGTATCATACGGGAAATTCAGGGACACATATAAGGGAAATAGAGGGGGAAAAAATAAAGGGCACAAATAGTTCCTTTTATAAGGAAAAAAAAAAGACACATAACACCGATAAGAAAATAAAATAAAGGCCAGGAACAAGTTTTTCTATGATGACATTCATAAACGATTTAGTACAAACTTCTAACATCCGATACAATAATTCCATCGATGATATCATTGTAGCTCAAAATTATTGCGTGCTTGACATCGTAGCAGATGATTCGATGCATGCATATAAACAAATTCTTTTTTTTTTTCCCTTTACAGGAAACACGGCCATGGTCCAAGAAAATAAAGGAGTCAAGTTATTATCGGTGGAGGGCACGAAACAATCCCACCGGGGCGTGCGTAGCACCCTTCCTTGGGTTGTGACACACGCATCATGACATCCCCTCCCATGGTGTGCGCCGCGACGCTCCCTCAACAAGGTGCATCGCACCCCTCTTTAGATGGCGAACTCCACTGTGGCAAGCAGCCCATTCTTGTGGGCCGACTCAATTGGGGCCTATTTTACGGGCCGCTAGCCCAATATGTGAACGGCCCAGTAAATGGTAAGCCCAATTTCAAGCAAAAGTGGCATTTAAATTGAAGAGCGTTTTGATTATGTAAATATGGAATAGAAAAAGGGGTTCTTTCTTTCAGTGTCGGATCGGCTGCGAAGAATAGAAACGGGTCGCTTCTCCTCTGCATGTGTTTTCTTCCTCCGCTAAAAGATAAGAAGATGATGCTTTTGGCCGATCCCCATATCGGGGTTGGTGGTCACCGGCGAGGCTCCCACTGCCCCCCTTCCCCTCAACTTTTTCCTTTTTTTTTTTCAAACTGTAAAATGGGGGCAAGGGAGGGCGTGCTAGCGGCCACCACCACTTCGTTGGGTTCACCATCGACTTCCCTTTTTCTTGTGCCTGTGTTTTCTTTTCCTATTATTAATTTGTTGTAAACTTTTGAATTTTGAAAATTATATTTTTTTGGATGGAAAATTGGATGACCATATTAAATTGACAAAAAAGTGAAAGGCTGAAAACGGAAAAAAAAAAGAACCAAAATGGCAAAATCCTACGGTCATGTTTGGTTTAAAAAAATTTAGGGTGCGTTTGGATTCAGAGTTAAAGTAATTTTGATTTTGATTGTGAAAAAAGACAAATGAGATGTGATTATAAATTTGACTTCGGAAACGTGTGTTTTTGTTGTGTAGTGTGTTGAGTTAAAGTTAAAGTTAAAATTTTTGACTTGGGAAATATGTGTTTTTGTTGTGGTTATTGAGTTAAAGGTAAAGTTAAAGTTAAAATTTTTTGTTCCTGAATCCAAATAGGACCTTATTTACTCTACTTGATTTGAACTTGTTAAAGACAAAGTTCGTCTTGATTTTTATTTTTTGGTGGGGCCTATCAGTTTGAAAATAAGTCACGAGTGAACAAGCTTCCTGCTTGACCAAATTTACTTTTTTTTTCCTCCCTTTTCGATGCTTCTTACTATTGTGGAATTTATATTTGTTGAGCCCATGTCTTGAAAAGCCACGGGGGCATCCCTTTATTTGCTGACCCCATGTGCTTCTTGATGGTGAAATTTTTGTTTTTTTTTTCTCCATGCCTTCCCCTTTTTACTATTTTTGCACAAAGCACCACACGATGAGATTCGTTTGACGAACGCACTGACGATCAAGTATTTATTCATTACATTTTATCAAATAAATCACCCATGTAGAAGACATTTATAGAAATAGATGTCTACATTAATTGCATGGATTTAATAAAAATTTGGCAAAACTCAATTTCCAAACAGAGAAAGTATTGCTACTAATTTTAAATATAAAGACCTCAGTACATGTCATCGCCCTCTTCTCTCTACGCCGCTATAACCGATCAGCGATACGGTCGCATACAACATTCATTTCAAGACTACGCATGTCCACTTCAATTCGAATTCCTAGTTGTTCTGGTGGATTTCGAAATTTATCGTAATCCGTCCAAGTATCGCGTTACTTCTCAAATAACATTTGGTAATGATTGTGGCGAATACAATTATGCAACACAAAACAAGCTAGGACAATTTGTCTTTGTCTATGCGGTTTGAAGTTTGGCATCAATTTCATTATGGCGAATCTCCTCCTCAAAATACCAAAATAACATTCGTTGACATTACAAACTGATGTGTGGCACTGATTGAACAACTCATTTTTTGTTGTCGGCGGATTGTCCTCACAGAAATCACTTCGGTGATACCGTTCCCCCTTGTATGGAGCCAAATATCCTGAAATATTGGGAAATCCTGCATTCACAACATAATATTGTTTTGGAAATAACAAAAGAAAAATTACAGTTAAATACATTAGGGCCGAAATTTTTTGGGAAATAGAAAGTTTATCTACAAACACTCACCACCACGCAAAGTTAGAAATAATTCCAATGTGGCAGCTTCGGAAAAAATTCTTGAAACCATGTGCTGAACCCTCCCTACCCGTTATGATATATGTAAACATCATATCGTGGGAACAAGCAGCGATTACATTCATTTTGTGATATCTCTGTATTCCGATCGCGATAAGCTACTATTTTCTCCTTAGGGACACATGCAGTCACATGGGTTCCATCCATAACTCCAATGCAATCCTACAGGGCAATGCAAAATTATGTAATTTATATAATCTTACGAAATGAATTATTATTATAGTATTGACTTATCAAAAAATACCTTAAAGAAATGCCATTATTGACAATTTTCAATTTCGGGCTACACAACAATGTTCCTCTGTCTTATATAAACCGGTGTTAAGGCTTGTATTCCTCGGAGAATTTTTTTAAATGATCGTGACATCGTCTCCTTGGAATGTTAGTACTTTTCCGCCACTACTACATATCGCGTATTATATGAAATAACCAATAAGAGCATTCCAAGCATCTCTTCGACAGTGATACCATTCCTAGTATCATTGATGCCAAATTGCCGTCAAAGTGTGTCACAGAGGTTGCTAAATACGTACGGTTCCATTTTGAAACTCTCATAACATCTAATATTATTCCCCAAAACTTCAAACCTGTACTCTCCTCCTTGCAGTCGAGAAGTTCTACACGGGATGTTCCGTCTAACCTGTTCTTTGGCCTCCGCAACTTGCATTATCAAAAGGAAAAACCACCGTTGCCTAATTTCCATCTCTTCGTCACTAGAGCTATCGTCATATCGCAAAGAAGTGCTATTCCTTGGCATATTGTCTTTCAACTATGCGCCTATAATACTGGAAGGAAGTTTATAAACATGTCATTTACGGTAAAACACAATAATTCATAACCATACAAAATAAAAAAATTCCAAGCACACATAAAACATAATCAATTCAAGATAACAAAACACACAAAACAAACATAGCAGTATGAGTAATGTCATAACAAAGAAAAAGAAATGAGATTATCGAAAAAGTTCAACTAAACGTAAAACCGTATCTCGAGCTCATTCAAGAGTCAGAAAGATGTTGTAGCCATTCCCTTCATGCGTCTTCCGCGTAGTACATGAAAAGCCTCCTCATTTTGTCATCAAAGAAAGCTAAGCTGCCATCTATATACGATTTAATTGGGATTGTCGGTTTCAATTTATCCAACTCCACCATGGCTTCCTCGATGTTATTCCTCTCAGTCTTCTCAGGGCTTGAAACGGACTTGCTTCTCTTTGACGATGGTGGGGTGCTCTTTGGCTTTCGTTTGAAACTAGCCTTGAACGAGTTCATGCACTAATGCAGTTGTGAGCTTGTCGATGAAGGTCTTTTATGCACTCGACATTGGGACTCAAATATAATAGGCTCTTGAACCTAGACGAGTCGTCACTCTCGCCAGAGCCTTCTTCGAGGTTGACATGTTGTTTATGCTTTTTCTTTGATGTTGATGGAAATTTCTTATGCAGCTGTCGTTCCTCATCTGAAGTCCTCGGTCGATTGGTCAAGGAGATGCAGAGAGCACCGGTAGTAGTTGAAGCACTGAAAAGCTCATTCAGCAGGCAGTAGTGCTTACAGCCTTTGGTTTGAAATGTCTTAAAGGCCCTATTCTTTTGCACGATAAAAAAAGGATCATTGAACGAGACACTTTATTAAATACGAAGCAACCATATACAGAGAATGTATAAACAAAGGACAAGCACATATATATTAAAATGAAGTAGTAATATAGTCTGCATTTTACCTTGAATGACTTATCGTATTTCTCAACTAATATTATTAGGAATTCAAGTTCACACTCAAAAGACAGGAAAAAGATTGATATAATGTTATGCGAAGTCGGCAAACGAAGATTGTACCTTAATAAACATATCCTATACATCGGGACTCACCTTGATAGTGTTGGTGTCTTCATCCTATCCGACTCCAGTATGGTCAAGCAATTCAGTGAATTGCTTGTACATGGTCTTCAGTCTCATCGCCTTGTTCTTTATCTTCTAGGAGCACAGTTGCTCATCGGGAAATTACTTTTCCATCTCCACCATCATCTCATCCTAATCCCTTTGCTTCCGAGATGTGTTGTGGCTCCATTTCAACTTGTCAAGCATGATATGAATGAAAGCCAACTCCATCTTATCAATCCACTTGAGGATATTCTCACCCTTAGGAGTTATGATGGATACACTTGTCGGAGCAGAACTTCCACACAACAGGCAAACAACATGAATAACATGACAGAAACAAGTTGCAACAAAACGTAATGCAATTTATAAGAAGTCAACCACATTGACATTAACTTAAGAAAAAAAACACACACAAAGCTGAAGTGTCCATTTAGCACAATTGAAGCCACTTGCATTTGCAAAGCATCATGTACCCCAAAAAGAAAGGCAAACATATACGTAAGTGTTTGGATTTCCCATATATTCTATTCAATCTTGCTTTAGATAGTGGGGAACAATGACATTGGACGTTGGATTTCAATTACTCAGCAATACAACAAAAACTAGTGTACTGTCTTGAGAGTTTTTTGTTTTTTTTGCTTTTTGGATGAACTCCAGCGTTTACTCTTCATTGATACCATAAAATGATTACAAGACCTAAAAAAGGCTCAAAATAGTACATATCAGGTCCACCCAAATATGGCAACACTAACCCCAGGGCTCACAGGCTCATTACAAAATTACAAGCTCATGTCTATTCAGATTAACCCAAAGAATGAAAAAACCGAACCCAGACCACAACAAGTCATTGCATACCAGAATACTACCCATGTCTACTGCTGCAGAGCATTTTGAAATTTCAGACGAAGTCATTGCAATACATATGCAACAACAAGGATAAGCACCTCTATTGACTATCAAAGATCGAACCCGATGTTGAACTCGGGTGGTGACAGTCACCATAAAAACAAATAGATAAGGACAACAAGTTCACAGAAACACACAGTGACCAGAGAAGCAAAAGCATCAACAACGTTATTCAACCGATAAGGAGAAGCCGTGAAAATTACATCGAGAGAGAGGGCAGAAGAAGCTACCTCGACTGCAGATGGATCTCAGAAGCAGAGGTCGACTGGGTCTTAAAGAAAACGGTGGCAATGAATAGAGCTATGGAGATGGGAGGCCCTCAACAAATACCTCAATCGAGAATCTTTGTCCTTTAGTGACAGACCTCAGTAACTCCGCCAATCTCTCCTGACAAAGGCGAGCTTTCTCTGTTCTTCGGACCGTGTATTTGCCCATCTTCCTCACGACTGTAGATTCCGCGAATCACTACCGGGCCTCCATTAATTTGTAAAATGGCGTATTGCTTGTCACTAATTTGCAATTTTCGAGCTCGATTAGATGGTTGATGTGCTCGATTTGGGAGGAAAATGGGTCTGATTGAACTGTGCCCTAAAACAAAGGAAAGGTTGGATAAGGGAGAAGGGGACGATGCTTATTATGCACTGTATGAAGATGACCCTTACCCAACGGTAATAATTGGCCACGGAGAGAAAATCAAAATATTAAAGCAGCGTGTGATAGTGACTGAAGTCCATGTCAAATATGTCAAATACATGGGGCTCACAATCTTCAAAAGCGATGGGTCACTCTGTCTTGATGCTAGTAACAATAAGTAGAGTTAAACATATTTTACTTCCCAAACAAACTATTGTGCGGATCTAAAGTGTCTTTTCCTCTTAATTATATTTTGATGGTGATAGGGAAAGGCAATTCCCTTTTTTTTCTTGATAAATTGGCAAGTCACTATTTTTTTCGGTCATTACAAGTTATGAGCCTAGACAACGAAATAGAAATCCTAAATATCTAATAAATGAGCATGTGTTGTCTCACCTGAATATCGAATTTAGAATCTTTTGATTATTAGATGAGAGCGTGCACCACTGCATTATATACTCTTTTATAAGTCAATTTTTCAAATTCTAAAAGGATCGTTGAAGTTATACCTTTAAAATAAGAAATTCATGCAAGAATAATAATAATAATAACTGAATAAATAGAATGCTTTTTAATCCTTCCATAAACAATGTAAAGGAGTAAGACTCAAGCCAAAAGATTACTGAAGATGTCGTAAATTGCTGACCGTGGTGTCAATGTAATATTCGAGGCTTGAATATTTCTGCTTTGAGGTCGCTTGAACCTATTGGGGAGTAGTTCCACATTAAGATATACTAAAGAAATTTAATATCTGTTGGATGGAACTGGGTCTCTTTCTTACTCCTAGGATAGATTAATGGTAAAGGCTAGCAAAAGTTAGGATAAGTCTAAGTTGTTAGAATTGTGTCTTTCCTAATTGGGACTTCCAACTCCTATTTATAGATTTCTCCTGTTCTAGAGCAGCTGAATTTCCTATTTTTGCATACCGGAGACGTCATGTCAAAAGCGATTCTCAACAGTTTATTGCGAGTCATGAAGTTCAAATTACATATTGTTTGTTTTAAATATACATAACGTGTTTGATATTATATGCTGTGTCAGGTTTGGTTCGAAGCCTACAGTTTTGAACTCAGGTAGAATGTCGTAGTAACATGCGAACATTCCCTTTCCAAGTTTGAATTTTGCAGCACCCTGAAACAATGGCGTATCTCTGGGGTTCAAACACACGTACATGAATTAGAATGTAATCCGAACGCCGCCGTCAAGTAAGTTCCAAATCCTGTCATCTCCTCAAAACGATGTCACTCCTCTTCAAAGGATAAGCTACACTCGTTTTTAGACTTATATAGTCATGTTACTGGTTCGATAACCTTTTCTTTTTTTTGGATAACTTACCGGTTCGATAATTTCCATGTGTGTCCGATGAATTTCTAGAAAAATTAAAATCATATTGGCAACAGATAAATTACCATACTGGGTCCTACCACAACCTTATATCCAATTAATTAGTTTCATCCTTAATCTCCATTAGGCTTTCTTTTATATATTATAATTTTATCCTTATTTGTTCATTTTTTTTGTTATTTTCTCTTATAATGGGTTCTACTGCCACTTTGTCAGATCATGGGCCGGGCCATAATTGGGCTGATCTCCATAATTTGGGCCGCCAATCTTAGCCCAATTAGCAGGAAAATTACATGGCGGCTGGGCCCATCAGCACCACTCCCTCGCGGCCAGTGCATCCAATAGACAATTTACCCTCAACAATTTACCTCGAGCCGAGCTCATCTTCAGTGCTCGGGTCAGTGGAGACTAACACGAGACGCTCTTTTGGCTGCTCTCGGACATATTAGGCTTGGGTGGTGCTGGCGCGCATACGAGTGTGAGCGCACATACATGTAACCTGAGTTATGATATTATATTGAATTTTCATTGAGCTCATACGAGTTTCGGTTCATTTTCATTTAAAAGTTCAAGCTTATAAGTGTTGGTATCCTAGCCTCATATTTTTTTCATGTGGGATTATAGTCCCAAACACGGGAAAGTAATTTATCCCCGTCTCTCGTTCCAACATCATATATCGATCCCAGGGAGGTGCACTTTTCGCCCCAATGGAATGTGAATTTTCAACCTTACAACCTTACCTCCCCGCTTGACGGGGAGGAGGTATTACTGAACGGACCTTACAACATCGGCGCCATCGTCCTCATAGTCTTGCGCTTGTATCCTTCGATTGGCGCTCCCAACTTAGGCTTCACCCAGGTCCCTTTTTGGATTAAACTGAAAGAGATGCCCATGCATCTCCAAACGTCACGTACCTCGCTTCTTTTCTCGGACAGGGTTCTTGACATTGAAGTGGACATGGTTCCTCATCCTCAAGCCCGTGTCAAGCTGAATCTGGAGGCCCCGTCGCTCCAGTCGTATGCCTGGTGGAGGGCCAGCAACTACATGAAGTGATTGTGGGGTTCAAGATCGGTGTTCCATGTAAATATTGTGGGTTCTAAGGCCATGACGACGTGGACTACTACTCCCCGGATGCGCTCTAGATCGATGAAGCTATGCGATAGACGCATGCAATAGCTCAAGAGCTCAGGCGATTGTCATTGAATCTGTTTTCATCCTCGGAACTACAGTGTATACATCAGCCAACGATGGCAGTGCTGACCACAAACGGTGGCGCAGACACCCCGCATTGGTAGGGACCTCTACCGACACGTCAACTCCTTCAACTGGACCTACGCCTTCCTTGGGATAAGTTCCACAGACCAGTATCGATCACCCCTTGGTTCGGCCCCTGACCTCAACGGTGCCAACATGACCGCGCACTTGTCCTCGTCCGTCCATTATTCGCCCTCCCATTACATTTAGCATGCGTCGTGGGCTGGCATTGTCCATGTTTCATGGAGCTGGGACCCGGCAGCCTAGACCTCCTCGGGCACCATGAGGATTTTGCTGAGAATTATCAGAGATCGGGACTTTCTTTCTGGACATGTTCCTTAACTGATGGTATGATCAACTTTTTACTTATCGACTCCCAACATTTTGATCGTATAGTTGAGTGCCTAGCTCTATACCACGTGCTCCTTTTGGGGATGGATCTGATACTATGTACCCCTTGTTCCGTCTGTTCCAAACTTATCTTGTACATGTTGTGTCTTCCATAGGATATATATAATGGTACAGGTCCATATAGTGTATGTAGATGTATGTAAGTAAATGGACATGCATTGCTCCTATATGGTCGGTTAGGATGTTACACGCTGCTTCGTAATCCGCATGTACTGCTGACTGACTTACCTATTGGCTCAAATATATAAATAGTGCTAATCATATTTACAGTTTGGCGTGACGATATAGACTCCATTTTCAAAGAAAGTCGAACGTGGAAGACTCGCATTTGCAATGTTTCTTAGCTTTTGTTTGTAAATGACGATAATTTCACCGATAGATGCAGAAAAGCCTATATTCAGACTTAGAATAAAGTGAGACTAAACGGAGATTGGAGACAGGGTTGATTTCATCCTTTTAGTGGTTAACAAGGGACTAATTCTTTCCCCAGTAATGAAACTAGTGCGGAAAGGAGAGGTTCATCGTTGGATTGTGATCAAGTCATGCTAAAAGATTTAAAGGTCTGACATATATTCACCTATATAAAGACTTCAACCGAAAGGAACAGATAGAGCAAAGTATTCATTCGATCTCATGCTACAGCAAATTGTTGCTTTACTGGCAATTATTTAGTGGCAATTAAATAATAGCTACTAAATAATGTACCGAGATAAAAGTTTCTAGCCATTTAGTGGCAATAGTTACAAATCCCTCAGAACAGTTATTCAAATATCAAAAAGGGTCTAGTATGAAATGAAAAAATGGACGCAAGTGCTCTCTTTACTCAGGAGAAGGATAATCTGCAGCGCTAGAAGAAGCGAGCGAATAATGACGATGGGCTATCTTCTGGAGGGTATCTGGAAATGGAAAAGGTCAAGGATGACAGTTTTGGGAGAGGAAACCATCATACAAGGAGACAGTTTGTGGAGAGGGGGAGTCCTCAAAAGAAGGAAGAAACGAGTTCGGGGAACCTCCGATTTCAGAGCTTGAAGCGTTCTTTCCTTTTGCAGTGGAAGCTGATGGATCGAATGATGAGGAGACATGTCCTAACATTCGTTTCACAAGGGATCAACTTCGTACCTTTTAGGAACCTTGGTGGGGCTCCCTCATCGTGAAGGTCCTGGGGAGACGCGTGGGCTATATGTATTTGAAGAAGTGTCTCATGCTCCTGTGGAAACCAAAAGGCGATCTGAAGGTCATCAGCTTGGGGAATGACTGCTATCTTGTGAAGTTTGAACACCGGGAGGATCGTTCTCACTTTCCGTGGATGATATTAGGGCACTATCTCACTTTGCGGGAGTGGGTTCTAAACTTCGATCATGAAGAAGCTCAAATTGCCAAAGCGGCTGTCTGGGTGTGCATTCCTGTGTTTCCATTGCGGTATTACAATGGAAACTGGCTCCAAGAGATTGGGAACCATCTGGGTAAGACGGTCAAAATTGACATTGACACGGAACAGTTTGAGAAGGGCAATTTCGGTCGTCTATGTGTGGAATTCAATCTGAACCAACAACTCTGAGCAAAGTTTAGGGTCCTCGGAAGACATTTTCTCATGGAATATGAAGGGATTCATCTGGTATGCTTCGGCTGCGGCAGGTATGGGCATAAGCAGGACTGCCCCACAACTGATCTTGCTGCTGCTAAGAAGAAAACGATAGAAGGGGTACTGTGGGAGGAGCTCGGGACAGCTGTAGCAACTAAGCCAGCCAACAGTGATTCAGCCTTGGCTACTAGACTGGGAATGACCTCCGCAACGATGACTATCAAACAAGCCCTTAGGGATCTGTTAGGTCCTTGGATGCTTGCCCAAAAACCAGGGCGGAAATCAAGGAGCGGCTTGGGAGGAACAGTTACGAACCAGGAATCTACTGGGAAGAATAAAAGAAAGGCAGTGAATTCGGCATCGTGATTTGCTGTTATGGATTCCACGATTGGCAAGAGAAGAATTTTCAGGGGAAAGAGGCGGATTTTGTGGCTGGTAGTGTTTTTCCGTACCTGTAGATGAGGAATTCTCTCATGCTGCAGTGGATAGGAGACCAATGAGACAGTCGGGTCAGGTATTGCTGATGGTAGGCCTCGAAGGAGCCCGGCCCAGAAGGAGACTGAAGGTTGTAGGTCTGTTAGAGTCCCGACCCAGAAGGGTAGTTAAGATCCTGCTAGAGCTGTGACCGGCTCGGTCAAAGTTGATGGGAATAAGGAGGCCCCTGTTCCGAGTAGTTTGGAGTCAATTCCAAGCATTCTGCCCAATCCATTGCAAACGACTTGGGAGGGGTAACCTTCTCGAGCCCCTGTTTACGGAGTGGGTGCTATGGAGGGACTGGGTCAACCCGGTGATCGCTGCACCACCTGTGGATGGGTATGGTTCGAGGGCCCCGAATCTGGACCCGGACAATACTGCTCGGGATAGGCAGATAAAGTAATCGGACATGATGGTGGAGGATGCCATCCAGCCATCTAATTCGAGTGTTGACGAAGTAGTGCCTGAGTAGCAGTCGATTTTATTCAACCAACAGGATAAGGCTCTGGATGGCCTTGATGTCCAAATGCTGGACTGAGCTCTTAGTGAGTTGTGTCCTCTCATTTCCATTTTTCTGTTATTATGCATATTATGTTGGAATTGTCGCACTGCACATACCCCTGTGTTTTACTCGAGCAGCTAGGGATTTTATTCGTTCTGACCGTCCAAATGTTTTTGTTGTTGTAGCACGTATTAGTGGATCGAATGACGATACAATTTGTCGGAAACTCAGGGATTTCTCTTATATCCATGTGGAGGCTTGAGGGTTTTCGGGAGGCATATGGGTCTTTTGGAGACCGAACAGAATCCTTTTGACTGAGATCCGAAGGCATAATCAGGCGGTTCACTTGAAAATTGAATATAATCGACAATGTTGGTTTCTAATGGCGGTATATGGACATCCTGTTGAGGAATCTCAACGCGAGCTGTAGGAGTTCCTCAGATCGCTCTCTTTTGATGTTATGGGACAGTGGCTGGTCATTGGGGATTTTAACGAGATTCTCCATCCCAGTGAAAAGAGTGGAGGGGACCTTCAATCCAATGCCTGCCTTGTGGTTTCGGGATACCCTTGAAGATTGCAGTCTCATGGATTTGGGTAGCAGCGGGCCTCATTTTACTTGGAGGGGCCAAGAGTTCACGGGTTATGAGCAGGTAGTATTCAAGCGGCTTGATCGAGCTGTTTGTAATGCTTCTTGGAGAAGTGCTTTCCCCGAGGAGGCAGTTCGGGTGCTACCTTGTTTCAAATCTGGTCATCATGCACTTCTGTTGGATATAAGCGGTTTCAGACCAGACCAGCGGGTTCAGAGGCCATTTCGTTATTTAGCAGCCTGGCACACGCATTCAAACTTTCCTCGAATGCTTCAGTCTTCATGGCAGTCCAGTCTGAGCTTCGCTATGAACCCAGTAAGTTTTCGTGATAATGTACAACAGTGGAATAGGGAGGTCTTCGGAAATATTCAAATACGTATAGAAGGGTAAAGGCTCTGTTATCAGGTGTTCAGTGGGCATAATACATTCAACCGAACCCCTTTCTATGTCGACTGGAAGTGCAGCTCTCTTTGGAGCTTGAAAAAACCTTAGCACAAGAGAAAGTCTTATGGTTTCAAAAATCTCGAAGTTGATGGATTCAGTGCGAGAATAAGAATAGGCGTTATTTCCTTGCAAAAGCTATTGTTAAAAGGAAACAATTGCGTATTTTGATGCTGAGAGACGACTCAAGCTCATGGATTATTGAGGATGAACCATTAAAGCCTATTGTTGTTTCTCATTTCCATTCATTGCATGCCCCTCTGAAGGACTATGAGCTTGAAGAGATACTTAATGGCTTTGCTGGGAGGGTGGTTACCGGGTTGCAGGGGCTCAATTCTCCTTTCTCTTTGGAGGAGGTGAGGAGAGCTCCATTTGAAATGCCACCCTTCAAAGCCCCGTGGCCGGATAGCTTTCAGACAATTTTCTACCAACACAACTGGAATATTGTGGGACAGTCAGTCTATGATTTTATTCGTGGTGTTTTCAAGGGAAGTGTTCCAGTTGCTTTGTTTAACGACGCTCTCATTGTCCTTATTCCAAAGGTTGAGCTTCCGGAAACGGTGCATAATTTCCGACCCATAAGCTTATGCAATGTACCGTACAAGCTCATTACTAAACTGGTGGCTAATAGACTTCAAGGTTATATGGCAAAATTGGTTTTCCCGAATCAGGTGAACCTTGTCGTGGGCAGGCATATTCAAGACAATATTGTTATTGCTCAGGAGATGGTGCACACTATGAGCAGAATGCGGGGAGATAAGAGGTTTATGTCTATTAAGATAGATCTGAAAAAGATCTACATACATATAGAGAAGAAAATATGTGTGCAGATTGGATGGGATGCTCGGAGTGCTCTTCGTTTGCCCGTACGAACTTATTTATATCAGTCCTCGCCGATTGGACTTGGACCGCTGATGTTTGGCGATATTATTGGGGTATTCTTATCCAAGCTTTGTAGTTCGTAGTTTTTCCTTTTGTATTGGGGAGCTGCTTATTTATATTATGTTGATCTGTAATGGCTGAACTTGTTTGTCTAGTTTCTTATTGCAATTGGTGCGTGGAGATCTCTGAGATTTAATTGCATTTCAGATTTTGTGATTAGGAGACATTTTTCATTGGTTGAGGCCGTTCACTTAAGGGAGGAGCAGGCCTATATGTAGCTGTTGCAGAGTAGAATGTGAGAATTGTTGAGCAAAATGTTAGAACTATGCTTTTATTTTAATGCAGTGCTGAAAGCTGACTAAAATATTTTATCTTACTGTCAGTAGATGCCCGAAGTTCGTAGAGGATTCGCTTCAAATGTTACAGTCATCCTCGTGGCTTTTCCATAATGCTTCAATGAATTTTGCTGGATTGTTCAAACAACAAGGATATGAAAAGTTACATTGGGCGATGATGGGGTTAAAGTGATTGAGTTTCTTTTAGTACTTGAATTGTAATTCATGTGGAAATTGAAGTTCATTGTTCA
Source organism: Punica granatum (assembly GCF_007655135.1). Classification (NCBI taxonomy): domain Eukaryota; kingdom Viridiplantae; phylum Streptophyta; class Magnoliopsida; order Myrtales; family Lythraceae; genus Punica; species Punica granatum. The sequence continues at coordinate 17,890,160 of NC_045134.1, read as the reverse complement.
AGTATTTCGCAATATACTTTCTTGCTTGTGACAAATTAATCCAAGTATATTAGTTTTGGAGTAATAGAAGATTCCATTCTATGGTTACGTATGTGGCAACTATAAAAGCCAGTAAAAATCATTTGAATAGTACATTGCAAGATTATGGCCAAAAAAAAATTTACATTCTAAGATTTAGTGGCAATTGTAATAGCTACAAAAATAGCCATTAAAAGTATATACCTTTAGTGGTGATTATTTTTATTTTTACCAGCAATTGTATGAATTGCCTCTATAACCTTTAACAACAGTGGATCTAATGGCAATTGATTAATCGCAGGTAAAGGTTTTTGCAGCAATTATAATTGCTACTAAATGTCATAATAACACCTATAAAAGGTCATTTTGTACTAGAGTTAGCAGAGGGAGAAACTTGGTGGGTTATTGCTTGAGAATTCTATCTTCATGCTTGGATCATCACTCTGGAAATCGTAAGTTACTTGTATCCTGTAAAATTACAAAAACCAATATTAATCAACCTGGGTTAGTTCAAACAGTTCGGTACTTGTTCCGCTTAAATAAGATCTCAAGTTTGAGTCTTTGTAAATGCAGAAAATCAAAGTTCGGAGAGCTTTACCCTTCGTGGGCCGACCCGGCTCAACGGGATTAGTCGAGGTACAATTGGAATTTTGAATATCTGAGTGCACACCGAAAAAAATAAATCAATATTACCCATTATAAGTGAACAAAACTATATTTGCACACTAAACCAAAATGATTTCAGTTCGCTACAAAAGAATATTTTGCCATTAATAAGTAATAAATAACAGATAGTGGCACCAAAACAAATGTACTCGTATGATTTCGTGGAGGACATGACGGGTTGCATGATTCTTTGAGCACAAATCAAACCAAAATACAAAATAAATCATGAATTCGTATAGTTATACCTGAAGAAACAGAACAAAGAATGAAAGAGCTATCACCGCAAGAAGAACAATTAGGCCTATGAATGAGAATGCACAATTATTCGATTAGTCCTATATCATCGCACCCTTGTCCCTACTCAACCCCAAGTCTATCGCAAAGCAAACATAATATAGGCAGGGAATGCCAACACGCCAATATATATATATATATAATCCCTTGTGGTCTCAATTTTAACCAATACTTCAAAAAATTTCTGAGACAACCTAAATTTTGACTTTTGTTTGAAATGTATGCCACTGTCGGTTTTTCATCTGAACTTGATGGACGGAAAAGTCCCACCCCATATTTTCCATCAAGTTCGGAGGGAAAATCGACAGTAGGCTAAATTTGAGACATAAGTGAAAAGTTAGGTTGTCTTAATAAAGTTTATAAGGATAGGCTAAAATTGAAAATACTCCAAAGGTTAGGCTACATGAAGTTATTTCCCATTTTATGCATGTCTATCAGTCTATACACTTGTAAACATTGTAAAAGTGTTTCAATTGGGTATGCTGAAGGAGTCCTTATAGAAAAATATACGTGGAATAATTAAAAAAAAAATTACCGAGCATATAGACCTATATTTAATCAAAAAGCTATAGTATTAAGTTGATAGGTGTTGGTATTACTGTTTTTTCACCAACCCCGTATATACCCATGATTTCTTTACCAACTCTCCAATGTGGTACATCTTAACACCTGCCCTCAAGCATAGTGTGGATGGCAGAGTTAATCATCCAGTATGGAAAATCGTTTCCTAATTAAAATCATTCTATCATGTCATTTATGCTTCTTCGGCTTGTTTGCTTGTTCCTAAGAAATTTAGCTTAGATCGATTATTCATTAAGCTTTACTTTGCCTTTCCCTCTTTCTTCGATCTCAATTACCTTCGTAAGCTTTCATGGAAAACTCAAAATCCTAATAACAATATCTCAATCACCTGCACAATGCTTTGTTTTTTTGTGAAATACTGAATCTTATAGAATTGCTAACTACTTCACGACAAAAAAAGGGAGAAAAAGTCTGGAAATGTCAATGGATCATATATAATTGTATAGAATGTCAATTCGTCTTTCACAGTCTTTGACTTCCTCCAGAGAAGCATATCCTTTAAAGATAATTCCATGTAGCCCAATGTTTGTGGCATTCTTAATTGTAGCCTATCTTTTAAAAATTTTGTGAGCAAGCATGTTTCACTTCTGTTTCAATTTCAGCTTGCCATCAATTTTCCATCTAAATTTGACGGTGTGACGTGGGACATTTCCATCCATCAAGATAGAAAATTGATGGTGGGATACATTTGAAACCGAAGTTAAAGGTTAGACCACTTCAAAAAAATTTGAAAGTATGGGTTAAAATTGAGACAAACTCAAAATGTTGGTTGTCTCATGTTGTATATCCTTATTTATTTCCTCCTTTTTTTATCATTGACATTATATACGTTTAAATGCTTTTTTGTTTAATTTTTCCTTTTTCGTAGTTCATCTTCATTCAATACCATAATTACTTTTTTATTCGCATATTTTTATCAAAAATATAGTTTATTAAGAGAAAGTTTAATTTTCAATACCTATTAGTTTCTCTCTATTTTTTTTTCAATTTTACCTTAACATTAAATGTCTTGTTCCTCATAGTTCTATTGCTCAATTTTCAAAATTAACAACAGATTAATAACCACATCTATAGTACCAAACAATTTAAAAAAAGGTCAAATGGTTCATTTAGTGATATCCGTAAACAATACAAAAAATACAAAAACAGATAAACAACTAAATACATAGAACAAACTATATAGTTTCGTATCGGTTATTAGCCTAAAAAACTATAAACTTTCCTCAAATTTTCAGATCTACTAATTTTTTATTTGTGTCCTATAAATTCACAAAATTTCGCTCTATTACTATACCTACCAAAATGTCAATTCCTCCGTTAAAGATGCTAATGTGGATGATATCAGTGCTAACTTGGCAAACGGAATTTGAGTTGGCATTTGTTGTTTCCATAAAATCACAAACTTTTAAGTTTTTCCCAAATCTGCCAATTTTTTGATCCACAAAATCACAATTTTTAAAAATTTTCCCAAATCTACCATTTTTTATTTTTATTTTTTCATTATTTAATAGAAAACATATTTACCTATTTAATATTGAGATTTTTTAATTCTTTTATGGACTTGATAAATCAATTTGACCCACATGCAATTCTCATGAGCGCTTATGAAGATGAGTCCTTGAGCCTTGAATCACGAGCACCTACAAAAAAGGGGCGATCGGGGGTGGTGACCTGGTTTCCCTCTCTGATGTTCAAGTTAGGGTGAGGCTTACACTAGAGCAAATAGTGTGTAATCCTTTAACTATGGAACATACCTAGGTATTTATAGTGAATTGAGGATATATTTGATTACCTATTAAGGATATCTCGCAATATCTTCGGTATATCTCATGGTTCGACTAATTAGTGAGGCACATCTCACATGCTTAATTTTCTAGCAAGCCGCATCTCATAACCGGGCCACTTGGCCCACATTGCGCATGGGCTCAATGGGCTTTCCTGGCCCAACTAGCGTCGAGCCCTAGAACCTGTTCCTTAACAAATTCTTAGGTGTATTTACTTCTAGGTGTATTTATTAATCAGTCTCACTTGACATTAAAAAAAATGATTTAAGTCAGTTTTATAAATATTTAATTCTCGAATCATTTGAAATTTAAATAGGTTTTGTATGTAGTACATAACAGTCCTCAATTGCTGGATAGAGTTTGCATTCATTAGTAGGAGGCATGTCAATATATGCAATGATGGGAAGTAGATGGCCTAGCTATCAACAAAATCTTTTTCTCAATTCTTGCTTCCTAAGTAAACAAAGAAAATTCAAAGTGGGATGGAGCCCACGTTGCTTAGTAGAGTGCAGGTCCATGTAATCCATTGATGGGAAGTCACTCCAGTATCCTAACTACCAGTACAATTTTTCCTAGCTCCTACCTCCCACATAAATAAAAAGAAAAAATTCAAGTAAGTTTGCGTGGTTTTTATTTAATTAGGCGGTACTATATTTCGTTTAGCATAATGAAATTTTAAGGGTTTCCTACACTATTAGGTATCCTATTTGAGGGAATTATTATACTTAAGAAAACAAAAAGAGAATTCGACAAGCTAAACGATCAGTTGACCAGAGCTACTCTAACAATATATTAGATTGACCTGTCCCCTAATAAGTGATTGCAAACTTTCCACTTCTTTTTTTTTTTACATGAGAAGCATGAATTAGGAAATTCAACGAATAGCTAATTGTGTTTGGTTTTAGAGTTGAGTAGAGTTGATTTTTGATTTTAATTAGTTTGTAATAATTATGTTGTTGAATTATGAGAAAAAATATGAAAAAATAATGAATAGTTGAGAGAAAGTAATGATTGTGTTGTTGAATTGTGAAAAAAGTATTGAATAATTGAGATAATTTAGTATTAAAAATTAAATTGAATGGTTAAAAAAGGGAAAAATAATAATTGTGCTGTTGAATTGAAAATAAGTGAAGTTAAATGGGATAGAGTTAAAAGTAGAGTTAAAATTGTTTTGTAAAATCAAACAAAACATACTAGAGAAACTTCTTATTTTTGGACTAGATTGACTTGTCAGCAAGGCATGCTCCATCTCATTTACTTGAGAAGCAGAAATTAGGAAAAAATACTATCGATAACTAGAGTACCACAGTCACTTCTCATCGTTGGATTAGATTGACTTGCCTAGAGTAAGCAAGGCAAGCTTCAACTAGTGATTGAGGACTATTAGCTACCATACAATGTGATAGATTAAGGCCCCGTTTGATTTGTAAGTTTGATTTTAGAATCATGATTTTAATTTTAACTCAACACACTACACAACAAAAAAATACACGTTTCCCAAGTCAAATTTATAATCTTATCTCATTTGTCCTTTTCCACAATCAAAATCAAAATCAAAATCAAACTTATTTTAACTCTAAAATCAAACGCACCATTAAAAGTTTCCAGAACTAGGTGGTTCATAATCTTTCTTGGAGTACTTATTGAAATTAGACTCTATATGTACTTTAATTGCATGGCTAAATAGGTCATCAAAAAAATGGCTAAATGTCACGATCCAAATTCGAGGTGTGACTTACCGTATCTGGTGTTGTCATTATCGCAAGATACGAAACCCATTTAAAATTTCAAATAATTTGAACATCGACTATTGAATAAACCACCTTAAATTGGTTTTTTATTTCAAATAAGACTAATTAATAAATACATTTAGAAGCAAATACACTTAAGAATATTAAACACATAACAAAATGGGGTTAATATTTTTGAAATAATTAAAGGAGCAAAAAGTTCATATGATTTTGTAAAAAAAAAAGGTCAATTTGAGAATAATTAAAGGTTTGTGATTTTATAAAAAAAAATGTAAACTTGGATTATATTTGTCACGTCAGCGCAGTTATCATCCTGTCAGCATTTTTACAAAGGACTTGATGCTTTGGTAGATGTGGGGATGAAAACTTTGTGAATTTAAAAGTCAAAAAATAAAAATTTAATACATCTAAGAATTCAATGAAAATTTATGATTTTTTAGGCTAATAATCCTTTTCCTAATAACGAATTTGAATGAAAATATGCTTGTACCTTTAGTGGGGGCCGTATAAAATTGTTGTAGGAGGTCAAGAATCAAGATTACGACAAATGACGGATACTTCAGTTGAGCTTGCAATATGTTACGTTTATCATTTGTATTTTCATTCGTAGTTATTTAGTGAATATGCTCTTTTTCTTTCTCTTCTTGCAATCTTTCTCCTGGACATTTTCCCTCTTACAGTCGACTTTGGTTGTGGATTGGATTCTCGTTTACTTGCCGACGAAAAAGAAATGGAAGATATGTATACATATTATATATACAGATATATAGGGGCATACGGTGAGACCGGAAGCAAGGGAGCTGTCCACCCATTCAAATTTTGAACTTTATTATTTGTTGATTCGAGGGGAATCTCAGTGTCTGGAGGGTGACAGAAATTAAACACGCCTGTCACTGCTCCAGCCATTAATATGATGCCAACTGGCACTTGGCAGATTTTGTCAGTGCGAAAACGGGAAAATGAATGGAGGCGAAATTCTTAGAACAACTGGAAAATCAGTCAAGACCAGAGTCGTTGGATCTCTTAATTTTAATCCAACGGTTGAAATTGCAGACCGGCTAAACAAGTAGCCCCACCCTCCCCCCTCAACACATCCCTCCAAAAATAAACGCCCCTTCCTTTCTCTCCCCCGATGGTAAAAAATTACGCCAACTTATAATCATAAGATACATGTATATCTTTAAGGAAATAGTTATTTTCTAAAATGATTGAGTACTTAAAGAGAATACATACTCGTTACGGATTCGAATTAGTAAATATGTAAGTGATAAATTATATGATAATTCTATAATAGGATCTTATGAAAGATCGAAAACTGTCAAGTATATAAATAAAAAATAAAAAAAGTCTAGATAAAATTAGGAAAATTAATATATGTATTTATAAGGAATATATGACTCTTTAAAAAACATAAATAATGATAATATATAATTTTTCGAAAATTCAGTTTTAATGGAAAAAGTACTAAAATTCTTGTAGGATATCCAAGTATTTGTGTAATGAATAAAGACATGTCCTTCTCAAAGGCCCTCCAACCTAATCTATATTTTTATTGTATATATTCTACCATCTATCTATCTACTTTCTAATTGTGAAGGAAAAAAAAAAAGAGTTTGAGTTTTCATTATAATTAGAATTACCTTAGAGTAACACATGGCTAAAAAAGAGTAAATCGCCGGTGGAGATGGTGCCATGCCCGACACTGACGGTGCGTTTGGTTTCAAAGTTAAAGTAACTTTTATTTTGATTTTGATTTTGATTATGAAAAAGGACAAATGAGATAGAATTATAAATTTGACTTGAGAAACGTGTATTTTTGTTGTGTAGTGTATTGTGTTAAAGTTAAAGTTAAAATTTTTGACTTGGAAAATATATGTTTTTGTTGTGTAGTGTGTTGAGTTAAAGTTAAGTTTTTTGATTCTCTATCCAAACAAGGCTGAGACTGAGAATTCCATTTTAAAAAAAATCGAAAAAAATTTATATTTGATTTTCTAAAATGAGAATTATTTTAAAAATGCCATGTCAGCATATTTACCTATGTTGCGCTAGTAATTTGTCAAATCGACAAAAATAGAGGTGGGAAGTGTCCAACTTTAAAAGCGGAGTGTGTCGTCATTTTTGGAAACTGCATGGGTGTTGGTGGAAAGAGAGATGGATTAAGGGAGTCTTCGAGGTGGAGCACCCACAATCACCATCGTCTGCATTTGGTAGCCAGGTCAGGAGATGATTTTGATGTGGATTAATTGGACAGGAATTCTAGATCCTCCTGACTAAAATTACTCAAATCATGTTTTGGAGCGTACCGGAAATATCATCAGGATATCAAAGTATAAACTAATAATATGCCTTTCTAAATAATTATTTTTAAAATATGAAAAAATAATTTTCAAAAATTTTAAAAAAGAAATGGTGGAGAACTGGGAAACTAATTATCGTGAGCTCAAGCTAGCAAAGCTGACTTCTTAAGCGCAAGCCTCAATTCCCCATCGTGCATAGTAGAATAAGCATGCATGATATCTATACTACTATTCTTATAAAGCCAGTCAGGAGGGAGAGAGAAAATGGGAAGGGAGAATGTGCGTAAAAATGGGTAGTTAGTATTAGTAAGTTTACTATATAACATTATTTTTCAGATTGAGCTTGAAGCCCAATGAATAAGCACAATCGAATAAACTAGTTGAATTACTGTTGAGAAATTCTTTTTCTTTTTCTTCTTTTGGGACTTTTTTTTGCTACAGTGGACTGTTCAATTTGGAGTGCAGACTAAGGCAACTGAGTAACAGATTCCTCCAATTACAAGTTGTGAGTCGGTGACAAGTGCAGGATAGGCTCCCAAATTGAACAAACGACTTAGTATGAACTGCAATTTACGAATAGATTCATATGTTGTCACGTAAAAAGGTTGTTATTAGCAAGTGGTTCTGGATATTTTTGTACTTTCTTTGTGGACAGATGGATTTCAGCATATAACTCCTCCTGCTAAGCATAGCAATTGTAACTTACCATTTACATGAGAAGATATCAGGTCAGCATTTTAGACGAAAAATCAAACGATAGTACTATTGGGAACAAACTGTTAAGGACAAGAATTAGACAAAAGAAAAAAAAGATTTGGGAGTAATTGAGGATTAATATAAACCGTTTCTTTAATTTTACTATAATTATAAACTGGTCCGTAAGAAGCCGATGGCGAGTTCCCCACTTTCGGCTGCTTCCTTCTTTTTTATATAAATAATTTCTTTTCTTTTTTGTCATTTCACATTTGTTGATGTTTATCCAAACCAATTATTTGGAGAAAAATGTTTTTTGCCCAACTTTTTTATTCATAAATTATATTCACATTGCAAATTGTTCTCATATAAAAGTAATCTTTTTAAAATAAATTCTTGAATATTCATACATAATCTCAACCTTATTTGTTGTTTGTGATATACTTATAATAAACTTTATACGTTATAATGTAACTTATATTTCCGAATTCAAATGCAACAGGAACCTCCTTCACCCTCGTCGGTCTGCCCCTAACCTTTTCCATTCTCTCTTTAAAAAGGGGGGACCGGCTGACCATTGTCCCCTTGGCCGAGGTCGCTAGCGAAAAATGTTAGTGATATGCCCTAGAGCCAATTTATGTATTCGAATAATTCCTTTAATCGAAATGAAGTTTATTATATTATTCACATATTCTCTATGTTTATTAGAATAAAACCTTTAAGATATTTTGAATGATTTATTCTTAAAGAGTTAAAAGTATGAGTCACAACGTAGTTCGTTAATAATATCTTTAAACTGTTCATGATCGCAAGAGACTTAACCGGGCATTATCTCTCTGGATAGATCGTCATCTTTATCTGTATTCATGATTAGTATATAGATACAAATGAAAATGAAGTAGTGAATCTCATGCTATCTGATAGTGATTGTCAGGCAAACACGTGGATACTTATGTGATAAGTGGGTCAAACGTGATGTATAGATATCGTTCACATAGTATCTTCACTATTGTCAATGAACATTATCTAGACTATACTGTTGTATGTATCCTTAGACCTAAGATGGCACGGCTGCCTCATTTATAAGTGATTAGGATTTGCTGCTCATATCCATGGGTATCTGACAAGTGTGGTCCTAATTAGTTGTATATGAAGACATGTAACCGATCAAGACGAGATTTACTAACCTGAGTAAGCAGGGAAAGGATCCTATGGATATGAATTCGATTCTAGATCAAGTAGTCATTGGCCAAGGCAGTTGAGCTTAAACAGGAAAGAGTTTCTGTTTGAAGTCATATAGATCTAAGAATGGAAATCAGAGACTCATATGATTTGCTATATAGTTTGACATTCACCATGACTCTGGCTAGATCGGGATTCTGTAGTAAAGGAACATGCATGCATATGATGTATAGTCATTGGTTTATCAGAGTGTATTAATTGTACATTCATCACTATTAAGATTGTCATGATATGTTGCTCGATGTCACTCATAACCTTTGAGAGCCGAATGGCATTTTGAGAATTGTGCTTTTGGTTTCGGATAGAGTTTACGGTAGTGTCAAAGAGTTGATGTATAATCTCATTGCCTCATAGCAATGAACCTATTAAGTAACACACAATAGGACGTGTGAAAGCCAAGATCAAATTGATTAAGGCAGTTAATTAGAGATCGATTATCGGATACGACTTGCAATGTGGTTGTAGGGATGCTAGCACATCCCGAAGTCGATACCGAATCGTGGGTGTGTCCATATGAGGAAATGCAAGAGTTTTTTTATTTGAAAGCTTTTCGAAAATAGATTGTTCATATGAGGAAATAATTCCCTCGACTGTATGGTCCTTGATTGCCTCGTTCCTTTCCTCGTGTCCGTGGAGTTCCGATCATGTTAGTGACTGTAGACCGGAGTTCCTAGGCTCGTGTGGAGGATTCTCTTAGCAAGTAAACGTTTGTGTGGACGAACTAAAGGCCGGGCACTTGAACGGCTTATTGCAATCCGATCGATTCAAAAGGGTAAGACAAGGTAAACCTGTTTTGGATCGTTTTCTTGCTATCTATCTCGAGGGAAGTGTTTGCTAGATCGATTTATATTACGGTTGTATTTGATGAGATTGAACTATAATTTTAAAAGCCATAATTTCTATTTCAGCTATGCTCAATCTAGGGTTTACTAACAGAAAAATGAATAAAGCACTTCAAAAATATTCTCATACATATATACATATACATAATAATACGAATATTGGTACCAATGTTCTTTAATTAAAATAAACTAAATATTATTTACCAAAAAAGTAAACTAAAGATTTCTTCTTTTTTATTTATTTTTAGTTGTAGCGAGAAAGTACACATTAATCGATGTCTAGAAACATGTCAGAGACTACCGCATTCCTCTTCATTATCAAATGAATTCCTAAAAGTGTTGTTTTTTAGTGAAGACACCAGGCTAAATAAATCATCCTTTATGCGGAGATCTCTACGATCCCCTATAAACGATCTCCGGGATCCCCTATGCATTACATTTCTCTTGCAGTTGAAGCTTTGATCATGAAACCTTCACCAAGAGCGTCATGGAAACAAAATCTGCAAGTTTTAGTGGTTCATAGAGGATTCGAAATGTTACTAAGGTAAAGAGAATAATACCTTAATACTCTACATCCCTCTTCTAGTTCTAGCCTTGTCCAATATTGCTCTTCCATGCTTGTAGCTTGATGACCCTCATGTTCTTTAGGCTCTCTGATCAAGGAACGACGTCTTCCTCATCTCTCATTCTTTGCAACCATGAGCCTGGCTTCATAGTACACATGTAAGGCATCTAAGCAAAGAGATATGCATTATTTATAGAATATTTAGTACTTTAAACTTGAAAAAAGTAAAAATATTAAACAATCTCTTTCGCTTATTGAAAAAACCTTTTTATTTATAAAAAAAATTCTTTAATTGTACATCACGCTATATAAATAATATGGACAAATATTCAAGATTCTTTGAATATGATATAAATAAAAAAATAGTAAAAGTTCATTTAACTGGAATCAAATAGTCACTTAAATGTAGAGATGAAAGTTGAGCGGAAAAGCGTTCCCTTTTACGGCTTTTATATATTATAATTTATATGTTCATCACATAAATAAAGTTATGATGAGACAATTAGAAAATATTGCACTGAGTACTTAAACATATTAGATCTAAAAATATGTTGGAATTTTTAAATTAAAATTAAAAGTTTATTAAATGGCGCTATTCAGAAATTGCTCTTCATAACTGATCATTATCCATACCTTTATCCCTAGTAGAATCAAATTGTGAAAGAAAAATTTTAGACGAAACGAAAATCGAAAGGAAAAGGAGAAGAGTGGCCTTATTGTGCAACATGCCTGGGGAGAGTTTTTTTCGGAACTCTCTTTTAGGCACTTATCTTACTGAAATCATTTTTCTAGAAATTAGATATTCAAAGTTTGATATCTAAAATCACAATGTTACATTACTTTCCCAAATCAAGCAAAACCGTTAGTTTGGCAGTTAAACGCTAATGTGGCACATCTCACATCACTCTTTTTTTAATGTTGCACCCAAAAACTTGGAAGTTTGAAAATTAACTTTAAAAAATGATTGGAACATAAATCACCATAATTTTAATTTTAATTTTAATTTTAATTTTAAAAAATTAGAAAGATTTCCAACGTTTCATTCTATAAAAAAGATGAAAATGGACAATCTATCTATTAGATATTAAAATTAAGGTAAATTACATAAAAAAATCTAAATTTTGCGAAAAATTCTTAATTTTGTCATAAATTATATTTTGTAATTAAAAAAAAACCATTAATTTTTATTTTTTCCAAGAGGTGGCCACCGTCGAACTATGTTAATGTTTTCCGTCCATTTGCTACATTGGACTTAGTGGACGATGTTGTGGACCCACATTTGCACACTTGGGACCACTCTTTACACGCCACCTCATAAAAAATAAAAGAAAATTCAAGAAATATTTAGAAAATTAGAAATATAAGAAAAATTATTAAAAATATTAAAATAGAAATGAAAATTCTGAAAATATTTAAGAAGGATAGAAAAATTTAGAAGATTTCGGAAAAAGGGAGAATTAAGAAATAATATCTAAAATCATGAAAATTGTCTGAATTGTTCTAAATGAGCTTAGAAATGATATTGTCTAAATTTTTTTCAGAATGAACTGCCTCAAGGGTGATATGTCTGAGTTGAGGTTATTGACTAACCTACTCTATCAGCAACTTCTCATGAATGATTTTCTCGAGGAAATTGTGTCAATATTTTTATCAATCTATAAAATTTTATAAAATTCCTATTTAAATTTTCCTACTTTTATGGTAATTTTTCTAATTTATTTTCTTATTTTATTTCTATTTTTTGAATTTCCTATTTTTTCTGAATTATACTCTTTTTATAATTTTGAGATTTTTAAATAATTTTTCTTAATTTGTCTTATTTTTTTGGAATTTTATAAATTTTTATTTGATATTTATATTTATTCAGAATTTTTGAAACTGTTATTTTTTAAAAGTAGTTTTTTATTTTTTAATTTTATGTAATTTATCTAAATAATTTATTAATTTTCTTTATATTTTAATTTTTTTTTGAAATTTTTATGAGGTTGCATGCAGTGGATCCACATGTGCAGAAGCAAGTCCACATTAACGTCCGTTAAGTCCACATCAACAAATGGATGAAAAATATTAATGGAGTTAGATGTAGGCTATTTCTAAGACCAAATAAAAATTGATGATTTCTTTATTACAAAAAATTATGTCAAAACTGAAATTTTTTGCAAAACTTGGTTTTTTTTTAATGTAATTTTCCACCTGAAATGTGTAGCCGGCCAATTTGTGGCGCACGAGCATGGCAAGGTTAGAGAGCCAGGCGTGCAGGGTGTGGTATCGGGAAACGGCGAAACCACCAACCGTCCTAACCTGCTTATAGCATAGCGACACGGCCTTTAGGGTCCATAGGTATAAGCGATAGCTGAGTTTTCGAATTGAATGTGGTTGTGTGCATGTTGGAGGTTCAAAAGATGAAGTGGTTGCGAATGTTAGACCACCGAAGTTCACCTAACGTGCACAACAAGCTTGATATACGGGGGAAATGGGCGGCCAAGTAGCCAGCTCCAAATGTCGAAGCTTGACTGCTAGAAGAAGCGGAAGGTATGGATAGCTTGACTGAAGCAGCCGAAAGGTAAAAGCTCAGCCCGGAAATCGAGATGAATGCAAGTAAAGAAATCAACGTTGAAGTTAAAATTGAAGTGCAAATTGATCCTGCCCAAAAGCTAGGGATGGTGGAAGGAAATCAAGGAAGCTGAGGGCTCCGGTAGCAATCGTAAAGTGCGGCTAAGAAAGGCATGTAGGTGCGAATGCATGTAATATAGAGATGCATGTAACGTATATATGACAGTGTGCGCCAGCAGAAAGGACATTGTTGAAAAGGTAGTGTTGTGTATTGAAGATGTGGGTAATATAAAGGTAATGTAAAGATACGAGGCGTTGAGCTGGTTGGTATTTTTGTTGCGAAGATCCTTACAATGAGTGTCTCTTCTTGCTTTTATAGACAAGAGCCTTGGATGGTCCATTGTGGCAAGGTTCGGCCTTATTCGAACATAAAAAAGAAAACAAGCAACTAATCTGCCAATTGCCTTAACTACTTATTAAAGTTAAGAAAGATATATCTTATTAGCTAGATAGAAGGAAATTACCTAATGTTGACCAATTCACTTGCCAACCTTCAAACAATTCCCAAGAGTGTGAACTCCTAACCATGGCAATGATCTTTGGCTGTAGATTCGAGACACCAGCTGTATCCATTGCCTTTGCACGCACGTCCAGGCCATCTAGGAAAAAATTGAGTCAATTTCCTTATGTGAGCTCATTTCCTTGTGTGTTTGATAATTTCCATGTCCAATTTGATTCGCCAAGGAAATAATCCCCAGCAGCTATGTATAATGATCAAGATCCTCTCTTGTGAGGGTTGCCAACCATGTGTCCTCAGCTAATTGGCATTTGATCAACCTAGTTAATTAATTTCCTTGATCTCCTTCTTGAACTGCCATCACACTACAACTATCCAAATGGCTCATGCCGTGGTATCTCGGGTCGGGTTTGAGAATTCGATCATGGGCTGCTTCTTCGCTTGGGCTCCTTTGTATGTTCAACAAATGATGTCGTCTTGTGAAACTCTAATCAGGCCCGAATTTGACCAATTGACTTCAATAAAGTACCACGTGGATCATAGACTCTGCAACCTGAAAAAATTATAGATGATTCTATCTCAAATGACGTGGTGAGGAAGAACCAATAAGAATTTTTTAATGAAGAATAATGATGGCAATTATCCGAGTGATTAGCATCAAGTCCCTAGTTTCATGCAATTTGATTGGTGCTTCCTCACGCCACGTAGTAAGGTAGGATCACCCAATAACTTTTCCTGCTACCTATGCTAGATGCGAAAAACGGGAGTAAGTAGTAACTTACCCTTATAGTTCTCTTTTGAATAAAATTTCCATACAAGGCAGCTGCTTTGGTGGTAATTGCCATCCCTCTCATGGATAATGCGTGGATTACCAATATCTTGTGATTTGAACATTGTCTAATTGCTATATACCGCATCCACCCTTAGAATCTCCCATGTAAGGTTGACCAACAATGTTAAGGGTTAGTTAAACACAATTACACAATGGTTAGCAACTTAGATGGATTGATTTGCCCAATATCCACTGTCAGATGTTAGATTAAGTTTGACCATCCAAAGGATCAATTATTGAGCTGGGCCATGTTTTCTTTGACAAAAATATTTTTAAATCCATAAATAAATGGTTATCATTTATGGTAGATATATATGCAACTTTTATGTTTTGACTCTCGAATCTTACTTTATGCTTTAATAAGGAGCCCTCTCGGGGTCACAAATAGCCTTGAGGTTGAATGTTGTCCCTGCAAGTAGGCTAATCCTTGCTCATGAGTTAGGATCTGATCTCTTATAAGCAAGAACTTAATCGATGGCCGAAGATGGCAAAATGTTTTGTAATCTTGGGCTCCTTTGTATATCCAACAAATGATGTTGTCTTGTGGACCTCTAATTGGGCCCGAATTTGACCAATTGACTTCAATAAAGTGCATCGTGGATCACGAGCTCAGCGGCCTATGCTAGATGCGAAAAATGAGTGTAAACAGTAACTTACCCTTATAGTTCTCTTTTGAAAAAAATTTTCATACAAGGCAGCCACTTTGGTGGAATATTGCCATCCCTCTCATGGATAATGCGTGGATTACCAATATCTCGTTATTTGAACAGTGTCTAAGATTGTTGGCAACTTAGAAGGATTAATTGCTATATACCGCATCCACCCTTAGAATATCCCATACAAGGTTGACCAACATTGTTAAGGGGTTAGTTGACACAATTACACGATGGTTAGCAACTTAGATGGATTAATTTGCCAAATATCTACTATTTGATGTTCGATTAAGTTTGACCATCCAAAGGATCAATTATTGAGCTGGGCCATGTTTTCTTTGGCAAAAATATTTTTAAATCCATAAATAAATGGTAATCATTTATGGTAGATATATGCGCAACTTTTATGTTTCAACTTTGAATCTTACTTTATACTTTAATAAGGAGCCCTCTCGGGGTCACAAACAACCTTGAGGTTGAATGTTGGCCCTGCAAGTAGGCTAATCCTTGCTCATGAATTAGGATATGATCTCTTATAAGCATGAACTTAATCGATGGCCGAAGATGGCAAAATGTTTTGTTATCATTTTGAGGATGGAAAGTGAAACACCATGTTAGTTGCCTTTGTTCTCTTCATGACTAGATAGATGAAAAAGTGGTGGGGTATTTGTTTCCATTATGATCGATCATTTTTGGTATGCGGATGTGGTCAGGTGGTTATGTCCGGGTCACATTCGGCACACCTCTACTAGTCCACCTTTCAGGAGAGTCAAAAGCAGGTTATTCATACTTGACCTATATATTTCACCTAAATAATCCTCTAATCTAAGCCTCAATTAGAGTTGAACCAACCCATATTGGTTTTTAATCGTACTTTTAACTCTCATTACTGTATACTTATACAATACCAATATTGGAACTCTTCAAACTGTGGTACTTTTTAATTATGCATTTTTCGGTGTGAACCATGATATCCAAAAGTCCAATTGGGCCACGACTAATCCAGTCGAACCTGTTGACCCACTAAGGGGTAAAGTTCTCCCAGCATGAATTTTTTGCATTCACAATTATGCGAACTCGATACCTTGTTTAAGCAGAACAAGCGCCGAACCGCTTAAACCAACTCACGTTGGTTTTTAATCGTACTTTTAACTCTCATTAATGTACATAAAATCAATTATAATCTCTTTAAGGACTAATAAGTTTGGCAAGTTGGATTTTCCTGTTATAATCTTCTTTTTCATGAAGTTCGCTTGATTCGTAAGGAATTTTAATGTATAAACTTGAATTTCTGGATATCTACAATATGTTTTAATCATACTGCATTGATTCATCGCATTAGCAACTACAAAATTCGGGTTTGTTTTGAAGATTAACTCTGACCAGCTGGCTGTTCTTTTTTATTTCTTTTTCCATTTTTCTTTTGCTTGTCATATACTTCTAGGAATATTTATTATTGTTTCATTTATGTCTCTTTTCTCATTTTTACATTTTAGTGTTATTATTTGAAATAACGAGATTTTATTTCAAATATTTGAAATATCCTAATATAATCTTACTCTAGAATCAAAATATATAAATAAATAAAGAATCATCTTAAAATTTTCTTTTCTTTATATAAGTCGAGTGCTCAACGGAACACCACGTTAAAAACAAAAAAAAAAAAACAAAAACTTGATATATTAGTCATTTTCATATGATTATTCTATTTCATTTATTCTTGATCGATAAACCTACTTCGTGGAAAAAAAAATGACCACCCTCCATGATTCCTCGTGAAGTTATTGTTATTATTATTATTATTATTATTATTAGTATTAGTATTGTAATAATGATATGGTTCTATGCAATATTGATATTGTCTAACTTGATGATACATTATAATCAGCTTAATATCACGAGAACAATAATGATTGTTCACAATATTATAAAATTAATTTCGTTAACTATATTTATTTTGATTTTACAGTACATTTGTTTTACTTTGTGTTAAAAATAATAATTAGGGGTTTTAACGCCAAATATCTCATAGTTTACCCATTTTCTCAAATCTATTCTATGGTTTAAAATTACCCTTGAAGGCCAATGGTTTGCATGTTGCTTTAGATCTGTCTCGTTAAGAATTAACGAAAAACACAGGATAGATTTGAATGACATGCAAACCATTGGCCTTTTTGGTAATTTTAAAACCAAACGATAGATTTGAGAAAATGGGTAAATTATGGGATATATGATGTTAAAATCACAAATAATTACTGCAATTGCGATCATAGTAAGATTGATCTATTATGGTATAGCTTACATTTTTATTGGCCACTTTGATACTCGAAACACATATATTAAGTTATGTTATATATACAAATAAATTATCGTAAATGAGTGTAACTATATTTTTTTAACAAAAAAATGGTAATTTTTTCTTTTTTTATTGTGGAACTGTGACTCTTATTTGTATTATTTTTTATTTATTATAACGTAATTTCTGAGGGCCCAAAAGCGAATGAAGGATTGAAAAATAAAGGAATATGTGAGTCGCATGCAAATGCAAATGCAAATTAGTCTTTATTTTATTTTCATTTATTTGGGAAAAAAGTTGGAAAACAAAAACAAAAACAAGCTTAACCTAAAAAAGAGGTTCTTTTTAACTCAAAAGTCTGACTTTAAACTCCTCTTAGTCATTCGAACCTTTCCATTCATACTAGTCAATTCACCAGTGCTTTGTGTTAAATTATTATTTGTGACAAATTTTAGTACATATTCTATCGTATAATATGATTATAAAATTTTGATTAGATAATGATTATATAAAATTTACTTCTTGACAATTTTCAAGTTAGCATTGAATATAAAATATTTATAAAATACAACATGTTGAACTAACTTCATTTATTGCTAGATTTCTAGATTCTAAAAAGAAACTTTTATATTTTTAACATCAAATTCGTAAAATTCAATTTGATTTTATAGATCTCATATCTACTAAATAATATTAAATTAATCTAATAGTTTAAATTTTTGACCTCAAATAATATTAACTCACTTAGAATTTTATTTAAAATTATTTACTTTCTTAATAATGAGACTTTTAATTTCTTGATGTGTTTAGTTTTTACATGAAAATTGAAAATGCTATTAACTATTCTAAAAATTTCTTTTTTTGAGCAAATAATTAGTTGAGACAAACTTATTTTAACTTTTTACATAAATATGTAAATTATCTCACTCTATTATACTAAGTTAAAATTTAATATATTTTTATAAGTATAAGATAGTAAAATATATAACTTTAAATTATTTTAAAATTAACGATTTTTGAATAATTAGTTTTTAATTATAATATGAATATTTATGTTTATTTTGAGTTTAACTTAAATTTATAATTATTTGACTCTAATATACTAATTTAATATTTGATTTTTTTTACATACATAAGATATAAAGTATATGACTTTACATTATTAAAACTCACTATTTTTTGAATAATTAGTTTCTTTTTATTTATAGTATTGAATAAATTCGTAAACCATTTCACGCTAGTTTACTAAGTTAAAATTTGATATATTATACATAAGATAGTAAAGTATATTAGGCATATGAAGAATCAGTCAATGAAAATGTCTTGTTTTGAACTTTTGGATAAATGGCATGCAATGCCAATCCCAGTAGTTATATATTACTATACTAGATGCAAGATCCACACATATGCAGAGGCTACAATCATTAGACACGGTTATCTAAACGAAACATGAACATCCCATTAGGAAGTGATTCAGTAATTTAAGCTTCATGAATAATTTTTTTTTATTCATTCAGTTTAGAATTCTAGGTAAAACCCCTAGATCTAGCAATGATAAAATTTCTATTGTGTTTACTGAATTACATGAAATTTCAACCAACTCCATATATGTAATGTATAAAATGCATCTGAATAAAGGAGAAAAGAGAATTTTAGACTCAAATTTGAATTTATAACATATACAAATGTAAAGGAATTGATAAATGCCACTTGGACTTATGGACTTTTGTGCCCTAGACCAAGTTATTATTATTTCTTTTTCTGCCTTTGTGTTAAGTTTCTAAATTTTTCTTAATAAAAAATTTGCTACAAAAGGATTTTTTTTAGTGAACGTGCCATAGTTAATTAATCATATTTTTCTTTTTTTTTGTAAAGACGAAGAAAGAAATTAGATTTTCTCTCCTATTTACTGCGGCGACCAAGAATCAAATTATCATTTATTCCTTTTTCTACTTCTTCCAAGTGCAGGATAACCCCAAGGGATCTTAATTTCTTTATAAACTCCGAATTTTATCAACTAATTTTTTCAAATAAAATTAATTAATCCAATTTTCAATTTTATTTGGATACGAGTAGGAAGGGATGGTGTATATCTACACTAAAAAAAGTAAATTATTTTTAAAAAATCCAAATTAGCTTTAACTGGTCATGATCAAGAAACCACCAGTTTTGCTTGGTGGGCCGGGAATGCATGACTTATCAATTTTTCCGAAAAATTTTTGGGGGCTCATGTGGCCCTGAAAGGAGAAGGAAGGTTGGAATGCCAAGAGGCGTTTAGTATTGAATTCACCCAATCGCTAGTACCCATTTTGGGAACATGCAGTATCAAAGTCACTGAATGGGTAGAAGACCCGGAAACATATCTACAAACGGTTCGCATCGGAATCCACAAAGAAACAACCCAATTGATCAATATGCACAACAAGGATCATATCCATACTATTTTGCACTTATCGAAAATATAAATTTGTATCAAATCAGAACTAGTAACTAATCCCAGCATTGAAGTATTGAAAAAACTCAGATAAGTAAAAAAATCAAATATCCTTGATCATGAGACATATAATTATCACTGTAAAAAAGAACCAAAATTCCAACGGTAGTAATTAATATTAATACCTCCAATAAGAACCATATTCTGACTTTTATCTAGAGAATATCCAATAATAGATTCCATTGAATGAATAATAGATTCGGATCCTGAAAAATACAATGCTTTGGAATAAGCATGAGTAATCAAGTGAGATAAAGCGGCTCGATAAGACCCGTGCCTAGAGCTAACATCATATAACCTAGTTGAGACATTCTTTTTTTTCTTTTTTCTTTTGAGGATCCACTGTTATAATGAGAAAGATTTCTGCATATATGCACAAATCGGTCGATAATATCAGAATCTGATGAATCATTCCGGGTCAGTCATTTAGGGGC
The DNA here is from genome assembly GCF_007655135.1 of Punica granatum. Lineage (NCBI taxonomy): Eukaryota > Viridiplantae > Streptophyta > Magnoliopsida > Myrtales > Lythraceae > Punica > Punica granatum. The sequence continues at coordinate 17,869,647 of NC_045134.1, read as the reverse complement.
CTTAGCTGGTGATCCGGGTTGTTTCCCTCTAGATCTAGTGTACTTATTTGATCTAATAAGTACCTTGTGTCCGAATTGAGAAATTCTATGGATTGAATCTTTAGTATTCTCTTATTTATTACCTGTGTTTACTATTTAGGCAAAATACATCACCCATTGTTACTAAAAGAACTGAAAGAAACCTCAAAAACAAAAGAAAGGGGTAGGCATTATTGGTGGAGAAGAAGCAATAAATGGGGGTTTATCGGCATTGATGCTACGAGCTTTTGGAATACAATGGGATCTTCGTAAAGTTGATCATTATGAATGTTATGACGAATTGGATTGTGAAATGCAGTGGCAAAAATAATAGATAGGAATACTGCAAATAGAGCCATTGCAACACACATCAAAGGAGTAATTCCCCTCCCAGGACCCTCATAATAGGTAGGAGCATAAATTGAAACATTTTGGAGCTACAAAGATAGTTACTAAATCATTAGCACTGCATAAAAACAACGTTTATTGGTGAAAAATCAATATACTTCTAATGTCAAATCAAGATCAACTAGGACAAAAATAAAGCATTGGGTGGAACTCTTCTTGGTGTCAAGGTAAAAGCTATGAATAGTCATTGAATCCCTGGGATCCCTGGGGAAGAGGATCAAGTTGGCCCTTGCGAACAGCTTGATGCACTATCTCCCTTCAATCCTTTGAGCGAAATGCGACAGAAGGAAAATCCATGGACCGATCCCATCGTCTCCACCACAAGGTACTTTTGATGAAAAAATCAATCTGATTTATTTCGTATCCTTTGTTCAATGAGAAAATGGGTCAGATTCTATTGGATTAACCCTATGGGACTTAAGTAATGATGAAAGGGAATAAAAAAAGAAATAAAAAATAAGAGAGGAAAAATAATGTAGAATAAAAAATATAGTAGATTCTGAAATGGGTTTTCTTTTTCAATTAAAAATTCCTAATAACTAATAAGAATAATACTTATTAGATCTGCGATGGGTTTCATGTCAATTACGGAATACTTGGTTTGTTGTAACACTCTTGAAAAAACTCAAAAAAGTATAACCAAGTTACGATTACAGGTTTTTTTTATTAATATATTAAACTATATTAAGTAAGATATTGAAGAAGATACAAAAAAAAAATTCAATTAATATTACGTATTATGATAATTTATATCTATAGAGCAACGAAAAAGAATTAAACCAAAATAGCCTACTTAATACATTACTTTATTTTGATATGACTAATACAATAGTAATAATAGGATGACCCATAACTTGACTTTAAACATGGTGAGGGTGCAAGTCCCTCTATCCCCAAGACCCTTTGGTTCCTTGACTATTTTGCTTTTTTTTTTAGTTTGTTATCGGTTTAAATTCGTTATGCCTCAAATAAAACTTTAATAAAAAATTACATAGACATGGGTTGGATAAACAAGATTCATGGTATACTTTTAACTACTGATTATGACAAATTGGAAAAAAATAATAGATACATTTGATAGAAATTCACTATCGAGAAAAATAGAAAATTCAACTCATCAAGTGGAAAAAGAGATGGTTGAATCAAAACAATTCCCTTTCAAGTTCTACTTCTGTAAGAGGGCAATATGAATGTTTTATCATGTTCCACTAACATAGTAAAAGGGTTATACGGTATATCTAGTGCGGAAGTAGGCCAACATTTCTGGATGAATCTTAGCGATGGAATAATAAAATCATAATTATTTGGATGATTATATCATTAACCATTTTTTTATGTGAGGAATTGTTCATGAATCCACTGATTTCTACCGCTTTCGTTATTGCTGCTAGATTATCTATCGGACTTGCTTCTATTGGACCAATCAAAAAGACAGTTGTCTCTACTAGACGACAAAATGGATTTTAAAATGTATTAACATTTTCGAAAAAAGATACTGTAAATAATTTTGCAGGTACTGAAATCATTAAAAGAACACCCAATAACTTATTGGATTCTATACGAATTATTTGAAATACATGAAGGATTCCACTTTGGATAATAGCCTTGTGAGGTATTTTTTTTATGGTTCATACTTCGGGTTAGGTTCATCCCTGTTATAATCTTATAATCCCATGAACTAAGTTTGAGACCTGAAAGCTTAGGCAAGGGGTAGAATCCCCCTTGCGTAAGCTTTCATAATATTTTATTCATATTAATGATAAAATAGATCACTTTCCTCGATGTTTCAGTAATTTAAGCTTCATGAATATATATTTTTTTTGTTCTTTCATTTTAGCATTCTAGGTAAAAACCCGAGAAGTATCAACTAGTGTAGGAAGAGTGACATCAACTACTCCGTCCCTTTTCGTTGACAAATGGGAAACTTTTATTGAAAAGCATAAATCTTTCAAAGACAACTTTCGATTCAAATCCAAAAATCATTTATAAATTTATAGTCACATTTAATAGTTAATGGTTCAAATTTGTCTCAAATTTTTGATTCTGTGACTGAAAAACCACATTTTGTTTTTCAATATAAAAGAGAGGGAAAGTTTTCTAGGAACAAATTTGGCGGAAAGAGTGTTGCTAAATTTATATTGTCCCCTATTTCATGACACTACCGGTCGAACTAAAACAAAATACAAAGTTGTTTGTTTTTTCCTTCAAATCCAAAGAATTCTTCTTACTTTATACATTACATAGGTCACCGATTCAGCATTGGATATAAAAAAAAAGAGTGTGATCATTTGTCCAATAAGGCTTTCAAATAATTTTATTGGCATTAGTGTTCTATATCCAAAAAAAAAATTCATTATTCATTTTGAAACCATTTCTGTATCAAATTAACATAGTAGTAGAAAGAATACGTTGCTACGTTTGCTTGGATTTCAACTGCTAATATTAATATTATTGAATCATCAGAACTACTTATATAGCTCTTACAGCTCTTTTTTAGTTTCTATCGACGGAATTTTGTGAATCCCGACGACTTTTTTTATTCTTCCATTTCTTTGTTCTGAACCATTAGTTAATTGGAATTGGCGGAATTCGCAGAATTAGAAGCTTTTGCACAATTCACTTTGGATCTCGATAAAGCTACCCAAAATCAATTGGCAAGAGGTCAACGATTATGTGAGTGGCTTAAACAATCCCAATCAGCCACAACAGGATTTGAAAAAGGAATTGATCGTGATTTTGAACCCGTTCTTTCCATGACCCCCTTAACTGAGACAGTCGTCTAATGTTTGAAGCAAGAATCAATTTGATTCCACTAAACAGAACAAAAAAATATAGTCGATTTTGAAATGTGCTTTTTTTCAATTGAAAATTCCTAATAACTAATAAAAATGGTCACCAGTTTCGTAATATAGCAGAGGTTCTTCCATAGATATGTTATATCTCCTTAGGAAAGTAATTGTTTTGGTTTTTTATTTTGTGATAATATATTTGGTTGAAATATATTAGAAGGTGCCATGGCAGAAACTTGTATGGTGCCCAGGACATGTACCTCATGCATCCTTCTTCAGTTGGCTTTGCATACTCAACAGTCTGACTATAAGAGATAGGCTGCAAAAACGGGGTCACATTGATTCAGCACAATATGTCTTTTGTAATGAGGACATAGAGAGCCGCGATCACCTATTTTTCACTTGTTCTTTCTCTAAGGAAATATGGAGGGGAATGATGAATTTGTTGTTGATTGACTCTCCTGCAGGTGATTGTAACTCGGAGTTTGCAACTGTAATGAAATGGAAGGGCAGAAGCTTGGAGCATATTATTCGAAGGCTGACATGGACATGCTTAGTTTATCTTATTTAGCGAGAAAGGAACATGAGAATTTTTCAAGACTAGAAAACTAAGGTAGTCGCTCTTAAGAAGCAGATAATAAAAAATGGTTCGAGGGAGACTTAACTCTTTACTAAGATTGAGTACCAAAGTTGGAGCTTGTCGTTTGATTCATAGTTTTCGTTTATCTGAGTGGATGTAGGTTGCGTTTGGTTTCATAGTAGGATTTTAAAATCAGATTTTGATTTTGAAAAAGAGTGGTATAAATGGGGCTCACCTTTTGACTTTGTATGAGTTATGTTGTTTTGTTGTGGAAAAAAATAGTATAAATGTGGCTCACTCTTTGACTTTGTATGAGTTATTTTGTTTTGTAGTAGGTAGAGTTAAGTTAGAATTGTGATTCTAAAATAACACCCTAAAACCAAACAGGGCCATATGTTTGAGGAACCTTTGTACATAGTTTGATGGAATAAAGCGCATTTATCAAAAAAAAATATTTATCTCTTATTAGTCATATTTTAATTAAAATTTTGAAGCTATTTCATACTAGTTGATAATGTCTTGCAAAATTTATACTTTAGTATTTTCAACAAAAATTGGAGTTTCCCACGACTTATAGAAAAAAATCTTTTGTTTTCGTTTTGTGAAGATGATGAGGGTACACAAATGGTGAGATTTTTTACCTCTTAAAGATTGTTTATAGATGACTCTTCGATTTTTGTAATTGAATGATCTCTGGAATTCTATGAGCAGTGTAGCACAATAACAACATGGCATTTGTCACTAGGGGCGTATCCGGGACCCAGAGTTTAGTGGGTACAAAGAATATTTATAACGTCCTTGGAGTGAAATAGGAATTAAAAAAAATATAATCTTAAATTAATATATTACAAAAGTAAAAACTGATTAATAATTGAAAAAAGTGAAGTATCATATGAAATGAAAAAAAATCCAAAACATCTTATATGATGCTAAGAATTCGTATTATGATCTAGGTATTTTTACATTAATCATCTCAATCTAAACATTATTTAAAACACCTAATCAATATAAATAATTATATAATTATTCAAAAAACACAAATATAAACAGTATTTATCCACAATTATAAATATAGTGATGTGGTCATATGATGAAAAAAACTTACAAGTATCCTTTGATTAACCCTAAAATCTTATAACCGGTCAAAGACTAATTAGTGAGACAATAAAAGACATTGCAAAGATATGGGATTTAATATTAACAAAGGAGTTTTGAAGGATTTTATGGACTTATCCTTTTCTTTTCCTATTTTTGTAAATAAGAGCATGGGAGGGATTCTTGAGAAATTTCAAGACAGATATGAACATAAGTTTTCATCTCTTTATCCATTTGGGAGAGATAATGCGGAAAGAAGTGGGTTCAAATTAAATATTATGTCATAATTTATCCAAAAAATGAGCCAAATTTAGTTTTCTAATGACTAATTCTTGAACTTTTGAAAATTCAATTGGGTCAATTGACCCCATATTACACAATGTGGATCCACCCCGATTTGTCGCGTTGTGATTTGTAAGAATTTCAAAAGCCACTCAACCCTATGTCCTATGTGACATTGTTCGAGGCTTTGCTTCGGCTTTTATAATTTTATATAGATATATAGATCCGTAGATCTCAGACCTATGAATGGGGGTAGAAGTGATTGGTCTATTCCCCTGGGGTTAAACTTCAATTCTTCGCATTTCATTCTTCTTCTTTTTTTTTTTCCGATCATAAGGAATGCTTGTGAGGATAGTACAATGAAATAGACATCCTAATAGTTAAGAAATAGACATGGATAGTCCATTGAGTATCGAATCTAGAATTTCTTGATTACCAAGTGAGGGCGTGCCATAGTGTGCTACACCCTCTTTTAATTCTAATTTCATTCACTAATTATTCTGAAAACTTATTCTTTCTTTTTCACGATAATGAAATTAGGTAAAAATTATAAAGATTTGCAATAAGCTTCATAGTTGATGTATGTTATTATTATTATTATTATTTTTTAACCACTGCAATTTTTTGCCAGAACTGCGGAATTACCGTTCCCTTCAGCTATTGGCATTTTTTTCCTCGTTTATTTTTGGTTAAATAGAAATGTCATCCATAATACAAACTACAAGAAGGTTTCATGCCCCGTGCCGGGTCCATAAACCAAGTACAACTAGAAGATGCACGAGTAGCTTAACTGCCAAGAACTTGCAATTGAAGATCCAACAATAGAGAAAAAGATTAATTGGTGGTATAGTTACCTCATTTTTTTTGGGCAACGAGGAGTTTTGGATTTTGTCCGAGTAATCCCCATATATATAGTTCACGTAAACACCCTACAAGTCTAAGAGCAAATCAATTTGGCCATAGAAAAGTATCTCCTGCCTAATATCTAAGGTTATTTGAATTTGTGACTTCCCCATAGTTACCTCTTATCATATCAACTTTGGCATCAAGTTCAACTTCTCAATGGTTTAAGCTAAAGGGGTTGGTGGGGCGATCGACATAGTAAACCCCACAAGATATGAGCTATAGCTATACCAAGACCTGAGAACTTGGGCTAGTCACCATGACCCCGATGAGATTTAGAAGAATACCCCGATGAGTACTACTTCTAGGTGGTTATAATGCAGAGATCTACCACAAGTTTCAACATTTCCTTAAGTTACCTAAATTTATTTGACAATCTATATTTATATACTTAGGCTAAAGGAGAGTTACTCATGGTAACTCTCCTTTAGCCAAGTGTTAATCAAAGGGATGCCATAATAAAATATTTATAAGGTTTCCTTTTGGTCTTTCTTCATAGTAAAAAGAAAATATTGAAGAGGAAATTACTTTCTATTCCTTTATTCTTTGTCGATATTCAAGTTTCCAACAAATTTATTCATTTCTATATCCATCTAAACTTTATAAGTTTCTATGAATAACCTAAATTAAGGACATACGTATGGAAAATTTTTTAAGTTATTTAAATTGATTAGTGCATGTTGTATAATGCAATATATATTATTTGAACATATAAATCTCATTATAACATTAATTTCCGATTACAAGGGAGACATGTAGGCAAGTACAATGAAATGAAAATCCTAATAGATAAATAAAAGTATAGGTAGTCCCACTGAGTATTAAACTTGGAACATTTTGATTCCTTATAACATTTAATCATTTATACAAAGTTACAAACTAATGTTATTATTTCATTATTAAGTTATAAAAATGAGTAGTTGTAAAACAATTATAAAAATGAGTTAAAAGAACTTAAATTCATTCAAAACAAAAGAGCATCACTTTTTAATTAGTTGGAAAATATATATTTGCTAACAAATTAATGTATGGCGTGACATGACAATGATATCGTAATTTTATAGTAAGGTATAAATGATTGTTATGAAATACTATCTTGCTTTTTAAATATGTGGTATGTAGTATAATATATATTAAGCAAGAATTTCTTCTAAAAAAATGATATGGTTGGGTGTAGTCTATATCATCAATACATTGATTAAAGTAGAGTCCAAAAATGAAATTAGGAGACTAGAGATTATGCTTTACTCTCACAAGTGCTTTTGTTTTCTTCTTCATTTTTTTATATTAAAGATGGGGATTAGGTTGGGAGAATTTAACAATTTGAAATCTATTTATTTATATCTATATCTATATCTATCCATATATACATATATATATATATATTTATATCTATATATTAGGCTGAAGTAGAGTTCCAAAATGGAATTCTTGAGTCTCACAAGTGTTTTTTGTTTTGTTCTTCTTTTTTATTGAAAATCTATCTATATCTATATCTATATATTAAGCTAAGATAGAGTTCCAAAATGGAATTCTTGAGGATAGTAGAGATTATTCTTTACTCTCATAAGTGTTTTTTTTAATTAAAAATAGGGATTAGGTTGGGGGTTTAACAATTTAATATTTCAAATGAAAAGTAGGTAATAGAGTCCAATTTAGTTTATGGTATAATTTTTTCAAATAAGTTAACTTTTTTTCCACGCAATGGTAATCTTGGCCAACAAAAGGAATTTCACTTTCAACAATAAATTTATTTATGTTTAATATTGAGGTTATTACCCTATATATTATATGGTTTCACCTAATTCTCAAATTTATCATATGCTTTAAAATTACCCAAAATATCTCATGGTTTACATTTGGTTCTAAATCTATCCCGCCGTCAATTTATCCATTAATAAAACGTAAGTAGACTCCAAACTCATCCCATGATTTTAATTTTTTCTCAAATCTATTCCATGATTTTAATTTTTTTCTCAAATTTATCCCGGGTAAAAGGCCACAGTAGCAAGAATGGGCCCACTTACGTGCCACGTCAACAATACCGTTAAATGTTGACGAAAGAAATAACGGCGGGATAAATTTGGAATAAAATATAAACCATGTGATATTTTGGGTAATTTTTAAAACATATGATAGATTTGAGAATCTAGTAAAACCATAGAATATATGGCGTAATTTCCTCTTTAATATTTTAAAACCAACTGTGCGAACACTACGCTCGTGAGATATTAAAAATTAATTCAATAGTCAATTTCTTTTGTTACTACATATAATTTATCTAAATTAGGAAATTTGAAATGATAATGTGTACAACATTTTCTAAAAAAACTTATTGACTATTAGTTGCTTTATAAATTTTGTTAATTGTTATTTTACACTTGAGTTTTTTTACTTTTGCTTTAGGCTTAACCAGTAATATATAAACTAAAAATTATTGATCATGGCCCAATTAATTTTTGTGATGATTGAACCGTAATATCCTATATAATAGAGGAAATCAATTTCTGCTGTGAGGCGTGGGATCCAACACTAATATTAGGTAAATGAGAGTGTCGAATGAACTCTCCTAGTCCTTCATATGTCATTCGTAGAATTAAATAAAATATATAGGTTTTCTAAATTCATTGAAAAAGGAAATCTTTTATATATTATATATATATATATATATATTTAAAAATAAGGATTAGGTGGTGGGGTTCTAGAATGTAATAGATTTCTAATCTAGGACCTACTTGTTTAAGTTTTTCAAATTAGTTTTATTTTGGGGTTTTAATGCTATATATTGCATGGTTTGTTACTAATCTCAAATCTATCTCATAGTTTAAAAATTACACACAAAGGCTATGGTTTGCATGTTGTTTCAGTTCTATCTCGATGTTAAGTTTTTCGTCAATTTTTAACGGTGTTGCTAACGTGTCAAGTTTCCACGTAGGCACCGTTAAATGTAAAACGAGCCATGTAAGTAATATAGTTAAAAATTGACTAGAAACTTGAAGCCGGGATAAATCTAGAACAACATGTAAACCATTGACATTTTTGGGTAATTTTTAGACCATGAAATAGATTTGAGAAAAGGGACAAACCATGTGATATATGACAATAAAAGCCCATTTATTTTCAAATAAGTTAACTAATACCAATTTTTAAATGTTAATAAGGAGAATTTCGATGAACAAAATTGAAATTATGTTCGTTGAAAGAATAAGGAGAATTTCATGTGAACAAAATTGAAATTATGTTCATTGAAAGAATAAGGAGAATTTCATATTGAACAATAAATCTAGTAATATTTAACTTCTTATATATTCAACCACGTTAATAAAAGTATTAGTCTTTTTTTTATTAATATGTGTGCATCTAACTAAAGTTTTTTTTGAGAATTTCTAAATTCGTATATTTGAGATAATAATTCAAACAATAATATTCTCTAAATAATATGATATTTCAATTTATTTTAATTTCTCTACAACTTTATTAACTATCATTTTAGATTTAATTATTGACTAATATATCAATTGATATTTACATATTGTGTGGGCTAGCTTTTTTTGGGTTTTAATTGAGGACTTGATACTGTATATATAATAAAAAGAAAGGGAAAACTGCACCATGAATCCCAACCTTTACATATTATCTTAGTTTTATTCAAATGTCTATTTTTATTATGAAGTATCATAACGTTAATAGTTTGGTATCAAATTTATCTCGCCGTAAACATTCTGTCCATTTTGTTTTACAGAAATACGAAAATGGCGCGTTAATTGCTTGACGACGCTGACGTGGAGAGTGTGTGGGTCCCGATACAAAGGAAAAATTACGCCATATATCCAACTTTTTCGTTGTTTCTCAATTTTATCATAACCTTTTGATGATTTTTCAATTTTATTTCAATATTTTGATAGTTTCTCAATTTTTTCTCGACCTTTTATTTTTTTCTCAATTTTATCCCAATCTTTTCATAATTTCTCAAATTTATCTCAACTCGTAGGGATAATATTGAGAAAACAGTAAAAGATTGGGATAAAATGAGAAACTATCAAAATATTAGTATAAAATTGAGACGGCGTCAAAATGTTAAGATAAAATTGAGAAACGACAAAATATTTAGGATACATAATGTAATTTTTTTCCTTATTTCGGGACTCAAACACTCTCCATATCAGTTCCGTCAAGCAATTAACGCGCCACGTCAATATTTACGTTAAAAATGAACGAAACTTTTATGGCGAGATATATTTAGCACCAAACTATTAATATTATGATACCTAAAAAAAATCGATGTTAAAATAAAACTAAAATAACCGTATAAAGATTGGAATAAATTACGTTATTTTCTCTAAAAAGAAATCATCTCCCGCAGCGAGCGGGAGTTTCCCAAGTGTATTGTGGCAGTTGACTTGTCGGCAAAATCCTCGTATCCATTGTCTTCCGCGGTGAAGCACGGGAGTTACCCCAGTGTATTGTGGCAGTTGTCGGCAAAGTCCTCGTATCCATTGTCTATTGCTATCATTATGAATTCACTAGGACCTTCGTCTACCCTAGCTCTCAAAGAAGGACCACCGGTATTGATTTGTTTGTACGATTTACTGTGCAGGCTATTCCAACTCATTTGTGCATTAAAGTTGTGTTAAATTTCCAGAAAATTTATGAGTAATCAAACTCGTATCCAGCATAAATGTTAAAGTTGATAGGTAGAGAAGTTCAACCATATTATAAACTGATATCTCTCTAATATATTGCTTTTACGTGCAATTAGTTTGCATTTGTTGGCTATGAAGGGACACGTTTGACATGGGAGTGTCATTGTTGATGAAAAAGCGCATAAACAAAATTCTTGATAAATATATGATTTGGTTACAATTCGATTGCACCATCATGTGAAATCTTCGATTCCACCAAATTGATAGAATCACGTACACCTCCTGTACCCTCACTAATTTCTCCAAACAAAATTTTGAGTCAGGAAGTTTTGCTTTTCCAAAGTTACATGCCAGATTCATGGATCTAAAATAAATCGAAATAAAATAAATTAGGAAGTCAAATTGATAAAAATCGAACTTTTCTTATTTGCTTAATAAATAGGTGGGCAACAATAATCTTGCTACTTCCTGTTACGCAATGTTGGATTTTCGTGTTCAACCACAAATATATAAGATGAAATAGACAATCATATCAAAGACTGATCCGTTAACATTACACCATCAAAAATCTAATATGGTTCACATAAGTCAATGTCCACGATGTTAAAGTGAAGAGCACACTTTCAGTAAATGTTTCGACATAAACGTATAGGGGGATTCGATTTCGAGATCTTAGAGTTACTGAATCATATCACATGTGAGTAGATTTGAAATTAATAGGCTATCACATCAGGGTGACAAAAATTGAAGCCAATACTTACTTTCATGGGAGAATTTATGCTTGGAAAAGGCCAAATGCATCAAAACAAAGAATTTCACGGACGGCTTTTGGCATTTTGGCTAGTAAAACTTTTCGGATTCGTCAGAAAATGACTATAAAATTGCCTTTGCAGTCCAATCCCCTATTCTTAATATATTTATTGTTCTTTTTTCATTTAAAATTTTCGTTCGCTTATCTATATGTCTATCTGACTAGGCCAGGACCCAATGCATGCTATCTTCTTATTTGTAGTATTTTTAGTTTTTCTCGACATTTTTTTAATTATTGTTTATAAACATATATTTATATTTTCTTTAAAGTACTCAACTATCTTGTCCCCCTTTACAGTTGTTTTTTGAACTTTTTTATCTGCACAAAGAGAAAAGAGAGGTCAAAAGTTCCATTGAAGCTCTGCTCTGCAACCATTTCCCTCTTCTTCCCCAACAACACTTCTCTGTCTCTCAGAGAAGGAAGAAACCGATCATTCCCCTCTCTGTTCCGCCATTTTCAGCTAACCCAACAGACCCCCAGCTAGCTTCCCTCAGAACCAAAAAAAAAAAAAATGTCCGTTCTTCGTCAACTTTATCTCTTCTGCTTCTTCTTCTTCCTCCTCTTCCCAGCCCATGCCCTGTCCGCCGCCCCCACTTCAGAGCTCAGAGCTCTCATGGACCTGAAAGCAAGCTTAGACCCCGACAACACCTTGCTCCCCTCGTGGAACCTCAATGGCGACCCCTGCAACGCCGGTGGCGGCTCCTTCGACGGCGTGGGCTGCACCGCCGACGGCCACGTGGCCAACATCTCGTTGCAGGGCAGGGGGCTCAGTGGGAAGCTCTCGCCCGCCATTGCTGGGCTGGAGCACCTGACTGGGCTGTACCTGCATTACAACTCTTTGTATGGAGAGATACCCAGAGAGATCGGTAATCTGAGTCGGCTCAGTGATCTGTATCTCAACATGAACAACCTCTCCGGGGAGATTCCCTCCGAGATTGGAAATCTCGAGAGCTTGCAAGGTGCGTTTTACTATTTTCCGGCATTCTTCTTTTTTTTTTTTGGGAAATGCTTCGTCTCTTTTTTTTTTGTTGGGTATTGTCGGATGTAAAAAAAAAATTCGAACTTTATTTTCCTGTTCAACGGGGTGTGTTTTCGAATTCGGAAATGTTTTTTTTTTCCTTTGGGCGAAATATTTTTTTTTTCGGTTACAATAATCTTTTTTTATTGTTATTTTTCTGAAACCTCGTTTGGCTGCTTCCTGTGTACTAATGTTGTTGGGATCCTTGCAATGTTTGTTTGTGGAAATATGTCTCAAGAAATGTATGCCATCTCTGTGATTTCACCTTTGAATTTGCTCGACACTGAAAGAGTCAAATGTGTATTGACAGTATATATTACTTTAGCATGAGATAAGAATTTTTTGGCAAAATTCTTAGCCCTCTGAAGAATCAATTAATAGCTGCTTCCGAGTTGATTCTTTCTGGGGATCTTGCAAGGTTTGTCTGAATATTATCTGCAAAAGATCAGAACTTTACATCTCCTGCTTCGACAGCAGATTTTATGTAAGACTAACGGCTTAATTTGACGAAGCTGATTATGTGAAAGTGCAAGTTGATTAACCAAACTTATCTTTTCGAATTTCAAAACGCATTATTCTTGCTTCTTGGTTTTTTACTGCTACAGTGACCTGGTTGCCTTACTGGTTGTTTGGTTATTCCTGACTTTCTCAGAGAACTGTATCATGCAATGTGAAAAGAATGAATCTTGTACTGCTCTCCTTTGTTGCTTAGTGTGAGAAAATCAAGCTGACATCACAGTACATTTTGGGCATGAAGATCTGTTTTGGACAATGTTTGTTGTCGTTACGATTGAATGAGACTTCTTCTGTTGAGAGTCTGCTCGGGATTCAAAATTGAGTTTGAAACTTTGAAATCAACAATGAGGCCCCATATTTTGGATATTTGGATTGCACCTAAATGTAGTTCTTGATGTAGTAGGGAAATACTCTTTTCCAGTTCTCCTTTTCTTGAAAAGTATCACGGAACATTTTCTGCAGCACAAACATAAAAAGCTACATGTCTTCAAATACATGAACCGAATTGATGGATCTAAAGGTGGTCCTGCCCGTGGAAAGAAAAAACTGAAACCATTTTCTGTTACTGAATCTGAATGGTGTCCTTATCTTCCTTCATTTTCTTTTTCGACAGTTTTGCAGCTCTCTTATAACCAGTTTACTGGAAGTATACCCACTCAGCTTGGTTCTCTCTCAAAACTTGGCGTTTTCTCCGTCCAATCCAACCAACTCACTGGTGCAATACCCGCAAGTTTAGGTGACTTGGCTTCATTGACGAGGCTTGACTTGAGCTTCAACCGTCTCTTTGGTTCAATCCCAACGAGGCTTGCTGGTCTACCGCTGCTTGAAGTTCTTGACATTCATAACAACACACTCTCTGGCAATGTTCCCCCAAGTATGACTATCTTTCCTCTTGCTTGCTTGTCTTTTTCATAGTTACATTGGTCGTGACTGAACAATTGCAGATCTTTCTAAAAATTTAAACGGGTCAATGAAATTCATAAGCTACAGTTCTTATTTGATACTACACCAGTGGCCAAATCTAGTAGAGCTGAGGCAAGTCAGCTTGAGAGTTGAGATCATCAACTGACAAAGCTCAAGAACTTGATTATTTTGGTGTATCTTTGATCAATTGCGGGCTTAGCTTCAATCTAATCTTGGGTTTGATATAGTTAGCTCAAACTCTCAATGTTGAAAATAACTTTCAAAATCAGTTAAATTAATAAATTGAAATTTATATGACGAATGTTAAAGGCGCTTGACTCAAACTTAATCCAACGCTGAGTAGTTGTTGCTTGTTTTGAGCCAGGGAAGCTTGCTGTCTTGTACCTGTAGATTAGTGGAAAGATTTGATTCCCAACTAGTGGAAATCATTTCTTTTTCCTTTCTTTGGATAATTAACTTGTAATTTTATTTATGTAGTCTGATTTGTTATTTCATGTTGGACTGATGAAGGCCTGAAGAGACTGAACGATGGGTTTTTGTACGAGAACAACTTGGACTTGTGTGGAGCAGGTTATTTGACCCTGACGGCTTGTAATGCTTCTTACAGTCTTGGTTCAAGCAGGCCTGAGCCTTATGCGTCTGGGACCACAGGTCCCCTGACAAGCATTCCCGAGACTGCAAATGTACAGTTGCCTTGTAACCATACTCAGTGCTCCAACTTGCCCAGATCAAGACACTCTTCTGTCATTATTGGCATAGTTGTGGCAACAATTGCCCTGTCAGCAATAGGAGCTTTCTCCTTCACTCAGTACCGTCGTAGGAAGCAAAAGCTCGGGATCTCATTCGACCATTCAGATAGTCGTCTTAGTACAGACCAGAGTGGGGGCCCTGGTTACAGGAAGAATGGTTCGCCTCTTGCAAGTCTTGAGTACTCCAACGGATGGGACCCGCTCGCCGATGGTAAGGTTATCAGTGGATTGTTCCCTCAAGAAGTTATGCAGAGCTTCAGATTCAATCTTGAGGAGGTGGAATCAGCAACTCAGTACTTCTCAGAGGTGAATGTATTGGGGAAGAGTAACTCGTCCACGACTTATAAAGGAATCTTGAGAGACGGGTCCCTTGTTTCAGTTAAGTGCATCAACAAGACCAGCTGCAAGTCCGATGAGAGCGAGTTTCTGAAGGGACTAAACGTTTTGACCTCGCTGAGGCACGAGAATCTAGTGAGACTGAGAGGCTTCTGTTGCTCAAGGGGCAGGGGAGAGTGTTTCCTGATATATGATTATGTTCCCAATGGGAGTCTGCTGAGGTATCTTGACTTGAAGGATGGAGATGGCAACATACTCGAATGGTCCACCAGAGTCTCGATTGTGAAAGGCATTGCTAAAGGTCAGTTCTTTTCCTCACATCCTTTGCTAAGACCAGATCTGGTGAATATTTTGAAGAAGAAACTGTTGCTCTTTACGAGACATGCTATTATCTGATGCATCTTCTAAAGTGTAATGTCACGCATTTTGCAACTAATTTTCTACGTATTTTGAGGACTCAGAAGTGGAAAACTGAAGCATATACACAAACGACCAAATCCGCAGCACATGGTGATGGAGAAAAGTTAAAATTCGTTGTGGATTGTAGTCCCAGATCCATTTTATTTTCCTTGGTAAACACAAAAATAAAATGGCAAAATACACAAGATACACTTCAAAGTAACCAAAATCTTTTTGCCTGAATGCATTATTTGTAGTTGAACGGTAATCTTTTTATTTCCATTACATGAACTGAGTCATTCTTGAAAGATGCTCTTGATTATTTGGGTCTTTGCAGTACCTTGTTCAGCTGACCCACCTTTCTCTCGATTCTTATCTAAACAGGAATAGCTTACTTGCATAGTTTCAAAGCAGGCAAGCCTGCCCTCCTCCACCAGAATATCTCAGCAGACAAAGTTCTCATCGACCAGCGGTACAGTCCTCTTCTTTCGGGCTGCAGCCTCCACCGGCTTCTCACGAATGACACTATCTTTTCCTCGCTCAAGGAGGCTGCCGCTATGGGCTACCTAGCCCCTGAGTATGCCTCCACTGGCCGGTTCACTGAGAAGAGTGACATTTACGCCTTCGGGATGTTACTATTCCAAATAATGTCAGGGAAGCAGAAGGTGACTTCTTCTATCCGACTCGTTGCTGAGGGCAATCGTTTCCAAGAGTTGGTTGATCGCAATCTACATGGACGGTTCTTTGAGTATGAGGCTGCGAAGATTGCGAGGATTGCCCTTCTCTGCACCCACGAGTCTCCCATGGAGAGGCCATCCATGGATGCAATCATTCATGAGCTCGGGAACTGCAGCAGCTGTCTGTGAAGCCACTGATAGAGGTAACTTTTGTTTTTCTGACGGAGGACGATGGCGTTAATGACTTAGAAAGTGATGCTAACTCAATTCTGCTAATGATCTTCTCGCGTTTTTACGTTTCTTTTTTGGCGGTTTCCATCTGTTTTTGCGACAAATGAAGTGGGGGATTGATTCCATGGTATGTATCATGGAGTGGTTGCTTTTTATATTGTGATGGAAAACCCTCAGGAATTTGCTGTTGTAATTACGGGTACTTATCGGATGTTTTATTTTATGCGGATTTTAATCATTGAAGTGCTGATAAGGCTTCAACTGCAATGCTCAATTTTCCTTTGAACTAACGCTGGAAAACGTGCCGGATTGGACACCAGGTGAAGCAGTGGGCACAACTTCAACATATTTGAGCTGTATTCACGCTCGCTTAAGGGGAAATCATACAATAATGTTTGAAACATTGAAACCGAATGAACCAGTTTTTCAGGTGGCTGCCCGTTCTATCGTCCTGTTTTCCTGGTAGATTCTGCACTACGTTGCAGGTTCCCAACTCATGGGGTAGGTTATTTCTGGAATGGTGTTATATAATGAAGGATTTTCCTTCAAGATTAGCTTAATTATGTGCTTGAATGTTACGGGGCCTTGTCGAATCCAATCAATAATAGCCAGAATTTATGATGTAAAATTGCGTAAAATCCAGAAATGATGGCCATTTACATAAATAAGCAAATGGAGCGGAATGTCGTTTTGATCTCATAAAAACACTGGCGGCCCCGACATTCCACTCCACTGGCGCGGTGGCAACCCCGGTTTCGCCCTCCTCTCCTCTCCGATTTTCCTGTTTCGGCCTCCCCCGCCTATGGAGTTTCTATTCCGAGTTGGACTTTGAAAATTACATCTTCATCATCAGATTCTAATGTTGCGTTTGGTTTCATAATAAAATTTTAAAATCAGATTTTGATTTTGATTTTGAGTGGTATAAATGGGGCTCACCATTTGACTTTGTATGAGTTATGTTGTTTTGTTGTGGAAAAAGTGGTATAAATGGGGCCCACTCTTTGACTTTGTATGAATTATTTTGTTTTGTAGTGGGTAGAGTTAAATTAGAATTGTAATTTTAAAATAATATTGGAAAACCAAATATACCCTAACCGATCCAGATCGGATCATTTCTGATAAAATCGGTTCTTGGTGTCTCTCTGGTGGCAATAAAGTTGGTGTCGGTTTCTTTTTCTTCGGCGGACCATCCGACCATCGGTGCCTTTGGCCCCTTCCCGTTAAGGAACTGTGCCCCTCAGTTAGAATTAGACCACTGCTACACTTCCCCACTCCAGTGACATGACCGCTTTTTCTTTTTCTTTTTTTCTTGACGTGTAAGCTTGCGGTGACTCGAGCCTCTCTCGGCAGTCTTTTTATCTGTCTTGTTTGCAGAGTGATGTGATAGAGGCTGGCTTGGTTGGCAGCCCGGCATCTTTCCGGCTCAGCCAACTGAGATTGCTAGGTTTTACTTGGTTCGACTAGTTGGGATTGGGACATTTAGGGCTCCCAATTTAGTCGTTGGTTTGAACCGACTGAGGTTGTTTAGCAGTTCTTGATTTGACTTTGTTGGTTTGACAGGCTTCCTCGACCTTGTTGGATTAGTCGATAGTCTGGTGTCTTCCTCGACTTGCCGAATTTGTCGATAGCCCTTCCTGGCCTAGGCTCTTGTTCTCTTTGTCGGCATGTTTCTGTGAAGGGTTCTTGGCACTCGAGTATGAGTCAAGACCCCATTTGCTTTGCTTTTGTTGTTGATGTCTCTTCTGAAAGTTGGCGTTAGATGGATGAGTTTTTATGGATTATGGCTTGAGGACCACACCCCCGGGTTTAGGCAGGGTCCATGTGTGATGGTAGAAGGTTCTGATTGGAATTTCGTTTTATTTCACCTTAATATTTTCCTATGTAGTACACTTAAGATGATCCGATTATTTTGATCTTGTAATTTCAATTTTTTGAGCTTTTCTCATGTAATTTTTACATATTATAAATGAATCTTCAAGATTCACGAAAAAAAAGAAGAAGAGTGGAATGTCATTTGATTCCATTATGGTTTACAAAATGTGACCATGATATAATATAATTAAAACATACGTATTCTTTTTTTTTAAAAGTAAATCATGCATATTAATCTTCTTCATTTTTTCATTTAAATTGATTAAATTGGTGAGATCAACAGTCTTTAATTTTTGAGAAGGATTGTTCATTCCATTAAATCGAAAAAAAAATGATCTTCCCAATGAAATGACTATTTCAACTTTTCCAATGCAGCCGAATGGAATGAATGGAGAAATTTTCATTCATTTCCATAACATTTCATTTAGACCTACCAAACATTACTGAGTTTGTCACTCGCTCATCCCGATTCTTCATCTTTTTTCATCCTGATTTTTCCTCTTATAACCATAAAATTTGATATTACTATGACCATATGCTCTAAAAGGTTAGCATTATTAGATAACATGCATGATTATATTTATTCCCTAACACTTCCTTCGTTAGAATAGTTTTAGAGGACTATCAAATTGAATTAATTGAACAATTGGTATATGTATGCACTAACCCGCACTTTGATACCAAGTGAAATTTGAAATTATCATGACCGTCTACTCTAAAAGGCTAATCTTGTGAGGCTACAATATATCTATTTTTTGTTTGTACGCTAACAACTAACAAAATATATTATGAAAAAAGAACAGCTACCAATATTATCGGACATACTTTTAGATGTGCTACCATTATCATGAGGGCTTATCTCTTTTTACAAAATTGATAATGTATATTTAGGTGTTTTAAGTCTAATAAATCCTAAATTTGTACAATCGGGAATCACATTCCTTTTCTACAAGAAACCATTCTTTACTTTTGTATAATTGTTATATCAGTTATTTCCTATACGTATCTGACCACAAAAAGTCGATTCAACGACTTTCAGTTTGACAAATTGCAAATCTTCTTGATGATGAACATGCGTGAAGCCTTTCAATTTGTATTCAAAAAGTACACACTGATTTTACATGGATTAAGATTGCAATTCACAAACTTTTCAGATTTTTATGGACGACTAAATCACCTAGTACGTAGCCTATGGCTTCGAAACAAATTGCTAACCGACAAGAATCGTTTTGCTTTGCCCAGCAAAGCATAAGATTAAATTTTTTTAAAAAAAGATAAAAGATTAAGAAAAGGAGAAGGGAAAACAGAAAACACATTTTCCTCGTTTTCCGATGTCTTTCGGGTTCCCCAAGAAGACAGGCATGTTACTTAACTACATGGTAAATAGGAAAGGACAAGAATCTCTCGGGTTCGCAGACAAATTTCAAATTGTATTTCTCCAACCAAAACGGTTCCTTCTAGATTTTGGCTTTTTTTTTTTATCTATTTCATCTCCTCGAGAATATTTCTTTTCTTTTATTTTTTAAAGCTTTCTTCGAGGAAATTAATTTGATGTTCTCAATTCATCGTTGTAGGCAAATATAACAGTAGTATGTCTTGCTATTTGATCGGACCAGCAGGGGAACAAGAAATTGACCTCTCTTACGAGAGAATTTCAAATAAGATTTAATACATATATAGTCATATGCAACTTTTCAATTAACAATTGATACACTATTCTCTGAAGCCACGATATATAATTTTTTAAAACATTCCATTTTCGTTTGATTGAAAATTACATGCCATATCGGTGCATGTTACTCTCCATATCTAATTTCTCATATGGCTAATACTTATCATAAGAATCAGTTTGGATATAATTCTTTGGCCTTCTCATATGTTGAACTACTTTTTAAACCAACTCAAGACCATTTTTTGCTTTTAAATAATAGTCCTCAACTTTAGTTTGCCTAATATATGTCATTAACATTAACTATAATTCTAATAATTTTTTTTACGGGAAATTACTGTTGAAGTCCTAAAACTATGGCAAAAGTTAACTTTCAGTTGTAAAAGCATCGTTTTGGCTCAAGTAGTCTTAAACCTTTAATCCGTTGAACACTTCTAGTCCAAAATTGTAACCGGAAGATAACGGCGTTAAATCGGTCCACGTGGCACCTCTTGATTGGTCAAAATATCAACGCAAATATAAATAATATATCACTTACCAAAATATAAATAATATCTTAGACATATATAGTACATCTAAAAACATGTGTAAAGAAACAAGACATCTTAAAAGAGTAATCAATAATTCTAAATACTACGATAAACAAATTACATAATTTTTTTGCTGAGTAACAAATTACATAATTAATATATTTGAAAATGGTATAAACAATAAATTTGACGTATCTCACCCCAAACGCGAAATTATGTCTAATGATTTTGTCGAAAATTGGTCCATCTAAGTGAGGAAAAGGACGCGCGTCACCTTCATTTTTGCCTTTCTCCCCAATATTATTTTGATTTTAGAGGTATTTCCATCTATTATTTCTATTCTTTCATTTGGGCCCTTTATTATTTTAAAAAAAGAGTTATTCTATAAAGTTCAAGAAGAGATACATTGTTTTATATACTGATTTACAATTTTTATATGCATGTTTTACTATATCAAAGTTCTATTATCATGCACTTTTTTCGTAGGAACACATTTTCCTAATATCTCGTTTTTGTGCTTTAATTCCTAATATCTCTGGGGTCCTTTTCATGACATATTTTTTGCTTAAAGGAATATATTATTATCATATGTAAATTGTGTGGAGAAATATCTTCGACGAACCTCAAACTTTAGGTAATAGGAAATTTTTTGACTGTAAAGTGTCGATTATTGACAATTTGATCACAATTACCGCAAATGAAGCGTGCCACATTGGGGCTCGGGCTTCGTTAAATGGCTATTCGAATTCCTTTCTATTTCTTTTCCCAGTTTGAGCCATGACTGGTAATCCCTCTAATCTCATTAGAGCTTGTCAAAAATATGGCTCGATTGGTTTGTCATTTTAATAGAGCTTCTCTGGCATAATTTTTCATCTGTCGATCATTTAACCCTGTTTGGTGACAATGCCTATTGCAAAGCTAGCGCTACAGGTCTCGGTTTTTCCATATTCCAGACATGTTCAATCGATCAATCTTGAGCAACCTCTAGTTATAGAAAATCAAGTCAGGCTAAACTAGTGCACGACCCTGAGACCGTCGAGCATCAACATCACTGTGTACCTTTGCACTATTCCGGTAACCTGATTACAGCTCTAAAACAGAATGAACTTTCAATTAGCAGTAAATTCTTGCAATAAACTGAATCTCAACGGGTTGCAAGTGCAGCCTGCTATCCATGGGCCGACCGTCGTGATGGGCCGAGGGGAGAAGGCTTTAAGGGGGCTTGGTCAGGGTGCGCCAGGCCGAGGCTGTACTGCAATGCCAAGGCGACGCGCGAGAGCCCCAGCAGCAAGCTACTGTGATGGACCCTCCCCTTCAAAAAATTAATTTAATATCATGTGAGCCGATGGCTCACCTATCAGATATTAAACTGATAAGAACAGATACTACACTTGATCTTAGCCAAAAGGCCGAGAAAGGTATGATTTGCACCGGAGGCTTCAGCTGTATTTTATAAGTGCTCTCTCCCTCCTGTTTCTCAACCTTCCCCGGTGTGGGACGAGAGGGGGAGAGCTTTGACCAAAGAAGGGGCTTGTTATAGTAGATTTGATATTTGAGCATATAAATAATTTTCCGTAACAAATCTTTATGTAGATATTCAAATAGTCATATCTCAGTCAGATTAGATTGATTTTTCAAAGATTCGATAATAATTTCTAATTAATCAACTTAATAATACTAGGTTTTTAGGCCCGTGCAAACAAAAATTTATGAAAAATAATTGAATTTATATAAATATAAAAGAAGAAGTCGAAATCAAAATCAATAATAATTATGAATTATAATATTTATTAATCTCTTTTGTGAATAAATTATCATATCAATACTCTTAATGGATAAATGAAGAAAACTATAAATTTTAGAATTGAGAAGAAATAAAAGTAGCATAATCAAATTGCATCATACTTTCGTTGAGGCATAAATAATAGGGGTATTTACCTAAAATGACCCATGGTTTGTCCGTTTTGTTAAATCTATCATATGCTTTTTTTTGTCAAATCTATCACATGGTTTACTTTTTGCATCAAATCTATCCCGGCGTTATCTTTTCCGTCGACATCTAACGGCCGTGCTGACGTGGCGCCTACGTGGCAAGTGTGGCCCACTATCTCTCCACATGCCACGTCAGCACGGCCGTTAGATGTCGACGGAAAAGATAACGTCGGGATAGATTTGATGCAAAAAGTAAACCATGTGATAGATTTGACAAAAAAAAAGCATATAATAGATTTGACAAAACGGACAAACCATGAGCCATTTTAGGTAAAAACCCCTAAATAATATGAATAAAAGTAACCTAATTTTGGGATAAACAATATTGCTCATTTTGTTGCTTGGAATCTTGATTTGTGATGAACTTGAAAAAAATGTTCCATTTTTTGTAGGCTTTGAATTGAACTAAACTTAAAAAAAAAAAAAGAGAAGTTAAATTAGAGTTGTAAATTAATCGAAAGAAATTACTCACCTTGCCTTGTAAATATTTTGCCCAATATATAGGAATACCTAAACCAAGAGTTTGAATTGATATATGAGGAAGGGATTTGATGTAAGGGTACAAGTCACCGCCTGAAACCATGAGGAATTTCAGATTCGATCCTCATTAGTAGGACTCTCGTACTTCTCTATATAGCTTTATTATTTCTATTATTCTACTAGGTCATAAGCCTCTCTTACAACTGAAAAAAAAGGAGAGTTGGAATTTATATTGGCAAAACAATCTCACCATGTGCATATGAGCTCCAAAACCAACTTAATGGAGATATCTTTGCAATTAAGATAATTCAAAATTTTGTAGCCATAATAATATGATTTCCTTAATTGTCACTAAATTAATGATTTCTTTCATCAATTTATGACAATTGGTGATAAAAAATTTAAATTGAATTGACATTGATGGTAAAATAATATCATGACGCTATTTAATGCAAATAATTAGTAGAGTTATCATTCATATTCAATATATTAGTATTAAGAGGTGGAAATCAATAATTTTGTTTTATATTATAGTAATTAAAGCAATAAATTTATTGTTTATTATTTATTTCTCTCCACATATATACTAGTATTTTCTCGTGTGATCCACGAGATGTGTTTATTTCAATTTTATGTCAAAAATAAAACTTCAAATTATATCTGAATGGTTTTATTATTTGGTATAGTCTTATTTTAGTAACTTTAATAACGAATAACAAAATGAAATTATGATAAAGTATGAATAATTCTTTTACCAACTTATTATTCTTATAAATATGTTGGATTCAATTTGAAATGAAATACATTGTCATGATAAACCATATTTAATCTTCGATGAATATCATAATAAATTATTTTCATATCATAAAAAGTATAGATAAAATATGAAAATATATTTGTTCATTTTGAGTAAATTACAAAAAAAAATTATAGCACACAATAATCCTTAAATATATACTAATGATTTAAAATATATGCACATGTACTGTTCCAATTATAAAATAAGAGAGCAATAAGCCTACTTATAAAATATATTTAAAAATGTTTTTGTGTTATTGTTCAAGGTAGAAAACTTCCAAGAGATTTTTTTATTCAAAGAATTTTCAAGAAAATAAAATATCAATTGATTAACTTTTTGTAGAAAGTTGGATTAATTACTAATTCTAAAATATTTAAGCATAATTAACGTACAAATAATCCATTATTTTATATATAGATTATATATCTTTCCACAAAGATATAGTGACCATAAGGCATATATACACTCGATGAGATTATATTTTATTTATTTGATCTTATTGTTTTACTGCTATTTATTAAGAGGAAGTCAAATATATATGTTGATGTATGTATACATACGTAGGTAACTTCACCACTCATTATGCTATTCATCCCCAAATCTCAACTAAATGACTCAATTACTTCCATATAGGACTGGCAAAATTTGACACGACACAGAGTTAAACGGGTTTGGATTAGACATTTTTGGTATTCGGTTTAAACGGGTCCAATCCGTTTAAATACGGTTAATAAGCGTGTCTTACTAGGTTGAACCTGTGTAACCCGATTATACACGATTAAACATGTTTATTTAGACGTGTTTAACCGTGTTATTTAATCGTGTAACCTGTTAACCCGTTTATCTAACTGAATTTACCAAAATACGCTTCCACTAACCCTAATTTTGAATGGTTAACTAGGTTGGATAAACAAGTCGTGTATAAGCAGGTCGTGCTAATGTGTCCGGGTAACCGGATATAATCGTGTTATGTATGGATACGTGTACTTATTATGACACGTTTCAATAAACAGGTTTAACCGTGTCGTGTACGAGTCAACACGGATATAAACGTGTCGTGTTTGTATATATGAAACCTGACCCGTTTAATAATCGTGTCGTGTACAGGTATTGACTTCGATGACACAAACCCGTTTAGACACGACACGTATAAACACAATACGATACGAATTGCCACCTTTACTTCTAAAGAGATTACCCAATAGAACTATTATAAGTTTAGCAACAATTTTAGATATCTCTCCAATAAGTTTAAATTTATATAATTACAGATTTTCTAAAAGTATGAATATCTATTTAATATTCAATTAACCAAAGTGGCTATAATTTTAAGAATTTATTCAACAAGTTGAAATTTATATCATTACAAATATTCTTAATTTTTAAATTGTAAATATATGTTTGCTATTAAAATGACAATATGTGATTTGAATTCTTCTCAGTAGAGCTTTGAATATTTTCTTCATTTTCATATATGCTTTTATAAATTAAAATAATATGTGTCATTATTTCGTTTTTGTTTAAATAATTACAAATATTAGTAATTTTCATAATTAAGTGATTTGAATTAGTAGTTTCTTTATTTTCGTATTTGCTATTATTAATTACAATAATATGAATTATTATTTAATTTATATGTAGCATATTAATCTATGGATTACTAAGACATTTACTATTATATCCCCATTTATTATGGCGTGGTCAAGCTTATATATATTATGTTTAATTGTCAATTCCAACAGAATGACTAGTAACATTTCAAAATTTTCCTAACTAGTCGATACCCGTGCGCTGTAAAAAATTTCCAATTTTTATACAACCAAAATTAGATTATACATAATGCATATGATCTACAAATGAATATAGATATAAAGAAAATTTATGATAAAAAGATAACTGGACATAATAAATACTAAAAATTATAAAAGAAGTATATATTATGACGGCAAACAAATACATAATTTAGTCCTATGGAATGAGAATAACTTACGTATATTAGGTCGATAATCCTATAATATGATCCCAATAGGATCAACCCATAATAAAAAATAAAAAAATCTTGAAATATGCATCGGTGCAACAAAAAAGGGTAATATTGTTCATGAGTTAGGATATAGGAAAAATTATAGCAGTAAATATGATTGAAGAAAATGTAATTTCTTCTCGAATTTATAGGAAATTTTGTACATTAAAGTTGAAAAATGACACATACCTAGAGTTGAGAAGACTTTTAATAATTTCTTAAAAATTAATTTTATATTATTACATACAAATAATATAGAAGAATAGCTTATATAGATCAAATATGGCACAAACAAAATATAGTAAAAATTCAATGAATGGAATTGCAAGGTCAAATCAATATAGAGCTGCAAGTTTCATAATGAAATATAAGGTCCCTCAATATGGACCTAAGATTTTGCTAACCGAGCTTAGACATGTTCACTTCACGCTCTTTAGTTTTTATATATTATAATAGATTGTTATAAAAGTTCTAGGATTGTGAAAAAATTATAAAATGTACCCAGGTTAGTATTTTTTGCTACAAGAGATGGCCATGACTTGGAGGAAAGAGGAAAAGGAAATAAAAGTCATGAAAAAAATCCTTTTATGAAAGTTGAACTTATCCATTCTGGTCAAAAAGAAAAAAAAAAGAAATTAAACAATCATATGTTTAACTTTGGTGTGAACCCTGGTTCAGATGTACAATTGGGCATCGACTAACTTAGTCGAGGAGGGTTTACCCACTAAGAGGTAAAATTCTTTCAGCGTTGATTTTTTCCATTTATAAAACTCGAACTCAAGATCTGACTTAACGGGAATAAATATTGAACCGTTTGAACCAACCCACGTTGGTCGTACCTTTAACTTCGAGAATGAGAGTGAGTGCAAGGAGCACTGAACCCCTTTTTCTCATACTCAAGTTGATTTTTCCGTATCAATGGTAGATGACAAATGATTAATCCTCCTAAAACATATATCGAGAACAAAAACTCCGATTCTCATATGTAACAATTACTCTTGAATATTTTTGAACCATAATATATGATATTCTTTTTTTTTTGGGGCTAAATCATTAACTAAAATTTTATAATCAAATTAAATGATAGGATATTCTAAAATTTATCACGAATAATAGTTCCACGAAAAATGCGGGTGAATTGACTAGCAACTACCACACATAAGGCAAGGATTCATCACTTATATATTTGAGATTTGACAATCACGTGAAAGAGTGATAGTAGAAGAGGAAATTTACATTTTAGAAACACATCAGGTAGCATATTGAAGGATAATACACAATGCTAATCATGTCCATAGAGACATATGATGAATGAGCCAAAACCCTGCACTGCCAGTAGAAGTAGTATGACTTGAGAAGTCAACGTAAGATATATGCAGATATCATAGTTATAACTTAGTTGTGGAGCCCATGCATTTCACATGATTAAAGGCAATATATTTTTTGCTAATTTTATTATATAAAATATGTGCTATATATTTTTAAATAGTAATTTATAATCAATAACGGTATATTGTTAGGCATATAAGACTAATTGTAATTTAATTTCACGAATAAAATAAGGAAAAATTACATAAAAGAAGAGAACTCAATATAGGTCTTGAAAAATTCACATTGTCAAGATTATACATACAAAACAAAAAGAAAAATTCCAATCATGATAGGATGAATTTTTATCTTCAACATAAAATTAAGGGAGACAACACCTCTTATAATTTAGTAAATAGCCAACGATACCCCGTCTTTTCAAAATTAGCCACACATCATATCTCCTTCCATAAATGTGGCACCAAGAGTGCTTAATTATCGTCACATGGATGCTGCGTCACAGTGACACAAATTTGGATAGCCAATGACACGCCATCTTTTCAAAATTAGCCACACATCGCCCCTCCTTCAACAAGGTGGCACCAAAAGTGCTTAATTGTCGCAATGTGGATGTTGTGTCACAATGACACAAATTTGGATAAAGTCGGATATATCGAGTCCATTTATGGATCAAAGTGACACAACATTCACATGGTGACAATTAAACACTCCTTATGTCACATCAATGGAAGGAGGGGTGGTATGCGGCAAATTATGAAAAGAGGGGATGTTATACATAAGTGATGATGTGGCATATATAGCGAGATAGCCCAGTTAGTGGTTTGTTTTGATATATATAGATAGATTTTAAAATTCATTTCTAAAAGCCGCTCAAAACCCGAGAAAATAACAATTGATCACATAATCTTTATTTATATGTTTTAAAAAGTTTTGAAAATAAAAATAAAATTTATTTTTTTGAAAAAAAGATAAAAACCGATAAAAAAACAATGGGCCCCACAAAGCTATATTTATATGTGTAAAAATTTTAAAATAAAGAAAATTGATCACGGCACAAGGTTACAGGGAGAAGACTTGAAGTTTGGCAAAAGGCAATGGAATATCTGACTATCTCGTATAGCAATAAGGATCATACAGTTAAATTAACTCGATCAAGTCCTTTTCTCCTTTCCTGGCATCTATTTCCTATGTATCTTCCCAAGCCTATTCGTCTTCCTTCTTCCATATGCAGGACCCGTCAACACTATACTTTTGGCCTTACGGGACAAGTACCACACCATACAAGAGTTCTTGGCACCAAACATAAGAAAATTAAGTTGTATACGTTGTTCATGTGTGATTCTGATACTGAAACGAGGATTTCTTGAAGGACATGACCCACGAGGTTACAGAGATCACAGTTGATGCCAAGATTCTCACCGTGAATGCTGTCCCATAATTTAGTTAACCGGACTGGCCATGTGCCCTCTTCCGACATCATCCATTTCTATAGGGTTACACAGTTATCCATGTAAAATTTGGGTTTTTAAGTGCTGTTACACAGTTAAAGATCTATTGAATTAATAACAGCAGTAACTCTTCCCAATATACTTATCATGGAAATAACCAGAAGACATCCTTTCTATGGGGTCCATTCCAAGGAAACTTCAATTTCTGCAAAGTTACCATAAAATTAGCAAAGCGCATGAGCTAAAAGACAGGATTAAACATATTCAGCATGCCAGAGACGTCTCTCTCTCTCTCTCTCTCACACACACAGACACATCAAAGTTGAGATTCCAGCAGTCACTGCTTTGTCATGGCATAGCTATGCCTTATATTTCTGTGAAAAGGTAACATTTAAGTAGCAAAAATCACAATCCATCTCCTAAAACTGCATGCACCAAACTTATTAATTAAAGTAGCATTAACTGCAGTATGTACGTGAAAGAGATCTACTGAGAACTGGTGGAATGTTGCATTGTGATCACTATGCCAAGCGCATAGCTCTCACACTCTGATTCTCCTCCTACGAACTTGAAGAACATCCTGTGCCTTCTGCAATTCCGCAGCTGCTTCTCCAATGTCCATCCTCTCATTTGGTTGCGCAGCTGAGCACATGACCCCTACTCTAAAGACCGAGAGCAAGCACTGTTTGAGTTCGCCTTGCACTCTTCCTATGCAAAGCGATGGGTCTAACACCTGATTTAGCCCATTAGGAAGAGATCTCTCCACAAATCCACGGAGATCAAACTCGCCACTGAACATGGGCTCGGTGGGCCTCTTCCCTGTGAACAGTTCAAGCAAGAGAATCCCAAAGCTGTAGATGTCCCCTCGCGCCGATACCTCACCACCAACACCATATTCTGCACTCAAAAAAAGGGCTGTTAGAACTTACCAGTCTATTAACACTATTGTTGCAATCTTTCCATTCATAAACAGGTTGTACAGAACCTCTTCGTTCACCAGACGTTATTTTAGATGGGCTGGTGGCTACGTTGGGGAACTATATATCTGGTTATGTATAAAGAAACAGACTGATTCAACCAATTTCTGTAAGATGAAAAAGACTGTTTTGAAGTCTTATATAAGATGATGAGAAGAAGCAGTACATCAGTTTTACCTGGCGCAACATAGCCGACTGTTCCTCTGATCCCAATTGAACTACTCTGTGTCCCGGATGCTTTGACGGTTAGAAACTTTGCGAGGCCAAAATCACTTACATGTGCAGAAAAATCACTGCCGAGAAGAACATTGCTGGGCTTCAAGTCAGAGTGAACAATGCCAATAAGGCACTGATGGTGGAGATAGTCCACTGCTGTGGCCACATCAATGGCTATGCCCAACCTCTGAATCACACTTAACCTCGTGTTATTGTCGCTCCCTCCCATCTCATTTGGAACTGGGTGCAGCCATTTCTCGAGGCTCCCTTTGGGCATGAACTCAAAAATTAGAGCCTTGAAGTCTTCTCCTCGGAAATCAATGCCCGAGCAAGAAGTGATGATCTTGACAAGGTTCCGATGCCGAATGTTCCTCAAAGCCTCACACTCCGCCATGAAACTCCTGCTCGCTCCCTGTTCTTCAAGTTTGAGCACCTTCACGGCCACAATCTGTCCAGTGCTAGGCAGAACGCCTTGGTAGACTGCACCAAAGCTTCCTTCACCAATCATATTCGTAGGAGAGAACCCGTTTGTCGCTCGAGAAAGTTCACCATAAGATAGCATAGGGTGATGATCCTGGGTTGAAGAAGCAAATGCAGTTCCGCCTTTCAACCTTTTTGAACGATAAAGAATTATGGCAATCATTCCTACCAACAGGGAGAAAATGGAGACCGTGACAGTAATAACCAAAACTGTCCCCTGAGATGATCTTCTTTTGCGGTTTTTCTTTGTTGCTCCCCCTTTACATTTAGGCAATTGCAGGAAGGGAGGTCCTCCGCACAGCTCATTATTTCCAACGACTGAAACCGCACTACGATTACGGAAGATTCCTCTGATTGGTACTTCGCCCTCAAACTTATTAAAGGAAAGATCAAGACTTTGGACGAAAGGGAGGTTGGCTAGAAATCCAGGGAATTGCCCTGAAAATTTGTTCCGAGAGAGATTGAGTGAATTCAGACCTCGTAGATTTGAGATAGAGGGTGGAATGGTTCCACTGAATTGGTTAGCTCCCAAAGAAAGGTATTCCAGCACCAAACAATCACCTAGAGCAGATGGAATTTCACCTTGCATGTTGTTCTCCGAAACATCTAACGTCTGGAGATTCGCCAGTTTACCAACCAGGGATGGAATTGGACCAGTTAAATGGTTTACTGCTAATGATAGAATTGAGAGTGAAAGAATACCAAAGAGTTCTTGGGGCACCACACCGACGAGGAGATTCTCATCCAGGCCTAGAAAATTCAAGTGTGTGCAATTCCCCAGAGAAGCAGGGACAGTTCCCTCCAGCATATTATTCACAAAGTTGAGGACTGAGAGCGAAGTCAGGTTGCCAATGGTGGATGGAATCACTCCAGAGAGATTATTGTGATAGAGGTAGAGTTCCTGCAGCTTCGATAATTTGACGATGGAGCCGGGGATTCTCCCTGTAAGCATGTTTTCACTCAGTCCAAGAAGCTGCAAATTTACGAGGTTCCCTATGCCTGAAGGTATGGTTCCTGATATGAAGTTTTTATGCAGCCCAAACGTTGTCAAAGGGGATGAGAAATTTGCAATAGAATAGGGCAAGATGCCCTTGAGCCTATTGTCAGTAACAGACAGTTCTTGTAGTTTGGTGCAGTTGATTAAGGATGTAAGGAAGCTCAAATCATTCCCTTCTTCAGTTCCTAGATTGTTCACTTCAAAATTAAGCAACTGCAAATTCTTCAGACCACCCAAGTCCACTGGGACCGGTCCTACAAGGGCATTCAAAGCAAGATCAATTTTTACAGCCCGAGAAGCATTGGTCATTGTGCTTGGAACCAATCCTGAAAACTCATTACCACCGAAATACAACTCTTCTAGTTCCGGTAAAGTTAGGAAAAGATCAAATGGAAGGGACCCACTTAGACTATTGTTTGCCACTGAGAAGAGGCGAATGGATGAGATATTGTAGAGAGAGGAGGGAACGTGACCAGAAAGTTTGTTATCCCCTAAATTAAGCCAGTCCAAATTCTTAAGGCCTCCCCAGTCCCCTGGGAGCGGTCCAACAAGGGCGTTATCCTGTACTTCAATAATTATGGCCTCAGAAGCATTGTTTATAGAGCTTGGAACCAGTCCTGAGAACCCATTACTGCCCAGATGCAGCCCTTCTAGTTTCGGTAAAGTTTGGAATAGATTAGAAGGAAGGGACCCCTCGAGAGTGTTCTGGTCCACAATGAAAGTGAGAATGGATGAGATGTTGTAGAGAGAGGTGGGAATATGGCCCGAAAGATTGTTAGTTCCTAAATCTAGAAATTCTAAGTTTGACAGATATCCAAGTTGTTTGGGTATACTCCCTTGGATGTAATTGACTCCTAGAGAAAATATGGTGAGAGCAGAAAGATTTCCCAGCTCGGGGGGGATTTCACCGGTGAACTGATTTAACGGGAGCTGTAAGTGGGTGAGCTTCAACAGAGAACCGAGCTCAACTGGGATTCGGCCACCAAGACTATTGCCACCCAAATGTAGGAACCAGAGGTCTGCACAATTGGTCAGATTTCTGGGCAGCTCTCCTTCGAAAGAATTGTTGATGAGACTAAGAACCTGTAGCCTCCTCAACTGACTGATCTCTTGGGGCAGTATACCATTCAAGTGATTGTTCTCAAGGTTTAGATATCTTAGGAAGGTAAGATTGCAGACATGAGGAGACAGAGAACCCACCAGCCCCCGGGATCGGAGTTGAAGTGCTGTCACACGCTGATGCTTCTTACCGCATGCAACTCCGGTCCAAGCACAAAAGTGGATTGAATTGTTCCAAGAGCTGAGGGCATCGGACGGATCGGAGGCTATCTGGCCTTTAAAGGCCAGCAATGCTTGATGGTCTGTTTCATTGGTAAAACGGAAAGCGGCAATTGCAGTAGTAGCGGCAATTGCAGTAGTAGCGGCAATAGCTATTTGATAGAGGATGAACACGAGAGCATGGATTTTCGAGGAGCAGTTGTGTATCTGGGGTTTCATGTTTATTATGAGTGTATGGGGTTGGATTTCTAATGAATCAGAAGGAAAGCTGAAGCTATATATAGGCATGGGCGATTCTGCAACGATATTTACAGGAGTGTTAGACTTGGACAGCTGAAACTTAGAGGTGTTTGAAAATGAGCTAGAAATTATAACAAAAAAGATGGTCCACGATTTGGGGCTGTTTGGAAATGGAGTTGAGTTTATGTCAACTCTGTTCCAATTATGTATATATATATAATTGGATTGTAATAATAAGGTGGAGAGAGAAAATAAAAATATAATGATTGTGTTGTTGAATTATGAGAAAAAATGACAAAAACGATGAATAAGTGAGATTGAGAGAAAGTAATAATTTGTGTTGTTGAATTGTGGAAAAAGTAATGAAAAGTTGAGACAATTTAATATTGAAAATAAAATTGAATGGTTAAAAAAATTAAAGAAAAATGAAAAAGTGATAATTGTGTTGTTGAATTAAAGATAATTGGAGTTAAGTGGAATAGAGTAAAAAAAAAAAAGAAACT
Organism: Punica granatum; assembly: GCF_007655135.1. Classification (NCBI taxonomy): domain Eukaryota; kingdom Viridiplantae; phylum Streptophyta; class Magnoliopsida; order Myrtales; family Lythraceae; genus Punica; species Punica granatum. Next base: position 17,836,435 of record NC_045134.1, on the reverse strand, counting down.
CCTAAACCAAACAAAGCCGAAGTGTTTTGATCTCCTACTGTAATTTCAATCTATTTCATGAATATATCTTCTAAGCTACAGTGATTCTCAATCGCTTAGGGAAGAGAGAAGTAATTCTCATTCAGTGCTTTGTTCGTTCGATTTGCATATACTTGTAATAGATAGCGCAATAGCACAAGCTCTTGAATTTGATTTTCGCCAGGGAGGCTTCCCTTCCCCTATCCGCCCATGGGCCATCGTTTATGTTTTCTTTCTTGAACGGGTTACAAGATAACAATCTCAGGTTCATGTTTTTGCTGCATTCTTCTTTGGGGAAATTATTTTATTTTATTATTTAGAAGAAGATCTTATTGATTTTTATTTTTTTTGCTCCCTATTGAGTTTGATCACTTCATAGGGCCTTCTCCAACGTATTGGATACTTGATCCTAGCGCATCACCGTTCTCCAACTCAAAGTCTATGCTAGTCCATGTCTCCTTCAATCAAGTAAATTCTATGGTCTTCATTTATGTGTCCACAAAAATCTTCCACATCAGTTGACGGCCCTGTCGAGAATTTGGCGGTCATGATATGGTTGTCCGACTTGAACTGCTGGAATCTTTGTTAGTAGGGTCCAAAAGAGTTACATTCATACCCGTGTAATTTCAATGCTCCAAAAAAGCTTCGCCCCCAAATAGTTAGATATGTCTACCATCGGATTCCTCCAGTAAGAGCTGAGGGCATCGAAAGGGCCTGAGCTCATATGGTTCTTGAAGGCCAGTAACGCTTTGTAGTCTGTCTCATTGTTAAGGCTGAAAGCAGCAATCACTGGCGAAAGGCAAACTACGAGGGAATAGAGGCGATAGCTAATTAACAGATTAATGATCATGTTTTCTGTCGGCGGATTAAAGTGCTGGTAGTTGTTACTAATTAAAGGAAAGCCAAGGTGGTTAGATTTAAAGTGTTCTAAGATCTCCGGTTTGAGTCTTGTGAATGGAGAAAATCCACATGAGCCGACTCAGTTCGAACCTAGATTAATCGGATCCTATTAGGCTTCCAGATACTAAGTAGTGCGCACCAAATAAAGAAAATAATAAACAGAGAGGGAGAAAATCAAGCACGCATTCAGGGAAAATTTACATTTTTCCTCTAGTATACGACACTTCAAGCACATCAAAGTGCATTTTAGACTATGAGATCAAACAGTGCCTGATGAGATATGCTCATAGTCAAGCCCCCTGTTCATTGCCATGTTGAGCTGATTGAAGTGGAAATTCCACCATCCCTCTTTCTTCCCACCAATAAATTTTTCCAAATTCATATTGGATCTTTTGAATTTGTGCAGTTGCATGAAGTCAAGCACGGGTCGTTGCTGGCGTGTACATCTAATTTGCGATACTATGTGAAAATTGTACTTCCCTTTTCTCACCGATCTGATCTTGGTGCAAATATTCGCGGGAGTTGTGGTGACAGATCTGCTTGAAAGGTCCAAGATCTTTGTACTATCTTGCCCCACTACGCTATCCTGAAGTCTACAAAGTTTTTTTTTTTAAAAAAAAAAAACAGTAGAAAGAAAAGAAAATCCAAACTGTGGTGAGATTATGCGAAACACAGTTTAGTAGCTCAAGAAGAAAAGTAAACTGGACTAAACATTCGATCCCCTTGGTATTATGATAGGTCATATGGACAGATCTAGAGCAAAATCATCGATCAACTGTAGAAATATCAACTAAACTGCAGGGACATGCATGGCTGATTGTTGGATTGAGGAGTTATATAATAATTTTCGTGTAAGTCAAATTGTTGGATTTGGGTTCCCCACTAATTTGATAAACTGTCCCTTAATGGCACATCAAGGTCACCCTTTTAACTGCACATTTTTGGAGAATTCGAACAACGGTAGAGCTGAGCATTACTGTCTCTAGAAAGTTTTGCAAAGCCAGTAAAATCTCGAATGATCATGCAGTATTCATGAGTTTGTACTGAATTATTGGTATACACCGAATCCTTTTGACAATATGAATAACAATGAAGAGCTTATTTTCCTTTTCTAACGATGAACGACTTTAATGGCTGCAATTTTCTCTGAGACAATTCCAACTAGCTAGCTGCCCTGGAATCTTGTACGGCAACTTTAAGAAGATCATAGACTTAGAAATGCAGGATTCAAACGAGATATACTCTTACATGTGCATCTCAGTGCTCTTTAAAACAGTTCCTACGTCTAGCTACCAGCTTCAGCCCAAAAGACTTGGCATTAATCACCGTTGTGTCACAATCAACGGAGTAGCCATGAAACTAAGACCTCTTGGTACCGACACTCCAGTCCCTTTCTCTTTTGATTGAGACCAAATATGAAAGGGGATAATGGTGGGAAGACTTGGACTTGGAAAAAAAGGACTTAGAAGATCCAATCTTCTGCAGAGAAGCGGGGATTGAAGAGCGACTCGACTACGAATAGGCTATTCGACTGTCGTCCAGGAAAATGCAAACAATATTTTCAATACTAGAGCCGGTATTGATTCGATTTCTTACGAAGTTGGCTGTCAAGAGATGGTTGTCCCACTTGAATGGCAGTCCGAGCTTCGCCCGACTAATCCCCGAGTCTCTGTGAACCCCCGGCAGTGCACGGAATAGGTAATCACGCCAAAAGCGCTCCGGTGGCTTCAAGGAGTTTCGAATCCGAAATCGAATGGATACTTAGGGACCGTTTGTATTCAGAGTTAAAGTTACTTTAATTTTGATTTTAATTTTAATTGTGGAAAAGAACAAATGAGATGTGATTATAAATTTGATTGGAGAAACGTATATTTTTGTTATGTAGTGTGTTGAGTTAAAGTTAAAGTTAAAATTTTTGAATTGGGAAATGTGTAGTTTTGTTGTGTAGTGTGTTGAATTAAAGTTAAAGTTAAAAGTTAAAATCAATTAACTCTAAATCCAAATGGGGCATTAAACTCCTCCATCCCATTAGCCAAACTCTTTTAGGGTTTACGTGAATGGCTGTTGTTTTCTCTGACACCGTTCCAATTAGTTGACCTGGAACCTTATATGCTGGGAAAAAAAAAAGTCAGCATTGAATTTAAGTAATCAAGCCCATGGTCAAATGTGTACGTGTATTTCAGAGCTTCGAAATATTTACCCTCCAAAACAGTACGATGTCTAACAACCAGATTCAGCCAAGAAGGCTTGGTCTCTTTGTGTCAAAATCAACCGAGTGGTCATGAAAATATTTCTACGGACCACATAGCATCCAGTCCCTTTCTCAAGACAAATAAGACCGTGGGTTGCGGCGAGAAGACTTGTACTTGTCTGGTTCGGAGAAAAATGTTCAACAGTGATGGATCATTACATTGACGAGTGCTGTTTACGTTGCCGACATTGACGAGTGTTGTTAACGTGTGGATCCTGCTAAAAACTCTATCCACGCACACATATATATATATAAACAAAGTAAAAACCGAATTCTCATATCGGCACATCATAAAAAATAAGAAAAAAAGTGCTCTCGCTTTACCACGTAATCACTTGTGTATTAAAGAAATTTTTTGTTATTAATTATGCAATAGAACAATATATTACTTGCATATAACCCAACAAAATATATACTAGATAACAAAATATGCAATAAACTATATACATTAGCTACTATTAAAAAAAAATTGTATTGTATCAATCGAATTATCATTCATATATATTGTAGCAAAATATAGAGTTTTAAACCAATATTAACGAGAGTTTATAATATTTATGCAATTTTTCTTTGCATTATGAGCAAATATATTCTTATAATATTAACCACAATTAATTACAATTTATATAATATCATTTATTTATAATATGGGTTAAATTTACCGTATAGCACGATATTTTGAAAAATTTCACTACATAACACATATTGTATTAACTTCATCATTCAACGCGATATTTTGAATTTTTTTCATGACATAGCACAACAAGTAATAATTTCACGACATAGCACAAAATTTTGAAATTTTATCATCACGAGATCGCCAAATGTTTGATACTTCCTCTATTCGATCCTCTTACTTCTTCTTGTTGTTGGATATCTCGTTCATACACATCTTCTCTTTGTTTCTCGAGCTTATAGTGAGTTACAGACAGTTCGAAAAGGTCAAATAGGTTTTAGGCAAGTGTAGCCCACTAATGAATCGCGGGTAAAGGAATACAAATTTGTATTATATAATCCTAATTTGTATTATAATCGTCAATGAACCACCCCCTTCATAACCTTTCATAATTCGGGATCCAAATAAGCTATAAAGGATAAGGCCCTTTGGCAATCGTAGATTTTCTCCATGCAAAGATTTAAATCCATGACCTTATTGGAGAAATGTCGAATCACCTGATCCAATTTGGGTTGATATTAAGTGCTTATCTATCTATAATCTATAATCTATATCTGTAACTATTGTAAAAGTAGTAAGCTCAATAATATGTTTCTTGATTTTTCATAATTTCAATTTTACCATTTCAATAAATCTAGACATTTAAATATTGTACTCTATCATTCTAGTGAATCTAGCCACTTTTATATGTTCAATGTATTTAGACAAATTCTAATTCATTCATATATCTATCATATAAGCACATACCTATTCACTTCATTTAGGGTGACCAAAGCATGTATGATTTCACCGACATTTTTTTTCGTGCGAACATTCACCCAAAAATTTATATTATATTTTTTTAAACGTAAATAAAGACATAAAATCGTAACTAATTAATTCCTCAATCTATTTAGAGTTAACAATAGAAGATCTCATTTAGATTTTGAAATCACGTTCATTCTCTTAGATATATTTCAACTAACAAGACAATGCAAAATATCTTAGATATTTTTTTTAAGAATTAATTTATGGCGTTTTGTTTTAAAGGAAAAAAATAAAAATAAAAAAAAACTCAGTACATGACCGTTCCTCAGATAGGCAGTTTCTACGGTGCAACCTCTCAAAATTATTATCGGATATTCCTGAAAGACCGTGACCTTTGGTGAATGGATACACTCCTCTTCCTCCTCTTCTTCGTCTTCTTGTTCTTCTTCTTCTTTTGATGGAAGCCGCGTGTCAAGGTAATTTCAATCCATGCTTGTACGCACACATCTCTCAAGAGTCTCAAGGGGGACGAACGAATTGCAACTCCTAAGCATTGTAAAGAAATTAATCTCTTGGTGAAGATATTGTTTATTATATTGAAGGTATGTGTACGTGGTTAATAAAATAAATTTTCATTATTATACAGCAACAGAAATCCAGTATCTTGCTGATTAGCACCGTTTTTTTCTCATATTATAGAGGGATGCAAAAGCAAAATCGTCAACGTTAAACGTGCCAAGTCGGAGGACCACTCTATTATTGGGAATAAGATGAGGGCGTCGCCAATTGCAGACTCAGTGATCGAACGGACCTCAAAGTCCAAAAATTAAAGTCTGCCATTCCAATGCTCCATAACCAACAAAATCATTGCATTCTCATTGGGTAAACAAAACACTATAAATTCTCAGGTAATTCACTGCTTTGGGTTTCAATTTAGTTTGTTTTCATTGTTCAAGGAAATGGGGGGCTGTCGTCAGGATGTTGAAGTAAATGGAAAAGTACTACACGAGGACAGTTATGTTCTCAATAATTTCACTCAGAGGGAACACAAATGATAGTGATCTACTTCTTTTTGTTACTGTATCATTATTTATCATATCTTGAGTATAATGGAGGTTTGAACAACCGCCACTGAAAAGAATAACATAGCGTGTCCGATTCAATCTTAGTTTTATCTTAAAGAGGTTTTTTTTTTTAATTATTCTCATCGCTTACGATTCTTTTTTTTTTAATGGTCTTAGTACAAGCGGTGCTCTTGAATGATTTATCAAAATGATTGGGGTTGTTCTATGGTACATATGGTAGAAAATTCATCTATCGTACATGCAGATAAATTATTTGTATTTTTTTAAAAGTAAAATACTTCATTTCAAGTTATTTACTTGATTTTTACAATTTTATTAGAATTGTAAGTAATTTATTTGAAGTTTTTCAAGCAACCATTTGTATGTATGGTACATGCATTTATCATAGAATTTTTAAAATGCTTGAGAAGGTCTTTGTAAAGATGACATTGACTATGCAGAGAATGTAATGTAATCGCTAATGATGGCATCGATGTAACGCTTGGAATTGAAAACATGCATCGAAAGAGCTACAATCTCCATAATTTTGCAGAGGCTGAAAGTATATATAGATATAATGAAGCAATATTAATAACTAAAAAGCATTTTCTTATGGCACAAAATTCACATATGTGAAAAAGACTTGCAAGGAGCAATCTCTTTTTCAATTCTAAGGAAGCTCTTTTGTGGAGATTATCTTTCTATGACTATCAATTCGGATGAAATTTATTCCGCTTCGGAATAAATTGTTGAATTTTATGAAGATCCACTCTCGGATTTATTGGTTTGCTCCTCTTAATGGTTGACTAAAATGGAATATGGATGGTTCCTCTACCGGAGGACCTGGTCCCTCGAGCATTGGTAGTGTTCTTCTTACTTAATAGAGATTAAGGGCTGTGTTTTTTGTATTTTCTCTTTCCCTGCAGGTAATCACTGATTCAAAACTTACGGAAAGAGCACCAACGGCAAAAGCACTATGCTGGGCCGACACCGACACTAGGTGAGCGAATGGGATTAGATACCCCAGTAGTCCTAGATAATAAAAGAACTTTCAAAACAAATCCAATTGTATACTTTGGATTAAGAGAAATATCTCAATTAAGTGAAATAAAAAAGAAAAATATTCGATAATGAGTAATCAAATGATTCATGAATCGTCCATTCAAATTCGATTTATGGATTTGTCAATGAAGAACAGGGACGGAGCCATGATTTTTTTTTCCCCCAGTTGGAGCAAAAATAATGACATGATATATAATGCATAAACTCTCTGTTTTTTTTTTTTTGAAGGGGGGGGGGGGGGGGGGCGAGGGCTAATAATATAAAATGGGGGCAAAATTATAAGAAATCATAACCTTTGAGGTAAAATCTCAAAGAAGCCCAAAGTTCACGGGGGCTAGTACCCTCCTGACATCAACGTGGCTTCGTCCCCGCTTACGGAGTTGCTAGCTTTACAAGGAGCACTCCAGCTTTCATTATCAAACATGGCTCTTTTTGACTCTCTTTCGTCATTGAATTAGATTAGAAACTTTATCCCCTAGATCAGCAAGTTTGGGCGGTGCTTCATGGATGTTTCAATTTCTTCACCGGAATTCAACCTTCTTCTTGTCACTTTGCTCAGATTCGAAACCACCACTCCCCTAGGGAATCAAGTTTTTTTTTTTTTTTAATGAGGGGCTTGCTAAATCAGAGTGACTAGAACCTTTGATTTTGCTGCTTGTACGTGATCTGTCTCTTTGCATTCCTCGGGTTCATGGTGTCATTTCCATCATTTTCCTTTTCGTGTGTTTTAGCTTGGTATTTTGCTGTTGGTTTGTAATTTTCGGAGAAAGGTGATTTTGATCTTAACATATATATATATATATATAAATAATATTCTGTTTCTTGTAAGACCTCCTTCATTAATGAAACTTCTTATGAGTTAATCCAAAAGGAAAAAAAAGAGTCAGTACTTTATACTATCAAGGATTATACTTTGGTTGGGAAAACTTGTACATTTGTCAAATGAAAGGATCGTACTTTTTCAGAGATTGTAGTGCATGAATTCTATGAAGAACACGAATCCGTAGATCGACTGGATGAAACAAGAATTTAGAGCATAATCACGCTCACAATGTTTGAAAGGCTATTCTCATTAGTTAATTGTTTTCGCACTCTTTTCTTGACACCTAATTTTTTTTAATAGTTATTATATCATATTATTATTATTATTATTAGCCATATTATATTTCACTTGTGATTGTGAACGTTGACAAGAATGTGCGAATCATAAATAGAAATTCAAATGTAATTTCTTTTACTTTTTGTTAATATAGTTTATTGCATTTTTATTAACTCCATTACTTATAATATTTTCATAATGTTGCAACATGTCATGTTTTAGTTCATTAGCTTATAAAAATAGGAAAAAGTACTTTCCACAATTTGGGCCCCGTGATGTCCCCGGTGACCTCGATTAGGGCGGTGGTTGCCGGAATCGGGGCTGCCACCGCCACCTTCTCTCTCCTCCCTCTCCGATACTATCTTCTATTCTCCTTTTTTCCCCTTCTATTTTTACTAATTGAATTAAAAAATATGGGTCCAAACTGTAAAGAAAGTAAATATTGGGCAGCATATAAATATAACCCTAGAAAACTATAAGTTTTCAACACTTAAATTTATTAAATAGTTTGACTTAACCGATTAAGCACTTATTCTCTTAAATAATTAAATTTTAAGTGCTTAATTTTAAGTCCAAACAAATATAATCTTAGTCTCGCATGCACCGCACGCGTTGACCTACAAGTTTATTTAAGTGTACTAATCTTGTTTGATTGAGAAATAAGTGTTGAAATTTTATATTATTAGAGGTCCTATTTACATTGCGCCACACAACTTTCGTTTTATCAACTTCAGGTCCGATAAAATCTTATATTAATTTTTAGGATTTCGTAATAAAAAGTATGATTTTCGAAAATTATTAAAAGCAGGAAGACATTGAACGATCTGAGAAGGGGAGGAGACGGTGGTGGACCTGACGCTTATCACCTCTGTTCCAAGTGAAGTTGTCCCCTGGACAGCTGTGATCGACGTTAGGGCAACCTCTGGAACTGTCTCCCTTTCTCTCCTTTTGCAAAGGGAGAAAGGAAGATCAGAGCGACAAGTCTCCATTGCCTGCCGTCATCGCCCTTGTTGGGTAGTCGGCGACCCTAAAAGCCGCTGGCAGCTGGCTACCTATCCATGCTTTAGAGCAAATGGGACCTTTCACTGCAATTAGAAAATCGTACAGGGGTACCTTGCAAAATTCAAAAGGGGTTCCTAAGCTTAACGATTCAGCCAACATAAATAATTAGGTTTCCATTCACTGAATCATAAAGAGGTTTTTTACTAAAATTATTCAATTTATTATTAGATTATCAAATAAGCTGAATTACATCAAATGCTAAAGAATTTATTTAAGTACTTATTTTATGTAATCAAACATCACCTTAATTTTAGTTGAATCAATTCTTATTCAATTTATATCATGTGTACTTTACTGGATAATGCGACATAGTGAAGGATATCCTCATAGAATCGACGTACATTATTGATGTATAGAGAATAGTTATACAAGTGGATGGATTTTGCTCCGTTCCCTAAAACTTCAGCGCTCTGAGAAAATTTACTTATTATTCTTCAATCTTTAATGAAATTACTGATTACGCCTCCCACCGCATAACACTAACAAGTTTGCCTTCACAAAAAGGTAGATTTTGCAAGTCTTACTCCTTAATGAGCCAACCCGGCTCAACTTTATTGGTCGAGATCCAATTGAATTTCCGAATACCAAAATTCACACCTAAAAAAAAATAAAAAAATTGGCCTTCACATTTTGGCTCCCAAGGATCTCGCCCCTCCTTATCCCATAATACTGAAAATTTGCCTTCATATTCACTGGTCAAAGAAAGGACCTCGCCCCCACCTTATGCATATTGTGGGTCATAAGTGCGCACGTCAGTAGTGTATTCAATGGACATAGACCATTCAGCCCGACAGGCCGTTTGTATACATGAATGAAATGGTTCTCTGCTTTCTGACATGAGTGTGTATGATAATCAAAATTAAGTGATAAAATTAATTTTTCAACACTTAATTCAATTCAACTTGTTTGGTAAATGAAATTGAAGTTGACTTAATTCAAAAATTGCATTGAAAAATTAAGTAACAAATTTCTACTTATTTTTCTATTGAACGCGCTCAGTTGAGGGAGAATTACCCCTGAACCTTTGAGAAATTTTCAAATCAGTCCATTTGTATCTTCTAGGAGAAACAAGGAGAGAGAGAGGAGGGAGGCGATCTAGCAGCAGGAGGCGGTAGTGGCTTAATCCTAGCCCCCATCACCACCATTGGGGTTGGCGGGTACACTTGGGATCGCTGGGGTCACCAGCAACCCTGATGGTGGCGGTGGTGGCCGAGATTGTGATCACCACCGCCCCCGATCTCCCCATCTCTATTTATTCGGTCGAACAAAAAGATGGGGAGATCGGGGGCGGTGGTGGCCCCGATCCCGTCCACCACCGCCACAGACAAAGTTGCCGATGACCTCACAGGTAGCGGGCGACCTCGTCAGGGGCAATGATGGCCGGGATTAGGGCCACCACCGCCCTCGATCTCCCTATCTCTTGGTTTGATCGAAAACAAAGAGATAGGGAGATGGGGGCGGTGGTGGCCCTAATCCCAGCCACCACCATCCCAAACGAGGTCATTGGCTGCCCGTGAGGTTGCTGGCTCCCGACCCCTTCCCCTTCTCCTCTTGCAGATCCCGACTCTTTTTTTTTATTATTATTTTTCAAACAAAAAAAAAGTTAATCGAGGGCAAAAGTTTAAAGAAGGAAAATATTGGGGCCATTATGTAATTATGATGTAATAATGTAAAATTTTTTAGCACTTATTTCACCAAACAAAATCAACTTAATTGAATAAGCACTCATGTCACTAAACACTCAAAAAATTCAGTACTTAATTTTCAGTACTTGAAATTAAGTTGAAATAAACGCACCAACTTTTGGATCGTTTCCTCTGCTACATGTAGACCAAATAAAAATTAAATAAACAAAGGTGCAGTCAATGAGTGAAGAATTAAGGGAATATGAGGAATAGCTGATTGAGGGGATGGGGGGAGCAGAGTTTAGGTGGGTGACATGTATGGAGAAGAGTCCACAAAGACGTAGGAGATCCGATCGGATTGCTTCCATCTTCTCGACACAGCTTAGCTTGTCTGTATATATATGGTCTTCATTCTTTGCATGTGATCCCTCTCGTTGTTTTATTTCATTGAGATTATGAGATATTTTTAGCCTACTCATTGAAAAACTTTTTGTATATAGATATATAATCTGTCCAAGTCTCGCGATTTTCCAATTGGGTAAGATCCATCAGTTCATTGAGCCATCCACTCGGTCGCAAACAATTCTGGAACATCCCTAGTAAGGGACAAATAGCCAATTTAGAGAAAACTTATTACTGGACCTCTTTCAGATATGAATCTGTAGGGAAGAATAATACCTTCTATCAAATATCTTAATTTCCGATACAGATATTGGTTTATTTGCACTCCATATTTTGAGAAATATTTACCATTTGAAAAGAGGAAATAACAACTAACCGGATATTTGATAGAGGGAAGAATAACTAATCAGATATTTCACTTTGTGCCACATGCTAGAATTGACACAAAATTCATAGCCATCCTTGTTTGTGTAATTTTACCAATCACGTGCTAAATGTGGTACAAAGTGAAAACCACGTGCCTATTTGTATCATGAACCCTTAATTTTGAAACATAGACAAAATTGACTAGTGAAAAACTAGGTATGACCCTAGTGGAATGAGAGGATGCTTAATCGACGACCCTATGACTTGAAAATTCTATCTGATTAGTGGCCACTCTTAGATACCAAATGTTAGTCTGTCCGAAGTCAAATCCAACATTCGACAAACCTCATTCTAACTCTCAATAGTATAATTTAATTTACAAAGAAATAGAGTTAAAGGACGGAATGCCCATCTTATTTCATTGCTATCTACTAAATGCTACGTATATTTTATGGAAGTAATCTCAAATGATCCCACCCGCAATAATGTGGTGAAAAAATCAATTGAATTGTTATAATTAAAAACAATTATAACAGGCACTTGAATTATTAACTTTCATTCTCCTTCATCCCAATTTAATTGATGTATTTTCATGCATTGTTACGAAATAAAATCATCAAAGAATTTCTCGATTAATGGGCTGGTCCTGGAAGCGTTGATTATAATAGAATGGGACTTCTTGTTCCTTTCCTCTTTCTTTTCCTTTTACATTTAATAATGCAAAAAGAAAAAATAACTATCTTTTAATTTCCAATGTTTTCTTTTGGTTATGCTATTGACTCCTTAATTCAATTTCTAGTCAATATCTCTCGATACGTAGAATTCTTAATGGGTTTTTCTATTCCATCCAACCAATAGATTTTCATCGAAATTCAATTTTGCTTCAAACCCTACATCAGCTTGACCCGCAAGACTATTTAGAAGTTAAAAGAGGAATTACATAAGGAAATGGTTGAAATTAAATGGGTAGCACTCTCCCATTCCCCGAGCACTCTTCTCAGACATGACTATTTTTTACTTAAAGCACCAGAGAGTAAAGTTGGAAATCCCTCCCGACTTTCCCCTTTTGCGAGTAATCGAAGCATGACAGATTTTTCTGATGATGTTAGTATAATTCTCGGTGGATCTCCAGGGAATTTCAGCCTTCATCACATCGCATGACAGAAGATATTACAACAGTCGAGCAACTACAAGCAGAGAGCACCAAAAATTTGACACAACACCCACACACCTTTGTAGGATGGAAGGAAAGAGGCTGGCTTCACAGTTCAAGCACAAGCAACATGGGGTAAGATTTAAATTGGAGAGCGGACATCATCATTGTAAGGTTAGAGAGACAGTCTCAACGGGCGCGCAGGGTGATAGCTTCCGGAGGAATTTGCCGGAGATCATGCTTCAGATGGTGCCTTGAGTTGCAGTATTTGGACGAGCGACCACAAGATGTCCATTCTGTGCAAGCTCGTATTGTTCTGCCCCTGCAACAGTTCATATTTATGTGAACTATTCTGAACATGTTAAAACGATAATGAAGTGTTAAACTTCTGATAGGTTCGAGCTAGTGCAGCGTAGTTCTTTATATTTCCTGAGATTTCACCCTAACAAACTCGAGCATTCATTGAAGCTGACATCAGATGTAGTGTCAAACCCACGTGTATGCCCACTTAGGGTTGAGCACGACATTCAATTCAAAAATGAAGGATTCCAGTTTCACAGTTTTAACATGAGCATAAAAGTGAAACCAAAGAGCTCCATTTACCATGACTAGAGAAAAAAACTAACGAAGTAATGGCATTTGCTAGGCTAAACACTAAGAAGGTGGACTCTGATTGGTTGGTGTTTCCTGTGAGAGAAGCAGACATTTAATGCCTTTCTAGACTCGAAATAAGGCCAAAATTTTGGCATTTTCAATCATAGAGAATATGCTATCGTTTATGCATGGAAAACAACTTTTAGCACAAATTTGAAACAATTTTAGCTTTAGAATATCTTCAATATTCAAAACATAGTAGTCTTAAAACCCTACACCTTCACCATGTCACTGTACTGCATTCATTCTTTCCTAGTTAAGTGTATAGATCAATCGGCAAATATTATTGAAGGACATATATCCTGAAAAACTTGATGCTTGAGTTGTATTTGCTCAGGTTCTTAATTATAGTGATTTTCCTAAAAAGGAGGCTTCAATTTAACTTAACGCAATGATATTCATCCCTAGCACAGGAATTTGGTGACAGTGGTAATTCTAGTCTTATATCTATAGCCTTGTCAAGAATGTCCCAGATAGCGCTACCGAAACATCAAATAGCAGCAAAGATTTAAATGATTACCCATCCCACAGTGACAAAGCAATGCAACAAAGTCATAGACAGACACTACAAAAAGACCTAATATATTCGATCGAAACTAAAAACATACCTCAACGATGAAAATTATCCATATCTTGTCGCTGTGAACTTCAGTTGCACCTTTTAAGATTGTCAAACCCAAACTTCTCATGGCTTCTGCTATCTCTAGAAAATGGCTGCAGTCTTCACACAACATCTGCAAATATTAACCTTGCATGCTGGTAAAAGTTGCAATTAACCAGAGACAAGAATGAGATACATTAGTCCTTATTTTTTCATCTGTTCACAGAGAAGTGACGCCAGATTGGCTTTTTTCATCACAAATAAGCTTATACTGTAGTACCCGTTGATCCTTTGTTTCTATATTCCTTCATTCCCCTTGTCCTCCTCGCTAGCAACTTCAAAAGTTCAGTGATTTCCATTTCTTTCTTGATCAACAACCATCCAGCTCCTTCTTAGTTCTACTATTTCGTCATATACTTCACTTAAAAAGTTATGCAATATCCATTTAATTCTTGATACCTCTATTAGCAGCTGCCCATTCTTAGAAAGATTCTCCACCATTATTGAATGAACTTTCAGATGGCTCCCAACCTCCACAGCCCAGCTTGAACCTTGCTCAGCATTTGAGGATCCCATCATTCCCACCTCACTGCGACGAAACTGCTGAAAAAGAATTTCTGACTTAAAAGCTTCAAATAAAATGCAAATGCAACAGAAAACTGGCAAAAGAATAAAAGTCTTCTGAAATGTAGCTTATAATGATGTTCTTTTACTTTCAATGATCACTTATTAGACAGAAGCAAACTCAGCAAACAACGAATATGCAGAACAATAAGAAAACATGAGCATTTATAGCACCCAAAGCAACAGCGCCAAAGAGTTTTCATGCAAAAGCTGCTAGCACAGTTGTCTGAGCTGAAGCAAAGAACAGAGAAACAGAGGGAAGGCTCTGCACCTCATGTATCTTTATACTATGATCTTGACTGCTATTTTATTTTCTTATTTAGAACTGAACCATCAATTCATTTTTAAGTTGCATCCAGTCAAGATGAGAGAGATAACATCATCTGCTGCTAACAGACAGACTTGTTATTTCCATATAGTTTCACATGTGAGTTATATCCAACTCAATCCTGTCAGAAAAACCTGATGCAAACATGATACGAGTCGAGATATTATCCTATGACTGCATGGGAGAGTTGCTTCCATGCACAGGATGTAAAGAAGAATCCTCAGAACTAGATGTTGGCCCATTACATATATTATAAATACAAATTGGACCATTCCTGGCGTAACAATAGATACCTCATCAAATGAATTGAACACTTCACGGAAGGGCTCAAAGAGTGGAGTGTAAGTTGGATGAAATCATTTAATGAATTGGCGTGAAAGAATACAGATATAAATAAAACTCTTCAGTTGCTTGGTAGATGGAAACAAAAGACAGTCAAAAGGTGCAAAATCGGTATTAAAAAAGCAAGGATTATATCCGATTAATAAGGAATAAGTCCACACCTTCGATTCAGAGCATAGGTTTAACTTGTCTGCATGCTTGGTAATGCTTTCCAGAAAAAGCATGTGCTTGATTGCCCGCTCTAGTAGTGAATCAATACTGCACTGCAATTATCTTAAGATTCTCAACTTCAAATAACAAAGAGATTTATATTCTAAAATAATAATAAGGTTGACTAAAAGAGATTGATAGGACCAAACAAGAAAACATGTACCTTTGACCCATTTGGTACCAGCTCCCGCAACTCCTTCAGGCGATCTTGGATCAATTGCCTGTCCCTTGGCCTAGGCCTACGACTTTCACCAGGTCTAGACCTTTTCCTGCTATTCTTAGCAGTCTCTAAAGACCTCCCCACTGGCTCAGCACCTGAACTTGGATAAGCAGATGAAATAACTGAAGAAGACATCCCAATACTTCTCTCAGATGATCTTAGACAATCTTCTTCCAAATGGGACTGCTGATCAATTGAATAAGCAACTGAATTAATAGTTAGCTTGGAGAAGCTAGCCGGCTCAGACATTGTCCTGATGCTCAAGGGATCTCCGGACTCGGAAAATGATTTCTCAATTCTATCATTGAAACAAGTCTGGCATGCATTAGCAACTACTGCTTCCAGAAGATGATCGGAACCTACTTCATTTGTAAATTGACTGCTTTGGATCTCCTCAAGCTCCTTTACTGATTGAGCCTGAAATTTATGCTCTTCTGAATCAGAAAGATTGCCCTTGTTCTGAAAAGCGGGTCCAAGTGCTTCATGCAGCTCCGAAATAGTGGAAAATCTCAATGATGTGCTTGATATATCTGTGTGATTTAACCCATCTTCAATATCCAATTTCTTCACCAGATCCTTCTGCAACTCTTTTGACGGTTCAGAGATTTGTAATGATCTGCTTTGATTAGTATCTATATCAAAACCATCAGCACCATATCCATCACAAGTAGACGAGTTTGAGAAGCCCGAAGGGACACATGGAAGATTAACTGTAAAGGCTTCAGCAGGAATTGAAACATTAGATGAAGTAAAATTTGCTGCCACTAATTTTTGCAGGTATGGTCCAAGATTGGACTCTGGAACAGAACATCTGTGATCCAAACTGCCGATTTGTTCCTCAATAGTAGTACCACTGCATTTTTTTGCATCTATCTGCTTGTGATTTTCCAAATTCACAATATTAGATATTGCTTCAACTAGTTGGGAATCTTGATGATGGTTGGAGTCCTTGGGCTCATCATAGTCATTGAAACCTTCGACGGCAGCATTTGGAGAAAATCTGCATTCTCGAAAAGTAGTGGAGCCGCGGATGTGCTTCTCAGAATATGGAAGCATTGATGAACAATCATTTGAATGGCCCCCATATGGAGCTTTATCTAGATTGCTTTCATTATCTAGACAGACCTCTGAAAGCAAAGCTTGCATTGACAGATTTGGCTAACATAAAAAAGAAAAATGATGAGAAAAGAGCATTAAACATGCAAGAATTGAACAAATCAGCTCTAGGGAGAACATCTAACCCAATCCATAAGTGTACACGCAGACCCAGTGACACACACACCCACACACACACACAGACACAGAGAGAGAGAGAGAGAGAGAGAGAGAGAGAGAGAGAGAGAGAGAGAGAGAGAGAGAGAGAGAGAGACCTTATGCCATAAACTATCCACACCACATGGCATGCAACTAGACTGATGCTGCAGTGAATCATCTTGAAGTGAGTGAAAGACATCTCGGATATGTGTCACCAGCTTCATATCCTCATCGATCTGCTCCTCTCAAATGAAGAAAAAAAAAACCATATAAATAGGACTATCTCATATTCAAATCATGATTTCTTAGCTGTTTGCAAGTTAATACAGTAATTACTGTCATATATAAATAAAAAAATTACATATTAGATAAGCAGCAAAGGATTTGATCTCGCCTTCTAGAGATGAAGAGTAAACTAATGAGCTAGCTATTAGACGAGGTTCAGCATTCAGATTATTGCTCCGGCAGTAATGAAACTTAAACCCAATGGTCAAAGCAAGTGGAATAAAAACTTTTTGTAGACCTATCTGATAACGAAGCACCACTATCTCAAAATTTTAGCGTGTTGAAATATTGAGACTCAAACCCAAAAACCACTTTGATGCATTTTTCAGTTCAAGGAAATACCTAAGAACTAAATATAGAGCCAAAATATAGGAGATACCAAAACCCATCCTCCAAATATCCAGACATCTAATTGGAAAACTATATCACCAATGGAAGATTCATAAAGCATCTCAAGGAATAAGCACAAACAGTAAATATGCACCGTACGACCAAGGAAGATGCAACTATTGAGCTTTGACCATTGCATCTAAACCAATGAAAACCAGAAAGCCAAAGAGAGCTCATCTTACTTTTTGTAAAGAACCAAGTTGTACAACACCATGTGGAACAGCCACAATCAAGACGGTCTACATAGGAAAAATAGAGACGCATTAGTTCCATGTTCCAATGAAATTAATAGAAATATTGCAATTAGCAAGACTACAATTCATTGTATTAGAAGATTCCGAGTGCTCTCCTGCATATGAATCATTACTTCTGTACAGTTGGCCATTGCTCATATTTGCACAACGTAAGAAAACTCTACTCGCATTCATATCTCCAGTTAAAATAGAAGAGCAAGAGGACTATATATTTTCAGAAAACTGCATCACTAGTTTTATCTTTGATTTCATTTGGACAGCACATTAAATAGCAATAGTAGCAGCTATACGTCCAAATTTTTCAAACATTTAAGCTTGACAGATCAAATAGATGAACTTTCGCCAAATTAGCTTCAAATTATTGTATCATTCATGTGAGATTAGACCATAGCTCTGCAAGGATACACTACAAGTTTCAGTAACATAAGAGCCAGCAAGTGGAATATAACTTTCGCCAAATTAGCTTCAAATTATTGTATCATTCACGTGAGATTAGACCATAGCTCTGCAAGGATATATGGAAAGAAGTAGGTTGTACCAAATAGCAAGTACATTGATTTCAGGGCAATCGCATAAGTTTAATCTAATTTGCAATATTCTCATCCTTGAATTTATTAAACCAGAACAAACACTACCAGGCAATGACATGACCTTAGTGGAGGCTATCTTCACCTAGAACTGCAATTGTCCATGGCCAACTCATAAATTACTAACAGGGTGACTGTGACAGGGATCCTAGAACTCAGTGCTTTGGTTGGACTACCACTAATTAAGTTTACCGTACAGAATAGGATGAGCTTAATTTAAGTAAAATCCAGCATCATCCTGGAGAAACACTGACGAACCAATTCTTCATATCATCTCCAACGGACATTCCATCATAACTACAGAAAGACATACTGGTGAAAAGTATAAGAGAAATTACTAACCTTAATTCCAGCTAAAAACTGAGCTTGCCATGCATCAAAATCCTGGAACTAAAATGAAACCATAAGAAATTAATGAAAAGAACAAAAAAAACCTTAAGACTTAACAAATATAATTAAAGAGGAAGGCATTAATTTCTAGAATAACAACGACCTTAAATGATGAGTGGGAATTCTTAACATAATCATCAAATGATATCCACTTATGCTTTCCTGTAACTGCTACTTCTCCAATAATCCTGCTTAAGACAAATAATACACAAAGGGGACGATGTAAGGTTGCCAATCGTAGAATCTGGGATTTTGGGTAGTACAGTGCACAACTATCATTAATCTCATCTGTGCATTGTGTAGGTCAAAACATACCCTTCCCCAAGAGAGTAACCATAGTATGACAACTTTGCCAAAGCTAACCCAAGTGGATCTTGTGAAGTTCTGAGGCTCTCAAAGTGGTCCACTACCTCAGTGGAGCAATTAACCTCTGAAAGCTCAGCCTTCCCACAGTTGTCATAGTAGGCATCATCCCAAGTCAAAACCCTGCAGAAGTTCAACTATCAACGTCATTATCAGGAAAGTAGAATCATTGGATCGGAGCAAATAGCATTTCCTGAGTGACTTCCACTACAAAATCAAGGTGGTGTGAGCACAGTATAAGATCTAATTTTGAGTCTTGCTTCAAGGCCAAAATATTCAAATGTATGTTCTGGTAGGTTAGCATATAACTGGCCCACAGCAAGTTGAATAAACTTAACAGCCTCTATAATTAGGCATCTTACGCACATGGATTCACAGACACACACATAAATATGACAGTATCAGGTGATTCAGGTCTAAAACGTGTAAAGCTCTACCAATAAAGGAAAGTATTCTTAAGCCAGTATACATGACCAGGTTGCATTTGAGTACACCAGCTATGGACTAAAAGTATCAATTCTATTCATGGTTCAAGCTAACTAAAAGTGTCCCTTTTGCGTTCTTCAGATAAGGAAGTTGTGATTCTCCTAAGATAAATCAAATAGATGAAATCTGGTTGCCAACAACATAATCAGATCATTAATCGGATATGACCAAGTATTAACACTACGCGATAGAGTAGTTTGACGATTAAATTTATGTAAAATAGAGAAGCTTTTCAACTTTTTTATATGGATCCCCATCTGTCATAGAATGATATGATGAATTTGGAAGAGTTATAATGTTTACTATATAGATAGAGAAATACAGCAGACTTAGTAAATCAATTTGAATACAATCGATCTACAGCAAGTCAATCCAGCAAAACAAAAGAACAAATCACATTCTGACACAATTACGACTTTATAATCACGGGCATACTATAGCACATATAAGAGGATGTCAGCAAATTATTCGGGCTGAAATTCAAATTCGAGTAGCAGATAAATTCTGGGACGGTATATTCATAGATGGACAATTAAGTATATATTTTAAGTAAAAACATCATATTCCTTTGAAGCCGTTTGGTAGGAATCACACAAACAGGCACCGCTGCTCCAAGAAAATACACTATCATATGACAGAATCGTAAGCTAAACTGAGGAAAATGATTGGGACGTACATACGACGGTGAGGCTTCAGCCTCCAAAATACGGCATATGTCCACTCTGTGCCGGAACAGAGGCTCCTCAGCAGGCGCTGCAACCCAGTAGTCATCCCGACAAACTTCTACCAGTCTCGAAAGACGAAATCACCACCAATACCGAAAATCTCTTTCAGAGTCAATGAAACCACCCTCAAATGAAACCCCGAATTGAACACCGGAATTCGTCTCTAACTTCCTCTATACGATCCTCTGCCCGCCTGTTTCATCCTCAGACCTTGCTTTGTCGGCGGTCCTACAGTAGGCAGCACCAGGAGATCCGTACCCATGCCTTTCTAACCCGGAGGACCCTACCGAGAAACCCTAACTCGCTCTTTCAATCTCAATCAGATTCAAAAAGCAATCAGCTACGATATGAACTCACAAGCCGGAACAGAGTATCAAGCTCGCTAGACTGATCACAAACAGACGGCACAGGCTCGGTCGGACGCAGCAGCCACACTCGGCCATGGATTCCCACTCCGCAAGACCGAAACTAGCAGCAAAGGCTTCAGCTATCGAGCCCTCGGAAATGCAGCTTTTCGAGCGCGGGGACTCTAGCTTATGTCGGAAGACATGGAGAACCCGAGAATCATGAGCTCAATTGTTATCTTCTTCCCCGATTATCAGCGGACTTCGCAGACGGCTGTTGCTTCGCGGAGGCAGCGGAGCGGATCGGAGGCCGGGAAGTAGAAGCAGCAGCGACTGTGGACTGTCACGATCGATCAGTGAGATGGGCAGCGTTCAAATGGGCGACTCGAAGCAGCTGCTTCTGAGAGTGTGGAGCTGAGGCTGTGATGAGTGAAGGTGGAAGCTGCACTGAGATGCATATGAAGATGAAGGCATTGGCACTGGCAGAAGAGGGCTCACTCACAGCTTCCCTTTCCCAAAGTTTCTAGAGAGAGAAAAAGCAGAAAGGAAGAAAAGTTTCAGTTTGCTTTCTAGAGAGAGAGAGCAGAGTAAGTTGCAATTTTGCCTTCTCTTTGGGGACTTATATATGGATGGAGGACTCCAGAGCTGAGACCCCACTACCAATTCCTTCCACTATCAGGAGCAGCAATCTTATATTATTTTACTTTGGACTTTTTAGGTATATGATTTGTTCGTTTTGTCAAATCTATCTCATGTTTACTTTTTGCATCAAATTTATCCTGCGTTATCTTTTCCGTCAACATCTAACGGCCGTGCTGACGTGGTACGTGGAGAGATAGTGGCCCACACTTGCCACGTAGGCGTCATGTCAGCATGGTCGTTAGATGTCGACGGAAAAGATAACGCCAGTATAGATTTGATGCAAAAAGTAAACCATGTGATAGATTTGACAAAAAAAAAACATAGAATAGATTTGACAAAACGGACAAATCATTGGTCATTTTAGGTAAATACCCCTTTTACTTTTAAAAATTCATAAAGTTAATTAAATAAAAAAATATTAATTGACCAAAAAAAAGTATGAACTATGTACTTTGCATAATTTCTAGTATGAATTTTTGAAAATCATTCAAAAATAGACAAGCTATTGATTTTGTACCATGTTTAGCATGCGATTACTATCCTCATCAAATTTGATGGAAATGTCCAATATGGCTTGCTAACAGCGATGATATGACTCATAGCAGTTGATTTGGCGATCTTAACACACTCTGAGTGGGGCCCAACAGCTCAAAATACTTCTTTGTCCCTAAGATTTCTTTTTTAAAGGGAGTTTAGGGTTAGGCAAATTGGGTATTTCAGGTGAATACAATTCCCGCCAAATCTCGGCAATTATGCACGACTTGGGGCAAAATTGGTGCATATTTAGGGCAAAATTCTCTTTAGAAATTAGGGTTTGTGGGAAAGTTTTAAATCGAACAGCCCAAATCGAAGCAAAGCAGTGAGAAATTTAGGTTGATCAAGGAAAGCGAAGTTGGGCACAATTCCACCACATTAGGGCAGCGGGAGTAGAGGTAGAGAAATTGAAGAATAGCAATTGGGGATTTCTTAGAAATTAGGCGAAGGAGCTTGGGGCATTAATCGAAGGAGCTAACGCAACAACGGATCAGCAGTATGGAAAGGGAAATGCAGGAAGCTTCGATAAATTCCACATTCTCAGGAGTACCAAAACTTTGCAATCATAGAGTATGGACCCGTAATAATATGGGAAGAAGGTTCTGGGGATGTCAATTTTGGAAGATATATGGTAGTTTTGATTGAAATAAAGCTGAAAACATATCGTATTGAGGGTTACCATCTCATCAATATGTGATTGTCTTGAAGTAGACAATGATTGTGGCTTCTTTCAATAGCATGATGTTGAGGACCATTGGCGCACAAAGGACGTGCTATGATCATTGATGGCTGAAAAAAAAGACTTTATATGAGCAGCTAAAGTTAATGGTGGAGGAGAGGCCAAGTATGAGAAGAGGATAAAGTTGGTGCACTATAATTGAGGATCCAGACATATGAGAAAAAAATAAATGATATGAGAAAAAGGCGTCAAGTATGAGAAGAGGCCTATGCATGGTGATCTTGCTTATGAGCATTTTGTTAGTTAGTTTGTTCTTTGGGGATGGTAAAAGGGCAATATCAATGTTATTGCCTTGACAAAATGGTAAAAAATGTATTGTTATGATCTTTGTCTTCTGATGTAAGTTAGAATATCTTAGTTAGATTGTTTGTCTGTTAAGTCAATTGTTCAACTAGAATATGGTAGTCTAGTTAGTCAGTTTGATAATGAGAATATCCTAGTCATTTTGTATCTTATTCATCAATATTGCAGTTATCCTTGTAATCGTGTTAGACTCAATGACTAAAAGTAAGCACTTTTTCAATTCACTTGCTTTTGATTCATTAGCAATTTAACATTAAATAACTAATATGTATAAGATTTGTACAGAAAAGAATAATTGGCAGAAGTGATCCAAATCAAAAGGATTATGATCACATTATTGTCATTAAGTACATAAGTTGACATTAGAATTTCCAAACTAACCTGAAGTTATAGGTCTCACTAAACAATAACTTCATTTTAGTTTTGGCCAAAAGAATGATCAAAATATCCATATCCACCTAATCCCCAGGCACGAAACTCCAAAAATCAACAAGAGTAGTCCAACAAAATCCAAAAGAATATCCATAGAGTCCATCAAAATCCACATCCACCATATCCAAAAAAACCAAACTAAACTTCATAATGCACATCCATATAGTCAAAAACCCAATTATTATATGCAGTACTAATCCATTATGTTCACAAGTGAAGATGAAGTTTGATTGCCTTGAGATCCTTACTGCTTCTGGTTGCCTTGAGAATTCTAATAATGGTTCTTGATAGCAATTGTAAGTTGTCCACCATATCTTCATGCATAGCTGGTTCTAGCTACTTCACAAGGCATATGCATTGTACAGTTGCTACTGAGGGATCACTAGTTACGAAGGTTCAAGAAAAATGAGAATGTACTTAACTTACATAGATATATGTATTGCCTGTTTCAACGCTATACAGAACTCCAAATCCTTTCGAGGCCTGTGACTTCTCCCTTTGTACAATAGATATGTATTGCCTAGCAAAGAACATGAGTTTGAATTTAAAAACTTGAAAAAATCACTTATTACAAAGCAAATCTTACATGCATTTTTCATGGTCTTTGGGGTACTTTAGCCACTTTAGTACTATGTGCTGCATAGGCCTTCTCAGTGCCTTTGGGTGCTTCAGTGTTCTGTCCAGCATAAGCCCTCGAAGTATTTTCGGCCACTCCTTAGGCCCCTCCACTATTTGATGCAGATGGAGCTCCATTGTCTCCTGAGTCCTTTTTAGATGGTCTTCCCATCTTCTTTACCTATCCATACAAGGAAATATATTATTATTATGCCTATAATAATACAAATCGTTCGTTCTCGGCTTTCGTGTAATTTGCAATTTACATTATCGTCGCAATATCGCATGAAAATGTCTTTTCAAAACAAAGCATGCATGGATTCGGGTATCGATGACTCATTCGAGTCCATTCGGTTACGAGGGTAGTTTAGGTCATTGGACCAAATTATCCTCGATCCTTATGGAATTGTCTTGGTCGTCGAGTCACGAATCATTTTCATAATTAATGCATTCGGCATAACCTTAAGTATTAATTCCACGAACGGGTTAATCGGGACGTTCACACGGTTAATTCATTCAATTTAAACAACTTTGCACGAATTGGATATTAATTTGTAACTCATGTCGACGAATTACAAAACGGTGTCAATGCCCTTTTTAAAACCCTCATACTTTCAAATCCGTATTGTGTTGTTCTCCTTTTCTGAAAAACAAAATTTCAAATCAAGGGCAAGAACATCATTTTGTGATTTGGCGTCATCTTAGTATCGTTTAAGATGTCAGTTGGGTATTATGTATCAAAATTACAATTACCTGACTAATCATTTCATTCGACTTAACCAAATGCTAAAAAATGGTTAGGTGGAACTCTAAGTTCCAAATCTAGAGTCAAAACACGAGTTGGGTTAATTCAGTGATAATTCAGTGTCACATCACCGAATCACTGTAAAAACAATCCACACACACGAAACTTGACTACGGACACCCGATATGTCAGGTTCTCAAACCAAAGTCGAATGCTAAAACATTGGCACGCGTTGTTTGCTTAGCATATGGCATTTGCTTGCAAAAACACACTTGGATTAATAAACTTGTTAATCCACGTACATTCGGTGAATACAAACACATTGTTTGTTATTTACCTGTTTATTGTTATTTTTTCGCACTTGTTTACCATGCGGGTCGAGCCTGATCCCTAGGCCGAATGATATTAGGGTCCAACGCCCTAATCATCGATTACAGGGTCCAACGCCCTAATCAACACTCACAGGGTCCAACACCCTATTCAGTGAGAGCGTGCATTGAATTTCAGCTCTTCGGTCTTTTCCCTAAACTCACGGTGAGTTAGAGTGGAATAATAACTGAACGCGAGTCGACTGGAATTCGGCCATTTGTAATTTGTATTTATTGTTTTCGAGAGTATTGTAAGGACTTTTATTTTGTACATTCATTCTGTAAAAATTCCAAGTCGGTAAGCGAACGGTCCGAGAGTTGAATTAATCGAATCGGTTTAATGCTTGCCCAAAGGAAAGTAAATCCAAGAATTCGATGTTCTAGTTCACGCAGGGATTCAACCTCCATGGTTTGATGAATTGTAACGCAAGATTGTGAACCAACTCCCCGACATACGGGTTTACTTCTCTCTCGGCTTCTCAACCGACATCGTTTGGTTCACCGAATCTCCGGTGTCAAAATGTGCAAGCCGAGTGCAGCTTAATTCAAGCAGTAAATAATAAAACATGCAAGCCTAGCAAACCAGAGTACCGAAAGGGCGTGCGAGATATAGGCCCGCACGTAACATGAACTCCCGAACACGGGTTTTTCGGTTCCGCACAAATTAATGCCTTAACGACAAATTAGGTGTTTCATACCCCTAGACCTGGGTAACTTATCCGCCCTCGACCTTCCGGTCGTAAACTGATAAGCGGCGACTCCTTCTCTCCCGCGTGTCTGTCACGCGTCCCCACAGAAAGGTGGACACTCCCAAGCCGCGCGATCCAAAAGCGCGCAATGCGGGCCTCGACGAGAGTCCACATTCGGGTTCGTACAATGAGACATAGTCATTTGTTCTTGTCTAACCTTCCAAATCAATGAGAGAAGTGAAAGGTACATAGGGGAATGCCTTGGTTCTTTCACATTATAATGGGGGGGGGGGGGGGGGGGGGGGGGGTCTATCCATCTAGTAATTTCGCAACAACATGGGTAAAGTTGGAAAAAAATATTGCCCTTACGCTACATATTTCTTTTACAATGGAAAACTAACGAATGAATTTTATTTGGGAACGCTTTTTTACCAAATCTCGTAATTTATATCATCAATCCTAACATCCTCTTAGCATGAGGGGAGATATGAGAGAGAAGAAGGAAAAATAAGAAGTGGATGGTTATAAAAATACATTCTGAATTAATTAAATTACTTTGTTATAGACAAAATTTAAAACAGAATGTTATCTTTCCAAAAATAAAATGTTATGCCAACTCCCTCTTCCCTCATTTGAAATATAGACACACATTGAAGAAGCATATATCTAAAACAATAGACATAGCAAAATCTACCATATCTACATTTGCTTCGGATCTTATCATGCTTGCCTTTTCTTTTTGGTTTGATAGTATATATTATTATGTTTTTGACAAGGCAATCGAGTTTACCTCCTTCTCTTTTTCAACAACAAAAATGGGTGGATCCATTCTAGAGTGGTTGCCAGCCACACCCATTCCTGGTCCGAGAGCTATGCCGAGTATCCTCTCGAGAAAGGTATGGAGGCGCAAAGATGAGACTCAAACTGCCTAGACAACTTAATTAGCCCCAAGTTGTCACCACCAGAATACAAAACCTGAATGCCAATCGAGTTTACCTGAGGTCTCGTTACTTGATAGAAAGGTTTCTGGACTGAGATAATTCCTTCTTTTCAAATATCTGTTTAAAATTTACTTAGTGTGTTCAAGTTGTTATGCTCATCTTGTTGCGCGACGTGATTTTTAGGCCTCTGCCATCGACTCGAGTGTTCTGTTAGTTCACGTGGTCTGAGACCCAATTAGGATTGGAGTGGCCACTAGACTATTCATTTAACCAGAGAGCCACCTAAGTTACCTACAAGGTCATGATACTAACCGCCTAATGATTTATGTTTTAACTCGATCTTCTAACTAGATAAATGAGTCTGGGGGTTTTGTTATGAGATTAGAGGCATGCAAGCTAATAACTCGCCATTTTGGTACCTTCCTATGCTCCTAATAGTTCTAATAGTTCTATTGTTTATAGCCAAGTTTATTAATCCTTGGGTCAAGTCCATGTTCGCGAATGTACAAGCAAATTAAACAATGAATTACAGACTCTGCACGACATGCACGCTTATAAACGAATTAGACAATCGATCTCCAAATAAATGGGCCACACATTCAGACTGGAAAGTTAAATGGGTCATATATTCAGGCCAAGAGTGAGATGGGCCGATATCCATGAGATGGGCCAAGTGAGCTTATAAATCGGCCTAAGGCTGGAAGATGATAAAATGGGCCTAGGGCCTCTAACCTACAAAAATTCTAAGTTAATTTCCCATCTCTACATGTTTTTATTCACTATTTTATGATTTCATTTGATTTTAATTAACAATGTTATATTTACATGAATTAGCCAATTAATTCCCAAATTCTACAAAAATGATCATAACCCCTTAATGTCAATTTGACCTTTGATTTGTATCCTAAGACTCAATTAGTGGGTTAATTACCCTTAATCCCTATGACACATGTCAATATACATGATTATCCATTTTTTCATTAACTCACGCACAAGAAATCGAATTATTAATCCAATTAGGTCGAGTGATTGGCTTTAATCCGGTTTAGAGAATCCCGGGTCCTAATGACTCACCTTCTAGGTCCCAAATATCTTCCTAAGGGTACAAACACCCTAATTGGTATCTAATTACCCTTTTTCCAGTGTAATTAGGCCAAGTGTACATGATTATTACAAGTTAACACATCAATTTCACGATTTGACCGATTTGGAGTCGATTAATCAGATACAAATTCGGCCAACACTCACAATGATGATTATCTATATTAATCAAGCCTAGAGACACTCAAGTAGACTCGATTAGATTCCAATTCCTAAGGCCGAAACCCTAATTAAGTCAATTTCACCTAAATTGGTCCAATAACTCCTAATTAGACCTAATTAAGCAAAATCAGACTCAATTGAACCCTAATCCACTCGGCCCTACACATCATTCATACATTCATGAGCTCCATACATCAACAAATTGAAGAAATTGGTCGCAATTAGGCCTTATTACACAAGAAAGGTGACTAATCAACACAATTAGCACCTAATTAATCCTAATCGATCCTTTAATCAATCGATTGAATCTCGGATCAATTCAGAAAAATATCCAGCATGCTTAAGAGGTCGATTTTGAGCTAATTAAAGCTAATTATACCTAATTAAGCAAGATTCCAAACAATAGGAAGTTAATTATACATAATTAAGACTAATCAAGCAACAAATCATCAAAATGACTCATCTAAGCCTAATTTACATAAATTTACTGAATGTTACAACGTCCAATTTCATGCTAATTTTACCTAATGAAGCTAACTCGAGCCTAATTACTCATAGTCAAGTTCGTGGTTAAGCCAATTACACACAATTTAAGCCTAATGAGACTCAATTGACCTCAAATTAGACTAATTCACCACAGGACCATAATGCTATCATGAGTAATTAAGCACGGTTTAACCCAATTAGAACCTAATTAGCACATAAACAAGCTAATTACAACTAATTACACCTAGTTATACACGAATTAGTGTTTTTTCGACCTTCATCATCTACACATAAACACATACAACTAATTACACCTAGTTATCCTAATTAGGTTCTAAATCTCACAAATAACCAACCTATTAGTCTAATCTACACATAAACACTCTAATTAAACAAATATCCACCGAAATACAAGCTAATGAGTTTCATTTTAGCTCTGGACAGAGGCCTAGAGCCTCCCATTACCTTAGTTCCGATAAGTTTTCGAATCTTCGAGCTCAAATTTGATGAAATCAAGCTTTAAGCTCTTAATTTAGGGATTTTGGGTCGGTAATTTGGTAGAATCTCATCACATAAGAATAGCAAAAGTCCCATTTTCAGAAAATAACCCTATATTTATAGGAATTGGGGAGTTGGGGTCGTTTTGCAAGTAACGAAATATCTGAGGTAAAAACAAAAAATAATTTTGGAATTTTAGTTGTCCAAAGGATGACTGCTGGCCGTCCGTTGATGGCAAGCAAGCTGGAAGCTAACGGGGTTACTAACTGCGCACAAGCTTCCGAGCGCGGGCATTGCCCGCGCGTTCGTACAAAGATGAGGGTGGAGTTCGCGCCTCCGTCCTAAAATTCCCCTTTTAGGCGGAATTCAGTTCAACTACTTCAAACTGAATTGATTTTGTTGAAAGTAATAATGTGTTCGCTCTCAAACTTGCTTAAAAACTTCATTTTCATCCTTTTTGAGATTTTAGAGCATGTGTGAGTGGATAAAAATTATCGAAAAATATTCTCGGGTTTGTACGTGAGAATATAAATTTTCCCTTCTCGAAATCTTGTCCTATTGAATAAAATGCATAAATCAAAGAAAATTAATCGTGCATTTTTATATGAAAATTACGAGCAACTGTAAAACAAGGCCTCCGGAGAGTGATCGTCACGTTTCAAAATTTTTTTTGCAAGCACGTCCCCGGAGAAAGAGATATTGTCAATTATCTCGTATAATTATAAATTTAGGCACTGATAGTTTTTAATTAAGTACTTAGTACTCCAAGACTTATCTATTTATTCTTGAAAGTCTGTCTTCTGATGTGCAATCCCCAGGCACTTTCATCCACTCTTGATTCAATGTACTTCCTAAATGGTAGACCAAACTCGGGGCAGAACGAGGTACTTATAATCTCCAATCCAAAAACTCGATTTAATAAGTTGTGATACCCAATCTTTAATAATTCTATGGATTTCTTATCTTTTACGGATGAAATTATCAACCTACTTCTTCTCAAGGGACATCCGGAGACTGATAGGAAGGAGTTGACAGATTGATTTTTTCTCTCTCTCTCTTCTTTTTTTTTTGGTTAAATGGCATGACTCTCTTGGTAAACTGACAGCAAGATTATAACCTCTTTGACGTGATAAGTTTTTTCATTTATTGTTTTCTTAATAAGTGCCAAAGGAGAGGAGAATGTGCACGAAGATAATGGAGGCAAAACTATAATCTAGTAATCATTTCCTATCTTTGTTCCATTTTTCTTCTCACTTCCGTAATTTTCATTATCATTTTCATGTTTATGTCAATTTAGTTTTCTTCGTCCTTAGTCCGCATGCACTGTTTAGGAGGAAGGATTTGGGGCGAGTGGGAGGGAGAGGCTTTGAATGTACACTACATTTGGGAAATATCATGCAAGGGAAAGGGAGGGGAGAGAAATTGATCGATAGAATTTCCCTTGTTTGCATAGATATAATAATAGAGGGAGAGGAAAGAGAAGGACAAAATCATATTAGTTGATTGAGGGTAAAATATTCTTTCTATATTTTTAGTTTTTTTTTTTCGATTACATGAGATTTCCATGTTGCTAGTATAATGAAATAAAAATCATAATTATTTAATAAAGGGACACGGATAGTTCCACTGGGTAGCGAACTTGGAACCCCTTGGTCACCAATCGAGAGGTGTGCCACTACGTTATGCCTTCTTTTACTATATTCTTGGTAGTTTAATTGTGTGTTTTCCCTCCAAATTTGAGGAAATGAAAATTTTAAGAAGGCAAAGGAAAAGAGAAGATTTTGTTTCCATTCACTTCCCTTTCTCCTCGTAAAATTAACCAATCCAAACGAGAAAAAATGGGACCCTTCCCCTCCCTTTCTCTTGCTTTTTTGCAAACCAAACATGCTGGTAGGAGTGCTTGAGGAAGGGGAGGGACAAGAAGGGAGGAGGGAGAGGGAGAGAGGGAGAGGGAGAGGGAGAAGGAGGGATTAATTAGAGGGAAACATTACTTTCTCCATTTCTCTCCATCAAAAATTTTAACCCACCAAATTAGGGGAATACGAAAGAATCTATTATAATAAGTTATCAATTATTCAAAATCTATTATATATAAATTATGCTATATATATACTATCATTATGCTAGACAAATATATAAGTTCAAATTTATTAAAGAAATATATATAAGTGAATGAACGTTCTTCATTTGATTAGGCAATTATTTTTTTTTTTTTTTTGCTCAAAAGACGGGGGCAAAGAGCCCATAAAAAGCGAAAACGAAGTTAAGAAATGCACTGGCAGGATAATGAGATCCCAATAACATCACTAAAAAGTAGCGCTTTTAGGCCAATCGGATGCTGATAAAAATGAAAACCAAAAAGCAAATCCCATGAAATTTGGCTTGCTGTTTGGGTATGTGGTACTACATACTCCTCCAAATCCCTTTCCGAATTAGATTGTAGGATTATTCCCTATGAATCCACTAGAAGTATGAATAACCTACCTTTGACTCATCCAAAAAGATGAATTAGTCGAAGTGAACACAGGTTGACTCGAATGCCACCTGCCCTTATACACTATATACATGTGTATATATGTAGTTCGAAGTTGAAATAGGTTTTCCTTAGGAAGCTACACTACTTCAATTAAATAACTGCCTATTAAGAAGCTTACTAGATTACATCATAGTCCACCATGACCAATTTGAGTATGCATTATATTCAAGAGGGTACCTACGAGGTTGAATGGTGAGGAACAATTTTGCAGCCTACAGTTGCAAGGGGTTAGAGGAAGGAGTTTGGAATAGGTTGAATCCCATGTTGACCGCATAAATGGGAGATTATGGAGTGTTTCACAGGGAAAAAGGCATATTTAGGCTTTAAAATCTTGTGCTATTTTTTCACTGCAATCTTTATTTTTTTTAGTATTATCTTTAACGTTACTTATTTTATTAATTTTAGTCATACTATTAACTTTTTCATACAGAAAAATAGTTTTTTTAATCAAAAATACTTACAGAAATTATTTTATTTTTGGAAAAGCAAAAAGAAATAAAAAAAATTGAAAAAGCAGAAAAACAACCGTAGATCCGAGAAGAGAGGGGAAGGGATAGTGGGCGACGTCACTAGCAGCTACCACTGCCTTCGTGAGGTCGCAGATAGAAGTAATAAATAATACTTTCATCTTACACCAGTAATCCTTAAAGTATTAAAATAATACGAAAGGCAGTCTTCATCTTATATTGTAACAGAAATTACGATGATATACTAAAATTTCATCTCCCAAGTACTCCTAATTAATATCAAAGTCATATTGATACTTTGAGCACATTAAATCGTGCTTGATCAAATGTCACTCATTAGTCATGGACATGTTTAGTTTATCTCTCCTTAGTTGTGGTACGTATCAAAGTCCACTTAACCAATTTGGCGGACACACTTTATAGGTAGTGTCAGTTTGATGGCCAACGACAAAAATGCTTCCTTATCTTCACCTTTTCACCCCCTTTAAATTTCCAACACCAATCACTCCCTCCTTTTTCTCCCGACCCCTTGAACTTGCCCATCTCTACGCTCCTTTCAACAATGATTTCTACTCCAAAAAGTGATGGCATCTACCTTCCTCATTCTGCAATTCTCCCAACAGTACATATCATATTATAAGTCATAACACTCATTTTCACTTCTTCCTTTTTTTCTTTTCTGCAGCATTTTTTTATTTATGTTCTTTTGTATTGCTACAACAATAGAGCTAGTAGAATAACTGAAGGAAAAATAAAGGGATACGAAAATTTTTACTTATAAGGATTGAAATCAGAGCCTTAATGTATATAATTTCTCTCCTAGTTATAAACATGGTAAAAACAGAAAACCTATGTAAATTATGAACAGCCAACGTGCGTCGGTTCAAGCGGTTCGGCGTTTGTTCCCCTTAAGCAAGAAAGCCTCAGGAGTTTCCCACAGATCCCAAAGAGCAACGAAAGAATCCGAACGACACGTGATCTCGGGCTAGTAGACGGCTTTCAATAGCACTATTCGCTATCGGCTCAACGGGTTATTAGAAGGTGTCCATTATAGGACTCCAAAATTTCCTCATAGTGCCGAACTGATGGAGAGCACCTATGAGCATATTCTGCAAATCATCTGCTTAAGCCAGAGCACTCTCGAGTAGAAAAAAAAAGGGCCATTCCAACGAGGATTCTAAACTACCGACTCGTCAGGTAAATCCTCAACATCCGATTTCAGACTCGGCTAGTTCCAAGGGGTTTTCAGGAACATGGAGCACTTTTCAGATTACTTTTCGGAAATCATTTCCGCCTCACGAGCGAGTCCTGATTGGAAAAGGGGGCCCTTCCAACAAGGTTCCCGAGCCGGCAGGCCATTAGACAAAATGCTAACACCCATGGTCAGGCCCGGCCAGTCCTAGTGACCCCAAGGTCAAAGGATGACATCTCAGATCGGACTGCACAAATCATTTAGGCTTCTCGAATAGCTCCGAAAGGGTCCCAAACACCGTCCGGTAAACTTTCGAGATCTGATTTCAACAAATAGAGAACACAGTGAGTTCCAGATACCTCAAGACACTCAAGAAATAGTCAGAGAAGTTCGACTGCAGATTCCCTGGCCATCTTCTAATTGACATTTGTACTTGGGGCTACGGAGTCTGACGATTCCACCCCGACAGCAAAGCATATCAAAACGACTAGCCATAACGCTGACATGCGGGGAGTCAACAAAAACGATTAACTTCACTCTGATCGCCTGAATTGAGCAAAAGCGACCTTTGAGCCTCCGAGTCCTCAAGTTATCTGTCGAAGCGAAACACATCGATATTAGGCTCGTTGGAATCCTCCCCTCACCAACAGCGACAAAGCACCATCCCTTAGAGCCACAAAAATCGAATACGTAATCGACCAAGACCCGAGCCTCTCCAATGCCCTAAACTCGCCCATGGGGCCCATGGCTTAAGCCATGGCCGGCCAAACCCTCTCCTCTCTTCCTTTCTTTGCTTTTCCTCAATTCATGGAGCCTTACCCTATATCAAGAGCACCAAGGACACCATCTGATCTATCTCTTCTTCTCCTTTTCCATAAAAAATGTATCTTACCCCTCCTCTTCCATGAGTAAAGTCAGCAGCCCAATACCCCTCTTCTCTCTTCATTTTTTATTTCCTTGCTTATTGAAGACAAGCAAAAAAAAGCGAAGCACGAACAAGAACAGAACTCTCTAGAACTCACTCTCTCTCTAAGCCTCAAGCTCTCCAAGATCCTCTCAAGATCTTTTTCTCCCTCTCAAATTCGGCAGCCATTCTCCAAGGCTGAAACCAGCTTTGCTTTGCTGGGAAACCGCAAGGTTTTCTATTAACCATCTCTCGATTCGAACTCAAAATAAACTTCATATCCCACACGTATTCGACCTCCCGAATCCATTGGTAATGTTATTTTCTCCATTTGAAGCCTATAACACCTCTATTCATCTCAGCCCAGTTGTACTTCCCCTTCACGTTCCCCCTTTCTCAAGCCTCGTCCTTCCTCCATGACTACGGTGAGTCGTGCCCACGTCCCTAGAGGAGCTACTTATGGCTCTCTCTCTCTCTCCCTTGACAAGTAGGTCACGTTCCCTAGAGCTTCCACCGTGTACAGCCACTTCTCGAGCCTCTTATCCTATCGGGTTTTTCTCCTTCATTCGATTTATGATTTTTTTTTCTTTTCGGGTCAGCAAAGGGTCTAACAGCTTGCGCGACCCCTCTAAGCCTCACCGTGGGCTCGTGACCCACCTAGCCCAGCTACAACTATTACGAGCCTCTTGTTCAACCGTGCCCATTCTCAGCCCAACCAAGCCACCCACGGAACCACAGTCCTTCTCGTGCCTTCATTGAGCCATCATGCTCTTCCTCACGCCCCGAGGCATAGGCATAACATTCTCTTGACTTGGAGGAATTATGACTTTTTAGTTTTCGAGTTTTGTTGGGTGATAAGGTGGTCCCAAACCGACTTACTACTCGCTTTTGTTTAAAAATGTCGTAAGTTTATTTACATGACCGTGTAATGATGTATTATGTTGATGTAGGTGGGAAACGGTCCAAATAAGGATGAGGAGGCCGTGCTTGAACCGTATCAGGTTAAGGGACCTCTCGGCCACCTCCTTGAGTGATGTGGCCAAGAGCTCCTTGACCCATCACGGGTCATGCGATGGCCTCCCCTTCTTAATCCCATTCCGTTTCCCAATTTTTACGTTACCTCATTTTCCATGTAGGTACCGTCTTATCGATTCATGTTTAATATCATATTATACATGCACTTGTGTGTATGTTGCATGCAAAGCGAAATTGAAGAGACCACCATGGACTCGAGTCAGGTGAATGAGGTCTCAGTCCAACTCATAAGGGTGGGGGCCGAGATCCCTCTCACCTGATTCGGGTTCGTGACACTCTCTTCCTTTCCATTTCGATTTTATTTCGTGCTTTCGTGCATTCCCTGTTATCATGGCAGTACTGACTTTGTGTATACTTGTTTAATGTCGTGTTTAATGGATGCAGGAAACGAGCTTAATCGGAGTCGACAAGATCACACGAGCCTGACCCAAGCTTACGAGGCTCTTGGCCACATCCCAAGGGGTGTGACCGAGAGCCTCTTACCCCTGGCTTGTGACGGTCTTCCCTTCTTCGATTTAGTTTGGTTCCCGGTTCTTTATATAATCTCGATTTTCGTGTCGAAACTTCTTTAACGATTAAGCGCTTTTTTAACACGTTAAACATGAAATTAGCATGGACTCGGGTCATGAGGATCATCGCCGACCCACATGGGCCTAAGGGGCTTTCGGCCATCCTTGGCCAGGTCTCCTTGGCCCGTGAGGACCCTCCATGGTCTTTGTGTTGCGATTCGTTTTCTAAAGATCGAACAATTAGGGATTAGAATTTCAATTAGATAGTTCATTAATAACCGATTCAATGATTTGAAACTACAAATCCAAAAGCATTCGGTAAATCCATTAAATTAATTAATGGCACTTGGGTACTAAATGGGACGAACCATTCGACTAATTAATCCAATCGACATTTAAATAAATTGCATGAATTGACTAACAACTTGTAATCGAGTCGATAAATGACGAATCGGTAATCACGCCCTTTTCAAAACTCACAATTTGTAATCGAGTCGATAAATTTAGGAAGGACTCGCGCGTCCTGACTCGAGTCCGGACCTGATTTGAAGCAACTCGAGTTGGAACGTGGGAGTTCTTTCTGGACTACTTCCTGGCGGAGGAGTCCCCTTCGGGGTTCACACGAGTCTAGTGGGTCTGAGGGATCAGTTGACCCCGGCTACTAACCTCAATGGTCCTTATCACACAGTCTCAATTTCTCTTCACACAAAAACATTTTTCCGACTTAAGGGCGTGACGATCAATTTATGATTTATCGACAACCCTAAGGTTAGAGTGCCCGAAACACTCCGAGCTACGGATAAATACGGGGAACCCGTGTAGCCGCAGATCATATCTGTATAGCCATCTTTATCCGACCGAAGTGTTTTTGTCATTTTAAGATAGATTTGGGTGCTTAGGAATGTGGACTAGAAACTCGAGCGGGGAAGGCCCGTGAAAGGTTGTCCGATTCTTCATAGGACATGACCAGAGACCTTGGTTCCCCCATGGTATTTCGCGTACCCACTTTCCTAAGTTTGTGCTTAGATCGGGTTAAAACATGAAAACAGATTAATCCCGAACTCGACGTAATCAAACATTGGAAAACATGTGGGACAAAACCCTAAGTTTTAGAATTCTGGCAAAACACATCTCTGTCATAAGCAATTAATTTGTTAGTAAAACAGATAAACTTAAAACAAATCTACACACCAGGGGCTTGACGATAGACATTATGACCGCCAAGTCATTTATAAGCAAAGTCAAATGCTACAAACCTTTCAGGGCGGCCCATGGTCAATTTCCACCACATGTAACTATCAACACCTTATTTTGGCTCACCAATTCATACAATGTCCATCAACAGCAACTCGGGCCATGACTTGAGCATTGATACATAAGAGGGCTCAACAAAGTAGCAAATTACTATTCATCATCAAGTCAACAGAGACAAGCAAATGATTCAAGCATATGAAAAAAGAATTTACAGAATCATCCAGCGACATACAGAGCAAACAGAAGCCCAAACCGGCATTTTTAAAATACAACGCTAATAGTGCTATTTTCTACTGGTTCACTCAACCATAAGAAGATAGTCAATATTGGGCTTCAAAAATTCCTTGCAATGTCAAACAGATGAAAAGTGCCTTCAAACACATTTCGTAGATCATTTGCTCTATACAAAGCAATTTTCTAGATACATACAACTTTTCAGTGGGGGTCCAAAAATGTTGGTTCACCAGAGAATAGTTAATACCTAATGTCAGATGCAGTCACATCCAGCAATTATACAGAGCATGAACATTGCTTCAGATTATTTCTCGGAGTCACACAGACTCTTCGAATGACTCCCGAGCGACATAACAAGGATACCTTTCAATAGAAAAGCATAACTGGAGACTGATCTGACCAAATATCGACAAACAAAGTTAGCCAAACATTGCCCTAAAGATTACAGCGGACATATGCAATTGGGCAAATCAGATTGCAGAATCCTTTTCAGTTTCTTGAATGACCCCCGAAGAACAAAAAAGACCGTTTTCAATTCATCTAGGCCTCCTGAAAGTGCTTTTAGGGTCTCAAATGCATTTTTCTAATCCTTCGAAGTCTGTTCTCAAAGAACAGATATCGCAGCGATCTTCGGATCATCCAAGCAACTCAGAAAGCATTCTGAAAAATTCGACTGCAGACTCCTAGAACGTCTCCGGCTTCACATTTGCAATATCGACTTATTGGTCAATTATTCAGTTTGATTGACAATGTACGTCAAAATGACCAATGCGGAATGCAGACACGAGATACATTCTCAGAAATGGCTAACTTTTCTCTGATCGCCTGAAATGAACAAAATTGGCTTCCGATCCCCAAAACCACCCGAACATTTTTCATATGCAAAATGGGCAATCATGGGCTCGTTTGAACCGTTTTCGCCCGCACTTGACTATTCGACTTTCATTTGAGCCATGAGCCTCGAAAATGCGATCAATCGGGACCCAAACTTCGTCCAGACTCTCCCTCAAAGGCTCGTGCGACCCACGACCAGCCATGATCAGCTCCCTCCAAGCCATGGCCGCCTTTTTTCCCTTGTTATCTTCTTCATCAAGCCAACAAGCCAATTTGCATTTGTCTTCCTCTTCAAAATATCTTTCAATCATCAAAGACAACACTCTTCCATCAACATCTTTACATTAATGCCTTTTTATCTTCATTCAATCACAACCCCACCCTAATTCTCTTAAAAATTCGGATCCCTCAAGCATCTCCCCTTAAGTGCACTTAAATTCACTAATTTGGCTCATTAAGGCATCCTATAAATGCCTAATTGCAAGACACTTTAAACGGACACATTCAAGCACTCTCTCTCAAAAACTTGAAGAAAACCGCAGCAAGCTTTAGCAAGGAGAAAACGAGGCAAAAACCTCAAGAACTTAAGTCGGAATCATGGTATTCACCATCTCGGCTTAAATCCAAATTTCACCAAACTTCATATCCCACATGTTTTAGACCCTCCAGTCCATTTCCGAAGTTAGATTTTAAGTTTGAAGTCTCTAAGCCATAGAACCAGCCCACCACAGAACCGAACAGTTTTTGCTCCTTCTCGGGTCAAAAATGTTAACCCGGGTTTCTCACCTTTCCAGGTCGGTTTGAGTTGCCAAAACCTATCAAACACCTCCCCACACGACCCTGGGGTGTCAAGGAGTCGAGAAATCCTGAAAAAATCCGATGGCTTTGACCCAGCACGAAGAAACAGCCTGACTGCCCAGTCGGGTCGAATTTTCTGTATCATTCGTGGTTTTCTTTGCAGAACAGGTTGATCTGAGACTCTTTTCTTCGAACAACCACCACATTCACCTCCGAGGGTCTCTTAGGAGTCAAGAGTCACTGACTTTGCAACAAAATTCCATCGGGAGCCACCGTGGTGACATCCGACCCGAAAACTGCCTAGTCGAGTCTATTTCCTAGACGAGCTCTTTTTTCGTGATCTTTGCAGGCCTATACGGCTTAACCCGATAACTTTGGAACCAAACGACCACCACAGCCACCTCCGAGGGTCTCTTAAGAGTCGGGAACCACTGACCTCGCAACAAAATACCAACGAGAGCCTCCGAGAGAGCCGTTTCTTTCCGAACTGCCAGTCGGGTCTGTTTTGACCTAGTTTGGTCTATTTCTGTTTTGCTAACCCGATTTTACTCTCGATTTTCGAAAAATCTACGTGTGTTCTCCCCCCGAAACTACTTCAGGGACGTTAAGCATCCTCTTGGCTTTCCGAAACATCCGAGCACTCTCTGAGAAGCCACCCGAGTCGCCCGAACCGACTTGTTTTCTCCCCGGTGCCCAGTCAGGTCAGAAATTCCTAGTCAAGTCTGTCCAACTCCATTCGGGTCTGTTCAACAAAATTAGCCCAAATCCAACCTCAACCGACTCCTATTCACTAGACCCGACTTTCAGTGGTCTCATCCCGCATCCCGGGACTAGGTATAACCATTTCCGACTTATAGGAGTTAGGACTTTTACATTTTATTTGTGTTTTGTGGGGCTATAAGGTGGTCCTAGACCGGTTTGCATGCAAAGTTCATACTTTTATGCGTTTTTACGTTATATCATGCATATTTATCATCGTGTGACGTGCTAGCATGTCGGGAAATGTTTAAGTCGATGTCGGGGAGACTGTTTTAAACCCGAATGACCAAGGAAGCTCACGGGTTCCCTTTGAGGAAAGGTAACCGTGGGCTTTTGTTGGTTATTTGGGTTATAATCGGTTTCCTTACCCCAATTTAAGTCACTTCCCGAGTTTTTATGTTTTCCCGCATCTATGAAGTCAGTATCGTTTTATCGATTTCATAAATAACATGTTTGTGCATGTTTAAATGCATTTTCCAAATCATTGTGATACCGGCTTTTGTTAAATACGTGTCATTTATCGTGTTTAGCATTTGAGCATACGAGAAATAGTCGAAATTGGGTTAAAGAGACTATTTGAAACCCGAAACGGGTCAAAGGAGCTCGTGGCTATTCCCAAGAGGAAAGAGTCGAGAGTTCTTTGACCTCATTTCACCTGGATAAAATCCATTTCTCGGATTTTGTGCAATTGCAATTTCAATATTATCGCAAATCCCGCTTTAAAATTCATTTTAAAATGTCGTTTTCCAAACAAAATGCATGGATTCACGTATCGATTACTCTTTCAGGGTCATTCGGGTTCCGAGGATATTTTGGTCATTTTGACCAAATAATCGTTGACCTTCCTAGACTCGTCTGCTAGTTTCACGGGGCCTATGGAAGCGTAAAAGGAGGAGAAATTCAAAATTTCCTATCCGTGAAACTAGATCCCAAGACCTACTAGAAGAATAGGAGTAGACAAAATATACTTGAAATCTTTTGAACCGTCGACCGAGCGTCCCAAGCGTAACGCCTCTACCGGTATCCACACCGACTTCCTCGACAGGACTTCGAGATCGGCGGTACTAGCGGCCTATCAGCACCCCATTTTGGTCCATCAAGCAAACAAGGCTCATTGACAGCATGCAATGCCAAGACTCGAGTGTGGATACATTCGAAAGACTCAACAGAGCAAGAAAATTACTATTCACCTCAAATCAGCAAAATTGAGCGGATGACATATGCACATGACAGAAGAGTAGCCTTGGTTATCAAAAGCTAACAGAGTGATCAGAGAGCTCAACAATGTCCGAAACCTGCATTTCCAGAGTTTACACGAACATGTCTATTTTCCGATAGTTTGCTCGATCGTCGAAAGATAGCCAATATTGAACTTCAAAAATCCACATCAGTGCCAAACAAATGAAAAGTGTCTTCAAAAGTATTTTGCAAATCATCTGCTCTATACAGAACAACTTTCTGTATATAGACAACTTTTCAATGGAAGTCCAAAAATGCCAGTTTCTCGGAGAAAAGTTAATTCCAAATATCATATGCGGCTACGCCCCACAAGCATACAGAGCACAAGCAGTGCTTCAGATTGTCTTTTGGAAGCCATATAGACACCCCGAATGACTTATGAGCGATAAAATGGGCATACCCCTCTTCGGAAGAGCATAACCGGAAGACTGGTCTGATGGAATAACGGCAAACGAAGTTGACCCTCTATTGCCCCGAAAACTCCATCGAACAGACGCAATTGGGCAAAACAGACAGCAAACCCTTTTTGGTTTCCCGAGTAACCTCCGAGGAGCACAAAAGACCATTTTCAATAGAAATTCATATTCGGAGGTCCTCTTTGGGGAAACTTGACGCCGGATGCTTACCTTACACAGTGCTAGCCTTATCAAGGCTCAATGTGGAATCGTCGGAATGAATCATACAACTCATCTAGACCTCCCAAGCAATGCTTTAAGGGTCTCAGATGCGCTTTTCATGTCCTTAGAGGTCCAATATGGACAAACAGATATCACAGTGACCTCCGGATCGCCCAAGCAACTCAAAAAGCAATCTGAGAAATCCATTTTCGGCCTCCTAGGATATGTCTGACTCCATATTTGTATTACCGACTTAAGGGTTAAGTACCCACGTTATTTGACAATTTATGTTAAAATAACCAACGTGGGATGCAGATACAAGATATGCTGTCAAAAGTGGGTAACCTCGCTCTGAATGCTTAAAATGAGCAAAACCGGCTTCCGAGCCTCATACAGACATTTGGCAATTTTCCACGAAAAATGCCAATCTTGGGCTCATTAAATCCGTTTTCTCCCGTATATCGATAATTCAACGTTCAATTCGAACCACGAGTTTCGATTGCGCGATCAATCGAGGCCCGACCTTTTTCCCGATTTCTCCTCTTCAGCCGTGGGACCCATGAATTGCCCAATGGCAACTCTTCCCTAGTCATTCGTCCACTTCCTCTTGCTCTCTTACACTCACCTAACCCAAAATATCTAAGGAAATTGAAGACGACACTCAAACTTCATCAATGCTCATTAATGCTCCTTGGCTCTTCCACATGAAGAATACTTGGCTCACATTCATCCCCATCTTCATTAAGTCTCCGAAATTTGCTAAGCTTGGAGGTTAAGGGCACTTACTTTCACTAATTGTGTCATTAGCTTTGCCTATAAATTGCCCAAAAGTGATTAAGTTAATCACTTCTCTTCTTGCACACTCTCTCTAAGCTTTATCCCTCTAGAAATCCTCTCAACTCCTTAGCCAAGAACCAGCAAGTTTCAACACTTCAAAACCAAGAGGAAACCGATGCTCATCATCCCGGCTTAAGCTCGAAAATTCTCAAACTCCATGGAGTATATATTTTGGACCCTTGGAGTTCAATGGTGAACTTGGTTTTTTTATTTGAGCTCTTTAAGTTATGGTTTCAGGTGTATTTTAAGCTTTGAAGTTCATCCTGTGCTCTTGGGTGAACAGTGACAGTCACCCAACCGCACGCCCGTGCGCCCGTCCCGCACAGCTGAGCGCCTGTGCGCCTACCGTGCACCAACCTGCCGCATGCTTGACGTCCTCCCGCGTGCCCAGGCGCGCGCCGTACGCCCGTGCATGCCCAATCGCGTGCCCAACTCGCCCGAACGTGCATCCTGTGACCCGAACATCCTTCCGAGGATTCCATCGAGTCACCCGACTCTCAAACACTTCCCCGACTCTTTCCTCGTATCCCGAGACTAGGTAAATCACTCTTGACTTAGAGGAGTTAGGGTTTTTTACATTTATTGCATGTTCATGGAGTTATATGGTGCACAAAGCGTGTTCACTTGTAAGACTTCATTTTTATGCACTTTTACATTATATCATGCATGTTTATCCTTGATTAACATGTCAACATGTCGGGAAACACTTGGATTGTAGTTGAGAAGAACATCCCGGCCTAGGAAAGGCAAAGGGCTCACGGGTTACCCTCCATGAGAGGTGGCCGAATGCTCCTTTGTTCCTTTCGAGCAAGGAAACAGCTTCTTGGCCTGATCCTAGTTTGATTCCCGAGTTTCCTTGTGTTTTGCTACATGCATGAAGTCGGTATTATTTTATCGACTCCTTAAATAATATGGTTGTGCATGTTTCCATGTTTGAATGTGTTATTTAAATCATGGCAATACCGACTTTCGTTTAATCGTGTCATTTATCGTGTTTATTCCTTGAGCATGCGAGAAATGATTCGAAACGAGACGGGGAAACCTCATGGAATCCTATTTGGGCCATGGGACCTCTCGACTTTCTCCAAGGAGAAGTGGCCGAGAGCCTCATAGACTCATACGGGTTGAATGAGGCTTCCTCTCCCCATTTTGAGTCCGTTCTGGGATTTCGTGCAATTCGCAATTTCAATAACATCACAAACATCGCATTCAAACGTCTCTTTTAAGCAATGTGCATGGATTCACAATTCGGAGACCCTTTCGGGCCTATTAGGACTCGAAGATGTGTTTGGTCTTTCTTGACCGAATCATCCTCGGTCTTTCTTGACCCGTCTTGGTCACCGATGCGCGAATCGTTTTCATAATTAATGTATTCGGCAATAGCCTTAAGCATTAATTTCACGAACAAGTTAATCGGGACGCTTACACGGTTAATTCATTTAACTTTAAGCAACTTTGCACGAACTAGACATTAATTTGTAACTCGTGTCAACGAATTACAAAATGGTGTTAATGCCTTTTTCAAAACCCTCATACTTTCAAATTTGTATTGTGTTGTTTTCCTTTTCTAAAAACAAATTTTCAAATCAAGGGCAATAACATCATTTTATGATTTGGCGCCATCCTAGCATAGTTAGAGTGCTAGTCGGGTATTCTGTATCAAAACACGATCACCTGGCTAATCTTCTTATTCGATCTAACCAAACACTAGAAATGGTTAGGTGGAACTCTAGGTTCCAAACTTAGTGTCAAAACACAAGTTTGGATCAATTCAATGGTAATTCAGTGTCACAACATCGAATCACTATAAAAGCAATCCACACACATGAGATTTGATTTTCTCTGTCAAGTTCCTAAACTAAAGCCGAATGCTAAAACATTGGCACGTGCTTGTTTGTCTAGGGTAGGATTTGCGTGCCAAAATACCCCGGATTAACAACTTGTTAAAACACGTACACTTGACAATAATAAACACTTTGTTTGTTATTAACATGTTGTGTGTTATCTTCTATACTTGTTTGTTATTCGGGTCGAGCCCGATCCCTAGGACGAACATCTCAGGGTTCAATGCCCTAACCATCGCTCACTGGGTCCAACGCCCTAATTATCACTCACAGGGTCCAACGTCCTATTCAGTGAGAGCGCATATTGAGTTTCAGTTCTCCGATTTTTCCCTAAACTCACTGTGAGTTGGAGCGGAATAATAACCGAACACGAGTCGACTAGAATTCGATCATTTGTAATTTTTATTTTATTGTTTTCGAGAGCATTGTAAGGATTTTATTTTGTACATTCATTCTATAAGAATTCCAATCGGTGAGCGAACGGTCTAAGAGTCGAATTAATCGAATCGGTTTAATGCTTGCCCAAAGGAAAGTAAATCCAAAATATCGCGGTCCTGGTTCACGCAGGAATTCAACCTCCGTGGTTTGATGAACTGTAACGCAATATTATGAACCACTATCCTGACACGCGAGTTTACTTCTCTCTCGACTTCTCAACCGACATCGTTTAATTCATCGAATTTTGGTGTCAAAACGTGCGAGCCGAGTGCAACTTAACTCACGCGGTAAATAATAAAACATGCAAGCCTAGCAAACCAGAGTACTGAAAGGGCGTGTGGGATATAGGCCCGCACGTAACATGAACCCCCGAACTCGGACTTTCCGGTTCCGCACAGATCAATGCCTTAGCAAAACTAGGTGTTCCATACCCCTAGACTCGGGTAACTTATCCGCCCTCGACCTTCGGGTCGTAAAATGATAAGTGGCAACTCATTCTCACGCGTGTCCGTCACGAGTCCCCCACGGGAAGGTGGAACAATTCCCCCAAGTCGCGCGATTTCAGGTCGCCCGCATGCGGGCCCCGACGAGAGTCCACATTCGGGTCCGTACACGGCCAACGCTCGAAGGAAACACCAATGTAATTCTCATAACTAGTAGATTAACCGACCTCTTTGAATCAAACTTTCTAATTCAAATATTAATACACATACACACCTTCATACATAGGCCATCAATATGCATCATA
The DNA here is from genome assembly GCF_007655135.1 of Punica granatum. Lineage (NCBI taxonomy): Eukaryota > Viridiplantae > Streptophyta > Magnoliopsida > Myrtales > Lythraceae > Punica > Punica granatum. Next base: position 17,791,453 of record NC_045134.1, on the reverse strand, counting down.
TGCATTTCTTTTCATATATACTCTATCGGCCATTCACAAATTCATACAATTGGGTTGACTATTTGCATGGATGTGCCATATGTTAAAGAACATGGGCTTCCCATGACAAATGGCCTTGAGGGAAGGTGAACACTCCCAAGTAACGCGATTTGGTCGCGTGCATACGGGCCCCGACGAGAGCACATTCGGGTCCGTACATGTAAACATTCTGTTTTTGCCTGTTTATGATAAAAATATACCCTGGATCAATAAATTGATAATCACGTAAGCATTACAACTAATTCACACATTGTCTGTTTTATCTTTTTCTATATGTTTCCTATCAATTCTTGTCTATTTCCTTGCGGTTCGAGCCTAAACCCATAGGACACAATCAACACGGGATCCAACGCCCCAAGCCATCGATCATGGGGTCCAATGCCCCCACGCACTGAGTGTGTGCGACCCGAACGCGATATGGGGTCTAGTCTCGAGTCATAATTTCAACTCGAGTAGTATCCAAATGGAGGATGACTTGGGTCGGGACGTGCGAAAAGAGGTTAGACAACCACCCGGGACCTCACCCGATCCTGTGGCCATTTCGAGGACCATTCAGTCCTCCTAGGACCCACTGGTTAGGTCGGACCCGACCCCCAACTCCCATGAGCCCGCGTTGCATTAGTTTCAATTTCAATATATCAAACTCACGGTAAGCGCGAGTGAACTATTGGCCAAACGCGAACTGACGGGAATCTCATTAATGTATTTGTATTTATTATTGAGAGTGTGATGCAAGGAATTCATATCTATATTATTCATGTAATGATCCTGATCGGCTAGCGAGAGGTCCGAGCGTCGAACAGATTGAGTCAGTCTACGTCCACAGGGATAAGTAAGCTCAATGTTTCGTGGTCTCAACTTGCGCGGGGAATCGACTATCATGGTCCGATGAACTGTAGCGTGATAATCGGCGGGCCGAACTCTCGATGTGTGGGCCTATTCCTCTCTCGGGCTCTTAGTTCGAATCAGCCGTTTCTCTATGAATTTACAGTGTCAAATCGAGCGAGATGAGCGGAACCTAACTCATGAGGTAAACAAACTAAAAATGACAAACCCTAGATAAACTAGAGTACCGATAAAGCATACGGGATATAAGTCTACATGTAATAGAACTCCGAACTTGGAACTCCTGGTTCCACGAGACCATATGCTTTAGCAAACTAGGTGTATTCCTTACCCCTAAATTTGGGCAACTCACCAGCTATTGACCTCCAGATTGTAAACAGGTAGTGACGACTCTTCCTCACGCACGTCCATCACGCGTCTCAGGAAGGTGGATACTCCCAAGCCGTGCAATCTTGCACAAGCATGCGGGCCCCGATGAGACGAAATTCGAGTCCTCATAGTAATCTTAAATCTTTAACATCTTTTTCATTTTCATTCTAAACCTATATTTTCACTAAATTTTGTCCTCAACCTTCCATGAAAATGTTATATTTAATCTTACCTTTACTTTTAGGTCGAAACCGTTAATTTTTTTCCATCCGAAAAAGCATTTTTAATAAAAGAATAGGAACTTAAAGTTCAACTGTAGATTAAGTGTGGGAGCCTGGAGTCGAAGCCTCGCCAGTGATAGTCACCACCTCATTGGGATTGCCAAAGATGATGAGGTCGCCAGCAACCTTAGTAGTCTCTACTGACCCCAACGGAATCATGGTAACACTATTGGCGAGATTCCACCACTCTACATTGAAATAATAATAATAATAATAATAATAATAATAATAAAAGGAGAAGGAGAGTATGACGGGGCTATCGGGCCTTTTATTTTAGATTAATAAAAGTATAATATTATGTATGTTTTGTCCAACGGCTCCTTATATGTATATTAGTGTTGTGACCCGTGCATTGCATGTGTTTGTTAAATAGAATGGTTCACAATTTTTAAAAATATATTTACTTTTTAAGTATCATAAAAAAATTTCAGCAATAATTGAATTAAAAATAAATTTACTTTTTGAGTATAATAAAATATTTCAACAATTATTGAATATTTTGGGTTCCAAACCTAATATATCATATTAATTTTAAATATTTTAGTGCAGCATTGATACTAATTCTCATATTTAATTGCACTACATATTTATTTAATCGTTAACATTATTGAGATTCACTAAAAATATGAAGTGTAAGTATAAACATTTGATTTTGTAAATATTTTTTAGAATAACATATTTTTAAATCCTAGTTTTCATTAATTAATATGTTATTTTTTACGTGATCCTCATTCGCTGAATTCGAGTCATGTATTAATTTTTTTCTTCTGATGTGTATAAGTAACTGAGCATTTTGCTCATTTAGTATCCTTGTTATAATTTTATACATCTGATTAACTAATTTTTTTCGAATATAAAATATTCTATGTCTATTTTGATATTTATTTATTAAAATTATTTATTGTTCAAAAAAAGTATACTTGTTATATTTATTGATAGGCATTTATTGTAAAAGGTAGTAAACTTTATATATGCAATATATCTTTATGTAGTGTTTTAATTTCATAAATTAAAAAAAACTATTTTTCAATTGTACTAACTCAAGAGCATTTATTGCTATGTAATTAAATTTTACAATAATACTTGAGTGTACCCGCTTACACGCAGAAGGCGTACATCAAAATATAAATAAGTATTGAAGCCAAAATTTAAAAAAAAAATAATAATGTCACAGAATATGGGATTGAGAGGTTGAGAGAGGAGAGAACAATACAAGGAGAGATTGACGCATGAAAAGAAAGAGAGGTGAATATATCAAATGGACAATACTGTCCTTTAATTTTTCTATTTTATTTAGATTATATGATATTTAAAATAAGCATTAAATATTATTTTTGACTTTTCGACTTTTAAGTACTTATTTCAATAGATTTTTTAAATTTAAAAACTTAATTTTGAGTTCAATTAAACACTACCTTTTAATTAAATAGACCCAAAATTGATGTGAAACATTGTCGGGCAAGTTATTATTCTCACCATAAACTGCGGGGCAAGTCGAGAGCCATTATGTTCAAGTAATTTAAAACCTCATAATGGGAGACGCCCATGTTAAAAAGGAAGTCCTCGATGCTAATCCTTGTCAAGTTCTTGGTTGCAATATGACATACTTATGAAGAAATATTTTCATTGCATCTCAACAGCTCAACATCTTTCTCCGAATCCCATAATTTGTGTTTGCAACTGTGCCAATATGGGCTATTATTATCGTCTAACCCTAATTATTACTCTCAAACCCTCTTTTGTGTAATCATTTTCCTTTTTCCTTAATTATGATTATATATATATATATATGTATGTATGTATTGCGAGTGTATATATAGCTTTTCATGCTCACTAGCCATGAAGAGCAACAAAACAAAGTTGGGTTGGAAATTTGGAAAGGGATGGTATCATTATTACACGATCAATCATTGCAAAAAGGTTAATTAATTGGTACGCTCCCTTTAAAGATTCACTTTGTCACATGTAATTTCAGGAGAGTTTGGCTGGATCAATGGAGACAAATTAATGCGCAGAGACAACTTAGTTTTATACTTTTTGGATTGTAAAGGAAACCATTAACCTAACCGAGAGAAAGCTAAACAATAAGACACGAGAAATCCCACTAATGGGTCAGAATTGAACTTGAAATCTTATTATCATATGAGAGGACGTATGTATACCACTATAGTTATGCCACATCTCCTTTAATTACTTTCTCTTCTTTCGAGTTTATTTTAATTTCATTGAGTTCTTGCATTCTCTATTTCAAGTCAAAGTCATCAAACAATCCATAAACACATAAGAAGGCCTTTCTGTTTGGTCTAAATTGCCTAATTGAATGAGAAGTTAGGAAATCAAACCCGAGATCAGCTGGATTTTTTTTTTAACTTTCAATTTGCGAAAGATTAACAAAAAACGAAAGATGCAGACGTTTTCCCGCACAGTAGTTTCAAGAATTCAAAAAAAGAGGGGCGTTTTTCTATTTAAATATATGTACATGTACATATTAATATATATATATATATATCTTATACTTGCATTACCAACAAAATCTTAAAAGATGATATGGCAAAACTAGCCTTTTCTTAGGGAAAATGACATTTTGAATTTATTGGATGATGAAAAATAAAATAATAGTTTTTCTTTTTTTGCTTAGAATCGTAAGGATTCATTTATAATATAAAAGAGTATGTGACAAAATGTTCAAGAAATAATTACAAGATCAGAAAAATCAAAACCTTTTAGGCATACTAGATAGGGAAAATTATAAGGTGGAGGAAGCACTAAGCAACATAACCATAGATACAATGTAACAGTAATCTAAAGTTCTGATCAGATTGCCCTCACACATGGATCTTGGTAAAACCAGGGGAGGGTTCTCAAGCCCTAATTCCTATGCAGAACTCAGTCAACTGATGCAGACGTTCTGAAAAGATATCGATATCAGAGCAAAGTATGGAGGCTCTTGAGCGATACTCGAGCCCTAAGAACCCTTCACAGAAGCGCGTCGACAGAAAGAGCCAGAACCTAGACCAGGGAAGGCTATCAACGGGGAAGACACCGGTTGACGACCAATCCGGCAAAGCCAAGGAAGACTGTTGACCAGTCCGATAGAGCTAGAAAAGACACCAGGCTGCCAATCAATCCGGCCTCTGCCACCCCATTCTGCTACAAGACATACAAAAACCAAAAGGGAGAGGCTCGAAGTGCCTCAAGCCTACTCACCGAGAAAAAAAAGAAGCCACAGGCCCGCGGGGGCAGGGGGAGCAGTGTAGTCGCTGTTAGAATCATGTTGAGGGAGACAGGTCCTTAATGCAAAGAGGTGAAGGGGCTCCAGTGGTTGGGCGAACTGCTGAAGACAGAGATAATAGCCGCCCACTTTGCCGCCGAAAAATTAAAGAACAAGAACTTGGCCTTTTCCTCTTGAGTGTATAAAATATAGAGAGTGAAATGAGTATGATGATGGAATACTAGAGGACAAAATACAATGATGTCTCTTTCCCTTTTCATTTCTCCTAGTTTATGCATTCAATTCCCAATCGAGTGAATCCATTATGATGCCTAATGGTCACTGCAAGAAACACTCTTATTAGAGGCAAAAATTAATGTTGCGTTTGATTTCATAATAAGATTTTAAAATAAGATTTTGATTTTAAAAAAGAGTTGTATAAATATGACTCATCATTTGACTTTGTATGAGTTATTTTGTTTTGTTGTGGAAAAAAGTTGTATAAATGAGGTCCACTTTTTGACTTTGTATGTGTTATTTTGTTTTGTTATGGGTAGAATTAGATTAAAGTTGTGATTTTAAAATGTGATTGGCAAACCAAACAAGCTATGAAGCAATTACAAAATTTGTCTCTAAAACACTTATATTGAGACAAATATAATATATGCCTCTTATATGGATTTTATTTATTACTGGAGCGCCAAATATTTATACTTTAATAAATAATAAATCTATATCACAATTTCTAAGAGCAAATAATTCTTTTGCCTCTAAAAAGTAACTTTTAGAAACATGTAAGTAGAGACATACACAAAATTTTGTCCTAAATCCACTTTTAGAAAGCAAAAGATTTAATTGCTTCTAAATCCAATTGTATTTGCCCCTAATATATTCTTTTAGAGGTAAATTACAATTGCCTCTAAATTAATAAATATTTGCCTCCAACTTAATAAATTTTATCTACAAAGTAATTAGATTAATGGTTGAAGTTTGCTGGATTATTTTTACTTTAACATAGAGAATTTATTAGATATCGATTAAAAAATATTAACTCTCTACAATAAAAGATGTCTTTTATTATTTGTAAGTGTAGATTACATTATGCAAATATTAATTTAAAAAATAGTTGCTAATATTTTTGTGTATTTTACCTCATCTATTGTGTTTTTTGTATAATATAATATAGATGCAATCGTCAAATTTACCATCTAAAGGAAAAAAATTTAATGAAATATATGCACAATATTTGATTTACTATCATATTTACATATTAGTTATTTTTTAAATTTTACATAAATATAAATTTTACATATTTATTGAGGTCTTACATTTTATTATTATGGGATATAAATTGAATTTGTAATTCAAATCTAAGATGCATTGGTGATGAAATGGTAAGGGTTCGAGCTAAAATTGCTATGCCTAGAGGTCAAAGGTTCAAGTCAGGTTCAAAACACAATATAAGAGATATTAGGAATATTAGAATCAATGATAATTAATATTGTTTTCCTTTATAAAAAATATAAGAGGCAATTACAATTGTCCTTAATTGATAAATTTTGTGACAAAATTTGTTGTTATATCTTTTTATTTATGGCAAATTTAGTTAACACTAATAATAATAATTAGTGACTTTTATTAATTGTTACTAATTTGCCACTATAGATCTAATGAGGCAATTTACTCATTTGCCTCTTAAACTTTTAGAGACAAATGATGAGATTTTAGAAACAAATTTCACTGTCTCTAATATAAGTTTTACTTGTAGTGAGTAACCCATACATGAGGCAAGTATTGCGTAAGATTAATATAATTGGTCAAATGCTATGTTGAAGAACCTCAGCCTAATCGTTCTTCCATTAAACTATATATATATATATATATCTGTATATTATACATAAATATATTATACATATTATAAACGAGGATTCTAAGACTAGAACAGAGGAAATATAGGGACTTGGGGAATTTCATAGGTGAAAATCGAATTCAGGGATCTTATTCTCAGGCCAAGAGTGATGCTACTGCATCAAAAACCCTTTAACTTTTAACAATAATTTTATTTTAGTTCGGAAAATATTTTAGTGTTAGAAACTACCTAGAAGCATGGGGTTTCTATCATTGATATTATTGAGTCTCTATTTAAAGTTTGATAATACAGCTGAAATTGAAGAAAAGCATCTCGTCTAGTATTGCGTTGTGTTCGGCGAGGCAAGCTTGGGTTCGAGAAGTTGATGCTACGCATTTTGAGAACTGAATTCTTTGCCTCTGGAATGAGGCCCATCATGCTGAAGGAAGTTAGACTTCAGCTAGTAAATTAAGGACTAGTGGAATTCGTAATTTGAGTCAATGAAATTATTACAGGACGTTTAAGAACAGACGAGATTGTGATATCGAAAACAAAGAATAAACAATTAAAAGCAAAGCCGTCAAACAGCACATTGTAACGAAACCTTTTGTAAATATATATAGCTAGAAACGCAGTGTTTCACACACAATTCCCATAAGCTAATTATAGTGCTCTCATTATGATCTGGAATATGAATTATATGAAGAGGCAATGGAAGGATTCTCATGATGTGTTCCAGAGTCAATATGGAAAGATTAAGCACACAGGCATACGTATATATGCTTGCATGGATTTACAGAAATGTGAAAATCATAAACCGTGTTCTTTATTTCATATGAAAATAGATTTTCTTTATTCACTGACATATCGCTTTTAATCTTTCATAATAAGAATCACGTTTAAAAAACAAATATTTAGGACAGATGGGAATTATAATGGGTTTTTGATCTTCTTCTTTCTCACTCAATTTTACTTTCTCAGTCTGTAGAAGGTAAAAGTGGATACATATTATACAATTCGAAAATATTTTTTGAAATTTTAATATAAGAATCATAAAATGACATTTCTTTTAAATAATTAAATAAATAGATTAAATATCCAACGACTTCTCATTTTCTAAGATCCATGTTTCAATAATACTTTGTGCCACATGCTGCTCGTCTATTTTTGCTGTATATGTATATGCAGGTCTCCACCTGATGAGAGCCCCAAGATCCTAGTGGGCAATTTTTATAAAGTTATTACTTTAACTTCCGTGCAATTAATAATAAGCAGATATAATATTTGACTGGGTGTAGTTTTAATCCAGAAAATAGACAACAAAGAAGTATGAGCCACAGCAACATAGTATAATTGTCCTACATTACTATATATATACTAATATAGGACAATTATACTATATGTGAACTTTAAATTTGACCCTTTTTTTTAGTTCATGTTCGCTTGCTTATAAGCAAAGGAGATGAGAGTGACAACCCAAAAGTTATCCCAACAACAAATTTGCAATCCAATTAAAGGCCAAATTTTTACATAGTTTTCCAATTTCTATTTAAATTTTAAAGCTTTATATTTATGGTAATGGGGAGTTGGGGAGCCAAATCATCCCCAGAAGATATTGTAGCTTAGCTTTTCAGTGACATTGAATCTAAGGGGTTGCCTTATTATTCTACTTTGCAACACGACAATGATTAAATGTGGGACTTCTGACTCTCTCTCCCAAAGTCAATTTTGACGGTCGCATAATATTTCAATTACACGCTGGCGAAAAATATATTAATTATGTAGCATCCTATAAATTTTTTGGGACCATAGAACTTCAATGTGGAAGTAGTGCTCCTCTCTTTTATTCTTATTTTCATCTTTTTATTTTTCTTTATATTTTGTTAGTTTAGTGATATATATCACGAATTGTAAACTATCAGAAAGCACGACCCTTTGCAGGAACCGTTTTCATTGTAAAATAAAGGCCTTCTATTGCATCCATGGGAGTTGTTATTGAGTAATATAAATATAAATGCTTTCCCCAAATCCAATAATATTAACCTACTTGATTAGACGGTTGTGATCAACTCAAAATTCTTCACTGTTATTTCTTAATGCCTCCCCAACAAAAAAGAATCTCAGAACATCAGGAGAAATACAAAACGCATCACCATTTAGGCCAACTTTCAAAATAGTGAGAAATTCAAAGTTTTTCTGAATATTCGTCTCATTTTTTGTTTTTTTAAATAAGGGTAAATAAATTATATCGTGCACTATGATATTTGGAAATTTTCACAAGATAGCACATGTCATGACATTTTCACTAGATGATGCGATATTTAAAAAAATATATCACGACGTAACACATCATTAATTTTCCGTCAAATTCTAAACAGAAAGTTGACGTGGCCTTATTTTTTGAGTTACCCATGCACAGCTCAACAATTGTGGGCCCTAATTCAACTTTTAATTAGGGAAATTACACCTTATAGCACGAGACTTTGTAACTTTTCACCTAGTAGCCCACATCGTAATATTTTCATTAGATTACGTGATATTTCAAAAAAACTTCATGGCATAACACACCATAAAAAAAATAAATTAAAACCCTTAGGACGAGGGTCCCGATGGCAAGGGTCTCGCCGATGGTCACCACCTCCCCCCAATCAGTTTCTCCGATAATAACATAAGTCGTTGGCAGTCCAGATTGGGGAAGTGGTGGCCGCAATTGAGACCCCCATTGCTGGAATATTGCAGTTCTTTCAATTCCGACCTTGGTGGCCTCGATTATGGCTAACACCCCCTAGTCGGGATTGCTGGCAACTTATGTTGCCATTGACGACCCCGATTGGGGCATTGTGACCGTAATCGAGGCCCTCATGGCCGAAATCAAAGAACCCCAATTGGGGGTGGGGGAGATGGTGGCCGCTGGCGAGGCTACCCCACGTATATGTTGTCTGATGAAAATATCACCATGTATATGTTGTCTGATGAAAAAGTTTAAAGTCTTGTGCTACACGGTGTAATTTTTTCTAATTAAAAATTAAGTTGGGGCCACAATTGTCCAGCTGTGCACGGATAGCTCATAAAATAAGGCCATGTCAGATTTTCATTTAGAATTAGTTGAAAATTAATAGTGTGTTATGCCGTGAAATTTTTCAAAATATCAGGCGATTTGGTGAAAATGTCCAGATATGTACTATTTGGTGAAATTTTCAAAATATTTCATTGTCACATATAATTTACCCTTCTAAATAATATGATTTTACTTAAAACATAGAGTTTAAAATCTTATGGAAGCTGTTGAATAGGATTTAGCCTTGAGTCTTAACAAATAGATAGATGACATCTCGTGATTTCATAGAAAAAAGAAATGGAGATCGAAGCTTATATACAAGATAAGCTTGAGGCGGTAAGCTTCGAGGAAAACTAATCATTCAAGTGATTGCCGGAGGTGAGGTGAGGGAGGGGTAGTAAGTGCTATGTACTGCTCATATCATGCCACTTTCTTTCCACTGAGCACTTACCCCAACCCACTTAACACATAATTATTGGATTCCACTAAGGTGTTACTGCTGGTGAAATAAACATGTAGATCGAGGGAGAAGAACTCGAATGAGGTAGATCACGATCTTTTTTTAATTGGGTCGGAGTATCAGTTCAGTGCATTACATTTACAGTTCGTGACAAATCTGGATTTTAGTGTATTGTCACCCCTCTAGAGTGTGCTGAAATCTCTTCGGATAGCAGCACTCACGATGATTTTCTTATGGAATCAAGTTGTCTGAGAAACCAGATTGATTTAAGTATTAGCCAAACCCGAGTTTTTGCAAACTTGCAGTTCTTAAATGCCTAACCTCCATTTCATATGGGCGACTACCCAGCACGGGTTTTGCATAGACAGCCAGATTTACATGTATATGGACATGTGAGGCACTTTCGAAGCTTAGTCCAACACAACTGTAGAGTGAAGACTTATAGCCCAGAATCAAAGAGGTTGAGGCATGCACTATCAAGAGAATATCCAACCAGTCAAACTGAGTGCTGACATAAGTAAATCAAAATAGCGAGAATAGACGTTGGACTCTTAGCCAAGAATTAGTGAACTGTATAGATTCCGGCTCGATATATAAATATGTGTCAACAAAATGATGCAAAAGAAGCCAAATTCGACTAGAAAGAAGGGAAAGCAGGTTTTCAAAAAGCGCAACTATGATCAGATTGCCGCATAAGGAGGTCTAATTATACCGCATACTTGTGAATGTTATTCGCCTCCTGCAAATCATGTTCGTATTGTCCTAGGACACACGTCCTTGTTGACACTGCATTTTCCATTATCAAATCAAACGTTACAAGGTTGTCTTGTCATAATGATTTCCAGTTTTAAAGAATAATAGTTTCAGAATATAATAGCTCAACGAAGCGTCTTGAGTGATTAAAATATGAGCTCCTCCCTCGTGATCACACGCCACAGGTAGAGTGACTGGAATGGGAAGTATACCATGCTGAAAAGCTTTGGAAGGTCTGCAATTGTCTCCCATCTCCTCTTGGCCCGTAAGATCTTGGAATCTTTCTCTGCAGCTTTCCTGTCCTCCCTGATCTGTAAATACGAATCAGAACATTCATCAGCTGCAACACATGCATTATGTTACAACACCCTCTCAAGCGCTCATCGGTCAGTTAAAAGATTTCAATCCATAAAGCTTCAATCCCATAAGTCAGTTGAATCTTCTCTGTTGGATATATGATCTGTAGTTATCCCTCATTCACGCAAAGTTGACAACTTTCTAGAACTATATTTGCCCTGAAATTCATAATCATAAAAAAGCTGAAACCATTTTTTGGTAGAAACATTAGCAATGAAATATTCCCCACAATTCCTAGATACAGCCAGGGAACAGAAAAAAGAAATACGAGCATATGACAGAATACTGCAATGTAAGAGACTTATTTCTCGCGAAAACAAGGGAAGAACCGTATTTAGATCCACAGTCAATGCTGCAATTCCACATATTCCTTGGAGGGAAGACAGGAAAAGGATATAACATAACAATCTCACTTCAATTGTTCTCATAAAGAAGGATTGAAGAAAAAACAAATAAAAGAGGACAATCAGGAAAAAAAAATATCATGAGTTGAGAAATCGAACCATTGCTTTTTTCCTTATTAATTTTTCAATTTCTTCACGCTTCTCAGACACTGATTCTATGACCAGATAACAAAAGGGCCATCCGATTAACAGGATTCTAGTCACCAAACATTTCAAGTGGATTATATCAAGACTCTGCTATAAAGATGCATCTAAACCAAATGCAGAACACACTACAAACTATCGAATTCAAAGGGACTATACAGCAAATACCCACGACCAACTATCGAAGGGACTGTATTCGCTATAAAGGCCTATCTTATCGAGCGTGGGCTGCGATTCAGATGTAGCAAAGCAGTCTAGCTACAAGTGCTCAGGCAAATGCCTAACAACAGGCTGTTAATATATTGCTTTTACAATATAATGATCTCGATTTATCTGACAACGGAAGATCAACAACTGCGGCAAGGCTGCAATGTGATAACTGATCAACATAAACATAAAGAGCGAAGAATTTTATTCACCAATGAAACATTAAGAAAGCTCTCACTTGCTCACTTATACATACATAAGACCTGAGACATTACATGACGATCACTAGCCCTCAGTGCAATTGCCAGAGTCCTTATAGATGAAACCGTCCCTTCACTTTGGACATCATTCTATTGCTGAACAACAAATGCGAGATGTTGATAGTGAGTACATTTCGAGGGACTGAAAATATCTTAATCTCTTAATTCACTCATATAAAGAAGAAAAGAGTCTAAATTTACAATAGTATTGTAATCTGAAGGCCCCTTGGATCAGTTTGTTGCGGAAAAATATACGATAGTAGAAGAAAATATGAACGAAAAGCAAAAAGGATACATGAAATTGATTACCCAGTTCGTCAGAGAAGAAATTCTGACTACGTCTGGGGGGCCGCCAAGCCAGGTATTCTACTCTCTTTTTTTTGAGTTAGGATTACAAGAGATATAAGCTGCTACTTATAAAGGAAATCACAGTACTTTAGGCTCCATAACTCAACAATCTCCCACTTGGAGACTGAACACGAATGTAATTATCTCTTCATCTTCACAATCAACAAATAACCCATAAATGACGGCGGCACCAATCCTCGAACTCCTCAAGCTCCAAGGCCAGTTGAAGCCATGCATAGCTTTAACTTCTCTAAGGTTACAGCCTTAGTTAACATGTCAGTAGGATTCTCGCTTCCACGAATCTTCATTAGTTGCAAAGCCTTTTTTTCCAAGAGATGTCGAATGTAATGATACTTCAACTCAATGTGCTTCGTTCTCGAATGAAAAGCAGGATTCTTAGCTAAGAAAATAGCGCTCTGACTATCGCTGTAAAGAATACTGTTATTCTGCTCTTTCCTCAGTTCACACAAGAAATTCTACAGCCATATCATTTCTTTACTAGCCTCTGTCACTGCTATATACTCCACTTCTGTAGTAGACAAAGCCACTGTCTTCTGCAACTTAGAAGCCCAAGAAACCGATGTACCACTAAAAGTAAACACGTACCCGGTTGTACTCTTCATTTTATCAAGATCACCTGCCAAATCAGCATCAACATAACCATTCAAAACCATGTTCTTGCCTTCGAAACATAGAGCCCTCTCTGTGGTACCTCGCAAGTATCTAAAGATCCACTTTAGTGCTTCCTAATGCTGCTTACCCGGATTACTCATATATCTGCTCACAACTCCCACTGCATGCGCAATATCTGGTCTAGTACACACCATAGCATACATAATACTTCCAACTACTGAAGCATAGGGAGTTTTCTCCATATGAGCATACTCTGAATCACTTTTAGGTGAATCCCTTTTTGATAGCTTAAAATGGCTGCCCATAGGAATACTCACTAGCTTTGCTTTATTCATATGGGATCTCTTCAAAACTTTTTCAATGTATTCAGCCTGTGAAAGAAACAGCTTTCCTGCCACTTTATCTCAATTAATCCTCATACCTAGGATCTGTTTAGCCTCTCCAAGATCTTTCATTTCAAACTGTTTGGACAATTGCTTCTTCAACTATTGTCAAACCTCTTGAAGTAGCAACAATGATCAGCATTGCATCTGACAAACTCGATCTCATGCATGAACCCATCAAACTTCATATACCACTGTCTCGGGGCTTGTTTCAAACCATACAAATTTTTTTGTAGCTTACACACAAGCTCACTACTACCTTCAGACAAGTATCCTTCTGGTTGCTTCATATATATGTCTTCGTTAAGACCACCATGAAGAAATGTTGTTTTTACATCCATCTGCTCGAAGAATAAATTCTCTGCAGCAACTATGCTCAAAACTAATCTAATAGTAGTTAGCTTCACAACAAGAGAGAATATATCTGTATAATCAATACCTTGTTTCTGCAGAAAACCCTTCACAACCAACCTTGCCTTGTAACGCTTGCTTCCATATGCCTCTTCTTTAATTCTGTAAACCCACTTGTTATGCAATGCTTTCTTACCCTTTGGAAGCTCAACTAGTTCCCAAGTGCTATTGGACATTAAAGAATTCATTTCATCTTCCATTGCAAGCTCCCACTTGCTCGAGTGCTCACTCTGCATAGCCTCAGCATAACATTCTGGCTCACCACTATCAGTCAACAAAAGATAATGTAAAGAGGGCGAGTACCTTTCTAGTGTATGATGTTGTCTTTTTGATCTTCTCAACGGAACTACTAGCGTACTTGGTTTTGCCTCAACAACCTCCTGGTCATTCTGAATTTTGCTAACACGTGAGTTTGAAATATCCAATTCAACAAACTGAGGGCTTTTAACCTGAGTACCTGCACTATCAATGTCTGGTGCACCCGACCTGTCTTTGTACGAAACATGCTCATTAAATATGACATCTCGACTTCGAATTATTTTTCGATTCTGATCATCCCAAATTATATAACTAACTTCATCACCGCCATATCCAATAAAAGTACATTTCACAGATTTTGTATCCAGTTTACTTCTAGCAGTAGCATCAACATGAACATACGAAACACAACCAAATACTTTAAGAAATGACAGGTTTACCTCTTTACCACTCCAAGCCTCCTCTGGTATGCCTTTATCCAAAGGAACTGATGGTCCTCTATTAATTAAGAAAGCAGCAATGTTAACTGCATCTGCCCAAAATGTCTTCGGTAACCCACACTTCAATCGCATGCACCTAGCACATTCATTCAAGGTTCTGTTCATTCGTTCTGCAACCCTGTTCTGCTGAGGGGTTCCTCTAATAGTTTTCTCCATGCGAATGCCATTCACAACACAATACTCTTTGAACTCATCGAGCTCATATTCTCCACCATTATCAGATCTCAACATTTCACCTTTAGGCCTGTTTGATTTTCTACCAAAGCTTTCCATTTTCTAAAAGTATCAAAAGCGTCAGATTTACGTTTAAGAAAATAAACCCATACCTTCCTCGTGGAGTCGTCAATGAAAGTCATGTAATATGATGCGCCACCAAAAGATGTGACCGGTGCTGGTCCCCATAAGTCACTATGTAACAGCTCCAACTTCTGCTCCTTCAAAGTTCTACCAGCCTTCGAAAAACTAACTCTTTTTTACTTTCCGAATACACAATCCTTGCATAATCCAAGTTTAACTGTTTTTAGATCTAGTAGTTTGCCCTTTGAACACAATTGTTTCATCCCCTTCTCACTCATGTGGCCAAGCCTGCAATGCCACAAATCCGCATCGCTGTTTGCACTGACGAGTGCAATGCTATCATGGCTGTTCACGGTCATGTACAGTGTACCCTCCTTCTTACCTCGAGCCACCACCATGGCCCCTTTGATTATTTTCCAAGAACTAGAGTCAAAGGACAGGTCATAACCCTCGTCATCCAACTGCCCTACAGAAATCAGATTCCTCTTCAAAGCAGGAATGTGCCTCACACCACACAACTGCCATATGAGTCCATTCGGTGTTTTAATCCGAACATCTCCCTTCCCTGCAATCTCCACAGGCTCATCATCAGCAAGATAAACCTTACCAAAATTACTAGAAGTATAATTCTCCATTATATCGGCATTAGGGCAGGAATGAAACGATGCTCCAGAATCCGAAACCCACGATTCCAACGGACTGCTGACACTCAAGATCAATGCGTCACTAATCTCCTCTGTTGCCACGTTTGCTGAGTTGTCATTTTTCTTTTCCTTTCTCGGTGCCTTACACTGATTCGAGTAATGACCACGTTTCTTACAATTCCAACACTCAATTGAACTTTTTTCTTTTCCTGACTTATATTTATTTCTCGATTTCGATCTGCCTCGATGCGAATTCCCCGATTCTAATCTGCCTCTATTTTCAGTACTCAAAGCTGATCCCGAAGTTTTTCCTGATTCTTTTCTGCAAATTCTTCACTAACTATCATATCTCGAACTTCGTCAAACTTTAATTTCTCCTTCCCCGCTAAAGCACTAACAGCTGTGACCGTTCCGCTCCAACTTTCTAGTAGAGACGACAATAAAATTAGGGCTCTTACTTCGTCATCAAAATCAATATCGACTGAGGTCAATTGAGCCGTTATCAAATTAAACTCATTTAGATGTTCGTCAACAACGGTACTCTCCGACATCTTTAGGTTGAACAGTCGCAGCATCAGATGAACCTTGTTCGTCGCTGATGGCTTTTCGTACATATCGGCTAAAACCTGCAGTATACCTTTGGTGGTTTTTTCCTTCGCTGTATGAAACGCCACATTCTGCGACAACGACAAACAAATCACACTCATCGCCTTCCTATCCAACACGTTCCATTCCGCGTCTGTCATCCCGATCAGCTTATCCTCTAGAGGTTGCCACAAATCTTTACCGTAAAGATAATCTTCGATCTGCATCCTCCAAAACCCATAATCCGATCCATCGAACTTTTCGATCACCGATTTTCCTCTGTCCATCGTAGATTGCTCCAGATTCAAACCCGAGCTCTGATACCAATTGTTGCCGAAAATATACGATAGTAAAAGAAAATATGAGCGAAAAGCAAAAAGGATACACGAAATTGATTACCCAGTTCGTCAAAGAAGAAATTCTGACTATGTCTGGGGGCGCCACCAAGCCAAGTATTCTACTCTTTTTTTTAGTTAGGATTACAAGAGATATAAGCTGCTACTTATAAAGGGAATCACGGTACTTCAGGCTCCATAACTCAACACAATTGAGACTTTTAGATGCTAGACAAAGAAAGCTTTTAAATCGATGGAATTCCAATCTCGTTGTACATTTGACCATATCTATATCGTGAATACAGTAACTATGCATGCTTTCATTGCATGATCAGGTATCCGAAATACGTCTTAATTAAAGAAGGAGTCTTAAAATAGACATGGAATGCAGAAAATAACTTGGTTTTAGACCACTTGGCTTCTCTGTGAATTTTTCTGAATGATGGCATGATTTTCAGAAATAATCCCTAAATCAAAGAATTATCATATTAGTCCAAATGATTTCAAAAGTGTGATGTCGAAGGTTTAGTGCAGTATAATATAGTGGTACTCTCTTGAAACCTAGTGTCGAGGTTTCATATAACCAAAAAAGAGAAGAACAAAAAGCACTACCTTCAGAATAGCTATAGTCATGCTTGCTTTTTGTTGGCTGCAAGTGGGTGTATAAGAAAAAAGAAGGATCGGCTCCTGAAGACACCAGATATTAGGCAAGGTTGGTCGCAAAGGGCTGCAGTCAGGTGGAGGGAGTTGAGTTCCATGATTTTTTCTCTCCAGTAGTGAAGCGCACGTCCATCCGAGCATTACTTGCTCTTGTTGCACTATACAACCTTGAGTTGGAGCAATTAGATGTGAAGACTGTTTTTCTACATGGTGATTTAGAAGATGACATATATATGCAACAACCTGAAGGTTTCAGGGTTGAAGTCAAGAAAGATCACGTTTGCCTCTTGAGAAAATCCTTATATGGCCTGAAGCAATCTCCTCGACAGCGGTATAAGAAATTTGACTCCTTCATGTTAAGCATTGGTTTTGTTAGAGGCAAATATGATAGTTGCGTTTATTTGCATCACCTAGATGATGGTCTTCACATGGTGTTAATGTAGTGAGTAGATGCATGGCTAGGCCTGGGAAGTTACACAGGCAGGTTGTTAAGTGGATCTTGAGGTATTTGTGGGGCACTTCTGATATTTGTTTGGAGATTGGAGAAGCTCGAAGGGTCTAGTTGGTTACGTAGACTCTAATTATGCAGGAAATTTAGAGCGAATAAGATCTCTCACAGGTTATTTGTTTGCCTTCAACAATCGTGCTATTAGGTGGAAGGCCAAGCTACAAGCTTCAGCGGCATTATCGACTACAACTGCAGAATATATGGCGGTCACAGAGGCTATGAAGGAAGCCATTTGGTTTAGAGGTTTATTGGGGGAGTTGGTTATGGAAGATGAAGCGACTATCGTATATTGCGATTGTCAAAGTGCTAAGGATCATATGCATCACGATAGGACGAAGCATATTGACGTCAGGTATCACTTCGTCCGAGACGTAGTGGCTCGGGGGATGTTTAGGTTTAGAAGACTAGCACGAATGATAATACAGCTGATATGATGACCAAGTGTTTGCCCATCGCCAAGTTCGAGTATTGCTTGGGCTTGGTTGGTATCTTGCATAAATCGACCTAGGCTCGAAAGGGCTTTCGGCAAAGGAGTGCATAATGAGCATATTATTTAAGTAGCTATGAAAAATACGAGTCAAGATGGAGATTATTGGAGTGTGTCTCGCATTTTCAATACTTTTCAGTGCTTTGCGGACACTCGGAGTTGGGGAGATTCGTTGAAACGATCTTGAATTGACTGAAATTTGATGACAATGCATGTAAGAAGTTGGATTCTCTTTTTTGAAGTCAACGGCAGTTTGGATTCTCTATTTCATTGTTCGATCGGGTCGGTTTCTCTAACATGACTCCATAATTTTGATCCCATGGGGATTGAAAAGTAATTTTGATATTGAAAAAAGTGATCTTTATTTTTCATTTAAAATGTGAATTAGCAATTCAATCTCTATATTTACTCATTTAAATAAAATATGAAGTTAAAGCTTTCGGAGAATGATTGACTATAGTGACATGTGCTAAAGATTCATCATTATATACGCCATTTATCAAAATATGTTCCAATACATTCATGTATTATAAAAAGAAACTAGGAAATTGCCCGAGGTGTTGCCTCAGATTGAAAAGGATGATTCGACTAATAGTAAGGAAAGACAATAGTGATAAAGCTTTCAAAAACTTATATTAGAAATCCAAAATGATGTTGTATATGTGGATTTTAACAATTATTCATAAAATGAATTGCAACTCAAATCATGGCCCATAGCGATTAGATCTAATGCATATTATCCACATATAAATAATTTACTTTTATACTACATCGGAATACATCGAAATTGCATTTGAAACAGAAAGTATGAAAAAAATAAAGTTCGTTCTTTTTTATTATTTTTTGTAGTCGCATTCCTTTTGCTTCTCATCTTAATCTAGTGGTCTTGTGTTTCGTATTCATCTCTTTACTTTCTGTCTCCCTCAATTCTCCATTCCTTCGTTAGATTTTCTTTTTAAAATTTGTTCATTCTAATCTCTCTCTTAAAACAGGAATTTTACTTAATATGTTTCTTCAACTTGAGATTTCAATAT
The DNA here is from genome assembly GCF_007655135.1 of Punica granatum. Lineage (NCBI taxonomy): Eukaryota > Viridiplantae > Streptophyta > Magnoliopsida > Myrtales > Lythraceae > Punica > Punica granatum. Next base: position 17,772,132 of record NC_045134.1, on the reverse strand, counting down.
TTCATTTTACATATTTATCATTTAGAGCATATTTAAGTTTTATTTGAGACACATGTCTAATTTATATTTGGTTTGAGAGTCAAATATTTTTAGTTAGGATTGATACAATTTTCATTCAATTTAGATAAAAAAAATTGAAAAATATTACTTAATATATGTCACAAATTGGTTATAGTTGAAGATCGGTATTTTCTAATTAAATCAGGAATGGAATGAAATTGGATCGTATCTACTACAATCAACACCAGTAGAATTGTGAGTTAAATCCTTAATTTATACAATATTTTATTTAAGAAAACATATGCATGATTATAATATTATAAGTATAAAACATAATTGTGAAAATGATATATAAACTATAAATCCTCATATACTCTCATGTTATTTCATTTTAATTTCCAACATAATCTTATAAAAGCTCATTTTGCCAAATTATATCCTACCCAATTACACATGTGCAACTTTTTTTTATTAATCTGTTCATATGCATTTTGAAAATTCTAAAATGTGCTCTTTTTTTAAAATTAATTTTCAAAATAATTATAATTTAAATTTTTGTAACATGATCTCTTTTTTGAAATCAATTTTCAAGAAGCGTGTGCTTGGAAAGGGAAGAGAAAAACATGAGGATTGTAATCAGATATATTTGAAAAGATTAGAGAAATAAAAGTGAAAGACTGTAAGTTTAAAGAAATCTTTGAAAATAAAGAAATATAGGAGATAAAAAAGAAAATGAAAATAAAAATGAGAGGACACTTGGCACAATATAATGCAAACCGTCGTAAACAAGAGGTTTTGGTCTTAGATTTATTTTTTAACTCTACTCCACTTATCTTCAATTCAACAACATAATTATTACTTTTTCATTTTTTTTAAAAAAATTTAACTATTTAATTTAAGTTTTAATACTAAATTCTCTAAACTATTCATTACTTTTTCATAATTCAACAATATAATAATTACTTTCTCTAAACTATTTATTACTTTTCACATTTTTTTCTCATAATTCAACGATACAATCATTACCAGCTTGAGCCACGACAAATGTCTCATTGAAACGTCAATTGCCATGTTAGCATTTGCTAATGGCATGAATCTCATATATGACATAATGGAGTTGATTGCAACATTTTCAAACTTTATGTATTAAATTGTCGTTTCAATTCTTTTTTCTTTTACCAAAGTCTAACGTTTTTAGAATGTGTTGTACTCCGGGAGCAATTTACCCCCAAACATGATCCTTGGAATTGGATAAGGTTATGTCGCTTACTGCCGATGGAGATCGAAGCTAACCAAAGTGTTGCAAATGAACAGATTTTACTTATAATATGAGAGTTTAAAATCTATTAAAAATTACTTGAAGTGAATTAATTTTGCCGCCTCACGAATAGATATCTTGTGGTCTCATGAAAATGAAAGATTACGTACAGTAAAAACCTTAGCAGTAGGTTGCGCTCGAGGAAATGCAAAACTATGTATCCATGCCACTTTCTTTCCACCAAGCACTACCTGACCCATATTGGGTTCCAGTAGGGTGTCTCTGTGGGAGAAGTCAAATGAGATTATGAACTTCTTTACGGGATCAGAGTAAATTTCGTATCAATCAGATCATTGCCATCTTATTTCTTATAAAACATGCGATAAAACTGAAATTTCGAATTCGATGTATAGTCCCACAGATATTTCTAAAACTTATGCCCAGCTCTCTTTAAATAGCAGCACTCCTATAAACTTTCTCTGAAATCAAGTCCACTCAGCAAACCAACATGACATTTGTACAATCGATTTCTCTCTCTTCGACATCAGATTTGGTCTCTTCGGGTAAATTCTAGAAGTTTAATTTGTGTTGTCTTGTGGTTAATGTTTAAGTGGGTAAATGTGTCTTAATCGGCTGAGCACGCAAACTTGGACCTTAATTACATAATTTGGGGAACATCACCAATTTAGATAATTGAGTCTACGTTCTAAATGAATAGTCTTCTAGGCTTTGAGGGGCTTTGGGATTCAGTTTTATTTCCTAGGTCTTAATTTGAAGAAACGACTAGTAAATAGGAAGTCACTTGACCTAATTAACTTGGTCTAATAATCCCAAAAAATCAAAAAATGGAATAAAATGAGTAGATTTAAGAAAATGGGTCTATAATTATTAGACTTAGAAATTTTGTAGATTAGGGCCTCTAGGCTCACTTTGCATATTTCTAGGCCGTAAAGATCCACTCGGTCTTTGGGCCTTTTGACCCATTTGCCTCGTCAGGTCGAGTTTGACCCACTTAGCCTGATGTGTTGAAATTTCAAGTTGTCTTACATATGTGGATGAATGATATCTTGACTAAGCCCTTGGCCCGTTAGATGAAACAATTGGCCTTTAAAATTAAATTGGTAAGTTAAAAAGTAGATCGGTGGATTAGGTACTGATTCGGGCGAGAATATGGCTTGCAAGTCGAAATAGGGCCCTCAGATTTGGATATCAAGTTCAAGGCTGACTAATAATCCCGTAGAAGGTTAGTATCATGACCCTTTAGTGGATAATAGGTGACTTACTAGCCTAAAATGCTATAGTGGTGACTGTATCCCATCCAAATCCCAAGTATCACGGACTAATCCAACTTTTAAAAGCCGGGTTTCACCCTTGACGCTTACAAGACAATGATAGGAAAATCAAAGCAAATTAAGCTTTGGAATGAATGATCTACGAGTTCGTTTGCCCGCAAAATATTTATATATTCTGACTAATATTTTGTATATATTTTACTAATATATCGAATTGTTGACTTATAGTAAATTCATTCAATTGATCCAGAAAACTATTCGACTAGCAATTTTAAGAGAAATGGGGCAAAGCATTTGTCCCATCATTTTCCTCTCAACCCCTTTCCATACCAACAGGGCTATGTTTGGTAGGCAGATAAGAGGCTGAATTGGATTTTTAGAATCCTAATCCTGCGTTTGGTGCAAACCAAGTTAGAATTGGGATATGCATATACCACATGGATATAGTATTAAGTAGCTAATCCCAAAGACGGGGTGAATTAAGGTTGAACTAGAATACGATTATTTATGAAAAGACGAAAATGTTCAAACGACGGTGCCTGCGAGGTTGTCGACAAGCACAAAAGTCTTCGACGACCTCGACCGGGCGGTGACTGCCGAATCGGGGAGCCACCATCGTGGAATCGCTCCCTCCTCTCTCTCGTCGACACAGTGTACACTATTTTCATCTCTTAAAAAAATCGAAAAAATATTATAAATTTTAGAATTTTCTCAAGAAAAATTCTTTTAAGGGCATATTAGTCCTTTCGGTGTCATAATCCTATCCCAAACCTCTAAACATACTTAAAATTAGGATATTTACCATCCCACTTTTAAATTTACCAAAATATCCTAGGAACTTCAAATCCCATCCCATCCCACTCCTATCACCATCCCTAACCCTACCACCAAGATAGCCAAAGCAGCCCGTCCCCATTTTCGGTTACGTTCTCATCAATTCCTTTTGTCTTCGCATCATATTCATGATCAATGCCATATCACAATCCCAAACACGAAGCGCGCAAATACCATCTTTGTTTTGGCGATCTGATCCAATCCCGACAACTAACACTAGATTGAAGATCATATTCCTAGTACATTTTGCTCCCAAACCATCCCTCCACCAAGAACCAACTAGCCAAAATCGTCCATTCCGAGAGACCACGGAGAGCACAGGTGAGCAACGATCTTAAATTATTATACACAGAAAGTACAACAATTTAATTGACTGACCAAAATTCAAGCCCTCAACTTTGTGGCTAAACTGAAAGGTTCATAAAAGCCCAAATGAAGCAACAGTTCCATAAATAATTTCACTACGGGCTCATTTGACTGAAAAAAAGGCTGAGTCCATGAAGAGCTAGTAGACATCTGCACAGAGCAAAATTTTAGCTAAGCTGACCGCTGGGCAAGTGGAAGATCTGATTGCCCCGAACGGGAAGAGCTGCTGACATGGGGCAAAGGCAAGGCCTTTGAGAACTCATTACTTGAAGAGCCGCCACTGGCCTTCTTCAACTGTCCAAGCAGTAGTCGGGCCTCCCTGAGCTCGTCTTCCGCTGAAGGCCCATGGCTCTCCCAAGCATCGACTACCCGCTGCTGAAACTCAATTGCTAGGGCATAGCTGCAAAAGTCCAAGAAACAAACACAGGCTTGAAGCTGATTGACGCACACAATTTGCAGAAACATTGCTGTTTACAACAAAAAGAAACAATGTGCAATGCCAGGGCATGCTTCTCATGGTAAAGTTAATTTAGTAAACAGTAGCACAAACACAATGCAAACTTCAAATTATCAGAACATTAGAGAGGTCGGGAAAGTTTAAGTAATGTAATCATAATCCATAAGTAACCATTATGCCTAGTAACTTTACTCGGCTTCTCTTCCGTACTCAATACGAGCAGGAGGAAGACTTCAATCTCTAAAGGAGAATCACGGAAAATTGCATCCTTGCTCATTTGGATTGTGACCAGAGACAGATAAGGTATTCTTAAGAGGGAAATTTTATCGAAATCCTCTACATCCTGAATTACAATGAATATGGAAGTTCCACATGAAAAGTGCATCCACGAACTTGCAGGAGAACACCACTTATAAACAGTTTGAATATTCATTTAGTGCATGTACAAATGATAGCAGCAGCTTCAACAGGAAATAAACATATCAATGACAGAAATATGGAATGGAGTGAAATAGAGATTATGTCGTGAACCATCATAACTAACAGGTAGTAGTTCATGGATGTAACACAAAAGGAATAGAAATTAAAGCATCTCAATTCCTTTACCTTCCCATAGCACTGTACGCTTTTGAAAGGTTTTGACATGCCTCGATCGAGTCTACATGGTGTGGCCCAAGCGCGACATCCATAATATCCTTTGCCACCGCAAACATCTGAGCTGCTGACTGGGGCCGCTCAAGCTCTAAATAAGCTGCCCCCAAGTTATTGTAAATGTAACCGATCCCGAAATGCTTCGAACCGAAGCACCCTTCCAACCTGTCTGCAGCACCCTCCAAGTATGGAATTGCCTGATGAACTTTCCCTGTTAGCAGGAGAAGCCACCCGATTCTTGCAGATACACTCCCTTCAGAGTGCTGCTCCTGAGGGAGCTTCTCCAGCAGGGCGAGGGCTCGCTTAAGTAACGATATCGCAGGCTCAAACTCATTCATGGTTTCATACTGCATAGATATCTCCGAGTAAGCCTCGGCAACTTCCGAGGGGGAGGAAGTCTCTCTTTTGTCGAGAATTCCACACGCAATTTCCAAGCACCTCTTAGAGTCTGCTAACTTGTCTTGCTCGGTGAGGGCCTTTGCCATGGAGATGAAGACCAGAGCCCGCGTCTCGCTGTCTTTCTCAGTCTTTTGGACCACTGCCTTGAGGGTTTCGATCGCCTTATCGTGTTTTCCCAATGCAATCTGAATATTCGCGGCCTCAATCTCTGCTCGGAGCAGATCAGACCTCATCCCCCAATTGTTGAGAACCTTCCGAGAGAGCTCATTCTGCTCGAGGGCCTTCTCGTGTTCCTCCAATCCACTGTAGATCATCCCGAGAATCCTCCTGTCATGGGCAACCTCGACGGAATTATTCCCCAAGTGATTCTTATGTATCTCCAGGGCCTTGAGGCCGAAGGGCAGGGCCTCCTTGAAGTTCAAGACAGCAACATAAGCATCCGCCAAATCCCGATTCGGCTTGCCCAGCTCCACGCTGCCCTCCTCGAACATCATCTCCTTAATCTCCAAGCACTTTCTAAGGTTTCCGATTGCTTCCTCCCTCCTCCCCATCGCAGTCTTCACATTCGCCAACTCGAGCAGCACGGCGTGATGAACAGGGCGAACGTCTGCAACACCGACCGAACCCTCTTCCTCCAACCGACCCAACAACCGATTCGCCCTATTCAAATACCCCAAACTGTCATTAAACCTCTTCAGGCCATAATTAGCCGAACCCATCAAATGCAAAGTCATGGCAAGGAGCAAATTGGGCTTCCCGTCGCCGTCCAAAGCCCTCAGAGCCCGGCCAGCATAATCCAAGATCTTCTCGGGGTCCTCACCATCCTGATCGAGCTTGAGCCCGATCTTGAGAGCGGCCAGACCGAGCTCCCTCTCGTTGAAGGAAGACTCCATCATCTTGAACGCGCCGAGCATGTCGTCGAGGGTCTTCGCGGACTCAAAGGCCTCCTCAAGCTTCGATTTTTCCTGGAGCTTCCGCTGCCTCGAGGGGAGCAGGGAGGTGGGTGGCTCAGCAAGAGTGTCGATATTCCGGGAAGGGGTTGAGTTGAAGCTGCTGCGGGTTTTGAAGAGCAGGCCGCCATGGGAGATGGAGCAGGACTCGGGGATGTAGCTCCGGGAAAGAATGGAAGGGGAAGAAGGTTTGGGTCTCGGACAGGTGAGTTGGGAGAGAAGAGAGGTTGAAGCTCTCCTCATGGACATGGCGTCAGCCTGCGAAACTACGAATTTTGCTTCAGCCGGTTGCGGGTTTGATCGCAAAACCCTTCACCGCCAAAATGCCTTCTACCCTTCGGTTGGATTCTGGCGACGAATAGTAAAATGGGGGTTGGCTGAATACGGCGTCGTTGCGAAGCAGCGGTATGTGCTCTCAAGGACTGGTGTTTTTATTGTTTTTCTTCTTTAATTATTACCAAGGGGAAAAAAAATTAGATTTACTTTTTATTAATTAAGAAAAAACACATTTAGTTCTCAATCTTATTTTTCGTCCTAAACTTTTTCGTTCACTCTTATCCTTGACGTTATACACTTTGATCACTTCAATTCTTTTTTCTTTTTGTTTTTTGAAAAGTTAATCACTTCAATTCTACCATCTACTTTTTGTTCAAAATAATTTTCATTTTAAGAAACAAAGAAATTGAGTAAAAGGAAAAAATATTTTTGAAGGTAAGGGAGAGGAAAGGGACAATGGGGACCTCGCCATGACCACACACAACATGACCCAACAAGGTGGCTAACAGGACCTTTTGATACCAGAGGGAGGTTGCCTTGACTCTCACCCTTTCTTTCTCCAATCACCGGCTATTTTTATATGTTTATATTAATATATTTTTGTGAGTTTTCTAAGAGCAAAAATGCTAAATTCTCCTAAAATGTGTTGTCTAATAGTCCTCCAGATACTCGCGCATATTAATTAACCCTTGGATATTGTATAAATTACAATTAATATATATAATAACAAACCCTCAAGCCAGCGTATTATATTTCTACTTCATCAAAATCAAAATCAAAATCACATTCTTCCACACTGCGACATCATTGGAATTCTAGTAGCCCTCTCATGTCGATATATCAACATCTTATATTTTAAAATTCTTTTAGAATTTTAATGACGTAATTTCAATAAATAGTTTACTATTAAACTAGAGTTTTCTATTATTATTATACGCGATATATTTTTTACACAATAAATTAAATATATCAATCATCTATTTTAAGAAAAAAAATAAAAATAATTATCATATATATTGGTTGAGTGCTATATATATTTATAATATATAGTTGACAGATACTCATATAAGTAAATCCTAAATCCATTTATGAATTTATTTATTAATATATGATATATATATATATATGTATATGTATATATGTATATAGTTGAGAGATGTTTTAGTACGTATGTATCTTTTATTTAATTACGTTAATAATTGGAAAATTAATCTGAATCAACCAAAAAAGATAAGTTTACATGGTATCATATACACAAGATAACAGAACCGAATTTAAAGGAAAATTAGTATACTTAATTATCTAATTGATATTGAACTCTCTATATGCAAAGTTTTTTCTTCAATGAAACTATATGTGAATTTAAATGAGCATATCGAATACACCAATTTTTTTAAAGACATTTAAATGATCCATTTTCTTTGGCAAAAAAAAATGAGCCATATTCTCTAGACTCATGGATCTATAATATTTTTATCCACCAAAATAATTAAAAGATTTATTTGTCAGTTCCCGTGTAAAGCAGGTATTCATCTAGTTTATACTATTGTCAATAAGACTTTTGGATTAAGAGGATTTTTAAATTAATTATTAGGATTATATATCTACATTCTTTTAAAAATTAAAATAATCAATGAAAATTAAGTTTGGAAAGAAAAGTAATTTTGGACCGAAAGGGGATAGTAGGACTAAAATGAAAAAACATATAATAATAAGGGCCAGGTTGAACAAAAAAAGAAGAAAATATTTAAGACGAAAGTGAAAAAGAGAATTCTAATAGTACTGTAGATTAAATCTGCCTTTTCTCTACCTATTTCTTCCCTCGAACTTTTCCCCTTTCGTTCGCTCGGATACTTCTTCCCTCAACCTTTTTTTTTTCCTCATATACTTGTTCTCTCAAACTTACCTGACGTTTAATATATTAAGTGCTTATGTATTAAGTTTCATTTGTCATAAAAAGAAATATATAAAAAGAGGGAAAATTTTATAAGAATGAAAAAATATTTTGCTAGGGATGGTGCATCACCAATAAATGGAAAATGACTTATTTCATAAGTTATATATATTTTCGCTTATTGATTAAGGAGCTTAGACCTTCATCTCTCATCTTTCCCTCTTTCTCCAATTCATTTTTTCTCATAAGTAACTTGTAATTAATTTTTGAGCACTTATTTGATTTTGTTGAAATAAACACATGCTTAAGTAGAAAATCAATTATTTGTTAATCATAATTTCTAAAGTTACTTTTGTTTCGTTTGGCGTCTAAAAGCTTTCAACTAAGTCTGTGATCACCTTCGCTAATCCATCTCTCAAAAAACTCAAACTCAAACTCAAAGATTAGTCGCGCAAGTGTGTATATTTTTGGGTTGAAATGCAGGCTGAAACCTTGCGTACAAAAAGTGAAACGAGGCATGAAGACTTAGACAAATCACCAATCATCAAAATATCTAGTCCAGCAGGGCATGGGTCCAACCAACGAACCCCAATGAAAAGCATAATTGACAACAATACATATATACTTTCATCTTATTAAATAGGTTTAGATAAATGAGTTACTATAAAAATATTTTCATCAAATTAGAATTTCAAAACTGACCAAAAAAGCTACGTATCTGCATAAGTATAATGTTCGACTATTATTTAATACGAGTTTTGAGTAAGAAATTAAATTAGTCCATAAAAAATTAAAAATTCACAATGTTTACACAGACAAATTAGCAACGTATTTATTTGTTTATACGAAACCAAATAGCATAAGTAAATATAAGGGTGGGACTATACAGCTAATCCATCCCTTCATAGGTTGGTGGACAAAGCTGTCTCCTTAGTTACTTTTCTCGCATTCCGTATCTACTTAATTAAAATTTATGTTTTTGCGCCTTCATGACAAATTCTCTCCCCATCTATTCCAAGATCTTAAATGATCATACATCTCATAATAACGTGATGAGAAAGAATTATTAAAAATTAAGTATTAGGTTTTAGATTCAAATCAAATTTTAGAATTATGAGACTACAAAAAATTATTTTGGGAGGATTTTATAAGTATTAGGTTTTGCGTCATTTCACCTTTTTTTAGTCCTCTCATTTATAATTTAAAAAATTCTTCATTTTTATGTTTAGATCGGGTAATTTATCAAGATGGTTACGAGAAAGAACATACACATTTTTTAGCTAGTCCTCTTATTTGCAACTTAAAATATTTTTAGATTATCAAGATGCCTATAAGAAAGGAAACACATGCATACCTCTTGCATTTCTAATTTTTATAATAATTCTCCAAGCTTTCCATCAAAGCAGTGAATTTCTATTATGTCCAGTTTGATACAAGGGAATGGAATGATATAGAATGATATTTTATCCTTTCATTCCATTTCTTCGTATGTTATTATTCTTAAGAGTTAAGAGAACCATTCCATTTGAAGGATAATTGTCCTTTAATTTGATGGAATACTCTTTTCTTCGAAAAATTTATAGAATGCCCGTTCTATCAATTCTGCTGAGTTTTATATAATCATATATATTTTTAAAATTTCTTATATCTAAAATTATATCTATATAAAATGATATTGTCACGACCCGAAATTTCGACAGAACTTTCCCTAAATTTGGTCGATATCCATTATCACACAAACTATTCACATCTAAACCTACGTTCCATAAGGCCTAAATATATATATCCAATCCAGCAAGGTCTAATATGTATATGCATCTTAAAGAGAGTATTTTCTCTTCAACCACATCACTAAACCAACTACACAAAAATTTCAGGTCGTCACATATACAAATACGTTCTATGCAAAAAGAATACTTATCATATAACTAAGGTCCCTACCTAGTTCTCCGAGCTGATCCCCGATATCAAAAAGTAGTCCTTCCGCGCAGCTAGAAGTTTATCTGGAAAAATATATGCAGGGTGTGAGCTGCATCTCAGTGAGTACTATATTCCAAAGCAAAATGAATTATTTATTAAATAAATATTTAACTGCTAACAACTGAATATTCAAATAAACAGTACAATCACATCTAATCCAACTATTCGCTCCCTTACACAGATATACGGTATATTTTATACATATTATACAAAAAAATAATTTTATTCAATAGGGTAACTAAATTTAAATCCTACTAACAAATACACACAACTCTTCCAACCATTTCGCTAATATCCAATAGTCCATAAATTTCAAATATCCATTCATTAGCATTCCACTTCACAACACAACCACCTGACATATCGAACTCTAGCAACCACATGGCTTTCACAGAACATCTGTAGACAGTTTCAACAATCATCACATCTCCAACAATCTCAACAATCATCACATCTCCAACAATCATACCAGACAAACAGTAAACAACGCAACCGATCAATATAGCCATAGGGTTTCAATTCCATTGCAACAGAGTTATGACGGTACCGTGACCCCACACTCATCCACAAATTCCTCATTTCATTTCTCATAAGCGGGGGCTGCCCATTATCCTCCGGCAGTAGGAGTCTAGGCGTCCATTTTATATCCCGCCGGTTCAGCGGTCTAGGCGTCCCTTTTGTATCCCGCCGGATCAGCGGTCTAGGCGTCCCTTTTGTATCCCGCCGGACCAGCGGTCTAGGCGTCCATTTTATATCCCGCCGGATCAGCGGTCTAGGCGTCCCTTTTTGTATCCCGCCGAATCAGCGGTTTAGGCGTCCCTTTTGTATCCCGTCGGATCAGCGGTCTAGGCGTCCCTTTTGTATCCTGCCGGATCAGCGGTCTAGACGTCCATTTTTGTATCCCGCCGGATCAGCGGTCTAGGCGTCCCTTTTTTATCCCGCCGGATCAGCGGTCCCATGGCTATAATCAAACAACAATCACAAGCATAAACAAATGCAACCATGCCTTCGCACCTCATATATCATCATACACAAGCACAATATCAATCACATTACAATAGTACCACATTATCAGCACATATCTCATACACAATCAACATATACAATCACACTGCATATCTCAAGTCAAAGTGAAACATAAAGGGCAATCTCTCTCAAATTCTTTCCCACCACATAGCAAGACCGATTCCTTTATCTAACTATCGCAACATTCTTGTTGAATAATTTATATAACTATTATCCATCATTTTACAAAGGAATATAGTATTCACTTAACAGATATATATATATATATATATCATTTTACAATGGAATAAGGTACTCACCGAACACCCAACGTATGGTCCACTGAATTGAGCCTTCAAAATGCTTGCTTTCAGTCTCGTCAACTTTTGCCCTTGAGAATCTCGAGAATTAACCAACTTCAATCTTTTATCATAAGTAATGAATAAGTTATTCAAATAAAAGATAACTTGGGCAGCAACTAGCTTTCCTTTAACAAATAACCAATCTTATTCCATAATCTATTATATTCAAATTTACAAATTTACCAAGCTGAAATGGTAACCAAGACATAGGAATCCAACAAAACCAACCATATTATTTGAAAAGAGAACAGGTGGAAATATAGCTTGTAGGTACTGACTCTAAATTAAGTTAAACCATCAAGGGAATGAACCCATATATATCTGAAAGAAAAGCAAAAATGAAAACAATCAAAGAATAAAAGATAATCAGTGGCTAGCTTCTGGTCTTTCTCAAATCATCAATTATATAGCTTCCTACCCAAAATTTGTCTAAGCAAATGAATGTGAATAATTTGCAAATCAGTTGATATATCGACAATAACTCCATACGAGCATTTCCCCTGCTTCCTAGCTTTCCACTCAAAAGAAAATATTGATTCAACTATTACTTCTAACTCCAGCTAATTAACCAATTCATTTTCCAATTTAGTACTTTAGGCAATTCATTATCGATTAATTTACAACAAGATATATCGAATCAAACGCAAGAAGCTCAACACAAGAATAAATTAGAATCATCAGAGTACATTCTCAAGAAAATTTATTCTTACACCCAGTAGCAAGGTTCAAGACCCAATTGGATATTTTGGCCATAAACTAACACCAATAATACTACTCAAACTCCTCCATTGACCCTTACAAAGAATAATAATCTCATTTGTTCTAATTCCTTCAGCTCAAGACAAATTAATCATAGCTAAATCCATAGACATATTTATCTTTTTCCACCCAACCAATTACGTCAATTGGAATCATCATACATAAGATGAAAACATGAACTCAATCCTACATTGAACCCTATCACGCTTTCATTTAAACAATCTCATAAAATCAAAATATGAACCCAATCAGTCAAGTCTATACACTCAATAGCAATTAGATAAGCCGAACATTTCAATTCTTATTTAACTGTATAACCCATTAACTTTATTAATCTTTTTGCTCCCTCAACATCCATAACCTAATCGGTTTAAAAACAAGACCAATTGACTCTAGAGATGCTTAATAGTAAATCATAAATCACGAAACATCAATTTATAGAAAAATCCATATCAATAGTTAGAACCCAAAACCGAACTGAAACGAAGAAGAAAATGGCTCAATTCGCACCTAAACTCAATGAATAAGAGTGTCTAAGGTTAGGAGAATCAACTTACTAATCAAGAACCCCAAGTTTAGTCATTTTCCCTTTCAAAATTGGTTCGACTCGATCGTCTTCCTCGAGTTTGCTCAGATCCCTCTCTCTCCCTCTCTGCCTCTCCTCACTCTCTGTTTCTTCTCTTTCTTCCCCTCCCCCACCCCCCCGAAACAGAACAGAGGAGAAAAGAAACAAAAATAAATAAATGAATGAAAGAATGATAAGGCGGTGGAAGGTGAGGGGAATAGCTTGGGGCCACGTGGAGCCCATGGCTCCATTCCCTTTTTATTTATTTATTTATCTCCCCTGATGCTTCAGCCATACGTTTATAATATATATCTATACATGTATATAACATGTAAGTAAAATACTATTTGAAATTAAAAAAAAATATCAAGTCTCACAGATATCTTGATGAATAAGTTTATCTACTTAAATAATCTTTTCATATTATGAAATTCGACTTAAAAATCACTATTTTTTCTCAATATAACTGTATTTCACTATTTAAAATGTATTTCATTCATTTTCATTATATTCTCGGGTACAAAATGGCACTAAAGGAAATAACAAAACGGTGGATGCAAGGAAAGGGTGGCAATATGTGACGTGTCGTATTTAAACAAGTCGTGTCTAAACGAATTCGTGTAAAAAAACTGTAAACCCGAACACGACACATTTAGTAAACGTGTCACGAATTTCAAATACGAACACGACACGTTTAATTATGGGTTGACACGGATACAATACGTCTAACCCATTTAACTAAGCATGTCTAAATGTGCATATATACTTACTTACACGATATGACACTATTACCTTTAGGTACATATTATACCTACATGATACGACACTATTAACTTTAATTACACGTTACTACATGATTGACATGATTAAAACACCATAAACGGGTGATTTATATTGAACAAATTTAGATGATTTTAGTGTACTTTCTTGTATAAATTATTACAATATGTGAAACAAATTTATTAATACGATAACACATAATATAAACTGGCCTAACCGTGTCTAAACAAGTTGCTAGAGTTGAATCCATTTAAACACGTTTATTTATCATTTCTAAATGGGTTTGACCTGTTTAAACACGAAACACATTTAGTCTTAATCCAAACCCGCTTAATTCCGTATCGTATTCATATCGTGTTATCGTACCAAGAGATGAGAACGCAAAGAAAGAATTGGAAGACAAGATGAAAAGTATGATAGAGAAGATAAATTAGCAATAGATACCTCTACCTGTTTTAGTTTTGCTTCTAGCTGGACTACGAAGAATTGAGCCGGAAAGAAGGAAAATGCGGAGGAATTTTTTTGGATTATAAGAAATCCTCGTGAATTTAGTAAAAAGTAAAATATTAGATTGAGAGATATGGAAATTTTCATTGACAAGAAATAAATGCGTAACATGTTAATTTTGAGTGAAGACAACTGTCAACGCACTGCGTCTAACCCTTACTCAAAGGAAGGGACATTAATTCTAGGACAAAGACAAAATCTCTTTGCTTTAACTACTTTATCTATCCACAATTTTTGAGTTATTATATTGAAAAGATTTTTTTGTATAAAGACAATACTGTAAATAAAATAAAATTTTGGTATGCTTCTGTTGGGGCAAAATTACAATAAGCCCTAAAAGTATACAAAAATTTGAAATTCAGTCCTACATGATTCAATCTAGCTCGGGCAATTTTGTTTGTCTATCGCACATTTATAGTCCAGGACTTGATGGAGCCGCCAAAAATACACAGCTGGCATTCCTATGTCGCCTTTAAAACATAATAAAAAATTAAAAAAAATTAAGAAAAAAACCCAACCCTCATCAGGATGTGCAATTGGTAGGGAGTGGAGTTCACGCCGATGAACTCCACCCTGGGATGAGGTCGCCAACAACCTCACAAGAGATAACGGCTGTCAGAGGGGTCCCCCACCCCCGATCTGGTCCCCCCCATCTCTCTTCCTCTATTTCGAACATAGAAAGAGATGGGAACCCAATCGAGGGTTAGGGTACCTTTCTAACCACACAGCCTCCAAACAAGGTTACTAGAACCCTCCAGACTTCCAACGACCCCTCCACCCCCCACAAAAAAAAAAAACACTTTCCATCCTCGATTCAATCACCCCCTCTCTTTCTTTATTCGAAATAGAGGAAGAGGGAGGGGGGACTAGACCAAGGGGAAGCCCCCCTCCGACAACAGCTTTCTTTCGAGGTGTTAGGGATCATCCATGCGGCTCCCACCCCCAGTAACGACACATCCTGACAAGGAGTCGGTATTTACTCTTTTTTTTATGTATTTATCGTTATTTTCTAAAGTCCACTTAGGAAAGTAAAATTGCCAATTTTGTTATATTTGATGGCGTGATGTCCATGTCTATAGGATCGTAACATCAGTTATGGAATGCACTATAACTGTCTCATTTAACAAACCTTTAGGATTGCTTAAGCTGAACTGGTACATTTAGAAGTGAAGTTTAAATTTTGCATTTTAGGACTTTCACTGTAATTTTGTTTTTTTTTTTACCTAAAATTAAGCAGTTAAAATCAAGTACCAACATTTCAAGCACTTTAAGCATTTAAAATCAATTGCTTAAATAACTAAGTAAAAACTTTTGGCAAATTCTTTAATGGAACACCAAATTATGTTATACAGTGGAACGCTAATTCTTTATAATCCTTTTAATATTAAAGCCAATATTTTGGCCTATAGATCTTTTAATGGCATCACAAACCCATCAGGCTACATGCAAAGTATAATAAAATTAGAGGGTTGCTTCCGTGTCGATGCCATGTCATTGACGTGTCCATAAATTAAAACACACTTACATGTTACTAACGTGTCACTAACATATCTAGCTTAGATTAGACCGATTTTCTTTAAAATCGATTTTGTGTCAGATTTGGTGACATGGCGATGATATATGACGTGGCAGAATGTGATTGATACATATGGCGGGAAGATTCGAAAACAGTGGTATAGTATTGTAGGAGAAAATTGTGAAATGAAAATATGAAAGACTAAAAATACTATGGCAAAATATCGACGGATGAAATTAAAAGTTGGTGGGATTTAATGGGTGAAATTAATATTCCATCATGAAAAACAAGTTTGGGTTCCATTGTAGAATCTATTAAAACTTTTTGGTAGGGTAAGTAGGTAAGAATTGGAGTTTTTCGATAATACATTTATTTAGTTTTTTTATAATACATTTATTTAGTTGCCCAATATTTTACTTAATTCCATTTTAAACCAATACTTTTGTATTTTTTATTTTTTATAATTTCTAAAAAATGAAAATAAAAAAATAAAGATCATTGAGATTTGCGAAGGAAGAGACAACATGGCTTCATCATCGGTTATCACTACCCCCGTTGAGGTTATTAGCAACCTTGTAGGCAGTAGTGGCTAAATCGGAGCTAGCACCATTGAAATTAGGGGTGTGCATGGATATCGAGTATACCAAAAACCGATCAGGACCTGCCCATTAGGATAGAGTCCGGGTAGCTCGTATTAAAAATAGAATACGGTCCGGGTATTAAAATAAGGAACTAGTGAAAACCGATTCTAGTTCCGATTCTTGCATGTAGAGTATCCAAAACCGGAATCAGAACCGATACCTGGACTCAGATAATAATTTCCCCAATTATATATATATATATATAGTTATATTTAAATATTCTTATATTTAAAAAATATAGTCACTAATTTTAAAAAAATTCTAAACCCATGTCGATATTCTGTTTTGCATGATTACTGATTATGGATGAGAGATTTTCGGTTTCATTTAGCTAGACAAAAAAACTTACAGGTTTCAACGTGGTTCCCAAAACCTGTGGTATAATACAGGTTTCGGGTAGGTTCTGATTCCATGATTCAACAGGGTAGGATCCAGTACCAAAATCTTGGAACTTGTATATTACAGGGTAAGTTCCAAGTATCGTAAAAAATAGCAACACCTGGATCCGCACACCCCTTGTTGAAATCTCCCTAGAGGGTGAATTAAGAGCAGTGGTGTCTCCAACGCTAGCCCTCGCCACCCTTGTTAAGGTCGCGGAGGACCTTTATTTTTGCAAGAGATCTAGCCAGGGGTGGTAGGAGACGACGTTGGAGCCCCCAACCACTTCGATCTCGCCCTCTCTCACATCCACTCAAATCATAAAATAAAGCTTAAGTGGAACTATCCGTGTCCATTTATTAGATACTTAGAATTTTCATTTTATTGTACTAAGTCCATGTACTTTCTCGTAATCGAAAGATAAGTAATGGCGATGCTCTCATTTCAACTACATGTGTCAGTGTCATACATTTTCTTTTAGTTTCTTATATCTAACATGATGATGTCTTAATAAATAAGTCCAATATGATAATTATCATATTTACACTATCATTTAAAAGAATTCTCCACGTCGTAACTCTTACTCTTTAAAATTTCTCTTTATTACAACGAAAATTCATTTATTATTTTTCTATTTTTAAGGAAAAATGTTTTAAAAAGGTGAAAAATGGTAAAAAGCTCATGGTCCCAGCCCCGATTCACGTTTATTTTTTAATTTATTTATTTTTCCTATGATAAAAATTCATTTTAAATTCTATACATTAATTGTATAATAAATAAAAGTACATAAATACAGCAGACGCACTCTTATATTTGAAGTGATTTAAAAGCATATCGCTACAATTTTTTTTTTCAGTATAAATAATTTACAATTTTTTTTGGGTATAAAAATAATATACAAATCTAGTCTTGTCCTCTTTTTGTCTGCTAGTCCAAATTAGCTCTACTACCTCATTTTTACAACACTGCACATTCTCACTTTCACTGCCACAGTGTACAATGAAGAATGGACGATCGATATATTTGCAAGCAGTGATTCTGCCCCAGTTCATACAGTTCCAATGGGGAGGAGGCCTTCAATGATTCAGACTCCCCAGCCCCTCAAGCATTCCATATTCCAAATCGGACTTCCGATAATTGGCCAATTTAGAACCTAACCCGACAAATTAAATCCTATATACAACAAAGAATACAGAAGGTCCACTTCCATTCCACTAGTTTCGGAACGTGAACCACAATTTCTTGCAAAATGAAATTTGGGAGACATAATTTCAATTCGCTTTCACCAACCCGAGCTAGCGTGTTCTACATCTATCCGTGGCGTCTCGGGTGGTTTACTGTAGATATCGTCAAAGTGAAGACTCACACCTCCTGCCTCAATGTCGTCCTCCAAGTTGGTTGGAAACGACGGCCTCTGAGGTAACCCCCAGTCCAAGGGTTCTTTCCCATCATCCCCCTCCAAGTAGGACGGGAAAGACGGCCTCTGAGCTAACCTCCAGTCCAAGCGTTCCCCGTTTTCTCCCTCCTCTAGACTTCTCTCTGATCGATTATCGTAATAATAGTTATTGGATGCCCCACCCCCGAACTCAGGAGGCTCAATGAAGCTTGTCTCCATCTGCATCAGATTCGGTCCACTCCTGGCCCACCAGTGGCTTCTGCTGGGAGGACCCAAATTACGAGACTCGTGCTGCTGAAACACGCTCTCTCGGAACAACACAGGTGCAACAGAAGTGGAAGCCCCGAGGTGGGACACTGATCGATCCATGGTACTTTCTCCCCTTCCCCAGAACTCCTCGAACCTTGCCTCGTCCTGAGCAAAGTCCGGTGGGGTCCACAAGTCCTCTCCCAGATGCTGCTTGGCCGCCACATCTACATTAGGATCTTCTATCTGGTGATTTGCCATACATCCACGTTGGGCTCCAAGAGAGGTGTAGTACCAGTCGAGGAGATATGGATGATTCCTCTGATCGATATCGACAAGCCACAGGGAGCCCAAATGGTTCCCAGTTTCGAGAGCATCCTGTTGGACCTCCCTTGAGTAAAAGCTGTTCCGCTCCGCATAGCCTCTGAGATTGGGGCCTGCCCACCATGCTCTAGGAGGTGAGTATGAAGGCCTAGGGCAGTGTCCTTGAAGCATTCGGTCCCTAAAAGCTCGGAGATGCGAGAGGAATTGCTTCCCCTGTAGATCAGGCTCCCATGAAGCATAACTGCTCTGGAAGCTGCACAACCCAAGAACAACCTTCCATCAGAAAAGGCATGAACGAGAGTGAAGAGAAAGCATACCACCACTTCGCTATTTTGCGGTTGCTGAGCATAAAGAATAACAACAATAACATGAACTAGAACTACAAAAGTTTCTTTAAACTTATTCTATGGAGCCATTTGGTTATTTCCATCAATAATGATGGGTCATCCCACCCTAGCCAAACGCTCACCAGAGCATGGAAAACCACCCACAGATAACCGATATTTAGAGACTGTGGCCTATAATTAAACCTGGAAAATGCAAAGGTAACTACTTCACCTCAAAAATGATTTCTCCATTTTGCCCTGAGAACTCCTCTGGTTGCAAGATGACTTGTGAGGCGAGCCATAATTGCTATTCCCGTGGTTTTGGAAATCAAACACACTAAAACTGTAATGAAACCATCAAATGGGAAAGGAAAAAAAAATAAAACTTTTAGTTAATCAACATGTCTGCACCTCAACACTTTTCTCCATATAAGTCAACAACAAAATAAATAGGTCCCAAAGGTTTCTCAAGAAAACATCCAAAAGTACCTGCAAACATGACCCACACCTTCAACATGCACGGTGAAATCTGAGATGAACTGCAAAATATCGTCCACCCTCTGCAAAACAACCATCAAACTTTGATCAGCATTATTGTGTTACCCGACTAAGTCATTACAAGACTATAGTTCATACCTTTGGAACGACAAACATAAGCAAGTATGGAGTGAGGAAAATAGAGGTCATCTCTTCCAGTAACATCATCCCAGTATACTGCAAGAGAAAATTGCACACCAGGCACGCACATGAACCAATTTTCAAACATGAAGAACCATCACAGAACATGAACTCAGATGTTCCCGTTGAGGAGTAATGGAAAATGGATATAAATGCTCGCAAAATGAAGAGAATGGAAGATCTTTTTTGAAATTGAACAATCCATGGTTAGGTTATTATGTTGAACAATCTCTGTAGCAACTTCAAGTTTTTGTGTTTTCAACATTGACCGAGATGGCCCCAGCAGTGAGCAGTGGGAACCATAGGGATGCTGGTGATGTCAGCTGGGACAACCAGTAGCCTTCTGCAAAGGCAACTTTGCAGAGAACAAATCCAAAGGAGGCCATACAGATCACCTAGGTGACATGAAAATGCTCATGCCATCCCAGGACAAATGACAGCTTGCTTAAAAGGGACCGGCATTGAAAGGATAATCTTTTGCTCTAATGTGTGTCCTAGAAACCAATTAAAAGCTGTTCCAAATATTGCTTCAAGAACAAGTTCTAAGGAATTGTCATTAAGAACATATTCCAGGAACGACATTCCAAATAAGAAAATTAATTTCGCTTTTTTCATTAAAAATAATATTGTTGTTAAAGTCATTTGCAAAGAGGGTCAAATTTCCTGAATGGATAGGGGCTCAGTAATTCCAACATAATGTTCAAGTAGGAATATATATATATGTACCTGAAACAGAGTCTCAAATTCTATCCGCACCGCCTCACTATTTTCTTTGCCACGCCATCTCTTTGGCATGTAGTGAGTGTGCTGGACCACCATAGACATTGCCCCTTCTGGATCAAGTACCAGAAGTTCGTTTGCAATCGCAGCACGACTGATAGCAGTGATTGTTCCAAAAACAGCTCCATACCAGAAAAGTTGGCGCCCAAAGATCTGCAATGCTTACAAATTTACAAATTATTAAATCGTATACAAGATCTGAAACTGAAGGAAAAACATATATTTCATCTTTTACGAGTTATTCTTACTCTAGCATCAGACCTCAAATTGACAGATGTTAAAAAGAAAAAGAAAAGAATTTTCCCATGCTAATTCTTGAGGCAATTTAATGATATTAATAAATTTTTAAGAAGTGCATGCTGAAAAGTTGATCTCTCTGAATAAACCTTAGATATGATTTCCTATCAAGTGCCTAGAAAGTAACCAAAAAATTAATAAAAAATTAGAATTTCTTTAAAAGTAATTTTTCAAATTCTGTAAAAATCTAAAAATGGAAATCCAGATCTTAGTGAAATATTTTTTTAGTTGGAATTACTTCGTTAAAATATTCACTTTAAGTTGTCATCTCTGTATTCAGTTTCATTAAAGAGCTGGAGAATTTCAGAACTCTTAAGACAGGCCCATAATAATGCGAGCAACATAACAAAGCTTCCAAGAGTTCTTATTTTACTGCACGGAAGAAGATTTATTACATGGCCTTCCAGTAGAGACTCCTCAAGAAGAGCAATTATGAGAAGAACTGCGGCAAATCCACCAGAGACGAAGGAGATGAATTTTGCGATAATAGAAACTATAGGAGATGGGAACTGCTTTAAGTAATCTGAAGCATGCAGCACACTGCTGTTGATACGGTGCCTGAACAAATGATCAACCTGCCAAAGGTCAATGACCAAGTAGATTAGAACTTCTCCATATATTAAGAAAATTTTACCAAAAAACATCGATTTAGCTGATAAGAAAGAACGCCAAGCAAAAACTATAAATAATTAAGTTAAACTACATCTAGAATTATATAAATTTTTTTTATATGCTTCAATTTTTTTCACTAAGCAACCCCATACCATGATAATCACAACAAAGGCTTTCAGAATATAAGTGCAAAAAATATATATGTGTGTGTGTGTGTGTGTGTGTGTGTGTGTGTGTTTGTGTGTGTGTGTGTGTGTGATATGTATATATGTATGTGTATACGAACCACAAAGGAGTAATACCTCATTAAATTCCCTAAATATCCATCTCGACAGATTTGACCACCTTCGTGATGATGCAGTGCTTGGATGATTATAGAATTGTTCAGCATGTCTCAGGAAGAGATATACAAGCATGAAGATAACAAGGAAAGGAGAAAGGACAAGCATTGTGAATCCAACCAAGATAAGCCTTTTCTTTAATGCCCTTGGGTTAACAATGAAGTCCCTCCGAACACAAAAGTTCCTGTAAATAATATTTGAAACCAGGTCAAACGTTATCATCTCTCTAGAAAGTAGACAGTCTTGAAATTATTGATGCACAACGCATAAAAAATACACATAACGACTACACACACTCTCTCTCACAAACCATGCATAAAGAATGAGTAAACAGAGGCTAAATTACTCCAGTTACAGCTAAATCCACTCGAGCTCCAAAAAGATCGTAAATTATTATCTCTATTTTAAATACCAAACGGCCATCATGATCATTCTGATTTATGCTTTTTTTTCTCCTTGGGTGTGATTCGAACCACCACCCACATAAAAGTTCAAGCAAGACGAGTTTCCTACTGACCTATCCTGCATCGGAAAACAGCACCCAGTTTATGTTGCAAACTTAAACCCTAAGTTCAGTATGTACACTGTATTTTGCCGAATAATGCTGGCAAAACATAAAGACTAACTATAGGTGCAAAATCTGAAACCATTTTTATAACCAATGCATAATAACACAGCTGAGTGAAATTTCCATTACCGGTCAAACATGCTCTGAAGGATACACCAATTCAAAGTCCACTCCAATGTCTTTGTAAGAATCAGTCTTCGTTGCCTTCCATCAGAACAACTCACAGCAGGGCCAGCACCAGGAACCCACGGTGATATTTGAAATGCAAGAACAGCTTTGTTGACCATTCCAATCAAGTAGTTTTCCTTCCGCATCAACCGCATGACTATATCATGGGCAGAGAGATCCTTGACAACACATAGCTTTTGTGAACTTTGCAGCTTAACAGCCTTCTCAAGGATTGTTGCCCATGGCATGGTTTGGATTTCGCTGTCCGTGACATGGAGACTGGAGGGAAAAAAAGAGAGAGAAAAAAAAAATGCCTCAGTTATGACTTACTTCTTGCTAAGGAATTTGAATAAATCTTGAATTGAATTTTAACCCATGAACTAGAACTATTCCATATGAATTGCCATCTCCAGGTAATCTAATTAAAGGAAACTTTGGAGCACCTGTTGTAATAGAAGTGACGAATTCCCAGAATATCCTTTAACTGAGCAAAAAACCTAAAGAAGCAGAATATCCAGTAAATGGAGAATATCCCCAGATACCCAACAATGATAGCTTTGTTCACGGTCAGCGGGCTTAAAGGGTGCTGATGAAGAGCTTCCTTAGCCAGATCACAAGGATTGACTCCTGACTCCACAGCATCCATGCCACACTTTGCATTGCGAAGCCCATCCCAATCAACATATAGCAAGAAAAATCCAGAGAAACAAATGGTAAAACCCAGACTGAGCAGCTCAACTATCCACTTAATAATAATACACCAGAGCCCCTTCTCACAGTAGTAACTATAAAGCCTCTCAAAAAACAGGTCCAAGTCAGTAATTGGTTCCACACTCAAACTTTCCCCATTGAGAAGTGCTGAAGGGCTTTCACTACCAGGACTTGGGATCCTTCCATACTCAGACAATTCAATCTCAGGGGGCACATCCCTAAGCAAACCTGCAGTCAAAGAGGAATCACCACGCCAATTCCATTTAAATTTGCTGGAAGTATTAGTGCCTTTTTGACGACCACTGAACATCATTCACAAGTATTTCCAGTTGGCAAATACGACCAGTCCATTCCCCAGATTAATTGTGGATCAGAACTGGGACCTGAAACAGGAAAATACTTTGTCAATATATCTGATAATCCAGTAAATAATACAGGGCAGGAAGAACACTACTGATAGACCTACAGAACGAGTTATAAAACAAAAGCTTGGCTATTAGGTATTCATGCTGAACACAGCACGAGCATTACAGATGTTATACCCAAAAAGAAGTCCAAGACATTTATAAAGTCCTCGTAAGTTGATAGATGACGACCAGCTACAAAATTAGCCTCTATTTGTATTAGTAGTCTCCAGTAAAATTAACAATAAAAGCAAGCAACATTTATTGGAGGACTGTGCGGAAATAAAATAAAATGTAGTCAAGTACATCAGATTATGCATAGGAAAGCAAAATTGTCAGAAGTTTCGCCAGCTTAGAGAACAATCGAACCATGAAATTTATGCTATCACTGATAAGTATGTATTTTCTTAAATAATTCAAATACACAATCAGAAGAGAAAAGAACGTATTGCCATTGGTGCATAAGATTAATAAAGAAGAAATAATTCATATATCTAATGCCATAGATAGCGCTATCAGTTTTACCTTTCCATTTATTGGCACAACATGCAAAGTCAATCCCCTGATGTTATCAAGCTCTCTTTTCAGCTAGCTGGTGATGTTAACCACCTCCTGTTGTAGGAAGAGAGAAGATTGTTCATATTATACTAGGAGAGAAAGAGGATATACAACGATAATAATAATAATAGAAAATTAAAAGGAACCAACAGCAAGCAGCCAGATTTTCCTCTAACTTCCAAGCTGATGGTAGTAAATTTAACTCATATCCGCTGAGACTCAGATACTTGAGCATCAAGATGCTGAAAAAAAAGAGCAGGTACAATCTAGTTCCTAAATACATCCTGGAACATAATACAAACTGTCCATTCAAATATCTTCTCAGCTGTAAAATATTGTGATAGGCTTCTGCAAACATCTTATGTTCAGCCTCTTCATATCATCTGATCAAGTCAAGAGTTAATACCAATTTATCTTTCTGTTAATATAACATATCTGAAATGCACTGCTCCATGAAAGCTGATAATAAAACATTTGCAACGTGAAGCACTACGCTTTCACTCAATGCAATGGCAGTCTACAATAATTTCTGTCAAGCATGACTTTTCTAGACAAATTATTTTGCTGGCATCTCATCCACAACAGAACACAGTCCACACCACGGAATGGCTCATTCAGCCATCTATAACAATCTCTCTTCCAACCTTTTCTTTTTTCTTTTAGGTGAAACTCTTGACTGCTTTTCAGATTAGAACAGCCATCCTCTTGAAAAAAAAGCTTATAGCTTGTCATATGCCTACGTTAAATGTGCCCCTTCAGCAAAATACTAAACAAAAAGCAATGACGCAGGATGCCATGCTCGGAAAACCAGCACCATGTTTTCGTTCACTTTATCAATATGCAAAACTCTCTTAAAATCTTAACTAAAAGCTGCTCTGCGCACGCGTCTTCCCAAAAAATGAGCAATATATCTATTAGCATGCAAATTGAACATTACCATTCTTCTAAGAAACTATCCAAATCCTTAGAACCTCAAAGAAACATCCTTTGAATACTAACCATCCTTTAAAAATATCCTGAGCATGCAGTATAATTCAACACAGACAACTACTAAAGCCAACCGCAGAACACATTCAATCCCAAAGTGACTCTTCTGAGCAGAATCCTCCCAGTAAGCAGCTTTCAGCTCATTCGTAATCGAAGCATTAACACATCATAAGCACCCAATATGCGCAAGTCAAACCCTAGCCCAAACGGTTACCCACTTTCAGTTGAGCACTTCAACCATCAATCCAGCAGAGAAACACCTTCACGCAAGCAATCTCCCAAAGTATCGGAGAAAACGAACTCTCCAGGTTCCAAAAGGTCAAAACTTTCGGCCAAAACAATAGAAGGAGAAGATCAAAACCGCCATCACAGAGAGAGAGAGAGAGAGAGAGAGAGAAAGAGCAAGGAGTCCAATCCAGCTACTTACTGATGAGGGGGTGAGCTTATTAATTATCTCTAAGTCAATAACGGCTGGGTTAATTCTGGAAAGAAATAGCTGCGGGGGTGATCAGTTCCGCCGCAGCAGAAATTCGGGTGGCCCGGGTGTTCGCCGGAGAAGGAGGCGGCGGCCGCGGGAGGACGCCACCGGAGGCGGGGCGCAGGGCGAGGGCGAGGGTTTTGGGAGTGGGCGAAGAGATAACAATCGAGAGCGAGAGGCGACCGCGACGCCGTTGACAGCGTACGAGGAGGACGACGACGACGACGATGAAGGGGACACAGCAAACTTCTTGCTGAAGGGACTTCGGTCGGAGGGGAATCAGCTGAGGGAGGAGGAGAGAGAGAGAGAGAGAGGGTGAACGGATGAAAGAGAAAGAGAGAGGAGGCGAAGTAGCAGAAGAGAGAGAGGGGGGTGGGGTTGCGTGGAAGAAAGATGAATTTCCTGAGAATATTTTAATCAACGGGAAAGAAGGGATTTTCTGCGGCCTCTTCTATTGTTTCGTTCGTTTGTTGTTTATACGTAGAAGATGAAGGAATTTTTCCCGTTAAAATTTCATCTGCGCCCTATGTGATTTGGTAAATTGGCAGCGACACCTCCTTATTTTTTTGGAAAATAAAGTCACTTGCCATTCCTCGAACGAGAACTAGCGCGGTGAATCAGCTATAGAGTTGGGATGGACCGAGAGGAGTGTCGATGGACAAACAATCCTTCGAAAATTTTACTTTCTAATGCTGCGTTTGATTTCAAAATATGATTTTAAAATTAGATTTTGATTTTGAAAAAGAACGGTATAAATAGGATCCACCATTTGACTTTGTATGAGTTATTTTATTTTGTTGTTGGTAGAATTAAGTTAAAGTTGTGATTTTAAAATCACATTTGCGAACCAAACAAGGCATAAAAAAATTTTCGATATGAACCGTGGTATCCGAAGTCTAGTTAAGTCCCACTAATCAAATAAATTTAAGTCGGCTCACTAAGGGATAAAACTCTCTCAATGTGAATTTTTTGCATCAACATGATTCGAACAAGCGCCGAACCGCTTGAATCAATCCACCACGTCGGTTTGTCTTCTAAAATTTTGATATCTGAAGATCCACAAATTTTTTAAAAAATTTTGAATGAAGTTATCTTCGGTCGCCTCATAATTTGGATGAGCTAATTCAATAGTTTTATTTGTTAAGAACAGACAATTTTTAATTTAATGTCGCTCCAATGATGGTTGATTAATCTCCATTTCTTATTAGCTTAAATTTTTAATTAGAATATGACCCAATTACGTGAAAGTTTTAATATATTGTTGCTAATTTCTGATGATTTACATGGTTCATTCAGGGAAAAAAAAACTTAACAAATTATCAGATTGTTAAAAAGCTAGTAAATTTTCACATGAAAACAAATCTCTTATGCCTCATCTATGTATCTATCTCTATCCATATCTATATCTCTATCTATAATCTATCTACCTGTCTATAAATATCTATCATTGAAACAAACTAAATGTGGATAGAGGTCGAGTTATTATAGTTTTGCCATGTTGGGTATCCTTTTAATTTGGAGGAAGTTGGGCTCAAATCGTATTAGGTTTTTATCGAGATTTAATAGGCCCAAGGACCCACTTTTGTAGGGTTTATTTTTCAGCAAAAACTGAGGCAGTAAAATTGTGGCTGATCTACAAAGAATACAAAAAGCAGCGGCAGAGAATATAGAGAAATAAAGCGCAGCGACCAGCAGTAGATTGAGCCTCGATTGGAAGGGCAAACGAACTCCAATTAAGACGAAATTTTAGCAGCAGCTTCACAATGTGTGGGGCTAAATTCTAACCGTTCACAATGTGTAGATGGAGGAGTCTACCAGATCTATGTTCAAGTTGAATGCAACTAACTACTCTATATGGAAGTCTCAAATGGAGGATCTTCTATTTTGTATGGACTTGTACGATCCCATTGAAGGGGATTCCGCGAAACCAAAAGATAAGGATGACAAGGCTTGGGAACGCACAAATCGGAAGACTATTGGTTTTATTTGGCAGTAGATAGACAATAGTATTTATCATCATGTTGCTCAGGAGACAAATGCAAAAGTGTTTTGGGATAAGTTGGCAAATCTCTACGCGAGGAAGACTCCACAAAATAAGGTATTTCTCATGAAGAAGCTAGTTCATCTTCGTTACCAGGATGGAGGTGATATGGCTGTGCACATGAGTAATTTTTAGGATATTGTTAACCAGTTAACGAACTTGGAGATAATACTACCCGATGAGTTGTAGGCTTGTCTACTTTTAGGGACTCTATCGGATAATTGGGACACACTTGTGCTCGCGTTGAGCAATTCTGCACCTAATGGAAGGCTATCGTTGGTCACGGTGACAGATAGTTTATTTAATAAGGAGACTAGAAAAAAAGGCTCTAGGATTTCCATTCAGTCTGAAACTTTGGTTACTGAACAACGAGGGAGAAGTCAAAGCATAAATTCCTCTTCCAAGCATGGTAACTCACATGACAAATCGAGGGGTAGATCAAAGTTGAAGACGAGGAAATAGGTCACTTGCTATCACTGAGGAAAAGAGAGACACTACAAAAGGGAGTGTAGAGCTCTGAAGATGAATCAGAATGGCAACGGTCAGAGCAAGAAGGAAAACGGCACTACAGCAGTGGCATCTGATGGAGAAACCTACATTGTTTGTGATGAAGTTTATCTGAATCTCATGTGTGAAGACTCTACTTGGGTTGCAAATACAGGTGCCTCATTCATGTCACTCCTCATCGGGATTTCTTCTCATCTTATACTACGGGGAACTATGGTTATATGAAAATGGGGAATTGACAGTCATGCAAGATTATTGGTATTGGTGATATCTGTCTAGAGACCAAGCTTGGCTGCAAGTTGCTTCTGAAGAAGGTGAGGTATGTTCCAGAAATTCGCCTTAACCTAATCTCGACGGGTCAGCTTGATGATGAATGCTACAGTAACGAATTTAGCAGTGGGGATGGAAGCTCTTTAAGGGTTCGTTGATTGTGGCACGGGATTAGAACACTAACACTCTCTACAGGCTGTGTGTCAAGCACAACTCCGATCAAGTTAATGTTGCTGAGGATTATCCTATCGAGCTATGGCACATGAGACTTGGGCATATCAGCGAGAAAGGTATTTAAATTCTTGCTAGAAAATAGTTTTTGCCCGTTAAAGGTATGCACTTGAGCACTTGTGATCACTGTTTCAGCTGGTAAGCATATGAGAGTTTTTTTGGTTAGAAGTCGCCCCTCTAGATGCGATCATATACTTGATCTTGTGCATACTGATGTTTGTTTCATGTCGGATAAATCTCTTGGTTGTGCTATCTATTTTGTGACCTTTATAGATGATCACTCCATGAAGGTTTGGGCTTATCCTATGAAAACTAAAGATTAGGTGACTAAGATTTTCAAGAACTTTCATGTAGTTGTGGAAAAAGAAACGAACATGAAGCTGAAATGTGTCAGATCTGATAATGGCGGTGAGTATAGGGGTCCTTTCGAGAACTATTGCAGGACTCACGGGATCAAACTTGAGAAGACGGTACCGAAAACTCCACAGCAAAATGGACTTGCAGAGAGGATGAACCGCACAATTATTGAGAGGGTCCGTTGTATGCTTTCTCAAGCGAAACTGTCTAAGTCTTTTTGGGGCGAGGCAATTAGGATAGCGTTGATCTTATTAATCTTACAGCGTCAATTGCACTTGATGGAGATGTATCCCAGCAGGTATGGACCGATAGGGAAGCACATACAAGCATCTCATAGTTTTTGGGTGCAGGGCATCTATTCACGTTCCTCGAGATGAAAGATCGAAGCTCAATGCTAAGACAAAACAATGCATCATCTTGGGTTATGCGCATGAGGAGTTCGGGTACAGGTTTGGGGATCCTAATAGCAGGAGGATTATCAAGAGCAGGGATGTTGTGTTCTTTGAGGACCAGACAATCGAGGATTTGCAGAAGTTAGAAAAGGTCGGAGTAAGCAGTCCTCACGAGATCTCTATTCCCATACCGGTTGATGTAGAACATCGAGTAGAAGAGGTACCTGGTGAGGATGAAGAAACCATGACTGGGGGTGAAATTCCTCAAGTAGATGATGATGTGACTGAGGATGATACAGCCTCGTAGTTGTAGTTAGAGCCTGCAAAAAATCTACCTAGAAGATCTGACAGAGTAAGATGACTTTCTACAAGATATCCGCCTCATGAGTATGTGCTACTGACTGACGGGGGAGAACCTGAGTACTATGATGAAGCTGTGGTACATGAACACAAGGAGCAATGGTTGAATGTGATGAATGAAGAGATGAACTCCTTGTCTGAGAATCACATGTATAACCTAGTAAAGCTACCGCAAGGAAAAAGAGCATTGAAGAACAAATGGGTCTACAGGTTAAAGACATAAAACTCACAGCCTCGATACAAAGCTCGACTAGTAGT
The DNA here is from genome assembly GCF_007655135.1 of Punica granatum. Classification (NCBI taxonomy): domain Eukaryota; kingdom Viridiplantae; phylum Streptophyta; class Magnoliopsida; order Myrtales; family Lythraceae; genus Punica; species Punica granatum. Next base: position 17,741,972 of record NC_045134.1, on the reverse strand, counting down.
GAAAGGCTTAAACCAGAAGAAATGAGTTGACTTCGAGGAGATCTTCTCACCCCGTTGTCAAGATTTCATCTAGCCAAGTCGTTTACGCATTGGCAGCTAGTCTGAATTTGGAGATCGAGTGGCTCAATGTTAAAACAACTTTCCTACATGGTGACTTGGAGAAAGAAATATATATAGAGCAGCTTGAAGTATTCTGAGTTAAAGGTAAGGAGCATTTGGTGTGCAGGTTAAGGAAAGGCTTGTATGGGCTTCAGCAAGCACCTCGACAGCAATATAAAAAGTTTGACTCTTTCATGTTAAGCCATGGCTACACACGGACCACTTTAGATCATTATGTGTTCGTGAAACAATTCTTGGATGGTGATTTTATCATTTTATTGTTTTATGTGAATGATATGTTGCTTGTTAATTATGATATGAGCAAGATTGCAGAGTTCAAGAAAGAGCTCATCAAGTCCTTTGCCATGAAGGATTTGGGACCGGCGAAGCAGATCCTTTGGATGCATATTTCTCGTGACAGATCAAGTGGAAAACTTTGGTTTTCTCAAGAGAAGTACATCGAGAAGACTTTGGATCGGTTCAACGTGGGTAATGCTAAACTAATTTCATCACTACTTGCTTCTCATTTCAAACTTAGCTCGAAATAATGTCCTACAAGTGAGACGAAAAAAAAAAGAGATGAAGAAAGTTCCTTATTCATCAGCTGTAGGGAGTTTGATGTATGTCATGGTCTGTACGAGACTAGATATTGCTCATTCAATTGGTGTAGTTAGTCGTTTTCTCTCCAATCCGGAGAAAGAACATTGAAATGTGATTAAGTGGATCCTGAGGTATCTTAGAGGAACATCCAAGTTGTGTTTACATTTTGGCACGGCTAAACCGAAGTTAGTGGGCTATACGGATGCGGATATGGCAGGAGATATCGATTCCCGTAAATTCACTTCAAGATACTTGGTGACTTTTGCGAGGGGGGGAGCTATCTCATGGCAATCAAGGCTTCAAAAGTGCATCGCTTTGTCTACCACGGAAGCCGAATACATTGTAGTGACTGAAGGTTGTAAGGAGATGTTGTGGTTGCAAAAGTTTTTGCAGAAGTTAAGCTTGAAGCAAGAGAGGCATGATCTACACTGTGATAGTCACAGCGTCATTCATCTTTGCAAGAATCCCACTTTTCATTCGAGGTCGAAGCATATCGATATTAAGTTTCATTGGATTAGAGATGTATTGGAATTTAAGTTGGTGAAGCTGGACAAAGTGCACACTGACGAGAATGGAGCTGATATGATGACAAAACCTTTCGCTAAGGAGAAGCTACATGTTTGGCAGAATTTAACCGATATGCTCGAAGCCTCCAAATAGTTGGGAGGGGGAGTTTTTTTAGTATTCCTCCAATATGGAGGAAGTTGAGGTCAAATCGTGTTGAGCTTTTATCGGATTTTAATAGGCCCAAGGACCCACTTTTGTAGGGCTTATTTTTCAGCAACAACTGAGGCAGCAAAATTGTGGCTGATTTGCAGAGAATACAAAAGGCAGCGGCAAAGAATACAGAGAAACAAAGGGCAGCGACCAACAGTAGATCAAGCCTCAATCGGAAGGGCAAACAAACTCTAATGAGACGAAATTTTGGCGGCAGCTTCACAACGCGTGGGGCTAAGTTCTGAACAGTTAGAATTCGTATTCGAGCTCTCTAGGTGCTGTTGTGGTTGGTTTTGTAAACCACTCTTGTGGGTAACGAATTTCGAATTTGGGTGATCCAAGAGAATGTGTCTCTTGAGTTTTGTGATCCAAGAATTTTATCATTGATGAAATACATCGTGTAATCTTCATTGATATTGGATCGTTGATTCGGAGTTGGTCTCGTTATTTTTCCTCACATCGGGGTTTTCCATGTAAAAATTCTTGGTGTTCCTTTTCTTTACTGCTTGTTGGTTGATTTGGTTGGTTCCTATCTTGATTACACTAATAGGGGAGGAAGATTAATCGCTACGTGGTTGTTTGGTCGTGCACACCCTTCCCAACAAGTGGTATTAGAGCCCAAGGTAATGATCCTAGGTAAGCGCACACGCTATGCGTGGAACCCACAACAAACCAGGCTCGAGTGTGTAACTCATGACTAGTGAAGGTCCTAACAATTAGTATCCGAGTCCAGAAGTGAAAGCCTGGCTTGGAGTTAGTTGTATCCAGTGTGTTACTTGCCGTCATATCATGGGGATTACAACGAAGTCCTCCATATAGTCGAGAATGGGGAGAATTGTTGGGGCAGTTTTTCTCCTATATGGAGAATGGTGATCGCGAATGTTGGAGGTAATCTCACATGAAAAATGTTAGAGATAATCCCACATGGAAAAGTTGAGAGGAAATTCGTAGCTTTATAAGAGACAATAGTCTAGGAATCTATTGGCTTAAACTTTTGAGTTGCGGATAAACCCGAATCCGAAATAGGCTTGTAAATCTTTCCTAACATGCCCTACTATTAGATCAATATAAAAAAAAAGTAAATTGGATGCCTAAGACAAAACCAAAAGGGAATGGCTTAGTGGCTCTTTCCACTTATTTGGTAGTCTCAAGTTCAATTCTTTTTATTAGAATATATTTCGGTATTTCTGAGATTCAGTTATCTTGTATAGTTAATACTGTATTAGGACACCTTCATGTACCTAATTGTATGTCGAAGATACCAAAATATATTCTAATGCCTTCCATTCTCAATCATACATTTTGCCGCATTTATTCATTATTTATATTTCATTTGTCTTATTTTTATTTTTAAATGATTAATACATTTTTAGGTGCCAAAATACTTTTAATGAACAATCCACAAAACTATACCTGTTTACGTACTTTTTGGTCGATTTCATAACAAGTTTTCAAACAACTACTCATTTTTTTATGCTCATTTTATCAATATGATATCAATTAGAGAATGAAAATTTTCTAACGACGAACACATAAGTCTAGGTATTTAGATAATTGAAAGATATCTATAGCTTATTCTATTAACATATATGAGTTTGTATATTCTCTTCAATGAATAAATAAATGCTCAAATAAACACATTAGGGTATTTTGTCAATTGGCATGCCCTCCTCGTTTAATTATTTATTTTCACATTTATAATGTATCTTTTTTAAAATTTTCACATTTGTAGTGTTCCCTCTTTTTCTTTTTTAAATTTGACATTATAGTAAGTATCTTCTTTTTAATTTGACACTGTTGCCAATATCTTTCACTCACTTCGTCTTCTCAATATCTTCTAGAAAAAAAAGAAACTCAAAAAGTATGAGCAAAGTGATGAATTAAACTCAATAACATATAATGTTGCAATAATATTTTACATGTTCGTCGTACCATGATATATTTATGATATATTATTGTAAATGAACTTAAATATATATATCAAATTGTATCATAACTATTGAATGGACCACATATATATATATATATATATATATATCTTTTTTATATCTAATGATCGTTTTCATTTAACAAAATAATAATAATTTTTTACATGATAGATTTATAAATTAATATATATGATTTAATCTACTTAAGATATATTATAATATCCACACATAAATAGTTCGCACAACTTCCCCATGGCATCACGCGGGCAAAGGCTCACTAGTAAATAATCTATGATTGTTGTTTTCCCCTTTGCATAAGATTAGGATGTGTCCTTTTCTTTCTTTACCATTTTAACCTCCTAATGCCTTCCATTCTCAATCATGCATTTTGCCGCATTTATTCATTATTTATATTTCATTTGTCTTATTTTTATTTTTTAAAGATTAATACATTTTTAGGTGCCAAAATACTTTTAATGAACAATCCACGAAACTATACCAGTTTACGTACTTTTTGGTCGATTTCATAACAAGTTTTCAAACAACTACTCATTCTTTTTGCTCATTTTATCAATATGATATCAATTAGAGAATGAAAATTTTCTAACGACGAACACATAAGTCTAGGTATTTAGATAATTGAAAGATATCTATACCTTATTCTATTAACATATATGAGTTTGTATATTTTCTCTTCAATAAATAAATAAATGCTCAAATAAACACATTAGGGTATTTTGTCAATTGGCATGCCCTCCTCGTTTAATTATTTATTTTCACATTTATAATGTATCTTTTTTAAAATTTTCACATTTGTAGTGTTCCCTCTTTTTCTTTTTTAAATTTGACATTATAGTGAGTATCTTCTTTTTAATTTGACACTGTTGCCAATATTTTTCACTCACTCCGTCTTCTCAATATCTTCAAGAAAAAAAAAGAAGCTCAAATAGTATGAGCAAAGTGATGAATTAAACTCAATAACATATAATGTTTCAATAATATTTTACATGTTCATCGTACCATGATATATTTATGATATATTATTGTAAATGAACTTAAATATTTATCAAATTGTATCATAACTATTGAATGGACCACACACACACATATATATATATATATATATTATATCTAATGATCTTTTTCATTTAACAAAATAATAATAATTTTTTACATGATAGATTTATGAATTAATATATATGATTTAATCTACTTAAGATAGATTATAATATCCACACATAAATAGTTCGCACAACTTCCCCACGGCATCATGCGGGCATAGGCTCACTAGTAAATAATCTATAATTGTTGTTTTCCCTTTTGCATAAGATTAGGATGTGTCCTTTTCTTTCTTTACCATTTTAACCTCTTATTTTCTTCTTTCTTAAGTTTACGCACAAACTTTGAATTGTTTTTCGTTTTTCTCCCTTATAGATTATTTATAGATAGATAGATGGATATCTAAAAGTGTGAAGCTGCTCAATTTATTCCTCCACATTTAAATTCTAAAAATGTCCTCGTATTAATTGCAATATTCCAATATTGCTCCCATTCGCTATTTAAAAGGGGCATTCACTATCACTGACCAGCCTTGCAGTTGCCGCTTCCTGCCTTCTCGCACTTTAAAAGTCATGTCCTGCTTACCGCTGCACCTTCCCATGGAAAGTATATATATATATATATATAGTAATAATAATGAAAAAAGCACGCGAAGTTTAAACTGTTTTTTCCCAAAACAATCCAGTAACTGTCTTCATGGGCATTGTGCATGTAATCTGTTCATCTTCTCTCCTGCCAAAACATCTCCATGTCTTCAAAGAAAAATTTTTGACGGTAACTCCATATATCCATCTTTTGTCTCCTTGCAAGTAGTTTGGGAGAAAGCTGTCGCTAGAGACAGAGGAATAGAATTAGGGTAAATATCATTATGTATCCCAATCTTTATACTAAAAAACCAAATATAATAACATTAGGATACCTTGGGAAAAAAAATCAACGTGGGGATAAAACTAAGAAAATGAGAGAACGTTGAGATACATAGTAGTATTTTCCCGAATTGCAAAGAAGCCTGTCATTCATCGAGTGGGAGGCTACTACAGAGCTGAAGATCTCCGCTTGAGAGAGAGAGACATAAAGATTTGATGATGATGATGATCGGAAGAATAGTTCCAAAAAATGGGATTTTTCTTGCTCTTTTTATCCCCTATTACCATATTGAACAAGTTCGGAGTGTTCCATTGTCCCTCTATTTGTTACTGTTTCCTTCAACCGCCAAACAAAATGATGCAAAGTATTGTTTTTCATATCTATTGCAATTGCTTCATTTGGGATCTTGAGAAGCCACCTCTTCTATCTCGTAGGAGAATGGTACATATGATATTTTACAACATTTTTCTCCTTGACCCTCTCTTCTCTTGGCCATTTAATTTTATTATAAATTTATCTTACCGTTGTGTTCATGTATACTTAGTTTTTCAGGTTGTTCGTAAATAATTGACTCCCTCTCACTGACGTAAAATTGGTTATGGAAAACAACCATCCGCTGACATTCATTCGGGTTTGGTATGTAGATCTTTATCCATATCAATCTTTTCTTTACTGATAATATGTGGCTACACATAGATATGATGAAGCTCCACTAAATTATATGAGAGTGACTTTAGTGCATAGCGAGGTTTTTTCGGTGTCTAACAGAAGCAAATTCATGAATTATTTATTTTCCCACTGGGGAAGATTATCATTTTTAAAAATTGACCCCGTGTTTAGATTAATTAGTTATTACAATTATGACTAGAAGGCATGTACTTGCTTGAGAGCAAGAAGTACGATATTTCGGCAGGAAGATGCCAACTAATTAGTCAATGACCATATGCCCGTGGATACATAAGTATTCTCTTGAAAAGATGATGATTTCTACATGATATTGTACATTTTTATATGGTAAACATCCGTTTGACTTGATATACGCCCTATTGTTTCTTCCGTTTAGGCGCTCAATAGCACAGGGGGTTTTACATGCTCCATATTTATAGCCCATCTAATTATAGTCTATAATATGTATCTGTAAAAATATAGAGATTATCTTTTATTCTCCGCATTTCAATTCCAAAACTATCCTTATATTTTTCTTGTATTTCAAAAATGCCCATTCATCACTTTTAACATTTAGGATACATAACCACCGACACCCCTTGTAATTTGTTAATATATCAACAAACCCCCACTCCTTAAAGTTGGACACTCACCAGTCCTGATATTACTGATGTGGGAGTTCTATCAGTGGGACATGTACATTGTGCTTGCGTGACACGTTAAAAATGATTTTTAATTTCAATAAATAAAAAATAAAATAATTATTTAAAAAAGGTAACCGTTGTGTTTTTTTTTTTTGGGGGTGTGAGAGATCGACGATCGGGCCCCCTGCTAGTCACCTCCCCCAATTGAGGTCACTAGAAGGGCTGGAAGCCTCCAACTATCCCATAGTATCTTTTTTTTGGTAAAATTTCAAGGGCAAAAAGTGACATGCAAAGGGTAAGTGGTAAGTAAGGGAAAATTTTGATATCAAAATATGTCCATAGTTTTAAAGTAAATTAAGTAATTTAATTGAATTAAAAACCTGATATTCTCATTTGTTAAGTGTATGTAAAAAGAGATTGCAATTAAATTATACACACATTTACTTAACCACTTTCAATCTATTTTCAAAGAACCAAATCAAGCTCATATTTTTTTTATAAGAATTAATATCTGGTAGTTTCATAATGGTTGATGGATCTAGTAAGAATGATTGAACTCAAGTACATGTTAATTTATAGCTTTGGCCGATCTAATATATTATTCAATTCCAAAACTTGCAGTTGGTTATATTAAATCTATATATATATATATTATAAGTCCGATTATTTTATTAGTTTAAGATTATTTGAAAGATATGTATTAATATGATATAATATTTGTGATGAATTGCATGTCACTTAAATAAAAGAAATTGTTTTAGCATAATTTTCATGTTAACTTATACATTATAGAATCGTGTATTATTGTTCTAAAATAAATTATTAAAATTAAATATAAAAAAATTGCATGCGAAAAGGAAATATTTGATTATTTGATTGAAGATTTATGAGGTAAACGTGAAAAAAATGCACTTTATTAAAGAAATAAGTTTTTTAAAAGGAATTTTAAAAAGTGCATTATGGAAAGGAAAATTCTATCATTAGAAAGGTACTATTCAATTGAATGGTCATGTTTGATGAAAAGTCACCATTAAATTGAGGTGTCACATTTTTGAATAATTAAGAGGTATTAATTAAAATATTCTTCACATACATTTAAAGATTGCAATAGAGATTACATGATTGTCCACATACATTGAATGAGAGGAGTTGGTACTTATGAGAAGTATCTAGATATATTGAAGGGCAAAATGAGAATTATAACAAATCGAGAAACAAAAAAAGTGAGTTTTATACCTTTATATATCGGCTACTAGAAAAGATATTAGGAAAAACTACACATTTAATAATTTAGGTTTGATTATGTTTTTGCTTTCATCCTTTTCCTTTTGTTTGTTTTATTATTTACATCTTATACATTTAAATACTTTTCTATTTTAATTCTTTTCCTTTTCCTTGGTTCGATTTTGTCTAATACCTTTGGCTATTTTTTAGTCAGATCCTCTTATCAAAATAATTATTATATAAAATTTAATTTTGATCAAACTTTTATTGCTATTTCTTTTGTCCTAATTCTTTTTTCTTTTGTTTAATTTTGCCTCAACTTTAAACTTCTCGTTCCTCATAGTTTATCACTCAAATTTTGTAAAGAATACAAACATGACATATCATGAACTACAAAATTATTTTATGAAATTAAAAAATAAATTAATAATAATTAAAATAATAACTTGAAACTTGTAAACTTACTCAAAACTTGAGTAGTAGGTAATCTCAACTCGGGTGATTTTAATTGTTAAAAGAGGATTGTAACTTGAGAGGGAGAGAGAGGTCGTGGAAGGGGACCACACTGGGCACCACCGCCCTAGGGGAAGTCATTTTAGTGGTATACCTATAGATCTGTCAACATCTCTCTTCGCAATTATAGCCACCATTGCACTTTATGACATCATTTTTTGCATCAAGGGTCACCACGTCCTTAGTCAGTGTGTCACTTCCACCTCACAAGTATGATTGGTGTCTATCGAGCCACAATTGCCTATATTTTCTTTATACTTTTCTATTTCTTTGCTCGTAAATTCAGTACTCCCAACACAAACTACCATTGCCCTTGCCAACATTCTCCATGACTTAAACCCCTGCTCATTCTCTCAAGTAGGTTCATGATTTTCCTTTTATTATTTTAAATTATTTTAAATTATTTTTGTTTTACATTTGAAAATAATTTTTATTTGAAATTGTCGCATAGGCGCTTTTATGGAAAATTGAGTGATAGAATTATAAGAAATAAAAATTTAATATCAAGGAAAATTTGAAAAAAAAGAATTAGGATGAAAAGTAGTTACAAAGGATTGCCGACTGTAATTAAAGTTTTCTCTAAAATAAGTTTGATAAGAGGATGAAAATAGAAAGTAATCAACGGTATTGTATGAAAAAAAATAAAAAAAAATGAAAGGGACTGAAACATAAAAGTAGTCAGAGCTATAGGATATACACGAAGAAAAAATAGAGAAATAGAACTCGCAAAAAAAAAAGCAACTAAATCTAGAGAACCAAATATATGGTTTTCCAATTTCCCAAGATTATAAGTAGTTTCATATCAAATCGACTATTCAATGAATCGAGCTTGAATTTTCATATCGAGATTTGCTTGATAGAAGATGGGTATTTTGGTTGTTATGTTTTTGGGTGATATGTGCATCAGAGTTTTATTGAGCGCCATTTTGTTGTCTCCCTTAGAGTTTGATGTACTTTATTAAATTAAAAGTAGTGTTACGTTACAAAGATGGGGGTTTGGTACACTAGCCACCATTTACTTAGGATCAAAAGGTGTTGGTTCGGTCAATGTTATCAGAATCGGACCTGACGGTGAATCAATCGAGGCATAAATTTATGGGTTTATGAGTCGGACTGCATATTTAGTTTAAATTAAATAATACATATATTATTAAGAAAAATGTATGATAAATAATAGGGTTAATGCCATAAAAAATCACAATCTTTTGCCAAATTCCTATTTTTAGCACAACTTTTTAGAAATTAAACAGAAATGTACGACTAATCGTTTTAGCTGCATGTCTAGTAAGCGTTAAATATTCCATCTATTTTAACGGTAACAACTAACTTGGACTTAACGGTGCCACGTAGTGCAACATGATTGGACGAGTGGAGCTCACATAATTTTATTTAATATAAAAATATTCTGAAAATTAAAAAAAAAAGGTCATCGCCAGTGACCCCGATTGGGGGGTGGTGGCTAGTGGTGGTGGCCGTCGGCAGGGCGTCCACCACCGGCCCCTTCCCCACCTTTCTTTTCTAATTTTCATAATTTTTTTATTAAATAAAATGATGTGGGGTCTATTGATCCAATCATGTTACATCACGTGACACAGTTAAATCCAAGTCAGCCGTTACCGTTAAAATAGACGAAAATTTAACATCGTGTTAGATGTGCATATAAAAAGATAAATCGTACCTGTCTATGCGATTTCCAAAAGCTCTTGCTAAAAATAGGAATTCGGTAAAAGATAATGTTTTTTTATGTCATCAACCCTAAATAATAATATATACTCAATAATTTGAAGATAATACAAGAACTGTAAAAGAAAATATTCTCACCAAGTTCTTTGCGTATCTGTACTCTATTTGCCCCTTTGAAAGAACAAAAATAATGAATTCATATAAGATGGAAAGTTGTTCTGTAATGGATGCTAATGCTAATACTACATACAAACTCTAATTTGGTGGAGAGATAAAATTATTTTGATGTATTCAACAAATTAGCAAATGAAAAATTAAATATTAGTTTTAAAATAAATTTTTTTAAAGATATAACAAAAACAATAAATGTTCAAAGATATATAACAACAAATGAGGATGGCTCAGGCGGTAAGACGGGTGCATCACAAGGGAGACCAAGGTTTGAGTCTCCCCCTGTGTGGCGGATTTCATGGGGAAGGGCGGATGTGCATTGCACCGGCCTCTAGGGGGCGGGTGCATTCCGGCCTGTGTTCCTCATCTAAAAATCCATCGATAAATTTAAAAATATTAAAAAATAAAAGAAATTCTAACGAAAAAATTTTAAAAGTACTATAAAAATAAAAAAGAGAATTTTCAAGGGCTTTTCCCTTGGAAACTACTGATTTCCCTCATAAATTCCATCAGTAATCCCTCAAAAAGGATTATGAGACCAATCTTTCCGAGGGAATGAATCCCTCATAAATCCCTAGGAATTCTGCTGGTAACCATATGGAGTTGAGAGAATTCCGAGGGACATGTCCATCGGTAATAGCAAACATTTAGTATCAAGAGATTGAATAGAAATATGAGGAAGTATATTGACAAAACGGGCCCTAATAAGAAATATTTGAGAATTTCTGTACCTAACACCAAATATGTCTTTTTCAGCACTTGAGTTAACAAGTAAGATAAAATGTGGGGCCAAAATTTTATCTTTTACCCTATTTATTCAAGGCACTTCAAATGCAAATTAATAAATAATAACACGTTATAATACATCTCTTAAATTTTTTAACATTTCATTGGTTCAATGGACCCACTTTCCCATATGTGGATCAGCCCTGCTTTAAAGGTTCGGCATAAATTTACCTATGGCGGTGTCTTATGAAGCATCACCCTAGGGGTACCTTGACCAATGCGATTTAGTGTTGACATAAACTTAATTTTACCTGACGCTTTAAAATGATCAATCTATACTAGTATTAGCCGGCGCTTTCAAAGAATTATCGCCAAGCCTATACCTAAGGAGGTTCCTCTGATGCTTAAAAAAGCATCAATCCACTTTTGTTGATGTTAAAAAATATCGGGAAAAGTTTTAATAAGCGTTAGCCAAACCCTTCTTTTGTAATGTGTAGTGCCAATTCAATATTTATGACAATAATATCAAGAGTACACAAAACTTTTTATTAAAAAACTACATTCTGGAGTTAAATTCATTATTGACTCATAATGTTTCAGCTTCCTTTTTTCATTTTTAGATGTGAAAAGACACCGAGAAGACAAAGTGATAGTCAAACAAATATTGGCAATAACATCAAATAAAAAAAAAGAGTAAACTAAAGATTTGGTTCTTCAGAGATGCATGTTACATCAAATCCGACATTAAAATTTTTTTTACATCAAATCCGACCTCAAGAAATTTTTTATATCAAATTGAACCTTGAGAGATTAAGTGTACATCAAATTGAAACTTGAGAGATTAAGTGTACATCAAATTCGAACGTAAGAAATTTTTTACATTAAATTGAACTTTGAAAGATTAAGTGTACATTAAATCCGACTTTCCGTCAGAATGCCGTCAAAAAATGGATGGAAAAATATGATCTGACATTCGACAGCTGATGTTGCATTGTTTGATTGTTTTCTTCCATTTTTTTTATTATTCCCCATTTCTGTCTTGTTTAAAAAAAGTATTTCCTACAGTTTCCTCACTTTTCAGTCGGAGGCGGGAAAAACTTCCTCCTCCCTGCGTGTCCTCCTCAATCGCTAGTGCTCTAGGCGTAGACTCGCCAATCACTACCGTTGTAATCTCTCCGTCACCCTCTCTTTCCTTACCTCTAGCTCTCTATGCTTTGCCCTGCCTGATTGTATCGTGTGCCCTGCGCGCTTCTCCGCCGCACCTCTATGCTCGAGGCCCATCTTGTCCGATTCATTTTCGTGTCGATGGCCACTGTTTCATTGCCGATTAGTTTTCTCTGCCCAAAATGTAGATTTATAGGAGAAGTTCGTCTTTCTTCTTGACGATTGCGTGTGTGTCGGTTACGTTTTGTCATAATGCTGTGACTTTGATGAAAAAAATTTATTGAGGTTGGATTTGATATACACTTAATCTCTCAATATTCAATTTGATGTAAAAAATTCTTTGAGGTCGAATTTAATGTACACTTAATCTTTCAAGGTTCAAGTTGATGTAAAAAAATTCTTGAGGTCGGATTTGATATACACTTAATCTCTCAAGATTCAATTTGATATAAAAAATTTCTTGATTTAATGTAACATGCATTTTTAGAGGACCAAATCATTGATTTACTCTAAAAAAAAGGATATTATCAATGTGAAAAATGAACAATTATTTGAGAATTTATTTATCCTTTAGAAAGGAAATAAGAACTCATATAATGTTATCTTATTTTCTTTTTATGTTGAAGATGATATTTTAGCACAACAATATTGTTATTATACTATAGCTAGAACTAGTCACCAACCCGCACATTCTGCGGGCCCTTATTTTTTGTCTTTATAGTTATTTATTTAAATAAATTCTAAAAAAATACGTTGTAATCGTAATAATCATATTTACAGCTTATTTATTATAAAACTAAATTAATTTATTAAAGGTAGAGGTTATTCATTTAAATTTTTATATTTATGATTATATATATTAAATATATTAATGTAGGGAAACGAAGAATCGATTAATTAAATGCCATCAAAATTGCTCAAATGCTGATGTGATAGATTTTCGTGAAACAAACTTATGCCTCTCAATGGATGATATCGATAGCCTACCTTAAATACCTCAAATTGATAAATGTAATATGATATAGATAAAATATACCATATAAATAATTATCATGTTAGAATTAATGTGATTAAAATTTTAAAATGTACTAAGAAGTTAAATTTACTTGTTGTGCCAACAGTAAAAAAATGAACATTTATTTTTTAGTTAATAGTTAATCGTTATTATATTTTGTTCATCGTGAATACGTGATTAACTTTTTTTATATCGCAGATCCATTTTATTTTTTATTTACCGCCACTAAGTTTTTGTTGTAATTATCATACTAAACTATATGCTAATACAATATCTATTGAAAAGTTAATTGATCACATATTTAGGATTTCAGAAAGAAATTAGCACTTGCCACTAATCTATAAAATTGTGGTAATATAGAAATATGAAAGCAAAATATTTTTACTAGGTGGACATTATAAATACTAATTACAGCAAAATATGCAAAACCAAATTCGTATTAGAAATACTACGCATTTGTAAAAGTATTATGAAACCACTTAAGTCTGTCTAATTTTATTAAGAATTACGGAATTTTTAAATTCATACATATATTTGAAAACCTTCATTCATGCTGTGTCTAGAAATATTAATTTCTAAAAAAAAAAAGAAAAGAGAAAAAAGGGTGACTTCATAAACCGGGTCGGGACCCACATTACCCGACTTATATAGTAATCCAAGAACGGCTCTGATGTGTTTCCAAACAAAGCCGTCTCGCGGGAGCCAACAGGACTATTTAGCGGGAAATCCGACGTGGCACCCGCGCTCCACGTCACCCTTCCCGCCAAAAGGAAGCCCTAAGATCCGTACTATAAGACCCCTCTCCTCCCGCTCCCACACAAAGGACTCTCAATCCGTCCACTCTTCTTCTTCCTCTTCCTCTTCTTCATTTCTTTCCTCTCCTCGTCAATGGAGTCTTCAGGTTCGACCCCGATTCCATTCAAATCGAAGAAGACCTTCACCCCGGTCTCGAAGACTAAAGCCGCCGGTGAGGCCACATTGAGCTCCAAGACCCCAGAAAATAAGCCCCCGCCTCCGATAATCACCAATCGGATCAGGAACAGAGGCGTGGCACTCTCAGTTTCGGAGGTGAGGAGAAAAGCCGAGAGCCTGCGGCAGTCGAAGAGGGACAAGACAAGCTGCGAAAACAAGTCTGCCCGGAAGCAGATCTTGTCCTGGGAGAGCCCCGTTAAGAAGCCGAAGGGATCTGATAATAAATTGCCCGAAAAGTAAGCTCCTTTTCACGAACTTCTCTGGTTTATTAGGCTGCTATTGAATGCTTAATTTTGGGCTCTAATGATCTTTTTGGTTGACCGTTACCATTTCGATATTTTATTTGAGTTTACGGAATTATTATTTTTATTGGATTAATTTTGAGAATATAATGGCTGTTTGTGTTATCAAGTCGTGAATGGGCGAATTTCGCAAGCGACATGTACCTGTTGTTGTTATTGCCGTTGCTGATTTCATTTCGTTTCGATTTGGGTGCTTTTGGTTAGGTATGAGATGTTGAATCGGTTCTTCTGTAACTTGGACGATTCGGTCAAGTTGTTGCGGTTGAGAGCTTCAGCCCCGACCTTCGCTGTCTTATCCAAGCAGATTGAGTGTTTGTCCGACAGGTATTCTAGTAATCCTACTAATTGTTCTTACAGATTTTACGTATCTTATCCGCTTGTCAAATGACTTGTTCTCTTTAGTCTGGAGGCTCTGTTGATGTCTTGTCCTTTGATTGCTCCTGAGAAGCGAGAAAGGAATGCAAAATTAATCGGAAAAAAGCAATCTTTCGATATCTCAACTCATGAAATAATTCCTCCCGTTCGTCCTCGTATTTGTTCTTTCTAATACTCACAGGAGGTTTACTTACCGGCACCTGTCTCAATTGAAGTACATCTTACCCGAGGTGATCGAGATAAAGAAGGATCTCGTGTTTGACGAACAAACAAGTTGTATGAAGCCAGATCTTCGTATTACTTTCAATGCTGAAGCAGTTGAAAAGGATGGGAAGTCGGGATCGGAGACTGGCCGTGTGGGCCTCCGGAAGCTCTTCTATACTCGATTGTCGGATTTTATTAAAACGCATCCCAAGGTACACAAATATTGATGTCAATTCTGTCTGCTCATGCCTTGTGTGTTACTTTAGTAATTTCTGACTATTGATCACTTGCCATGCTATCAACTTTTATAGACATAAGTAAAGTCTGGCAGAAATTGGCCAATCCATGGAACTGTTAATAGGCTCTTTAGTTTTCACCTGGTTGCCAATGCGATTCTCGAACATTTATGGGTTTTCTTTGTCAATTTTTTGGAAACAATCCTTCGAATTTGGAAGTAATAATCGGTTTGAAGAGATTGATCTGCTTGCATTCTAGTGCTGGAAGAAAGGCAAATACGTGTCGTGTGTTTTTCATCGCGAAGAACAAGACTGTTTGTTTGCTCTCCTGAAAAATCCGAAAACAGAAGACTTCAGAAATGCACCTGGCACACAAACAAAAGGCTGAAAATGGTTTCTATTATTAAGCAAATTACTGGTTAGCATCTGCACGAAGTGCAAAAAGGCATACATTCTTATTAACCATTCTTGTTTTGAAATCAGGGAGAGGAGATTCCGGAGGAACCACTGCCGCCACCATTCAATCATACTGACATGCGCAATAGACATTCGGAGGAGACCCCTTCCATCTCCTCTTCATTGCCTCCCAGGATACCAAGTGAAGACCACTCACAGTTCCAAGCTGCCCGAGCATCTCATCTTGTCCAGAGACACTTTTCACGAAAGAAGACTGCAGATACATCTGCTAAGGCATCCCTCGAAGAAAGCATGGAGAAATCTAATTCATCAGATGCTAGAATCCCAATTCACGAGAAAACCTTGAGTTGCCCCACAGCCACGCCAATCAAACAGGCTAGCTCCCTTAAAAATGAAGACAACACTCCAGTTAGAACTCCTCATGTAGAGTCGACTCCTCCAAAACTTGCTTTGACTCCGGTCAGCATAATGGCTTCAACTCCTGCACTTAACCCACCCCCAAAGAGATCTTGCTTGAGTCCTGAAGATGGGCCCACCAGCACACCTCCTAGCAAGTTGCTTAGGCGGCTTCCCCGTAACAGGTCGCTTAAATTCGACAGTCCAATGAAGAGCGGGAGGGTACAAGAGGAGATGAGCTTAGCAGATGATGATGTTACAAGCAGCGATGAAGTTCTAGATATACTTTCAGATGATCTTGTTCAATCGGTAAGCACATTGATATGATTTTAGTTATTCAACTGAAAACTGTTTCCGTTTTGCGTTTTTGTATCACAGCTGATGTTTGTTGGGATTCACATTTACAGATCAGAGAGAAGGAAAGAAAAGCTCTGGAGGAGAGAGATCCTGCGATTTCACGGGCCAAGAGGAGGCGGGAGATAATTGCAAGCCTTCCGAAGCTTTTCAACACGGTCCTCTTCTTATTCCAGTCATCCAAGCGGTGTGTGATCACTAGGGAGGAGATCATTTACCAGATCATTGCAAGTCGTCTAGACATGGTCGATAGAAGTAAGCAACACATTTCTAGCCTAACAAGATTAAGAACAATAGTCGAACATTTTCTTTTCCTTTTTTTTTTTTGGGAATATAGTATATCTGATTGAAGATTCAGGTGTGTTAATATTTCCTCAATTTACTGAATGTTTGATGCTTTTGTGTTCTCAGAGGAAGTAGAGGAAGAACTTGAGATGCTGAAGGAGTTAGCACCAGAATGGATTTCAGAGAAGGTGGCATCTTCAGGAGACATGCTTTTCCGGTAAGTTTTTCTTCATCAAGCATATCTTGGAGTACTCGAGAGTTTTCATGAAAATTAATGAATCTCTCATCAATTTGGTGCTTTACATTATTCACCACATAATCAGTAGATGGAATTGGGTGCGGAAGAAATGTGTCTTTATTGCCATGGACGGTTTCTCTTTCCTTTTTCAACGGAAATGAAGAAAACATTTTCTGCAACTATTTTCTGTAAATCAGGCGAAATTGTGACATTAAGATTATCTTTTAATCTCTGTTTTTATTATGCAAATGCAGCGTCAACAAGGCCGTGAGTCCTAGTACGATACGAGCACAACTTATGGAAGCCAAGTAAGATATGACGAGCATGCAGAATAATTATGTGTATATCCAACGATGAGTTATGCGGAAGAAGGATCAAGGAATTAAAATCTATTATGCAGCAATCTGATCATAGATATGGCCTTTTTGTAAATTATGCTTTCCGTTCTTTCAGATCGAATTCGGTCTCTTTTGCAACATTTTGTTTGATTTCTACGTAGCAAACTGGAATCTGTACAGTTGAGTTATCTTTGACTAAATACTTCTAACTTCCGTTCTCGCTACACTACTTATGTCAGCACTCGTTTTGACGGACTGGATATTCCTATTAACAATGCATACCTCGACCTCGGATTCTTCAAAAAAACGAGTTATTGAGGTTACCACAATTCTGTCAGACTGAGGTTCTTAAGTGCATCATATGTCCACGCATCTACATGTAGATTTCTCCGCAAACCCGGTCGAGTAATTGTACGTATCAAGCAGATGTTAGTTTGGACCCACTAAGGAATTCTAATGCAGGCATCCATGAAACGCAGGTCTGCCCAATAATCCATTTTTTCGTATCGACTTGATTTGAAAGTGGACTTGAATCGAGAGAAATCATACGAAGAGATTTCAGCAGACCTTCAGAGGGATATCGGAGGGACTATACATTGCAATGCACTGAACTGATTAATATGAGATCTAATTTGACCTATTAAAAAGATTGCGATCTCGTTCTTCATTTCACCGGGTAAGGAACACCCTGGTTGAACTCAATAATCATGTGTTAAGTGTGTCCGCGTAAGTGCTTTAATTTTTGCTTGAATGAGTCGTTTCCTCGAGCTCAACCTATGGCTCAGGTTTTCCTCATGTGTAAGCTTTGATCTCTATTTCTTTTTCGGTAAGACCACAAAGTCCCCTCTATCTATTTGCTAATAAGGGTCTCAAACTACTCCTCATTCAATTAGATTTTGAACTCCTATATTGTAGGTAAATCAGGTCATTTACAACACAGTGGTTAGCTTCGATCTCCATTAGAAGTGAGCTGTCGAACGTTATCCTTCCGAGGATTATATTGGGCAAATATATAAAAGCAGTGAAGCGGGATGTGATTGCACCACATATGACTTTTCCTGATACCTTCAGCTTGTGGTTGAGTGTGTTTTCGACTATTTGGCCATAATGATCACATAATCCGCTCGTGGTTGAGTGTCTTCTTTAGTAACATGATAAGATTACTTATTGTATTTATTATCCTTGCTGATTTCGTTATCCTTCGTGTGACACTGAATGGGTCCTTCTATAACAAAATTTGCTCAGGTTATGTCCAAGAAGAGCACTGATCCCGACCTCGACTGTTATATTCAGGTGCAAAAAGATACATACATACATACATACATACATACATACATATAATATAAGTAAGGATGAGGTGGCCCGGTCGGACAATTATTTGGAGCTTCATGTTTTGCTTACAAAGGACTACATCCCTTTATCTTTACACAAGGTGACGATCAATAATCGAAAACACCAAAAGCTAGCTTCAGTCTGATATGTAAAGCAACTGCGATCTAGAGCTTGAAATTGAGGGGCTGAACTGCATTTCTGGACCGCCGACCGTGGGAGAAGGAAAAGAGCGATCTTCGAACTTTGCCATTTCGTCCTTCACTGCTCCCGCTTACCTCACCTCGATTCTTACCTTGAACTGCTGCTTGAACTGACAGGTAGAGATGTCTGTCTGCTGCGGAATCTAGCGAGAATGATCTTCTTATCATCGGTTGGACCATGGAAGACGACTCATCCTGTTCATCTCTCATAATATCAATACACTCATCACCCATACTCGAACCATTAAAAGACTTGTGCTTCAACTTATGAGTCGACCGTGATTGTTCTTCTCTTGAACAATTTCTCTCGGCCTCTCTGTCATGCGGTATTGCATCTTCTCTTCCCATAAGTTCGATTACCACAAAGTTTTCATCTCCGCCCAAGAGGGAATCAGGATAAGACTGGCAATCTTGAGGGGACGAGCTAGGGGCAACAATGTAGTCATTATCCGTGCACAGACCAGCGCTGCCCAAGATGCCTGTCCTGCACAGCGGGCAGTTGGCGTTACCCCGGAGCCATATGTCGATGCAGTCCGAGTGAAAAGCATGGCTACAATTGGGCAGAGCCCTCAGCACGTCTCTCTCTTGAAACTCATTGAGACAAACCGCACAGCCGCTGAAGTTAATCCTCCCTCCCGTGTTGGCTTCTCCTCGGACAAAGTGAAATGCTGGGATTTCATGGATGGAAGTCCCGTCGAGGCCTTGACTGGCCCACGCTGCGGGGGAGAGGGCTATGAAGGAATCCTCTTCTCCTCGTGGACTCTGGAAGATGCAGCATATCCACCCACTTATCAGACCAAGTCGCGGCCCATTCGAGCAGCACCTAGCAATAAAGAGTGCCCAGTAACCTACCAGCAAGATAGCTGTCACGGTTATGCTTGCTATCACGATGGTTAGGATTGGGAAAGTTGAGACCGAGGTGTGCGGGTGGCTTCCCTTAATGGAGGAGACTACTTGAGCTTCCATAGCAGATTTCGGCTTTGAGTTTGGGAAGGGAATGAAATAACAAACAAAACCCTCCGATCGATAAACCCAAATATAAGGTTGAGGTTGGAGTTGGAAGAATATGAGCATTTGTCTAGGAAAAGCAAAGTGATTGAGATGTGATCGATGATGATGGGGTTAGCCCACAAGGAGACCATTTGGGTCCAAAATTCTTCAAGATATGCTGTGGAGATGATCAAAACCCCTCATTCTATCTTCACGCTTAAGAGTAATGAGCTAAAGAAGAGATGATGACAAGCTGAAAGAAATGATGGGATTACTCATGTCATGCAATTGTACTTATCTTTTCAATGAAACACGAGGTATACTTTCAAAAGAGGGTATAACACAATGTCATACTCCATCGCCTGATAACCAAGAGATTTTAGACTCAATAATTAGTGAAAGTACCAGCGCTCCTTTATATTAGAATTTTTATTTCACTGAACTAGGCTCACGAACCACTTTTGCAACCAAAAAAAAAAAACTAGCTTATTAGCTTAATTAATTTCCTCTCGGACACTGGCTTGATTTTGACCGCAAGATGTTTCCATTATATACTTATCTTTTCGTTTCAGGCAGTAAAGGAAGTATTTAATCTTCTCCCACTCGTTCAAATGCGTGATCGAAGTGATAAGGTGATATTGTTTCAAGTTTTAATCTTCCCTTACTCGTTCAGTTACCTTCACGCTTGAGGTCAATGTTCGAGGGCTGTGATGCTCTGTGCTCTTGCCTTTGCCCTTTCAACTTACCTGGAAATTGTAGATCTATTGGTTGGCACTCGATTATTTTTGCAATTTTTATTTCAAGGTTAAAAGGACGGGACATCTTTTCTTTCACAAGAAAAAAAAATCTAATAAGTAATAATATAACGTAATTCGTATGGCTTTTCAATTAAATTTTTGTTTATTAAAGAAACTTTTGAATCTAGTGAACATTACTTACTGAAAGAAAAAGAAAACTAAATAAAATGACAAGAAAAAAAATTAAACTTTTTAAGTTTCACTCGAGAAGAAAGTTTTGCCCACTCTTTCTCAATCTATATATATATATATCACATATATATTAATATGAACTCTCCTAAAAAATTACTCGATTCGTTCAACGAGAGACTTCCACGTGTCTTATTGTACAATTTTCTAGCGCATGATTGTCAGTTCCCTTGAGTCCCTGAATTAATAAACTTTGATTTTCTAATTACTTTTTTTTATCAAAGATTTATTTAATTTTATCCCTCATCAATTCATGCATAGATTATTGCAAAAATTTCATTACTTCGAAAATTTATACAATATAAATTATTTTAATACTTTCATAGTTTATTTAATTTAATCCACGCAAATGACTCATTATTATCTTATTTTGGATATCAAAAGTCGGACTAATTTTCACCCCCAAAAAGATAAGAGTCATTCACAAGATTGTGTTACATTTGTTGATCTCTTACTTTGGGAGGGTTCCTTCAAAAAAGATGTATGGCTTATTACAAAAAAAAAACTTTAAATAGTTAATAAAAGGACACGGTAATCTTATATGAATATCGATCCTATAACCTCTAGGTTAATAGGCGATGGTTTGCGCCATTACGCTATACGCTTTTTTGATGAAGGATGATCCCCTCTTTAAACCTATCACTAATCATCCTGATTTGGCCTCCATTGAAGAACCCAGAGTATAATTAATTCACACACAAGTCTGAACTAATAATTAGAAATTGGTCTGTCTCCATGACCTTTGAGTGGAGATGATTGTGGGAAGGGTTTGCCAGCTCTTTTCTCTTATCCAAATCTTTCAATGAAGGCCAATGTCCAAATCCTTAGCAAACAACAGAGTTGATTTTAACATAAGTCCTGAAAGAATTACATCGCACTGCGTTTAACCGATAACATAAAAGTTCAAGTATATTCTCCCTGATCTAAGAAAAGATAAACCAGAAATTGATCTTCAACACTAAACCAGAAATTGATCTTCAACACAAATTTCGATAAGTTGAAATCCACTTCTAAGAGAAAAGAACTAGATTGGTATTCAAAAACTGTCATAATCCTCCCCAAACTCCCCATCTTCATTTATGGAAAGAGATTCGCCTTGCTTATTTGCGTGCTCATTGGATTGAGTGAGTCATATCATAGGTTTCGGACCAAAAATTCCTACTCCGATCATATGATCATATAGGCAAAATCCTTTAACCATATATCAAAGTTTAGGACGAGTCATAAAAACCATCTCACATGAACCATGATCACCCCTACTTTTGAGCATCATGATAACCTGTTAAATAATTGGATGGCCAAGAAGGGAATCCAATATGAGAACATCTTGAGAGCCATCTTCTAATCGCCAGTTTTGATTTGACAAGTGAAATTTATTGTTTGCTCATTCTACTGGACAAGACATGATAATTGCCACCTTAGGAAGACAGCTTCAAATCTATCAAAAGGAGGACAACTTCAAGGACACGATAAACTCTAGAGAAAAGGAATAGATGGGATGTATCAAAGGACAACATCGGTAATAAACTTTTCCTTCCGTTGATTTGATCAGAGAATAAAATTCAAGACATTTTCTTTCTACAAAACGTAATTCATTCAGTAAGGTAAAAATAATCCAGATTTTTGCTTTCATGAGCGCGACGAATCTCAGTTTCATAACTTAGCCTTTGGGTAATCTGTCGTCTAATAGACTTATTAAAAATGGCCGAGATATATACTACAACAAAAAAGACAGAAAAAAAAAAAACAGCACGTCATCTCAATTCTTAAGAAGGGGTGGGTCGACTATTAGATGAATTGGGCTGAAATAATTGGGCAGGAGGCTTTCTTTTGAGTCCAAAGCTACTAATTAAGAAGCCCAAATATGGCAAGAACTGCATATAACTAATGAGTAATTTCAGTCCAAGACTGTCTTTTAATTTTTTTCTCCTCTCAACAAGACATGCTAATTAATTACCATACCAAAGTGTTCTCAATATATAGCACGTTAAGTACTCTAATAAAATATAAATAAATCCCCTAAATTGCTATATTTATTAATTACCACACCATAAACGAAATCACTACCAACTACTCATTCTTTCTTCACTCTCCCTCTCTCTCCCTCTTTCTACACCCGCCCAAGTTCGAACGTCTGTATCTCCTCCACAATTTTAATCATTGTAGTTAATTGAACAAAATTCAGATTTATAAAAAAATTGGAAGATAAATTGGATTGTATTCAAACTATTATTATAATCGATTTACTTAATTATATTCCATGGATAGCACTGGTCAGCATTTAGTTTTTATATATTCATGGGCAGTTGCCCGACCATGAAGACATTACAACTGAATTGATTGTAGTGATTCTATTCAAGACAAGATTTATGATTTGCGTACTTATAAGATTGCTCATTCTTAGTACTGGAATTAATTTGATTTTAATTAATAGTTGTACATATATAGATCAGCGATATCATTTTTTTACTTTTTTGGATGAGATCACGAGGTATCATCAGCAATTAACTGAGACTGATCCCCATTCGAAAGTATAGAATTGACTTTGAGCGCGAGGCGTTTCTAGTGAGTTTAGAATCCCATATGCAATGCAAGTTATATTAGTTTCCATTTTTTATATATTCTAATTAAGCTGGAGTGGATTAGCGACAATAAGGGGATTACCTTGGAAGAAAGCAAAAAATTCCTTAGGAACTAGGGGATGCTTGGGTTCAGTGACTGAATATCGTATGAAATGTTTTCGGACTTTGAGAATAACGTTTTGTACAAAAAGAATAATGTTTCGCACAAAAGCATCCGTCGACTAATGTTTTAGTACTAAACATTATTTTCCAAATATGAAAACATTTCGTCCGATTGAATATTTTAGTTACCGAACCCAAAATTTTTCCCAGAAACTAATATTGTTAACTAAGTTTAATAATCCCCAAACATGCATATTAAAATCTCTTCCTCAAGGAAAAATAAGTAAATAAAATATAAATAAATAAAAATAAGAACGTGGTGAATAGCCGCAACCCAGCTAAGCTAATAGAATTTCGAGAAACTTATCCGCATCATCGGTGTCGTGCCTTCTTGAAAGTTCGTCTTTTGTGCCTGCGCCTCCTTAGTTTGATTGGCTTCATAGAGAGTGAGAATCAATTAAGTCCCATACATAAATTTTCTCAATTTGAACATAAATTATTCGGTTAATGTGGGAAAATTTTAGTAAAATTAGTTGACCAGTAATGATGTGTCCTTGAAATCAAAAGTTCAGTGGACCATAATCTGGGGGCGGTATTAAAAGATTGCTGATTAATTAGTCCTATCTAATCTTGGCCAAAAAAAAAAAAAAAGATGGTCGTCATATCTAATCTCTTTCTTATAAATTATAATATATGTTAAGAGTCACGCTTCACTATTATTTTTGTCGATCATAAAGCTGGAGAAAACTTGACCAATCAATACAGATGGTTCAATAGTATGCTATGGTCTCTTCAAATTTTCTCATGGAGTCAGAGCTGAAGTCAGATCTCCATGCTCGTATTTTTCTTCGATATAGAGACTTTCTCGAGCATTCGGCGTTGTTGACACTATTTTAGACGGGGACGACAAATAATGGACAATAGTTTCACTTGATATGCATATTCATTTTCTTTCGGACCTGCAATTAGTTGGGTCTATATGTCTGACCTAAAACTTTTTATTAATAAGCAAGGAAATTCAAATATTATATGTTTTTATTATTAATTTTACATCGTGGGGTTCTCAGCTGTCATTACCCGATTCATGCATCACGCGCCTCTAGATACTCGCCATCGTTAACTGATCACGAGGTTGGCATGCAAGTGCTCACACTTTTGTGTTTAATGACCCCAAGGATCTTCCAAGCTCGGGCTACCGTGAGCTGAGCTTCACAGGGACGTGTAAAGTCTGTTTTGCAAGCATATTGAATTTTCACAGCATTATTTGTTGATTGCATTCATATCGAACGCAAAAGTTTCCCTTGGATTTATATGTACGCCAAATTATGAATAGGTCCATTGAAAATCTGACAATGAAATTATTGTTTCAAAACACTTGGCCGGCTCATCTCAAAACATCACCATCGTCTCATACATCATAGTTGTATAATAAATAATTTACGCACATAAACATTTGAAATTTAAATATGAAGACTGGATTTGAATTATAGGATAATTGTAAAGGCGATGTTAGTTAGAGCTCCCTTTGTTTCCCACGCAAGGAAGTTACCAAGAAGATCTATAGCTTGTCCCTTTCGCTTTTTATCTTCAAAATCAACTGTTGCCAAGTAATTAATTGATATATAAAATCGTCCCAGTTTCCGGGAAGCTGCATCCCTATTGCTTAATTTCTGTCCTTTATTATTTTGTCAAATGGAAAATAGAATTGACGGTCCAAAGGGGTTCTTTTTCTGTGGGACGTGAGGCAACCAAAAACGACTATGCAAAGATTGTTTTGAACTTTCAGCTTTGATTCCTCCTTACGTATTATCCAAATAATTAACGATATTGACAGGTTAAATTAGGACTCTTTGGTTCGCTTAAGTCAACGTACCTCGTTATTTTTGGCATATTGCCACGTCTCGATCGCTTAGTTGAAAGATACGTGATTAAGTCGAAGTTTAGAGCAGAAAAAAGTTACAAATGCCAAATAAAAACTGGGATGAGTCGCATTTTCACGATCTAGTATATTTGAGTTGAAAATAGTTGTATCCTTGCCTGAAGGTCCCGTCGTCATTGCTTGCTCAAGCAGGGTTGCTGTCAAATGCATTTAATTTTGAGTGTGCACACTTAATTCGGAAGAGGGAAGAATATCCTAGATGAGAAAGGGGGTGTGATGCAGTGGCTAACACCTTCACTTGGTAATCTAGAGGTTTCAGGTTCGATTATCATTAGTGGGACTACCCGTGCCTCTTTATTTAGATTTATTTTCCATTTCCTTGTACTAAGTCATGAGCATCCTATTGTAACCGAAAAAAAATATATCCTAGATTGGGTTATTACATTTGGGGCTTTCCACATTAAAACCTTAAGTTTATTTGTCTGCAAATGAGCCCATTAAGTTTCCAAAAAAAAAAAAGCTTCCTCATACCTTTTAAAAATTATTTCAATTTATAAAAATTATAATTGAGAATTTTTTGAAAATAATCCGCATATCCGGCCGGCACCTCCTCAAGCGAGGTAGCCAGAGTAGGAGTCGGCTACCATGCCAGGGGCAAGTGGCGGTTGACCTTGACCTAAGGCCACCCTCTTCTCCCTTGATCTCTCTCTCCTCTAGAGGGAGAGATGGGAAAAGACTGTGAGAGAGGGGCAGCACAACCTCAAATGGTCTTTTCCCTTCTCTCTTCTTCCAGAAGAAAGACGGGACAGGGAGGAAGGGTTGGTGGGTTGTCTCCGGCCTCCACTGCCCATGGTTGATGTCGTCGGCAGCGGCTAAACACCGCTGCTTCTCTCTCCTTTCTCTGTTTTGGTTGTAACTGAAATTCTTTTATTATTTTATTTATTTTGCGAATTTCTAATTTTAAATTTTTTTTGTCATAAAAGAGATGCATGAGTTCAATGAAATGGAGATTCTAAATATTTAATAAATGAATACGATTGGTTCCACAATGAGAATCTAACTTGCAACTCGATTGACAGGTGATGACATGCGCTGCTACGCTACACTCTCAACTATGCCAAACTATCTTTCTCAATTTCTTTTAAATTTGTTTCTCAATTTTTTTAGGTAAAATGTGCTCATTTCCCTTGACGTTTGTATTATTCCCAAAAATAATGATTTGATCAAATGAGTAAAATAAGGTTAAGTGCATATTTTCTCAACAAATGAGATTGAGTGTCATTTCTATAAATCTCCAGGGAGTTAAATGCATTTTATCCCTTTCTCTTTTAACATTTTTTTGGGTTTTTTTTATACTTTAAAATAGACATTCATCTCAACGAGTAGATAAATCCTTGCAAATGGTCAAATATCATATATTCTCCATAAAGTTTACTTCTTTCAATTTTAGTCTCGCTTCATCAACTTATTCTAATTCAATCCCACATCTTTCACAAAAGCATGCAAGTTTAGCGTTTCTGTTGGATTCGCAACAATTTTCAACTCAACTCAACTCCACTCCACTTATCTTCAATTCAACATCACAATCATTACTTTTTTTATTTTTTAAATATTTTTAACCATTTAATTCAATTTTTAATATTAAATTCTCTCAACTATTCATTACTTTTTCACAATTCAACAACACAATCATTAATTAATAATTATTTTCTCTCAATTATTTATTATTTTTTCACACTTTTTCTCATAATTCAACAATACAATCATTACAAACCAATTAAAATCAAAACTCAACTCAACTCAACTCTCAATCCAAACACACTCTTAGCGTTTCTATTGGAGAGTCCACCAATACATATACTATTTATAATCCGAATAGTCATAATGACATCAAATGTACAGATAGTTGTGGTTTTCTACAAATTACAGTAGAAAATAATGTATTAATAGTTTAACTGCTATCAACTTGCACAGTGGCTATTATTATTTGGTAGATTCTACATAGGAATCCTAACTTGTGTTCCATGATAGAAAATTAATTTGAGCCATTATATCTCACTTACTTTTAATCTCATCCGTTCATTATTTACATATTTTGTCCCTAGTATTTCTACCCCTTCATAATTTGAGCCATTAGATCTCACTTACTATATCACTGTTCTCGAATCTTCCCGCCATATGTACCAATCACATTCCACCATGTCACCTATCATCGCAACGTCACCAAATCTGACCACAAAATCTGAAAATCGGTCTAACATAAGTCGGACACGTCAACGACACTTCATTAACATATAAGTGGATTTTAATTTATGGACACATCAACGGCACGTCATTTACACATAAGCAACCCTCCAATTTTATTATACTTTATAAGTGGCCCGATGGACTTGTGACGCCATTGAAAGATTTATGAGTCAAAATGTTGTCTTTAATATTAAATGGACTAGAAAAAAACTAACATTCCACACCATATAATATAATTTGGCTCACCATTATAGAATTTGCCATTATTATTGAGCCCGATCAAGGGACGGGATGCAAAATTTTTCAAATGAATATTACACCACAATGTTCTGTAAAATTTGTTCAAACTATATATTTTTTTACAGCACAAGAGGACCATAATTTTCTTAATTTTTTTGTTTCTAAAAACTGTTAATGAATGGCAATTGCACATAACAGAATTCTCTAATACATCTATTATGTATTATCTATTTATTTCCTATGAAGGATCCTCTTATTCTCCTATGTTTATATCCTATATATTGTCTCTATATTTTTTTCAGTGTGAATTATGGTATCCGAAAGCCCAATTGGATCCCGATTAATCTAGTCGAGCCGGATTGGCCCACTAAAGGGTAAAGCTCTTTACAGTGTGGATTTTCTCAATTCACAAGACTTGAACTCGAGACCTTACTTAAGGGGAACAATCTCCATTCACAAAACTCAAACTCGAGATGTTGCTTAAGGAGAACAAGTACCAAACCACTTGAACCAAACCACGTTGTATATATATTTATAAGACTATAACTATGGCTATATATTCTCTCTATATTTTTGTAAGACTATAACTATATATTATGTTCTATTAAAAAGGAGACCTTTAGTGTTATTTTTCTTTTTCTATATTGCTATATCATATGCAGTGCAAAAAATAAGATCTATTTGATTAAGGGTATGAAATTGAAAATGGCCCGGACCAAGGCTATATCTGTTGGATTAGTCTCAGCAATTAAGTTGGGAACACTGACATCCTCGCCGAAAAAAATAATGTGGTCTGAATAAGTCCCATTAGATAATGTTGCTCATATGCAACATGTAATCTTACAACTTATCATAAATTCATTTCGGAGTTATTTTCTTTAAGAAAATGCATGTTTTGATCATTTAATCATCTCATCAATGGAAATGAGTTTGAGAATTGTTATATCCTCCAAATAATCAACTTAAAATCCCTTTAGTTCAAAAATATCATTCACAGTTCTAATTTACACAACATTGAAAAAAACTATTTAACAGATATAATTATGAGCATTAGAAAGATTATTAGACAACACCTTTTAGGAGGATTTAACATTGTTTAATGAGTGTTTCTCTTTACCCAAAAAATAAAATAAAAAGAGAAAGTTAATTTATGTGGATCGACTTCTGTGATCAATGAAAAATAATTCTAAATAACCCCAGGAAAAAAGGATTTTTCCATATACACACCCAATGAAAGGGTTAATTTCAATTACCAGCGAAATTTCTCTCTTAGATTTTTCTTTTATATCCCCACAATTTATAAGTTTTATCTCAGGTGAACTTTCATTACATATGATCATCAAAGTTACGGAAAAGTATGGATCATTTGATGACGGGCTAGGTTTTTTAAGTAGGAGCGAGCATCAAATGATGACGCGACCCAAGAATTTAGTTGCTTGAGCTCTTGGCTCTTGCCACTATTTTTGAGTCTTTAAGATATGGAACTCGTACATCATAAATTCATTTTGAAATTCCTGGTCATTATAGAACTATGAATCAAATATACCAAGGAAAAATGAGTTCTTTTTTTAATAGAAAATAGGTTGGAAATCAAAATGGATTTAGGAACTTTCAAGAATAACTTTACCAACCTACTTTTCATGCGATAAAAAGAAAAAACTTTATGCAATTCGACTTCTGTGCCCATCTATATCTATATATTATGTAATTTAGAATCCTTTCACAAGAGCTCTTCATTCGATTGATGATGAGCTTTCATTCGTAACCCTTAGCTCCTAGTGCAGGGTCCCGTATGAATTGGCTTATTTGAAAAAAGCCTTGTTCTTTGGAAAATCTATCTCGTGTCTGGTACTGCATGGTTCCACTATGGAAGAACTCCGAATCATTCTCTTGAAGCTCATCCTTTTCATCATAAATGATCCGCTTGCCCCGAAATGACCCGCCTTACATGAAGTTGCTAGAGTACAATTAACCTCTGGATTTGAAATCACTGCTTATATACCGGTATTGGCCATAATTTACAAGAACATTATGTAGTCTTAGTAAGTGGGGAAAGGGTTAAGGATTTACCCGGTGTAAGATATTACATTGTTCGTTGTATCAAATCGAAAGGTTGTTTCTTGAACTAACTACGAAGGTGGGGATTTATGATATGAAAAGACAATTTCTAATAAATATAGAAAAAAATTTAGAACTTAGAAAAGAAAGGAAAAAATTATAGTAACTACTAGTCTCAAACTATAGTTAGAAGAAAATAAAGATTTGATTTTCGTAATTTATAGATAAAAATTCTTCCTGTGTTCCCATCTAGGATTTACATATACAACACATATCACTGTCAAGAGTAAATTTCTTATTAGTTAGATATTTATTCAAAAAAGGAAGGGAAGTACCGGGTCTAGGTAGAGACTAAAGGTCTTGAGCTATCGATTCGCCAGAACAACTCAAAAGATAAAAAAATATCGTTAATTTCTTCATGCTCGTTCCAAGTTCGAAGCAACCCCCTTTATCCACTCTCACTCTATGAAAAAAAGAAATTTGATTGTTTCAATCTATATTTTTTGAATCATGGATTTATTTATGATGCTAAAATACGATCCGACAATCGACCATTCATATCCCCTGTACATTAATATATACATTTTCACACTTACTTTTTTCGAGTTTCTAGAATATATTCGTATATTAGATATTTTCGAAACTTATTTATTTCAAGTTTTTTGTTATAGAATTCATACATAAAATAGTATCAATATAAAATAAAAATCTCAAAAAAGTTCGCACAATGCATGGGTTAGATGACTAGTTATGAAGTATTCATATATTCTCAGAAATAGGCAATATCTTTTTGGCCAATCCCAGAAATAAGACTTCTCATTGACACATACACAATAAAATGGGTTAACTTCAAGGGAAAAAGTTTCTTTTAATTCTCAATCTTTTCCCGATTCATTCTTATCGTTAGCGTTATATTTCTTTGTTTGCTTTGGTCCTTCCATTCACTTTTCATTTGAAAATTACTTTTACGTCCAAAATTATTTTATAAAACTTAATTTTATTAAAAATAATTTTAAAAAATTGGAGAAAATAAAAAAGGAGAGACGGGACATCAGAAATTATCTTTAACAAAATTAAATTTATAAAATAATTTTGGACGTAAAAGTAAATTTTTAAGGAAAGTTGACTGTAGAACCAAGCTAGCAGAATAAACAACGTTAAGGACAAGATTGAACCACAAGAAAGTTTTAGGACAATATTGAAACAAAAAAGCAAACGTTGAGAATTAAAAGTGGTTTTTCCTTCTTTCTCTCTCTCTCTCTCTCTCTCTCTCTCTTTTTTCTAATTTCAGTTACCAGATAAATTTCTCTCCATGTCAAAAATTGGGCCCCAGGTTAGGTTTTTCCTTTTGAATCCCCACAACTTATAAATCCGTCTCAATTGAACTTTCATTACAGCCGATCATTAAAATTACGGAAAGATATCGATAATGTAAAACTATAAATGCAGGAAAAGATGTATGGGGCCATCTTGTTTGTGTCAAAACTAATTAGTGCTTAACTTCTTATATCTTTTAAAAATTTTAAGTGGCGATAATATTATCCGAAATTGGTGTTGATAAATTTTGCCAAAATATAAATATTGGTGTTCATAATATCTTTTTGTCAGCTAGTCTTTTCACGAAACCTTTGCTATTATATCTTCTATTTTTATGAAATAAACAAATTCAGCCGCTTAGCAAAAGGATTCATGAACATGGAAACTAGATCGGCAGTGAAGCAACAAGGACCAAATTGGGACATGAACAACCTTCAGGGAGCAAAATGAAACAACTCCAAAAGCAAAAAATTGACCTATCGCAGAGCCTCATGTGCCAAGCCCAGCCGCCTCAGCAATAACAAAAGCCAAAAGCTACCAAGTTCATGCGCTGAGGCGATCCAAATACAAAGCATTTTAATCATCCAATTGATTAATTAATTAATGATAAGTATATGTGTTAAATTACATCAGGAAAGCATCATTATCCTACTTTAATTGTCCATTTATCAATAAGATAAGCTAAAAGGGCAATCCTGTGCGGGGCCCCCAAATTTAGCATTTTCGTCAACTGCTCCTCTCGCATGATTCCAGAAGGAACAGCAACTTATCCGTAAAACATTCTCATAATGAAAAAAAAAAAAAAGAAGAAAGAAAGAAAGAAGGGAAAAAGATCCCTCTCTAGATTCATGCACTTTGCCCTTTTCTTGTAAATCCACACGTGCAATCAAACACCAATTGATCTATAAACGTATATATATATATATATATATATATATATATAATGTGTCAATTTGGCCTTGTGATATAATGATAACCATTATCACTGATTATAGAGCACTGGCTATATGGCACGTCGTCAAAAAGACTCGCATTCATGCTTTGGTAAGTTCCAAAAAAAGAACCTAGTCTAGAAATTTTGGAGGGAAGGCTTGGGGGATTCAATTCAATGCACCTTGAAATGGTCGTTTTCAAAGTAATGGGGTCCAAAGATGTCGAAGGATTGGATTGGACAGGAAATATAGTCCGCAGGAATATGATCAGCTAAGGACACACATATGTCGGGGCGACATCACCCTTTTCCTTTCCGAAAATACATTTGAAATGAAAAATGTGAAGGTAATTTAGACTAGAAAAAGTAATACCGTAACGAAAATCTGAGCTGGTTTGTTGCTTCACATTCACATTAGCATGTTGATTTGAAGAATTTCGCATCGAATTTATTATGGAAGGATAATTTACGGAAATCTAACCTCTATCATCAAAGGGTCTTTAGGAGATGCATGCCCGTACATTTTTGTGAAAATGTAAACTTCAGAATTAATCATCTGAGTTACATGCAGGTCAATTTTGGGATAAACTCTTGAACTAATTCGATCAGAAAATAGGGAAAGAATATGCGGGGAGAATATTATAAGCATGAAATGCCAGATGGAGAAGCGGGCCATTGAGTACGACTATCATCTTTCATCTACGATGAAACTAATGAAGAAATATTTTTATGAGAAAATGGAACATAGTGCTATGATACATATTTCTCGCTTATGAATCAAATAATTTTAAATTTAATTCCCATTAGCAGTGCTAACGTGATCGAACTAGGCAATCACATAATCAGTACGTAAACCTCATGAGTTTGTGAATCCCCAAGGGGGAAAAAAATACTTTGTTTCACTTTTAATTTGCTGAAGGACATGATAAATTTCTCCTCTGTACTTCATAGTGTCGTGATTTAGGATAAATTTGTTCTCTATATTATATCCTTCAAATATAATTCTCTTAAATGTCCTCATAATTCCAATATTCTACTCACAATGGTATGAAGTATAATAATTTCATCAATATCCATGTATTATCTTTAAATTAAAAAATTATACACACTTAAATATATTTGGTAATAAAGTTTGATTTTACTTAACTCAATTTAAGTTAACTTAACTTAATTTTTCATTAAATTCTCTCTTATACTTTTTCTTATATATTATTACAATTAATTTTTTAATACTAAATTCTCTTAACTATTCGACATTTCATCAAATTCAATACTTTTTTTTCAATTTAACAATACAATCATTATTTTTTATTTTCTTTTTCAAATTCTCTCACATATTTTTTTCAATTGCTTTTATCTTCATCTTCTCAAATCAAATTAAATTAAATATAATCAAATCTAATTTGGTTACCAAACGCTTTCTTAACATTTCATTTGGGTAGTCTTGGGGGTGTATTTGGACATACCGACAAAAGTTAGTCAAGGGGGAATTCCTCTTTTTTATTCAAAGTTTAGGTCTAGTTTTCCATTTTTTGTAGCCCCTTTTTTTTATATATTTTAAAACAAAGGGAGACGTTCAGATCTTTAAATTGGCCACATTCATGAAGCTTCTGCGTAGTTTGGCTTTTGTTTGTGATTTCGAATACATATAATTCGGATTCGAGATATATTATAATTTATATGTAAATTATACACATGCAAAGGTAGGTGGACTATAGACTATAGAGGATGGAACCACGCAAGTATTGACACGTACACGGGATAAATTTACCTTAATGATCCAATGATATTCAATGTGTGAAATATTGTTAGTGATTTTACAAACCTGGCTTGATTCAAGAGATTTTGAGCTTATTCCCTTAAAATAAGGTCTCGAGTTCGAGTTTTATGAATGAAAAAAATTCACATTTGGAGAGCAAATCTACACTTACTGAGGGCCTAGCTCGAACCGAATTATTCGGGATTTCTTGAATTTTCGAATACTAAGGTGGATTTAAGAAATATATTTATATATATTATATTCTTAGTATTAATTATTTAATAGCACAACGTTAACGATATTAGTGATTTTACAAATGTGGAATGATTCAAGACATTTTCGCTAGGGGCAAAGGCCGCGCTTCGCTGCGGCAATCGGTTATAATATAGGAATATTATATATTTGTATCATTATTTTTTCCGATAAGTTTTTGTATTATTATTATTATTATTATTATTATTATTATTATATTGTTACTTCTCTAATTACATTATCTTACTATACCATTCTTGCTAAGCACCTATGTTGTTATATAAAGTACCTAATGTAAATCTTAGAATAAAAAATTTAGCTCAATATTATTAGTTTATAATATACAAGACATGAGTTTATTAATGAATTTAATGAAACTAACCATTTTATTAAATTATTCATATTTTTATTGGTTAGTCGAGATCTTATAAATTTATTACTTATAATGTTTTTTTAAAATTAAAAGAGAAGGATTTAATGATAATAATTTTTTACCAAAATAAAATGGAAAATGATAGAAGAAATAAATGCGGGATCTATTAGAACCTGAGACATCACAGTGAAAAGTATGCTAACACTTTAATAGAACTAAATTCATCGTTTTTTATCCACGTATTTTATACATAGAAAGTTGTGCAGAGTATCATTTTCAAGGAAATAAATACATGAGTATAAAAATGATACTACTCCACTTTTGCAAAATGTGTAATGTCCTTTTCTTTTACTCTCTATTTTGGGTCCGGACTTCACTCGACCGATCTCCTAGTATGAAAGGAATTAGTTAAATGTATATGTAAATGTGATATACTAATTTTAAAATTATTTGGAAGATAGGAGAAGTAATTAAAAGGGGGAACAAATATGAAAAGCATTCAAAGTTCGTAAGAAAAAGTAAAAAATAGGAAAGAGAAGGGTAAAAAACAAAAAAAAACAAAAAAAATAAAGATCATAATGGGGTGGAGAGGTTCGAATCCATGTAATTTGGGAAACATGAACCACTCTCTTACCGCTCCAAATATAGTTTTTGTGTTCTTATTTATCAATGAAAGTGGGAGATGGGACACTTGGTAGCATTTCCGTCACTCATGATGGAACAACAGTTTTAATAATATATATATATAAAGAAAGATATCATAACTATATCTTTGAACTTTGTTGAATAAATTACACATCACTAATTTCTATACGAATTCATGCAGCGCGTGAAGTAATACCTAATTCCTTTTAATTTAATTTTAACGATAAGATATGAAGAAATTAATTAATTCAATTGATGTGGAAGTGTCGATGATACACAATAGTGTTTTCTAAATGTGTACTGATAAGAATTTTCGATATATAAATATAAATATGCTTGAAACATCATCCCCGCTACACTATATGTCGCAGGAGAATTAGGGGGAACATCACTAAGTAGTAAAATGAAATGTAAGATATTATGATCGTCGGATCTCATACTTGGCATGACTTCGTGGGGTCCATCAAACAAGACATAACCTTAAATAGTAATACCTGTCCTTCCAACGGCGAGACAACATCGACCAATGGAGGGGACCTGTACCAGGACCAAACCTTTTAAATCAGATGTCTTTTAGATATATTAAGCTAAATCCAGAAATAAATAAATAGATATACATATATATAATTTAATTAGTTAATAATTCATATACACCCGTCGTTTTCTGAGTCAATTTGGGGAGTGCGGCGCCGAGAACCTCGGTTGAGTGGGGAAGTAAAAGTCGAATCAAATTCTATTAGAAGGTTGCCAAGCATGCTTAGGATTCTTAAAACTTCTTTCACATGCATATCTGTATCGGCACTATCGGTTAGGCTTCCCATTTTTCTCATGCAAATTAATCAATTATTAGTTACTATATATGGATTAAAGACTCGATAATGACATGGAGTGAGGGAGAATTATCTTGATATGCATTCTTTGTAAAAATTAACCATTTCACATGCATATCTAAATCTGCATGATTGGTTTCGCTTCCCATTTATTTCATGCAAATTAATCAATTATTAGTTGGAGAGATTGGATGTTGACAAAGGAGCGAGGGAAATTATCTTGACATGCATTCTTTATAGCAATATGTTTATGTAATATCAATTAAGTTATAATACATATATAAAAGCTCACAAGGGGAAGAAGAAAGCATTACGTAACTAAATTACAAAACTTTCAACTCCATATTGAATTGACCTTTTAATTCTAGATCAATAACTTTTTTTTTATATTGTTTGTGACATAATCGAAGTATTTTGATTATTTGTTTATACTATTTGTATATAATAATATATAATTAATTTTCTCAAAAACCTTAAAGTTTCAATTATAATATATATAAAAGCGTGGAGCGGAAGGAGAAACTGAAACGTAACTAAATTACGAAACCTTCAGTTTCATATTGAATTGACATTTCAGTTCCACTTTAATGAATTTTTCTATATTTCTTTTGCCTTATATATTCTACGTATTTTAGTTATCCGTCTATATTGGTCGTTCGACCATATAGGCTAACCCTGTTAGGATTATTAACTTTCTATACTATATGTTATTTGCAATTGGGCAAATTACAAAAAAAAAATCCAAATTTTGTAAAAAGTCTCAGTTTTGTCATAAATTTTGTTTTGTAACAAAAAAAACCATAAGTTTTCTAAAATGTCTCAAAAATGACCTCCGTTATAACTTCCGTCAATTTTTGCCTACGTGTGACCTACGTGGACTGTTAAAGGGACCCACCATCAACAACAAAAATTGACGGAAGTTATAACGGAGGTCATTTTTTAGACATTTTAGAAAACTTATGGTTTTTCTGTTACAAAACAAAATTTAGGACAAAATTGAGACATTTTACAAAACTTGGGTTTTTTTTTGTAATTTACCCTTTGCAATTTCATATGACTATATTACACATTTGTTTGCCAATGATTTTACCTTTTCATAATTTTTATTATGTAACTTGATAAAACATTTAACTTTTTTTTACATATATTTATATATTTATTTATTTGTATGTCATATAATTTAATTACCAAATGTCGATCTTAGCCAAAAAAATTATCTAATTACGGCCATATAATAATTTACTAAAATTTACCCCGTAATGTGCTGCTCTAGGCTAGTTATTATCAATTTATGAAAAAATAGCTTCTAGCCCTCAATTTTTAATCGTTATTATGTTTTCTTCATAAATCATTTTTTGAACCGAAGCTTGTCCGCAACCTTTTCATGTTTGTTTATCTCAGTCCTCTCGTCACTTTTCTTTCCTTCCAAAATCTTGACCTCCACATTTTCCGCCAATAAAAATAAAATTTCAAAACTAAAGAAAATAGAAAAACATATAAGAAAAAAAGAGAGAAAAGATAGGGGAAGAGGGAGAGAGAGGGGGTGGGGCCTGTCGGTGGGCATTTTATAGGCCTTGGATCCTTCTTTTTTAATATTACTAGTTGGAGGGCCACGTGCATTGCACATGGTTTGCATCTCTACGAACAATTAGCATTCCAATGGACGAGAACAAATAAATTGTTTTACTAATAAAATTGAAATCAACTTTTTACAATAAGATTAAACTTCCAAATAAATATCTGTGTAAAGCGTTATGCACATTTAGATAAAGAAAAATATTAGAATAAAATATAAGTTAATGTAATATGGGCATAGGTCACAAAAAAAAAACTCTTGAAAAATCAGAGCAGTCCAAAAGGTAAAGAACATGGCACCAATGCAAGTGCATTTGACTTGGTAGTTTGATATCATAGCTTGGATATGACTTGGTAAATCATACTGATATCACAAGAAAAAGTATTTGATGGATGATTCTTATTGATAGAGGGAAATGATTGGAGAGACCATAGTCGACTCCCATGATTTATTAATTGGGAGATATGTGGCTCATATTGTGAGGCTACATATCGTAGAGTTCATCCTAAAACTTGGGGACGGAAAGTCAATTAGAAGCGTACCAAACAGCGAGCACTCAAAATCCACCCACTCTATTAAGAGTTTTTAGAAAGAAAGCTCTTTTTTTTTCCTTTTTCCACGTAGGTTGCATCCATTAAGAAACTACATCTGTAAGGAAGAGGACATATAAGATTTTACAGTAGCAAAAGTATAACACGCAAAACTATGCCATCTCTAGAAGAGAGCAAGTTCAATGCAAACTAAATAGACAAGAGACAAATCAAAATAGCATAATAAAGGCAAAAATAACATAGTGAGAACCAGAACCTATGTTGGACAGAAGGTACAGTAGCTTGGAGATAACAACCGAACCAAAATATCTTTTTATAATATAAAAATATAATTAGAGCAACTACTTGTAAATTTAAAGACGAAGGAGGAAAAGAACAAAACACAATGAAATATACCAAGGCTAGTATTCATGCTAGAGTGATGCGAAAGAGAAGAGGACTAGCTAGTAATAATGGACAACAACTGGAGCAATTGATATTTTAGTAACCAGCATTCTGCCTACAACAACTAGACTCGTCCTTTTCTTGTTAGCATGACTCTCGTCCTCTTTTGTTTAGTTATTAGTCGACTATACCAATTGCACTATGCGGGCGCAATTTTTTTTTCCCTTTCACCTAAATGAATGCATAATTAAAGAGTACATCATGAGCTATAAGTAATGGACCGGGTAGATAGTATACTGATGACATACATGCTAACATACAACAGAATTAAAGAGGGACAAGATAAAATATAAGTAAAAGTCATATTAGAGCTTATATTGAGCCATAGTGGCTAGATGATGAAATTTTTTCTTTTGGTGCAAAGGATAATGCGGATTAAAGATTATATAGTGAGCGCGCGCCGCACCCGCGCACGCGCGCGCGCGCACACGCACACACACACATTCATGCTGGAAAGGAATCTCTATTGTGTCACATAGTAAGCAGAATTGTAGCATTTGGTACTGAAAAATGCAAAAGCAACATAGAAGTAGTCAACTCCAAATAGATGGATAAAGGCACAAGTATCTTAAAAGCGTGTAATAGGCAAGCATACATTAAAAGCACAAGCTAGTATGACTAATGGGAAAGCATGACTAAGAAACTGACCAAATGTAAAACCAATAGGCAAACTGCAAAGTAGTTGTAAGGCGGAGGAAAAAAAAAGAGCTCACCTGAGTCTATGGCATTTGAAATAGCAAGAGGTAGAACGAGAGCTTAGGCCCTACACCTATATGAGAAGAAATATCATTGCATTTGGCATCTAATGAGGTGCTGTGAGATAATGATATTGTAAATTGCATTCCAGAAATTTGATTAGCACAAGAGAAAAGATGAAGAAAGAACATGTCATGGCAACAACAAGCCAAAAAAGGAATGTACTAAATTTGAAGGTCTAAAAGCATAAGATAGAATCGAAGATGGCAATAGCTCTTGTAATGTAGTCGGAAGAAGTTTAAAGTTTGTATTATGAAACTTGTGGTAACAAATAAAAAATAGTGATATTACAATGGCTTTAGATTCTTATAGTTCATATTCTATAGTTCAAAGCAAAACTGGGGAATGATAAAAGAGAGGATTGATTAATTAAAACAGCTAACCACAAAGGAAGGAAGGAAAAAAAAGACAAGTTTGATACTGTGTGTATGTCATCCATGCCCCCAATTCTACGGAATCAACACAATCAGTATTGAAAGTGTTTTACTATATTATGGACTATTCCTACATCCATGTTAATAACTTAAATATCTCAACTTTGCATCGGATTTAGAGAAGAGCAGACCAAGTGATAAATAGAGTGCTGCCAAAACTGATATAGAAGAGATTGGTAAACCACTTTAAGCATGGATGAGATTCTGCCTACTAATGGCTTCAACAGCTCTAGCTTGTAAGATGAAGTAACGAAATTGACCATGAGTTTAGGTAGAACAGTTGCATTGTGTTATCTCTAAAACATGTTTTTTTTTTTTTATAAGTTGACGGGGCAAGGCTCTAGAAATTAAAGAGTACAGAGATTGGGTGTAACAAGCCCAGAAAAATGTGACCTAACAACAAAGAATCTAAGCCATTAGGAATAGTACCTAAAATATATGCAATCCAAGGGGCGATGAGATAGCCCGCCTAGCAAGCCTATTAGCGCATGAATTTCCTTCACAGAGGGTGTGCCTAGTCAAAATCTCACAGTCCAATAGAAGCAACCTTCTGATATCCTCCACCAAACACCGGAATAGAGGATTACAGTGCATCCCCTCTTAGATTAAATCTCGATCACCAGAGAATCCATTTCAATAATAACCTTCCGACAACCCGGGTCCCAAATATGTTTAAGCCCAATGTAGATACCCCATTTTCTGATAATTAAGTTTAAAAGGAAAAAAAATAGATTTTGGAAAGTCTCCTTTCAGTCCCGACCATTAAATGCTTGAGAAATTCAACATGGGAGCGAACATCATAAGGAGACAAACCTGATTCAGGATCTCTTCAATAGTCTTGGAGAGCTTCCAAAACCTATAATAATAATAGTAAAGGCATATAAAAGATCAGGACAATGATGGCGAGTCATCTTCATAACAAATAAATATAAAAGAATGATGTACAGTCCCCATGCACATTAAATTGCAAATTAGTGCAAGGGATAAATTTCACACCAAATATCATACCTACCAATCAGCATAATTGCTTTGCAGTAAGCACGAGATTCAGAACTTTCTGAAAGAAGCCAGGAGCGTGCTACTGCAACGCATAGTTGTGAGTGCTATTTAGCTGGTCTAGTGACAATTACTTTAGAAACCATCTTTGAGAACCAAATGAAAATTGCATCTAACAAAGAAAGAAAGTAACAGTAAAGCCAACAACTAACATAAAAAAGGTACCATTTCCATGAAAATAGAAGCAACCACATGAAACGATTGAAAAAAATCATTAGCGCAATAGAACACTATCATAACGTTCATCTCAAATACATATGGCCAATTGTCAGTCGACATTTCACCTGTTTGCTACCAATCAAAAAGGAAAAGAAAAAAAAACTGACTTCTTTGGAGTGAAAGTAGATCGATTGGTGGCTTGAAGCACGGGATGACTGGAGCAGGCTTTTATCAAGCAGGTTAGAAGTCGAAAATGGACGAATTGGTGGCACATAGCATGGGATGACTGGGGCAA
The DNA here is from genome assembly GCF_007655135.1 of Punica granatum. NCBI lineage: Eukaryota > Viridiplantae > Streptophyta > Magnoliopsida > Myrtales > Lythraceae > Punica > Punica granatum. The sequence continues at coordinate 17,700,785 of NC_045134.1, read as the reverse complement.
GCAAATGATCAAGTAGGTTGGAGACGGTAGATGGAAGTAGAAATAGAGGGAGGAGATGAAGGGAGGTTGGACATTCTTTATGTGTGAAGCAATATAAAGTTCATGATTTGAACACCAACACAGGAGCAAGCGTGATAGAGAATTAGCGAAAAGCCATGAACATCTGAAAGGGTCCGGAAGAGGCAGCAAACCTTGACACTGCAGCGCTGCTCGGTAGGCGCGGGATTGGGGCTAAACAGTAATAGATAATTTTCGATCTTTTTCGATTACAAAAGAGAGAAACAGGCCAACGCATAAGCATGGAATGGATTGGAGATGCGGTAGAGCATGGGAGAAGTAGACGCACAGAATGGATAATAGAGCACCGTGCAGGAAAAATGGAGAAGGGAGCACCAAGAAGGCAAGGCAGAGGTGACCGCTCATTGTGTTTGGCTGTGACAAGTGCAGGCTAGGAGAAGAGGAAGCGAAAGCAAAAACTTTTTTTTTTTCATTTAAACGAAAAGGCACAAGGTTAAAAACACGCGAATGTGTCTAATGAACCAACCTCGGGCCAGAACAACTTTGCCATCATCCAGATTCATTTGGAAGCGCAGTAGTGGTTGTATAGGTGATTTTTTTACTGATTTTTAAGTAGAAGTAGTGTTTGGTACAGGCTGGGAGAAGAGGAAGCGGAAGCACAAACTTTTTTTTTTAATTTAAACGAAAAGGCATAAGGTTGAAAACACACGAATGTGAAACAAATGGGGATGCTTCTCTTTTTTTTTTTATATATATAGAGTAGTATATACGTGCTTATAAAACTACATCTATTTATTCTCTATTTTAAACATAATTTTAATTTCAGTAGTTTCAAATTGTAATTTTCCAAGTACTTTTACTTATTTTAAAATTAATATTTATTTTTCAGTAATTTATTTCAGCACTTTCGTTCCAACAACACTCCCAAACTGTGTCACCATTTGCATGAAATGAATGGAGCCAAATCGACATACAATATATAAAAGTTAAAGACAAATCTTTGGAACTTGCCACATAAAACAAAACAAACCCCTTATTGCGTGACATTTCAAGTTCTTATGAGTAAAATTGTGGCAGGTGTATTATCATTATGCATCAATCTCGCTTCTAAAAGTTGGAAAAGCATACAGTAATTGAAGAATATAAGTCAAATATATATAATGGTTACTAATGAATGGACTGTAAGGAACATCCTTTGAATTTGAACGAATTAACTTAACTTAAATGACTTAGGCTAAGTTTGGGAGTGCGGTGGCTTCTCCCAACTCCGTTTTATCTGCTTCTACTACAATAGGAAGCCGTTTGGGGTTGCTTTTTATTGTCCGTTCGCTGCCTCAATTCTAAACCTCAATCGTGACAAACAAAAGCAAATTGCATGTTGCTTTTAAAATATGCTTCTCCCGCCGCAATGTACTCTTGGCAATTTCTCATATTTGCCTTATCCCCTTTCGAAGTTTCACCTTCAACCTCAATCACTTTTTTTTTTCTTTTTTCTTTTTCCTGAACCATGCTCAACTCCTTATAACCATATTCTTTTGTTTTTTTTTTCTTCATTAATTTTGAAGATTGAATCAATCCAATATCGCCGAGCGCTACCACAAGCAATTTTTCCCCCTAATCCCTCAACAGTTATGTCTCTCTATTAACAAAAATTTATGTAATCTATTGTAGACTCCGTTTTCTAAATATTTTTATTTTCTTATATATGTCTTTTATGTGATTATTTATTAAAATTATCTTTTTTAGTACATAGCAATCATCAATACATCTCCAACCCATATAATAGAAACGCTCTATATGGTGCTCTCAAAAAATGTCATTTTCATTGTTTTTACCATGTAGTAATCTATATCATATATTTTTTCCGCGTAGTTGAATTTTTATTATTTAGAATATACAACAATTTGTTGTACTTATCAGTCATTTTACTTCCATTTCAGCAGATTTAAAAATGACATGCCAAAACATTTGAAAATCAATAATTATTTTTCAGCAATTCTCTTTCTGTACTTCTAATTGAGCAACAGCACTCTCACACCAAGCCTTACTGGCTATCCGGTATCATTCAAAGAAAGATAGAAATAAATGAAAATTCTGAAGAGAGAAATCGTTTCGTTTAATAGAATTCAACCTAATAGGTTTAGATTACGAGAATCACACGCAATACTGATCCAAACCTGTACTAGTGAAAATAAAAATAAAGAAGATTCAGCCACAAACAATATTTAATATTTTTTAATTTACATGAAATAATACGTAACTTTTTGCTCAGGTAAAGGCTTATGATATTGCTTTACACTCCCTTTATGAATACTCTTTAATTTTGTGATGATAAAATTTAAAAGAAGAAAATTGACGAATGGGAAGGTGCCAACTATGATAGCGTCGTTTTTTTAATGCATGTTATTTTCTAGAATTTTCTGTTTAGTTATTCTTCACTTTTAAAAAAAGTTTATTTTCCGATTGTATAGTCTAGAAAATATTTTTTATTTGTATTGGTCTTAGTCCGCAGGGTGTTGGAATCTTGCACCCACCGAATTCGAGGTCTGGACCTGAGATAGCAAACTCTCTTAAGATAGAGTTTATTATAAGTAAATATTTATGATCAAGCGATTCGACGAGCTTTGATCTTGGCCACTCTTTTTGCGAAGTAATTTTTATAACCACTTATCAATTTGTTTCACATTTTCAACAATAAAAATTAGCCTATCATTATTTTCCTTAAACACTGCTTCTACTTAAAACTCAATTAAAGAAATATAAATTCAACCATCACCGCACTCCTAAATGAAGTCTAAGCGTTAAGTTAAAAGAAAGTACTCAGAGTGGCCATTACGGTGTTAGTGACTGGTAAAGTTCATCCCCTCTTATCTTGTTAGTGACTGATAGGGAGAGCTACGGCACGGGGCAACCATTAAGGAAACATCATTGTCCCCGTTTTTCTATCACAATCAATGTTGATATATATATATACACACACACATCCCACAATTTTCTTGCAAAAATTATTGTTCTTAATTTTACATAATTCATCCAATTTCCTTAGATCTTGACCTTGTAGGAAGGTTTCAGTAATGTGTTAATTAGTATTAGTTGCAATGTTTTTCAAACCCGGCCAGGTATCAAGCTGGACATTCTCACTGGATCATGGTTCAATTGATTCAATCACTGGATTGACTAATTTCTATTTTTTAAAATAAATTACGAAAGATTCTAAAATTATTGAAATGAACATTAATAATTATAGAAATAAATAAAAAATTATCAACCTAATTCATGAATATAATTCACAAGACACGCACCCTTACTACACAAAGTGTTTTGTAACTTTATTTTATTGCCCTTTTATAATCTCTTAAGAAATATAATTATTTTCTTAATTTTTAACATGTATATATATTTTATACCAATTTTAAATAGTATATCAATTAAAAAGTATTTTCATTAATTAAAATATTATCGAGTAATTTTTAAAAAATATGAAAATTATATGATAAGAGTGTAAGAGCAGGTGAAAGAGTCAGAACATGAGAAGAAAGTATCCAGTGACACCGTTTTACTACGTCATTGGGGACACGTGGTGACATCAACCAATAGAAATGAAACACCTATTGCCTCTCGCCTCGTCAGCACGGAGCTCCAGCAATTAACGGCAATGCACTCCCCCTCTAACGTCGTCAATCGAAATGTTCTGCTCCGTTTGGATTCAAAATCGGATTTTAAGATTTTATCTCTAACTTTAATTCTACTCACTACACAACAAAAATAAACTCTTCAAAGTAAAAAAGGTGAGCCCCATACATAAACTCACATACAATTTTATTATACTCAATTCAATTTTTAATACTAAATTTTTTCAACTACTCATTACTTTTTCACACTTTTTCTCATAATTTAACAACACAATTATTACAACTCAATTAAAATCAAAATTCAACTCAACTCAACTCTAAAACTAAACACAGCATTGATCATACTTCAATGACGTTGTGATGAATAATCAATAGGAGTTCTTTAATGAAGAATAATTATAGCAGTTATCCTAGTGATTAGTACTAAATTCCTAGTTTTATGCATTTTAATTGGTGTATTATCACGTTACGTGACGAGATATGATCACCCAATAATTTTTTGCTGAGAAGAAAAAGAGACAGCTATGCTTTCTCATGGCTAGAAAGGGGGAGAGAGAGAGGAAAAATTAAGCTTTTCTCATTGCCGAGGCGGGACCTTTCGATTTTTTTAATTGGCGGTCATCACGAAAATTAAAAAAAAATTTGGCTTCTTTGATTTACAAATGTGATTTTAAAATCACAACTTTAACTTAATTTTACCAATAATAAAACAAAATAACTCATATAAAGTCAAAGAGTGGACTCCATTATACCACTTTTTTTCATAACAAAACAAAATAACTCATACAAAGTCAAAGGGTGGACCTTATTTGTACCACTCTTTTTCAAAATTAAAATTTGATTTTGAAACCAAACGCAGCATTATAACATATATGATATAATATGCTAAATTAGCCTGTAAAACAAACTATTTACATATTTAACGGTAATCATAAAATTTTAAAAAATATACGTCTTAGCTCATAAATCTAAACTTCCCTAGTCTATTTTATTTCACTTTATGGCAAAAGAAGTCCTAAGAAAAAAAAAGAAATTTTTTCGAGAAACTGCCCCGACTGCAAATTGGTGGGTCAATTGGCTCGATAAGTCGATAGGTTTGCTACTTCTGGCTGAGTTTTTCAATTTAATGGAAAGGCAACATGTCCCGCTTAAACCATCGAACTAGCTAGGCTGGGTCAAGTTTGAAAACATTGGTTAATTGCAAAAAAATCAATATTTTTTTCAGTAGGAAACCACTCTTAATGTTAGATACGTTAAGAAAAGATTAGTAATTCTGAGTTTTTTTGGGCCGTAGCCGAGGACTATGGACCTAGTTATTAACTACTGGAATAGAAGAGTGCATACGATAGAAAGGATGCAAGAGGTTTCGCTATGTTCTCCTCCCCTTTTCTTTACATTGCTTTCTCTTCTATCCAAACAAGCTCTAACTATTGATCATGTGTCACTTACGCCACCTTCGTGATAGTTTCAAGTCTTTGCTAATATAGTACCATGTTTGATTCTCTATCCAAAATTATACATTTTCTGCAGATGTAGAAGGTAATTATAAATTTTAAAGCAAGAAAAAAAACAAATATTTTGAAAATACGAAGTACCTTTCACCACTATATCTAGCAAAGACATCTGTAGATGGTTCACCAGTATCCCCTATGAAGACATAACAAACTCTGATGGCGACCTTCAATGACATAGGTTGAGCTGGTTCGGACCAAGCCAACCCCATCCTCTCAAATTATGGTAGGTAGTAGCCAAAAATAAAAACTAGAACATGTTGTGCAATAATAATATTATTAGTAACACCTACTATCCTCAAGCTGAAATTTATAGGAGGTTGCACCAACAAATTATAAACATGGCTTAACATATAAACTGATGAGGATCGTGGGCATAACAATGAGGCTGATGCACACGAGCTTGGAAGTCGGACTCGTGGAGAGGGAGCTGAAGCACAAGATCTTGGAGGCTTGCATGTTTCGAGTGGGCCAATCACATGGGCGAAGGCCAAACAAATCCAACAAGCTATGGAGAGCTTGCTGATGGGCTTTTTGGGCCAAGAGGAGTCTAATTCAATTGGGTCTCCAAAGGCCTTTATTCAACTGACTTGCCATGAGATGCCGAAGATGGAATAAAAGACTACCAACTATTCTAGATAGCCTTTATTTAGTTTCCATTGTTATTTCTGGCTTTAGGAAACTAAGTTTATTCCAGTTGCCTAGCTTATTAGTTTCCAGTTTCTCCTAGGCTTATATAAAGGAGGCTGAGTAGCTGATCATAGACAGACTCTTCTGGAATTTTGGTGAGATTTTCTCCATTGTTCTTCATTGAACTTCTTCGAACAAACAAGTGTAACAGCTTGTGATTGTTCGGCACAATTTGATATTATTGGTTCTTGTTTCTTCATAAACAACGGGTCAATAATCATTGTCTTGATATTGTTGGTTCTTGTTTTTCTATAAACAACGGGTCAATAATTCTCTTTATCTAAATCTCTGTTTGGCGATCTGGGAATCGATTCAAGTTGGTCGTCGGGTTTCACAATCCTTCGTGAGGTCCGCATCATTTTGGTATCAGAGTATCAGGCTCCAAATCATGTTTATCCTATCCTTTACATTTCAATTCGTTGAATTTCATTCCTTCTAGCTTGTTCTTTTTGGATTGTTAGTAGCAAAAAATAAAATAAAAAAAGAAAAGCGAAGTTCCAGCTTTAAAAAAAAGAGAAAAAAAATTTCAGCCAAAAAGAAAAATAGAGCTGAAAAAAAGATAGAAAGAAAAGAAAGAATCCATCGGTGTTAATTTGAACCGGATTCTTAGCATCGGATCATTGTAAAGTTGTTATTTACTTTTGTTGTTGATCCTCGTTGATTTTGCTCCCATAATTACCTAATACCTGATCTTCCATATTCCCTTCCCTATATTATCCTCCATATCTTTCCATCCATATATTACTCTGATATATTCCTTTCTTCATTCCTAAAATCTTTCCTTGGTTAACTTTTCTTTAACCATTTATTTCCCTGTTAGTTTGTGTCCAAGTTAGGGCCAATATATTAATTGCTGTTTTGAATTATTACGAGCTAGTTGCCTTTGATTTGTAAGTTGCTGAGTTCTTTAAAGAACTTTGAGGAGGAAATTAGAGTGGAAAGAGCAAGAGTGGTGAGCGTATCAGAGGGAAAAGCCATTGAACTGAGCGAAACACGAGTGTTGAGTGACGATAATTTGAGGGCAAACACGTGAGCGAGTGGTTGTGAGGTCCTAACATCAATTTTCTTTTCGTAGTGCAAACATCAACTTCGAAGGAAAAGGCAATGAATCTACAACCGGGGATGGAAGTAATGTCGGCCAGCAAGATGTTGCTTTTACTTTGAAAGCCATGCAACAACAATTCGAGAGATTGGAAGTTGTTTTTGGAGATATCCGTGATAGAATGGACCGGCAAGATCAACGAATTGATCAAATGTAGAGGGAGCAACCCAGGTAGCATGTGCAAGTTCCCAATGCAAGGAGACTAATCCGCCAGCTGCCGAATCCTCACGATGAAGAAGATGAAGATAATGAGGAAGATGATGAAATTGCATCCGTGTGAAGTATGAGGAGAGCCAGAGGAGTTAGGAATGAGGGGCGAAGACATGGTAGGCGAGATCAAGCAATTAGAGATGGAGTAGATAGGAATATTGGGAGTATTAAAATGACGATACCACCTTTTCAAGGGAGGAATGATCCTGACGCTTTTATCGAATGGAAGAGAAGGTGGAGCTTGTATTTGATTGCCATAATTACTTGGAAGAGAAGAAAGTGAAGCTTACAACGGTGAAATTCACTGATTATGCCATCGTTTGGTGAGACAAATTGGTTAAGGAAAGAAGAAGGAATCATGAAAGACCTATTGAGACCTGGGAGGAGATGAAGACTGTCATGCAAAGGCGATTTGTTCCCTCGTATTACTATCGGAACTTGCATTTAAAATTGCAAAGTCTAAGGCAGGGGACGAGGAGCATGGAAGACTACCACAAGGAGATGGAAATAGCTTTGATTCGGGCAAACATTGAAGAAGATGAAGAGGCAACTATGGCCAGGTTTTTATGTGGTTTGAACCGAGAAATTGCTAATGTGGTGGAGTTGCAACATTATGTGGAGATAGAAGAGATGGTTAGCATGGCCATGAAAGTAGAATGGCAACTCAAGAGAGAGAGACCAGCAAGGCAATAGGGTGGTTCGAATTCGGGGTCTTCATCAAATTAGAAGTCGAAATGGGGTGCCAGCTCAAGACTAGTAGAGAAACCCAAATCGAATGCTGAAAGGAGCATGAGCAAGAGCCAATGGGACAACAAGGAGAAAGGTAACTCTACATTCCAACCTCAAAAGAATAAGGATATCAAATGTTTTCGGTGTTTGGGGTCTGGGCATATTGCTTCTCAATGTCCAAATAAAAGGGCAATGATCATGCTAGATAGTGGGGAAATTGAAACTGAATAAGAGGAAAGTGATTCAATGCCAACACATGATGATTCTAGTGATTATGAATATACTGCTGAGGGAAATGCCTTAGTAATCATGCGAGCTCTTAATGAACAAATTAAGGAAGAAGAAAGAGTTGATGTGCAAAGGGAGAATATATTCCATACTAGATGCCACGTGAATGATCGGGTATGTAGTTTGATCATTGACTGGGGTAGCTGTGTGAATGTGGCTAGTAAGTTACTTGTTGACAAGTTGGGATTGCGTACATTGAAGCATCCTAGGCCATATAAGCTGCAATGGTTGAATGAAAGTGGAGAAGTGAAGCTGAACAAGCAAGTTTTGGTTTCCTTTACAATTGGGAGATACAAGAATGAAGTTCTTTGTGATGTAGTGCCCATGCATGTTAGTCATATGTTGCTTGGGAGGCCATGACAGTTCGATAGACAGGCAATACATGATGGGTATAAGAATCGATACTCTTTTGTCAAGGATGGTAGAAAGGTGACACTTGTTCTATTGACACCTTATCAGGTGTATGAGGATCAGCTCCGAATCGAGAGATCAATTTGTGAGAAAAGTGAGATAGAAGCTGAGATTCAAAGAAAAAATGAGAGTGAGCAAGTGAGAGAGGAAACTGGTAAGAATAGAGAGGAAGAAAATCGGGAGAGTGAAAAGAAAGAGAGCTCAGCTATAGATGAGAGGAAAGAGTTAGTTGAGAGAAAAGAGAAAAAAATGAGTTTCTATGCAAAAGAAAGAGAGATCAGGAGTGCATTCAAACCTAATCGCCCAATGATCTTGTTCGTTTACAAGGAGGCTTATTTATCTGATCTTAATTATTCTTTGCCAAGTTGTGTTACCTCTCTTTTGCAGGAGTTTGGAGATGTCTTTCCCACGGAGTTACCAAATCGCTTGCCACCAATATGGGGAATAAAGCATCAAATCGACTTTGTGCCAGGAGCTGCGATTCCGAACCGGCCAGCTTATCAAAGTAATCCGAAGGAGACAAAGGAACTTCAAAGGCAAGTGGACGAACTTTTAGCTAGAGGGCATGTGCGTGAGAGCATGAGTCCTTGTGCGGTCTCGGTGTTGCTGGTCCAAAGAAAGATGGTACTTGGCGAATGTGTGTTGGTTACCGCGCTATAAATAAAATCACGGTAAAGTATCGACATCCTATTCCTCAATTAGATGATATGTTGAATGAATTGCATGGTTCCACTTTATTTACAAAAATAGACTTGAAAAGCGGATACCATCAGATTAGGATGAAAAAGGGTGATGAGTAGAAAACGGCTTTCAAAACAAAACATGGCTTGTATGAGTGATTAGTTATGCCATTTGGATTAACTAATGCGCCTAGTACTTTCATGAGGCTCATGAATCATGTTTTGCATGCTTTCATTGGAAAATTCATGGTTGTATATTTTGATGATATCTTGGTGTATAGTAAGAGCTTGAAGGATCATATCCATCATTTGCGACGCGTGCTTCAAGTATTGAGACATGGAAAATTATATGCTAACATGAAGAAATGTACATTTTGCATGGATCGAGTTGTATTTTTGGGATTTGTTGTCAGTTCCAAAGGTATTCAGGTTGATGAGGAAAAGGTGAAAGCAATTAAGGATTGGCCGACGCCGAAATCCGTAATCGACGTAAGAAGTTTTCATAGTCTAGCTAGTTTTTATAGGCAATTTGTGCGGGATTTTAGTACTTTGGTTGCTCCATTGACCTAAGTGGTTAAGAAAGATATAGGTTTCAAATGGGGAGTAGAGCAAGAGCAAGCATTTAATTTGATTAAGGAAAGGTTTTGTTCTGTACCTTTATTGGTTTTACCTGATTTTTCGAAAACTTTCGAGATTGAATGTGATGCTTCTGGGGATTGGTATATGTGCTGTTTTGATGTAGGAAAAACGACCGATTGCTTACTTTAGTGAGAAGCTAAGTGGAGCCGCTTTGAATTATTCTACATATGACAAGGAACTCTATGCTTTGGTCCGCGCTTTGGAGACGTGGTAGCACTACTTGTGGTCGAAGGAATTTATCATACACACGGACCATGAATCATTGAAGCATTTGAAAGGGCAAAACAAGCTGAATCGGAGACATGCCAAGTGGGTCGAATTCATAGAGATGTTTCCATACGTGATTCAGTACAAGCAAAGAAAGGAAAACGTGGTAGCTGATGCATTATCACGGAGGTATGTACTTATTTCTACTCTAAATGCTAAATTTCTTAGGTTTGAACATCTTAAGGAGTTGTACATGCAAGATTCTGACTTTGGTGCTATATATAGTGCATGTGAAAAGGGTGCATTTGGTAAGTTCTATAAGCATGACGAATTCTTATTTAGGGAGAATAAGCTATGCATTCATAATTCTTCTATGCGTGAATTACTTGTGCTTGAGTAGCATGGGGGAGGTCTTATGGGTCATTTAGTTAAGACTTTGGATATTTTGAGAGAACATTTCTTTTGGCCGCATATGAAGAGAGATGTTGAGAGAATTTGCTCTAAAGGTGTTACTTGTAAAAATGCGAAATCAACAGTCAAACCCCATGGAATGTATATACCTTTGCCTGTTCCTAATGAGCCTTGGACTGATATATCCATGGATTTCATCCTAGGATTGCCTAGGTCTAATAAAGGACGAGATTCCATTTTCATAGTTGTGGATCGATTTTCTAAGATGGCACATTTTATTCCATGCCGCAAAACTGATGATGCCACACATATTGCTTATTTGTTCTTTAGGGAGGTAGTGCGATTGCATGGGATACCTAAGACCATAGTTAATGATCGGGATGCTAAGTTCTTGAGTCATTTTTTGCGCGTATTGTAGGGAAAGTTAGGAACTATATTGTTGTTTTCAACTACTTGTCATCTCCAAACGGATAGGCAAACCGAGGTGGTTAATAGGACGTTGTCCACTCTTCTTCGTACTGTCATAAAGAGGAATTTGAAGTCTTGGGAAGATTGCATACCGTTTATTGAGTTTGCTGACAATCGTATAGTACATTCTTCTACTAACTTCTCACCATTTCAGATTGTGTATGGTTTTAATTCATTAACACCTTTGAATCTAATTCCTTTGCCTATGAGTGAGATTTCTAGTCTTGACGGTGAGAAAAAGACAGATATGGTGAAAAAGATTCATGAAGAAGCGAGGCAACATATCTTGAAGAAGAATAAATAATATGCTGAACGTGCCAACAAGGGACGGAAGAAATTGACTTTTGAACCAGGAGATTGGGTGTGGGTTCATATGAGGAAGGAAAGATTTCCAAACCAACGGAAATCCAAATTGAGTCCACGAGGAATTGGACCATTCCAAGTCATAGCCAAGATAAATGATAATTCTTACAAAATAGATTTACCAGGTGAGTATAATGTTAGCCCAACTTTTAATATTTCTGATCTTTCTGCGATTGATGTAGGTTTCGATTCAAGGACGAATCCTTTTGAAGAGCGGGGGAATGATGAGGATCGTGGGCATGACAATGAGGCTGATGCACACGAGCTTGGAAGTCGGACTCGTGAAGAGGGAGCTGAAGCACAAGATCTTGGAGGCTTGCATGTTCCGAATGGGCCAATCACACGGACGAAGGCTAAACAAATCCAACAAGCTATGGAGACCTTGCTGATGGGCTTTTTGGACCAAGAGGAGTCTAATTCAATTGGGTCTCCAAAGGCCTTTATTCAACTGACTTGCCATGAGATGTTGAAGATGGAATAAAAGACTGCCAACTATTCTAGATAGCCTTTATTTATATTCTTTTGTTATTTTTGGATTTAGGAAACTAAGGTTATTCCAGTTGCCTAGTTTATTAGTTTCCAGTTTCTCCTAGGCTTATATAAAGGAGGCTGAGTAGCTAATCATAGGCAGACTATTCTGGAATTTTAGTGAGATTTTCTTCTTTGTTCTTCATTGAACTTCTTCGAACGAACAAGTGTGACAGCTTGTGATTGTTCGGCACAATTTGATATTATTGGTTCTTGTTTCTTCATAAATAACGTGTCAATAATCATTGTCTTGATATTGTTGGTTCTTTTTTCTCTATAAACAACGGGTCAATAATTCTCTTTATCTAAATCTGTGTTTAGCGATCTGGGAATCGATTCAAGTTGGTCGTCGGGTTTCATAATCCTTCGTGAGGTCCGCATCATATCAAGACAAGGATTATTGACATATTGTTTATAAAGAAACAAGAACCAATAATATCAAATTGTGCCGAACAATCACAAGCTGTCACACTTTTTCGTTCGAAGAAGTTCAATGAAGAACAAAGAAGAAAATCTCACCAAAATTCCAGAATAGTCTGCCTATAATCAGCTACTCAGCCTCCTTTATATAAACTTTAGGAGAAACTGGAAACTAATAAACTAGGCAACTGGAATAACCTTAGTTTCCTAAAGCCAGAAATAACAAAAGAAACTAAATAAAGGCTATCTAGAATAGTTTACAGTCTTTTATTCCATCTTCGGCATCTCATGGCAAGTCAGTTGAATAAAGGCCTTTAGAGACCCAATTGAATTAGACTCATCTTGGCCCAAAAAGTCCATCAGCAAGCTCTCCATAGCTTGTTGGATTTGTTTGGCCTTCGCCCATGTGATTGGCCCACTCGGAACATGCAAGCCTCCAAGATCTTGTGCTTCAGCTCCCTCTTCACGAGTCCGACTTCCAAGCTCGTGTGTATTAGCCTCATTGTCATGCCCACGATCCTCATCATAAACATACACACATACACATATATTAGAATCCATGCCCACGCTATGCGTTGCGCTAAACTTATTTTACAAAATTTTTGATACTTTGCATTTTTTAAGATAATAGCATAACTATTAGTAATGATAAAATTGAAAAGTTAAACAAATTAATAAAACTCGTGTTAGAATTAAAGGAAAGAAGAAGTACATTTTCTTGTGTATGACATGAGAAGAGACTGAGAGGGGATGAAGATAGTAGAAGGAGAGAGATGGATAGTGAACTAGGTGGTTATTTGATGTTTAATTACCATTATAACCTCAACCTAGTGGTCTATAATAATTGAAATGTACATTGGGGGTTTAAAAGTGAGAATAGTAGTTTTTGACTTTTAAGATATATATTTAGGGATTAACTTCAATTCGGATGCTCCTTAAAAAGAGAATTGTACAGAGCTCGATCCGAGACTATTGCGTCATAATTTATCGGATAATTATTAGTAACGAAATAATAAGAAACTTACTAAATAGTAAGAAAATTATTGTTTAGCAATAAACTTATTAAAATATAATAAGATAACTGCTCAATAATAAGAAATTTTTATTTAATAGGAAACTAATTATTTTGAATACAACGAGACTTTTATTAAATAATAAGTTTCTTGTTATTTAGTAAGATACTTATCTTTTTAAAAGCATCCTTAAAATTCACTTTTTAAGGATACTCCTGATGCTAGTAATTCCCATATATTTATTCCTTACTAGTATTTTGTGTACATGTTAAAGAGGAGAAAATTTTAAATGATCTTATCTTATAATGATGTAGTGAGGAATAATCAATAAGCTTACTTTAATTAATAAAACTTACCATAATTAATCGAGTGATTAGCAATTATTATTTAGTTTATTGCAATTTAATTGACACTTCTTCATCCCACGTTATGAGATAGGATCACCAAATAATTCTTTTGTCAAGAGAGCTAGCCAAGACATATACCAAAACTTCATCATTCTTCTAGAACTGATTATTCCGATATTTTTGAAAACACCCCACTAAACTGAATAGGACTATTACAGTTGAAGTGTACTTTCAACATTAATTGTGCCATCAAACATTTTCATGGTCCCTAAACGAGGACGAAAGACCTATTGGGGATTTGTACCTGAGGAGGGATGGTTTGGAGACGACGACGGAATCGAGTTCGGATTTGGAGAAGGCAAACTTCGGAGATGGTTGTAAAAGATGATGTTGATCATGAATTGGAGTCAAAGAAGATGACAAACACAATTTTCGATCAACGAATATTTCGAGACACGGGTCAATACTTTCTGAGAATAGTTATTTGTCCCCACAGGAAATTACTATTGGGTTTTTGATGAGTCTCTTCGAGGATATAACGAAACATTTGTTTGCTCTACGATTAGCAAATTCGTAAAACACCCTAACTCACTTAATATTCTAAAATTATTTTGATTAATTGAGCATATTGACTTTTGGCACGAAAGCCTTTATTTATATATATTTAGTGGGCACCATCCGGGAAAAAAAGATGTCTTTTTATTCGAAATATGTCTGACAAAGAAACTTTTTAATTAATTAATTAATTAATTAATTAATTCAACTTTCAGTTAAATGACCATTCGTCTTAAAATTACAGCCGCTTGTGTCCCTCACCATCACTGGAACTGTTTTGCATAAGGCAAAGGCACAAAAGACTATGTAATTTTTCCACGATTGCCTAATTACATTTCTTATGTGAGAAATTGAAACATTATTCTCTATAAGCACAATATTTCACTAAGTGACTATTATAAATGTGTTAGAAATAACAAAAGTTGTATAGCACGAAAACTTAGCTAAACATAATTGTTAATTTTCAGGAGATATATATGTGTGTGTGTGTGTGTGTGTGTGTGTGGGCTACAATATTGATTCTTATATGAAATACTGAACTACATAATTTTATAAAAGAAAAGAAAAGAAAAGAAAAACATGCATATTATGTATCCATATAACAGTCATCGTCCTTTTTCCTATGAGTATTTTAATTTGATTTTCATATTACCGTATTGTAAAATATAATTAATTAATGAAAAAGAAAAATAAATTTGATAGTTGATCAACTGCAAATTAATCAAAGTCCCAGGATAAAGATAAATTAATTATCTTCCATGAATTTATAAATAATATTTGACCATATTAATTAATTATTATTGGAGTGGAATATAGGTACATAAATATGTTATCCTACGGACTAAATTTTCTGGTTCTATCCCTTTTTAATTAGGTGGTTCGAAACATTTTCTTCTTACATAAAATTTTGGATTTAAATTTTATAAGAGGAAAAAGTTCATGATTGGAAGAGCTAGTATTATCCTTTAATGGACCGACTTAATTTGAATTTGGATTAGTTCGGGTGCGACGGTTTTTAAATAATAAGTGGAGCACATTAAAGAAAAAAAAAGAGTAAAACTGGTCATGATGGGGCAATCATGACTTGGTGCCCACGAATTGGAAACCCCTTTCGAACTGTAGCTTTCCCTCCTTCCATAGGAAATGTCAGTCCAAGCTTTTCAAGTGAAGCTTCTTGGAAGGATCCTCTTCTCAAGTTGTTAGGACATGGAATTAACATAATAAAAAGGAAAAAAAAAACAAAGAAGAAAGAAATTCTCACCTTAAGTTGAATTGTTGCTATGACCATTCAATCCCAACTTTCAATTAACAATTCGGCCTTGTGAAAAAATTGGGATCATCAATCCTCTTAAGTGCCAATTTTAGGGCATTCTGATCCATAAAATGCCCTTATTTTAACACAATTAAAGGATCAATGCTGCCCAAATTTTTTTTTTTAAAGATTGCCCTAAAAGATGACAGAAATTAAAAGGGATGGAAGAAACAGTAATACTTCAGCAAAAATGAGGTCACTTCTAGATACTATCCAATATAATATTATCATATAATAATTATATATCTTTGGGTCCAACCCCGCCGCCGGGCGTCATTTTGACCCACGTGCTTTAATGTGGACACTATCCCATAAGCAATTAATTAATAATGTAACACTAATTAATCCCTAATTTAGCTTCTTTCTACTTTGTTTGATTTGTTAATTTTTTTAATCAAAGCTACAATAATACATCCACCTTTCCCAATAATCTCAACCTTTCATATTCCCTCCTTTATTATTATTATAATGCTCCCCTTATTTGAAAACCCATCATCATATATTGATCTTTCACTTTCATCCAACTCCCCCTCTCTTGGTATATAAGGGGCCAAGTCCTCCCGCAATTTTCTTGAGCAAGAAACATTTAACGAGTTCTAACCATCGAAACCTGACACCGGAAGAACAACGAGTCGGTCCACCGCTTACGAAACATTATGGAACCCTGTACTTTGTTTCAGTTCCAACCCCAGGCTGCGCCCGGATTCTTGCCCGAAAGTATGTACAAGAAAAGCCCATCAGTCTCCTGGGACGAGCTGTTGTTCAACCACGGGTCGCTCCCGTTCGACGTCCATGACTCCGAGGAAATGCTCCTCCTCGACGTTATATCGAGAGGAGCCACGGAGTCCTCCGAGTCCGAGTCATCCAGCGTGCCCAAAGAGGAGGAGGTCACCTCAACCTCGGACTTTGTGCAGAACGGGGACGACCCCAGGAAGGAGAAGTCGTACCGAGGAGTGAGGAAGAGGCCGTGGGGGAAGTACGCGGCGGAGATCCGGGACTCGACGAGGCATGGGGTGAGGGTATGGCTGGGGACGTTCGACACCCCCGAGGCAGCTGCCCTAGCATACGACCAGGCGGCTTTCTCGATGCGGGGCGCGATGGCGGTGCTGAACTTCCCGTTGGAGAGGGTGAAGGAGTCCCTGAGGGAGATGAAGTACAAGGTGGAGGAAGGGTGCTCCCCTGTTGTCGCCCTGAAGAGGAGGCACTGCATGAGGAGGAAGTCCCAGAGCAGGAAGAACAAACCGAAGGAGTCATTGTCGAAGCCGGTGAAGGCCGAGAATGTGGTTGTGTTCGAGGATTTGGGGCCGGATTACTTGGAGGAACTCCTCAGCTCTTCGGAGAGCAGTGCCCATACCTGCCCTTGGTGAAGAATTGCAACGAAATTCACACCAAACAAACGAATTCCTTTTGATTCTTTCCTTCTTTCCTCTGTTTTTGCTCTGTTTCTTTCATTCGGGTTTATTGTATTACTATTAATGCGTCGAGAACTTCAATAAGGATAGTCTTTTGAGTTCGCCTCGGGTCAGGGTGAGATTAGTTTACGTGAAGAATCTTCCTGGGTGTAGTGTATACTCACATGGTAATGTAAAAGTTGTATATTCAATTCTTGTTTGGGAATTACCCGTACTCCTTTCGTTAGTTTTTATTTTCCTTATACTAGATCTATGAGCCGCTCTTATTAAAAAAGAATTATCAACATCTAGATAGTGCATATATACAGATTTATGTATTTTCCGGTGTCGGGGTCGTGAAAAATTAGATCTTGATCACGTACAAGCCACGAGTCTCGAGCTTCCATGAATACTACACGAACAACCTGCAAACGGGGAGAATGAAGAGGGAATCTCGATTTCCCTCTCCGATACTTAAAATGAAAGTGTGTAGAAGAAGTAAACATAATTGAACTTAGGCCTTAGACATACCTAAAAGGGTATTTATAGGAGTCCCGAGATATCGGTATTGGGATATTACAATCTACATAATATATTTGATTACCAATAACATATAGATTTAGATACCAAATATACCATTAGGGATAATATAATATCCCATGGAGATATCTATAGATTATTGTTAGATAACATAGGATATATCAATATATGGATTTCTTCCGTGGAAAGATATTACCATAAAAGGAGAATATTGAGGTGGACCCGACCCGGTAAATTGGATAGATTTTCTGGTCCCTAACATAACCCCTCACTCCTTGAGCTTGAAGGGTCGCGAAAAGTGGATCAATTCATACCTATCATTATCACATCATAAGCGATATCTTGGCGCGAAGATAGACTTTATACCGCTTGTTCAGTCCTGTGAAAAGAAAAAACTGCCCTTGGTTATCGGCGTGTCTTTTCCATAAAGGAAGACTCCGTTCTTGGTTATTGAACGTTATTTGTCCCTTGGTTATTTGGATATAGTCCTTGGTTATCAGAATTAGCCTTTGATTATCAGGCGTCGCTCCATCCTTGGTCATACGATGTTATTCATCCCTCGGGTTATCGGGATATAGTCATTGGTTATCGGACTCAATCGAGACCCTTGGTTATCGGGTTTGGCCCTTGGTTATTGGGGGTAATCATTGTTAGATGATTAGCTCCCCGCGAAGGGAGATGTTCAAGTACGTCACTTTTCTGTCATAAAGAGTTAGCGAGCCATAACATAAAATCTCATAATTCAAATAAGCATTCGTCCATAAAGCAAGTTAACAATCATTAGAAATTCATCCCAAAATATTCCTGACAAGTAAGAAGGAAAATATAATAGACTGTGATAATAGCTTAATAGCTTTAATTAATAACTCCTTGCAAAGTATCTTTGCGCGTGTCCCTCTGTCTCCGATCATGAAAGGGTCCTTCACTTTGTACAAAGAACTTGAGATGTCCTTGTTGGACCAACTTCTCAATTTCAAATTTAAGCACGTGACAACACTTAGTATCATGTCCATATACCTTGTGAAATCTACAATATTGATCTAATTTCTTACTCAAGGACTTATCTTTTTTCAGCGGAGGGGGTCTTCGCTAGGCCAAGTCGCTCCATCTCTTTGAGGTTAACCGCCTTAGGTGCATTGAGGGGTGTTAGCATCTAAAATTGAAAAGAGTGGTCGCTTTTCACTGGACTTGCTGTCATGAGGTTCCTTTTGTTTTTCACCCATGTGCTCCTTCTTCTTTCGTGTCGAGATGGAATCCTCAATGTTCATGAACTTTTCTTGCATGAGTAGAAATGTTAGCGAAGCTGCTTGATGGTGTGACGACCAAGCTCTTCGTGAGGTCCTCACATTGCCTCGCGCTGCGTCAATCCTTCCACCTTAGTCAAAGCCTTGAAACATCGATCATACCAGTCGCTGAGTGATTCTTTCTCCCTTTGCTCCATAGAGAATAGCTGAACAATGCTCGTCTTCGCCTATCGCATGCTTGCGAACTTTTGCAGGAACAACTCCTTCAGCTACTTGAAACTTGTTATAGAGCCAAGTTACAAAGAGAGAAACCAATCTACCGCAGCTCCAGTAAGAGTTCCTAAGAACAAGAGGGCTTTGTATTATAGGAAGACATACTCAGTGAACCATGTTCGCCGCCAAACAGCTTCGCCCTTGGGATGGGAAGGAGTAAACTTGTGGGGCACTTTAGCGTGAAGAACCTCCTTGTAGAGGGGCGACTCAAAATCTTCTTCAATAAGGGAAAGCCCCTGCTATTGTTGCTCTGCAGCCTGTAACACCCTAATTATCTATTTTGCCACCAGGCGCTGGACATCCTTCGAAGAAAGAGTGCAGCTGGTCCTAGAGGAATTGTTATTAGTGAAGGCATGTCACCAGGCAGCTTCTCAGAGTCCTTTCCATAGGGAGATTTAGGCCAACGCCTGGAGGAGACAACATTGTCTTCGACTTGGTTTGTCATCACACAATCTTCCAAGTTAACTTGAGGGGTATGAGAGGTCGCGATGATTGCCTCCACCGTTGTTTGGACATCTGGTGCTAGCTGATCCAATCGAACCATGTTCTGGTGGTGTACTGTGGTAGTGGCGGATGTGGATGAGTCGACTGCACCTGGTTGTTTTTTGCAACCTGTTGCGAAGGGTCAAGAGCCCCCTGAGACTTGTTGTTCCCGGCTTAGGAGTTTGCTGGTCATATCCATAATTTCTTCTCGGTGGTGGAAAAGAACCAATACAAATGACTTTTCGTGTCATTTCTCATAGACGGCGCCAATGTTGGGGTCGTGAAAAATTGAGTCTTGATCACGTGCAAGCCGCAAGCCTCGATCTTCCACGAATACTACACGAACAACCTACAAACGGGGAGAATCGAGAGGGAATCTTGATTTCCCTCTCCGATGCTTAAATTAAAGTGTGTACAAGAAGTAAAGATAATTGAACTTAGGCTTTAGGCATACCTGAAATGGTATTTATAGGAGTCCAGAGATATCGGTATTGGGATTTTACAATCTACACAATGTATTTGAGATATCATTAGAGATAATATAATATCCCACGAAGATATCAATAGAATATTGTTAGATAACAAAAGATATACTATATATGAATTTCTTGAGTGGAAAGATACTTCTTTAAGAAAATAATAAAAGAAATAGGGAAAAAAAAAAGAGAGCAAACACACTACATAGAGACCAGAATCGGGGGTGAAGGCTTCTCGCCAGCCACCCCTCTCCCCTCCTGTCAGTCAGCAATATCTGATATGCAGCTGTCACTCCTACCGTCGCTGCAGCCTCACCGAAGTCGAAGCGGAAGAGGTCATGATCTCTATATTAGGAGTCCGTAAGTTAATGGTTTCACGCCTAATGGGTAAGTCGACTGGCTCGTAATTGTCGCGTGATGGTTCTAGCATGGAACTTGGAAGAAATTGTGGACTCCCAAAAATCTCTCTATCTCAATCCCCGTGTGCAGCTATTTCATTAGTTAATTTAGTGTTCGGTATTAGAGTTTTAGATTCCACTTCTATTTGGAAAGATCCTTGGTTCTCAGGTAATCCCGACTTCGAACTTTTTCCTGATTATGGCGTACTTCTTTCTAGTACTGTTAAATGGTGAAGTAAGCAACTTCTTTCTAACCCTTTTGAGAGCTTAGTACTGTTAGGAACATATTGAAGAAATACCTCCCTCGAGAAGATTATGCGGACTCTGCTCTACACCCACCACCGTTGGAGAGCACTCAGTGAAATTCTTTTATTTACTCGACCAGAAGCAGAAGATTCAGTTCTGATTCAGATATTAAATGGAAAGCTTTGTGGGGTTTGAAAATTCATGATCGCCTAAAAATCTACTTATGGATATGTACGAGTGAATTCTTCTCTGGTTCTTGCAGAATGGCTTCCCCTGCCCACTCTGCCGTACCACAATTCAATAATTATGCACAACATTTCGGAGATTTTGTTTTTTTATCATGTTGCTTGAAGGAAATCAACTTGGGATATATCATTGAACTTCATCCCAAGTTCTTCCTTTGAGGACATCATTAATTTTGTTTTTGGTGAGAACTCTGGTATTCGAAAGCTCAATTGGATCCCGACTAATCCAATCGAGTCGAGTCGACCCACTAAGGGGTAAAGCTCTCTCAGCGTGATTTTTCTGCATTCAGAAGGATTCGAACTCGAAATCTTGTTTAAGCAGGATATCATTAATTTTATCATTGATACCCCTGCTCCTCTAATATAGCCTGCATTGCGGGTTACACAAAACCAGCTCCCTGCCCTCCTGATAGCTGTTGACCGTGGCTGGGATCGTATATGGGTTAGAAGTGATGCTCTTTTGCTTTTGGATGCTATTCATAGACCTTATGATCCCTTGGGAGATTAGGAGCATTATTTCGGACATTATTAGTTTTTAATCGTTTTTTTGAGTGGAAGTGTACTTGAATTCCACGTCACGGTAACTCTCAAGCTCATGACTTAAGCCAATTCGGTGTTGAGTCCAATTTTCGATCCTTTTGTAGCGAGGAGGGTTATCCGGATCATTCTCTACCTCCCTGTTGATTTAATAATAATAGTAATAACATCATCCTTACCTGTAAAAGATATTGCAGAAAATAGAAATTTGTTGGGCCGATGGCGGGCTCTGATCGGGGATAAAAATAGAGCTTCTTTATTGTTTGCTTGCTTTAGAAAAGAACAAATTACACCGTTAATCACCCGGCTTGCTCTAATATATTTTTTGGTCCTCGGATTCTAATTAAGAGTTATTTTTGTCCTCTGATCATCCATTTATTTATTTTAAATATGAATTAATTCAACTATAACATTTTTTCGGTGTAAACCCTGGTATTTGGAAGTTCAAATTCGTCCCAACAAATCCAGTCAAGCCGGACCAGTCCATTAAGGGGTAAATCTCTCATAGCGTGGATTTTCTGCATTTACAATGACTCGAACTCGAGACCTTATTTAAGCAGAACAAACGACGAACCGCGTTATTTGCTGTAATTAACGTCATATATATGTATATATGGCCAATCACTAGTACATGTACCCATTTTGTCCATAAAATTGTAGATGCAAATGACGCATGTGGACATCCGATTCACAGGATTACTCTCGATTTGATTATATATTTTGTTGAGTTGTATCTTGAGTTCGACTCTGCTTCAATATCCGAGATTGAGCTTCACTCAAAGATGTAAATGAGTTGATGGTTGTACGAGCTTAATAGGTTCTTTTATTTTATTTTATTTATTTGTGTCTTACAGTAGTGATTGAGCTCGTGATCGTGCTACTTGAGTGGAGTACTGTCGATCTCAGTCACTCTACAAGAACCTAGCTAGACCCGAGCTCAACAGGACAGAGTCAGTTTCACATTCTCATATCGACCCAACCGTCCTAACTAATTAACTTCCAAGACGGCTCAGTTCAGACGTCCAAAAGTAATATCGAACAAGCCAATGATTTTACCTAGGGTATGCATGGATACCAGGTATCCTTGGAATCGGTTGGATCCTATCCGTTAGGATAGATTCCGAGTAACTCCAATTGAAAATTGGGTGGAATCCAGATAGTATTTAAGGAACCAGTGAAAATAGATTTCGGTTCCAATTCCAACATATAGGGTAGCCATGGAACCGATACTCGAGACCTATATTTTTTTGAAAATAATTATTTTATATTTACATAATTCTCTATGTGCGATGTAATAGCTACCGAATCCTAAAGAGAGTTTATTTGCTTTTTCTACTAAGAAGAGTTACGTCATCTTTTTTTTTTTGCTAAATATTTACATAATCTTTCAGTTGCGTATTTACCTTATATATTATATAATTCTAAGGAGAGCTACATAATCTTTTAGTCCTGTGGATGGATGTGATCCGATTAATCTATGTCGACATTTATTTGTTTTGCGTGATTGTGAATGTGATTTTTTCAATTTTAGTTATTTATTTCATTTATTATGCTTGAAGAGAAAAAAAATTAGGTTCTAACAGGATACCGAAAAACCTGTAATATAATTCAGGCTCCGCATAGGTTCCGGTTCCATGTTCCTACAAGGTAGGGTCCGGTTCCAAAATCTTGGAACCTGTTTCCTACATGATAGGGTCCGAGTATCATGAAAAAAAATATGCCTGGACCCGCACACTCCTAATTTTACCCTGTTCTTTTGGGAGAACCGCTCATACAGATTTCATCAAGACTAGTCATGTTGAAAGACTTTCTTTGTGCTTCTTCCTAGCATGGAGCAACTCCTCCGAGGCTATTAGTCAACAACTGTTGAGTATTGTAAATCCTACGTCGGGAAATTGAGTAGAATTACCTAAATACTATAAGATGATTGGACTCACTGACCATTAACTCGAGCTTTCGGGTGGACATGGCTCAAAGCCACTTATAAGTTTAGAGAAAATTTTACATGATATCAAAACAATACGCATTTATATAGGTTCTCATCAAGTTAGGTCTAGCATCGAGAGCAGTCGAAATCCCGAGTGTGAAATCTGTACTTAGTATACTAGAGTGCGGGATGTAAGATTGCCTTGTGGTCCATTTGTCTTTTCGTGCCCAAGAAGGAAAAAGAAGCACGACTTATGATCACTTGCTAAAGGCCCGATGTACACCCATGGGTCCAGTTAAATTTTGCGACAACTATGCGCAAATGTCATGATATAAATAACAAGCTTAAAATGATTGTGGACTGATAAAAAGGTTACGTTGTTCTAATGCTAGTATAGCACAAGAATGGCAAGGAGTGAAAACAAAAAAAAATTGGCAATAAAACACAGTTTATCTTGGACAGCACTACTAGAAAATATTCTATTTTTGCGGGAAGTTTGAGGGACAATGTCCTTCAGAAAATTCGGGGGACAATGTCTTGTTCTCTTGGTAATCTTAAAAAAAATTAAAAAAAAAATACCGAGGGAAGATTTTCCTCGGTAATGTTATTAAAATGATAATAAAATTTTAAAAATTACAAAAAGTAAAAAATACTAAGGGATTGAATCCTTCAGTAACCGTTAAAATTTTAAAAAATTTTAAAAATATCCCAAGAGATTATGAGGGGTTTTGGGAATCCAATATTGGATACATTCTGGTAGCTCGGTAAGCAGGTGACTTGGAAGGACTTATGGACGGTGCTTGAGATTACTCGAGAGCTGCTTCAGAGATGTAAATGATTTTCGGAGATCGATCATAAGAGTCATCCCTTATCCTCGGGAACTTTGAGGTTGTCCAAGCCTGGTTCTAGATACCCACGATTGGCCTGATGAGCCGGTGGCTCGGGAACCTCGTTGGAAGCGCCCTTTTCCAGCTTGGGAGTCACTCGTGATGTGTGGATAATTTCTGAAGATCGACCGAAAAAGTGCTCCCTGATCTTGGGAACCCCTATGACTGGCTAAGCCTCATTCTGGATATTCACGATTGGCCTGACGAGTTGGCAGCTCAAGAGCCTTACTGGGAGGGGCCCTTTCCCTCTCGGGGGCCACTTGTAAGAGGTGGATGATTTCTAGAGATCGATCGGAAGAATGCTCCCTAGTCTTGGGAGCCCCTGGGACCGGTTGAGCCCGATTCTGGATACTCACAATTGGCCTAACGATCCGGCTGCTTGAGAGCCTTATTGGAAGGGCCTCTTTTCCTCGCTTGGGAGTTCCTTGGCTCGAGCATATGATTTCCAGAGAGTGACCTATTGGGCTATCTATCAATTTGTGGTCATGACTTATTTTTTAAGCCCAATATTGACTATTTTCAGGGAGTCCGATGAGTTAGCCACCTAGGAACCCTTCTCAGCTGGGCGTTGGGCCACTTGAGCCGGTGCGTGCATTGTCGATCTCCTTGAAGGATTTTAGGGACCTCCGGGCGAAATCCTGAGACTTGTATCATGGCTCTTGAAGCCGTCCAGTTGACTCGGTTGACCCGATTGTGAATAGTGTTATGGGACTTACCGGGACGTAATTTGATAAACTGGTGGGGGATCCTGGCCGGGACCTGCTTGAGAGTTCTCAAGCACCGGCGGACCAAAACGGAGTGCTGACAGACTCAATATAAAGAATAAGTGACAATTAAGTATACTAATAAATAATTATTTAACTAGATATTAACCTAAGTTCTATTATTTTAAGGGTAAAATTATTGTAATATATGAAATAATAATAATACAAAAAATATAAATATAAATATTTGAAATAAGAATGTCATCAAATTTTGTATTTAAAGAATATGCAATCACTTTTGTTTGAATATCTATATAAATGTATGTTATACAATTATTAGATAAATATATAATGCATTTGAGACAATTTGTTGCAAAATATTAATCGAACCATTGAAAATTAATCTAATTTTATTAATTGATTATGAAATGAAACTTTAAATTAATTTTGAGAATATTTTATTATGTTAAAAAATAAATATATTTTTTAAAATCGGAATAATTGTTATAAGAAAGGATATATATGTGTATTAAAAATGAACATCTATATAACACCAAATGATTATTAGCTGATAAAAATAAAAATAAAATTTAAAGATAAAGATAAAGATTTTATAAACAATATTTAAAATATAAATTTATATTCTAATTACAAAACTTAATATATGTGACAAATTTCTATGGAAGAGTATTTTGTTAGTTGCAACTATAAAAGTTATTTTAAGATATGTACAATTTGTGTGTGCTTTGATTATTCGATATAGAAATATTGAAATCGTTGACAGGCATTACACAAGTGACATTTTAAACGATCATAAACAACACTCATAAAACCTTCATTAATAAACAAATAAGATAGGTCAAATAAAAAAATTCAAATTTTCAAAAAAGTCTCAATTTCATTATAAATTTGGTATATAATGAAAAAAACCATATGTTTTATAAATTATCTTAGAAATCACCTCTCTCCTCATCTGGGTCTCCTTGCAGTACTCCTAAAGTCGGCTCCAGCTAGCCTCATCTCTCAGGTACCATTTCTGAAAATATTTTAAAATATGTATTTTTTAAAATTACAAATAAAAAATTGGAACAAAACCGAGAATTTTTCTGAAAACTTAAGTTATTTTTGTAAAGAAAAGAGAATATGATCAGATGATGCATAAACTTTGTGGGTCCCGTAAAGTCCACGTAGGCAAAATTGACGGAATATATAACGAATGTTATTTTTGAGACAATTTAGAAAACTTATGGTTTTTTTATTACAAAACTAAATTTATGACAAAATTGAGACGTTTTACAAAATTTAGATTTTTTTTTTTTTGTAATTTTCCCTTTACATTTTTACATGTATTCTCGGGATTAAGGATGAATTTTTTTACATATTTGTTTCACGATCGAGGCTCCTACGATAAAATGATAGAATTTCAGAGGATTAGTGGATCCTTTTGTTTGTAATTATAGCTCACAGGTGGTATTCCCTGCATTCTGTTATGCATCATCGTTTTCCAAACAAAATAAAAGAATGTCGCTTTGAATAGACCCTCGATTGACGCGATTATTTGAATAGCGATCCCGAGATCAGCCTAGCGTTGAACCAACATTTATTTTTTAATGCAAAAACTTTGATTAACCAAAGGGATTTGTCATTCGAACTCAAAATCGCTTGGACGCATTTGCAAAAGAAACTATGATTTCGCAGATCAAAATCACCTTTGCAATCAAAGTCGTATGATGAAGTGAAATTTTCATAAATTCTTGTAAAATTGTTTTCAAGAGCATGAAATTCAAATCCTGCCTAAGCTGAACTTGAGGCCGCTATGCACAAAATTATCTCGATTAAATTTTTCATGACTTGATTTTAAAAGCAATCGGATCAGATTCAAAATTTTGTAAGCTCATAAATTTGATTAATTTTTTAAAAAAGAACGAGGCGCGAACTAGGTCATTGAGATTTTGAAAAAGCGTGAATGAGACTGAAGAATAGATCTCTCATTACTTCCTACCAATCAAGGTTTTTCCTCAAATCGAGAAACATAACGAAAGATCCTGATTTATCAAAGCGGCTTTCTTGGTTTTCATGCATCAGATATTGCGTCGAACGATTGCTCATTAGATGCCTTTCTTTTTTCTTTTTGTAGGAAATAAAAAGGAAAAATTCGAGATTAGATTAGCTGGTCGCGGAAGGAGTGCTTTGGTCTTGTAGTGCCTGTCATATGAGAACATTCCGATGATGACCAATTGTCTGAAGTAACTCAGAGTGCAGCAGCAACGCCATGGAAACTCGGACCTGCTTTAATAACATTCTTATCCCGAACTCTTTGATTGTTATTTATATGTGTGCTAAAGAAAAAAAGATTTTAAAAAACTATTTTGCCACATGATTCCTTATATGATACTATCGATTTAAGAAATAGGGTAAAACTCATAGAAAAATGAGTGCCTCCATTAAAATAAAAAAGGCAGGTGTATCCTTAAAATCATTTGATTTCATTTTATTCTAAATCTGTCACGCTTGACTCCTTTTGTTATTTTTTATTTTATTTTGTTTTATTTTTTGTGGTGAATCGCAAACATTGCAGTTCAGCGTGCAAAAGTATGGCCTATAATGAGTGGGTGCCGCGTATGTAGAGCCTCCACAGAATCATGATAACAGTGACAAATTTAGAACGTGACGGGAGCCATGCGATTTTACAAAAAAAATTAAAAATTAAAATCACTGGATACTATAGGAATTTTTTTTAGTAACATGTAATCTCTATTATATTTAGTCTAAAAATGTACTGACTTTAGAGATGAGAATCAATCAAGTACCTGCACTAAAAAACAAAAAAGCACAAAGAAGTCCAATGAAAGGCTATTTTTTCATGGAAGTCAATGTTCTGCACTACCTATGTTTATCTCTCAAATTCTTTTGGCCGTTTCGATGAGTGATGGTTGGACATTAAAATGTAGTACAAAGGTCGATACTTATATAAAATTAATCATGCAGATATTTTGTAATAAAATGACCGAACTAGCATATCATAAAGAAACGAGATTGGGCTGAAAAGCTTTCGTTTGTTATTCATTCCATCGGTATGTATATAACTCAGTCCTGATCAACAAAAGAAAAATAATGTCTATGGCTAAAATGGGATATCCTAAGTATGGTATACATGGATATGTACATAAATACAATAGAAAGAAAATCCTTCCATAATACTTCCCATCAAGTGGGAGAATGAGGATTCCGAATTTCCAACTTGCTGAGAAAAAAATGGAATTGGTCACGTCCAAGTGCTTTAGTAAACATGTTTGCCAATTGAAAAAGCGTAAACACATGGGATGTTTCGATAGCTCCAGAGCGTAGATGTTGCCTGATGAAATGGCAATGTATTTCAATGTGTTTGGTGTGCTCATGGAAAATTGGATTGGAGGCAATGTGGAGAGCCTTTTGATTATCACAGAACAAGCGCATGGGATTGGCATGAGAAACGCCAAGAGATCTGAGGAGGGAACAGAGCCATAAAAGTTCACTGACAGTTGCTGTCATGGCCCGGTATTCGGCTTCAGTTGAGGATTTGGAGACCCTCGTTTGCTTCTTAGTCTTCCAAGAGATGGGATTGTCACCTAAAGTAATGAAATATCCAGTTAAGGACCACCTAGTCATAGGACAACTAGCCCAATCTGCATCACAATAAGCCATCAAGGACAAAGAGGTCGGTCGAAGAAATATCCCTAGTCCTGAAGATTGCTTGAGATAGCGGAGTACTCGCATGGTAACGTCCTAGTGGTCTTGGCGAGGATCCTGTAGGAATTGTGATAAAATGTGAACGGTATAAGCGAGTTTAGGCCTGGTGATTGTGAGATATAGTTGACGACCGATAAGATGACGATACAGTTCGAGATTGGGAATGGGATCGCCACAATCTTGAGATAACCGATGTTGTTGTTCCATAGGAAAATAAGCAGGTCGAGAACCCAGCATACCGGCTTCAGTAAGAATATCCAGAGTATACTTCCTTTGATTGAGAAAAAGGCCGGAATCGCTTCGAATGATCTCAATACCAAGAAAGTATGATAATGGGCCAAGATTCTTAATATGGAAGCATTGATGAAGATAATCCTTAAAATGAGCACATGAGAGAGGATCATTAGTCACGAGAATCATATCATCCACATATACAAGGACACCAAGAAATACATCTCCCTGAGAGAAGGTGAATAAAGAGTAGTCTGCCTCTAACTGCCGAAAACTGTAGTAGATGAGAGCCGTGGCAAATTTGGAGTACTAATTGCAGGAGGCTTGACGAAGGCCATATAAAGACTTCCACAACCGGCAAACCTAACCAGTAGTGCCTGGATGAAAACCAAGAGAAAGAGACATGTAAACTTCTTCATCCAAGTCCCCGTGAAGGAAGGCATTGTTAACATCAAGCTAATGCATTTCCCAATTCTTAGCAACAATAGTGGTCAATAAATAGCGTACGGTGACTAGTTTTGCCACTGGGGCAAACGTCTCGTGAAAATCAACCCCTTCAATTTAGGTGAATCCTTTTGCCAAGAGTCAAGCTTTACAGCATTTTCTACAATGCCATATGCCCGTCTTTTGATCTTGAAAACCCATTTGCATCCAATGGGTTTCTTCCCAGGTGGAAGCGACTGAATAACCCAAGTGCCGTTATCCTCAAGAGCACGAATTTCATCTGCCATGGTGAGCCGCCATCGGAGATCTTTAGCGGCTACGGAGTAAGTCCTTGGCTCTGTGTTGGAATCAATAGCAGTAAGAAACGACAACTGTGTAGTATCGATAACCGAATAAGTAAGATAATGGTCTAGAGGATGAGACGGAGTGGGTGGTTGTTAGGGGGGAGGGAAGATTCAAAACAACGAGCAGTGTGAGTGATACATGAGCCAACTTGGTAGACGAATATTCCGTGGAGCCAACTTGGTGGATGAATATTCTGTGGAGCCTTAGAATGAGCGATACTTTCCATTTGAGACTCATAAGAAATAGTCGGGTTAGCTGAAGGTGCGGCGGTTATCGAATTGGGCGGAGAGTCGGGCGGATCTGATGAAGAAGAGAGAACGAGCTCACCAGTAGATGTGGGTTGGGCTGGATTTGATGAAGAAGAGAAAGCGAGCGCAACAGGAGATGTGGGTTGGACTGGAGTAGGCCCAATTGGCATCGAGTCGGACAAAATAGCAGAGGTAGCAGGCGGAGCAGAAAGCAACATCCATCTATGCCCAACGGAGGGATGTTAGGCCAAATGAAGCCCAGTGTCTGGTCAAGGCAAAGTTGGAGTGGGCTCAGCTGAATCAGAGCCATAAGGGCTAAGTGACTCCCCCTGAAATGCTGGGCCCGAATTATCCAAACATTGTATGCCAGTATTAGTCGGTTCATTGGGTTTTTCCTTGCTGAATGAAAAAATCAGTCTCATAGAAGCAGACGTCTCGAGAAATAAATACATCACGATTCTCCAGGTCATAAACTTTCCAACCTTTCTTCCCAAAAGGATATCTAATAAAATCACATTCTTGATCGTGGCCCAAACTTGTCCTTGAAATGAGGATTGTTATGTGAATAGCAAAGACATCCAAAAACACGAATATGCTGATAATCCGGTTTCTTACGAAAAAGTAGTTCAAATGGTGCCTTGCCTGATAGGACACTTGAAGGTGTGAGGTTAATTAGATGTGTCGCAATAGAAATACGCTCTCCCCAAAAATCAATAGGAAGAGAGGCTTGAAACATTAGAGCCCAAGCTACATTAAGGATGTGACGGTGCTTACATTCGACCCGTCCGTATTGTTGTGATGTGTCAATGCATGAAGTCTGGTGTATGATCCCATTGTTGAAAAAGTAGTCTTAAACGACTCGACTCATGAATTCCGATCCATTTTCACTTCGCACTGTTTTCACTGTACGATCAAATTGATTCTTCACCTGCCTGTAGAAAGTTGA
Source organism: Punica granatum (assembly GCF_007655135.1). NCBI lineage: Eukaryota > Viridiplantae > Streptophyta > Magnoliopsida > Myrtales > Lythraceae > Punica > Punica granatum. The sequence continues at coordinate 17,669,957 of NC_045134.1, read as the reverse complement.
TCAAGAACCTTCGTGCCTCTGACTTATCTCGTAGAAGATAAACATACACACCACGACTAAAGTCATCCACAATTGATAAGAAATACCGAGCACTAGTAATTGAAGAAACCTTGTAAGGTCCCCATATATCACAGTGTACTAACTGAAATGGAAAAGAGGCTTTATTTGAAATTATTTGGAAACTTGAACGTGTCTGTTTTGCTTGGCAACACACGTCACAAGGCTCATTGTTATCTGAACGATTCATAAAAATAGAATGATCCTTGAACTGAATACGATGAGAAGAATGCCCCAACTGCTTGTGCCAAATGTCATCACTATCTGCTTTCATTGCCCATGCTCTCAGAAATGACGAAGACACTTGTCATAGAAGCCAAACCCCTCCATGAAGTTTACCTACTCCAATCGTACTCCCATCCTGAATTAGACATAGACGAGAAATGTAGTGAACATTACAGTTAAGTTCCCGAGATAATTGAGTCATAGACAATAAATTGCAATTAGAATTTGACACATAAAGAGCATTATGAACAACCATATTAGCTCCAAACGATATTTTCCCAATAAAAATGGCTTACGTTGTTCCATTCGGAACATGAACAATTGGGCCATTCTTAATAGGAGTAACATCAAAAAGATTATCCAAACTACTGGTCATACGTCGTGAAGCCCCGGAGTCAATGATTCAGTCAAGTTTAGAATTATTGGGCACAAAGTTCTCACCACTTAATTGATTAATCTCACTATCATCTCGTGAGACTATCAAGACAAGTTGCTGTAACTGGGCTGTACGGACCCGAATGTGGACTCTCGTCGGGGCCCGCATCGCGCACTTTTGGATCGCGCGGCTTGGGAGTGTCCACCTTCCCGTGGGGACGCGTGACAGAAACGCGTGAGAAGGAGTCGCCACTTATCATTTTACGACCCGAAGGTCGAGGGCCGATAAGTTACCCAGGGTCTAGGGGTATGGAACACCTAGTTATTGTTAAGGCATTGATCTATGCGGAACCAGAAAGTCCATATTCGGGGGTTCATGTTACGTAAGGGCCTATATCCCGCACGCCTTTTCGGTACTCTGATTTGCTAGGCTTGCATGTTTTATTATTTACTGCATGAACTCGGCTCGCACGTTTTGACACCGGAGATTCGGTGAACTAAATGATGTCGGTGGAGAAGCCGAGAGAGAAGTAAATCCGTGTGTCGGGGAATTGGTTCACAATCTTGCGTTACAGTTCATCGAACCATGGAGGTTGAATCCCTGCGTGAACCAGAACCGCGAATTCTTGGGTTTACTTTTCCTTGGCCAAGCATTAGACCGATTCGATTAATTCGACTCTAGTACCATTCGCTTACCGACTAGAATTCTTACAGAATGAATGTACAGAATAAAATCCTTACAATGCTCTCGAAAATAATAAATACAAATTACAAGTGGTAGAATTCCAGTCAACTCGCGTTCGGTTATTATTCCTCTCTAACTCACCGTAAGTTTAGAGAAAACACCGAAAAATTGAAATTCAAGCGTTCTCACTGAATAGGGCGTTGGACCATGTGAGTGTTGATTAGGGCGTTGAACGCTGTGATCGATGATTAGGGCATTGAACCCTAATATTATTCGGCCTAGGGATCAGGCTCAACCCGCATGGCAAACAGGTGCGGAAAGATAACAAGCAGCAGGTAAATAACAGACAATGTGTTTGTATTCACCGAATGTACGTGGATTAGCAAGTTTATTAATCCAGGGTATTTTGGTATGCAAATCCTACCCTAGACAAACAAACGCGTGCCAATGTTTTAGCATTCGGCTTTCGTTGGAAAACCTGACATGTCGGGTGTCCATAGTCAAGTTTCGTGTGTGCGCATTGCTTTTACAGTGATTCGGTATTGTGACACTGAATTACCACTGAATTAACCCAACTCGTGTTTTGACTCTAAATTTGGAACCTAGAATTCCACCTAACCATTTTCTAGCGTTTGGTTAGATCGAATGAAATGATTAGTCAGGTAATTGTATTTTTGATACAGAATACTCAACAGACACCTTAAACTGCGCTAGGATGTCGCCAAATCACAAAATAATGTTCTTGCCCTTGATTCGAAAATTTGTTTTCGGAAAAGGAAACAACACAATACGGATTTGAAAGTATAAGGGTTTTGAAAAGGGCATTAACACCATTTTGTAATTCGTCGACGCGAGTTACAAATTAATATCCAGTTCGTGCAAAGTTGTTTAAATTGAATGAATTAACCATGTGAGCGTCCCGATTAACCCGTTCATGGAATTAATGCTTAAGGTTATTGCCGAATGCATTAATTATGAAAACGATTCGTGACTCGACGACCAAGACGATTCCATAAGGATCGAAGATAGTTCGGTCCAATGACTGAAATTACCCTCGTAATCGAATGGACCCGAATGAGTCATCGATACCCGAATCCATGCATGTTTTGTTTTAAAAATACATTTTCAAGCGATATTGCGACGATAATATAAATTGCAAATTACACAAAAGCCGAGAACGAACTTAAAACGGGAAGAGGAAGCCTCGTGCAACCCGAATAAGCCCATGAATCTCTCGGCCACTACTCCTTGGAGAGAGAGCCGAGAGGTCCCATGGCCCGAATAGGGTTCCACGAGTTTTTCCCGTCTCATTTCGAATCATTTCCGGAAAAGCTCAAGCTACAAACACGATAAATGACACGATTAAACTAAAGTCGGTATTGCCATGATTTGAATAACGCATTCGAACATGCAAACATGCACAAATATATTATTTAAGGAATCGATAAAACAATACCGACTTCATGCACGTAAGAAAACACGAGAAACTCAGGAATCGAACTTGGATAGGGCTAAGAAGGTCGTTCTTAACCCGAGGAAAGCAAGCCAAGTCTTGGTCACCTCTTCTTGAGGCAAACCCGAGAGCTCTTTTGCTTGTTTCGGGTCGGGATGGTCTTCCGAGTGACGATCCAAACATTTCCCGACATTCTTGCAAGATGTATGATGATAAGCATGCATAATATAACATGAAATAAAAATTAAATCTTGCATATGAAATATGTCATATATTCCATATTACTCCATAGCCATGCAAAAATATAAAAGCCCTAACTCCTCTAAGTCGAGAATGTTTTACCTAGCCTTGGGATGCAAGGAAAGAGTCGAGGAAGAGTTTGAGAATCGGGTGACTCGGTGGAATCCTCAAAAGGACGTCTGGGTGCATGGGCATGCACGTTCGAACGAGCTAAGCCCACGGCTGGATGTGCGTGGGCGTGCGAGCGCGCAGGGCGTGGGCAGGCGCCCAAAAGAGGCGAGCGGGGAGGGCGGCTGGAGCGGGTGTGCGCACGAGCGCGCAGCTGTGCTCAGGTACTGTTCAACCGAGAGAACGGTCTTCGTCCGAAATGAAGAAATCAACCTGAAATGATGAGCAAATGAATTCAAACAAAAATTCTAAGTTCATAAATGAGCTCCTTAGGTCCAAAACAAATGGTCCATGGAGTTTGAGAATTTTCGAACTTAAGTAGGGATGATGAACATCGGCTTCCGACTTAAGAACTCAAAGTTTTCTTCGGGTTTTCTTCGGTTTTTCGCTCTTGGTTTTGAAGTGTTGAAGCTTGCTGGTTTTGGCTATGGAATTGAGAGCTTTTCTTGAGGGAGAAAGCTTGGAGAGAATGTGCAAGAAGAGAAGTGATTAACTTAATCACTTTTGGGCAATTTCTAGGCAAAGCTAATGACACAATTAGCAAAAGCAAGTTCACTTAACCCCCATGCTTAGCAAATTTTGACCAACTAATGAGGATGAGGATGAATGTGTACCATGCATTCTTCATGTGGAAGAGCCAAGAGCATTGATGAGCATTGATGAAGGCTTGAGTGTTGTCTTCAAACTCTTCTTGATATTTTGGGCTAAGTGAGCAAGTTGGTTTCTTGCATTGAAGAAGAAGAAGCCGAAACTTCTAGGGCAAGGGACGGCTCATCTTGGGCAGACCGTGGATCCCACGGTCGAAGAGGAAAAATCGGGAGAAAGCTCGGGTCTCGATTGATCGCGCATTCGAAGCTCGTAGCTCGAATTGAACGTCGAACTATCAATATACGTGAGAAAACGGATTTAATGAGTCCGAGATTGGCATTTTCCGTGGAAAATTGCCAAATGTCTATATAAGGCTCGGAAGCCGGTTTTGCTCATTTTAAGCATTCAGAGCGAGGTTACCCACTTCTAATAGCATATCTTGTATCTGCATCCCACGTCGGTCATTTTGAAATAAATTGTCAAATAACGTGGGCACTTGACCCTTAAGTTGGTAATGCAAATATAGAGCCGGAAATATCCTAGGAGGCCGAAACTGGATTTCTCAGATTGCTTTCAAAGTTGCTTGGGCGATCCGGAGTTCACCATGATCTCTGTTTGTCGAGATTGGGCCTTTAAGGACATGAAAAGTGCATCTTAGACCCTTAAAGCATTGCTTGGGGGGTCTAGATGAGTTGTGTGATTCATTCCGACGATTCCACATTGAGCCTTGAGAAGGCTAGCACTGTGTAAGGTACGCATCCGGCGTCAAGTTTCCCCAAAGAGGACCTCCGGATATGGATTTCCTCTGAAAATGGCCTTTTGTGCTCCTCGGAAGTTACTCGGGAAATCGAAAAGGGTTTTGCTGTTTGATTTGCCCAATTGCGTCTGTCCGCTGGAGTTTTCGGGGCAATACAGGGTCAACTTCGTTTGCCGTTATTCCATCTGACCAGTCTCCGGTTATGCTCTTCCGAAGAGGGGTATGCTCGTTTTGTCGCTCGAAAGTCATTCGGGGTGCCTGTATGGCTTCCAAAAGACAATCTGAAGCACTGCTCGTGCCCTATATGATTGTGGGGTATGGCCGCATCTGATATTTGAAATTTACTTTTCTTCGAGAAACCGGCATTTTTGGACTTCCACTGAAAAGTTGTCTGTATACAGAAAGTTGTTCTGTATAGAGCAGATGATTTGCGAAATGCGCTTGAAGACACTTTTCATCTGTTTAGCATCGATGTGGATTTTTGAAATCCAATATTGGCTATCTTCCGATAGACGAGCGAACTATCGAAAAATAGGATTGTCCATGTGGTACACTGAAAATGCCGGTTTTGGACATTGTTGAGCTCTCTAGTCACTTTGTTGCCTTTTGGTGACCCCTGGAGTCCTTCTATCATATGCATATGTCATCTGCTCGATTTTACCGACTTGAGGATGAATAATGATTTCTTGCTCTGTTGAGCCGTTTTCTGTGATGATGCTCCAATCGTGACATGGATCACTGCTGATAATGTAGTTCAACTTGATGAGCCAAAATGAGATGCTCACATGGGCCTCAGAGAGATGGGCTAGTTTGCTGAGGTCTACTGATTAACCTCCATGGGCCTGGGCCTGTGCCGCCATGTGACCTGCTGAACTATGAGGGGAAAACTGCTGGGCTGACTGGTTGGGTCTCCATTGCCCACAAGTCTGATGGGCCGAACGCACGTTAGATGGACCGCCGCCCAAGTAGTAATTTCCAAACTGTTCCAAATTGGAAGACCTAAAACCCGAAACTACCATTTTCCACGTTGCTGTGAAACAAAGACTCCAAACTTTCCTCCTAGTCACGACTACCCTAATGAAATCCCCTTTGAACTCCGTTGATTCGATTTATCGGTGCTCGAATATCCATGGAGCTGATAATAGGTGTCTCGGTGATGTCCATTTTGTTCGCAATAGTCACAGAAAGGTCGACCTCGAGCCTTGAAATCTCCTATGTTCGAGGCGGCAAAATTAGGGTTACCACCCCTAGAACAATTCGCGATTTTGGCCGCGAAACCAATTGCTTTCCAAGCTAGAATCGCTGCCTTGGGTGACTAATCACTGAGCTTCATCATGTGCGGCCATGGAGTGGGCTCGATTGACATTCGGGAGAGGGTCCATACTTAGGATTTGGGATCGAATTGTAGAAAACTCGGGATTGAGCCCGATGAGAAACTGGTGAACCTTCTCCTTCTCCTTGAGATCATCCCAAAGCACCTTGGCGTTATTTGCACTGGCTATAGAGCTCTACAATTCTTCGTCCAAATGATTAAAAATCCAAGAAACAAGCATTGAATTGCACGTTACCCATTGCTCATGGTGAGGTTCTTCTTCTGCCGACTGCCTTACTTTGCCTTCGATAAAGCCAAGCTTATTCTTAGCTTGGAGTGTAGTTTACATTGCCTGTGACCACATATTGTAATTCTTGCCATTGAGTTTGCAGGAAATTAACTGAGTTCTGGGTTCATCCGAGGAAGAGAGAAGATACGCTGGAGGTATGCTTGCTATAAGATTATTGCTCTCTGTGCTTTTCGACATTTTGATAACACAAGGAATTAAGAATTGACTGATGACGCTCAGCTCCAAATTGGCAGGATGAGTTGGTGGATGACGCTCAGTCCATAAACTGGTCGGATAGAAGCTCGACCTAAAAACAGGCCGGCAAATTGAAGTTTGACTATTGCCCTCATGATCGATGCTTTAATAACATTTAAAGAAATGAGATTGGGGTAAAAAACTTTTGTTTGTTATTCATTCCATCGGTATGTATACAACTCAGTCCTGATCAATAAAAGGAAAATAATGTCTATGACTAAAATGGGCTATCCTAAGTATGGTATACATGGATATGTACATAAATACAATAGGAAGAAAATCCTTCCTTGGTATACATATCTTAGATATCTTATATTGATTAACGTGAAATCCAGTAGTTTGGCCATAATCTTGTAATCTCATTAATATTTGCATGGATTCTTCTAACTAGGCACAAGATAACGATCAATAATAATTAAAAAAAAAACACTTACTAACATCACAACTTTATTTAGCAGATTTTAGTTACCATTTGTATTTTTGCCAAGATTTCAATTGCCATCTCACAAGTATTTAGTTCATTTATAAATTGACAAATAAATTAATTGTGAGTACTTTAGCAAATTTTTACCCTTTAAACACCAACATTTGTTTCAGGAAAAATAAGATCATGTATCCGAACCTTTAAATATTATTTTAGTTTTATCCTAGCGTTGACTTTTTTTTTCTTGATGTATCTTAACTTTAATAGTTTGATTTCAAATCTATCCCGCCATAAAAGTTCCGTCCATTTTTTATGGAAATGCTTACTTGCCCTGTTAACTACTTGACGGAGCTGACGTGGAGAGTGTATAGCTCCCGACATAAGGGAAAAATTGCATCAGATATCCTAACATTTTGTTATTTCTCAGTTTTATCCTAACTTTTTGATGTTTTTTGAATTTTATCCCACCATTTCAATAGTTTCTCGATTTTATCCCAATCTTTTACTATTTTCTCAATATTATCCCAACCTAATGGAATAAACTTGAGAAATTATGAAAAGATTGGGATAAAATTAAGGAACAACAAAAAGGTTGGGATAAATTTGAGAAAATACTAACAGGTTGGGATACATAGTATTATTTTTTTCCTTATATTGGGACCCACATACTCTCCACGTCAGCGCTGTCAAGCAATTAACGCACCAGTTAGCAGTTTCGTTAAAAATGGAAGGAACGTTTAAGGCGGGCTAGATTTGACAACAAACCATTAACGTTAGGATATCAAAGAAAAAAATCGACGTTGGGATAAAACTAAGACGACATATAAAAGTTGGGATATATAGTGCAATTTTTCCTTTATTTTATTCTCAAATTGATAAATACATTTACAGTAAGTATTTTAGCAAAACTCTATCATTTAAATGAATGGATATTATGTACTGTTCAAAGGCGTCAGGGCTAGGGGGCAGCGTTGAGGGGCAGCCACTCCATGACACTAAATCAAAGACTTCAATGGATAGTTACTGCATGCAACAACTGGCTAGGGACAGGGTCAAGGGCAAGGGAATTACTGGATGCAGCAACCGGCTGCATAGTTGAACGGTTTTCCCCATCCTTCGTTTGCGGTCTATTGGCTTCATCACTACCGCGCAACGTGGGTTTTAGGCCTCTGCCACTGACTTGAGTGTTTTGTTAGTTCACGTGGTTTGGGACCCAATCGGGATTAGAGTCGCCACTATATCGTTTATTTGGCTGGTGACCCACCTAAATCACCTACGTGGTCAGGATAGTAACCGTCTAAGAATTTATATTTGGACTCAGTTTTTTAACTAGAGAAATGAGTCTGGAGACTTTGTTACGAGATTAGAGGCTTGTAAGTCAATAACTCGCCATTTCGGTATCCTCTTGGGCTCCTAATAGTTTTAGCACTTTTTATTTGTTAATGTCGAGTTATTTAATCCTAGGTCTAGTCCATATTCGAATATAAAAGGAAATTAAAAAATGAATTACAAACTCCGCACACGTGCTTATATAGCTATAAAATCCGACTCTTGAATAATGGCCACGCATTCAGGCCAAGAAAGATAAATGGGCTATACATTCAGGCCAACATACATACATAGGTCATAAATGCATGCCAATCATTCATGCAATAGGCTGAGTGGGCCTAAGGCCCAAGAGGAAAAATTGGTTTATGGCCACTAACCTAAAAAAATTCTAAGTTTATTTTCTATATTTACACATTTTATTCGCAATTTTTTTATTTTTAATAATGCCATATTTACATGAATTAGCCAATTAATTCCCAAAATTCTACAAAAATAATCATAATCTCTCGAGGTCAATTTGACCTTCAATTTGAATCCTAAGACTCAAGTAGTGGGTTAATTACCCCTAATCCCCATGGCATCTATCAAAATACATGATTATCCATTTTTAATCAATTTACACTAAAAAATCGAATTATTAATCCAATTAAGTCAAGTGATTGACTTTAATCCGGTTTAGGGAACCCTGGGTTTTAATGACCAACCCTCAAGGTCCCAAGGACCTTCCTAAGAGTCCCCTGTTTGGTTTCAGAATGCTATTTTAGAATCACAATTCTAACTTAACTCTACCCACTACAAAACAAAATAACTCATACAAAGTCAAAGAGTGGGCACCATTTATACCACTTTTTTCCACAACAAAACAACATAACTCATACAAAGTCAAAGAGTGAGCCCCATTTATACCACTCTTTTTCAAAATCAAAATCTGATTTTAAAATTTTACTATGAAACCAAACACAACATAAGACATCCTCATTGTATCTAATTACTCTTAGGCCTGTGTATCTAAGTCAAATATACACGATTATTACAAGTTAACATGTCAATTTCACGGTTTGACCAATTTTGACTCGATTACACACATACAAAGCTGACCAACACTGACAAGGATGATTATCTATATTAATCAAGCCTAAGAACTCCCAGTTAGACTTGATTGGACTCCGATTCCATAGGCCGGATCACTAATTAAGTCAGTTTCACCTAAATTGATCTAATTACCCCCAATTAGACGAAATCAAATTCAATTGGACCATAACCCACTCGGCCCTAGACATTATTCATACATTCATGAGCTTCATACATCAATTGAAACATAAATTGAAGGATTTGGCCACAATTAGGCCTTACTACACAAGAGGAAATAATAGTCAACATTATTAACACCTAATTAAGCCTAATCAACCCCTAAATCAATCACTTGAATCTCAGGTCAATTCAACAAAAATCTTTCAGCATATTTAAGAAGTCGATTTTGAGCTAATCAAACCCAATTAAGCAAGATTCCAAGTAATATGGAGTTAATTACACCTAATTAGGCCTAGTCAAGCAACAAATTACCAAAATGACTCATCTAAGCCTAATTTACTGAAAATTACAGAATGTTACAAAGTCCGATTTCATGTTACAAAGTCCAAAGTGCTACCAGGTCCCTTTTGACGAGGGAGGGGGAGAGGGTGGATCATATTGAAGATATAAAGCTGGTGGCTGTGGAATTCTTCAAGAAGCTACTGGGTTCCTCAAATCCTGAAGTGCAATCCTCTTTTTCTCGAGTTGTAGGGCTTTTAAAGCTGAAATTGAATGATTCCCATGTATCAATCCTCTCTTGAGATTTTCTCTAGAGGAAATTCAGTCAACTATGCTTGCTATGCCGAAGAATAAAGCTCCAGGACCTGAAGGATCTTCTATGGAATTTTTAATGGCTAATGGGACATCTCTGACCTAACTGTTATTAAGGCCATTGACAGTTTTTTTTTTTTCCCTTTCGGCAAGCTTCTGAAGCAAGTTTAACTCCACATTTATTACTCTTGCTCCTAGGAAACTAAACCCGAAATATATGAAAGATTTTAGGCCCATTTCTTGCTGTAACGCAATTTACAAGTGTATCACTAAGGTTCTTGCCAATAGAGTTAAGGAGGTCCGCCCCTACTTAGTTAGTAAGAATTAGAGTGCATTCATAAAAGGAAGAAGGATTTTGGACAACATAATATTGGCTCATGAGTTGATTAGGAAATACCATGCAAAGGGGATTGGTCCTCGATGTGCTTTCAAAATTGATCTAATGAAGGAGTTTGACTCTCTTGATCATTTACTGAGTTGTTGTATTTCCAATTAATATGGTGAGATGGATTAATTCAAGCGCGACTACTCTTTGGTTTTCTGTAGCAGTTAATGACTCACTTGCAGGTTATTTTAAGGGCGAACAAGGGGCTAGGCAAGGAGACCCTCTCTCTTCTTATCTTTCTGTACCTGCCATGGAGGTGTTCTCTGAAATGTTAAATTCAGCTGTTGTAGAAGGATAATTGGGTTTTCATCCAAAGTGTAGAGGGATTAAGTTGACCCACTTTCTTTTTGCTAATGATTTGCTGATCTTTATGCATGGGAAGCTTAGCTATATTCATGCTCTAATGGATCTCCTGTAGGATTTCTATGAGGTTTCAAGCTTGAAACTGAATGCAGAAAAAACTGAAGTTCTTTGTGCAGGGTTATCTGAGGACAAAATTCAATCTATCATGGACTGCTATGGGTTTTCGCATAGCCAGTGTCACTAGCATAATTTTTTTTTTCAGTACCATTACATGTGGCATCGTAAGATTACGATGCGTGTCTGGGGAATTTTTGTAAATATACAAAGCTGGAGGACGATTGCGTAATTCTGAAACAGTATCCTCAGGCAATCAGCTCCCCAGGCAAAATGTCATCGCTCAAAGGCTTGATTTTGAGCCTAAGAGTATTTGGATTCTGATCCAAAAGGAGGGGGTCAGAACCAGAGGCATACGTTGCATGTGCGTGCATGGCTCAAATTCTGAGCTGGACAGATTCTAAAATCCGGCTTTGAACGGCATCGTAGATAAAGCTTATCCAAAAGACCGTCTCAACTAATTTTGGATAATTAAATTAAATGCCGATTGCAGTAAATGTGCGAGTTGTAGACAATTAGACAGATCATGAATTGATCCACTAAATGAACTCTGAGTACCCGAAAAGCTTAATTTAAAGAAAACAATTCATGACATGGCGACTAAGACGAGTCCAGGAATGTCGAGGATATTTTGGTCAAAATGATCAAAATACCCTCAAAATCCAAATGGCTTGAAAGAGTTACTGATACATGAATTCATGCATTTTTACTTTAAAAACAATGTTTTAAAGTTATTAGCATGCGGGATTTGCGATAATATTAAAATTTGCAATTTATACAAAATCAGAGAAATTGATTTCATCGAGGTAAAGAGACCGTTCTTAACCCGAATAAGGTCAAAGAACTCTCAGCTCTTTCCTCTTCGGAATAGTCGTGGGTTTTCTTGACCCGTTTTGGGTTTCAAGTGTTCTCTTTAACCCAATTTCGACTATATCTCGCATGCTCAATCGTTAAACACAATAAATGACACGTATGTAACAAAGCCGGTATTGCCAAGAGTTTGGAAAACGCATTCAAGCATACAAACATGCACAAACACGTTATTTACGGAATCGATAAAACAATACCGACTCCATGGATGCGGGAAAGCATAAAAATTTGGGAAACAACTCAAATCGGGGCAAGGAAACCAGTCTTGACCCAATAAAGTCAAGAGTACCCTCGGTTACCTCTCCAAGAGGTTAATCCGAGAGGTATCTCGACTTTTCCGGGTCGATATGGTTTCCTCAACTTTGATTTAAACATTTTCCGACATGCTAGCACGTTAAACGATGATAAACATGAATGATATAACATGGAAATTGCATAAAGATTAAAACTTGGAAGTAAAACATGCATAAACCCCTTATAACTTCATAAACACAATGAAAATGTAAAAGTCTTATCACCTCTAAGTCGGGAGTGGTCATACCTAGTCCCGGGATGCGGGATGGGACTATAAAAAGTCGGGTTGGACCTTGGGTGGGTCGGGTTTGGGCTGTTTTTCGTTGAACAGACCCGAACAGGCGCAACAGACCCGACTGGAACACTGAACAGACCCGACTGTCACAATTCAGGTCGGACGTCACCACGGAGGCTCCCGATGGAATTTTGAGGCAAGGTCAGCGGCCCTGGGTAGCCAAGGAACCCCTCTAGGTGACCATTGTGGTCGTTTTCTCTCAGAGTTATCGGGTAGACCCGTATAGTCCTGCAAAGATCACGGAAAACAGAGTGCATTCTGGAAACTGGCCCGTCTGGGCAGTTTTCGGCCCTGGGTAGCCAAGGGACCCCTCTAGGTGACCATTGTGGTCGTTTTCTCTCAGAGTTATCGGGTAGACCCGTATAGTCCTGCAAAGATCACAGAAAACAGAGTGCATTCTGGAAACTGGCCCGTCTGGGCAGTTTTCGGGTCGGAATTCACCACGGTGGATCCCGATGGAATTTTGAGGCAAGGTCAACGGCTCCCGACTCCTAACTCACCTCCGGAGGTAACTGTAGTTGTTGTTTTTCTAAAAGAATCTCGGATCGACCTGATCTGCAAGAAAACCACAAGAACAGTCAGAAATTTCGACCCGACTGGGCAGTCAGGCTGTTTCTTCGTATTGGGCTAAAACCAACGGGTTTTTCTTGGATTTATTGACTCCTTGACACCCTAGGGTTGTGTGGAGAGGTGTTTGATGGGTTTTGACAACTCAAACCGACCCAGAAGGGCTTGAAACCCTGGTTGAAAATTTTGACCGGAGAAGAGCAATTTTCTGGTTCGGTTCTGTGGTGGCTGTTCCGATGGGTTAGAGGCTTCAAACTTAAAATCTAAGCTTGGAAATGGATAGAGGGGGTTGAAAACATGTGGGATATGAAATTTGGTGAAATTTGGATTTAAGCCGGGATGGTAAATACCATGATTCCGACTTAAGTCTTTGGTGTTCTTGCTTGGTTTTTTTTGCTTTCTATTGATGGCTGCGATTTTGCTGTTTGCTTGAGGGAGCTTGAGAGCTTTTGAAGAGTGAGAAATGCTAGAGAGATGGCATGAAGTGAGTTGTGATTAGCTTAACGACATAAATGCAATATATAGGCAAAGCTTAAGTGCAATTAAGTGAGAAAAAGCTTGATTAAGGGCATGCTTATGGGGATCCGAATTTGCTAAGCAAGATAAGGATGAATATCATCCAAGTATTCTTCATGGAGAAGATCCAAGAAGCATTAATGCTTGGATGGGAAGTTTGTGTGTAATATTGAAAGATTTAGATATTTTTGAAGGCAAGAGTGAGCAAGAGTGCAAGGAGGAGACGGCATTGATTGGTTACGGTTGCCCTAGGGCATGCCGTGGGTCCCATGAGCTCTGAGGGAAATTCGGGACGAAGTTCGGGTCTCGATTGATCGTGCATTCGAGACTCGTTGCTAAAACGAACGTCGAATTGTCAATGTGCGCGCGAAAACGGTTTAAACGAGCCCAAAATTGTCCATTTTGCCTGAGGGAAAGCCCGTGTGGTTTTTGGGCTCAAAAGCCAGTTTTGCTCATTCCAGCCGATTGGAGCAAAGTTAGTCATTTCTGAGAATGTATCTCATGTTTGCATTTCGTGTTGGTCATTTTGCCGTGCATTGTCAATCAGACCGAATAGTTGACCTTTAAGCCGGTAATGCAAATGTGAAGCTGGAGACGTTCTAGGAGGCCGAAACTAGATTTCTCAGATTGCTTTCTGAGTTGCTTGAGTGCTCCGGAAATCACTGTGATCTCTGTTTGTCGAGATTGAACCTCTAAGGACTTGAAAAGTGCATCTGGAAGACAGATATTACAGTGCGCAAAAAAACCAATGAGTGCGATAGACTATGGACGTATGAATAAATAAGTTTATAAGAACGCATGAAGAATAGGAGAGTGGAGAAATAGAAATAATTACATTGGAAGCTCCTGTCAAGAACTCAAGATAGAATGAAATGGAAAGATTTTATTGTTGTCTAAAAGAAAGAATTTTATTGGGGCTGATGAAATTAAAATAGATGTGATATAAGTCTCACTACTAAGCAAGTAACCATTAGTAGATATTGTAAAATCATGTGAATCACGTACATAAATTCAAGACTTCTGCAAAATATGCTCAAGCATGCAAATTTTTCCTCTGTTTAACAGATTATAAGGACGCAATCTTCTAACGTATCAACTGACTACGGATTTTGGGTTTTGTGATTTACATTCGTACTTGCAGGGGAGCTACAACCTAGAGTTAACCTGTGACGCTAACGTATGCCCAAAAGACGAAAGACAGCATACGAGAACTATGGGCCAGGCCGGGCCGGCCCGGGCCGTCCTCGGGGCTTGATAAGGGCAACCAAAATATTGTGGAAAAAAGGCATTCTAGCAGTTAAAATTTTGTATCATCTCATTTTTATAAGATATTCCAGTTCTGAATTTTAATATCATATTCATGTTACGAAATACATCATTTCAATGTTGAAGTTTCATTGAGTGAGGAAAATCCAGTTATATTATAATACGCGTGACCGGGGAGATGACCCCGCTATACACCGCTCAAATCAGTCCACCACCCGACGGTAAGAGCTGGAAGACGTATTAAATAGTGCAAAAAGACCGATGAGCGCGATCAACTACGAAGGATGGGTAAATAAATAAGTTAATATGAATAGATGAAGAATAGGAGAGTGGACAAATAGAAACAATTATATCGGGAGCAATGTTAGGAGAGAGTGAAATGGAAAGATCTTACGGTTGTCCAAAGATGAATTGTACTGCGGTCGATGAAATTAAAAGAGATGCGATATAAGTCCCACCCCAATGCAAGTAATGAATCACATACATTGATTCGAGACATCTGCAGAGTACGCTCAAGTATACAAGTTATCCTTCGGCTGTTTTAACAGAATATATGGATGTAGTCTTTCTAACATATCAATTGAGTACGGAGTTTGGGTTTTGCGATTTACATAAGGGAACTACAGCCTAGAGTTTAACCTGTGGCGATAACATATGTGCACAAAACAGACTCTACTCGTGATTTAAGTTGGTGAGCCCGAGCTACCTCCTATCGATGAATCAATGTCAAAGGGCAAACAAAGGATCCACCATATCATCCCCGCGGTCACAATTGCCATGCCAGCCTCCTGAGCCCATCCCACATAGCGCACTAGTCTTCTCTGTTCTTCAGCAAGTCCAAAATTTCTGGACTGGGATAACTCGATCAGTAGGGAGCAGATTATGGTCACCAATAGAAGGCAGACAATAAAGCATGCTCGAACCCAAGTATCAGCCGGCTCGCCTCGACTGAGAGCACACCATATCTGAAATATAAAAGCAAAGAACGGAAGCAGCTGTCGTATGTTTGATCTGAAGTTGGCTCTCCTCCTAAGGGCTCCTCTGTAAGAAGAGAACAGATGATTAAGAAATTAGCAAGAATGATGCTTCAACACAAAAAACAGATATCTAATTCATAGTAAATGAGACCACATACATGTCAAATCTGGGAAGTCTTAGAAGACCAAGGACTATTCTGTCTCCTCCAACAGGATGAGCCTGCCATATAGAAGTTCCACATCAGTACTACTACGATAAGCACATTATTGATGAACAAACAATCAGATCAGATGGCTGTTCGCAATAAAATTATTTTCTGCATCAGATTGAACAAAATTGTCCAAATAACAAGGGCAGAGAAGACCTGATCAGTTTGTTTATTTCCATATCAGGTATTCATCAATGAGCTTTATAACAAGTGAATAGTATTACAACAGATATGAGAATAAAACCACAACCAGATATCCTTTAAACATAAACAATTAGCAGGAAGACTTAGCACCTAAAAGACATTATCAAGTTGAATTCCAGCAATTAAGCACGTGACAAAATATTTGGAACTGTAATTCGATCATGTTCAAAAAGAATCTTCAATGAAGGCAGAATTCAGAACAAAATATAAATCAAGAACCATTTTCAATATTTTCTATAAGAGATGATTTAGCATCACTTCATCACTAATACAACAGTGTAATGCAGTATTATCACAAATATATTACCATGAAGTTTCTTTTTTGTGTTAGAAAATATATGAAATACATTACTAAATCAATGAGGTATATATCATGGCCAAGGAGGTACGGTTTGATTTCCAAGATCGTTCTTCCCCAGGCTTGGACATACATGCCAGTCGATCTTAGCATTTGATGGCATGAATCCCATGGCATTAGCTAGTTTTAATGACTTGCTATTCAGAAGAAATTGACCTATTGCCCCAATTTTATTATTCCTTTTTTATTTTATTATTTTGCATAAAAACTAGTGATTTCACTCACAAAAGATGAACATGTGAAACTCTAAAGCAGTCCCCTAGTTCCATGTATACAGAACTGGCTTCCTCCATATAAGTGATAATCGATGTCTTAAAGTACAATATACTATATAAACAACGGTTTCTCATTTCATAGAAAAGCACATCAGTAGAAATTAGTCTCGACCAACATAACATATCCAACAATTGATGCTAAAGGGCAAGGAGTCATTCATAATAGCTACAACCAGAAGATGCTATCCAAAGTGGAAAACAACAGATGAGCATGAGCAATACTAGATATTGTTTACATCTAAACCAGGACAAAACACATACCTCAAGAATTACACGAGGAAGATCAATCTCTTCTAAGAGGTCCTTGGCACGAGATCTGGTATCAACAGATGTATCAGAAACAAAATACGGTGCATTCAGTATATATATATATGCATTTATATAATTGTCAACAAATCTCAAAACGAGAGAAAATGATGAGAAGCGTCAAAATTATCCCGAGTAATCGCAAGTAATAAAGGGAATCCTTGCGAAAAATACAACTGCAGGACCAAGGCCGATTAGAGCAACATTCCCACACCCCACCCCCGCCACCCGCCCCACCCCTAACCCATATCAACATCTTCTTCCAAAATAAAGAGCATACGAGATTATATTTCTTTGTCTGGGTGAAAGACCATAGGAACACATGATTTGTTTCTTTTCCCATGACAGATTTACCCTTTCACTCCCAAGTCTTTCCCTTCTTCAATACAGCTTAGGATTGACGAAGATGGCAGAAATACGACTAAGCTAGGATAACAGGAACCATTAGACAGACAAATTTGCACAGCAAAGCTAAAATACGAAACCCTTTTCTCCGATTTCCGTGCTTAACATCAAAATTCATGAAACTTTGTAGCTGATTATAATAGGCATCTGCAACAAGAGCTGATGAAATCAATAGGAGGAACGCAAAGAAGGAAATTTGCACACCTGCAGGTGATCTTCGCGGCCATGACTGCTACCGGTCTTGGTGTTCTTGTACTCGTTCGTTCTTCTGAAAGGATTAGGAGCAGCAGAAGTCCGGTTTGCTCCTTCCGAGCGGCAAAGCTTGCGCGAAGGAGATCGGCCCAGAGAGAGAAAGAGCTTCGATCGATCAATCCGTCTCAGAAAGCAGAGCAGAGCGTGAGACGTGAAACGGCGAAAGTTCGCTTGAGAAGACGACGGAATCCGTCCAAGAACGATGGAAACTGACGTCCGCCGGGAAGGTTAAGCTAATATAAACGGTCGGTCGGGGCGGGATTTTGCGTTCCGGTCGGGTTTTATGAAAACCGCACAGAATGAAAATGGGATATATATATATATACACCAACGTGGGTTTACCTATTCATGGGCCGACCTACTTCGACTGAATTAGTCGGGATCCAATTGAACTTTTAAATATCGAAGTTTATATCGAAAATGGGATATATATAAAAAAAAACCAACCATTATAACATCGGGTTCTCGGAGTAACCCAACTTGCTAAAAAGAACAATATTTTCTCTCGTATGTTCAACTCTCAAGTTTTCCAACATCAACATCATTAAGCACTCAATTCAACACGATGAAAATGCACAAAGTAATCAAGTTCAATGCCGTTATACAACGACTACTCAGATCAACACGAGAAGAATTTTATTAGATTTTTTATGTATTAAATAATATATATATATATATATCGGATCAGGTCAGTCCCGATTGATTTTCATTCTTAGATCCAAAACCCGAACCAAGAACTGAATATGCTAAAGAATATCGTCAAATTTATAAACGATTTTTCGATTTTCGATTATTTTTTATTGAGCAGGTTCGGGTTTTTCGAATCTCAAATTTTTCGTATTTTACTTACTTACACCCTAAGTTAAGCAAGAAAAAGAAAAAAAAATTGAGAGAAAAATCACTTTTGGTTCTCAATCTTTTCATACCTTTCACTTTCGTCCTAAACTTATTTTTCGTTCAATTTATCCTTAATGTTGCATTTTTGTTCGCTTTGATCATGTCATCAACTTTTCCATTAAAAAGTTGCGTTTATGTCACAACTATTTAAAAAATTAACTAACTACAAATAATTTTTGAAATTATAAAATGAAACATAAAAATTTAATTAAGAAAGGGGACAAAAGATCGGAGGGAATGGGTCTATTAGAACCTCACCAGCGATCACCCCTCTCCCTCAAAGGCCTCAGCAATCCTAAAGGTCATTGGCAACCTCGAAACGGGTGGCCACTAGTAAAACTCGGACAGTCCCTTCCCCTTTATTCCGTTGTCCCTTTTTTTATTTTTCTTTTTAT
Organism: Punica granatum; assembly: GCF_007655135.1. Lineage (NCBI taxonomy): Eukaryota > Viridiplantae > Streptophyta > Magnoliopsida > Myrtales > Lythraceae > Punica > Punica granatum. Next base: position 17,651,070 of record NC_045134.1, on the reverse strand, counting down.
CTGTTTTGTCTTTTTATAATTTCCATAAATGGTTTTAGCATACAAATTCTTGGATATAGTATGTGACAAAAAATAAATTTTAACAAAGAATCGGACGGAAAGACTAAAGTGAATAAAAACACAATATTTGGAATAAGATTGAAAAGAATTAAGATGGAAGTGAAATAGATAAAAGTAAGTTGAGGATTAACTTCTTCTTTTTTATCGCAGGTTATGAATAGGTGAGTAATGAAAAATTACAATATAAATATATATAATAGCCCTTCGTAACCATTCGTAACGAGCAATCCATAACCACATCTCCTTTTGCTAATGTGACGCCAAGAGACATATACTTTGCCACATAGATCCCATATCATAAAACTGCACAACTCGATCCGTTACCTAATTTCTTTATCGGAACTAAATCTTACCCAATTTAAGAAAAAAATAGAAATCGGTGAAAGAAGAGATAATATGTGGCTAATTTTGAAAGAAATTAGTGCCGCTGACTATTTTATAAACTATAAGGGGTGTCATCGAAATTTATTCAAAAAAAACTATAAATGTGGTATTTTTCTAAAATTTAAGGGGAAGCAACTTATGTGGCTAAAGTGAAATAAAAATATTCACTGGGCAAAAGTGAAAAAACTGAAATTGTGGGATAAACTTAAAATAGAGGAATGGAAGAACCGCTTGCTGCACTGTTCGAGTTCGACGGCTGCGGAGAGATCGCCCACAGGCGCCGTCCTCACCCACCGTCCCCTTCGCCGGCGTCCTCTCGTGGCGCCCTGACCAGTATCCCCTCTGACCTGACCTGGGTGAACTCTCTGATTTCTCGAGCTCCTTGACTTCTAAGCTTACAGTTGAGCTTCCGGTGTTCGTCTCACTCTCAGTCTACCCCGGCCCTTTGATCAGATATCCCGCAAATTGGACTCCGCTTGGAATATTTGAGCGGCAGAGTTTACGCTGATAGTTCCTCGTTGCGGCAGAGTTTACGCTTGTAACAGATGATCGATGAACACGGCGATTTTTGCGGATTTCTGATTTAGGGTTACGTTTGCCTGTTGCTTCACTTGTCTTTTTTGGTATCTTCAAAGAACAAGCTATGGAATCTGAAGGTAGCCATTATCCGAGGACCCCTTTGAATACAGCAGTTAATTTTGAGGTTTCATAAGTATTGTTGAAGCTCAGCCGATGATAATGGTTAGGGCAAAAAGGGACTGGCAATCCATCAGCAATGATGGCCTCTCTGCTGAGCAAACGAGCAAAGCTTCAGGAAGAGCTTCGGAACATCGAAAAGCAGGTCTTTTCTCCACCTTACTCAGCAAATGTTGCTTTAATCATTTTGTCTTTAGTAGTTGAAATGTATACTTGTTCTGCTCTATGTAAGGTTGCTTAAGTCGGGTTTGTGTGTCGTAAACAATTGTTGGAGTAAAAATAAAAATATTTGCTAAATTAGTTTCCTTTCTTCTGTGATTTTATGCATAAGCTTAAGATCTATTGGGTTTTGGTGGTGAAGTAATACCCTGCAGGGAAAATTCATCGGTTAATTTGCAGACAAAGTTGAGGCTTCTTCAAGCAACTATGTTTTGTATCACAATCTTGTTAGGAGTGGCAAAGAAAAATGAGTGCCTATATCTGCGTAGGCAAATTTGGCCCTTTCTAGCACTCCGATACCATTTGAAATCAAAATAGATGTGCCATTGCCACTATCACGTTTTGTTAGCATCACTTTGGAGGGTTGTGCTTCCCCTTTCATGCTTTGGAGGGTTTTGCAACTATTGCCTCGGCTGATGATTATCATGTTATTCAGGTTTATGAAATGGAGACGAGTTATTTGCAGGATCCTGGTCAATGTGGGAATGTACTGAAAGGTTTTGATGGGTTCCTATCTGCATCTAAGAGTACTGCACTGTATGAATAATAGTTATTTTTTTGCTTTCTTTTGTTTTAGCACATCTCTTCATCTCTCTGTTTCGGTGGATATTGCATCTTGAATTTCGTGTTCTGTGTGAATCCATGTCTCAGTGCATAGAAGTCATGAATGAATAACTATTGGTTAAAATTATGGTATTGCCAGTATCTTATATTTATGGCCTTTGCTTCTAGGAAAGTCTCATGCTTCATTTGATAAAATAATGTTGTTGAATATACCTTTTTTCCTCCCTTCTTTTTGGAAAATTAGAATATAGTTGGTCTGAATGATGATGCCTTAATTATGCCCTGTCATGTAGAGTTGCTCCTTTTAAGTATACTATATAGCTCTGTTGATTCACTGTCTCCATGTAAGTCAACAAGCATAATTTGGACCATATAGTGTCAAGTCTTTCTTAAAGCGGTTCTCAAAGTCACATGCTTGCCTTTGGGTATATCTGATCATGAATACCTGATTTCAGGTGTACTTGCTAGTTGGACAAATTAATGAAACGTCACATTGTCAGTACTGTTCGTATAAATGCATGCTGTGCAAAATGTAGTTGGCACAATCATAATGAGAAGGAGTATTTTATTTAGAAAAACTCTTACCATTCAAGGTCAATGTTCTTACAGTACTTTCTCCGTATTCTGTAAAGAAGCTATATATTTCCTGTTTACGACTTTTAATGACTTGTGGACTTTGCAGTGTGGTTTAGTTTTATGAATATAATGCCTTAATGGTGATACATTTGTTAATTTGTCCTGCAGTTTGAAGCGGTCTCGGAAATTTCAGCCAGAAGATAGGCTTTTCTCTTTATCTTCAATTACCTCGCCAGCTGTATGTCTTACCTTCTCTTTTCTCTCTGTTCCTTCCCCCCCTTCCTTTTGGGTTTGAATGTTAAAATAAGAAACTTTCAGTAGTGCAGCACCAAGCGGGTTCAATTACACCTTAAAAATTTCGAAAAGGTTCACCCCTAACCAATTTATTCACAAAACTAAGATCTTGGGACAAAGGACGTATTTCCCTTCAATACCCACCTAACCGGTAAAAATTGATTTCAACATGCTGGTTCTGGCTTCTTATCTCTGTATTAGAGCAGTGTTCGTGCTTGTATTTATTTAACGTATGGGAGATTCTATATATATATATATATATATGTAGTTTGTCAATTTGGTTATATTTGGAGAGCATGTGAAGTTCTTTTATGATTGCGACTGCTTTCACTTGCGCTTAATTGTGTTAAATTTAGATTTCGTGTGCAACATGTGATGGTGTAGGTTGAATGAAGGCAAGCAAATCTGGGCAGAGTCATTGTTGCATCTACATTTAGGCAGTCTATAGGGGATATGCTGAATATATTTACACCTAAAAGTTGCTGTCAAATGTTTGCAATCATGTTATTGTTGATGAGCTTCATATAATTGTATGATTATTCTTTCATACGCTCATTGTTTTTGAATCTGAAGAGAGTAATAAGTTCTGAAGTTTTACTTGTCTGCTGAAGCAAATAAGACGACCAAAAGTAATGATCACAGAATAGATGGATGATTATTATTGAGTTTTAAAATTGTTGAATTTGATGGATCAGTGGGATTACCCTATAATTTATGCTTGATATCCTGACGGACTGGGTCCGTGGATTATCCATAACATGAGGTCCATTTGCAGAATAGGTTCTACCTTTTGAAACCTCGTCAGTCTGAAGACTCTTATTTCAACCATCATATCTTCTTCTTGGAGAAACTTGTCAATTTTAGGTAGTGAAATTCAATGGAAAAATGATTGCTGGCTGGTGCAAGAAATAGGCATGATTTAGTTTGAGCAGGAAGCTCTGATGGTATTCTTTATATAAAGTAGTATTTTGTTGTTTGTCATACTTTTATTGTCGCAACAGATGGTAATTTCGGAGCTCAATTTCTAAGTCTCTTTGACCAGTCTTGCTTTCTTGCTTTCTTGTTTTTCCAGGCCGAGGAGCTTGCAGGTGGTAGAGACGGTGAGTCGCTTTACCAAGCTTTTATTATTGTCTCATGCTTCACTCTTGCTTTTATTATTATCTTTGTTATGTCTCATTTTGTTCCTTGTAGACGGGAGATCAGAATATGGTTCCGGGAGGTCCAAGGGTGGTATATATGCCAATGGCCAGTAAGCATCCTCTCTACTCATCATTGTCTTGTATTCATGCACACTCAACTAATTCATGATCTCAATATTCTGATATCTTCTGTTTGAGCTGCTAAAACATGCATTATTTATATCCTGAAACTTGTGCAACAGGGGGAAGCCAAAGAAAGGCAGGCTTGCCCCTAGGGATGTCAAGAGGATGAGACCCAGTGAACAAGATTTTGACTACGAGGATGATCCTGATTTGACTTCATGATGTGCCCTTGCGTCAAAGGAAGTATATCTAGGGCCCCTGACTATTAGCTTAGTCGTTTCAAGCGTGACTTGCAATGCCAGTGAATTTGTGGTATTATTGTGGATCAAGTGACGGCAATTTGTTTTCGTAGGCTCTGTATGTTTAGCAAGCATGAGCATATATTGCTGCTGTTGTTCGACATCGTTGTTTGTTTTGTACATTTCATGTAGAGATCTTTGAGATGTTCAAATCAATTGAGAACTGTTACGACTATTGGCTTAGACTGGAGTTTTCCCATTATTTGGGAGTTCAGCATCCAAAAGAAAGCGACTGTCTCCGAGTTCTTGGTGTTTCCAATAACAGACATGAGAATACGAACTATTTGGTATTTCTCGGATATGCCGGAACTCTCTAATTTCCACCAAATCATCACCTGGTTCTTGTTGCACCTCAGCTACTTTTTCTGGATGTCAGATTCCGGCCGCAAAAGATGGCTCACGGAAACTAAATTCCATTACTTATTGCGAAACACTGTTGCTTTGTAAGAAGCAAGTCTCTGTAGATCATCTTCCTGATCAATTGCTCATTTCTTCCAAACGGCTCCCTAGCTTATGGTAGATTAACTCATTATGTTTTTATTATTGTCCCAATGGTGCGGAAGATGTTAATTGAAAGATATACTTTATTCGGGTCGAGGTGGCCTTATCCTGGCATCGATCCGCATGGACCGCCAGCACCTATGAGCTCTACGTGGACCATCATTAGACCCGCTCCGACATTTGAGCTCAGCTTAATAGCTCTCTCGACGAGTCTTGCAATATTACGAATGGAAAAGGCATAGCCTATCAACTTAATAATTGTTATTATGAAAACTAAAACTTAATTAGAATAGGGAAAAGGAAAATATATTCTCTTTCCAATGGAATAAAAAAATATAATTACTAACCATACATTGCAAGGGCTTACATCAAATGCCAATAAGAAGGCATTCACAGACTACGTTTCCACCAAGAGTATAATAGTATATATACCTTTTTCTTCTTATAGGTACCAAATATATACATTAGTATTATATCATTGGGTTAATCATCATTGGAACTTGTCCTTGTAATCCTAATGTGTCTGTCAATGAAAAAGGGACTTGTCGAAGATCGGTCCTCCTCCAGTGTTGCCGTCGATCTGATCGCAGTAATTCTCACAAGCCGTCTCACAGGCGCTCATGTTGCTATCCTCCTTCAGGCACACTGGCATGCACAGCTTCGCGCACTCAGACAGAGCCTCAGTCGTCCCAACAGCGACCGCCATCAGGACCAGTGCTGCCAACCCAAGGGCCGCCATGCTGTTTCTCTTTGTCTCCATTTCCCGTTCTCTCGGCTCGATTTGTATATAATTACCCTTGGTGTAATTGATTTTCTATGTAAATGCTCAATTCGTTGTATATGGAGGGGCTTGAGCTCTATTAAATAATGTTGTGAAAACGTCGGAAATGAAGCAGAGCCAGTGGTGGTTCCAAGGGCTTGGCAGCAAAAGCTGAGGAATGGCTGATGATGGATCGTGTTTTTCAAAGCGTTGGCTATAACAAGACGTTCTCTTCCATTAATGGTTTGCTATCATGTTCAGCCACTAATTTTTTTTCCTTTAAATGATTGATAAAGGACACACAAACGTGGAGGCATTCTAGAGTGCACAATGTATAAATTATTTGTAAAATGAATCGTTTTAATATATTTTTTTCCGAATTAAAATTTTATATGACCATGATTTGTAAAAATTATACAATCGAGACACTTGTTATTCTCATATATCAACCATGGCCCATGCATCTTATATCTTATTTACGTAAAAGTAAATGTTATATTATATTATCACACTCATATTTTCAATAATTCAATATATTTACTAAGTATAGCAATTTCACATTTCATATAGTTACATAGAAAAACATTTCAGGATTAAATTTTCTAAGCGATCTTTGTATTTCTTGTAATCTACTACATACATAGTTTCAAGGTTAAGGAGCAGCTGAAGCTCTTTAACATTTTGTTTTACTAATCGGGAGGGATGGGATATTCGGGGTGGGCAGGGTGGATTATGGATGGGCGGGGTATGGTGGGATGGGTTGAGGTAACTATAGGGAAATTTTCTTAACTCTCTATAATTCTTAGATAGCATTAGGAAGGGATTGAGGAACAATTAAAAGCACATTATTTGACTATTGTATTTCGTTCTCCCTTTTGGAGGAATGTATGCCCACCATATTATAGGTAATTAGAGAAGATTATATGTCTTTTCACGACATATCATCCTTCCTTACTGATCAAATTAGTTGATTTACATAATGGGTCTTGAAAGAGTTACAAAAGTTAAAATGACCCTCCGTAAACTTTCATAACATTTCAATATATTTTGCCAAATAAGAGACTCCATGTTCGATATTTAAATGGGATTATCCGTACTCCTTAATTAGATATACTCATGATTTATTTTTTTATTATATTAGCCTCATAAGCCTCTCTCGTAACAGGAAAAATCATTCTTCCCCCTCCATATACCTTTTGTAAATTCCCCATAAACCCCATATAAACAAAGTGTTAACGGTGTGATTGGGAGTTTTTTAGGGAGGGAGAGGAGAGGAGTGGAGAGGGAAGGAGAGGAGAGGAAATTGAGGGAAATGAACTCTCTCGTTCGAGAGTAATTAGTAAGGAAGATGAGATGAGATAAGTGAAAAAAAATTTAAAAAGTTTTAAAAGAATATTATAAAATAGTTTTGAAAAAAAACTATTACAAAGAAAGTTGTGTAGAGAAGTGAATAGAAAATACATTAATTCCTCCGAATTCTTCCAATTTGGAGGATTAGAAGATTCTAACGACGGAGGGAAATAGAGGGAGATTGTTTCCCTCTAGATCCCTCCTTCTCCCTTTCCTCTCCCTCAAATAAATCTCCCAAACAAGGGAAACAATTTCCCTCCAAATCCTCTACCTCCCCCTCTAAATCCAACTCCCAAACAAACCCTAAAGTCTTGCTTTGCTTTACCACTGTTTTTAAGCAACATGATCAACCGGATAAAGCATCAGAGATCTTGTCATCTAAGTTAGGGGTGAAAATGGTTCAAGTTGGGTAGGGTTTTCCTATTTCAGGTCGGGAACCAAAATTTCGAGTTGGGTCGGGTTGGGAAAATGCCCACCCATAAGGACAAAAATTACCTAAATAACCCGACCGCTAGTGGGTCAGGTCCTCGACTGACCCGAATTTATTATAAAAAATAATAATAAAGCGACTTAAAAGGGGAGGGAAAGGAATCGGATATTTTTCTACTCACTCTTTGAAAAGAATTTCGGGTAAATGTCTCTACATTTGAGACTGGAAAGCACGCGGTGAGAGAGAGAAAGATGATAATGGAAGAAGAAGAAGCATAAGAGGAAGAAGACTGATTATTAACACATAAAACGAATAAAGTTTCTTTCTTTTTTCTATCTGAGGCGGGTTATGATTCTTCAACGGAGGAATCACTTGTAAAGTTTCTTTATTTTTTTTATTCGGTTTAATTTGGTTCTCCATCCGGTTTGTCTAGTTGGTTCAGTGGCTGAACCAAGAACCAATAAGGGGGCTCGAACCACCTGAATTAGAAATCGAATTTTCCGGGTCGGGTTATGTTGGGTTGGGTCGGTTCTCGGGTTGGTTCGGTTCTTGGGTTGGTTCGGTTTAAAAAAATTGTTCTCTCTTTTCAATTCTTTTTTGGGAAAAAGAGGCAGTTAAGTGCATTAAGTTGTTCCTTTTTTTCTCAAATGTGCATAAGTTGTTATTGCCCTCCTTTTAATTCTGGGGCATTTATTTTTGCGGCATGCACTCTGCCATTTAAAAGTCCCATAAATCTTGCCTAATTTAAGTTCGAATCAGGTCGGTTCATTGAGAGGTAAAACTTTCATAGCATGAATTTTTTTTTCATTCATAATACTCAACTTCGATATTTTATTTAAGAAAAATAAGCGTCGAACCATATGAATTAAATCATATTGGTCAAGAACATTATATATATATATATAAAACACGAAAGTGCTATGAGGGAAGATTCATGGACTTCTTCGCCACGAAAAATGTAAAGGTAAAGACGAAATCTTGATGGACCTTTGAAAAATTGCGTTTGGTGAAAGATTTGTCCTAGTCGAGTTTGGTCATCACAAAGATTGAAAGAGAGTAGACAGACACCCCACGTCAACATAAAAGTCTTTATGGTGTTAAATTGTTATTAGCCTCCGACATGCGTCGCCTACGATATGCTCGTTATTTACTAGAATTTTTCGTATAATATTTTCTCTCATCGTAGCGGTTGAAAATTTTTGATTTAGGTCAACGAAGTGCAATAAGACTAGTATGCCTTCGCCCAAGTTTTCCAAGAAGCAAACAGTCTTGTGTTGCTAGCAAAACTACGATGTTGTGATCATATCATTATGTAGATGGTGGCGTACTGTTGCAAGTGATTTGCTGGTAAAGCGATTATATGATAGTGGTAAAATGGAAATTGGTAACATCATTAATTTATATTAGAGTTTTACCTACACATACCGCCCGATACCAGGACTAACAAAGTAAAATCGTAAGTTTTATTTGCTATGTTTGTTTACAAAATTAAATTTAACTTTACTTTACTTTTTCCTCAATTCAACAACACAATTATTATTTTTCTATTTTTTTCTTCAAATTCTCTCTCATATTTTTCTTATATATTATTACAATTAATTTTTTAATACTAAATTCTCTTAACTATTTAACATATTTTCCTCAATTTCAACACTTATTTTCAGTTCAACAATACAATCATTATTTTTTTTATTTTTTTCTTCAAATTCTTTCACGTACTTTTGTCAACTACTTTTGTTTTCATATCCTTAAATCAAACTTAATTTCGTTACCAAACGCAATGTAAAAATTTTGTAAATAAGAATAAGATTTAGTAATTTATATATAATAAAAATAATATGCGGTTAAAATTATAAAGAAAATAAAGAAAAAGAAAAATATAAGACTTGAGGCTGCGAGAATGTGAGGAAAGAAATTTGGGTTGTTTTACGATTTTCTTGTTATATTCATTATACTGTTTTGCTTTTCTCCAATATAATTAAAAATAATAAGAACAATTTAGTAAAATCATGCAAAAAGTAACCAATGAGTTAAAACTCCATCTCAATCTCATCCTACTCCATTTCTTTTCAAACTCAACAATATAATCATTAGTCTGTTTTCATTTTCTCTTATTTAATAGCAACTTCTCATACATATTTTTTCCTCATCATTATACAATTAATTTTTAATAATAAATTCAATTTTTACTCAGTTTTTTCATCAATTCAATAACATAATCATTATTTGCTCCTCTTTTCCTCATATTTAATAATAAACTCTCACATATACTTTTTCTTAACTATCAAACAATCCTATTTAATATATATATTTATATTTGGAATAAGTGAGTTCAACTCTACTTCATTACCAAAAGCAACTCTTATAAATGTAACTATAAGTTGTTCAAGGAAATATATACATATATATTATATATATGGATATTTTCGGTCATGCACGCCTATTAATGAACATTCACAATTTTTTTGTGTGAATCCTGGTATTCGGAAGTCCAATTGAATTCCAATTAATCCAGTCAACCCACTAAGGGATAAAGCTCTTCCAACATGGATTTTCTACATTCACAATGACTCGAACTAGAGATCTTGCTAAAACGGAACAAGCGTCAAACTGCTTGAACTAATTCATGTTGGTATTCATAATTGTTTTTTTGTCTATTTGAAATTTAACTGACGAAGTTGCCATGTGATCTTCTTTTCTTTTTTTTTTTTCCGGAGCAATACATAGTTTCATAACTTAGATAATTAAATACCGATATTGGAGGAAACAGTTCTGAACGTCACCCTTCTTTTTATAATTTTATGCTGACAGGGATTATCCTTGAATCAATCGTAGGAATATATTGGCCTTTACACCTGGAAAAAGTAGGCAACCATGTGTCCAGGATTTAAGGAAAAAGATGCTACTATAACATTAATTTCTCCATGTTCTCTTCAATTTTTTTTCTTTTTTAAAGGGAGATACATGGTATAATATGAGAAAATTAAAAATCTAATTACTAAAAAGTATGAATAGTCCCACAACAAGAATTGAACATAAAACTTTTTACTTATCAGGCGAAGGTGTATACCACTACATTATACATTTTTTCCCGTACCTTCTTCAGCTTTTATTGTCAAACTTTTTCCTTCTTCGGCTGTTCGAAGAAATTTTTTTCAATAGATAATTGGTTTAAGAAATTGTAGGAAGACTTTATTAAAATTTGGGGAAGGTCTATGATGCAATCAAATATTATATAATATAATCAAAGTAAATTATTTAAATTTTTAGTATATTACTAGCAACTAAAGTAAAGTACACGAATTTTAAAGTGAATTATACAAATTTCGAAGTTATACAAATTTCTAAGTAATTTACATTGATTTTAAACAAATTTATTTTTCACTTTAGAAAAATTATTAATCTTACTTAAACTCATAGTAATTTATTTGATTATATGGTACAATCATTTTTGTTGAATCATTGATTGCACCATAGAATCTCCCTAAAATTTGATTGTACTCAGTGTAGTTAATTGTTGAGGTGTCTTGCATTAAGTCTGAAAACTCGAAAACTCCAAGCAAGTACGAGATCAGTCAAAGGCAGATATCCAGAATCTCTTACAGTGCGTTTGGTTTCAGAGTTAAAGAAACTGTGATTTTCATTGCAGAAAAGGAAAAATGAGATGGGATTATAAATTTGACTTGAGAAATGTCTGTTTTTGTTGTGTAGTGTGTTGAGTTAAAGTTAAAGTTAAAATTTTTGACTTGGGAAATATGTGTTTTTGTTGTGTAGCGTGTTGAGTTAAAGTTAAAGTTAAAATTTTGAAATTTTAACTTTGAATCCAAACAGAGCCTTATTCTACGGAGATTGGATTTTCTATTTTCTAGATTTTGTGTAATCTGTGAATGTACTCAAAGGAGAAAATATCTTAGGGAGAGGTATTGGAATATATTTGGAGAATATCATGGATATCTTTTGTGGGTCTATAAATAGGGATCTTGTACAAGTGAAAATGTTGCCTCGGTGCCGCGAATGCTTAGCCACCTGGATAAGAGATGGTGTAATCTCTTCGAGATTCTCTAGGATGCCTTCTCAGGAACTCTAGGGTTAGAGTGATAAGTTGAATGAGAGAGAATGAGAGATTGAGTAGACTCTTCTTGGTATGGGCTTGTAATGGGAGCTGAGTTGAGAGACATCTTCAAGGGTTGTAATCTCCTATTTGTTTAGTGATTTCATATTCTGCCTGTGGATATTTCCCTTACAGAGGCTTTTACCATGCATATTTGGTGTTGGATTTAATACCTTATTTTCATATCTCATTTTTAGGCTTTTTTTCCCCAACAATTGGTATCAGATTCAGGTTCTTAGTGATTGAAGATGTGGTTGCAAGATTCGATGTTGAGAAGGTTAATGGATCAAACAGGAAGGTGTTGATAATGCAGCATGGCCATGAGGAATCACTTGGGGGAGAAGTACTAACTACCTCAGCGACTCAATCCGAATGACGACGGAAAAGGGGGAGCTTAGGTGAAAGCTCCAGATCTTGACTTAGCGTAGAGTTTGTTCAAATATATAATCTGAAGGGAGGCCACAAATACTGTGAGACTACACACTAGTGGAAGACAATCGAGGGGGATCCCTGCGAGGGCTATGACAGAATAGGTGAATGGCAAACCATTGAGAAGCTTGGCTTAATGCAAGCCAAGGGGGAGATTAATGGGGCGTCTTGCATTAAACCTAGAAAACTCGAAGACTCGGAGTAAGCATGAGATCGATCGAAGATAGATGCCCATAATCTCTTCTGAAATTGTGTTTCATGTTTTCTAGATTTCGTGTAACTTGTGAATATACTCAAAAGAGAACATATCTTAGTGAGAGTTATTGGAATATCTTTGGAGAATACCAAGGGATGTCTTTTGAGGGTCTATATATAGGGGTCTTGTACGAGTAAAAAAGTTGCCTCGATGCCACAAAGCCTTGGGGCCGATTTGAGAGGGTGGTTAGCCACCTGAATAGGTGATAGTGTAATCTCTTCAGTATTCTTTAGGATGCCTTCTCGGTGACTCTAGGGTTGGAGTGAGAAGATGAATGAGAGCGAATGAGAGATTGAGTAGACTCATCTTGATATGGACTTGTAATAGGGTTGGGTTGAGAGACATTTTTGAGGTTTGTAATCTCCTGTTTGTTTAGTGGATTCCCTATTCTGTCCATAGATATTTCCCTCATAGAGGATATTACCACGTATATTTGGAGTTCGATTTATTACCTTATTTCCATATCTCGTTTTTAGACATCTACTCTTCCCAACAATAGTGGATTTTTTCCGAACAAGTGGTATCAAAACTAGGTGGTTACGCCCCCGTGTGGGGACTCATACCACGTAAGGCCCGAGTGTGGAACTTATGGCTAGTGAAGTCCGAGTCTAAAAGTGAAAGCTCGGCCCGTAGTTAGTTGACCCTCTTCGCCCGAAAGTGGAAGAAAAAGCCCACCTCATGGCAGTTAAGCCTGAGTACGGAGAGATGAAAGCCCCACTCAAGCTCAATTGTTGGGAGAATGGAAGATTGTTGCTTATCGTCGTATCACGGAGATTACGGCGATATCCTCCACATAGTCGAGAATGGAGAGAATTGTTGGGCCGATTTCTCTTTTATCTGGAGAATGGTCCAAGGCCCATGTGCATTAAAAAGCCCACATGGAAGGTAGCGGGTTTAGAGCCCATGATTGACACGTGAGGACGGATGTTAGAAGTTTAATCCCACATTGGAAATATGAGAGAAAATCTACAAGTTTATATAAAACTTGGGTCCAATAACCTATGAACTTAAAATTTTGGATTGCAAATGGGCAAATTCGTGTAAGCCCAGTGAAATTCTTTTTGGTGTGGACTTTAGTATCCAAAAACTCAATTTGGCAACGACTAATCCAGTCGAGTCGAGTTGGCCCACTAAGGGTAAAGCTCTCCGAGCGTGTATTTTTTATATTCATAAGAACTCGAACTCGAGACGTTGTTTAAGCAGAATAAGCGTCGAACTGCTTGAACCAACCCACGTTAGTTAAGCCTAGTAGATCGTTTCCCAGCGTTACTATATACATACATGTGTGTATATCTATACACATGAGACTTTTCAATTAAACTTACTAATATATGGTCTTCTTATCCACTTGGTTAATTGTATATAATTCCTCTTACAAGAATCTTGCATCAAAATTCTTGATTTCTAGGCGCACGAGGCCGTACATTTGCTACTGCACTAGCCCTTTTCTCAATCGATTCTCAATTTAATTGCAGTGTATGTATCGATTATTGTGATAGGATAAACAAAAGGATATCTTGAATAAATTTGTAGGTTAAACTGGAACCGGCGCTGAATCATCAAGCCAGCAATCCTGAGGGATTTGAACCCCAGGGAAAGTTCAACTTGGAAAATGTCTAGTCTTAGCTGATCTCAGCCTTGGCATCCTTTCAATGTCAGTGCTGGACTGAAGATTTCTGATTACATATGATGGGCTTTCTTCAATTTAGGATTGAAAATAGGCGGAATTTATGAGACAATCTTTTTTTTTTTCTTTTCAGTATTTCTTGATATCTCATCAATTTATTAGCTGAATTTAATCTCTTTTAGGTATCGACTTCGGCATAATATGGAGATATTTCAGTGATTTTCAAACTATTGCATTGCGGGTATAATCCTTCCATTAAGAACCCACATTTCATTGAACCATATCCTCGTGATTAAAACAACCCGTATACTTCGATAATGCTTGAGAGAGTGTGTGCGCTTTCATTGACTATATATGGCTTTGTCCATTTAATCAAAGGTGAATAAATATGAAGACTTTAGTCCTCTCCTACAAATGATTTGTCAAAGGCGGGTGGGTCAATTTTTTAGAATTTAGTGTTAACAGAAAAAATAGAGACAAAACAAGAAAAGATGGTTACGGACTATGTGGTTTCAAAGTTCCGTTTCTCATCTTTATAGCTTCCTATCAATTAAAGTGACCAAGCCTTGGACCTACCTCGTCCACCAAAGTAAACGATTATGATCGGACAATTATGGAAAAGTCAAATATCATATCTTTTTTGGTGTGAAATTTAATTATGTCATTCGTTCATAAGGAACTTAAGTTTGATAATGAGCCAGAATATGAATATGCTAGAATCGTATTGCAGATATCATGATCTTTTTTGCCATCTTTTAGCATTAAAAAAAAATTTAACAATCAATTTGAAAAAACATATATAATTTACTCTCTTTCTATATGGCAATAAAAAAAAAGTGTAGTGCAATGATATACGTTTGAGTTTGATAATCAAGTTATGTTTGGTTTCAGAGTAGAGTTGTTACTCTACTTAACTCCACTCTATTTTAGAAAATAAAGACAAAATAGGCGGAAAATATTATTATTAAAAAATTGATTGTAATAATTATTAAGAAAAAACATATGAGAATATTTAATATAAAATTGGAGAAAAAGATAAAAAATAATGAATAGTTGAGAAAATTTGGTATTAAAAATTTTGTTGTATAATTGTTAATAAAAAGTATGTGAGAGAATTTATTATTAAATTGAAGAAAAAGACAATGATTATTGACCTGGAATCTCTTAATTACCAAGCAAGGGCAAGCGATACTGCATTACACCCTCTTTATCGACAAAGTGGGATTTTTTTTTAATAACCCTAACTATAGACTTACTGATATTAATTCTGCTCTTATAAGGAAAAGTCCCCCACCCCAGAAACAAGAAAGGAGAAAATTAAGAAAAAATCTGTATGTTTAGTAAAGCTAAAATTTAGAAAATTAGAAATAATTACCTATGAGAAATGTTCTTATATAAGACTATAGCAAACAAATTGCGTTCGTGCCATGTCGCAGATCAATAAATTGTCTTAAAGAATTTGTGAAAAAATTATAAAATTAAGAAATTATTATTTTTTTATGTTCACTCAATCTCACTACTTATATAATCATATATCAGAACTACCGTATTAAATTTAGTTGCTCTCATCATGCAAATCCAACTATTAAAATTAATCAAGTATAGACAATGAATTATCTTACCAGGGTTGGAATCGTTATTTTGTTGTTCTTGTTGACGACTACTTCCGGTTCACCGTGATTTTTCACTGAAAATTTGTTTTGAAATACATCAAAAGTCTATGGTGATTTTACTGCCATGATTCAAACTTAGTATCAAAGTGTGTTAGCACGATTATTTGATCTGACAATGCTGTCAAGTTTAATGATCATCGTTTATAAAATACTGTGACAAGAACATGACACTTTTACACAGAGATTTTATTCAAGAACCATGGAAATTAGATCATATAATTCTCAAAACTCTGTGTGCAATGCTATTGTCTGCACCTCTTTTTGAAACCTTTTGGAGGGAAGTTGGCCCTTATTGCTGTAATATCGCCATCACTTATAATAAAAAAATAATAATAAGGAAAGAATTTTCATCTCAATGATGTCCTCAATTAATACTTCCGTAGTACAGATTGGACTTCCTCGGCCCAAAGAGAAATTAGCTCTACATCTTTTT
This sequence comes from Punica granatum, assembly GCF_007655135.1. Lineage (NCBI taxonomy): Eukaryota > Viridiplantae > Streptophyta > Magnoliopsida > Myrtales > Lythraceae > Punica > Punica granatum. The sequence goes on along the minus strand of NC_045134.1, from coordinate 17,635,146 downwards.
GGGAGTTTCCCGTATCCCTATGTGCACTAGTTGATTGACCTTTTTGGGTTTTGACTAAGAGAGTGACTTAATTAAAAATTGGAATTGAAGCCATCATCAAATGAATTTCCCTCTTTTCTTATATTTTAACATATAAAAAATTTATCCTCTTTAATTTGTCGGATCCGATCAACATCCTTTTACATCAAGTTGCTGTAGAGACACGTTGGAGTTGATTGCAATCTTGATTGTATCTGTAGAAAATGTGCCTATGCACCTTTTAGTTAATTAATTATTTAATTTTTTTTAGTATAGCTAATATCCGAAATCCCAATGAATCCGGACTAATTAAGGGGTGAAACTCACTTAATTCCAAGTATCAAACGTGATAAATTACATAAGTCGGGGAACAAGTGTCAAACCTAGTTGAACCAATTCCCTTTGATAATTAATTTTTTATTTAACTTTACATCATTACTCAAAGAATATAGCACGTTTTACTTGACTCATAAAAAATTCCCGAAGGAAAAAAAAAAAAACGTCGGCTGGATTTACAGTTTCAAACAAAAATTATTTAAAATTAATTCGCTGCTTTTGGACTTTAAGTGTTAATGTACCAACCGAGCACATAGTGTGTTAATATATATATTGCTACTGCTGAGCTCAATGACTATTCTTAGCTTTAACCTGTGATCTCAACTGTCTTGTGGGCATACCGTGGAGAGATCGAGAAATGGTGAGGGCTCCGTGCTGTGAGAAGATGGGACTGAAAAGGGGACCCTGGACTCTCGAAGAAGATCAGATTCTGATCGATTACATTAGAGTTCACGGCCATGGGAACTGGCGGAAACTCCCAAAACTAGCCGGTAAGAATCCTTAATAGAGCATGTGAAAGAAAGATAAACAAACTGATTAGAAACTGCAATGCTTACTTAGAAACTCATCGAAATGAGACAATAATATGGTCGAACTAGAAAAATTTTGCAGGTTTATTGAGGTGCGGTAAGAGTTGCAGGCTTCGATGGACAAATTACCTGAGGCCGGACATTAAACGTGGGAACTTCAGCAAAGAAGAGGAGAACACTATAATCATGCTGCATGGGATGCTGGGGAATAGGTTTGTTTCGATCGCCATTGAAGCTATGGAAAGGGTAGATTTTTGCGGTGAATCCTCATCTTTTTGGTTATTCCTGTTTCAGATGGTCTGCGATTGCAGCGAGACTACCAGGACGAACAGATAATGAAATAAAGAACATCTGGCACACCCATCTGAAGAAGAGGCTTCCGAAACATGAAACTGATGTTACTTCTGAAGATAAGACCGTTGATGGTGAATTCAAGCCTGTTCCTACTCCAGACAACACCCAGCAAGAGGAAACCTATGATTCCGGCCTTTCCCCTCAGCATTGTTCAAGCAGTAGTATTTCCTCTGCTGTTATTAGTGATGATGGTAACAACGCCAGTCAGGCAACTGGATATTCAGAGGATAATTTCTGGTCGGAAGTTTTGTCTATTAATGACGATTGTGGTGGCCTAAAGGTCGGTATTCAAGACATCAATGATTTTCTTCTTTGGGAAGGTACAGATGATTATTGGTACAACATACTCAGCTCAGCTGCATTACCTGAACTCTTAGAGATCTAAAGATGGGATTCTTCTTTCTTTCTTTCTTTTTTTATTTCTTTTTTTATTTTTATTTTTATCTCATTCAGTCAGATCATGGGTATCCTCAGCATTTTAGCTGAGACTAATCTAGTTTCAATGTTGGCTTGGCCCTGTTCACGAGGTTCTTTCCTTTTTAGGTTGTTTCGTTAGTAACATAAATGATAGCAAGAGCATGTACTCTGTCGTTTTTGTTGACAATAAAAGAAAGGGTGATAATAGTTAGTGAATCAAAGAAAGTAGATAGCCAGTTCCTACTGCGGTGCGGACGTAGATTTTGTTCATTTGGCCTTGTTTGCAGCAGCTGTGTCATGGATTTCTAGGTGTAAAATGGGTTTGCTAGAGGCTCTACGATCTCCCAGCAGAGTCAATTTAAATCTCCACAAAAAAAACATATCACGACAGATGATCACTAATAAATGTTTGATCAGTCATGGTCTATGTATATATTATACATTCGTTCGAGGTTTGAGACCCCAATGGCCGCTTGGTACAAATGTAAAGTAAAAATTGAGGCAAAATGAAATCTCAATGTCCAACTAGTTTTGGCTAAAGAAAAATTAAAAATGGTGTGGGATTAACTTGTGGTCATGACTTGAAGAAGATATACATAGTAGGCCTGGTCTTGGTCCTGTAGAGGACTCTTTTCTTCTTGTAAGTCCGGTTGTCGATGGAGATCATAATCTTCCCTGGCTCACTGATGTAGAATGAATTCCGCATGCTCTCATCTGATCTTTTCATCATTCGTATCAGAATCTTGTAGGAGCATTCATCGTCAGGAATGAACTCTTCCTTGTACGACACGCTGTCCCATCCGACCACGGTCAAATCCCAGGCCACTGTGACTCCTGCCTGAAATGATGATCAATAAAATCAAAGGACCATATTGCAATTTGATCAATGAACTTAGAAGTGATTAAGGTTTTGGATGTTTAATTTGCATTACCTCATGAACAGGAATTTGAATTTTCCCAATTGAGTTCTTTCGAACAATGGCCTCTGAAACTTTATCTGTTTGTGAGAAATCAGAGTCATTCTCCCTCTTGAGGCCTCCATACTGTACCGGCAAGTCCTCCGGGGCCACAAACCTAAAACGAACGAAGCAATTATTTAAATCGATGTTGAAATACAAATGTTATGATGTGTGTAATTGACATGACTTATCTCACTTTAGTAATGTCTTTGTGACCCGTGAAGGCCTTGCAAAGATGAACTTGTTTTTGTTTGACTGGTGAATGAATCGTAGAATCAGTACGTGGAAAGTGTAGTACCAGAAGGGAACGTTTATCATCACCTGAGAGTTTAGAATATCAAGCATGAAAACTCTGATGAACCATAACGATTCTTTTGATGATTTGTAAAAAATAAATAAATAAATAAAGTTACTATTACGTACATGCTTGTGGATGAGCTCGGGATAGTTGTCTTGAAGCAGGATGAAGTTGCTCTTGAGAACATACCGTAACTCCTTCATGCTCGACTTTTGCAAGTTCTTTAAATCCATAATGTGAACCATAGAGTCGACCCCACCCGGCTTAAAGCTGAGATTTTTCTTTACGCTTTTCTCCATGAAATGGACCGTCCATCTGAAGAACTCCTCACATTTCTCTTTCGAACCGAACATCCTCCTACACGAATCCATGTCCTTCAAAACCCCGTAAGCATGATAACACAAGGGGCGACCCTCCATATCGGTGCTATTTATGTACAACAACTTCTCGAGATCGGATGGGAACTTCTCATCAAGAATCTGCTCGACTTTGTTCTCCTTCCGCCATCTTAACGTGTTCTGGAGCATATGGAAGGCCTCGGAGACCTTGAAACCACTCGCCTTTAGGAATTTCAATAAGATGATATCCGTGCCCTCATGCCCGGCACTAGGCAACAGGGGCACACTCCACAAGGAAATGTCCCTCAATGGCTCTTTCCCAGCCTTAGAATAATTATCATGATCATGTCGCGCCAAGTGGTTCTTATCGGATTTTCCCAGAAGATAATTCCCGAGAATGGCATCTTCTACCCTACACCGGAAATGTAGCAACGCCTTCTTCCTTGAGAGCCTCATGATCTGCATGGACTCGTTGATAGTGTCATCTTCTTGATCAGGCTTTGGAGGGTCGTCCTTGTAGGAGGTCTCGCTTTGAGCGTCATCGTAGAGTTCCTCCTCCTCCTCCTCCTCCTCCTCATCTTCTTCATCATCGGTGTCTATCTTACTACTTAAGGTCTCCCTCGACTCCTCTCGAACATGATTCGTATGTTCTTCCATGAATTGGGAAACCGTAAGTTGCGGTTCTTTGTCTCAGATACAAGATTCCGGCAGCCAAAAGACAGCTATATTTGGCTTGCCGGAAATCTCAATTTTGTTTTGGCGGCAATGCCAAATATCTGGGATATTAGGGCAAGATAGAGGTGGGAGAGGTAAGGAAGTCTCAAAGGGAATTTGACTACTTTTTTTTTTAATTATCCCAAAAAAATGATTATTTCTTTGCCAAGTAATGTGAGTTTTTTTTTTTAATTTTCAATTTTTGGGGAGAGGATTAGATGTCAGAATTCCGACCGTGGGTTTACATGTGACTATAATTAGAGGATTGGTAGTCTGACAAAGCAATCGTCAAAAGCGTAAGGGGACATAAAATTACCGACAAAAAGTGTGGAATTTGTTCATCAAATGTTTGACTGTGCTTTTGGGAAAAAAATTTCGAGTTTTATGGGGTAAATGACCTGTCTGTCTTGCATGTTATTTGCAGGTTGTTGAGAGATAGTTTCAATATTCCAGTATTAAAATTGACTTGTGGATACATGCTTCTTTTTTTTTCGGTATGCACCCTAGTATCGAAAATCCAATTGAATTCCAACTAATCCGGTTGAGACAGGTCGGCCTACTAAGGAGTAAAATTTTTCGGTGTAAATCTTCTTCAATTACAAGCCTCGAATCTCGAAACCTCATTAAGATGAACAAACGTCGAATCACTTGACCCAAGTCACGTTGATGTATATATACATGCTTTTTGAATGCATTGCATTTAAGCCACTTGATTAATAATTGCAAGAATTTGGAGGGAGAGGGAGCGGATTCAGAGGAAGAGCATTATTCCTAAAATTTCTCCGTACAAGAGGTAGTTTTTTTTTTTTTCCGCTTGAATCGGCTGGGAAAAAAAAAAGAATTCCTCTTTTCACTGAGTAAAATAAATTCTCATCTAAATAGAAGAATTTGGAGGAACGATCATCTTTCTAGGTGTAATTTGATCAGGGTCCTTATGCCGAAGCATATAAAATTGTCGCATTTCCCCAGTAAAATAATGTATATACTATGTTGTGAAAGACGTATGGCATGGCCGAGAAAATATTAGATGAGGTTGGAAGGGCTTCCAACTTTCTGTCTTAATTAGCTCCAATTAAGGCATGTCATCAATGGAAACCTGAGACAAGTCATTCACACGAAATATTTTGAAATTTAGAGGATTTTGAAATTTAGAGGAGAGCGTGTTTTATTATTTCCACTAGATATCGAACCTGCGATCTATTAGATATATATGTGGTATCTTTACATTACGGGACCAAGTGTAATTTTGTATAGTTTACTATCTATATATATACAACAAAGCTACCCATATTGTGTACAACTTCACAATTACTCATGGTATCAAAGCCTAAAATCATCAAAACCTAAAAATTCGTCTCCGGCCGCCACCCCACTGATCAATCGATTCAATCCATCTGATGGATCCCACAGCTTCCCTCAAAGTCTCAGATGGCCAGATCAACCCATCTGATGGCACTTCGGCCCCCATCATCGACCACGCACTTATTCCCCTTATTGGTCCCGTCTCAGTCCATAACAGCGCCAACGTCATTCCGGTCCAATTGAACAACTGAAACTCCTTGGTTGGGAAATCTCTTTTCTCCACATTCCGTAGGTCTCATTGCCTCTTTGATTATGTTGATGCCAATGCCTCCTCCTCTTCCCCAGCTGATCCTTCCTATTTGAATCGGCATCGTGCCAATGATGTATCCGTTCATGGCTCTTTGCAACCATATCCGAAAATCTCCTTGACACCATACATGATCTTCCTTCTGCCAAAGCCATTGGGTCCACACTCCACAATAGATTTGTCGAACAGTCCAGTGTTAGTGCCATAGACATCAAGGTGAATCTGTCCCGGCTTAAATGCACCGATCAAGGAGTCGATAAATACTTGCTCGACATTAAATCCTTTGCTGATCAGTTGAAAGACATCGAGAAACCCCTTCAAGATGAGGATCTCATCACTATAGCCTTAGCTGGTCTTCCGAGTCAGTATGCCAACTTCATCACCTCCCTCTCCCTCGGCCAAGGTCCTCTCCCCTTTGAGGATCTCTACACGAAACTCATGCATCAGGAGATGTTTCAACGCTACAGCCCGAATCCATCCAGTCCCAACACTTCTCCTACTCCCAATACAGCCTTTCAAACCCAAACCTGTCAATCAATCCTCCAATCATGGCAGTTGTGGTGGACGCGGTGGCAAAAACAATCGAGATCAACAGGTGATGACATGCGCCATTGTACTACACCCTCTTTTGATGATAAAGAATATAGATAATTTGCTAGAATGTCACACACACCAAATGATGTGAATGTATTCTTATTTATAGTAGATGGAACGCAGCAATTGTGGAAATATATCAAAGATTACACAATATCATAAATATCAAATATTCTTTGATATCCCTAATTGATTTTCTCCATATCATATCCCTCGATTCTCTCCCTAATACTCCTCCACAAGCACAACGGGGAGGCCGCACGTTGAGCTTGAAACTGATTTTAGCAAATGCAGTGTGAATAGACCCTCCGTAAGAGGACCATTGAGTTGATCGGTCGCCGCCTGATGAAGTGAATTTGAAATGGCTTGGAAAAGCTGGCTTTCACGTCCTTGGCAGTGTAAAAGCCCGTGACCACAAGTAGAATAGGCTGAAAGGGAAAAAATGCAATAGCCCAGTTTTAAAGGAGATTGGACGTGAAAGGTTTAGAGGGAAAGGCCAACAGAGAGAAAAGCTGTGAGCATTGGCAAAAGAGAGACTTGAGAAGACGAGGCCGTGACCGGGGTTCGGGACAACCAAAAATTTAAGGAAGGTCAAGCACGACCAGTAGTAGCAAAAAAGATAACTGTCGAGATTTGGGGTGGAAGAAACGAGAGAGATTCCGCAGACAAGTCTACAGAGAGAGAGGAAGGAAAAACTCGAAATTATGCGACTCAAATCCAATGCTGACTATCGCTGCAGTAGGACAAAAGAATTTGAGGTATTCTTGTCGGTAAGCGGGAGACGGAGATAATCTGCAGGGAGGAGAGATTTATTTCAAACAATCTAAGTAGGCGAGGAAAATGAAGCTTTCCCGGGTAGCACTGTGGAAGAAAGGTAGAGAAATTGGGGTTGATAAGTGCAAAATTGAGGTTGCCGGGCGCGCTCGGTCATGGCCGGACGCGCTGGAGAACGTATTTAGCGGAAGCTTTAATCAATAGCAGCAAGATCGTCCTGCTCTGATACCATAAAAAATATAGAGAATTTGCTAGAATGTCACAGACACCAAATGGTGTGAATGTATTCTTATTTATAGTAGATGAAATGCAACAATTATGGAAATATATCAAAGATTACACAATATCATAAATATTAAATATTTTTTGATATCCCTAATTGATTTTCTCCATATTATATCCCTCGATTCTCTCCCTAATAGGTGAAAATAAACACTTCTATGGGAAGACTAGATTTGATGAAAAACTTACTTATGTTTATATTTCAATATATAATTATTTCTATATTTAATTATTTAGTGCTATGGCATTAAACTTATTAATAAAGATCATAAAAAACATGTTCCACCAAAAGATCATAAAATATGAAATATTTCAAATTATAAGTTCGATTCTATCTAGAAATAGCCTAAACATGTAAACTTAAGTAAAACTAAATCACGCCAAATATATAAATCCATGCGGCCATGCATAACACAGGGAAAAGACTGGTAGTTTATTGAAATGCAATGGGTCTTCGCAAGATGAGAAATAATGCCACAAACTTTACTCATTTCAAATGCAGGGCTGGGTGGGCTGAAGATGTCTAGGCCTCCGGGGTACCCCATTAACAAAGTCAAAGAAGGCCTCTTCGTCTACACCAAGGCATGCTAGGACAATATATTCAGGTCATGGTCAGGTTAAGGGCTTGTTTGGTTTTATAATAATATTTTAGAATCACAATTCTAACTTTAACTTTATCCACTACAAAACAAAATAACTCATACAAAGTCAAAGAGTGGACCCCATTTATATCACTTTTTTCCGCAACAAAACAACATAACTCATACAAAGTCAAATGGTGGGCCCTACTTATACCACTCTTTTTCAAAATCAAAATCTGATTTTAAAATCTTACTATGAAACCAAACGCAACATAAAGGTCCGTAAGTATGAGACAAGTAATATATGACCTCATTGCCTGGAAATGTGCATGTGTCCAACATTATTCAGTGCAAAAATCCGAATCAAGGGCGGAGTGCTTCGACATATGTATCTTTGGTACCACACTTGGTTTGCAAGAACCCGAATGAAGTGTGGACATGCTTCGACATATGTATCTTTGGTACCAGGCATGGTTTGCAACAATATTCTTCACAAGAACCCGAATGAAGTGCGGAGGGCTCCGACATTTGTATCTTTGGTACCAGGCATGGTTTACAACAATATTATTCGCAAGAACTTGAATGAAATGTGGAGTGCTTCGAATATGTATCTCTGCTACCTCAAACATCGTTCTTTATAAGAGCGTAAGGAGTTATCGGTCAAGAAATATTGAAATATTAAGTAGAAATCCATGCAACGCCTTAGTGATATATTTAAACTGGAATGTAAAAACTAGGAGCTCCTTTTGTCTAGTTTCCAACTCTCAAGTTTCTCTGTTTTTTTTTTTGCTTGTTTTCCGGTTAAAGAGGAGGTCCAAAACCTATTACAATAAAAGAGAAATCCTAAATAACTAATAGAGGAGCACAAGTAGTCCCACTAGGTATCGAGCATGCGACTTCTAGGTGGGGAAAGCTTATTTTTTGCTTGTTTTATTCTAAACTAGGTAAAGGTCCAGGCAATGGGCAGGTTGTAAGAAGATTAGTGATCGATGTGTATATTCGACAAAGTCAAACGAATATAGCTCGCATAATTTTTTTTTTGTTTTTTTTGCCCCTTCTTATCGTTGATAATTATTAAGGTGACTATTTGATAAATCATATACCATAAACTATTGGATGGCACAAGATATATTTGAAGTTTTATAACTATTAGTTTTTGGTCTCGTGTAATGCACAGATTAATCGATATAAAAATTGGATTGACATTTTATAGATAAAATTAAATAGATAGCTCATTGAAATTTTATATATTTCAAATAATCATTAGAAAATAATAAAAGAAGAAGGCATTCCATTTAATCAGAAAGTTGGCATACAGTTGTAGATGAAACAATGATATAATGTAAGATATTATTTCAATATTGTTAAAATATTTCTTACTAAAGCATGATTTAAGATTTTTAATAACTTTCTGTGGGAAGGGCAAAGAGTAAAACAATATCAACAAATAGAAATTAATATTTGAAAATTAAGTAAATGAAGCGTGAATTGTTTAGAGTATATTTTTGTAAAAGTTTTTTCTATAAAAAATCATAAGAGTTCAACAAATAGAAACTTCACTGAATCAAGTCCAATTAACATGCAATTAGTTTTTTCCGAGGCAATCAAGTATGATTTAGCCGAATGATACCCTTATTAAGCATGATACTGCACGATTAATCCTAATTAAGCTCTAATACACACAAATTAGCAACCTATTAGTCTAATCTACATGTAAATACATTAATTAAGCACATAGCAACAAAGTTAGGAGCTAAAAAGCTCTATCTCGGTTCTGGACAGAGGGGAAAAGCTGCCCACACTATATCTTTTCTTGCTTGTTCGGGAAGAGCAACCTTTTAATCACCCTAAGCTTGGAAATGGATGCTTCCTTACTAAATTAGGTAGGCAATAGTGTAATTAGAGATTTAGGGTTATTTTGTGAGAGTCTCAGCACATGAGAATGGACAAAAGTACAATATATTGAAAATAACCCTTTATTTATAGACAAAGGGGAGTCGGGAGTCGTTTTGCAAATAACAAAACCTGTGAGGCCAAAAATGAAAGATTTTTTAAAATTTTCAGATGTTGGACGCGTGCCAACTAGCCATCTGGATGAGAATTGCCAGTTGGCCCTTAGGCGCGGTTACTAATAGTGCCCACATCCCGTGCACGGTTGTTACTCCCGCCGTGGGTAGTGATCGCGCCTCCATCCTAAATTTTGCATTTAGCGGAAGTCAGTTCAACTACTTCTAGTTGAACTATTTTTGTCAGGAATAATAGCGTGTCCGCCCTCAAACTTGTTTAAAAACTGCATTTTTACCCTTTTCGTGATTTTAAAGCACATTTGAGCAAAAGAAAAACTATCGAAAAATATCATCGGGTTTAGTAAACACTTTTTAATTGGAAAACACCTCGACATTAATATTTCTCGCTACATGGGAATATTGATTTCTCCGTCTCGAACCCTTGTCCCGCTGAATGAACTATATGAATAAAAAAGTTTTAATTAGAGAATATTAAATGTGCCTTTTTATAAAAAAAATACGAGCAATTATGGTTTTAAAAAAAGTCTCTGAAGGCTAGGCGCCACGTTTTACAATTTGCTTTACACGGGTTCCTCCGGAGATTAAGTTTGCGTTTGGTTTTCAAGTTGGATTATGATTCAGTTTAACTTGATTTCGTGCAATGATTGCAAGTGATAAAAAAATATTTATGTGTGAAAATATATATATGCATGTATAGATGTGAAAGTAAATAAAAAATTATTTTTTAAAAATTAATTATGAAAATTGTTAGGAAAAGTATGAGTGAGAAATTATTATTAAATGAAAGAAAATGACAAAACAATAATGATTATATTATTGAATTTGTGGAAGAATAGAGTTAAGTTTGGTAAAGTTGGATTGTTATCTAAAAACCAAACGAAGCCTAAATTCTACCAATTGACCCGTATTGTTTTAGAAATAGATACTGAAGGTTGAAATTAAGAGTTTAGCACTCGATGACTTACTTGTTTATTCTCGAAAATTCGTTTTCTGACGTGTGATCCCCATGTGCTTTTGCTTGCTCTCTGGTTCGATGTGTTCCCCAAATGGTAGATATAGCCCGGACTAGAACATGGTGCTTACACTATCAAAAACCAAACCCGTATACGGGTTAGACACTTAATATAGTATTAGAAGTAAAGAAGCAAATAGAAAGAAAAACCACTTATTATTAGCAAGAAGCATTTTACAAAAAAAGAGAAAGTTATGACTTATTTATATAGTATATTTTTTATTTTAATTCTCTTCAATTTTACTATTTAATGAATTTTATTTATTTAAAGCAAAAAAAAGTTAAATAAAACTTCTTGCTGAATGAAATAGAAAACAATATCTTTTAATTGTAAGAGAATAATGATTCTTAGAATGTAAAATTATACCACATATTCTAACGTTTACATGTTCTTTTAGTTTTGTCCGAACGTCGATTTTTTTATGAAATATCCTAAAATTACTGTTTTGATTTCACATCTATCCTATGGTGAGCAAGTCGTCCAATATTGACGGAATATCTTACGTGGCACGTTACTCTGAATAATGGTGCCGACCTGTATTTCTTTGTGGGCCCCTAATGACATGTTGGACAATTCTCGCCCTCTCCCCTGCCTTCCCCTACCCTTCTCCCCTGCCTTCCCCTACTTCCTGTCTCTGTGGGTTAAAGATAGAGAAGATGAACAGGCGAAGTAGGGACGTGCTGAATCAAGAGCACGAGAGCAAATCTGGCTAAAAGAACATGGACGGCACAGCCTTCGACGCCGACTAAGACGTCGCCGACAAACCCCCCAGGAAGAAGCCTACTACCGACACACTCCCCATCAAATCCAGGAGCTTGAGGCGTATGATTTCATGCTCTCATCCATCTCTTCCTTCGTCCTCTCTCTCTCTCCCACCGATTCATTTTCCTTATTTGGCTTTTTCTTGTCGACCCAAAAAAAAGAAAAACAAATCAGTCTGATCAAGGAGTGTCCTCATCCCAACGAGGAGTAAAGGCTGTATTAAGCAAGAGGATGTGCTTGGAGACCGTTAGGTCAAGTTCTGGTTCCAAAATCGCCACACCCAGATGAAGGTGACGAAACCGAAAATCATTATTATTTCTCATGAATTAATGGAATTTATAGAGGAAAAATAATCATGGCAAGTGAGTTTATTTCCATTTGAAGAGAGAGGTTACGCCAATGGTGTGTGTGAGTTAGCTGAGATTTTGTTGGCCGATTTGTTGTCATGGCTGCAGTTGCATCAGACCCAACTCGAGCGCCACGAGAACTCGTTGTTCCGACACGAGAACGACAAACTACGGGCGGAGAACGTGTCCCTTCGCGATGCGATGAGGAACCTGATATGCACCAACTGTGGTTGCCCCGCCATCATCGGGGAGATTTCCCTCGAGGAGCAGCACCTCCGGATTGAGAACGCGTGCCTCAAGGACGAACTCGACAAGTTCCTGGGCCGCCTAATTACCTCCATTGGCGGCCCCATCCCTCCCCAGGTGCCCAACTATAGCCTCGGCGGCCCCATCCCTCGATAAAAGGACGACATCAGGAGGGACATCTATGTCTGCTTTGTGGCTGTGGGTGAACTTCTCTGTGTCTCTCTGTCCGATCTCTCTCTCTCTCTCTCTCTAAAAGGCATAGGAAGAAGGGTAGGGGAAGGCAGGGAAGAGGGTGGGAAATGTCCAACGTGTCAATGAACGACCCACAAAGAAATACACATCGGCGCCATTTCTCAGTTGATCGTGTCACGTAGAAAATTCCGTCAATTTTGAATATGAGTGGATGGCTGGCTCACGATGGAATAGATGTGAAACCAAAATACTAATGTTAAAATACTTTAGAAAAAAAATCAATGAGATAAAATTAAAATAATATGTGAACGACAAGATATACTGTGCAATTTTTCTTTCGAACTACATCTAGTACATATAATAAATTTTCAACTAATTAACATGGCTTCTACTTTCAATTTTTTTTAAAAAAAAACACTAATTGAAAGCCTTTTTATTTGGTTAGTATAGAAAATTATATTTAATGAGAAAATCAAGAAAAAGTAAGAACCAAATTCAGCAATAAAAGAAACAAAAGTTTGCACTATTATTCGTAGCCTTATATCTAGAAATATATTATCGTATCAAACGCGAATGCATATGCGTTTGACCGCCATTATCACACCCAAAGGAAACGCATTGAGTGTGTATTTGACTGAATAAGTGCGTGTAAATGCAGATTATATATATATATATATATATATATGCATACATTTAATCAAGATATTTGAAAATTTAGATTATATATTTATTAAATTTATCCCGATTTATTAGGTGGCTGTCATGAGTTATTAGACGAACAGGCCATATACATGAGCAAGAATGATTGCGATAATTAATATAAGGGAAAATAGATCCATATAACACAGTTTTTACCTTATTTTCACTTCTTCTCACGTTTTTAAAAGTTGTCACGATTTAGCACGAATCACCATTTTATTCTCGAATTTAGCACACCGTTAAATTTCGTCTAAAAACCGTTAAACTCCTTCTTCTTCCTCCTCCTCCTCCTCCTCCTCCTTCACAACTTTGCTTCCCAGCTCCTCCAGTTCCACCGACTCTGCTTCACAGCACATTGATTTCAAGACGTCAAGAGGACCTGGGCCACAACTATGACGTCAAGGAGCTCAGGGAGGTCCGAGATAGGTAGCAGCTGTTGAGGATGCTTATGAGAAAGGCAGACGATCGTCTCTGGTGATGATGGCTGCTGTCAAGAAGAACCCGAGGGTGAGTTGAAAAATGGGAGGGAACACGGGTGAGTTGTGTTATGAGCTGAGGGGTGTGGTGGTATGTGTTGTGCTTAGGCTGGCTTGTGTGCATGTCTCCTCTCCTAAGCCGGTGTTAGAAGAAGCCTGTAAAACTTCAAAAATCCTTCAAACCGAGATTGGAGCGGGCTGTCCAAAGGCTCCTCAGGGTTGAAACAAGTGGTATTTTACACTCAGCGGCTAATCAATACGACAACATCTAAAGGAGCTCGAAGAGGGGTTGAGCAGTAGTAACAAAACGCAGTAGGGAGCTCAGGGAAGCACTGGACGAAGGAACAGCAGCTCAGGAAATCTTGGACAACAGCAACGAGCTACAACAACCTGCACGGGAAGAGGAAAGAGAGCTGCAAGGCTCTGCAGTGAAGATGAGCAACAACAAAACACAGCAATGAGCTCTAGGTGGTCGAGAACACCAGCAGTTCAGCAGCTGGAAGAAGCTCAGACAAGTAGAAGAGCAGTAGCTTGAGGAGAGTTCAGGAAACTCGAGGGAAGGACACCAGCAGCACAGCAACGGGAACGAGGGAGGGTAGTATAATTCAACAGCAGCTCGAGGAGAGGCTCAATAGCAACGAGAAGCAAGCTCAGGGAGCTCGGGAAGCATGACCAGGAACAAAACAGTTTAGCAAGCTCAAGGATGAGCTCAACAGTTGCAAGGTGACATCGACAACAACTCAGGAAGCTCAAGAGAGGACGACACAACATCGACGAGCAGCATGGAAGCAAAGCAGCACATCAAGTAACTCGGGAGAGGGGCACAACAACTCAGCAATCGAGAAGAAATGCCAATAGCGGCTTCGGGGAGCTGGAGGGTAGTCGAGCCAACAACTAAAGAGAGGAGAAAAAAAAGAGCCCCTGATGGAATTGGCGTCCAAAGAATTAAAGGAGGGACTAGTCTGATGATGAAGTTCCAGGAGGTCCTCCAAAGGGATGAAGATGACAGGAGGAAAAGAGGGCAAAGTCGTGAAGGAGGAGGAGGAGGAGGAAGAACAAAGAGTTTAACCGTGTTTTAACGGTTTTTAGACGGAATTTAACAGTATGTTAGATCCGTAAATAAAATGGTAATTTGTACTATATCTTGACAACTTTTAAAAATGTGCTAAAAAATGAAAATAAGGTAAAAATTGTGCTATACAAAGCTATTTTCTCTTAATAAAATTACTATTATAACTCTATAAAAAGGATTTTTATCTTCATTGCTATTTATATTAAACATTATGGTTGACTAATATTATATAATTTCCCGAAAATTTAATATTTTCTTGCAAGTTTCTCAACCAAAATGTAAACCCCTAACAAAATATGAACAACTTAACATATTTATTATATTAATCTTTTTGTCTTCCATTTTTGCAAATATTGTGCCATAATATTGTGCCACTTGTGATATGGCTATGGCAATCAAACAAAGGGTTACAAAATGAGAAGTCTCATTTGTCCTACATTACACTTTCTGATATTTGACCCAACTTTTAGTATTTTATATAGATTTATTAGGTGGCAGCCATGAGGTACTAGACGAACCACTTGGAATGGTTGTGATAATTAATAAAACTTATTTTAACTCTATAAAAAGGATTTTTATCTTCATTGCTATTTATATTAAACATTATGGTTGACTAATATTATATAATTTCCCGAAAATTTAATATTTTCTTGGAACCGCCTCAACCAAAATAAAAACCACCTGGCAAACTATGAACAGTTTAACATATTTATTAGATTAATCATTTTGTCTTTCATGATTGCAAATAATTTCAGTTTCGCGGTAACATAATATTGTGCTGCTTCTGATATTGCCATTGACAGTAAGACGAATGGTTATGCAAGGAGAAGTTTCCTTATATGGGGCTATTTTCCCTTAATAAAATTACTGTTATAACTCTATAAAAATGATTTTTATCTTCATTACTATTTATATTAAAAATTCCGATTGACTAATATCATTTTTTAAAATTTTTTAATATTTTCTTGCAAGTGTCTTAACTAAAATGCAAATCACCCAGCAAAATATGAACATCTTAACATATTTATTATATTAATCTTTTTGTCTTCCATTTTTGTAAATATTGTACCACTTGTGACATGGCCATGGTAGTCAAACAAAGGGTTATGCAATGAAAACTCTCATTTGTCCTACATTACACTTCCCGATATTTTGACCCAACTTTTAGTATTTTATATAGATTTATTAGATGGCACCCATGAGGTACTAGACGAACCACTTGGAATGGTTGCGATAATTAATAAAACTATTATTATAACTCCATAAAAAGGATTTTTATCTTCATTGCTATTTATATTAAACATTCTGGTTGACTAATATTATATAATTTCCCAAAAATTTAATATTTTCCTGCAACCGCCTCAACCAAAATACAAATTACCTGGCAAAATATGAACAATTTAACATATTTATTAGATTAATCATTTTGTCTTTCATGATTGCAAATAATTTCAGTTTCTTGGTAATATAATATTGTTCTGCTTCTGATATTGCCATTGACACTCAGACGAATGGTTATGCAAGGAGAAGTTTCCTTAGTCATATGTGGCTTTTTATTTTATTTTATATAGATGTATGAATTTAATTTCATTTTGATTTGATTTAGAAAAGTAGTAAATATCAATATGCATTTATTTTACGGGACAACATCTCCATATGAATTTTATTGATATTTAATCATAGAGTAGGCTAATTTATATATATATATATATATATATATTATTTTTTTGGTCGAGTGTATGTACATGTTATTAAAGCAACTATGTTAATATTGATTTATAAATATATGCTATCTTTTAATTTGTTAAGCACCTATATCGATGAACTCTTATTGAGCAACTATATTAAATATTAACGCATGAACATATGCAATCTTTTCATTTATTAAGCATCTATGCTCATAAACTATGAATTCACTAATTTAGTCCTGCTTAATAAGGTGAAAGTCAAGTTAATTAACTTATTCAAAATATAAATATATAGATATGCAGATAACTTAGTTTACTTTTTGTAGATGAACATATTTATTTTTGGATAAATATTTTGTTAATGAAATTACTTGTATAAATATAGGGAGAATGTTTCTCTCTCCTCGATCGAGCCCGGGACTCCCGAGCCGTGAGTTCGCCTAGTTGTGGCTCGTGGACCTAGGTCTGGGTTCGCGAACAAAGGGCAACCCTAGGGTCTACGATCCCTAGGTGGCTCAGGTGACGGGGAGCGATTGGTTCGTCGGAGCTCAAGGAAAAATTTTAAGCTCTTTTTTCCCAAAAAAAGGTTTTTTTTTTTAAAATTTTAGCAACTGTGATTTTTTGTAAGTATTATTTAAATATTTTCTTTTAATAAATAAGTTCTAATATTTGTTGGGTGATGGCATTTGGTTTTTTGTATAGGGGAGGTAATTGCACATTTTTATCTTAAGCCTCTCTATTCATTCTTTAAAATTGAATTTAAGAATTGTGATTCCCATCTCCTCTTTTATATCCAACAAAATAAATGAATTACATATGTAATCTTAATTCTATAACTTATTAATTCATATTAATTACTTATTTCATTAATCGCTAATTCTATTACAGTGAAGCAAACGTAGCATAAATAGTTTCAGTCTTGAAAATCCTAAACAGTTTTATGATAAACCGAGTCTTTCAATAAATTAAATGATTGCTCCATAATTAATGCAATAGCCAGTTGATTAAGTAGCTTGTATAACTTTTCTTCTCCCAATAATGTTCATTATTAAAACAAAAATCATAAATTCAAACTATTTAAATTAAGAAAAAATTTAAAAATTAGTTAATAATTTATATATTTTCTTTAACTACTCATTATTACCCCTCGCGACTTTCTTGTCTCACCTCTTCTATCTCCCTTTCATGCCATTTTCGTTTCTATTTTTCTTTCTTTATTCTCATTAATAGATTTAGCTATATCATACAAATCTTTTTTAATATTTCGTAAATAAAAAAGATAATTCACATTTTTAAATATTACAAAAATGTGTGTTGTAGTTCTCTATCAGAAATATCAAATGATGCATTAGATAATGTTTAAATTACGAGCAAACAAATGTTTAAAATGTAATTAAATGCAAAATAATATTTACATAATTCTACGCATAATGCATGTAAAACGCTATCCAGTTAATATTATTGACCAGAGTAATACAATACAGAAAGGAAAATGAAAAATGAAATAAACCAATTAGAAAAAAGAAAAATGACCAGGGTTCACATCAAAAAAAGAAAAAAAGAAAAAAAAATTATCCTTCGTTATTTATCAGCAGAAAAAAATCTTGGGAAAAGAAAAGCGAAAGAAAAATAGTCTTCGTTTGGGTTTCTTCTTCTTCAGGCATCCGAAGCAAATAGGGGACGAGAGTGAAGGGAGAAGGGCGGAACACTCCTCACAGTCCTCGGTGGTTGGAGGAGGAGGAGGAGAAGAAGAAGAATCAGACGACAAGAGTCGTCAGAATGGTTTCCATCTCAACTTGGGCCCGGTACATTGTGCAGAAGCTCGATTACTCCGTCGTCGTTGGCTTCAAGGTCTCTAATTACTAGCCGGTTCCCTACTTTTCCCTTTTACCCCAATTGCACAGCCCTTTCGCGGTTGAATGGATGTATCCTTTATGTTCTCTGCTATTTCCTTTCGATTGAGTTTGATGGGTCAATGTGTTTCCGGTGCTTTTGCCGTCGAGGTTTATCAGCAATTCTGGGAATTTTTTCGGGGATTTTCTCATACTTTCAGGGGTCATTGTATAGGGCCCCTCTTGGGGGGAAGTAGAAAAACAGCAGTGCCGATATATGAGAAAGTGTAAAAATTGGTTCTTGCTGTTCATGGAAGTTGATCAGGATAGAACAGTGAATGGAGGAACTTCCTGATTGTTGGTGGGTATTGATTGCCACCGCATTGGGAAGCATCTAACTTTGCTTGCTGGGAATAGTTTCTCCCTTTTTTGTGATTTTGGGACCTTCGGATATCATTTAGAGGTTACGATGTCTGCAATTTTTAGTGGTGATCTTTTTACTTTCCGGGCCTCTGATATTAGTTGGAAGGCTCCTACTTCGGTATCCATGTTTTTCTTTTCAGCTAAGATATTGTCATTTGTAGAGTTGCGTTGAAGTGTCTTGTATTGGAAGAGTTTAGTGGGGACTGGAGTTGCAAGGCTAAGTCACAAAGTTCTTATTTCTGGATGATCATTTTTCCCTAGGTTTGCTCCTTGAAGCTGTATTTTAAAGGAGAAACAAAAATGAACTGGATAAGATGGTTGAGATTCTGTATAGGAACAGGGAGATAGTTTTAATTTGTAGAGTTGTTGGATATAAAGTGTTTTTATATATGCAATAGCTTAATAGCGACAAAAGTTCCTCACGGAAATGTATAGCAACATAGTAAGTGGGAGTTTCTTTACTGAATCTCCTCTGCATCGAATTTTGACATGGATACCGATTTCTTTGCCCTTACTCTGAAGCACAATTTGGTGTGAGGGTATCAGACCTATAGTAGCACTAAGGTTTAGAAGTGGGACTTAGAACAGTGATTGCAATTTATGAGGTATTCAAATGCCTTAAGTTGGAAGCTGCTTTATAGTGCACTGACTGGTTGATTGTTGAATTAAGTGCCTTCACAAAGAAAATGTCACTGGATGTTACCAGTTATATCAGTCATTTATGAACCATACTTCTTTTGTATTCCGTTCTTTTCACGCTTTGGCAAAAATTAGGTGCGATTTGCCTTCAACTGTTGAATATTGAAGTGTACCTCAATTACTTTTTCCAAATCATGATGATTGATTCTGCTTCAATGACAACTTCTACTCACTGATTGAATCTACATAATACTAAGTCGTGTACCATTTTCTGTCAATTACATTGATAGAATGCATATTTTCATTTTTGTGTATACTTCTTATATCTCAAGTCGTACATATGCAATCTGCTTGATAATCATTTTTTTCTTTCAGAAGATTGAAATATTTTCCTTAGGGAAATATGCTAATCACTGCCCACTTTGCATCTCTATGCCTAGAAATCTCAATTGGGTCAGTCTAAAGGTCAATGCTTTAAGTGCAGTTTACATCTTGAAAACTTGTCCTATTGATTCACACGTCATTAGATACTGTTTTTGGACAGGATAGGATGATTGAGAAACTCTTGGAAGCTTTTTTTCAATCTTTTTCCTGCTTCCTTATGGTGAATTCAGCATGTTGTCAAGGCTTGACAGAAATTGCTGAGTGGGAAAGAAAATCAAGATTGACTAGAACTTATGTTTCCCTTGGTGGCATTGATGCAGAACTACAAAAGTGGCCACATCACTGATGCACAATTAGGAGATGTCATATGGAAGAATCTATTTCAGGGGAAGTTGACATACTTGCATTGGAATAAAGGTGAAGAAATGGCTTCTGGACTCGGCAGTCTGGTGGGAACTCTTCTTGTTCGGAGGATACCTCATGCAACTCCACAGTAAGCTTAGTTTTGCTTTTGCAACTTCCTCTCTCTCTCTCTTTCTCTCTCTCTCTCTCTTTCTGCTTGTTAAACTTTTTCATTATGTGAGCTGGGAGATTTATAATGGCATTGGATTAATTTCCGAGTGTTCCCATTTTTTCACAGAATTACTGTTGATTGCATTTCATCTACTGAGTCTCTGGAGATTGTTTCACACACTGTTGACTAGGATCTAGATAATGTCAATAGATACTAATTTACAGTCAGATGAATCTTAGCGGCTCATTTGGGCTTGCTCTATGGCTAACTGTAGATTTAGTTCTTGGCTGATGCTCTTCCTGCTGAGATTTTCAATCCCAACGCTCCTTCAAGAACCGGTGGTGTTTCTCTTCAGCGGTTGATGAGTGTCCAACTGGCCATAATAATTTACACACAAGTTGCATGGTCAATCTATTCATAGTTATGCATTTTCTAAATCTGTAATGTCAGAAACTGAAAAATTTTGAGCAGAAAGTGTCAAAGATAGATCTTTATCCTGTAACCCATTTGTCTACCCGAAAGACCTTTTCAACTTTCATACCATAATTCCACAAAATCTTTTGATTCGTCATTTTTTATATCTTCATTCTAGTCAAAATTATATAACAAGCATATCGTAATTGTTTTGGGAAAGATATGCTGGATTATTTTCCGGCATTTGGCATCCAGAAAATTGGTGTTATTTCTGTTTCCTGTTTCATGAAAAGTGGAAAGCTTACAGATTTGCTTTTAAAGAATCACTTTACAAAGTGTAACCCCCCTTGCCTGTATAGTTAATACCATATCATCTTCATACTTTCAACTTTATATTGGTGCTCTAGAAAAAAGTAGAGATAGTTGTCTTTCACTGTAGTTCCCTTTCTCTTGTTTGATGCCTGTAATGTATAGGATGCTAACGGGAATACTATATTCCTTAACTGTACAAGTTACATCTTGCAATATATATGAAGCTTTTCCTGATGAAAGGAAAGAGGAAAAAAGATTGCTGTTTCTTACATAGTGTTTATAAACATATTGGGCTGGCCGCACAGACTTGTTTTTCTGGGAATGGATTTGGGCGCAGTTGGTTCACTTAAAACTCTGGATATGCAAGTGCAGCAGGTTCTTGATGAGAAAAAATTGGTTTCTGAGCTGTTCCAATACCAAATGAATCGGCTGGTTCAGATAATTAAACAGCTCAAATACTTAAACTATTAAAATGACATTATGATTTAATTCTCTATCTTAAATTTTTTAGATGATATGCACTAATGTTGAGAACCTGGTTTGTACCCATCAAACACTTGATTAGATCCATTACAAGTTGGTTTATTCAATCTGGTCTTAATCACATTATGATTAGACTGGATTTCTCTTTTCTTCCCCCCCCCACCCCCCCCCCCCCCCCCCCCCCCCCCCCCCCCCTTTAGTCTAGATTTTTTGGGTTAAAAAATTATCCAGTATTCTGAAATTTATGTTGCTACATATACTAAAGGATTTTTTTTCATCTTTATGGTTCACTCTCTGAAACCCGCATGTCATTTTTCCGATTAAGTATTTTCCTTAAAGAGTAAAGCATTTCTATTGTGCTTTTATTCACAGGCGTGTTTTTGTTGGAGATGTTGTGGTTTTGAAGGACCCTGAGAGGACAGAGGATTTCCTAGTGAGACGATTAGCTGCTACTGAGGGGTATGAAATGGTTTCTACTGATGAAAAGGAGCAACCTTTCATTCTCAAAAGAGATCAGTGCTGGGTACTTGCTGACGACAAAAAGTTGAAGCCTAAGGTATCGTATATTTATCGTGTGAAACAAATACTGATGCTCAGGTGGTTTCATCACACAGTAAAGTGCTTAGCGAGTTGATTATGATTTAGTTGAAAGGAAGAACCAGTGAGAAGTAAGAGAGGAAGAGGTTGAGGACTAGCATGAGATTAAGTAAATGACCAGTTCTAATGCATTAAGTTTATTTGGGAAACTAAGAAGATTAAGCAGTTTTCGACTTAATTTTGTTTGAAAACTCTCTGCTAATCCTTCTGACATCCTCCATTCATCCTCCTGATAGATCTCTGACTCATTTCTTAGCTCTTAATTCAAGCACAAGCTTAAGCATGCGTTCAGCTTTCTTACAAAATGCTTACTGAATGAGATGAAATCTTGAGTTTTGCTGTTTCTAGTAGTTTTGCATAAGCAAGTCGATCGATTGAGTTTGTAAATAGCTTAGCATAGGCTCTGATATTACCTCTACCATAGTTCTACTTTTAGTGGTTGTTTGGATTGAGGGCTCCGTTTGGATTCAAAGTGAGATTTTACTTTAACTTAATTCTACCCACAACAAAACAAAATAACTCATACAAAGACAAAGGGTAGGCCTCATTTATACCACTCTTTTTCAAAATTAAAATCACATGACTTATACAAAGTCAAAGGGTGGGTCTCATACATAACCATTTATACCACTTTTTTTTAAATCAAAATCTGATTTTAAAATGTCACTTACAAACCAAACGCAGCAGGAGTGTTTGGATAGAAACCCTCCATAAGCCTCCCCTCCATTACCCTCCATAACCAGCATACCCAAACAAGCTGTCAGAGAGATCATCAAAATCTGCTGGATGTGTACACTCTACTGGAAAACTGGCACTTGAGCCACTGGGTTAATTGTTTCTATTATAGAGTAGAAGATCATCAAAAGAAGAGAATGAATGTGTCGGAGAGAGATCTAAGAAGATCCCACTCAGAGATTTTAGTTGAAGCAAAATCTTAGAACTATAATCTGAGAAAGGATGTCTTGGAAATTAATATAAGTTCTGTGTTTGTTTATAGTAATGTCCCTGACAACCTAATATTTATCAATTTATACCTAGATATACATATATATATATTATATATGTATGTGATATGTAGGTTTTACTGCAATTTTTTTTCCATGATCTGTTTTATTCTGGCAGGTTTACTCTACTGAGTCCTGACTTGTTCTTAGAAACTTGTTCTCCTTATAATGCCAGGAAGCAAAGGACAGTCGAACATTTGGGCCAGTATCAATGGCTGGTATAGTAGGCAGAGTTATTTATTGCCTGAGGACAGCTGTGGACCATGGACCAGTGAGAAACAGGTGTGTTCTTATGGTAATTGCAAGTATCGCTTTGCATTGGAAGTTTCTTAGCAAACTCTATTCTTTATCTCATGAATAAGCAAGACAATTGAGGATTGTTTCAAAGACATTGTTATGAAGTGTTTCAATGGATGTTTTGTTGAAAAGAGTTTTGAAAAGTTAGTGTGATGTTCGACAATTGACACGGGTCATTAGTAAATGGCAGATGGCCACCAGCGAATGGTGGCCAATGGTTGTAGTGGTGGTCGGAACCATTGGTGGTGATAATGTGGAGACGAGTTGTCTTGATATCAAAACTATGTTTGGATACAGTTTTCTCAAATGTTATAAACACTCCATTGAGATTCATGTTTGTCCAAACAGTCCCCAAGCGACAACGATGGGAACCACTAGTAGTGATAATGTGGAGGTCTTAATATCAAAAATATGTTTGCTAAAATTTGTGTTTCAAAACAAGTTCTTGGATACAGTTTTCCCAAAAGTAAAGACTCTAATTAATTTATGTTTACCACGGTCCCTAAGTAGCGGCAAGTTTTTATTTTGTGGATATCAAGCCTAGAAGGCATTGGCTATTCTTGATTGGTTTTGGGTATTTTTGAAATTGAATTGTCCTTATCCCAAAAAAGAAACAAAGAAAAAGAAAAAGAAAAACTGATCTGTTTCTCTTTTTAGGGATATCAAACATATAATATGGGTATGGCTTGTTAGTTCCCTCTTTTCCTTGAATATCAACTTTGTTTTATCTCATTGATGATTGGCATCTCGGTAAATATTTGAGGTTGTGCAGAAGCTCTCATGCATATTGATGAAAAAATTACAATAATGAAATTTATGCTCTCTTCAGTTATGTTTTTCTCTACCCTAAGAAATTGTTAATTGTTTCAAAAGAAGGCTTCGTCATGATTCATAAATTGCTTGATCTAAAATGAAGCCATGGATGAGAGTTCCTGTTAGGATTGTAATTGGTTTTCTTTTTGTTTCTTGGCAGTCGCTTTGGCATGATGAAGGATTCGCCCATTTTAGAAGTTGAGCTGGACGTAGATGAGATGGCCAAGAGCAACAAGGCATGAGATCCTTTGCCTTGTATATAAAAATCTCTCAGCTCGTTCAGGTTTCCTGCAAATCTTGGTTATTTGTTGCTGCCCTTTGTTTTCTCCTTCTCTTAGGCTGTCCTTTTTCCTACATCGAGAATTGGAGAAAATAAGGAACATTGCAACTTATCGACATTTTTGGGAAGGCAATGTTCAGTTTAGCTTTATTTATGCCGTAATCTAGGGTTGAGAAATATATATGATCTCCCTATGCTTCTATTTGTTGTAATTGAGCTAATTTAGTCGTGCATGCTCGGATTCTCTAGAAGGTTTTTAATCTTAATAAAATTGAATCCATCTTTTGAATTTCAAGCCTATATTATGCCTCTCTGTGCGTTAGAATTTGCTTTTAATGTGATCGTGCAATGACCGTTCTGGGCATTTGACTAGGAAAAGCGAACATGTTCTTGATGTTGGATTGATGGAATTGAAGGCCATTTGTCTTCAGTTATTCGATGTTCCAGTTGGGGAACCATGGTTTCTCTTTTGTTTCTGTCCAGCTTTTGGTACAAAAAATGGAAAGAACTCGAGATTGTAGTGTGATTATCATTGGTAACAACACCACTGCATAAGTGCTTCGGTCACATTGCTCAATATCAACTGAGAAACAGTGGTTTCGGCTTTGGGAAGGAATTGAGATAGCCAAGATCAGCCTCGATCTGCATGTTATGGCACCGCCCTCGCCATAACTACCATAGTGGTAGTTCTGTTCATACCATAGGTGAAGTCGAACGAACCGATGTTTGGCTTCCACCACCAAACCAATCTCCTTTAGCATTCCTGAGAGCAAAATTGGTTTGGATCTCGCCTATATGTATGTGAACTGCTTTCGGATGGGTCTCCAATCTTGGATCAAAGATCGGTTAGGGTATGGATGGTGCAATCTATCTTGGATAAGTGGTTTGGACTTTCTTTAACAGTCGATGTTTTAGAGAGGAGCCAATTAGTTTCGAGGATCTTCGTGTTTAGTTTTGGTCCATAACATTTTACATGAAGTTCTAATAGATTTCTTCGGTTTTAAAGAAACTCTTTATGGGACATAATGACCGGTCTTTTACGATTTTCATTAGTCATGCTTGCAAGTCGCAATCCGCAATGGCTTAAATTGAAATGCCTGAGAATGAACCGATAAAGATTTGTATAACTAATTAAAATTATACCCTAATTTTCATATTTTATCCATATTTTCTCATGTCATGTGAGAATCACACATTTTTCCTAATTTTATTCTTATTTTCTCATGATTTAATTATTAATACATAGTGTAAAGAACCCCTCATGCGGTGTACCTATCTTTGGTGAAACTACAATACCAACCTGGCAATCCCCGATATTCTTAAATTAGGAGCCCTTAAACCTGGGGAAAGATGGTAAATTGATAAAATGACGATCAAAGCCACTTACATTGTCCTCTCTTTATTCCTCTCCTCTACTCCAAACAACACTTATCATATAATGGTCCTTATAAGGTGACGTTATGTCACCATGGCATTGGAGTTTTTTTATTGTTGAATCCTCAAAATTAGATCCAACGGTGGAGGATGATTACCTGTTGTTCAGATAGCTAATTTTAGTGCTACACTTATAGTCAATTTTAGTATTCCGTGAAGGAATATATAATAATTCAATTCATTCTCTGGGTACTAAATACCCCACTAACAAAGTACCTTAGTTATGTAATATTCGATACTGTTAGTTTAAAACGCCTATACAATACTAGAATTTTCAAAATACCAAACTTTTAAGTAGTAGTGCACTTATAGTCGATTTTAGTACTATCTCAAGAAATATATGGTATTTCTATTTACTTTCCTTGTACTAAATGACATACTAATAAAGTACTGTAATTTATAAAATTTAGTACTCTCAATTTCAAAGGCAAGCACAATAATGAATTCCTATAATATTAAACCATTGAATAGAATTGCTGTACCTATGGGCAATGTTAGTACTTCGTGAAGGAAACTATCATACTCCGAATCATTCTACATTTACTAAATGCCCCACTAACAAAGTACTTTTGTTATATACAATACAACACTAGCAGTTCAAAAGATCAGTACAATAATGACATTTCCAAAATACCAAACATTTTGAGTAGAAATACTATACCTATTGTCAATATTAGTAGTATTTGAAGGGAAATAAGGTACTTTAATTCGTTTTCCTTGTATTAAGTGCCACACCAATAAAGAATTGTAATTATATAAAATTAGGTTTATAGGTCCGTGCAATGCACTGGTTAAACACAAACTTATTGTCACGACCCGAACCAAAATGTATCTTAATCCCAACCGCAAACACACATAGTTGATCACTTTTAAAAATTTGTGGAAGCGTGTAAAACTTATGGGACTTAAAATCAACCATCTAATGGGAAGTAAGAGGGAAATGAAGAAACTGAAAGAGTGTGTATATATGATCATTCAAAGCAAATTATACTTTATACGTACTGATAATATCAAATATATACATCCACACTATTATACTAACACAAGTGCAATCTCAAACTTAACTATACAACTATGTATTCTCCCAATTGAAACACATTTATGGAACTTTCAAAATGCCTCTATATAAAAAAGAATCAAATGAGGTCCTTGATTCCTGCTTATACCTTCTCTCGAAAACTAGAACTTCAAAACATTTCCTTATGCTAGACCTCCACGACCAAATCCTGAGCCCCAAGCACTAACTATATGAAAATGTTGAAATAAAATGATGAGCTCACAGCCCAGTAAGTCAATAATCCATACCCAAACATTAATATTCACCAAGCACCTATACTCAGCAACATCATAAACATGCCTCATAATCATCTTAACAGACCGATACTTACCAAATCGAATCACATCAGATAACTATCATGCCATGAAGCTAAAGGCAACTCAACTTATCACAAACATACTACATAGCTGGCCCCGTCGATATTCATAGATGGATAACGGATGCCAATGGCTAGTGGTCAAATGCCCTTTTCAGGGCACACGAAATTCTCCAAATGGGGACACTGATATGAACACCTAACCAGCTAAAGTTTCATTATATTTAATTAAGTCATATATACATAGCTAACCACATCGATATACACAAATGGATAACGGATTCCAACTAGCCAGTGATCTTACTTAACTGACTAACTCCTCATGTGGGGCATTTTAATGCAAAATGATATGCACATGTCTATCTCAAATCACATCGACTTGCCTCATATGTTCATGAGATGTCCATATCAAATAACACATTGAAATCACTTGACGGAAGCATAACAAACATAAAAATGGCACTTCAAGTGGCTAAGAATGTTTATTAGCCTGGCTAAGAATGTTTATTAGCCAAACAAATGCAATGGAATGTTAGAAAACAAGTCTAATTCTTCACTTCATAATCAAAACAACATCTTATCTCCCTATGATCTCTAAGCGTAAATCTTAGCATGTTGAGCTCAATTATCACATCAAGAGGAAATTAACAAACTATCTAAACAGACCAATCAGCAGCTTTCATATGCATACCAGCATAAACACCCAATTCCAACATTCATAAGAAAACCATTCACGAGCTTATGAGGTGCCGGAAATAACCAATTCTGTAGCACCCACTCGCATAGAACCTACATCTATCATCCAACTCTAACCTCAGTTGAACGGACCTAAAAGGAGCCATCCTCCATACTAACACTTAGCAGATACGAATGTTTAAGCCATGGAAGGATCAACTTACTGGTCGAAAAATGATGTCTACTATCAGATCCTCCACACTTTTGAAAAATGAAGTCTTCTCTCTTCTAGGATTTGTGCTCCCCTGTTTCGGTTTTTTCTCTGCAGTCTCTATACTTGTGAGTTGGTGAATGAGAAAAAACAGAGCCGAAAGCTTCGTGTAGAAGCTGGCCGAAACTTAAAAGAGGATGGGGAAGGTCGATTTACATATTGCAAAAGAATCCTCAAGGTTTTGGAAGGTTTCAGAGTGGTCCCAAATTGTCAGGAAATTGTAAACTGATCCTTGAAGAAAAACAACTTATTTATTTACTCCATTTACTTAAGACATTACATTTATTTTATTTACTCCATTTAAGACATTACATGTAAATAAGAAAGTACTGCCATTTGGATTCAAATAAAATATCAGAAAAATTAAACTCCAAATGAATCAAAAGTTAAATTTCCAATCGAAGAACAAAAGCGAGATTTCTGCACTTTCTTCGAATTTCAAATGTGAACTTACCAAAGCAAAAGTTGTTGTAAAATTCATTAAAAATCATTTTTGATGTCTAATAATATGAGGGAACAATTACCGAGAAATAGTTTCTCGAAATTCGATTATTTTTAGAAATCCCAAAATAAGGTCAACCCTTCCGGACTTTGGCAAATTCCAATTCCTTGAAAGCACACTGATCTTACGAGTCTAAACTTAATCAAAAGACACCTAAATTCACACAGATCGATCAATAAATGCATAGCTAGTCCTAATCTCATGAGGTTCGATCACTGATGTTACACTTATAATAAAGAAATGAATTTATAGATATAAAATAAGGAATCAATATTAATAATAATTATAAATTAAAATATTTATAATTTTTTGTGAATAAGTTATCATATAAATAATTTTTAGTTGATAAGTGAGGAAAACTATAAATTTTAGAAAGATTTAGAAAATAATGGTATACATAATCCAATTGTATCATGCTCGCTCAGGCATAAATTATATAAATAAAAAGTAAGCAAATATATATAAAAAATACCTGATATTAGGAGAAATAACACAATTCACTTTGTTGCTTGAAATCTTGATTCACGATGAATTTGATAATATGCTCAAATTTTTGTAGGTTTTGGTGGAAATACGCCAATTGAACCATACTTAAAAAAGAGACTTTAAATCAAAATTATGAATTAATTGGAAGAAGTTACTTACTTTACCTTGTAACTAATTTGCAATAGATAGGAATACTCGAATCAAGTGTTTGTGTTGATATTGACAAAGCAACTTCACCACTTGCAAATGAGCTCCAAACCCAACTTATATGGAGATATTTGTACAATTAAAATAATTCAAAATTTAATTGCCATAATAATACCATTCTTGTTAATTGTCGACTAAATTTATGTTTTCTTTTATCAATTGCTGGCACTGGAGGTAAAACTTAGATTATGACATTCATGCTAAAATAATATTATGAGCCCATTTAATTCAAATAGTTAGTGGAGTTTATCATTCATAACCGTCTTATTAGTATTATGGGGGTGGAAATTAATATTTTTCTTAATTTTACTATATGTGATTTGCTCGTAAAATGACAATATGTGATTTGACTTCTTCTTAGTACTACTTTGAATATTTTCTTCATTTTCATCTATGCTATTGCCAATTACAGTAATATGTCTTATTATATAATTTTTATTTATTTCATTAGAAGTATTTGTAATATGCTATTACTAATTATAGTTATGTGTTATTATTTAATTTTTATTTATATAATTATAAAATTCATAATTTTTGTATTAAGTGATTTGAATTAGTAAATTCTTCATTTCATATTTGCTATTATTAATTACAATGATATGTATCGTTATTTAATCTTTATATAGCATATTAATCTATGTATTAATAAGATATTTACTATTATATCCTATTTATTATGGTTAATCACGTAAAAAAGCACGACTTTTACTTGAATTTCCAATTCTAGAACTACTTTTCGGAAATGGTATAAAAAAGCACGACTTTTTTTTTTAGTATCAAATCTAGCACGATCTTTCATTTTAATCTCAAATCTAACACGCTGTTAAATTTTTCGTCAATTTTAACAGTAGCGGCTGACTTGATATTAACGGTGTCACATGTCATAACACTATTTGATAAGTGGAAATATGGGAAATTAAATAAAAATATGTTGGGTTCACTTATTGTGCTAGATTTGAAACTAAAATAAAAGATAGTGCAAGATTTTAGACTAAAACGAAAGATCATGTCTTTTTGTACCATTTTTGAAAGGTCATGCCATAATTGAAAATTCAAGCAAAGGTCATGTTAGATTGAAACTAGCAAAGGTTGTGTTAGAATTGGAAATTCAAGCAAATGTCATGTTAGATTCAAGCAAAGGTCATGTGTAATTTCCCAAATGTCGTGTTAAAATTGGAAATTTGAGCAAATGTCATGCCTTTATATATGATTAAATTCATTTATTATCCATAGTCAAGTTTACATGATACATAGATTTAGTACTATCAGTTTAGAAGGCAAATATAATAAAAAAATTTCAAAGTACCAAGCCTTTCAACAGAAGTAGTACGCCGTGAAGGAAACTATGGCATTCAAGTTCATTCTTTATGTACTAGATGCCATACAAACAAAGTACTTTAATTGTATAAAATTTACCATTATTAGTTCCATTTCACTGTGATATGGTGTCATTATATAAAAATTATATAAACTAAGGAGTTGACCCGCGCTCCGCGCGAGAGAGAAATTAAAAATGATTTTAATTTTTTGAAACTATGATTAACATTTGTTAAATGAACGTCGGATTAAAAATTGATTCATAGGATATTTTTACATATCCTATTCATCTACTGAGGATTTGATCTATACGTGCCTTTTGCACATCAATTATATGTTCTTCCTGTTATCTGGAAAGGAACAATTTGTGGAAGAAATAGGAAAATAAAAGGAGAGAGTTGGGGGGGGGGGGGGGGGGGGGGGGGGGGGGGGGGGGGAAGGATAATAAGAATAAAAGAAAACGGAGATGAAAATGAAAACGTTGCTGGGGGAAATTGAGAGAAGAGGGGGGACGCAAAGTTGGACGTGGACAGTGTCCTCCAATGAAAAGAGAGAAAAATCATTAAATCGATCTTCGACCATTCACCAATTCCTTACTGATAAATTCTTCCAAATATAACGGGTCCGATAGCTGAGGCGTGATGCCCCTTTTGTTTAGGCCTGGTATAGGGAGTTCGCTAGTCTCGTGACAGAATCAGGCTGGGATACATATATAAATCTGGTTATTGATCAATTAAACTTCTAAGGGCCCTTTCTGTTTCTCAATTTCTTGCCCTGGGCCTCTTGGACAGTGCAAGTGTGCGGATCGGAATCTCTTCTCGTCGGGACCCGCATGGTTGTACAGGATCGCATAACTTGAGAATTCCACCTTCCGAGGGACGCGAAGTAACATGTGCTAGAACGAGTAGTCACTACCTGCTTGCGACCCTAAATCGAGGGTTGGTGAATTGTTTGAGTATAACGATAAACAATACCTAATTTGCTAAGACATATGATCTTGCTGAGCTAGGCAATCTGAATTCATGAGTTCTGTTACGTGGGACTAAATCCCGCATGTCCTGTTAATTCTTTAATTCGCTCGTCTTACTCGATTTGACACTGTAAATTCGTTGAGAAACGATCGATTTGAAATAAAGGCCCGAGAGAGGGGTGAACCCTTGTGTCACGGGTTCAGCCCGCCATCCTTGCATCATGGTTCGCCATGCCATGATGGCAGGTTCCTCTCGCGGGCCGAATCCGAGAAACGTAAAGCTTACTTCGAAAGCCCCTTGAAACAAGCTTATTGCGGGCTATCCAAGGGAACCTCAGCGGCAACGGCTCAGGAGTTTGGGAGGAGCACCCAGCAGCACCTCAGCTTCAAGAGGTCAAAGAATGCAGCACAGCAGCGACCTGCAAGGAAAAAGGCAGAAACCGACGGCAATGGCAGTTCGATGGAGGGGAAGGACGAGGGCTGTTCAGCTCAGGGAACTTGAAGAGGATCTGGACAGCGGCTCAAGGACACTCGGGAAGGGGCAGTAGCGGTAATAACAAGCTGCAAGGAGCAGCAACTAGCAGCCATAGGGCACAATAACAAGAAAAGCAGTAGCTGGAGTCAAGGAAGAACTGAGTAGCAGCTACTGGAGGAGCTCAAGGTGAACGACAGTTCCACAGCGGCTACAGCAAGTTAGGAGAAGGGAAGCAACAACTCCAGCTAGTCGGAGAGCTCGACGAAAGGCAATGACAGCACACTACAAAGCAGCAGCAGCAAGCAGGAGCTCAAGAGGCTGAGGTGGAGCATCAAGACAGCAGGAGCAACAACGGTAGAACAGGAAGGAGGAGAGGAGGAAGGGCGACAGAGATGATGGTGAAGATGGAGAGGAAGGGAAGGCTGATTTGTGTGTGTGTGTGTGTGTAGGAGGACAAGAGAGGCCGAGAGAGAGAAGGAGAATCAAAGGATGACGGAGAAAGAAGAGATGGAGATGGAAAGAAGGTGGCCGAGAGTGAGAGGAAAGAAGGAGAGGAAGGGATGGTGTAGGAACTAGGAGTAGAGGTTGAGGGAGTGAGGGGGTGAGGATGGGATGAAGACAGAGGTGACGGGAACGAATCAGGAGGAGGAAGGAGAAGCTGCAGATGGTTGATAGGGTGAAAGAGATGAATGATTGCCGGAGCGACAGCGTTGCAGAGTTTTCTGAGAGGGTCTGCGATGGTAGGAGGTCTGCTTGTGGGTCAAAGCGTACCCAGGGCCCGTATAGGTTCAGGGCCACTGGGGCTTTCGAGGTGCAATGAGCTTGATTGTGGCCAAGAATCTCGCAATCGTAGCAGAACATCTTCAAGTGTTCGAATTTGAAAAAAAACCCAGGTTTCTACTATGTTCTTTCTTTTGGTCAAGTGTTCAGGACATAACGGCTTGGTGATCGGGACCTTGACTAGGGCTCTTGGCGTGACATTCCACTTCGGAAGACAAGGTGAATCTTTCCAGTTGATTTCCAGAACTTGTCCAGCTCTTTGTGCTAGCTTAGATATGTTTCCTTTGGAGAGTAATTCGGGTGGGATGCCCCTTATTTTAATCTAGAATGAGATTGAATCAAATTTGATTTCTTCTAATGAAAGTCCTCTGTCCTACCTTGTTATCATCATATGGGCACCTTAAACTAACCAAGCTCGATCCTTTTCAACATCCAACATGTCCCTTTTCTCCCTGAAAAGGCAAATCAGTATGTCTTATGTGTATTTCTTGGGTGTGATGGATACTCCCTTCTTGATATTCCATGCTTGTAGCAAACGGGGGATGATGGTTTTGGTGGTGGGGGTTTGAAGCCGAAAGGCTTCATAAGGAGGATTAGTGGTATTGAGTCCTACAGTTCTTCTTCATTGGTCGGCAAGTCTAGGATTTCTTGGTCGTGAGCCATAGATACCTGCGAACCAAACATTTCCGATAGGAAGCTTTCAATGTCTACTAGGTCCATTGGTGGTGGTCGGTATCTTGGGGTTGCAGGGGAGGTTTTGGGATGTTTGAATGGTGGAGTCCTTATTTGCGTATTATATCCTTTATAGGTAGAATGGTCAAGATGATTGAAGGGAGGTACTAGCCATTAAAGAGGGCAGTGAGTTAGATGTGGAGTAAAGTTTGGATGGTATGATCTCTTGCGATGGTTGGTGAGCTGAGGGGAGTTGGATGGTATTGCAAGCGGTAGTTGGGTGAATGAATGCTGCGTATCTGGTGGTGTGATTTGGAAGCTTGTTCCTTTAATGAAAAGCAGGAGTGATTGTGTGGACTATAATGAATTCCTTTGTTGAATGTTGCAGGTTGATGAATGCTAATTGTTGAGTCGACTGAGAAGGAGAAGGGGGGAAGAAAAGATGGAAAGCTTCCAACAAAGGGAAGGTTTTTAGAGAGAGAGGCTCTCAACTTAGGAGAGAAAATATAACTGGAGATATAAATGGACGCAATCATATCAACAACTCATAATATGAGTTTAATAAAAATTCAATCCGACGACTTGCAAATTGCCAAAACATCTCAACAAAGGAATTCGAGAAGCTCTTATCAGGCCATGACTTCAAACTCAAAAAATTAGGAGACAAGAGAGTTTAGTGCAATGACTAGGTTTGGTATTTTGAGATCTTGAAATTGATTTTTCACTGATCGAAGTTCTTTTTAGAGGTGTAAATGAGCCAATTTGAGCCCGAATCTAGAAGGCTCAAGCTTGAACATCCGAGCTGAACTCGGCTTGTTATATAAATCGTGGCTGAAGCTTGAACTCAACAAGACTCGTGTTAGTTAAGCAAAAGAGCTCTGGCTCAGCTATGCTCGATTCGAGCTCGTTCAGGATGAAAGGAATTATAGCTCTTACAAGTTCAGATGAGCTTGAGCTCGTTTAATCTCGAAACAAAATTTGTGGTAATGACTTGATGAGATATGTGACTATATATATTTATGTAAATTCATAAAACTCGATTAGACTCGTCAGTTTTTTTCTCATGTCTAATAATGTCGAGTCAAGTTCAGCTTTGTTCGATGGACTAGCCCGACTAGAGCTTGATAAGACTTAGCCACATAGCCTTCATCGAGCCAACTTCGAACCATTCGCACGTCGCCTCACCTCCACTTTCCCCTCCATTATTTGTCCCCTTCTAAACCCAGCCTCATTGTACAATCAAGAAACTCGAAAAATTGGAAAAAATTTTAAAAGAAAAACAAGAATCTTCCTCAGTATCCACCGACACAAGTCTCAGTCATTGCCAATCAAATCAGACTCGCTGTACTCTGCAATCCAATCTCAATGCAGAGGAAGAAGAAGAAGACGCAAATCTCTAACCAAATTTAACGGCAATTCCCTCCTCCCTCCTCCTCAGATCTTCCCCTCCCTCTCTCTCTCTCTCTCTCTCTGTTTCCGCGGTTTCTCTCTTCCAATCAAGAATATCCGACATTTTTAGCAGAAATCAAGAAAATGGGTTCTTTGCCCACATTCTCCATAGACCTCCCGTCCGCCGATCCCAAGCCCGCCACCGAATCCGTCGACGCGGCCACTCTTCTCAACCTCTTCAAAGCTCAGCAGGGTCACCTCAACTACTTCTTCAAGCACCTCGACCTCTCCCAAACCCTGGCCTTCACCCAGGCCCTCCTCCGCTTCTCCTCTCTCGGCGGCACCATCTTCTTCTCCGGCGTCGGCAAGTCCGGCTTCGTCGCCCACAAGATCTCCCAGACCCTCGTCTCCCTCGGCACCCGCTCCGCCTTCCTCTCCCCAGTCGACGCCCTCCACGGCGACATCGGCATCCTCACCTCACGCGACGTCCTCGTCCTTTTCAGCAAGTCCGGCAACACCGAGGAGCTCCTCCGCCTCGTTCCCTGCGCCCGCGCCAAGGGCGCCTTCCTCATCTCCGTCACCTCCGCCGAGGACAGCCTCCTCAAGGGCTGCTGCGACATGAACGTGTGGCTCCCCCTCGAGCGGGAGCTCTGTCCCTTCGATCTGGCCCCCGTCACCTCCACCGCCATCCAGATGGTGTTCGGGGACACGGTGGCCATCGCTCTGATGGGAGCGAAGAATCTGTCGAAGGAGGCTTACGCTGCCAATCACCCCGCAGGGAGGATCGGGAAGAGCCTCATCTTCAAGGTATGATTGATTAGAAAGCTTCTTCTTTTTCCTAATGAATTTCCGAATTCGCATTCTGCAATGTGGATTGTGATTTGGATTGTCGTAGCTGTTCTGTGT
Organism: Punica granatum; assembly: GCF_007655135.1. Classification (NCBI taxonomy): domain Eukaryota; kingdom Viridiplantae; phylum Streptophyta; class Magnoliopsida; order Myrtales; family Lythraceae; genus Punica; species Punica granatum. Next base: position 17,599,371 of record NC_045134.1, on the reverse strand, counting down.
TGTCGTTGATCATTTTATCCGGATCTTGATTCACGGGCGAACACCATACCATATTTGCTAATGGTTAATTTCGCTGATTCGTCAAATGTAGCCAAGACCCCAAGATTGTCCGGATCCGAGATTGTCTGGGCTGCATTTTGCTGTTTTGTAGAGCATGAGTGTATAATACTTGTCGGGCTCAGTGTGTTTTGTTTCGTTTTCAATGCTTTTATTCTGTTGAGTGTCGACTTTATGCTAGTTTTATGCCATCGGGTTGGGGACTAATTAGATTGTAGTCGAAAGATTCAAACCTTCGTTTAGTGGGAGTGATTTATCCCTATCATTGCTTTACATTTCTGAGTGAGTTTCATGTCTTGGGTGGACAATCACCAATCTGGTTCTTGCCTGACCTTTGATTATTGTTTATGGGAATCTGAATTCCAGTATCTGATGGTGCTGTCAATTGATGCAGGTAAAGGACATCATGAAGAAGCAAGATGAACTCCCTGTGTGCAGGGAAGGGGACCTGATAATGGACCAGCTGGTGGAACTTACGAGTAAAGGGTGTGGATGCCTGCTTGTAATCGATGAGGCCTACCATTTGATTGGAACTTTCACTGATGGTGATCTTCGGCGTACCCTTAAGGCCAGTGGAGAGGGCATCTTCAAACTTACGGTCGGGGAAATGTGCAACAGGTATCTGACACTGATAAAGCCTATTGTTTTACTCAAAGAACTGAATGGTGCTCACAGTATGGGTTCTAAACACCGAACTCGCCGAGCATGGGTCCAGGTTAAAGTGGGGTTCAGTTGGTCCAGTTAGATTTAAAAGAATAATATCAAAAGAAGTAATTCAAAATTATCGAAGCAAAATCCGAGCCACTTAATGAGGACCTGACCAGTTCACTAAGGTCACATGAATGGAAATGGATGGAATGAAACCAATTATTCGATGCCTACCAAACTTGCATGAAGCAGCTGGTTCAATGGGTTCGGTTGCAGATGTCATCCTATTTCTTTTCAGAATGATGATTTTTGGAACGTATTTGCTGAAACATGCATAATCGTGAGCAAATTCCATGGATTAATTTATGCTGATATAACCAGTACATTTTGACCAACCATCCAGATGAACCAGACATGATCTTGGTGACACTTCGGAGAGGCTTATTAGGAACTAGCTCTGATCTATTTCTTGTTCAAAACTCTCTGGAAATGTTGCAAGATCAGTCGTTTCCATTTGCTGTATCAGGAACCCAAGGACCACGAGCCCAGACACGATGGCAGTGGAAGCGATGAAGAAGATGGAATCCCCACCATCACCCGTACAGTTTTTACCTGTCATTGATCACAATAATGTCTTGATTGGCATCGTCACATTGCACGGGCTAGTCTCGGCGGGGCTCTAATTTCATTGAACTTATTCTTTCCCATTCCTTTACGCCTTTCTATTTATCATGAGAAGTCAATTGTTTCTTCATATATTCGATTCAGTTTTTGCAGTAGCTTGTCAAAAGTGCAAATTCAATGCAAGCGGTATTCCAGTCTAAAATAGCTGAAGATAGTAATAGTCATCGGTCATATGTTTAAGTTGCATCAGCATTGTATTATTTCATTACATTGTCATGTAGTAGCAGTTCTGCCAGGAAAGTTACGAGTGCTGCAAAATTTGGTTTACTGCTAATATATTGTAGCTCTCATTTATAATTACGGGTTTAACTTATTTGTATGTTTCAATTCCATCCTCTGTAGGATTAGAAGAATTTCTCTGCGGCCATGTTTTTTCCTCTGATCAAGTTTCCTTCTTTGTTGGTTTGCTGGGCAATTCTTTATGTTTCAGCTCGATAAGCGATTTTTACATTTTTACTGTTCAATTGTGCTGATGAATACTCTACATGGATAGTCGATGTACAGTGTACAGGATGCTTGCACAGCTCCCTAAATTTTGGAAGTGATTGCATTTCATCCCACCCTCGTTCAAATGTAACAGTCATTGCTTGTAAAAGTTTGGAGCCGAACTATTCCAATCTATTGCTGTAAGAAAATGTGGGAGCTACTTCCAGGTCGGTCCATGCGCTGCCAAGCTAAGCCGGGCAATGTAGTCAGCCTCCCCGTGGATGAGTAAACTGTCTTTCTTCCAGCAGGCTGTCTTCGGTCCAAGCCGGCCTCCTTTGTCTCCTGTGTTTCCTCCTCGGATTGGATGGTTTGCTGCTTCCTCTCCGTCCTGAGTCCTCCATCTAAAGGTGGTGGTTGCTCTAGCAAACTATCATTAAGGCAGAAGATCAGCCCAGCTCAGTTCGGTCCATTGAAGCCGGTGCCCTTGTTGCCCCGGTCTATGTCCAGCCAGTACTAAATTCCAGAACCATGGTTGCACCAAATAAATGAAACAAATAAATAAAGGCAGCTCTAATGGTACCCGGTAGAGATTTTCGGGTAAAATTTGTCCTGATTATGTGGATCAATAAAAATGTCGAGTCGCGTGTTTTTTTGGATTGTGTAACTTGATATTCGAAAGTATAATGGATCATGATTGATTTAGTTTGAGTCGGATCGGTCCACTAGGAATTAACTTCTTATAGTAGGGATTTTTTTTTCATTTTCAAAACTTGAATCTAAGACTTTGATTAAGGGTAGTAATCATCAAATTGCTTAAATCAAGTTATGTTGGTGGGTTCAAAATTTTTGAAAAGCTACTTGTCGACACGAAAAATGTAGGCATGAATAAATAGTATAGAAGTCTATAAAGAGAACTCCGAGACTCCAGTTTGAGCGGCCACTAAAAGTATTAAAACAAATCAGAAAAGAATTGACACAAAATATATATTTATATTTATATATTATTTCATACAAAATACTTTTACGAGAGCCTTCCGTTAAATTTATGAGAACGCACCGCATCAGCGTTTTGAGAGACCCTTAAGAGTCTCTTCACATTCCTTGCACTAAAGCATATATATAAATCTTTAATTTTTGTAATTTTCACCTCAATCTCTTCATTTCTCTAAAAGATACTCTTTAGTAATACCATTAATTAATTTTAAATTGCTCGAAATTTTTATCCAATAAATGTACAATTTGCTTCACGTCTACTAATTATGCAAGTACTCGTGTAAAGCGCGGGGTGAAAGAACTAATTTTACTGTAAAGTGAGATAACTATTAACAAGGATATAAAATCTAAAATATTATTAATTTCCATAAAATAAAGATTCTCTCAATAATTTTTCCAACGTATTTGTCTATCCGGAATTACCTGTTTCCTCGGCTCTATAGATAATGCCTAGACTCTGCATTCAATGAATTGTCAATCCTTCAAAATTCAATCTCTCATTTAAGTACGGGTAAATTGCAAGAATAAAAAATTTTAAAAAATACAAGTTTCACTTTTGTCTAAAATTTAACGCATGCTTTCACTTTTGACGTAAATATTCTAACGTTTCCATCCGGTCTAAAAAATGACCCGCCATAACATAGTCCTTACATTTTTTGTCAAATTGCCGACGTGGAGAGTAACGGACCCACGAGCTGCAGCATAGCCGCCACATCAGTCTGTTCTTTCCACTAGGATCAAACCCAAAAGCCCAAATAACCCGAAATCCATTAGTTTTATCTTCCTTCAAATATCAAACCCTAAGCCCCAAAACTCCCAAAATAATCTCATCTCCCTCTCCGAAGATTGAGTGAATATTGAAGCATTCAGGTCCAATTGATTCCTTAATCTTTCTCATCTCCCTCTCTTCTCCTTCAATTAGCTCTTTCTTTTCTCTGAGTGAAGATTTGAAGGACGTTGTCGAGCATCTGACATGGCTGTTCTATCGGAAATTGACGATAGAATCTCTTCCACCATGTCTCTTGAGAAGCATCTGTTGATAACTGTCTCCCACTTACTATTTTCCCAGCAATATTGGCCAATTAATTGAGGATGACCGAAAAAGATGATCAAACAAGTTGGTCACTGAAGATGATCGAAGAAGATGATGAGGATGACTGAAGAAGTTAGGGTTGGGGGATTAGATTTCGGGGATAGAAGATGCTGACCCTAAAACCCGAAAAAGAGGATTAGCATCGGGCTTGAGGATGATTGAAGATGATAAGGATGACCGAACAAGAGGAAGGAGAGGGAGATTTAGGGGAAATTAGGGTTCTTCTGCAGTACAAGAGGAAGAAATGGAGGAACTAATTTCGGGTTTGATTCAGGATTCGGATCTGTTACACTCGGGTTGGATTTGATTTGGGTTTTTGGGTATGATCCAATTTGATGGAATAGAGACCTAATGTGGCGGCCACATGTGCAGCTCGTTGGTCCGTAACCGTCCACGTCAGTAATTTAAAGGAAAATGTAATGATTTTATTACGGCGTGAAATTTTTGAGACATAATGGAAAAGTTGAAATTTTTAATGTCAAAAGTGAAAAATCGTGTCAAGATTGAGGCAAAAGTGAAAATATGTATTTTTTGTGTAATTTATCTATTTAAATATTCAAAAGGAAAAATCGAGATTTTCTCCTGATCTTCACTCATACGGGTAGTTCCTGGTACACTTGTAGGAGATTATTGTTCATTGTGGTCACGAGCAATAAACGTCCTCGTGGTTAGATTGTTCTGGCCTGAACATTAGCACCGACTTTGGAGACTGCTGCCAAAGGTTGTGATTCCGACTATTTTCTAGAGTCTCCTATTGATTTTACTACTTGCGTAATGGACATGTCTAAGCCAGCCAAAAGGGCTTTGAAAGGCATCTATAGATAAGCACTGCTAACACCGTCTTTTTAATTACTCATTTTAATCATTATTAACTATGTTAGCTTCAATTTACGTTGATGCCATGAACGTATGTAACCATCATTAATATTACAATATTAATAGTAGCATGAGCGTTTAACATTATTAGTAAACGAGAAAAAGCTTGCACATAACGCAACTAATTTGTTCACAAAATGTCAACAATCTCAATACCTTCGCTCTTCATGTCTTAGGCTCCTTCCTTACTACTATAGAGGTGTCCCTGACTATGAAAGTGTCAAAACGCACTAAGCTACGTGCATTGCATCCCTACTTCCAAACTCCATACCCAATTATGGCGTATTCTTTGAGATCCTTCAAAAGTTCTTGTTTACACCTATTTCCCGCATTTCATGGAGACTACCAAGTTATGACGTGTAATTGGTGACTTCGATGGTTCTTCCGTACTTTTTGGACATGTTAATTGGAAGCATGAAGCGGGTCGTGATTATTAGTGCACAGGCCAGATTAATTTAAGGTCCAAAGGGAAGTCATGCCCAAGATTTGTTTGAAGAGTGACCTATTCAAGGAAGCCCAGTGGAGAGCCCAATATATATACATATATATAGCACGGACGTGACTGTTGAGGAGAGACGGTGGAGATCAAATTTTCATAGTTATCTTTCTCTTTCCAGCACTTTACTTTTATCGATCCTTTACCTTTACCTTGTACCTTTACATTCCCGAACCTTTACCTTTCCTCTACCTTTCCTTTCTTGCACCTATCTCGCTTTCAGGAGCGAAACCCGATTGACCTTCCGAGGTTGTTCAGTGCCTATCCGTCGGCCTCTACCTATCTTTGCTCCCAAACCATGGTAGTCTTCCCGAGTCTAGGTTCTAGCCTAGATTCACTCCTTTCGGCCATTTAAGGTCGAGACCCACTCTCAACACGGCCTTATTAATTGTGTCTTTGTTACTCTTGATTAAGGAAGCACGAAGAAATAGTGGAGAATCCATAGGGGCTAAATCCCTGAGTCGCATGATCGTCTGAGACGCATTCAACCGTCTATTTTATTTATTTGAAACCCAGTTGTCGTTCAGTCTCGCGGACTCTAGAGGTTGTGGTACGATGCTTTGTATCAATGGAGCCGGCTAGTGTGGCGTCGGTTTCTATTTTCTTGGGATAGCGCTCTAGCACACCTGGTTTTCTCATCATCTACCCGTCGACCATTTTTCAATGTGATCAACAATTTGGCACGCCCAGTGGGATGCGTTAAATTCGTGCTTCTACTATAACGGAGTATGGTTATTATTCTTCGACATCATCGATTGGCAATTCAATGTCGTCGACCTATTATCCTTCGACACCATCAACTAGCAATTCGATGTCGTCGCCTTATGCGTCACCATCAATGGGCTATTTGCCATCATCCAATCATATAATTATTTGCAGCCACAAGCGGTTAGTTATGCGACATCATCGGTTAGCTGCTTAGCCTCGCTAGAGATTTATCCAGAACAAGCAATGAAACGAGCTACTCGATGCAACCTTCCTCTCAGCCGCCTACTGCAACTTATCAATTGATGCAACCTATACTACAAGCACAACAATGACAATTTCTGCCATGGTGGCAAATTTTGCATTTTCAGCAGTTGCAGCCAAACCTGTAGAATCTGTCGACCTTATGGACCCAACCGATTCAATCATGTCTGCAATAAGAACCTTCGTCTACATTTCAACCTCTTGTGCCGGCTCAGCCTCCAGCGCAGACTTGCCTCGACACTTACCGTTGCCACCTGTGTAGTAACCGCCAAGGGTAGGCTAACCAATCGCCCTCACCTTTGCAAGCGAATGTGACCAAACCTTCGACTCCCAAGTCTATCGATGTGGTCAAGATGTCGGCTGTCACTTCAACCATGCAAGGGGGAGCAAGGAGGTTCTCGAATCAGCATTGGAAGAGCATAAGAAGCCGAACTTTCTGCAGTCTCAAAGCCAGCTTGATGTACATCATCTTCTGCCCCTCGAGGAAGATACATCCTTACATTCTTCTCAATCTCCTCCGAAGGCTGAGGAGCTCCGGCGTCAAGATGATAATGATGTCATTGAAGAGGCCTTACCCCATGAAAAGGCCAAGCGATTTCTTGACTGAGAGTCGTCCCATGATAAACTCGTGGATTCTACACATACCGCCTTAGAGGTTGGTGTGATCAAAGTCTTCGTTGATGAGTCAGCCTCGACTAATCCAACATCTCCACCAAATCCTCGCCTCCATTATCTTCGGCCCCATTAAATAGCAAAGTGGATTTGCACAAGAAAAGATCGAGGATCATGGATCTAACAAATCCTCGCAACAATTCATGCTCCAAGCTAATGTCAAGGATTTTTCACATGCCGCCTTAGAGGCTGGCGTGGTTGCGGTCTTTGTTAATAATTTAACAGTTGGCACCCCATCAAGGCTTACAACAGATGACAAATATGAGGAATTAGGGGCCACAGTTTTTGCAAGAGCGGCCAAGACAATGGATGCGAATACTTTAGGCAAGATCAAATATGAGGCCGCGATTCCAAGGGTTGCACACGAGGCCGCTACTTCAAGACCCAAGCCGAAGTACGTGTGGCAGAAAAATCACTAACCCCAAAGATCGGCAACCTTTGACTAGAACGCAAAAGCTCTGTGAACAACGGTGTCGACGAGCTGAGAGGTTAATGGCTGTTCAAAAGTTCGAAGGCTCAGGGAGTCGAGTATAAATCCGAGCTCATACCCCTAGATTCAAGAAACAAGAACTTGAACTCTCGGGGGCTCGAGTTTGTGACCGGTTTTGTGCCTCGAAACCCAAGGTATGGGAATCCAATGACTCGGGAAGTTAATTATAGAGCTGATTTTGAGTCTTCAAGCAAGGCACGGGGGGTTGGGTATATGCTCGAACCTATGCCCCGAAAGTTGAGGGATGATAGCTGCAATTCTCGGGACTTATAGTCCCGAAACGTGAAACATAGGGGCTTAAATTTTCAGTTTAGCCCGTGTCCAAAGGGGTACAACATGTTAGCTCGGGTTCACAAAGGGGGCGTTCAGCTATGGTCTAGATGTTCGAGAGCTGAAAGGAGTCAATCACATGGCCAAAAAAGGCGTTGTGAAGGTTGAGATAGCATCTTCAAGCAAGCCTCGGGGGGTTAGGGCGAATTTAGCAGCTCGGGAGAAGCAAACAGAGCCGCTCGTGATGTTTATTCTAGGGGCAAGTCACTGATCAGAGTTTTGGAGGGCGGGAAGCTCGGCCCATCCAGGGCTGAGATGCGCAATCAAAGTTTATGTGACAAGTTGATGCATTCGGATGTTGCGCCGAGAAGGTTTCAGACTATTATCCAATGTCTTCTGGCTAAGCAGAGACTTGCGATGCCACCCATGAAAGTTTCCAAGAAAGCATGATGAAGGTTGGTGCATCCTAAGAGACCCAAACCGCTTACAAGAACGCAAAAATGTCGTGAACAACGATGTCGACAAGTGTAAAGATCGATGGCCGCTCCATTAAGTGTTGCAACTAGTCTAAAGGGTTCTTCGGTCAACCAACATCATTTCAAACGTAGCTCACCAAATACTTTGGTTGCCAAAAAGTCAGTGGCCGAATCTACGCCAAAGGCCAAAGCTTCATTTGGGGCTAAAGCATAAACCAAGTTTGAGTGGGTAGCCAAAATTCATATGGTTAAATCCAATATGGCTGCACCAAACAAGGCTCCAGTTAGCTGAGGAGAATCTACTTGCAAGTTTTTGGTAACCAAGACCATGGAGGCCCCCACACAAGGAGGCTTCAATTCCAACTTGTTGGTTGTCGAATGCTTAGAGGCCATAACACTGGGGGTTGTAACTACTGAGGAAGTAACTCACACTTTTTATGCTTCCACCATGCTCCTTATACTATTACAATTCCGTCCTAGAGGAGTTAGAGTTTTCAACCAGCCAAGTCTCTGCAAGTTAAAGCTCATGTCTGGTAAAGCCGAGACGATTCAGAGTTCGTAATTGTTAGGCCGTGATGATGCAAGACTCTTGATCTGCTCAGCAGCGGCTTGACAAAAAAAAAAAACAGCCATTCTGTTCGTGATAGAAATGCAAAGGAGGAAGCCTAGAGGTGGGATTAGTTGCAACAAGTCGGAGGAAGTTCGTGTCCAGCTCTGCACAGTCTCGCAAAAAGTAGCATTACCTCACTCTCCGTAGCTCGGATCAACGTGATTCAAAGTCCTGTGGAAAGTTAAGAAGGAGAGCTTCGACTTCTCTGTTTTGACCTCAGTTCAATTCTTGTAAGATGCTTGGCTGATTGCAAAAACTTTCCACAGCCAGTTTTCCCAGTTTTACACAGTTTCGAGCTGAATTGCATATCTTGCTCCACGAAGTTCCGATTGAGGTGATTCCAAGCTCCATAGAAAACTAAGAAGGAATTCTAATTTTCATGTTCTTGCCTCAACTCGGTTCAGCTTCGAGAATGTTCAGAATTTCTTTGCAACCAACGCGAGGAAAAGAGGTGACCTATTTTTATAAGTATTTCCCTCAGCCACTTCCCATTTTACCACTTGATGAGCTATTTCACCAAAAAGATTGAATTTAAACAATATTTAGGACCGGCTCCATGCATGACCAATAAGGATTGGATCTATAGCCTTGGGTGATTTTGAAATATCCATGTTGTAATTTTAATTTTTCTTTCGATAGTGCTGAAATTTTAGTATTAAATCTCATCAATTAAATTAGATGCAGTTTTCCTTCGGAGACTAACATATATACGTTTTCATTTAACCTGTAAGTATCTACTGGATGAAAGAGTCATTATGATGTACAACTTGCATGTAACTTTTCATATTACTATATATGTTTGCTAGGTTTTTATGCCTGTGCAATGCACTGATTTATAAACAAAAAATTTATGAAAAAGATTTGAACTTGTGAAGATAAAATAATAATCAAATCAATAATAATTATGAATTATGGTATTTATTAATTTCTTTTGTGAGTAAGTTATCATATCAATATATTTAGTGGATTTGTGAGAAAAAACTATAAATTTTAAATAGATTTAGAAAGAAAAGTACACATAACCAAACGGTATCATACTTTGTCTTAAGCATAAATTATATAAATAAAGGCAACTTAATTTTTGAAAATAGTTTCGAAAATATGAAAAATATTAAAACTAATTTCTAAAATATAAAAATATAAATAAAAACCTAGAAAATTCCTTTTACAAAATATATGCTAATATATACTTGTTTTGATGTTAATATTTATATGATGGGATATATTAATTTTAATTTTACGAAATTCAAGATTATTAAATAATATCTATACATTTAATAAAATTTCTCATTTATTTCAAGTGCATTATGTTCTATAAACTATAAATATTAAAGAAATCAAGAAATCAAATTTTAAAAATAATTTTTTTAAAAAAATTCGAGATTATTAAATAATATCTATACATATAATAAAATCTTCTCATGTTATAAAAATTAAAGAAATCAAGAAATATGATGAGATGTTTTTTTTAAAAAATTTTAACCCTCATAGATATTACTAACTATTTATTTTATTTTATTTATTTAAAAATTAAATTAAGAACATATTTCTAATTAGAAATGGTCACCAATCCATTCAAAAGGAAGTACTAATAATATATATTTTTTTCTTTTTCTAATAATGTTTTCTTATATATTCTATTGTTCGAGTATTATGTTTTTTAACCTTATCGAAAAAGGTTTCACGTGCAACGCACGTGTAAATTTACTAGTATAATATAGAGTTCGACTAAATATTAAAAATTTATGCATTTTAACTCAAAATATTTACACCAAGTTATTATAGAACACAGCTTCTATCCATGTAAGATATCAATTTTAGCCAATAAAAAGAATCAGATTAAAAAGATGAAATATAATTTACAGAATAAATTTATTATTTATCTTTAAAGTAAAATGAGACATACGCTCGCATTACATGACTAATTGGAATTTAATTGGGGTGCCAAATTTTATTTGATTTATTTGATATGCTTTTATATAATGAAAGCGACAGGGACTGAAAATTACTTCCCCAAAACCCTCTCGCCTTTCACCCCTGAAGCCTTCCGTATAAAGATAAATTTAGTAATAGAATATTTCGTCCCTATTTTTAAAATTAGAGACGGAATACCATTCCATGTTATATCCCTATCATTTTATTTAAATAATGAAAGGGATAGGGATATAAAATTTCTTCCTAATTCGGTCAATACGCGGAGAAAGATTTTGGAACATAATTTTGTCCTAAATGCTTGAGACGGAAATTTTCGTCCCAAAATATGTCTCAAATTTGATAGACAAATTTCGGACGGAAATTCCCATCCCAACTGCTAACGATAGAAACCGCCACCCCGCGATCCGTTCCCTATATCTCTTTCTAGATAAATAATTGCCTAAAATATACTTATGGAGTTTCCGCGATAATTCCGTCCATAATAGAGTTGGAATTTATGGACGGAATAACTATATCCGTAACGTGAAAATTGAGGCAGACCATTTCTATTTTCCATCCTAGATGTTTCTATTTATTTATATTTTCCTAATGCTTCTTACAATCACTATTTTGCCACAGTTGGGAGGGAAAATTCTTCGTCTGCATAAATTGAAACCCTCGTACTAAGTCATGAAAATATTGATTTAAAAATTTCGCCAAAAAAATTAAATTTGAACTATATTTAGGACCGGCTTCATGCATGACCAATAAGGATTAGACCTGTAGCCATGGTGTTTTAAAAATATCCATGTTGTAATTTTAATTTTTCTTTCGGTAGTGATGAAATTTTAGTATTAAATCTCAACAATTAAATTAGATATAGTACTAGCATTTCCAATATATATTCTTTCAATGGGGCAGTAAGCATCTGCTGGATAAAAGAGTCATTATGATGTACAACTCGCGTATAAATTTTGTTATTACCATATATGTTTACTAGGTTTTTAGGCTGATGCAATCCGCTGATTTATAAACAAAAAATTTGTGAAAAACATTTTAACTTGTGAATATAAAATAATAAGCAACATCAATAATAATTATGGATTATGATATATTTATTAATATCATTTGTGAATAAGTTATCCTATCAATACATTTAGTGGGCATGTGAGAAAAACTATAAATTTTAAATATATTTAGAAAAAAATTACACATAACCAAACTGTATTATACTTTCTCCAAGGCATAAGTTATATATTTATATAAGTAACTCAATTTTTGAAGAACGATTTACGCTATTGCATGGAATCTTAATTCAGGTGAACTTGATAATACATTATATTCTATGTCGGCTCTGATGGAAATTTATCAGTTGAGTCGTTCATTTTTCGGTAGAAACAATTGAATCATACTTAAAAAAGCGAATTTAAATTAGAATTAACAAATTAATTATAAGAAGTAGGTTACCGTGCCATGTAAATATTTTTCCCTATAGATTGGACTGCCCGAACCAAGTTTGCACTGATATTGGCAAAAGATGCTCACCACGCGCATATGAGCACCAAAAGCAACTTAATTGAGATATCTATGCAATAAAAATAATTCCAATTTTAACACACATAATATTACTATTTCCCTAAATTTTAATTAAATTCATGATTCTTTTTATCAAATGATGGCGTCAGTGGTAAAATTTAAATCGAACTGATATTGATGGTAAAATAATATTATGAGGCCATGTAATGCAAACAATTAGTGGAGTTTATCATTCATAATCAATTTATAAGTGTCAAGAGGTGGAAATTAATATCTTTGTTTACTATTAAAGTAATAGTAATTAAAGTAATAAATTTGTTACTTGTAATTTATTTCCCTCCTCATATATGCATATATCTTTCCACAAAGATATATTGACCACAAGACATATATGCATGGCATTAGATTATACTTTATTTATTTGATATCACCGTTCTACCTCTATATATTAAGAAGAAATCTAATCTAATATTCATATATAGATGTATGTATATATATGCAGGTAACTTCACTATTGATTGTGCTACTTGTGTTCAAATCTCATATATTAAGCTTCATGAATTTGAATAATTTTAGCTAAATGACTCAATTACTTCCGCGATAGATTACTAAATAAAACTCTCATAAGTTTAGATGTAATTTAAAAAATTATTCAATAATTTTATATTTATATAATTATAAATATTCTTAATCTTTCAAAAAATTATGAATTTTTAGTAACTATTGAAATAACAAAAATAGTTGTAATTTTAAGAATTTATTCAAACTGTTTAAATTTTTATAATTACAAATATTCGTAATATTTCTAAAATTATGAATGTATATTTGCTATTGAAATGAAAATACATGATTTGAATTCTTGTTAATACTGTTTTGAATACTTATTCATTTTCATAAATGCGTACTGACTGTAGTCACATGTGTTATTATTTAATTTTGATTCGTAGAATTATAAATAATAGTAACAATCGTAAATAAATGACTTGAATTAGGGGTCTCTTCATTTTCAAATTTGCTATTATTAATTACAATAATGAGTATAGTTATTTAATTAATACTTATATAATTATAAATAATAGTAGTTTTCATAATTAAGTGATTCGAACTAGTAATTTCTTTGTAATATATAAAAATTGCAACATTATTTGGCAAACGTTTTCCATTTAAACACAGCCATATATTTCATTTTCAAATTTGTAAATACATCTATTGGTAAGAATTTCATATTTATGGGAACTATATATGAGTCCATATCCTTTGCCTTAGCGCAACGGTCGAAATATCCCTATATAAATGTCAACCTTTGCATTAGATTTTTAGTGTCACATCTTCGTGGAGCATTGAGAGACAGAGCAAAGGCAGAACAATGGCTTCATGGAAGAAGGGCGTCTTCGTTGGACTTTTGTGTGCCTTTTGGCTTTTCAGTGCAGGTAATTAATTAATTATCATCTCTAGATCTAGTTTCTGTTAGCGTCAATATCATAGAAAAATTCGCACGTGTATGCTAAACCAATGTCATCGTTTCAATATAACTCCAAACTTGTGGCTACAATATGCAAATTATGGACGTCTGTCGTTTGATGTTTCTTAAAAAGCATGAAGCCTAGTATGTTTTTATTTAGATATATCTAACTTTTGTTTTCAAATTCATCTTAGTGACAGCTGCAATGGAGATCAAGGATGGGCAGGTTCCCCTCCAGTATGCAGGACCGTGCTCGAAGTTTAATGATTGTGCTAAACACTGTTATTATATGTTCAATCTTAATGGAAAATGCTTAACCATTTCGGGTGGAACTGGAAGTGGCTGTTATTGCTTCTAGCCTAATTAGGTCCCGGTGGCAATTGTTGTGTGCCACGGTTTACACTTATATTGCTTACAGCCATAATAAAATATTTTTTTCTGCTTATGTCGATCGATTTCAACTACTTTGTCCTAGCTAGAATCTTCTTGTTTTTGACCGAATTGAAAATAAAAATGCTTGTCTGAGTGGGCTATTAAAACTTATGAGAGTAACAAACAACGCACTTCAAGCAAAAAAATTTGTATTTAAAACCGAATTTTATTCGGTCCTCGCTTCTGTCAAGTATATATCAGTTATTTTACGTATATGTTTCGAAATTCGATCACTGTTTGCACAAACTATCTGTTTGCCATGCAATATGAAGGAATACAATAATATATCATTTGTTTTTAATTCTTTTGCTTAATAAATCCATAAAAAACAACGTTATCCTCGACAAAGTTAGGGTAAATCCCTCCACTGGTGCAAAACCTTTTTATCGACTTGCACGATTTGTACAATAACTATTTTTTTGTTGCAATTGAACGGAAAAATTCCAAATTTTTCAATCAAGTAAATTCTGTCAACTCCGTACTAGTGCCGTCACCGAGATACAAGCTAACGCAGAACAAATTTAATTGGGGCTCCAAATTTTATTTTATTTTTTATGTACTTTTAAATAATTAAAGCAACTGACATTGAAAATTCCATCCCTAAAGCCATCTCACCTTTCACTCCTAAATCCTTCCGTATAAAGATAAATTTAGTAATGGAATATTCCATCCCTATTTTTTAAATTAGAGACGGAATACCATTCCATGTTATATCACTATTATTCTATTTAAATAATGAATGGGATTGGAATATAAAATTTCTTCCTAATTCGGTCAATGCGCCGAGAAAGATTATGGAATAGAATTTTGTCCTAAATGTGTGAGATCGAAATTTTTATCCCAAAATCTATCTCATATCTGATAGACAGATTTTGGACGGAAGTTCCCATCCCAGGTACTAACGACAAAAATTGCCACCCCGCAATCCGTTCCCTATATTTTTTTTTCTAGATAAATAATTGCCTAAAATAAACTTATGAAATTTTCGCGATAATTCTGTCCATATTAAAGTTCATATTTACGGACATAATGACTATATATGTAACATGAAAATTGAGGCGGACCGTGTCAATTCTCCATCCTAGATGTTTCTTTTTGTTTATATATTCATAATGCTTCTGGCCATACCAATTTTGCCTGAGTTGGGACGGAACATTCTTCGTCCGTATAAATTGAAATTCTTGTACTTAGTCATGACAATATTGATTAAATGATTTCACAAAAAGATTGAATTTAAACAATATTTAGGACCGGCTCCATGCATGACCAATAAGGATTGGATCTATAGCCTTGGGTGATTTTGAAATATCCATGTTGTAATTTTAATTTTTCTTTCGATAGTGCTGAAATTTTAGTATTAAATCTCATCAATTAAATTAGATGCAGTTTTCCTTCGGAGACTAACATATATACGTTTTCATTTAACCTGTAAGTATCTGCTCGAAGAAAGAGTCATTATGATGTACAACTTGCATGTAACTTTTCATATTACTGTATATGTTTGCTAGGTTTTTATGCCCGTGCAATGCACTGATTGATAAACAAAAAATTTATGAAAAAGATTTGAACTTGTGAAGATAAAATAATAATAAAAATCAATAATAATTATGAATTATGTGGATTTGTGGGAAAAACTATAAATTTTAAATAGATTTAGAAAGAAAAGTACACATAACCAAACGGTATCATACTTTGTCTTAAGCATAAATTATATAAATAAAGGCAACTTCATTTTTGAAAATAGTTTCGAAAATATGAAAAATATTAAAACTAATTTCTAAAATATAAATAAATAAATAAAAACCTAGAAAATTCCTTTTACAAAATATATGCTAATATATACTTGTTTTGATGTTAATATTTATGTGATGGGATCTATTAATTTTAATTTTACGAAATTCAAGATTATTAAATAATATCTATACATTTAATAAAATTTCTCATTTATTTCAAGTGCATTATGTCATATAAATTATAAATATTAAAGAAATCAAGAAATCAAATTTTAAAAATAATTTTTTTAAAAAAATTCGAGATTATTAAATAATATCTATACATATAATAAAATCTTCTCATGTTATAAAAATTAAAGAAATCAAGAAATATGATGAGATGTTTTTTTTTAAAATTTTTTTTAACCCTCATAGATATTACTAACTATTTATTTTATTTTATTTATTTAAAAATTAAATTAAGAACATATTTCTAATTAGAAATGGTCACCAATCCATTCAAAAGGAAGTACTATTAATATATTTTTTTTTCTTTTTCTAATAATGTTTTCTTATATATTCTATTGTTCGAGTATTATGTTTTTTAACCTTATCGAAAAAGGTTTCACGTGCAACGCACGTGTAAATTTACTAGTATAATATAGAGTTCGACTAAATATTAAAAATTTATGCATTTTAACTCAAAATATTTACACAAAGTTATTATAGAACACAGCTTCTATCCATGTAAGATATCAATTTTAGCCAATAAAAAGAATCAGATTAAAAAGATGAAATATAATTTACAGAATAAATTTATTATTTATCTTTAAAGTAAAATGAGACATACGCTCGCATTACATGACTAATTGGAATTTAATTGGGGTGCCAAATTTTATTTGATTTTTTGATATGCTTTTATATAATGAAAGCGACAGGGACTGAAAATTACTTCCCCAAAACCCTCTCGCCTTTCACCCCTGAAGCCTTCCGTATAAAGATAAATTTAGTAATAGAATATTTCGTCCCTATTTTTAAAATTAGAGACGGAATACCATTCCATGTTATATCCCTATCATTTTATTTAAATAATGAAAGGGATAGGGCTATAAAATTTCTTCCTAATTCGGTCAATACGCTGAGAAAGATTTTGGAACATAATTTTGTCCTAAATGCTTGAGACGGAAATTTTCGTCCCAAAATATGTCTCAAATTTGATAGACAAATTTCGGATGGAAATTCCCATCCCAACTGCTAACGATAGAAACCGCCACCCCGCGATCCGTTCCCTATATCTCTTTCTAGATAAATAATTGCCTAAAATATACTTATGGAGTTTCCGCGATAATTCCGTCCATAATAGAGTTGGAATTTATGGACGGAATAACTATATCTGTAACGTGAAAATTGAGGCAGACCATTTCTATTCTCCATCCTAGATGTTTCTATTTATTTATATTTTCCTAATGCTTCTGACAATCACTATTTTGCCACAGTTGGGAGGGAAAATTCTTCGTCTGCATAAATTGAAACCCTCGTACTAAGTCATGAAAATATTGATTTAAAAATTTCGCCAAAAAAATTAAATTTGAACTATATTTAGGACCGGCTTCATGCATGACCAATAAGGATTAGACCTGTAGCCATGGTGTTTTAAAAATATCCATGTTGTAATTTTAATTTTTCTTTCGGTAGTGATGAAATTTTAGTATTAAATCTCAACAATTAAATTAGATATAGTACTAGCATTTCCAATATATATTCTTTCAATGGGGCAGTAAGCATCTGCTGGATAAAAGAGTCATTATGATGTACAACTCGCGTATAAATTTTGTTATTACCATATATGTTTACTAGGTTTTTAGGCTGATGCAATCCGCTGATTTATAAACAAAAAATTTGTGAAAAACATTTTAACTTGTGAATATAAAATAATAAGCAACATCAATAATAATTATGGATTATGATATATTTATTAATATCATTTGTGAATAAGTTATCCTATCAATACATTTAGTGGGCATGTGAGAAAAACTATAAATTTTAAATATATTTAGAAAAAAATTACACATAACCAAACTGTATTATACTTTCTCCAAGGCATAAGTTATATATTTATATAAGTAACTCAATTTTTGAAGAACGATTTACGCTATTGCATGGAATCTTAATTCAGGTGAACTTGATAATACATTATATTCTATGTCGGCTCTGATGGAAATTTATCAGTTGAGTCGTTCATTTTTCGGTAGAAACAATTGAATCATACTTAAAAAAGCGAATTTAAATTAGAATTAACAAATTAATTATAAGAAGTAGGTTACCGTGCCATGTAAATATTTTTCCCTATAGATTGGACTGCCCGAACCAAGTTTGCACTGATATTGGCAAAAGATGCTCACCACGCGCATATGAGCACCAAAAGCAACTTAATTGAGATATCTATGCAATAAAAATAATTCCAATTTTAACACACATAATATTACTATTTCCCTAAATTTTAATTAAATTCATGATTCTTTTTATCAAATGATGGCGTCAGTGGTAAAATTTAAATCGAACTGATATTGATGGTAAAATAATATTATGAGGCCATGTAATGCAAACAATTAGTGGAGTTTATCATTCATAATCAATTTATAAGTGTCAAGAGGTGGAAATTAATATCTTTGTTTACTATTAAAGTAATAGTAATTAAAGTAATAAATTTGTTACTTGTAATTTATTTCCCTCCTCATATATGCATATATCTTTCCACAAAGATATATTGACCACAAGACATATATGCATGGCATTAGATTATACTTTATTTATTTGATATCACCGTTCTACCTCTATATATTAAGAAGAAATCTAATCTAATATTCATATATAGATGTATGTATATATATGCAGGTAACTTCACTATTGATTGTGCTACTTGTGTTCAAATCTCATATATTAAGCTTCATGAATTTGAATAATTTTAGCTAAATGACTCAATTACTTCCGCGATAGATTACTAAATAAAACTCTCATAAGTTTAGATGTAATTTAAAAAATTATTCAATAATTTTATATTTATATAATTATAAATATTCTTAATCTTTCAAAAAATTATGAATTTTTAGTAACTATTGAAATAACAAAAATAGTTGTAATTTTAAGAATTTATTCAAACTGTTTAAATTTTTATAATTACAAATATTCGTAATATTTCTAAAATTATGAATGTATATTTGCTATTGAAATGAAAATACATGATTTGAATTCTTGTTAATACTGTTTTGAATACTTATTCATTTTCATAAATGCGTACTGACTGTAGTCACATGTGTTATTATTTAATTTTGATTCGTAGAATTATAAATAATAGTAACAATCGTAAATAAATGACTTGAATTAGGGGTCTCTTCATTTTCAAATTTGCTATTATTAATTACAATAATGAGTATAGTTATTTAATTAATACTTATATAATTATAAATAATAGTAGTTTTCATAATTAAGTGATTCGAACTAGTAATTTCTTTGTAATATATAAAAATTGCAACATTATTTGGCAAACGTTTTCCATTTAAACACAGCCATATATTTCATTTTCAAATTTGTAAATACATCTATTGGTAAGAATTTCATATTTATGGGAACTATATATGAGTCCATATCCTTTGCCTTAGCGCAACGGTCGAAATATCCCTATATAAATGTCAACCTTTGCATTAGATTTTTAGTGTCACATCTTCGTGGAGCATTGAGAGACAGAGCAAAGGCAGAACAATGGCTTCATGGAAGAAGGGCGTCTTCGTTGGACTTTTGTGTGCTTTTGGCTTTTCAGTGCAGGTAATTAATTAATTATCATCTCTAGATCTAGTTTCTGTTAGCGTCAATATCATAGAAAAATTCGCACGTGTATGCTAAACCAATGTCATCGTTTCAATATAACTCCAAACTTGTGGCTACAATATGCAAATTATGGACGTCTGTCGTTTGATGTTTCTTAAAAAGCATGAAGCCTAGTATGTTTTTATTTAGATATATCTAACTTTTGTTTTCAAATTCATCTTAGTGACAGCTGCAATGGAGATCAAGGATGGGCAGGTTCCCCTCCAGTATGCAGGACCGTGCTCGAAGTTTAATGATTGTGCTAAACACTGTTATTATATGTTCAATCTTAATGGAAAATGCTTAACCATTTCGGGTGGAACTGGAAGTGGCTGTTATTGCTTCTAGCCTAATTAGGTCCCGGTGGCAATTGTTGTGTGCCACGGTTTACACTTATATTGCTTACAGCCATAATAAAATATTTTTTTCTGCTTATGTCGATCGATTTCAACTACTTTGTCCTAGCTAGAATCTTCTTGTTTTTGACCGAATTGAAAATAAAAATGCTTGTCTGAGTGGGCTATTAAAACTTATGAGAGTAACAAACAACGCACTTCAAGCAAAAAAATTTGTATTTAAAACCGAATTTTATTCGGTCCTCGCTTCTGTCAAGTATATATCAGTTATTTTACGTATATGTTTCGAAATTCGATCACTGTTTGCACAAACTATCTGTTTGCCATGCAATATGAAGGAATACAATAATATATCATTTGTTTTTAATTCTTTTGCTTAATAAATCCATAAAAAACAACGTTATCCTCGACAAAGTTAGGGTAAATCCCTCCACTGGTGCAAAACCTTTTTATCGACTTGCACGATTTGTACAATAACTATTTTTTTGTTGCAATTGAACGGAAAAATTCCAAATTTTTCAATCAAGTAAATTCTGTCAACTCCGTACTAGTGCCGTCACCGAGATACAAGCTAACGCAGAACAAATTTAATTGGGGCTCCAAATTTTATTTTATTTTTTATGTACTTTTAAATAATTAAAGCAACTGACATTGAAAATTCCATCCCTAAAGCCATCTCACCTTTCACTCCTAAATCCTTCCGTATAAAGATAAATTTAGTAATGGAATATTCCATCCCTATTTTTTAAATTAGAGACGGAATACCATTCCATGTTATATCACTATTATTCTATTTAAATAATGAATGGGATTGGAATATAAAATTTCTTCCTAATTCGGTCAATGCGCCGAGAAAGATTATGGAATAGAATTTTGTCCTAAATGTTTGAGATCGAAATTTTTATCCCAAAATCTATCTCATATCTGATAGACAGATTTTGGACGGAAGTTCCCATCCCAGGTACTAACGACAAAAATTGCCACCCCGCAATCCGTTCCCTATATTTTTTTTTCTAGATAAATAATTGCCTAAAATAAACTTATGAAATTTTCGCGATAATTCTGTCCATAATAAAGTTCATATTTACGGACATAATGACTATATATGTAACATGAAAATTGAGGCGGACCGTGTCAATTCTCCATCCTAGATGTTTCTTTTTGTTTATATATTCATAATGCTTCTGGCCATACCAATTTTGCCTGAGTTGGGACGGAACATTCTTCGTCCGTATAAATTGAAATTCTTGTACTTAGTCATGACAATATTGATTAAATGATTTCACAAAAAGATTGAATTTAAACAATATTTAGGACCGGCTCCATGCATGACCAATAAGGATTGGATCTATAGCCTTGGGTGATTTTGAAATATCCATGTTGTAATTTTAATTTTTCTTTCGATAGTGCTGAAATTTTAGTATTAAATCTCATCAATTAAATTAGATGCAGTTTTCCTTCGGAGACTAACATATATACGTTTTCATTTAACCTGTAAGTATCTGCTCGAAGAAAGAGTCATTATGATGTACAACTTGCATGTAACTTTTCATATTACTGTATATGTTTGCTAGGTTTTTATGCCCGTGCAATGCACTGATTGATAAACAAAAAATTTATGAAAAAGATTTGAACTTGTGAAGATAAAATAATAATAAAAATCAATAATAATTATGAATTATGTGGATTTGTGGGAAAAACTATAAATTTTAAATAGATTTAGAAAGAAAAGTACACATAACCAAACGGTATCATACTTTGTCTTAAGCATAAATTATATAAATAAAGGCAACTTAATTTTTGAAAATAGTTTCGAAAATATGAAAAATATTAAAACTAATTTCTAAAATATAAATAAATAAATAAAAACCTAGAAAATTCCTTTTACAAAATATATGCTAATATATACTTGTTTTGATGTTAATATTTATGTGATGGGATCTATTAATTTTAATTTTACGAAATTCAAGATTATTAAATAATATCTATACATTTAATAAAATTTCTCATTTATTTCAAGTGCATTATGTCATATAAATTATAAATATTAAAGAAATCAAGAAATCAAATTTTAAAAATAATTTTTTTAAAAAAATTCGAGATTATTAAATAATATCTATACATATAATAAAATCTTCTCATGTTATAAAAATTAAAGAAATCAAGAAATATGATGAGATGTTTTTTTTTAAAATTTTTTTTAACCCTCATAGATATTACTAACTATTTATTTTATTTTATTTATTTAAAAATTAAATTAAGAACATATTTCTAATTAGAAATGGTCACCAATCCATTCAAAAGGAAGTACTATTAATATATTTTTTTTCTTTTTCTAATAATGTTTTCTTATATATTCTATTGTTCGAGTATTATGTTTTTTAACCTTATCGAAAAAGGTTTCACGTGCAACGCACGTGTAAATTTACTAGTATAATATAGAGTTCGACTAAATATTAAAAATTTATGCATTTTAACTCAAAATATTTACACAAAGTTATTATAGAACACAGCTTCTATCCATGTAAGATATCAATTTTAGCCAATAAAAAGAATCAGATTAAAAAGATGAAATATAATTTACAGAATAAATTTATTATTTATCTTTAAAGTAAAATGAGACATACGCTCGCATTACATGACTAATTGGAATTTAATTGGGGTGCCAAATTTTATTTGATTTTTTGATATGCTTTTATATAATGAAAGCGACAGGGACTGAAAATTACTTCCCCAAAACCCTCTCGCCTTTCACCCCTGAAGCCTTCCGTATAAAGATAAATTTAGTAATAGAATATTTCGTCCCTATTTTTAAAATTAGAGACGGAATACCATTCCATGTTATATCCCTATCATTTTATTTAAATAATGAAAGGGATAGGGCTATAAAATTTCTTCCTAATTCGGTCAATACGCTGAGAAAGATTTTGGAACATAATTTTGTCCTAAATGCTTGAGACGGAAATTTTCGTCCCAAAATATGTCTCAAATTTGATAGACAAATTTCGGATGGAAATTCCCATCCCAACTGCTAACGATAGAAACCGCCACCCCGCGATCCGTTCCCTATATCTCTTTCTAGATAAATAATTGCCTAAAATATACTTATGGAGTTTCCGCGATAATTCCGTCCATAATAGAGTTGGAATTTATGGACGGAATAACTATATCTGTAACGTGAAAATTGAGGCAGACCATTTCTATTCTCCATCCTAGATGTTTCTATTTATTTATATTTTCCTAATGCTTCTGACAATCACTATTTTGCCACAGTTGGGAGGGAAAATTCTTCGTCTGCATAAATTGAAACCCTCGTACTAAGTCATGAAAATATTGATTTAAAAATTTCGCCAAAAAAATTAAATTTGAACTATATTTAGGACCGGCTTCATGCATGACCAATAAGGATTAGACCTGTAGCCATGGTGTTTTAAAAATATCCATGTTGTAATTTTAATTTTTCTTTCGGTAGTGATGAAATTTTAGTATTAAATCTCAACAATTAAATTAGATATAGTACTAGCATTTCCAATATATATTCTTTCAATGGGGCAGTAAGCATCTGCTGGATAAAAGAGTCATTATGATGTACAACTCGCGTATAAATTTTGTTATTACCATATATGTTTACTAGGTTTTTAGGCTGATGCAATCCGCTGATTTATAAACAAAAAATTTGTGAAAAACATTTTAACTTGTGAATATAAAATAATAAGCAACATCAATAATAATTATGGATTATGATATATTTATTAATATCATTTGTGAATAAGTTATCCTATCAATACATTTAGTGGGCATGTGAGAAAAACTATAAATTTTAAATATATTTAGAAAAAAATTACACATAACCAAACTGTATTATACTTTCTCCAAGGCATAAGTTATATATTTATATAAGTAACTCAATTTTTGAAGAACGATTTACGCTATTGCATGGAATCTTAATTCAGGTGAACTTGATAATACATTATATTCTATGTCGGCTCTGATGGAAATTTATCAGTTGAGTCGTTCATTTTTCGGTAGAAACAATTGAATCATACTTAAAAAAGCGAATTTAAATTAGAATTAACAAATTAATTATAAGAAGTAGGTTACCGTGCCATGTAAATATTTTTCCCTATAGATTGGACTGCCCGAACCAAGTTTGCACTGATATTGGCAAAAGATGCTCACCACGCGCATATGAGCACCAAAAGCAACTTAATTGAGATATCTATGCAATAAAAATAATTCCAATTTTAACACACATAATATTACTATTTCCCTAAATTTTAATTAAATTCATGATTCTTTTTATCAAATGATGGCGTCAGTGGTAAAATTTAAATCGAACTGATATTGATGGTAAAATAATATTATGAGGCCATGTAATGCAAACAATTAGTGGAGTTTATCATTCATAATCAATTTATAAGTGTCAAGAGGTGGAAATTAATATCTTTGTTTACTATTAAAGTAATAGTAATTAAAGTAATAAATTTGTTACTTGTAATTTATTTCCCTCCTCATATATGCATATATCTTTCCACAAAGATATATTGACCACAAGACATATATGCATGGCATTAGATTATACTTTATTTATTTGATATCACCGTTCTACCTCTATATATTAAGAAGAAATCTAATCTAATATTCATATATAGATGTATGTATATATATGCAGGTAACTTCACTATTGATTGTGCTACTTGTGTTCAAATCTCATATATTAAGCTTCATGAATTTGAATAATTTTAGCTAAATGACTCAATTACTTCCGCGATAGATTACTAAATAAAACTCTCATAAGTTTAGATGTAATTTAAAAAATTATTCAATAATTTTATATTTATATAATTATAAATATTCTTAATCTTTCAAAAAATTATGAATTTTTAGTAACTATTGAAATAACAAAAATAGTTGTAATTTTAAGAATTTATTCAAACTGTTTAAATTTTTATAATTACAAATATTCGTAATATTTCTAAAATTATGAATGTATATTTGCTATTGAAATGAAAATACATGATTTGAATTCTTGTTAATACTGTTTTGAATACTTATTCATTTTCATAAATGCGTACTGACTGTAGTCACATGTGTTATTATTTAATTTTGATTCGTAGAATTATAAATAATAGTAACAATCGTAAATAAATGACTTGAATTAGGGGTCTCTTCATTTTCAAATTTGCTATTATTAATTACAATAATGAGTATAGTTATTTAATTAATACTTATATAATTATAAATAATAGTAGTTTTCATAATTAAGTGATTCGAACTAGTAATTTCTTTGTAATATATAAAAATTGCAACATTATTTGGCAAACGTTTTCCATTTAAACACAGCCATATATTTCATTTTCAAATTTGTAAATACATCTATTGGTAAGAATTTCATATTTATGGGAACTATATATGAGTCCATATCCTTTGCCTTAGCGCAACGGTCGAAATATCCCTATATAAATGTCAACCTTTGCATTAGATTTTTAGTGTCACATCTTCGTGGAGCATTGAGAGACAGAGCAAAGGCAGAACAATGGCTTCATGGAAGAAGGGCGTCTTCGTTGGACTTTTGTGTGCCTTTTGGCTTTTCAGTGCAGGTAATTAATTAATTATCATCTCTAGATCTAGTTTCTGTTAGCGTCAATATCATAGAAAAATTCGCACGTGTATGCTAAACCAATGTCATCGTTTCAATATAACTCCAAACTTGTGGCTACAATATGCAAATTATGGACGTCTGTCGTTTGATGTTTCTTAAAAAGCATGAAGCCTAGTATGTTTTTATTTAGATATATCTAACTTTTGTTTTCAAATTCATCTTAGTGACAGCTGCAATGGAGATCAAGGATGGGCAGGTTCCCCTCCAGTATGCAGGACCGTGCTCGAAGTTTAATGATTGTGCTAAACACTGTTATTATATGTTCAATCTTAATGGAAAATGCTTAACCATTTCGGGTGGAACTGGAAGTGGCTGTTATTGCTTCTAGCCTAATTAGGTCCCGGTGGCAATTGTTGTGTGCCACGGTTTACACTTATATTGCTTACAGCCATAATAAAATATTTTTTTCTGCTTATGTCGATCGATTTCAACTACTTTGTCCTAGCTAGAATCTTCTTGTTTTTTGACCGAATTGAAAATAAAAATGCTTGTCTGAGTGGGCTATTAAAACTTATGAGAGTAACAAACAACGCACTTCAAGCAAAAAAATTTGTATTTAAAACCGAATTTTATTCGGTCCTCGCTTCTGTCAAGTATATATCAGTTATTTTACGTATATGTTTCGAAATTCGATCACTGTTTGCACAAACTATCTGTTTGCCATGCAATATGAAGGAATACAATAATATATCATTTGTTTTTAATTCTTTTGCTTAATAAATCCATAAAAAACAACGTTATCCTCGACAAAGTTAGGGTAAATCCCTCCACTGGTGCAAAACCTTTTTATCGACTTGCACGATTTGTACAATAACTATTTTTTTGTTGCAATTGAACGGAAAAATTCCAAATTTTTCAATCAAGTAAATTCTGTCAACTCCGTACTAGTGCCGTCACCGAGATACAAGCTAACGCAGAACAAATTTAATTGGGGCTCCAAATTTTATTTTATTTTTTATGTACTTTTAAATAATTAAAGCAACTGACATTGAAAATTCCATCCCTAAAGCCATCTCACCTTTCACTCCTAAATCCTTCCGTATAAAGATAAATTTAGTAATGGAATATTCCATCCCTATTTTTTAAATTAGAGACGGAATACCATTCCATGTTATATCACTATTATTCTATTTAAATAATGAATGGGATTGGAATATAAAATTTCTTCCTAATTCGGTCAATGCGCCGAGAAAGATTATGGAATAGAATTTTGTCCTAAATGTTTGAGATCGAAATTTTTATCCCAAAATCTATCTCATATCTGATAGACAGATTTTGGACGGAAGTTCCCATCCCAGGTACTAACGACAAAAATTGCCACCCCGCAATCCGTTCCCTATATTTTTTTTTCTAGATAAATAATTGCCTAAAATAAACTTATGAAATTTTCGCGATAATTCTGTCCATAATAAAGTTCATATTTACGGACATAATGACTATATATGTAACATGAAAATTGAGGCGGACCGTGTCAATTCTCCATCCTAGATGTTTCTTTTTGTTTATATATTCATAATGCTTCTGGCCATACCAATTTTGCCTGAGTTGGGACGGAACATTCTTCGTCCGTATAAATTGAAATTCTTGTACTTAGTCATGACAATATTGATTAAATGATTTCACAAAAAGATTGAATTTAAACAATATTTAGGACCGGCTCCATGCATGACCAATAAGGATTGGATCTATAGCCTTGGGTGATTTTGAAATATCCATGTTGTAATTTTAATTTTTCTTTCGATAGTGCTGAAATTTTAGTATTAAATCTCATCAATTAAATTAGATGCAGTTTTCCTTCGGAGACTAACATATATACGTTTTCATTTAACCTGTAAGTATCTGCTCGAAGAAAGAGTCATTATGATGTACAACTTGCATGTAACTTTTCATATTACTGTATATGTTTGCTAGGTTTTTATGCCCGTGCAATGCACTGATTGATAAACAAAAAATTTATGAAAAAGATTTGAACTTGTGAAGATAAAATAATAATAAAAATCAATAATAATTATGAATTATGTGGATTTGTGGGAAAAACTATAAATTTTAAATAGATTTAGAAAGAAAAGTACACATAACCAAACGGTATCATACTTTGTCTTAAGCATAAATTATATAAATAAAGGCAACTTAATTTTTGAAAATAGTTTCGAAAATATGAAAAATATTAAAACTAATTTCTAAAATATAAATAAATAAATAAAAACCTAGAAAATTCCTTTTACAAAATATATGCTAATATATACTTGTTTTGATGTTAATATTTATGTGATGGGATCTATTAATTTTAATTTTACGAAATTCAAGATTATTAAATAATATCTATACATTTAATAAAATTTCTCATTTATTTCAAGTGCATTATGTCATATAAATTATAAATATTAAAGAAATCAAGAAATCAAATTTTAAAAATAATTTTTTTAAAAAAATTCGAGATTATTAAATAATATCTATACATATAATAAAATCTTCTCATGTTATAAAAATTAAAGAAATCAAGAAATATGATGAGATGTTTTTTTTTAAAATTTTTTTTAACCCTCATAGATATTACTAACTATTTATTTTATTTTATTTATTTAAAAATTAAATTAAGAACATATTTCTAATTAGAAATGGTCACCAATCCATTCAAAAGGAAGTACTATTAATATATTTTTTTTCTTTTTCTAATAATGTTTTCTTATATATTCTATTGTTCGAGTATTATGTTTTTTAACCTTATCGAAAAAGGTTTCACGTGCAACGCACGTGTAAATTTACTAGTATAATATAGAGTTCGACTAAATATTAAAAATTTATGCATTTTAACTCAAAATATTTACACAAAGTTATTATAGAACACAGCTTCTATCCATGTAAGATATCAATTTTAGCCAATAAAAAGAATCAGATTAAAAAGATGAAATATAATTTACAGAATAAATTTATTATTTATCTTTAAAGTAAAATGAGACATACGCTCGCATTACATGACTAATTGGAATTTAATTGGGGTGCCAAATTTTATTTGATTTTTTGATATGCTTTTATATAATGAAAGCGACAGGGACTGAAAATTACTTCCCCAAAACCCTCTCGCCTTTCACCCCTGAAGCCTTCCGTATAAAGATAAATTTAGTAATAGAATATTTCGTCCCTATTTTTAAAATTAGAGACGGAATACCATTCCATGTTATATCCCTATCATTTTATTTAAATAATGAAAGGGATAGGGCTATAAAATTTCTTCCTAATTCGGTCAATACGCTGAGAAAGATTTTGGAACATAATTTTGTCCTAAATGCTTGAGACGGAAATTTTCGTCCCAAAATATGTCTCAAATTTGATAGACAAATTTCGGATGGAAATTCCCATCCCAACTGCTAACGATAGAAACCGCCACCCCGCGATCCGTTCCCTATATCTCTTTCTAGATAAATAATTGCCTAAAATATACTTATGGAGTTTCCGCGATAATTCCGTCCATAATAGAGTTGGAATTTATGGACGGAATAACTATATCTGTAACGTGAAAATTGAGGCAGACCATTTCTATTCTCCATCCTAGATGTTTCTATTTATTTATATTTTCCTAATGCTTCTGACAATCACTATTTTGCCACAGTTGGGAGGGAAAATTCTTCGTCTGCATAAATTGAAACCCTCGTACTAAGTCATGAAAATATTGATTTAAAAATTTCGCCAAAAAAATTAAATTTGAACTATATTTAGGACCGGCTTCATGCATGACCAATAAGGATTAGACCTGTAGCCATGGTGTTTTAAAAATATCCATGTTGTAATTTTAATTTTTCTTTCGGTAGTGATGAAATTTTAGTATTAAATCTCAACAATTAAATTAGATATAGTACTAGCATTTCCAATATATATTCTTTCAATGGGGCAGTAAGCATCTGCTGGATAAAAGAGTCATTATGATGTACAACTCGCGTATAAATTTTGTTATTACCATATATGTTTACTAGGTTTTTAGGCTGATGCAATCCGCTGATTTATAAACAAAAAATTTGTGAAAAACATTTTAACTTGTGAATATAAAATAATAAGCAACATCAATAATAATTATGGATTATGATATATTTATTAATATCATTTGTGAATAAGTTATCCTATCAATACATTTAGTGGGCATGTGAGAAAAACTATAAATTTTAAATATATTTAGAAAAAAATTACACATAACCAAACTGTATTATACTTTCTCCAAGGCATAAGTTATATATTTATATAAGTAACTCAATTTTTGAAGAACGATTTACGCTATTGCATGGAATCTTAATTCAGGTGAACTTGATAATACATTATATTCTATGTCGGCTCTGATGGAAATTTATCAGTTGAGTCGTTCATTTTTCGGTAGAAACAATTGAATCATACTTAAAAAAGCGAATTTAAATTAGAATTAACAAATTAATTATAAGAAGTAGGTTACCGTGCCATGTAAATATTTTTCCCTATAGATTGGACTGCCCGAACCAAGTTTGCACTGATATTGGCAAAAGATGCTCACCACGCGCATATGAGCACCAAAAGCAACTTAATTGAGATATCTATGCAATAAAAATAATTCCAATTTTAACACACATAATATTACTATTTCCCTAAATTTTAATTAAATTCATGATTCTTTTTATCAAATGATGGCGTCAGTGGTAAAATTTAAATCGAACTGATATTGATGGTAAAATAATATTATGAGGCCATGTAATGCAAACAATTAGTGGAGTTTATCATTCATAATCAATTTATAAGTGTCAAGAGGTGGAAATTAATATCTTTGTTTACTATTAAAGTAATAGTAATTAAAGTAATAAATTTGTTACTTGTAATTTATTTCCCTCCTCATATATGCATATATCTTTCCACAAAGATATATTGACCACAAGACATATATGCATGGCATTAGATTATACTTTATTTATTTGATATCACCGTTCTACCTCTATATATTAAGAAGAAATCTAATCTAATATTCATATATAGATGTATGTATATATATGCAGGTAACTTCACTATTGATTGTGCTACTTGTGTTCAAATCTCATATATTAAGCTTCATGAATTTGAATAATTTTAGCTAAATGACTCAATTACTTCCGCGATAGATTACTAAATAAAACTCTCATAAGTTTAGATGTAATTTAAAAAATTATTCAATAATTTTATATTTATATAATTATAAATATTCTTAATCTTTCAAAAAATTATGAATTTTTAGTAACTATTGAAATAACAAAAATAGTTGTAATTTTAAGAATTTATTCAAACTGTTTAAATTTTTATAATTACAAATATTCGTAATATTTCTAAAATTATGAATGTATATTTGCTATTGAAATGAAAATACATGATTTGAATTCTTGTTAATACTGTTTTGAATACTTATTCATTTTCATAAATGCGTACTGACTGTAGTCACATGTGTTATTATTTAATTTTGATTCGTAGAATTATAAATAATAGTAACAATCGTAAATAAATGACTTGAATTAGGGGTCTCTTCATTTTCAAATTTGCTATTATTAATTACAATAATGAGTATAGTTATTTAATTAATACTTATATAATTATAAATAATAGTAGTTTTCATAATTAAGTGATTCGAACTAGTAATTTCTTTGTAATATATAAAAATTGCAACATTATTTGGCAAACGTTTTCCATTTAAACACAGCCATATATTTCATTTTCAAATTTGTAAATACATCTATTGGTAAGAATTTCATATTTATGGGAACTATATATGAGTCCATATCCTTTGCCTTAGCGCAACGGTCGAAATATCCCTATATAAATGTCAACCTTTGCATTAGATTTTTAGTGTCACATCTTCGTGGAGCATTGAGAGACAGAGCAAAGGCAGAACAATGGCTTCATGGAAGAAGGGCGTCTTCGTTGGACTTTTGTGTGCCTTTTGGCTTTTCAGTGCAGGTAATTAATTAATTATCATCTCTAGATCTAGTTTCTGTTAGCGTCAATATCATAGAAAAATTCGCACGTGTATGCTAAACCAATGTCATCGTTTCAATATAACTCCAAACTTGTGGCTACAATATGCAAATTATGGACGTCTGTCGTTTGATGTTTCTTAAAAAGCATGAAGCCTAGTATGTTTTTATTTAGATATATCTAACTTTTGTTTTCAAATTCATCTTAGTGACAGCTGCAATGGAGATCAAGGATGGGCAGGTTCCCCTCCAGTATGCAGGACCGTGCTCGAAGTTTAATGATTGTGCTAAACACTGTTATTATATGTTCAATCTTAATGGAAAATGCTTAACCATTTCGGGTGGAACTGGAAGTGGCTGTTATTGCTTCTAGCCTAATTAGGTCCCGGTGGCAATTGTTGTGTGCCACGGTTTACACTTATATTGCTTACAGCCATAATAAAATATTTTTTTCTGCTTATGTCGATCGATTTCAACTACTTTGTCCTAGCTAGAATCTTCTTGTTTTTTGACCGAATTGAAAATAAAAATGCTTGTCTGAGTGGGCTATTAAAACTTATGAGAGTAACAAACAACGCACTTCAAGCAAAAAAATTTGTATTTAAAACCGAATTTTATTCGGTCCTCGCTTCTGTCAAGTATATATCAGTTATTTTACGTATATGTTTCGAAATTCGATCACTGTTTGCACAAACTATCTGTTTGCCATGCAATATGAAGGAATACAATAATATATCATTTGTTTTTAATTCTTTTGCTTAATAAATCCATAAAAAACAACGTTATCCTCGACAAAGTTAGGGTAAATCCCTCCACTGGTGCAAAACCTTTTTATCGACTTGCACGATTTGTACAATAACTATTTTTTTGTTGCAATTGAACGGAAAAATTCCAAATTTTTCAATCAAGTAAATTCTGTCAACTCCGTACTAGTGCCGTCACCGAGATACAAGCTAACGCAGAACAAATTTAATTGGGGCTCCAAATTTTATTTTATTTTTTATGTACTTTTAAATAATTAAAGCAACTGACATTGAAAATTCCATCCCTAAAGCCATCTCACCTTTCACTCCTAAATCCTTCCGTATAAAGATAAATTTAGTAATGGAATATTCCATCCCTATTTTTTAAATTAGAGACGGAATACCATTCCATGTTATATCACTATTATTCTATTTAAATAATGAATGGGATTGGAATATAAAATTTCTTCCTAATTCGGTCAATGCGCCGAGAAAGATTATGGAATAGAATTTTGTCCTAAATGTTTGAGATCGAAATTTTTATCCCAAAATCTATCTCATATCTGATAGACAGATTTTGGACGGAAGTTCCCATCCCAGGTACTAACGACAAAAATTGCCACCCCGCAATCCGTTCCCTATATTTTTTTTTCTAGATAAATAATTGCCTAAAATAAACTTATGAAATTTTCGCGATAATTCTGTCCATAATAAAGTTCATATTTACGGACATAATGACTATATATGTAACATGAAAATTGAGGCGGACCGTGTCAATTCTCCATCCTAGATGTTTCTTTTTGTTTATATATTCATAATGCTTCTGGCCATACCAATTTTGCCTGAGTTGGGACGGAACATTCTTCGTCCGTATAAATTGAAATTCTTGTACTTAGTCATGACAATATTGATTAAATGATTTCACAAAAAGATTGAATTTAAACAATATTTAGGACCGGCTCCATGCATGACCAATAAGGATTGGATCTATAGCCTTGGGTGATTTTGAAATATCCATGTTGTAATTTTAATTTTTCTTTCGATAGTGCTGAAATTTTAGTATTAAATCTCATCAATTAAATTAGATGCAGTTTTCCTTCGGAGACTAACATATATACGTTTTCATTTAACCTGTAAGTATCTGCTCGATGAAAGAGTCATTATGATGTACAACTTGCATGTAACTTTTCATATTACTGTATATGTTTGCTAGGTTTTTATGCCCGTGCAATGCACTGATTGATAAACAAAAAATTTATGAAAAAGATTTGAACTTGTGAAGATAAAATAATAATAAAAATCAATAATAATTATGAATTATGTGGATTTGTGGGAAAAACTATAAATTTTAAATAGATTTAGAAAGAAAAGTACACATAACCAAACGGTATCATACTTTGTCTTAAGCATAAATTATATAAATAAAGGCAACTTAATTTTTGAAAATAGTTTCGAAAATATGAAAAATATTAAAACTAATTTCTAAAATATAAATAAATAAATAAAAACCTAGAAAATTCCTTTTACAAAATATATGCTAATATATACTTGTTTTGATGTTAATATTTATGTGATGGGATCTATTAATTTTAATTTTACGAAATTCAAGATTATTAAATAATATCTATACATTTAATAAAATTTCTCATTTATTTCAAGTGCATTATGTCATATAAATTATAAATATTAAAGAAATCAAGAAATCAAATTTTAAAAATAATTTTTTTAAAAAAATTCGAGATTATTAAATAATATCTATACATATAATAAAATCTTCTCATGTTATAAAAATTAAAGAAATCAAGAAATATGATGAGATGTTTTTTTTTAAAATTTTTTTTAACCCTCATAGATATTACTAACTATTTATTTTATTTTATTTATTTAAAAATTAAATTAAGAACATATTTCTAATTAGAAATGGTCACCAATCCATTCAAAAGGAAGTACTATTAATATATTTTTTTTCTTTTTCTAATAATGTTTTCTTATATATTCTATTGTTCGAGTATTATGTTTTTTAACCTTATCGAAAAAGGTTTCACGTGCAACGCACGTGTAAATTTACTAGTATAATATAGAGTTCGACTAAATATTAAAAATTTATGCATTTTAACTCAAAATATTTACACAAAGTTATTATAGAACACAGCTTCTATCCATGTAAGATATCAATTTTAGCCAATAAAAAGAATCAGATTAAAAAGATGAAATATAATTTACAGAATAAATTTATTATTTATCTTTAAAGTAAAATGAGACATACGCTCGCATTACATGACTAATTGGAATTTAATTGGGGTGCCAAATTTTATTTGATTTTTTGATATGCTTTTATATAATGAAAGCGACAGGGACTGAAAATTACTTCCCCAAAACCCTCTCGCCTTTCACCCCTGAAGCCTTCCGTATAAAGATAAATTTAGTAATAGAATATTTCGTCCCTATTTTTAAAATTAGAGACGGAATACCATTCCATGTTATATCCCTATCATTTTATTTAAATAATGAAAGGGATAGGGCTATAAAATTTCTTCCTAATTCGGTCAATACGCTGAGAAAGATTTTGGAACATAATTTTGTCCTAAATGCTTGAGACGGAAATTTTCGTCCCAAAATATGTCTCAAATTTGATAGACAAATTTCGGATGGAAATTCCCATCCCAACTGCTAACGATAGAAACCGCCACCCCGCGATCCGTTCCCTATATCTCTTTCTAGATAAATAATTGCCTAAAATATACTTATGGAGTTTCCGCGATAATTCCGTCCATAATAGAGTTGGAATTTATGGACGGAATAACTATATCTGTAACGTGAAAATTGAGGCAGACCATTTCTATTCTCCATCCTAGATGTTTCTATTTATTTATATTTTCCTAATGCTTCTGACAATCACTATTTTGCCACAGTTGGGAGGGAAAATTCTTCGTCTGCATAAATTGAAACCCTCGTACTAAGTCATGAAAATATTGATTTAAAAATTTCGCCAAAAAAATTAAATTTGAACTATATTTAGGACCGGCTTCATGCATGACCAATAAGGATTAGACCTGTAGCCATGGTGTTTTAAAAATATCCATGTTGTAATTTTAATTTTTCTTTCGGTAGTGATGAAATTTTAGTATTAAATCTCAACAATTAAATTAGATATAGTACTAGCATTTCCAATATATATTCTTTCAATGGGGCAGTAAGCATCTGCTGGATAAAAGAGTCATTATGATGTACAACTCGCGTATAAATTTTGTTATTACCATATATGTTTACTAGGTTTTTAGGCTGATGCAATCCGCTGATTTATAAACAAAAAATTTGTGAAAAACATTTTAACTTGTGAATATAAAATAATAAGCAACATCAATAATAATTATGGATTATGATATATTTATTAATATCATTTGTGAATAAGTTATCCTATCAATACATTTAGTGGGCATGTGAGAAAAACTATAAATTTTAAATATATTTAGAAAAAAATTACACATAACCAAACTGTATTATACTTTCTC
The DNA here is from genome assembly GCF_007655135.1 of Punica granatum. Lineage (NCBI taxonomy): Eukaryota > Viridiplantae > Streptophyta > Magnoliopsida > Myrtales > Lythraceae > Punica > Punica granatum. The sequence goes on along the minus strand of NC_045134.1, from coordinate 17,563,464 downwards.
CAAGGCATAAGTTATATATTTATATAAGTAACTCAATTTTTGAAGAACGATTTACGCTATTGCATGGAATCTTAATTCAGGTGAACTTGATAATACATTATATTCTATGTCGGCTCTGATGGAAATTTATCAGTTGAGTCGTTCATTTTTCGGTAGAAACAATTGAATCATACTTAAAAAAGCGAATTTAAATTAGAATTAACAAATTAATTATAAGAAGTAGGTTACCGTGCCATGTAAATATTTTTCCCTATAGATTGGACTGCCCGAACCAAGTTTGCACTGATATTGGCAAAAGATGCTCACCACGCGCATATGAGCACCAAAAGCAACTTAATTGAGATATCTATGCAATAAAAATAATTCCAATTTTAATACACATAATATTACTATTTCCCTAAATTTTAATTAAATTCATGATTCTTTTTATCAAATGATGGCGTCAGTGGTAAAATTTAAATCGAACTGATATTGATGGTAAAATAATATTATGAGGCCATGTAATGCAAACAATTAGTGGAGTTTATCATTCATAATCAATTTATAAGTGTCAAGAGGTGGAAATTAATATCTTTGTTTACTATTAAAGTAATAGTAATTAAAGTAATAAATTTGTTACTTGTAATTTATTTCCCTCCTCATATATGCATATATCTTTCCACAAAGATATATTGACCACAAGACATATATGCATGGCATTAGATTATACTTTATTTATTTGATATCACCGTTCTACCTCTATATATTAAGAAGAAATCTAATCTAATATTCATATATAGATGTATGTATATATATGCAGGTAACTTCACTATTGATTGTGCTACTTGTGTTCAAATCTCATATATTAAGCTTCATGAATTTGAATAATTTTAGCTAAATGACTCAATTACTTCCGCGATAGATTACTAAATAAAACTCTCATAAGTTTAGATGTAATTTAAAAAATTATTCAATAATTTTATATTTATATAATTATAAATATTCTTAATCTTTCAAAAAATTATGAATTTTTAGTAACTATTGAAATAACAAAAATAGTTGTAATTTTAAGAATTTATTCAAACTGTTTAAATTTTTATAATTACAAATATTCGTAATATTTCTAAAATTATGAATGTATATTTGCTATTGAAATGAAAATACATGATTTGAATTCTTGTTAATACTGTTTTGAATACTTATTCATTTTCATAAATGCGTACTGACTGTAGTCACATGTGTTATTATTTAATTTTGATTCGTAGAATTATAAATAATAGTAACAATCGTAAATAAATGACTTGAATTAGGGGTCTCTTCATTTTCAAATTTGCTATTATTAATTACAATAATGAGTATAGTTATTTAATTAATACTTATATAATTATAAATAATAGTAGTTTTCATAATTAAGTGATTCGAACTAGTAATTTCTTTGTAATATATAAAAATTGCAACATTATTTGGCAAACGTTTTCCATTTAAACACAGCCATATATTTCATTTTCAAATTTGTAAATACATCTATTGGTAAGAATTTCATATTTATGAGAACTATATATGAGCCCATGTCCTTTGCCTTAGCGCAACGGTCGAAATATCCCTATATAAATGTCAACCTTTGCATTAGATTTTTAGTGTCACATCTTCGTGGAGCATTGAGAGACAGAGCAAAGGCAGAACAATGGCTTCATGGAAGAAGGGCGTCTTCGTTGGACTTTTGTGTGCTTTTGGCTTTTCAGTGCAGGTAATTAATTAATTATCATCTCTAGATCTAGTTTCTGTTAGCGTCAATATCATAGAAAAATTCGCACGTGTATGCTAAACCAATGTCATCGTTTCAATATAACTCCAAACTTGTGGCTACAATATGCAAATTATGGACGTCTGTCGTTTGATGTTTCTTAAAAAGCATGAAGCCTAGTATGTTTTTATTTAGATATATCTAACTTTTGTTTTCAAATTCATCTTAGTGACAGCTGCAATGGAGATCAAGGATGGGCAGGTTCCCCTCCAGTATGCAGGACCGTGCTCGAAGTTTAATGATTGTGCTAAACACTGTTATTATATGTTCAATCTTAATGGAAAATGCTTAACCATTTCGGGTGGAACTGGAAGTGGCTGTTATTGCTTCTAGCCTAATTAGGTCCCGGTGGCAATTGTTGTGTGCCACGGTTTACACTTATATTGCTTACAGCCATAATAAAATATTTTTTTCTGCTTATGTCGATCGATTTCAACTACTTTGTCCTAGCTAGAATCTTCTTGTTTTTTGACCGAATTGAAAATAAAAATGCTTGTCTGAGTGGGCTATTAAAACTTATGAGAGTAACAAACAACGCACTTCAAGCAAAAAAATTTGTATTTAAAACCGAATTTTATTCGGTCCTCGCTTCTGTCAAGTATATATCAGTTATTTTACGTATATGTTTCGAAATTCGATCACTGTTTGCACAAACTATCTGTTTGCCATGCAATATGAAGGAATACAATAATATATCATTTGTTTTTAATTCTTTTGCTTAATAAATCCATAAAAAACAACGTTATCCTCGACAAAGTTAGGGTAAATCCCTCCACTGGTGCAAAACCTTTTTATCGACTTGCACGATTTGTACAATAACTATTTTTTTGTTGCAATTGAACGGAAAAATTCCAAATTTTTCAATCAAGTAAATTCTGTCAACTCCGTACTAGTGCCGTCACCGAGATACAAGCTAACGCAGAACAAATTTAATTGGGGCTCCAAATTTTATTTTATTTTTTATGTACTTTTAAATAATTAAAGCAACTGACATTGAAAATTCCATCCCTAAAGCCATCTCACCTTTCACTCCTAAATCCTTCCGTATAAAGATAAATTTAGTAATGGAATATTCCATCCCTATTTTTTAAATTAGAGACGGAATACCATTCCATGTTATATCACTATTATTCTATTTAAATAATGAATGGGATTGGAATATAAAATTTCTTCCTAATTCGGTCAATGCGCCGAGAAAGATTATGGAATAGAATTTTGTCCTAAATGTTTGAGATCGAAATTTTTATCCCAAAATCTATCTCATATCTGATAGACAGATTTTGGACGGAAGTTCCCATCCCAGGTACTAACGACAAAAATTGCCACCCCGCAATCCGTTCCCTATATTTTTTTTTCTAGATAAATAATTGCCTAAAATAAACTTATGAAATTTTCGCGATAATTCTGTCCATAATAAAGTTCATATTTACGGACATAATGACTATATATGTAACATGAAAATTGAGGCGGACCGTGTCAATTCTCCATCCTAGATGTTTCTTTTTGTTTATATATTCATAATGCTTCTGGCCATACCAATTTTGCCTGAGTTGGGACGGAACATTCTTCGTCCGTATAAATTGAAATTCTTGTACTTAGTCATGACAATATTGATTAAATGATTTCACCAAAAAGATTGAATTTAAACAATATTTAGGACCGGCTCCATGCATGACCAATAAGGATTGGATCTATAGCCTTGGGTGATTTTGAAATATCCATGTTGTAATTTTAATTTTTCTTTCGATAGTGCTGAAATTTTAGTATTAAATCTCATCAATTAAATTAGATGTAGTTTTCCTTCTGTCAGCACCTAATTTCGGTCCATCGACTCCGAGGGGGGCAAAATTGTCATTTCCCAATTTATCACCTTTTCTTAAAAAAAAAGAAAAAAAAAAGAAAAGAAAAGAGTCGGGCAGGGCCGGGCAGGCCGGGCAGCGTTGACCGGCTGCCCGTGACCCGCCGGCCCTAATTTAAAAAAAAAAAAAAGATTCGGGCAGGCCGGGCAGCGCTCGCCGGCTGCCCGCGATCCCCGACCTGCCCAGAACAGGAAATAGCGAATTTCCGCGATTTCCTCCCCAAATTGGTCGAAATCTCAACCAAAAATTGCAATTAAAGGGGGGAAAATCGAATTCGGCAGGGACGGAACGGGACCCAGTGAAAGAAATCGCGAAATTCCTCTCGGATTGGGAGAATTTTGCAAATCGGAGCTCGATTGGAACCGTGCCGGAAAACCGTGAAATCTCCGTAATCCCGACCGTTCCAGCCACCGGTGAAGCCCAGATCGGAACCGGCGTCCCTCAGGCGGCGCTCAGAGCACTCACCCGCTCCCCTTCGCGCCGTCGTTGCGTCGCCCAACGGCCGGAACCGCCGCTCTCAGCCTCTCGGCGCCGCCCGCGTTACCGTCCGACGAATCCGCCATTAACGAGCTTCGGCCCATTGCGTTTCCATCGCAGGTCCAGCCCAGCCAGCCCAGCCCGTCAGCCGCGGCCCATTCCCCTTTCTTTGTAGGCTCGGCCCATTCAGGCCCAACGCTTTCCAGTCCAGCCCAGCTTCTCTTCCGGGCAGTTTCTCCTTCGGGCGGGCGCTCCGATCCGATCCGATCCGACCCGATTGTTCAGCGATTTTTTTTTAATTTTTTTTATTTACAGAGAAGCCCCTCAACTTTCCGGATTAGGTAAATCCTCGACTTAGTGGCATGATTAGGACTCATTTCTTGAATATTATTGTTTGCTTGATGGATATAATGTGAATTGAGTGTTCTTGGGTCGCGTGGGTGATCGGATTTGTCCCGAACTCGATTTTACGAACTTTCCAATTTGTTACATTTCTTTCCAGAGGACTCATTTTATTTTTTTTTAGATCTGCCCCAAACCCTAAAATTTATTTTCAACCAAGTCCCGGTCATTTTATTATTTCCCAATCAGTCCTTGGATTTTTCAGAATTTCTCAAGCGTCCCAAAAGACTTTCCAGGTTGTTTCAGTTTAGTCCCTGGGCCATTTTTCACCCTTTTCAGATCTGCCCCCGAACCCTAAAATTTATTTTCAATCAAGTCCCAGTCATTTTACTATTTCCCAATCAGTTCTGGAATTCCCAGAATTTCTCAAGCATCCCAAAGAACTTTCCGAGTTGTTTCAGTTTAGTCCTGGGGCCATTTTTTTTATTTTTCAGATTAGTCCCGATTTTCAAATTCATTTCAAATAAGCCCTAGGACACTTTCAGTAATTTTTTACACACTCCTCATTTTTAGAATTTTCAAATCAGTCCCCAATCTTTTAGAATTTTCAGATCAGTCCCCAATTTTCTTAGAATTTTCAAATCAGTCCCTGCTCTTTTAAAATCATTCAATTCAGCCCCCTGACATTTTCTAAAATATCCGGCCCTTTTCTACTTAGATCACCCACCGACAATGCATGTGCCCCATTTAAATATTTCATTTTTGTAATTATGTGACTATGTCGGAAATTAGAGTTTATCAGGCGATCTATTATTGATCGTTTCGACGGCTTGAAACCCAAAAAATAAAATAAAGCATTCAGCAGATTTTAATTAAACTTAATGATTTCACCAATCGGGTAAACGGGACGTTCATTTGACTAATTAATTCACTCGACCTTAATAATTTTGCACGAATTGGTAATTAATCGGAAATACGCGTCGATAAATTGCAAATACGTGTTGACGCCTTCTTTTCAAAATTCGCAAATTTCATACTAAAATCTGAGACTCGTGATCCGATGAGGCATTGACGTCTGGAAAGAACTTGCATGTTTTGACTCGAGACCTCCTAATTTTAGGTAACTCAAATCGGGGTGTGGAAGTTTTTTTTAGATCACTTCCGGATAGATTGACCGTTTCTTTGACTTTTTTGGGGTTCTCGCATAACCCTAGAAGAATCAGGGAATCAGTCAGTGCCGGTCACAGGCCGAGGTGGCCCGCATTGCGTAGTCTCTCTCTTTTCAAAAATAAATTTTCTATACAAAGGCAAAAAGGCGTATTTACAATTTATTGTTATCTCTGCATGATCTTGGGTAGTTAGATCGGGAATAACGGTTTAAGATACCAACATTCGACTTAATCGCATACTCGGCCTAATAGAAAACATAATGGGGATAGCAGGCTAGGCACTAGGTTGTAGGATTCTCGTGTCAAAATCCACATTCTATAATAACCTATCATAATCAAAGTGTCACGATACATAACAATTTAAAATCAACCCACACATTCGAGACTTGATCACGGACACATACAGTCTGTCAGGTTCGGTAAATGATGCTGAATGCTACATGCCATTCCCCTCTTGCCTTTTGCTTGTTTTAGGGTAGGATTTGTATGCCAAGATACCTCGGTTAATAATCAATTAATCCACGTAAATTTGGTGATAACAAAACCCCATTGATTGTTTATTTGAGCTTGCTTGTTACATCTTTTGCACTTGATTGTTATGCGGATCGAGCCCGATCCTTTAGGACTCGATTCACACTGGGTCCAACGCCCATAACCGTCGATCACGGGGTCCAATACCCCCATACACTGAGTGCGCATTTAATTTAATTTCCGGTCTTTTCCAAACTATACGGTGAGTATGAGTGAAATCATGGCCAAATGCGAACCGACCGGGATTTAGTCATTATAGCTTGTCTTTATTTATTTGAGAGAACAATGTAAGGTTTTATATTATACATATATTCATGTAAAATCCCGGTCGGAGAGTAGATGGTCAGAGTGTTTCTTTGAATTTACGGTGTCAAAACACGTAAGATGAGTGAAACTTAATCATGCGGTAAATAAATAAAATGGCAAGCCTAGCAAGTTAGAGTACCGAAAGGGCGTGTGGGATATAGGCCCACACGTAATAGAACCCCCGAATTCGGAATTTCCGGTTCCGTACAGACCATTGCCTTAACATACTAGGTGTATCCCATACCCCTAGACCCGGGTAACTTGCCGGCCCTCGACCTTCGGATCGTAAAATGGCAAGTGGCGACTCCTTCTCACGTGCGTCCGTCGCGCGTCCCCGGGAAGGTGGACACTCCCAAGCCGCGTTGCATTTAGGCGCGGGCATGCGGGCCCCGACGAGACGAAATTCGGGTGCGCACAGCTTGGCGACTCCACTGGGGACACTTAGAGGGTTCGGGCTCGTTTCCGCTTGCTTTGTTTGCTTGTTTATTTATCGCTTTCCGCAATTTTTTGCTTATCTACTTTATGCATTTTTATTTCCCGCACACGCATTGCATATCATACTAGCTTCTAGGTACCTATGGGTCGCGTCCCACGACCGGTAATAGGAGCATAGGTTAGATAGGGGTTCGAAGTAGGGGTACGGCGCGCAGTTCGACTGTCGCTTAGGCCTTGAAAAGAATCCCGCTCGATTTCAAGGAATTGACACCCTTGAGTCGGGGGCCCCCATCCCTAGGTAGTACGGTCCTTGTAGTGCCAAAACCATGCATACTGCAGAAGCTCCACGCCATATTCCAACCCGACTTCGGTAACAGTCCATCAAGTCGGCCTGCGCGCCATTTGAATCCTTTTCTGTTTTCGAGAGAGATGTATGTTGTATACATTAAGCCGTGGGCATCTATTTTCTGTACTCATGCATCATCTAATTTCAAAATTAGGCGTCATTTATATTAACTAGTCCTAAATCGGTTTTCCTTTCATCTTGGTAAGAGATGGCGCGCTCGGTCTCCTTTCCACACCTCGACAGGGTCACGCCACCACTTGAGGAAATCAGTCACATCTGGGCTCATCTACATCAGGTCAACCGCGATTACATCAGTACCTTTGTTGGGGATATACCAATGCTATCTATGTGCCGAGTGGATTGGAACTTCTTGGGAGCAGCGGTGACATTTTAGGACCCAGTCCACGCCGTTTTCAACATCCAATGTACCGAGCTCACACCTACCATCGAGGAATATCGCACTCTCGTCGGAAGAATTGCAGCCACCCGCAGCATTGTGGAACCTAACTTCCACACCACCCGACTTGTTTTGGTATCGCATCTACTTGGGGTGCATAGGTCTCAGCTACAAGCCGAACTTGCATATTCCGGTGGCACAGAGATAGTCACCGCGAAACTACTCTGTTTTATTGAAATACGAACGCGCGAGGTTCAAGGGGATCTTTTACAAAAGAATTTTTGTCATGCAATCTTATTATTAATTTTCGGGACTCTATTATTCCCTCGCTCGGCCGGTCACATTGACGCAGCCTTAGCTAGCGTTGTCCTCCAAGTGGTTGGAGGCCGCGAATACGAGGTGGCCTTGTTGGCCGAGACCATACGGTCCCTTGATCGCGTTACAAGAAAGACCGATCGAAGGTTGAGAGGGTCCCCAATCCTTTTGCAAATTTGGCTCCAAAGCCATGCAAACCCCTTTGGCCTTGTTCGCCCGGTTATGTTTTTCACACGTCCGGAGTCTATCATTTCGCGGTTACTACCTCTGTTGCGTGTGGAGGAAAGCAAGGTCTCCGAGTGGATCAAAATTTTTCGCGAAATATCACCAAAAGGCTTTAAATGGCGCGCCGCGTGGATGCCACCCGGACCCATGGCCCTTAGGTGTCCTGATTTTTATGGAGTCCCACTCATGAGTCATGCGGGGTCTACCACTTATTTTCCGGCGCGAGTAGTGAGGCAGCTCGGTGGCTTACAGACGGTCCCCGAGGATACGGCGCGAACTAGATTTAAACATACTTGGCGGGAGGATCAGACACCCGTAGATCGCCAAAGTAACGTCAAACAGATCCTGGATGCGTGGCGAACTGTGATTGCCGAGCGTCCATACTTCCCCGAGCATCCGACCCTTGATGAGTGGGATTTCCAGGCTACAGAAGAATACATCATTCGCTTCTACCGATGGGATCCAGCAGCACACGAGGATCTCGTCAACTCTCCGCGAGTCGGAGATGGCGGGTCACCCGGCGCAACTCCCATTCCAAATATGGCCATCCAAGCCGAGCTCACTCATCTCAGAGCCGAAAGAGATCGTCTTCGTCAAGAAGTCGCAGAGAAGGACGAGCAACTTGTTGATCAGCGCCAACTACAGAGAGAGCTCGCCCAGGCCCGCGCCCAACTGCAGAGGCGTGATCAGGAGTTGGCGCAAACGAACGCTGCTTTGGAAAGGTCCAGGAAGAGAGCCCGTGGAGGTCCACGCACATCCTAGGATAGACACCTCTACCAGGCCCTCACCTGGATCCGGTCCTTTCCATGGCGACGGTCGCTTGCACCTCGGGCACGTTAGAAGACCGATTTAGGACTATTTTTTGAAAATTTGTATTGCACTTTGAACCATTCGGAGTTAATACGAATGACGGCATTAGTTTTGGAAAACTCACGCATCGCATGCAACGTAATCATTTACTGTTTTGTATACTAGCAAACATCTCACCATATAAGTGAGTGAAGACCTTCTTCGCAGAGAGTATCATCGCGTGATCAGATGCACATCTCTTCGCAAGACCCGGTGCATCTACTAACGGCTAAGCGCGCCTCACACATGTCCAAGCATGTTCACATCAACTCATACACGCATGCTCAACGCATCAATGCATGTCTCTTGGTGTGCTCGCACGACGCCTACCAGGCCAGTTCGCTTCCCTACACTCTTACATTGAAATCTTGAACAGTTTATCCTCTTTCATTGTTTTCTTTTCCCATTGCAGGAAATTCTCAACAAGAAGACAACCTGAATATTGAGCGACCACACTTGATACAACAAACGTCTCTCATCCAGCTCCTTGGGATTTCAATACTAAGTCCCCATCCTTGCTCCACAAAGCAAGACTGCAAGAAAAATCAGAGTCACCGCTTTGCAGTGCCCTGCACTGTTCCTCAGCATTGACATTTCCTTTCGCATCTCTTGCACTTTCTTATCGAGCACGCATTTACTGCATTGGGTTCCGGCCCTACATCGGGCTTTGGCCCTGCATCGAGCTCCGACCTCGCATTTACTGCAGCGGGCTTCGGCCCTGCATCGGGTTCCGACCCCGCTTTTTGCTGCATCGGGCTTTTGGGTTTTGACCCCGTATCGGGCTTCGACCCCACTTTTGGGCTTCGGCCCCTCATCGGGCTTCGGCCCCATATCGGGCCTCGGTCTTGCATTTACTGCTTTTGGGCCCCGGCCCAGCATTTACTGCTTTTGGGTTCCGGCCCAGCACTTATTACATTTACGTTTTGACACCTCGCATCTACTGCTTTCAGGCTCATCTGAAATCCAAATCGACTAGGATTCAAATTCACCCAAGCGATACTTCGAGGAGCAAGTCTAATCCTTTCGCTGCAAAGACCGGAAGTGACAGCTCCACAAGCAGAGCATGACCCAACTCCCGATCGTAGGAGATACCAGCACGATCATGCCTTTGATCAAAGAATGGATCTCATTCACCTCTGTTGTGGTCGCCGATTGAATACGGGGGCAACATCCGCAGTCTTCTTTAAACTCTCTTCTACTTTAAGTTAAATACATTCCCACAAATGGGCTCTCGACATGAACAAATCCCTCAATGGAGCATTAAGACAGTTTTTGCGACGCCCTATTAGTGCTGTTGGGCCTGTTCGACTCGCCTGTCCTCATGGGACTCGACTCCTCGAGCCTTCCTTAGGACGACTGCGCATGCTTACTCGCAACTAGGGAAAATATGCTCATGTGACTTTAGTCACGGTCTAACCACTCCAGAGTAGTGATGACTAGATTCCCAGAAACAAATGTCACCTACACGTGGCACCCCATGGGTCGCGCACGGGACAAAAAGGGATTTTCCTATGGGACCACCTCATATTTCTTACCACATATTCCCCGCATAATCGCCTAATGCATTGTCTTCTTTGTCATCCTTCACAGGGGCACATTGACCACAGGCGAAGAGTGATGCACGAGTTCACGCTTCCTTGAGAACTTGTCTCGGACCCTTTCCTTATACTTTGACGAGGGAGGTGTCCGACGATGAGGTACCCCCCCTATAAAGTTGAAAACAAGGACAATCGAGCGAATCACTTAGCATTGATGCAACCGTCTTCCTCGAATATCCAGTGGCTTCAACAGCATGCACCCTCCAAGAGGCACGCACTGTAAAGAACAACAAGAGATGATCGGAGACATCACACCAGGCGCCTACCATGGGCCACTTCAACAAATGAAGATTGGGGCATCCCCGTTCAACATTCGCGCCGAGACAACCTCGGTTCCCTATTCCACATGGGGCAATTTGACATTTTCTTTTCCTAGGCAACAGGGGAAATTCACATGTAATGCTTGCAAGGGCAAATGACACGGAGTTCGACTTCCGAATGCGCGAGAGTCAAACTTCCAAGAAAGCCGGTCCTCACAAAATAGGGCTAGTAACACACAACAAGTCTCCACGAGGTGAAGCACATCAAAGCGGCCTCGGCAATGCAAAATCGTGGAGTTTCAAACAAAGACATGGGGCACAAAACAAACCCAACTACAAGAGAAAAACAGAGCGGAAAGAAGCGAAAAAATCCGCCAATGAAGAGAGAAAGAAAAGACGCGGGAAAAACCCGCCAATGAACAAAACAAGGCACCCCCGAGATTTAAAACTCTGGCAACGCCAATTGGAAGATGAAATCAACAAACCCCGAAAAAAGGGGAGCAGCAGATGCAACTCTCGATGGAGACAGAACGCAACGCACTCAGAGGTCGAATCCTTCGAACCCTTCGCCCTTGCAAACTCGAGAGACAAAAGAATCGAGCCCGCTAGGTCGAAAACCCCTCGGGGCAACCTAGGCAAAAGTTAGGGCAAGAGAGAGGCACGACTGAAAATCCAGAGGCGGGCAGTCGTGGCAAAAGGAGAGCTCTTCCCCTTTAGGTTGAGAGGTGCGGTCCCGAGGTGGGTGACCGTAGCAAAAGGAGAGTAAAACGAGGGATAAAATTGACCCCCTAGTCTCTCATACATCGTGCGGACTAGGGATCCTCAACGGAAGTGGCCAGATTATCTACTCCAACATGATCCTCGATCAGCCCTCCAACACAGCTCAACCGTCCAGCGTGGATTCCTCCTCAAGCACAGTGGGCAAACCGAGCATGCTATCCAAGCAGTTTGATACAGCCTACACAACAGAAGAATATAGGAAAAAGGGTACATCTCGCGACAGGCGTGAACTCGTGTATCCTTTTAGCCTGGGGCAACGCGTTTCCCTCAAGCTTTCTCTTTTCTGTTTGTCTTTGCATAACTCTAGAATGGGTCACAGCCACCTTTCAACAGGCTACCACAAAGCCGAAATCCCAGACATTCCTTTCTGAGGTCTAGTCATAGCATTCTGGAAATGGTCAGACCGAGTCTGATCAAATCTAGGCAAAAATCCCCACGCGGGTCACAAGCGCAGCTACCCTACGGTACCTTGATGAGAAGGGTCCTGAGCCGACGGGCGCGTCGAATAATCGACAGAGCCGCTAGGGTATCATTAAGAATGTCTCAATATGCTCGTACATGGCCAACAAGAGCCTTGGAGGCCTCGCATTGAGGCCTTCGAAAGTGGGATCTCATTCGCATCGCCAAAGCAAGAACTCTCTACGGGTTGCCCAGGCGACCCGAAACTGAAGAACATGCGTCGCGAACACATCCTTTTACCTGTACTTATACATTGTTAGTAACCCCATGACTTACTGATAATGCCAGGATCACAGGTACAGCAAACGTAAGAACTACGGCAGACTCTGATCCCCGGTCCAAGAGGGTACATAAGCGCTCTCAGAGCTCGAGTCCCGCATCGCAAGACGCCGGTTCATAGCAAATGAACAACCGCCCAACCGGCGAACGAGCAACCGCCCCAGGCGGGCAACGAGCAACCGTCTCGTAAGCAAAAGTCACAATGGCGAGACCGGGGCATTCCCAGCAAGCAATCACTTCAGCGGCGAGACCAGCTGCCAGCAAGAGTAACAAACAATCAATCCAACAGCAGGGTCGGCTTCTGACAAATCAGACGCACAACTGCCCGAGGGGCAAAGCGGGCCTCCAGCAAAGCACAACCACCCCGGCGGCAATACAAGCCACGTCTACCACTACACCATTCCAACAAAGCCACGACCCAATGCCAAGCGCCCATTTTCGGCGCCCCGCGCCATTCCCTAACACTAGTCGTTGCTTCTACATTCCTTGCATTTTCGCATCATGCCCATCTTTACTGCCTTCCGGACTTCTCGTCCGTATCTTTACTGCATTTTGGACTTTGTGTCCACATTCATTGCATTTCGGACTTCGTGTCCTCATCTACTGCATTTCGGACTTCGCGTCCAGGACTTCGTGTCCATCTTTACCGCTTTTCGGACTTCGCGTCCAGGACTTCGTGTCCATCTTTACTGCTTTTCGGACTTCGCGTCCAGGACTTCGTGTCCATCTTTACTGCTTTTCGGACTTCGCATCCAGGACTTCGTGTCCACATTTACTGCTTTTCGGACTTCGTGTCCATCTTTACTGCTTTTCGGACTTCGCGTCCAGGACTTCGTGTCCACATTTACTGCTTTTCGGACTTCGCGTCCAGGACTTCGTGTCCATCTTTACTGCTTTTCGGATTTCGCGTCCAGGACTTCGTGTCCATCTTTACTGCTTTTCGGACTTCGCGTCCAAGACTTCGTGTCCATCTTTACTGCTTTTCGGACTTCGCGTCCACATTTATCGCTTTTCGGACTTCGCGTCCAGGACTTCGCGTCCACATTTATCGCTTTTCGGACTTCGCGTCTAGGACTTCGTGTCCACATTTACTGCTTTTCGGACTTCGCGTCTAGGACTTCGTGTCCACATTTACTGCTTTTCGGACTTCGCGTCCAGGACTTCGCGTCCATCTTTACTGCTTTTCGGACTTCGCGTCCACATTTATCGCTTTTCGGACTTCGCGTCCAGGACTTCGTGTCCACATTTACTGCTTTTCGGACTTCGCGTCCAGGACTTCGTGTCCATCTTTGCCGCTTTTCGGACTTCGCGTCCAGGACTTCGTGTCCATCTTTACCGCTTTCCGGACTTCGTGTCCGCATTCATTGCATTTTAGACTTCGCGTCCGCATCTATTGCATTTTGGACTTCGTGTCTACATTTATTGCATTCCGGACTTCGTGTCCGTGTCTACTGCATTCCGGACTTCTTGTCCTCATTTACTGCTTTCCGGACTTCGTGTCCGCATTCATTGCATTTTGGACTTCGCGTCCGCATCTATTGCATTTTGGACTTCGTGTCCACATTCATTGCATTCCGGACTTCGTGTCCGAGTCTACTGCAATCCAGACTTCGTGTCTTCATTTACTGATTTCCGGACTTCGTGCCCGCATTCACTGCATTTTGGACTTCGCGTCCGCATCTATTGCATTTTGGACTTCGTGTCCCCATTCATTGCATTCCGGACTTCGTGTCCGAGTCTACTGCATTCCGGACTTCGTGTCATCATTTACTGCTTTCCGGACTTCATGTCCGCATTCACTGCATTTTGGACTTCGCGTCCGCATCTATTGCATTTTGGACTTCGTGTCCACATTCATTGCATTCCAGATTTCGTGTCCACATTCATTGCATTCCGGATTTCGTGTCCTTATTTACTACTTTTTGGACTTCGTGTCTCACTTAATGTCTTTCAAGTATGCGTCCACAGTTACTAATTTATGGTTTTTTACTATTTTTGCAACAGACCCACATATTAGCAAAAAAGAGGAGAATTGCCAAACGGTTGCCAGGACCAAATGAGGTGCTTCTAATAGTATTTGGCTGCATCCTCTATCCGAGCACGCAACCAAATAGGGGCAAGCTGTCAGCACCTAATTTCGGTCCATCGGCTCCAAGGGGGGCAAAATTGTCATTTCCCAATTTATCACCTTTTCTTAAAAAAAAAAAAGAAAAGAAAAGAGTCGGGCAGGGCCGGGCAGGCCGGGCAGCGTTGACCGGCTGCCCGTGACCCGCTGGCCCTAATTTAAAAAAAAAAAAAGATTCGGGCAGGCCGGGCAGGGGCCGGGCAGCGCTCGCCGGCTGCCCGCGATCCCCGACCTGCCCAGAACAGGAAATTGCGAATTTCCGCGATTTCCTCCCCAAATTGGTCGAAATCTCAACCAAAAATTGCAATTAAAGGGGGGGAAATCGAATTCGGCAGGGACGGAACGGGACCCAGTGAAAGAAATCGCGAAATTCCTCTCGGATTGGGAGAATTTTGCAAATCGGAGCTCGATTGGAACCGTGCCGGAAAACCGTGAAATCTCCGCAATCCCGACCGTTCCAGCCACCGGTGAAGCCCAGATCGAAACCGGCGTCCCTCAGGCGGCGCTCAGAACACTCACCCGCTCCCCTTCGCGCCGTCGTTGCGTCGCCCAACGGCCGGAACCGCCACTCTCAGCCTCTCGGCGCCGCCCGCGTTACCGTCCGACGAATCCGCCATTAACGGGCTTCGGCCCATTGCGTTTCCATCGCAGGTCCAGCCCAGCCAGCCCAGCCCGTCAGCTGCGGCCCGTTCCCCTTTCTTTGCAGGCTCGGCCCATTTAGGCCCAACGCTTTCCAGTCCAGCCCAGCTTCTCTTCCGGGCGGTTTCTCCTTCGGGCGGGCGCTTCGATCCGACCCGATTGTCCGGCGATTTTTTTTTAATTTACAGAGAAGCCCCTCAACTTTCCGGATTAGGTAAATCCTCGACTTAGTGGCATGATTAGGACTCATTTCTTGAATATTATTGTTTGCTTGATGGATATAATGTGAATTGAGTGTTCTTGGGTCGCGTGGGTGATCAGATTTGTCCCGAACTCGATTTTACGAACTTTCCATTTTGTTACATTTCTGTCCAGAGGACTCATTTTATTTTTTTTCAGATCTGCCCCGAACCCTAAAATTTATTTTCAACCAAGTCCCGGTCATTTTATTATTTCCCAATCAGTCCTTGGATTTTTCAGAATTTCTCAAGCGTCCCAAAAGACTTTCCAGGTTGTTTCAGTTTAGTCCCTGGGCCATTTTTCACCCTTTTCAGATCTGCCCCCGAACCCTAAAATTTATTTTCAATCAAGTCCCAGTCATTTTACTATTTCCCAATCAGTCCTGGAATTCCCAGAATTTCTCAAGCATCCCAAAGAACTTTTCGAGTTGTTTCAGTTTAGTCCTGGGGCCATTTTTTTTATTTTTCAGATCAGTCCCGATTTTCAAATTCATTTCAAATAAGCCCTAGGACACTTTCAGTAATTTTTTACACACTCCCCATTTTTAGAATTTTCAAATCAGTCCCCAATCTTTTAGAATTTTCAGATCAGCCCCCAATTTTCTTAGAATTTTCAAATCAGTCCCTGCTCTTTTAAAATCATTCAATTTAGCCCCCTGGACATTTTCTAAAATATCCGGCCCTTTTCTACTTAGATCACCCACCGACAATGCATGTGCCCCATTTAAATATTTCATTTTTGTAATTATGTGACTATGTCGGAAATTAGAGTTTATCAGGCGATCTATTATTGATCGTTTCGACGGCTTGAAACCCAAAAAATAAAATAAAGCATTCAGCATATTTTAATTAAACTTAATGATTTCACCAATCGGGTAAACGGGACGTTCATTTGACTAATTAATTCACTCGACCTTAATAATTTTGCACGAATTGGTAATTAATCGGAAATACGCGTCGATAAATTGCAAATACGTGTTGACGCCTTCTTTTCAAAATTCGCAAATTTCATACTAAAATCTGAGACTCGTGATCCGATGTGGCATGGACGTCTGGAAAGAACTTGCATGTTTTGACTCGAGACCTCCTAATTTTAGGTAACTCAAATCGGGGTGTGGAAGTTTTTTTTAGATCACTTCCGGATAGATTGACCGTTTCTTTGACTTTTTTGGGGTTCTCGCATAACCCTAGAAGAATCAGGGAATCAGTCAGTGCCGGTCACAGGCCGAGGTGGCCCGCATTGCGTAGTCTCTCTCTTTTCAAAAATAAATTTTCTATACAAAGGCAAAAAGGCGTATTTACAATTTATTGTTATCTCTGCATGATCTTGGGTAGTTAGATCGGGAATAACGGTTTAAGATACCAACATTCGACTTAATCGCATACTCGGCCTAATAGAAAACATAATGGGGATAGCGGGCTAGGCACTAGGTTGTAGGATTCTCGTGTCAAAATCCACATTCTATAATAACCTATCATAATCAAAGTGTCACGATACATAACAATTTAAAATCAACCCACACATTCGAGACTTGATCACGGACACATACAGTCTGTCAGGTCCGGTAAATGATGCTGAATGCTACATGCTATTCCCCTCTTGCCTTTTGCTTGTTTTAGGGTAGGATTTGTATGCCAAGATACCTCGGTTAATAATCAATTAATCCACGTAAATTTGGTGATAACAAAACCCCATTGATTGTTTATTTGAGCTTGCTTGTTACATCTTTTGCACTTGATTGTTATGCGGATCGAGCCCGATCCTTTAGGACTCGATTCACACTGGGTCCAACGCCCATAACCGTCGATCACGGGGTCCAATACCCCCATACACTGAGTGCGCATTTAATTTAATTTCCGGTCTTTTCCAAACTATACGGTGAGTATGAGTGAAATCATGGCCAAATGCGAACCGACCGGGATTTAGTCATTATAGCTTGTCTTTATTTATTTGAGAGAACAATGTAAGGTTTTATATTATACATATATTCATGTAAAATCC
The DNA here is from genome assembly GCF_007655135.1 of Punica granatum. Taxonomy (NCBI): domain Eukaryota; kingdom Viridiplantae; phylum Streptophyta; class Magnoliopsida; order Myrtales; family Lythraceae; genus Punica; species Punica granatum. The sequence goes on along the minus strand of NC_045134.1, from coordinate 17,546,049 downwards.
CGGTCGGAGAGTAGATGGTCAGAGTGTTTCTTTGAATTTACGGTGTCAAAACACGTAAGATGAGCGAAACTTAATCATGCGGTAAATAAATAAAAGGGCAAGCCTAGCAAGTTAGAGTACCGAAAGGGCGTGTGAGATATAGGCCCACACGTAATAGAACCCCCGAATTCGGAATTTCCGGTTCCGTACAGACCATTGCCTTAACATACTAGGTGTATCCCATACCCCTAGACCCGGGTAACTTGCCGGCCCTCGACCTTCGGATCGTAAAATGGCAAGTGGCGACTCCTTCTCACGTGCGTCCGTCGCGCGTCCCCGGGAAGGTGGATACTCCCAAGCAGCGTTGCATTTAGGCGCGCGCATGCGGGCCCCGACGAGACGAAATTCGGGTGCGCACACCTTCGGAGACTAACATATATACGTTTTCATTTAACCTGTAAGTATCTACTGGATGAAAGAGTCATTATGATGTACAACTTGCATGTAACTTTTCATATTACTGTATATGTTTGCTAGGATTTTATGCCCGTGCAATGCACTGATTGATAAACAAAAAATTTATGAAAAAGATTTGAACTTGTGAAGATAAAATAATAATAAAAATCAATAATAATTATGAATTATGTGGATTTGTGAGAAAAACTATAAATTTTAAATAGATTTAGAAAGAAAAGTACACATAACCAAACGGTATCATACTTTGTCTTAAGCATAAATTATATAAATAAAGGCAACTTAATTTTTGAAAATAGTTTCGAAAATATGAAAAATATTAAAACTAATTTCTAAAATATAAATAAATAAATAAAAACCTAGAAAATTCCTTTTACAAAATATATGCTAATATATACTTGTTTTGATGTTAATATTTATGTGATGGGATCTATTAATTTTAATTTTACGCAATTCAAGATTATTAAATAATATCTATACATTTAATAAATTTCTCATTTATTTCAAGTGCATTATGTCATATAAATTATAAATATTAAAGAAATCAAGAAATCAAATTTTAAAATAATTTTTTTTAAAAATTCGAGATTATTAAATAATATCTATACATATAATAAAATCTTCTCATGTTATAAAAATTAAAGAAATCAAGAAATATGATGAGATGTTTTTTTTTAAAATTTTTTTTAACCCTCATAGATATTACTAACTATTTATTTTATTTTATTTATTTAAAATTAAATTAAGAACATATTTCTAATTAGAAATGGTCACCAATCCATTCAAAAGGAAGTACTATTAATATATATTTTTTTCTTTTTCTAATAATGTTTTCTTATATATTCTATTGTTCGAGTATTATGTTTTTTAACCTTATCGAAAAAGGTTTCACGTGCAACGCACGTGTAAATTTACTAGTATAATATAGAGTTCGACTAAATATTAAAAATTTATGCATTTTAACTCAAAATATTTACACAAAGTTATTATAGAACACAACTTCTATCCATGTAAGATATCAATTTTAGCCAATAAAAAGAATCAGATTAAAAAGATGAAATATAATTTACAGAATAAATTTATTATTTATCTTTAAAGTAAAATGAGACCTACGCTCGCATTACATGACTAATTGGAATTTAATTGGGGTGCCAAATTTTATTTGATTTTTTGATATGCTTTTATCTAATGAAAGCGACAGGGACTGAAAATTATTCCCCAAAACCCTTCGCTTTCACCCCTGAAGCCTTCCGTATAAAGATAAATTTAGTAATAAATCTCCCTATTTTTAAAATTAGAGCGGAATACTATTCCATGTTATATTATCATTTTATTTAAATAATGAAAGGGATAGGGATATAAAATTTCTTCTAATTCGGTAATACGCTGAAATAAATTTAACATAATTTTGTCCTAAATGCTTGAGACGGAAATTTTCGTCCCAAAATTTTAAATTTGATATTACAAATTTCGGATGGAAATATCTAACTGCTAACGATAGAAAATTATATCTATCATTTTATTTAAATAATGAAAGTAATATAAAATTTCTTCTAATTCGGTATACGCTAGAAAGATTTTGAACATACTGTTTTGAATACTTATTCATTTTCATAAATGCGTACTGACTGTAGTCACATGTGTTATTATTTAATTTTGATTCGTAGAATTATAAATAATAGTAACAATCGTAAATAAATGACTTGAATTAGGGGTCTCTTCATTTTCAAATTTGCTATTATTAATTACAATAATGAGTATAGTTATTTAATTAATACTTATATAATTATAAATAATAGTAGTTTTCATAATTAAGTGATTCGAACTAGTAATTTCTTTGTAATATATAAAAATTGCAACATTATTTGGCAAACGTTTTCCATTTAAACACAGCCATATATTTCATTTTCAAATTTGTAAATACATCTATTGGTAAGAATTTCATATTTATGAGAACTATATATGAGCCCATGTCCTTTGCCTTAGCGCAACGGTCGAAATATCCCTATATAAATGTCAACCTTTGCATTAGATTTTTAGTGTCACATCTTCGTGGAGCATTGAGAGACAGAGCAAAGGCAGAACAATGGCTTCATGGAAGAAGGGCGTCTTCGTTGGACTTTTGTGTGCTTTTTGGCTTTTCAGTGCAGGTAATTAATTAATTATCATCTCTAGATCTAGTTTCTGTTAGCGTCAATATCATAGAAAAATTCGCACGTGTATGCTAAACCAATGTCATCGTTTCAATATAACTCCAAACTTGTGGCTACAATATGCAAATTATGGACGTCTGTCGTTTGATGTTTCTTAAAAAGCATGAAGCCTAGTATGTTTTTATTTAGATATATCTAACTTTTGTTTTCAAATTCATCTTAGTGACAGCTGCAATGGAGATCAAGGATGGGCAGGTTCCCCTCCAGTATGCAGGACCGTGCTCGAAGTTTAATGATTGTGCTAAACACTGTTATTATATGTTCAATCTTAATGGAAAATGCTTAACCATTTCGGGTGGAACTGGAAGTGGCTGTTATTGCTTCTAGCCTAATTAGGTCCCGGTGGCAATTGTTGTGTGCCACGGTTTACACTTATATTGCTTACAGCCATAATAAAATATTTTTTTCTGCTTATGTCGATCGATTTCAACTACTTTGTCCTAGCTAGAATCTTCTTGTTTTTTGACCGAATTGAAAATAAAAATGCTTGTCTGAGTGGGCTATTAAAACTTATGAGAGTAACAAACAACGCACTTCAAGCAAAAAAATTTGTATTTAAAACCGAATTTTATTCGGTCCTCGCTTCTGTCAAGTATATATCAGTTATTTTACGTATATGTTTCGAAATTCGATCACTGTTTGCACAAACTATCTGTTTGCCATGCAATATGAAGGAATACAATAATATATCATTTGTTTTAATTCTTTTGCTTAATAAATCCATAAAAAACAACGTTATCCTCGACAAAGTTAGGGTAAATCCCTCCACTGGTGCAAAACCTTTTTATCGACTTGCACGATTTGTACAATAACTATTTTTTTGTTGCAATTGAACGGAAAAATTCCAAATTTTTCAATCAAGTAAATTCTGTCAACTCCGTACTAGTGCCGTCACCGAGATACAAGCTAACGCAGAACAAATTTAATTGGGGCTCCAAATTTTATTTTATTTTTTATGTACTTTTAAATAATTAAAGCAACTGACATTGAAAATTCCATCCCTAAAGCCATCTCACCTTCACTCCTAAATCCTTCCGTATAAAGATAAATTTAGTAATGGAATATTCCATCCCTATTTTTTAAATTAGAGACGGAATACCATTCCATGTTATATCACTATTATTCTATTTAAATAATGAATGGGATTGGAATATAAAATTTCTTCCTAATTCGGTCAATGCGCCGAGAAAGATTATGGAATAGAATTTTGTCCTAAATGTTTGAGATCGAAATTTTTATCCCAAAATCTATCTCATATCTGATAGACAGATTTTGGACGGAAGTTCCCATCCCAGGTACTAACGACAAAAATTGCCACCCCGCAATCCGTTCCCTATATTTTTTTTCTAGATAAATAATTGCCTAAAATAAACTTATGAAATTTTCGCGATAATTCTGTCCATAATAAAGTTCATATTTACGGACATAATGACTATATATGTAACATGAAAATTGAGGCGGACCGTGTCAATTCTCCATCCTAGATGTTTCTTTTTGTTTATATATTCATAATGCTTCTGGCCATACCAATTTTGCCTGAGTTGGGACGGAACATTCTTCGTCCGTATAAATTGAAATTCTTGTACTTAGTCATGACAATATTGATTAAATGATTTCACAAAAAGATTGAATTTAAACAATATTTAGGACCGGCTCCATGCATGACCAATAAGGATTGGATCTATAGCCTTGGGTGATTTTGAAATATCCATGTTGTAATTTTAATTTTTCTTTCGATAGTGCTGAAATTTTAGTATTAAATCTCATCAATTAAATTAGATGCAGTTTTCCTTCGGAGACTAACATATATACGTTTTCATTTAACCTGTAAGTATCTGCTCGAAGAAAGAGTCATTATGATGTACAACTTGCATGTAACTTTTCATATTACTGTATATGTTTGCTAGGTTTTTATGCCCGTGCAATGCACTGATTGATAAACAAAAATTTATGAAAAAGATTTGAACTTGTGAAGATAAAATAATAATAAAAATCAATAATAATTATGAATTATGTGGATTTGGGGAAAAACTATAAATTTTAAATAGATTTAGAAAGAAAAGTACACATAACCAAACGGTATCATACTTTGTCTTAAGCATAAATTATATAAATAAAGGCAACTTAATTTTTGAAAATAGTTTCGAAAATATGAAAAATATTAAAACTAATTCTAAAATATAAATAAATAAATAAAAACCTAGAAAATTCCTTTTACAAAATATATGCTAATATATACTTGTTTTGATGTTAATATTTATGTGATGGGATCTATTAATTTAATTTTACGAAATTCAAGATTATTAAATAATATCTATACATTTAATAAAATTTCTCATTTATTTCAAGTGCATTATGTCATATAAATTATAAATATTAAAGAAATCAAGAAATCAAATTTTAAAAATAATTTTTTTTAAAAAAATTCGAGATTATTAAATAATATCTATACATATAATAAAATCTTCTCATGTTATAAAAATTAAAGAAATCAAGAAATATGATGAGATGTTTTTTTTAAAATTTTTTTTACCCTCATAGATATTACTAACTATTTATTTTATTTTATTTATATAAAAATTAAATTAAGAACATATTTCTAATTAGAAATGGTCACCAATCCATTCAAAAGGAAGTACTATTAATATATATTTTTTCTTTTCTAATAATGTTTTTCTTATATATTCTATTGTTCGAGTATTATGTTTTTTAACCTTATCGAAAAAGGTTTCACGTGCAACGCACGTGTAAATTTACTAGTATAATATAGAGTTCGACTAAATATTAAAAATTTATGCATTTTAACTCAAAATATTTACACAAAGTTATTATAGAACACAGCTTCTATCCATGTAAGATATCAATTTTAGCCAATAAAAAGAATCAGATTAAAAAGATGAAATATAATTTACAGAATAAATTTATTATTTATCTTTAAAGTAAAATGAGACATACGCTCGCATTACATGACTAATTGGAATTTAATTGGGGTGCCAAATTTTATTTGATTTTTTGATATGCTTTTATATAATGAAAGCGACAGGGACTGAAAATTACTTCCCCAAAACCCTCTCGCCTTTCACCCCTGAAGCCTTCCGTATAAAGATAAATTTAGTAATAGAATATTTCGTCCCTATTTTTAAAATTAGAGACGGAATACCATTCCATGTTATATCCCTATCATTTTATTTAAATAATGAAAGGGATAGGGCTATAAAATTTCTTCCTAATCGGTCAATACGCTGAGAAAGATTTTGGAACATAATTTTGTCCTAAATGCTTGAGACGGAAATTTTCGTCCCAAAATATGTCTCAAATTTGATAGACAAATTTCGGATGGAAATTCCCATCCCAACTGCTAACGATAGAAACCGCCACCCCGCGATCCGTTCCCTATATCTCTTTCTAGATAAATAATTGCCTAAAATATACTTATGGAGTTTCCGCGATAATTCCGTCCATAATAGAGTTGGAATTTATGGACGGAATAACTATATCTGTAACGTGAAAATTGAGGCAGACCATTTCTATTCTCCATCCTAGATGTTTCTATTTATTTATATTTTCCTAATGCTTCTGACAATCACTATTTTGCCACAGTTGGGAGGGAAATTCTTCGTCTGCATAATTGAAACCCTCGTACTAAGTCATGAAAATATTGATTTAAAAATTTCGCCAAAAAAATTAAATTTGAACTATATTTAGGACCGGCTTCATGCATGACCAATAAGGATTAGACCTGTAGCCATGGTGTTTTAAAAATATCCATGTTGTAATTTTAATTTTTCTTTCGGTAGTGATGAAATTTAGTATTAAATCTCAACAATTAAATTAGATATAGTACTAGCATTTCCAATATATATTCTTTCAATGGGGCAGTAAGCATCTGCTGGATAAAAGAGTCATTATGATGTACAACTCGCGTATAAATTTTGTTATTACCATATATGTTTACTAGGTTTTAGGCTGCTGATGCAATCCGCTGATTTATACAAAAAATTTGTGAAAAACATTTTAACTTGTGATATAAAATAATAAGCAAATCAATAATAATTATGGATTATGATATATTTAATATCATGAATAATTTGAAAAGTATCCTATCAATACATTTAGTGGGCATGTGAGAAAAACTATAAATTTTAAATATATTTAGAAAAAAATTACACATAACCAAACTGTATTATACTTTCTCCAAGGCATAAGTTATATATTTATATAAGTAACTCAATTTTTGAAGAACGATTTACGCTATTGCATGGAATCTTAATTCAGGTGAACTTGATAATACATTATATTCTATGTCGGCTCTGATGGAAATTTATCAGTTGAGTCGTTCATTTTTCGGTAGAAACAATTGAATCATACTTAAAAAAGCGAATTTAAATTAGAGAATAACAAATTAATTATAAGAAGTAGGTTACCGTGCCATGTAAATATTTTTCCCTATAGATTGGACTGCCCGAACCAAGTTTGCACTGATATTGGCAAAAGATGCTCACCACGCGCATATGAGCACCAAAAGCAACTTAATTGAGATATCTATGCAATAAAAATAATTCCAATTTTAACACACATTAATATACTATTTCCCTAAATTTAATTAAATTCATGATTTTTATCAAATGATGGCGTCAGTGGTAAAATTTAAATCGAACTGATATTGATGGTAAAATAATATTATGAGGCCATGTAATGCAAACAATTAGTGGAGTTTATCATTCATAATCAATTTATAAGTGTCAAGAGGTGGAAATTAATATCTTGTTTACTATTAAAGTAATAGTAATTAAAGTAATAAATTTGTTACTTGTAATTTATTTCCCTCCTCATATATGCATATATCTTTCCACAAAGATATATTGACCACAAGACATATAGCATGGCATTAGATTATACTTTATTTATTTGATATCACCGTTCTACCTCTATATATTAAGAAGAAATCTAATCTAATATTCATATATAGATGTATGTATATATATGCAGGTAACTTCACTATTGATTGTGCTACTTGTGTTCAAATCTCATATATTAAGCTTCATGAATTTGAATAATTTTAGCTAAATGACTCAATTACTTCCGCGATAGATTACTAAATAAAAACTCTCATAAGTTTAGATGTAATTTAAAAAATTATTCAATAATTTTATATTATATAATTATAAATATTCTTAATCTTTCAAAAAATTATGAATTTTTAGTAACTATTGAAATAACAAAAATAGTTGTATTTTAAGAATTTATTCAAACTGTTTAAATTTTTATAATTACAAATATTCGTAATATTTCTAAAATTATGAATGTATATTTGCTATTGAAATGAAAATACATGATTTGAATTCTTGTTAATACTGTTTTGAATACTTATTCATTTTCATAAATGCGTACTGACTGTAGTCACATGTGTTATTATTTATTTTGATTCGTAGAATTATAAATAATAGTAACAATCGTAAATAAATGACTTGAATTAGGGGTCTCTTCATTTTCAAATTTGCTATTATTAATTACAATAATGAGTATAGTTATTTAATTAATACTTATATAAATAAATAATAGTAGTTTTCATAATTAAGTGATTCGAACTAGTAATTTCTTTGTAATATATAAAAATTGCAACATTATTGGCAAACGTTTTCCATTTAAACACAGCCATATATTTCATTTTCAAATTTGTAAATACATCTATTGGTAAGAATTTCATATTTATGGGAACTATATATGAGTCCATATCCTTTGCCTTAGCGCAACGGTCGAAATATCCCTATATAAATGTCAACCTTTGCATTAGATTTTTAGTGTCACATCTTCGTGGAGCATTGAGAGACAGAGCAAAGGCAGAACAATGGCTTCATGGAAGAAGGGCGTCTTCGTTGGACTTTTGTGTGCCTTTTGGCTTTTCAGTGCAGGTAATTAATTAATTATCATCTCTAGATCTAGTTTCTGTTAGCGTCAATATCATAGAAAAATTCGCACGTGTATGCTAAACAATGTCATCGTTTCAATAACTCCAAACTTGTGGCTACAATATGCAAATTATGGACGTCTGTCGTTTGATGTTTCTTAAAAAGCATGAAGCCTAGTATGTTTTTATTTAGATATATCTAACTTTTGTTTTCAAATTCATCTTAGTGACAGCTGCAATGGAGATCAAGGATGGGCAGGTTCCCCTCCAGTATGCAGGACCGTGCTCGAAGTTTAATGATTGTGCTAAACACTGTTATTATATGTTCAATCTTAATGGAAAATGCTTAACCATTTCGGGTGGAACTGGAAGTGGCTGTTATTGCTTCTAGCCTAATTAGGTCCCGGTGGCAATTGTTGTGTGCCACGGTTTACACTTATATTGCTTACAGCCATAATAAATATTTTTTTCTGCTTATGTCGATCGATTTCAACTACTTGTCCTAGCTAGAATCTTCTTGTTTTTGACCGAATTGAAAATAAAAATGCTTGTCTGAGTGGGCTATTAAAACTTATGAGAGTAACAAACAACGCACTTCAAGCAAAAAAATTTGTATTTAAAACCGAATTTTATTCGGTCCTCGCTTCTGTCAAGTATATATCAGTTATTTTACGTATATGTTTCGAAATTCGATCACTGTTTGCACAAACTATCTGTTTGCCATGCAATATGAAGGAATACAATAATATATCATTTGTTTTTAATTCTTTTTAATAAATCCATAAAAAACAACGTTATCCTCGACAAAGTTAGGGTAAATCCCTCCACTGGTGCAAAACTTTTTATCGACTTGCACGATTTGTACAATAACTATTTTTTTGTTGCAATTGAACGGAAAAATTCCAAATTTTTCAATCAAGTAAATTCTGTCAACTCCGTACTAGTGCCGTCACCGAGATACAAGCTAACGCAGAACAAATTTAATTGGGGCTCCAATTTTTTTTTATTTTTATGTACTTTAAATAATTAAAGCAACTGACATTGAAAATTCCATCCCTAAAGCCATCTCACCTTTCACTCCTAAATCCTTCCGTATAAAGATAAATTTAGTAATGGAATATTCCATCCCTTTTTTAAATTAGAGACGGAATACCATTCCATGTTATATCACTATTATTCTATTTAATAATGAATGGGATTGGAATATAAAATTTCTTCCTAATTCGGTCAATGCGCCGAGAAAGATTATGGAATAGAATTTTGTCCTAAATGTTTGAGATCGAAATTTTTATCCCAAAATCTATCTCATATCTGATAGACAGATTTTGGACGGAAGTTCCCATCCCAGGTACTAACGACAAAAATTGCCACCCCGCAATCCGTTCCCTATATTTTTTTTCTAGATAAATAATTGCCTAAAATAAACTTATGAAATTTTCGCGATAATTCTGTCCATAATAAAGTTCATATTTACGGACATAATGACTATATATGTAACATGAAAATTGAGGCGGACCGTGTCAATTCTCCATCCTAGATGTTTCTTTTTGTTTATATATTCATAATGCTTCTGGCCATACCAATTTTGCCTGAGTTGGGACGGAACATTCTTCGTCCGTATAAATTGAAATTCTTGTACTTAGTCATGACAATATTGATTAAATGATTTCACAAAAAGATTGAATTTAAACAATATTTAGGACCGGCTCCATGCATGACCAATAAGGATTGGATCTATAGCCTTGGGTGATTTTGAAATATCCATGTTGTAATTTAATTTTTCTTTCGATAGTGCTGAAATTTTAGTATTAAATCTCATCAATTAAATTAGATGCAGTTTTCCTTCGGAGACTAACATATATACGTTTTCATTTAACCTGTAAGTATCTGCTCGAGAAAGAGTCATTATGATGTACAACTTGCATGTAACTTTCATATTACTGTATATGTTTGCTAGGTTTTTATGCCCGTGCAATGCACTGATTGATAAACAAAAAATTTATGAAAAAGATTTGAACTTGTGAAGATAAAATAATAATAAAAATCAATAATAATTATGAATTATGTGGATTTGTGGGAAAAACTATAAATTTAAATAGATTTAGAAAGAAAAGTACACATAACCAAACGGTATCATACTTTGTCTTAAGCATAAATTATATAAATAAAGGCAACTTAATTTTTGAAAATAGTTTCGAAAATATGAAAAATATTAAAACTAATTTCTAAAATATAAATAAATAAATAAAAACCTAGAAAATTCCTTTTACAAAATATATGCTAATATATACTTGTTTTGATGTTAATATTTATGTGATGGGATCTATTAATTTTAATTTTACGAAATTCAAGATTATTAAATAAATCTATACATTTAATAAAATTTCTCATTTATTTCAAGTGCATTATGTCATATAAATTATAAATATTAAAGAAATCAAGAAATCAAATTTTAAAAATAATTTTTTTTAAAAAATTCGAGATTATTAAATAATATCTATACATATAATAAAATCTTCTCATGTTATAAAAATTAAGAAATCAAGAAATATGATGAGATGTTTTTTTTAAAATTTTTTTAACCCTCATAGATATTACTAACTATTTATTTTATTTTATTATATAAAAATTAAATTAAGAACATATTTCTAATTAGAAATGGTCACCAATCCATTCAAAAGGAAGTACTATTAATATATTTTTTTCTTTTTCTAATAATGTTTTCTTATATATTCTATTGTTCGAGTATTATGTTTTTTAACCTTATCGAAAAAGGTTTCACGTGCAACGCACGTGTAAATTTACTAGTATAATATAGAGTTCGACTAAATATTAAAAATTTATGCATTTTAACTCAAAATATTTACACAAAGTTATTATAGAACACAGCTTCTATCCATGTAAGATATCAATTTTAGCCAATAAAAAGAATCAGATAAAAAGATGAAATATAATTTACAGAATAAATTTATTATTTATCTTTAAAGTAAAATGAGACATACGCTCGCATTACATGACTAATTGGAATTTAATTGGGGTGCCAAATTTTATTTGATTTTTTGATATGCTTTTATATAATGAAAGCGACAGGGACTGAAAATTACTTCCCCAAAACCCTCTCGCCTTTCACCCCTGAAGCCTTCCGTATAAAAGAAATTTAGTAATAGAATATTTCGTCCCTATTTTTAAAATTAGAGACGGAATACCATTCCATGTTATATCCCTATCATTTTATTTAAATAATGAAAGGGATAGGGCTATAAAATTTCTTCCTAATTCGGTCAATACGCTGAGAAAGATTTTGGAACATAATTTTGTCCTAAATGCTTGAGACGGAAATTTTCGTCCCAAAATATGTCTCAAATTTGATAGACAAATTTCGGATGGAAATTCCCATCCCAACTGCTAACGATAGAAACCGCCACCCCGCGATCCGTTCCCTATATCTCTTTCTAGATAAATAATTGCCTAAAATATACTTATGGAGTTTCCGCGATAATTCCGTCCATAATAGAGTTGGAATTTATGGACGGAATAACTATATCTGTAACGTGAAAATTGAGGCAGACCATTTCTATTCTCCATCCTAGATGTTTCTATTTATTTATATTTTCCTAATGCTTTTGACAATCACTATTTTGCCACAGTTGGGAGGGAAAATTCTTCGTCTGCATAAATTGAAACCCGTACTAAGTCATGAAAATATTGATTTAAAAATTTCGCCAAAAAATTAAATTTGAACTATATTTAGGACCGGCTTCATGCATGACCAATAAGGATTAGACCTGTAGCCATGGTGTTTTAAAAATATCCATGTTGTAATTTTAATTTTTCTTTCGGTAGTGATGAAATTTTAGTATTAAATCTCAACAATTAAATTAGATATAGTACTAGCATTTCCAATATATATTCTTTCAATGGGGCAGTAAGCATCTGCTGGATAAAAGAGTCATTATGATGTACAACTCGCGTATAAATTTTGTTATTACCATATATGTTTACTAGGTTTTTAGGCTGATGCAATCCGCTGATTTATAAACAAAAAATTTGTGAAAAACATTTTAACTTGTGAATATAAAATAATAAGCAACATCAATAATAATTATGGATTATGATATATTTATTAATATCATTTGTGAATAAGTTATCCTATCAATACATTTAGTGGGCATGTGAGAAAAACTATAAATTTTAAATATATTAGAAAAAAATTACACATAACCAAACTGTATTATACTTTCTCCAAGGCATAAGTTATATATTTATATAAGTAACTCAATTTTTGAAGAACGATTTACGCTATTGCATGGAATCTTAATTCAGGTGAACTTGATAATACATTATATTCTATGTCGGCTCTGATGGAAATTTATCAGTTGAGTCGTTCATTTTTCGGTAGAAACAATTGAATCATACTTAAAAAAGCGAATTTAAATTAGAATTAACAAATTAATTATAAGAAGTAGGTTACCGTGCCATGTAAATATTTTTCCCTATAGATTGGACTGCCCGAACCAAGTTTGCACTGATATTGGCAAAAGATGCTCACCACGCGCATATGAGCACCAAAAGCAACTTAATTGAGATATCTATGCAATAAAAATAATTCCAATTTTAACACACATAATATTACTATTTCCCTAAATTTTAATTAAATTCATGATTCTTTTTATCAAATGATGGCGTCAGTGGTAAAATTTAAATCGAACTGATATTGATGGTAAAATAATATTATGAGGCCATGTAATGCAAACAATTAGTGGAGTTTATCATTCATAATCAATTTATAAGTGTCAAGAGGTGGAAATTAATATCTTTGTTTACTATTAAAGTAATAGTAATTAAAGTAATAAATTTGTTACTTGTAATTTATTTCCCTCCTCATATATGCATATATCTTCCACAAAGATATATTGACCACAAGACATATATGCATGGCATTAGATTATACTTTATTTATTTGATATCACCGTTCTACCTCTATATATTAAGAAGAAATCTAATCTAATATTCATATATAGATGTATGTATATATATGCAGGTAACTTCACTATTGATTGTGCTACTTGTGTTCAAATCTCATATATTAAGCTTCATGAATTTGAATAATTTTAGCTAAATGACTCAATTACTTCCGCGATAGATTACTAAATAAAACTCTCATAAGTTTAGATGTAATTTAAAAATTATTCAATAATTTATATTTATATAATTATAAATATTTAATCTTTCAAAAAATTATGAATTTTTAGTAACTATTGAAATAACAAAAATAGTTGTAATTTTAAGAATTTATTCAAAACTGTTTAAATTTTATAATTACAAATATTCGTAATATTTCTAAAATTATGAATGTATATTTGCTATTGAAATGAAAATACATGATTTGAATTCTTGTTAATACTGTTTTGAATACTTATTCATTTTCATAAATGCGTACTGACTGTAGTCACATGTGTTATTATTTAATTTTGATTCGTAGAATTATAAATAATAGTAACAATCGTAAATAAATGACTTGAATTAGGGGTCTCTTCATTTTCAAATTTGCTATTATTAATTACAATAATGAGTATAGTTATTTAATTAATACTTATATAATTATAAAAATAGTAGTTTTCATAATTAAGTGATTCGAACTAGTAATTTCTTTGTAATAATAAAAATTGCAACATTATTTGGCAAACGTTTTCCATTTAAACACAGCCATATATTTCATTTCAAATTTGTAAATACATCTATTGGTAAGAATTTCATATTTATGGGAACTATATATGAGTCCATATCCTTTGCCTTAGCGCAACGGTCGAAATATCCCTATATAAATGTCAACCTTTGCATTAGATTTTTAGTGTCACATCTTCGTGGAGCATTGAGAGACAGAGCAAAGGCAGAACAATGGCTTCATGGAAGAAGGGCGTCTTCGTTGGACTTTTGTGTGCCTTTTGGCTTTTCAGTGCAGGTAATTAATTAATTATCATCTCTAGATCTAGTTTCTGTTAGCGTCAATATCATAGAAAAATTCGCACGTGTATGCTAAACCAATGTCATCGTTTCAATATAATCTCCAAACTTGTGGCTACAATATGCAAATTTGGACGTCTGTCGTTTGATGTTTCTTAAAAAGCATGAAGCCTAGTATGTTTTATTTAGATATATCTAACTTGTTTTCAAATTCATCTTAGTGACAGCTGCAATGGAGATCAAGGATGGGCAGGTTCCCCTCCAGTATGCAGGACCGTGCTCGAAGTTTAATGATTGTGCTAAACACTGTTATTATATGTTCAATCTTAATGGAAAATGCTTAACCATTTCGGGTGGAACTGGAAGTGGCTGTTATTGCTTCTAGCCTAATTAGGTCCCGGTGGCAATTGTTGTGTGCCACGGTTTACACTTATATTGCTTACAGCCATAATAAAATATTTTTTCTGCTTATGTCGATCGATTTCAACACTTTGTCCTAGCTAGAATCTTCTTGTTTTTTGACGAATTGAAAATAAAAATGCTTGTCTGAGTGGGCTATTAAAACTTATGAGAGTAACAAACAACGCACTTCAAGCAAAAAAATTTGTATTTAAAACCGAATTTTATTCGGTCCTCGCTTCTGTCAAGTATATATCAGTTATTTTACGTATATGTTCGAAATTCGATCACTGTTTGCACAAACTATCTGTTTGCCATGCAATATGAAGGAATACAATAATATATCATTTGTTTTTAATTCTTTTGCTTAATAAATCCATAAAAAACAACGTTATCCTCGACAAAGTTAGGGTAAATCCCTCCACTGGTGCAAAAACTTTTTATCGACTTGCACGATTTGTACAATAACTATTTTTTTGTGCAATTGAACGGAAAAATTCCAAATTTTTCAATCAAGTAAATTCTGTCAACTCCGTACTAGTGCCGTCACCGAGATACAAGCTAACGCAGAACAAATTTAATTGGGGCTCCAAATTTATTTATTTTTTATGTACTTTTAAATAATTAAAGCAACTGACATTGAAAATTCCATCCCTAAAGCCATCTCACCTTTCACTCCTAAATCCTTCGTATAAAGATAAATTTAGTAATGGAATATTCCATCCCTATTTTTTAAATTAGAGACGGAATACCATTCCATGTTATATCACTATTATTCTATTAAATAATGAATGGGATTGGAATATAAAATTTCTTCCTAATTCGGTCAATGCGCCGAGAAAGATTATGGAATAGAATTTTGTCCTAAATGTTGAGATCGAAATTTTTATCCCAAAATCTATCTCATATCTGATAGACAGATTTTGGACGGAAGTTCCCATCCCAGGTACTAACGACAAAAATTGCCACCCGCAATCCGTTCCCTATATTTTTTTTTCTAGATAAATAATTGCCTAAAATAAACTTATGAAATTTTCGCGATAATTCTGTCCATAATAAAGTTCATATTTACGGACATAATGACTATATGTAACATGAAAATTGAGGCGGACCGTGTCAATTCTCCATCCTAGATGTTTCTTTTTGTTTATATATTCATAATGCTTCTGGCCATACCAATTTTGCCTGAGTTGGGACGGAACATTCTTCGTCCGTATAAATTGAAATTCTTGTACTTAGTCATGACAATATTGATTAAATGATTTCACAAAAAGATTGAATTTAAACAATATTTAGGACCGGCTCCATGCATGACCAATAAGGATTGGATCTATAGCCTTGGGTGATTTTGAAATATCCATGTTGTAATTTTAATTTTTCTTTCGATAGTGCTGAAATTTTAGTATTAAATCTCATCAATTAAATTAGATGCAGTTTCCTTCGGAGACTAACATATATACGTTTTCATTTAACCTGTAAGTATCTGCTCGAAGAAAGAGTCATTATGATGTACAACTTGCATGTAACTTTCATATTACTGTATAGGTTTGCTAGGTTTTATGCCCGTGCAATGCACTGATTGAAAAACAAAAAATTTATGAAAAGATTTGAACTTGTGAAGATAAAATAATAATAAAAATCAATAAATTATGAATTATGTGGATTTGTGGGAAAAAAACTATAATTTTAAATAGATTTAGAAGAAAAGTACACATAACCAAACGGTATCATACTTTGTCTTAAGCATAAATTATATAAAAAAGGCAACTTAATTTTTTGAAAATAGTTTCGAAAATATGAAAAATATTAAAACTAATTTCGAAATATAAATAAATAAATAAAACCTAGAAAATTCCTTTTACAAAATATATGCTAATATATACTTGTTTTGATGTTAATATTTATTGTGATGGGATCTATTAATTTTAATTTTACGAAATTCAAGATATGTGACTATGTCGGAAATTAGAGTTTATCAGGCGATCTATTATTGATCGTTTCGACGGCTTGAAACCCAAAAAATAAAATAAAGCATTCAGCAGATTTTAATTAAACTTAATGAATCGGGTAAACGGGACGTTCATTTGACTAATTAATTCACTCGACCTTATAATTTTGCACGAATTGGTAATTAATCGGAAATACGCGTCGATAAATTGCAAATACGTGTTGACGCCTTCTTTTCAAAATTCGCAAATTTCTACTAAAACTGAGACTCGTGATCCGATGTGGCATTGACGCTGAAAAACTTGCATGTTTTGACTCGAGACCTCCTAATTTTAGTAACTCAAATCGGGGGTGTAAGTTTTTTTAGATCACTTCCGGATTTGACCGTTTCTTTGACTTTTTGGGGTTCTCGCATAACCCTAGAAGAATCAGGGAATCAGTCAGTGCCGGTCACAGGCCGAGGTGGCCCGCATTGCGTAGTCTCTCTTTTTCAAAAATAAATTTCTATACAAAGGCAAAAAGGCGTATTTACAATTTATTGTTATCTCTGCATGATCTTGGGTAGTTAGATCGGGAATAACGGTTTAAGATACCAACATTCGACTTAATCGCATACTCGGCCTAATAGAAAACATAATGGGGATAGCGGGCTAGGCACTAGGTTGTAGGATTCTCGTTCAAAATCCACATTCTATAATAACCTATCATAATCAAAGTGTCACGATACATAACAATTTAAAATCAACCCACACATTCGAGACTTGATCACGGACACATACAGTCTGTCAGGTCCGTAAATGATGCTGAATGCTACATGCCATTCCCCCTCTTGCCTTTTGCTTGTTTTAGAGTAGGATTTGTATGCCAAGATACCTCGGTTAATAATCAATTAATCCACGTAAATTTGGTGATAACAAAACCCCATTGATTGTTTATTTGAGCTTGCTTGTTACATCTTTTGCACTTGATTGTTATGCGGATCGAGCCCGATCCTTTAGGACTCGATTCACACTGGGTCCAACGCCCATAACCGTCGATCACGGGGTCCAATACCCCCATACACTGAGTGCGCATTTAATTTAATTTCCGGTCTTTTCCAAACTATACGGTGAGTATGAGTGAAATCATGGCCAAATGCGAACCGACCGGGATTTAGTCATTATAGCTTGTCTTTATTTATTTGAGAGAACAATGTAAGGTTTTTATATTATACATATATTCATGTAAAATCCCGGTCGGAGAGTAGATGGTCAGAGTGTTTCTTTGAATTTACGGTGTCAAAACACGTAAGATGAGCGAAACTTAATCATGCGGTAAATAAATAAAATGGCAAGCCTAGCAAGTTAGAGTACCGAAAGGGCGTGTGGGATATAGGCCCACACGTAATAGAACCCTCGAATTCGGAATTTCCGGTTCCGTACAGACCATTGCCTTAACATACTAGGTGTATCCCATACCCCTAAACCCGGGTAACTTGCCGGCCCTCGACCTTCGGATCGTAAAATGGCAAGTGGCGACTCCTTCTCACGTGCGTCCGTCGCGCGTCCCCGGGAAGGTGGATACTCCCAAGCCGCGTTGCATTTAGGCGCGCGCATGCGGGCCCCGACGAGACGAAATTCGGGTGCGCACACCTTCGGAGACTAACATATACGTTTTCATTTAACCTGTAAGTATCTACTGGATGAAAGAGTCATTATGATGTACAACTTGCATGTAACTTTTCATATTACTGTATATGTTTGCTAGGATTTTATGCCCGTGCAATGCACTGATTGATAAACAAAAAATTTATGAAAAAGATTTGAACTTGTGAAGATAAAATAATAATAAAAATCAATAATAATTATGAATTATGTGGATTTGTGAGAAAAACTATAAATTTTAAATAGATTTAGAAAGAAAAGTACACATAACCAAACGGTATCATACTTTGTCTTAAGCATAAATTATATAAATAAAGGCAACTTAATTTTTGAAAATAGTTTCGAAAATATGAAAAATATTAAAACTAATTTCTAAAATATAAATAAATAAATAAAAACCTAGAAAATTCCTTTTACAAAATATATGCTAATATATACTTGTTTTTGATGTTAATATTTATGTGATGGGATATATTAATTTTAATTTTACGAAATTCAAGATTATTAAATAATATCTATACATTTAATAAAATTTCTCATTTATTTCATGTGCATTATGTTATATAAATTATAAATATTAAAGAAATCAAGAAATCAAATTTTAAAAATAATTTTTTTAAAAAACTTCGAGATTATTAAATAATATCTATACATATAATAAAATCTTCTCATGTTATAAAAATTAAAGAAATCAAGAAATATGATGAGATGTTTTTTTTTAAAAAAAAAATTTTAACCCTCATAGATATTACTAACTATTTATTTTTTTTATTATTTAAAAATTAAATTAAGAACATATTTCTAATTAGAAATGGTCCCCAATCCATTCAAAAGGAAGTACTATTAATATATATATTTTTTCTTTTTCTAATAATGTTTTCTTATATATTCTATTGTTCGAGTATTATGTTTTTTAACCTTATCAAAAAAGGTGAAATATAATTTACAGAATAAATTTATTATTTATCTTTAAAGTAAAATGAGACATACGCTCGCATTACATGACTAATTGGAATTTAATTGGGGTGCCAAATTTTATTTGATTTTTCGATATACTTTTATATAATGAAAGCGACAGGGACTGAAAATTACTTTCCCAAAACCCTTTCGCCTTTCACCCCTGAAGCCTTCCGTATAAAGATAAATTTAGTAATAGAATATTTCGTCCCTATTTTTAAAATTAGAGACGGAATACCATTCCATGTTATATCCCTATCATTTTATTTAAATAATGAAAGGGATAGGGATATAAAATTTCTTCCTAATTCGGTCAATACGCTGAGAAAGATTTTGGAACATAATTTTGTCCTAAATGCTTGAGACGGAAATTTTCGTCCCAACTGCTAACGATAGAAACCGCCACCCCGCGATCCGTTCCCTATATCTCTTTCTAGATAAATAATTGCCTAAAATATACTTATGGAGTTTCCGCGATAATTCCGTCCATAATAGAGTTGGAATTTATGGACGGAATAACTATATCTGTAACGTGAAAATCGAGGCAGACCATTTTTATTCTCCATCCTAGATGTTTCTATTTATTTTTATTTTCCTAATGCTTCTGACCATCACTATTTTGCCACAGTTGGGAGGGAAAATTCTTCGTCTACATAAATTGAAACCCTCGTAATAAGTCATGAAAATATTGATTTAAAAATTTTGCCAAAAAAATTAAATTTGAACTATATTTAGGACCGGCTTCATGCATGACCAATAAGGATTAGACCTGTAGCCATGGTGTTTTAAAAATATCCATGTTGTAATTTTAATTTTTCTTTCGGTAGTGATGAAATTTTAGTATTAAATCTCAACAATTAAATTAGATATAGTACTAGCATTTCCAATATATATTCTTTCAATGGGGCAATAAGCATCTGCTGGATAAAAGAGTCGTTATGATGTACAACTCGCGTATAAATTTTGTTATTACCATATATGTTTACTAGGTTTTTAGGCTTATGCAATCCGCTGATTTATAAACAAAAAATTTGTGAAAAACATTTCAACTTGTGAATATAAAATAATAAGCAACATCAATAATAATTATGGATTATGATATATTTATTAATATCATTTGTGAATAAGTTATCCTATCTATACATTTAGTGGGCATGTGAGAAAAACTATAAATTTTAAATATATTTAGAAAAAAATTACACATAACCAAACTGTATTATACTTTCTCCAAGGCATAAGTTATATATTTATATAAGTAACTCAATTTTTGAAGAACGATTTACGCTATTGCATGGAATCTTAATTCAGGTGAACTTGATAATACATTATATTCTATGTCGGCTCTGATGGAAATTTATCAGTTGAGTCGTTCATTTTTCGGTAGAAACAATTGAATCATACTTAAAAAAGCGAATTTAAATTAGAATTAACAAATTAATTATAAGAAGTAGGTTACCGTGCCATGTAAATATTTTTCCCTATAGATTGGACTGCCCGAACCAAGTTTGCACTGATATTGGCAAAAGATGCTCACCACGTGCATATGAGCACCAAAAGCAACTTAATTGAGATATCTATGCAATAAAAATAATTCCAATTTTAATACACATAATATTACTATTTCCCTAAATTTTAATTAAATTCATGATTCTTTTTATCAAATGATGGCGTCAGTGGTAAAATTTAAATCGAACTGATATTGATGGTAAAATAATATTATGAGGCCATGTAATGCAAACAATTAGTGGAGTTTATCATTCATAATCAATTTATTAGTGTGAAGAGGTGGAAATTAATATCTTTGTTTACTATTAAAGTAATAGTAATTAAAGTAATAAATTCGTTACTTGTAATTTATTTCCCTCCTCATATATGCATATATCTTTCCACAAAGATATATTGACCACAAGACATATATGCATGGCATTAGATTATACTTTATTTATTTGATATCACCGTTCTACCTCTATATATTAAGAAGAAATCTAATCTAATATTCATACATAGATGTATGCATATATATGCAGGTAACTTCACTATTGATTGTGCTACTTGTGTTCAAATCTCATATATTAAGCTTCATGAATTTGAATAATTTTAGCTAAATGACTCAATTACTTCCGCGATAGATTACTAAATAAAACTCTTATAAGTTTAGATGTAATTTAAAAAATTATTCAATAATTTTATATTTATATAATTATAAATATTCTTAATCTTTCAAAAAATTATGAATTTTTAGTAACTATTGAAATAACAAAAATAGTTGTAATTTTAAGAATTTATTCAAAATGTTTAAATTTTTATAATTACAAATATTCGTAATATTTCTAAAATTATGAATGTATATTTGCTATTGAAATGAAAATACATGATTTGAATTCTTGTTAATACTGTTTTGAATACTTATTCATTTTCATAAATGCGTACTGACTGTAGTCACATGTGTTATTATTTAATTTTGATTCGTAGAATTATAAATAATAGTAACAATCGTAAATAAATGACTTGAATTAGGGGTCTCTTCATTTTCAAATTTGCTATTATTAATTACAATAATGAGAATAGTTATTTAATTAATACTTATATAATTATAAATAATAGTAGTTTTCATAATTAAGTGATTCGAACTAGTAATTTCTTTGTAATATATAAAAATTGCAACATTATTTGGCAAACGTTTTCCATTTAAACACAGCCATATATTTCATTTTCAAATTTGTAAATACATCTATTGGTAAGAATTTCATATTTATGAGAACTAGATATGAGTCCATATCCTTTGCCTTAGCGCAACGGTCGAAATATCCCTATACAAATGTCAACCTTTGCATTAGATTTTTAGTGTCACATCTTCGTGGAGCATTGAGAGACAGAGCAAAGGCAGAACAATGGCTTCATGGAAGAAGGGCGTCTTCGTTGGACTTTTGTGTGCTTTTTGGCTTTTCAGTGCAGGTAATTAATTAATTATCATCTCTAGATCTAGTTTCTGTTAGCGTCAATATCATAGAAAAATTCGCACGTGTATGCTAAACCAATGTCATCGTTTCAATATAACTCCAAACTTGTGGCTACAATATGCAAATTATGGACGTCTGTCGTTTGATGTTTCTTAAAAAGCATGAAGCCTAGTATGTTTTTATTTAGATATATCTAACTTTTGTTTTCAAATTCATCTTAGTGACAGCTGCAATGGAGATCAAGGATGGGCAGGTTCCCCTCCAGTATGCAGGACCGTGCTCGAAGTTTAATGATTGTGCTAAACACTGTTATTATATGTTCAATCTTAATGGAAAATGCTTAACCATTTCGGGTGGAACTGGAAGTGGCTGTTATTGCTTCTAGCCTAATTAGGTCCCGGTGGCAATTGTTGTGTGCCACGGTTTACACTTATATTGCTTACAGCCATAATAAAATATTTTTTTCTGCTTATGTCGATCGATTTCAACTACTTTGTCCTAGCTAGAATCTTCTTGTTTTTTGACCGAATTAAAAATAAAAATGCTTGTCTGAGTGGGCTATTAAAACTTATGAGAGTAACAAACAACGCACTTCAAGCAAAAAATTTGTATTTAAAACCGAATTTTATTCGGTCCTCGCTTCTGTCAAGTATATATCAGTTATTTTACGTATATGTTTCGAAATTCGATCACTGTTTGCACAAACTATCTGTTTGCCATGCAATATGAAGGAATACAATAATATATCATTTGTTTTTAATTCTTTTGCTTAATAAATCCATAAAAAACAACGTTATCCTCGACAAAGTTAGGGTAAATCCCTCCACTGGTGCAAAACCTTTTTATCGACTTGCACGATTTGTACAATAACTATTTTTTTGTTGCAATTGAACGGAAAAATTCCAAATTTTTCAATCAAGTAAATTCTGTCAACTCCGTACTAGTGCCGTCACCGAGATACAAGCTAACGCAGAACAAATTTAATTGGGGCTCCAAATTTTATTTTATTTTTTATGTACTTTTAAATAATTAAAGCAACTGACATTGAAAATTCCATCCCTAAAGCCATCTCACCTTTCACTCCTAAATCCTTCCGTATAAAGATAAATTTAGTAATGGAATATTCCATCCCTATTTTTTAAATTAGAGACGGAATACCATTCCATGTTATATCACTATTATTCTATTTAAATAATGAATGGGATTGGAATATAAAATTTCTTCCTAATTCGGTCAATGCGCCGAGAAAGATTATGGAATAGAATTTTGTCCTAAATGTTTGAGATCGAAATTTTTATCCCAAAATCTATCTCATATCTGATAGACAGATTTTGGACGGAAGTTCCCATCCCAGGTACTAACGACAAAAATTGCCACCCCGCAATCCGTTCCCTATATTTTTTTTTCTAGATAAATAATTGCCTAAAATAAACTTATGAAATTTTCGCGATAATTCTGTCCATAATAAAGTTCATATTTACGGACATAATGACTATATATGTAACATGAAAATTGAGGCGGACCGTGTCAATTCTCCATCCTAGATGTTTCTTTTTGTTTATATATTCATAATGCTTCTGGCCATACCAATTTTGCCTGAGTTGGGACGGAACATTCTTCGTCCGTATAAATTGAAATTCTTGTACTTAGTCATGACAATATTGATTAAATGATTTCACCAAAAAGATTGAATTTAAACAATATTTAGGACCGGCTCCATGCATGACCAATAAGGATTGGATCTACAGCCTTGGGTGATTTTGAAATATCCATGTTGTAATTTTAATTTTTCTTTCGATAGTGCTGAAATTTTAGTATTAAATCTCATCAATTAAATTAGATGCAGTTTTCCTTCGGAGACTAACATATATACGTTTTCATTTAACCTGTAAGTATCTACTGGATGAAAGAGTCATTATGATGTACAACTTGCATGTAACTTTTCATATTACTGTATATGTTTGCTAGGTTTTTATGCCCGTGCAATGCACTGATTGATAAACAAAAAACTTATGAAAAAGATTTGAACTTGTGAAGATAAAATAATAATCAAAATCAATAATAATTATGAATTATGTGGATTTGTGAGAAAAACTATAAATTTTAAATAGATTTAGAAAGAAAAGTACACATAACCAAACGGTATCATACTTTGTCTTAAGCATAAATTATATAAATAAAGGCAACTTAATTTTTGAAAATAGTTTCGAAAATATGAAAAATATTAAAACTAATTTCTAAAATATAAATAAATAAATAAAAACCTAGAAAATTCCTTTTACAAAATATATGCTAATATATACTTGTTTTGATGTTAATATTTATGTGATGGGATATATTAATTTTAATTTTACGAAATTCAAGATTATTAAATAATATCTATACATTTAATAAAATTTCTCATTTATTTCAAGTGCATTATGTTATATAAATTATAAATATTAAAGAAATCAAGAAATCAAATTTTGAAAATAATTTTTTTAAAAAAATTCGAGATTATTAAATAATATCTATACATATAATAAAATCTTCTCATGTTATAAAAATTAAAGAAATCAAGAAATATGATGAGATGTTTTTTTAAAAAAACTTTTTAACCCTCATAGATATTACTAACTATTTATTTTATTTTATTTATTTAAAAATTAAATTAAGAACATATTTCTAATTAGAAATGGTCCCCAATCCATTCAAAAGGAAGTACTATTAATATATATATTTTTCTTTTTCTAATAATGTTTTCTTATATATTCTATTGCTCGAGTATTATGTTTTTTAACCTTATCAAAAAAGGTTTCACGTGCAACGCACGTGTAAATTTACTAGTATAATATAGAGTTCGACTAAATATTAAAAATTTATGCATTTTAACTCAAAATATTTACACAAAGTTATTATAGAACACAGCTTCTATCCATGTAAGATATCAATTTTAGCCAATAAAAAGAATCAGATTAAAAAGATGAAATATAATTTACAGAATAAATTTATTATTTATCTTTAAAGTAAAATGAGACATACGCTCGCATTACATGACTAATTGGAATTTAATTGGGGTGCCAAATTTTATTTGATTTTTTGATATACTTTTATATAATGAAAGCGACAGGGACTGAAAATTACTTCCCCAAAACCCTCTCGCCTTTCACCCCTGAAGCCTTCCGTATAAAGATAAATTTAGTAATAGAATATTTCGTCCCTATTTTTAAAATTAGAGACGGAATACCATTCCATGTTATATCCCTATCATTTTATTTAAATAATTAAAGGGATAGGGATATAAAATTTCTTCCAAATTCGGTCAATACGCCGAGAAAGATTTTGGAACATAATTTTGTCCTAAATGTTTGAGACGGAAATTTTTGTCCCAAAATATGTCTCAAATTTGATAGACAAATTTCGGACGGAAATTCCTATCCCAACTACTAACGATAGAAACCGCCACCCCGCGATTCGTTCCCTATATCTCTTTCTAGATAAATAATTGCCTAAAATATACTTATGGAGTTTCCGCGATAATTCCGTCCATAATAGAGTTGGAATTTACGGACGGAATAACTATATCTGTAACCTGAAAATTGAGGCAGGCCATTTCTATTCTCCATCCTAGATGTTTCTATTTATTTATATTTTCCTAATGCTTCTAACCATCACTATTTTGAACTACATTATCAGCAATGGTCCATACTATGACTTGAGCAGGAATACAGAAAACGGCTCGGCAGAGCAAGAAATCACTATTCATCCTCAAGTCGGCAAAATTGAGCAAATGATATATGCTTGCGACAGAAGGACTCCAGGGGTTACCAACGGGTAACAGAGTGACTAGAGAGCTCAAAAACGTTCAAAACCGTCATTTCCAGTGTACCACATAAACAGTCCTATTTTCCGATAGTTCGCTCGACCGTCGGAAGATAGCCAATATTGGACTCCAAAAATCCCCTCCAATGCCAAACAGATGAAAAGTGTCTCCAAACGCATTTCGCAAATCATCTGCTCTATACAGAACAGCTTTCTGTATACAGACAACTTTTCAGTGGAAGTCCAAAAATGCCGGTTTCTCGGAGAAAAGTTAATTCCAAATATCGGATGCGACAATACCTCACAATCATACAGAGCACGAGCAGTGCTTCAGATTGTCTTTTGGAAGCCATACAGACACCCTAAATGACTTCCGAGCGACAAAACGGGCATACCCTTCTTCGGAAGAGCATAACCGAAGACTGGTCTGACAGAATTACGGCAAACGAAATTCACAGTACATTACCCTGAAAACTCCAGCGGACATTCGCAATTGGGCAAAACAGACAACAAAACCCTTCACGGTTTCCCGAGTAACTTCCGAGGAGCACAAAAGGCCATTTTCAGTGAAAATTCATAGCCGGAGGTCCTCTTTGGGGAAACTTGACGCCGGATGCTTACCTTACACAATGCTAGCCTTCTCAAGGCTCAATGTGGAATCGTCGAAATGAATCACACAACTCATCCAGACCCCTCGAGCAGTGCTCTAAGGGTCTCAGATGCACTTTTCATATCCTTAGAGGCTCAATCTCGGCAAACAGAGATTACAGTGATCTCCGGATCGCCCAAGAAACTCAGAAAGCAATCTGAGAAATCCAGTTTCAGCCTCCTAAGACATCTCCGGCTCCATATTTGCATTTACCGGCTTAAGGGTCAAGTGCCCACGTAATTTGACAATTTATGTCAAAATGACCGACGTGGGATGCAGATACAAGATATGCTATCAGAAATGGGTAACCTCGCTCTGAATGCATAAAAGGAGCAAAACCGGCTTCCGAGCCTCATGCAGACATTTGGCAATTTCTCACAAAAAATGCCAATCTCGGACTCATTAAATCCGTTCCCTCGCGTATATCGATAATTCAACATTCAATTCGAACCACGAGATTCGAATGCGCGATCAATCAAGACTCGAGCTTTTTCCCTGTTTCTCCTCTTCGGTCGTGGGACCCACGGGCTGCCCAAGATGAGTCACCCTTTTACTCTAGAAGTTTTTTCTTCTTCTTCAATGCAAGAAGCCAACTTGCACTATTGCATGAAAATATCCAAGAAGTTTGAAGACAACACTCAAGCCTTCATCAATGCTCATCAATGCTTTTGGCTCTTCCACATGAAGAATACTTGGCTCACATTCACCCTCATCCTCATTAAGTGGCCGAAATTTGCTAAGCATGGGGGTTAAGAGCACTTGCTTTTGCTAATTGTGTCATTAGCTTTGCCTATAAATTGCCCAAAGTGATTAAGTTAATCACTTCTCCTCTTACACACTCTCTCCAAGCATTCTCCATCTAGAAAACCTCTCAAACTCCATAGCCAAGAACACCCAAGAACCAGCAAGCTTCAGCTTTGAAAAACCGAAAAGAAAACATCGAGCAAAACCCGAAGTTCTTAAGTCGGAAGCCGGTGTTCATCATCCCGACTTAACTTTAAAAAATTCTCAAACTCCATGGACCACATGTTTTGGACCCAAGGAGTTCATTTATGAACTTAGATTTTTTATTTGAAGTCATTTGCTCATCATTTCAGGTCAATTAGCGCATTTTCAGGTGAAAATCGTCACTCTCGGGTGAATAGTGCGCACCCGCGCGCCACCCGCTAGCACGCCGCGCAACTTGCCGCGCGCCCGTGCGCCTGCCCGCGCGCCTGGCGTCCCCCCGTGCGCCCATCCTTGCCCGAACGTGCATCCTTTGCACCCGAGCACCCTTCCAAGCGTTCAACCGAGTCACCCGACTCTCGAACACTTCCCAGACTCTTTCGTCGTATCCCGAGGCTAGGTAAATCACTCTTGACTTAGAGGAGTTAGGGTTTTTTACATTTATTCCATGTTCATGGAGTTATATGGTGCACAAAGCGTGTTCACTTGCAAGACTTCATTTTTATGCACTTTTACATTATATCATGCATGTTTATCCTTGATTAACATGTCAACATCTCGGGAAACATTTGGATCGTCATTCGAAGACCATCCCGACCCGAAACAAGCAAAAGAGCTCTCGGGTTTGCCTCAAGAAGAGGTGACCGAGACTTGGCTTGCTTTTCTCGGGTTAAGAACGGCCTTCTTAACCCGATCCAAGCTCGATTCTCGAGTTTTCTCGTATTTTCTTACGTGTATGAAGTCGGTATTATTTTATTGATTCCTTAAATAATATGTTTGTGCATGTTTGCATGTTCGAATGCGTTATTCAAATCATGGCAATACCGACTTTAGTTTAACCGTGTCATTTATCGTGTTTGTCGTTTGAGCATGCGAGAAATTATTCGAAATGAGACGGGGAAAACTCGTGGAACCCTATTCGGGCCATGGGACCTCTTGGCTCTCTCTCCAAGGAGTAGTGGCCGAGTGCTTCATGGGCTTATTCGGGTTGCATGAGGTTTCTTCTTCCCGTTTTAAGTCCGTTCTCGGCTTTTGTGTAATTTGCAATTTATATTATCGTCGCAATATCTCATGAAAATGTATTTTTAAAACAAATATGCATGGGTTTGTGTATCGAGGACTCATTCGGATCCATTCGGTTATAAGGGTATTGTCGGTTATTTGACCGAATTATCCTTGATCATTATGGAATTGTTTTGGTCGTCGAATCACGAATCGTTTTCATAATTAATGCATTCGGCAATAACCTTAAGTATTAATTCCACGAATGGGTTAATTAGGACATTCACATGGTTAATTCATTCAATTTAAACAACTTTGCACGAATTGGACATTAATTTGTAATTCGTGTCGACGAATTACAAAACGGTGTTAATGCCCTTTTTAAAACCCTCATACTTTCAAATCTGTATTGTGTTTGTGCGCACCCGAATTTCATCTCGTCGGGGCACGCAATGCGCGCGCCTATGCAACGCGACTTGGGAGTGTCCACCTTCCCGGGGACGCGCGACTGACGCACGTGAGAAGGAGTCGCCACTTGTCATTTTACGACCCGAAGGTCGAGGGCCGACAAGTTACCCGGGTCTAGGGGTACGGGGTACACCTAATTGCTTAGGCATATGGTCTGCGAAACCCGAGGTTCCGAATTTGGGGGTTCTATTACGTGCGAACCTATATCCCACACGCCCTTTCGGTACTCTAGTTTGCTAGGCTTGCCGTTTTGTTTATTTACCGCGTGATTTAGGGTTGCACTTGACTCGCCCGTTTTGACACCGTAAAGTTGATGAATTGATCAAGTTGGGCCAAGAATCCGAAAGATGAGTAGGCTTATGCGTCGAGGAATCGGTTCACTATCTTAGCGTTACAGTTCATCGAATCGTGATGGTCGATTCCCTGCGTGAACCGAGACCACGAGTATTCGAGTTTACTCATCTCTTGGTAACAATTGACCAACTTGACCGGTTCGACACTCGGACCTCTCGCTCGCTGTGCGCACCCGAATTTCGTCTTGTCGGGGCACGCATGCGCGAGCCTAAATGCAACGTGGCTTGGGAGTGTCCACCTTCCTAGGGACGCGCGACGGACGCACGTGAGAAGGAGTCGCCACTTGTCATTTTACGACCCGAAGGTCAAGGGCCGGCAAGTTACCCAGATCGAGGGGTACGGGGTACACCTAAAATGCTAAGGCAATGGTCTGTACGGAACTGAAAATTCCGAATTCGGGGGTTCTATTACGTGTGGGCCTATATCCCACACGCCCTTTTGGTACTCTAGCTTGTCTAGGCTTGCCATTTTAATTTAATTACCGCTTAAATAAGTTTCGCTCATCTTATGTGTTTTGATACCGTAAATTCGAAGAAACACTCTGACCGTCCACTCTTCGACCGGGATTTTACATGAATATATGTATAATATAAAACCTTGCACTGTTCTCTCAAATAAATAAAAGGCAAGCTATAATAACTAAATCCCGGTCTGTTCGCGTTCGACCATGATTTCACTCATGCTCACCGTATAGTTTTGGAAAAGATCGAAAATTAAATTAAATGCGCACTCGGTGTATGGGGGTATTGGACCCCGTGATCGACGGTTATGGGCGTTGGACCCAGTGTGAATCGAGTCTTAAAGGATCGGGTTCGATCCGCATAACAATCAAGTGCAAAAGATGTAACAAGCAAGCTCAAATAAACAAACAATGGGGTTTTGTTATCGCCGAATTTATATGAATTAACTGATTATTAACCGAGGTATCTTTGCATACAAATCCTACCTTAAAACAAACAAAAGGGGTGATGGATAGGGTATGTAACATTCGGCATTATTTTAACGGACCCGACAGACGTGATGTCCATAATCAAGTCTCGAATGTGTGGGTTGTTTTTAGATTATTATGTATCGTGACAATATGACTTTTACAGATTAAGAGTATTTTCACCTAAAACCCAAAACCTAACCCTCTATTTGACTATTGCCCATGTTTGATTTAAGCCGAATTTGAGATTAATCTGTTTTTCCATGTTTTAACCCGTTCTAAACTCAAACCTATACTAGAGTGACGGCAGGACAAGAACCAATAGTCATCCCCCTTGAGTCGAAAAATATGTGTGTGTATAAAAAAAATCAAGACCACGTAGCATGCATCTCAATGCTTTTGAAATTGTGAATTTAAAAAGGGAGTGACTAACAGTTCTTGAACTGTTGACGCGATTACAGATTATTAATCGGTTCGTACAATTTATTTAAAAGAGTCACTTGATTTAATTTAGCCAAATTTAACGTCCCGATTATCCCGTATGTAGAATTTTAGATTAATTAGAAATTTTCCGAATGCTTTAGTCTACGGATTTCGAGTCGTCGAGATAGCAATTAGTTGATCGCCCGATAAACTCTAATTTCCGACATGGTCACATTGTATATAATTACAAAAATAAAATATTTAAATGGGGCACATACATTGTCGATGGGTGATCCAAGTAGAAAAGGGTCGAATATTTTTAGAAAATGTCCAAGGGACTAAATTGAACGATTTCAAAGAGCAGGGACTGATTTGAAAAATTCTGAAAAATTGGGGACTGATTTGAAAATTCTAAAAAATTGGGGAATGATTTGAAAATTCTAAAAAAATTGGGACTGTGTAACAGAAAATTACTGAAAATGTCCTAGGACTTATTTGAAATGAATTTGAAAATCTGGACTGATCTGAAAACAAAAAAAAATGACCCCAGGACTAAACTGAAACAACTTGGAAAGTTCCTTGGGATTCTTGAAAAATTATGGGAACTCCAGGACTGATTGGAAAATAGTAAAACGACTGGGACTTGATTGAAAAGAATTTTTAAAATTCTAGGCAGGTCTGAAAAGGGTGAAAAATGGTCCCGGGACTAATCTGAAATAATATGAAAAGTTCTTTGGGATTCTTGGTAAAATTCTGAAAAATCCAAGGACTGATTGGAAAATAATAAAATGACCGGGACTTGATTGAAAATAATTTTGAAATTCGGGGAAGATCTTAAAAAAATAAAATACGTCCTCTGGACTGAAATGTGACAAAATAGAAAGTTCGTAAAATTGAGTTCGGGACAAATCCGATCACCCACGCGACCCAAGAACACTCATTTCACATTATATCCATCAAGCAAGCAATAATATTCAGGAAAGGAACCCTAATCATGCCACTAAGTCGAGAATTTACCTAGTTCGGAAAGTTGAGGGGCTTCTCTGTAAAAATAAAAAAAATCGTCGGATGAATCGGGTCGGATCATATCGAATCGGATCGCCCGCCCGAAGGAGAAACCGCCCGGAAGAGCGCTAGGCCGGATTGGGGATGTTGGGCTGGAATGAGCCGAACTTCTAGGCTGGACCTGCGAAGCAAAGGAAATAGGCCGAGACCCGTTAGCCAAAGGGCGGCCGGGATCGGAGGGAGCGGCGACGGCGAGGCTGCGGGCGGCGATTCTCGCCCCGGGACACCGCGACGACGGCACGAGAGGGCTCGGGAGATGCTCTGGGCACCGCTTGGGCTGCGCGGTGTCCGATTTGGACTTCGCCGGGGTCGAAACGGCCGGAATCGAGGGGAAAAGTCGTGTTTTCCAACGAGGGTTCCCGAAATCTCCAATCTCAAAATTCCCCGAAACGAGAGCAAATTTTCCCTTTTTTCTTGTTGGGTTTTGTTTGTCCTCATCCCAATTGCTTTTTTCGGCTGATTTGGAGAAAATCGCGAAAATCCGCGATTTGGGGGGGTTCTAGGCCGGCGGGGATCGTGGGCAGCCGGCGAGCGCTACCCGGCCCTGCCCGAATATATATATATTTTTTTAAAATTAGGGCCGGCAGGTCACGGGCATCCGGTCAACGTTGCCCGGCCCTGGCCGAAATTTTTTTATTTATTTATTATTATTATTATTATTATTATTATTAATTTTTTTTAAAAAAAGTGATAAATTGGAAAATGACAATTTTGCCCCCGTAGCCGATGGACCGAAATTGGGTGCTGACAGCTTGCCCCTCTTTGGTTGCGTGCTCGGATAGAGGATGCAGCCAAAGACTATGAGAAGCACCTCGTTTGGTTCTAGCAATCATCTGGCTTGTTGCAAAATAGTAAAAACCATAAATTAGTAAATGTAGACGCATACTTGAAGGACATTAAATGTGGACAAGAAGTCCGGAAAGCGATATGGACACGAAGTCCGAAAAACAGTAAAAGTGGACACGAAGTCCAAAATGCAGTAAATGCGGGCACGAAATCTGAAACGTAATAAATGTGGATATGAAGCCCGAAACGAAGTAGGTGTGGACACGAAGTCCTAAAAACAGTAAACGATGACACGAAGTCCGAAGGTGGTAGATGAGGACACGAAGTCCAAAGTGTAGTGGACACGGACACAAAGTCCGAAGTGTAGTAAGTGAGGACACGAAGTCCAAAAATAGTAAATGCGGACACGAAGTCCGAAAAGCAGTTCATGTCCGGAATGCAATAAATGATGACACGAAGTCCGAAATGCAGTAGATACGGACACGAAGTCCGGGAAGAAACAAATGAGGACACGAAGTCCGGGAAGAAGCAAATGCGGACACGAAGTCCGGAAAGCAGTATATGCGGACACGAAGTCCGGAAAGCAGTATATGCGGACACGAAGTCCGAAAAGCCGTAAATGTGGACACGAGGTCCGAAATGCAGATGCGGACAGGAAGTCCGGAAAGCAGTAAATGAGGACACGAAGTCCGAAATGTAGTAGATACGGACATGAAGTCCGGGAAACAGTAAGTGTGGACACGAAGTCAAAAAAACAGTAAATGCGGACACGAAATCCAGAATGCAGTGAATGCGGACACGAAGTCCGGAAAGCAGTAAATGGGGACACGAAATCCGAAATGCAGTAGGTGCGGACACGAAGTCCGGAAAGTAATAAATGGGGACACGAAGTCCGAAATGCAGTAGGTGCGGACACGAAGTCCGGAAAGCAATAAATGGGGACACGAAGTCCGAAATGCAGTAGGTGCGGACACGAAGTCCGGAAAGCAATAAATGAGGACACGAAGTCCGAAATGTAGTAGATGCGAACACGAAGTCCGGAATGCAGTGAATGCAGACACGAAGTCCGGAAAGCAGTAAATGAGGACATGAAGTCCGGAATGCAGTGAATGCGGACACGAAGTCCGAAATGCAGTAAGCGCAGACACGAAATCCGGAATGCAGTGAATGCGGACACGAAGTCCGAAATGCAGTAAGCGCGGACACGAAGTCCGGAATGCAGTGAATGCGGACACGAAGTCCGAAATGCAGTAAGCGCGGACACGAAGTCCGGAATGCAGTGAATGCGGACACGAAGTCTGAAATGCAGTGGATACGGACACGAAGTCCAGAAAGAAGTGAATGAGGACACGAAGTCCGAAATGCAGTAAGCGCGGACACGAAGTCCGGAATGCAGTGAATGCGGACACGAAGTCCGAAATGCAGTAAGCGCGGACACGAAGTCCGGAATGCAGTGAATGCGGACACGAAGTCCGAAATGCAGTAAGCGCGGACACGAAGTCCGGAATGCAGTGAATGCGGACACGAAGTCCGAAATGCAGTAAGCGCGGACACGAAGTCCAGAATGCAGTGAATGCGGACACGAAGTCTGAAATGCAGTGGATACGGACACGAAGTCCAGAAAGAAGTGAATGAGGACACGAAGTCCGAAAAATAGTGAATGCGGACACGAAGTCCGAAATGTAGTAAGCGCGGACACGAAGTCCGGAATGCAGTGAATGCGGACACAAAGTCCGAAATGGAGTACGTGTGAACACGAAGTCTGAAGAACAGTGAATGCGGACACGAAGTCCGAAATGCAGTAGATGCGGACACGAAGTCCGGAATGCAGTGAATGCGGACACGAAGTCCGGAAAGTAGTAAATAAGGACACGAAGTCCGAAAAGCAGTGGATACGGACACGAAGTCCGGAAAGAAGTGACTGAGGACACGAAGCCCGAAAAATAGTAAATGCGGACACGAAGTCGGAAATGTAGTATGTGCGGACACGAAGTCCGAAAAGTCGTAAATGTGGACACGAAGTCCGAAATGTAGATGCGGACACGAAGTCCGGAATGCAGTAATGGTGGACACGAAGTCCAGAAAGTAGTAAGTGAGGACACGAAGTCCGAAAAGCAGTAAATGCCTACACGAAGTTCGGAAAGCAGTAAGGATGGACACGGAGTCCGAAAAGCTGTAAAGACGGACACGGAGTCCTGGACACGAAGTCCGAAAAGTAGTAAAGATGGACACAAAGTCCTGGACACGGAGTCCGAAAAGCTGTAAAGATGGACACGGAGTCCGAAAAGCAGTAGATGTTGACATGGTGCGAAAGTGCATGGGATGTAGAAGCAACAACTAATGTTGGGAAACGACGCGGGGCGCCAGAAAGAGAAGACTATGAATCGTTGGATTTGAGTTCAGATTGTGCTTATGACGGTGCAATGGCAAGTGTTGTTCGCCGCTCGTCGCATGATTGGGCGTTGTGTGCCTCCCCGAGGGCCATCCGCTCGGATTGGGATTACGTCTTGTCGCATGAGACAAACATGAGTCCGTCAGGGAGAGACAACCTTTCAACATCTGCATGTTCACACGGGGGATGCTGTTGATTGTGAATGTAGTCGTAGTGAGGCGGTGCTATGGGTCGGACTGACTCTCGGGACCAAGGCGTGTCTTGTCTAGATGGAAAGTGAGGATCGCACGTGGCTCTCCCACAGAGATGGGCATCACTTTTCATTAGTCATGTGAACGGTGGTGTACGTTAAATGTGCATGGCTGATGCTACCCCCAAATGTGTTGATCTGCCGGAGGCTGGCATTGCTGCTGGGACAAAATTGCTTCGTTGGTGCCTTGTCCCTAGGGCGGTGTGTGTTTGATTCGCTGGAAGCCGACCCTGCTGCTGGATCGATTGTTTGTTACTCTTGCTAGCAGTTGGTCTCGCCGCTAAAGCAATTGCTTGTTGGGAATGCCCCGATCTCACTATTGGGACTTTTGCTTGCGAGGCGGTTGCTCGTTGTGACGCCTGGGGCGGTTGCTCGTTCGGCGGTTGGGCGGTTGTTCATTCGCTAGGGACCGGCGTCTTGCGGTGCGGGACTCGAGCTCTGAGAGCGCCTACGTACCCTCTTGGACAGGGGATCAGAGTCTGCCGTAGTTCTTGTGGCGCTTGTGATACCTGTGATCATGGCATTACTAGTAGATCATAAGAGAAATACTAACAGGTAATGGACACAGGTAAGCATGAAAATGTTGCAATACGCATATCTTCAGTTTCAAGTCGCCTGAGCAACCCATGAAGATTTTTGCTTTGATAGTGCAAGTAGGTCCCGTTCTTGGAGGCCTAGATACGAGGCCTCCAGGGGCTCCCGTTAGCCATGCATGGGCATATCGGGACTTCCTCGACGATGTCCTACCAGCTCTACCGTTTGTTTAACACGCTTGTCAGCTTTGGACCCTTCTCATCGGGGTGCTATAAGACGACTGCGTTTGTAAACCGCACGGGGATTTTTTTTGCCCAGATTTGATCAGACTCGGTCTGACCATTTCCAGAATGCTATGACTAGACCTCAGAAAGGAATGCCTCGAATTTTGGCTTTGTGGTAGCCTGTTGAAGGGTAGCTGTGACCCATTCTGGAGTTATGCAAAGACAAACAGAAAAGAGAAAGCTTGGGGGGAACGCGTTGCCCCAGGCTAAAATGATACACGAGTTCTCGCCTGTAGCGGGATGTACCCTTTTTCCTCTGTTCTTCTGTTGTGTAGGCTATATCAAACTGCTTGGATAGCATGCTCGGTTTGCCCACTGTGCTTGAGGAGGAATCCGCGCTGGACAGTTGAGCTGTGTTGGAGGGCTGATCGATGATCATGTTGGAGTAGATAATCTGACCACTTTCATTGAGGATCCCTAGTCCGCACGATGTGTGAGAGACTAGGGGGTCAGTTTTATCTATCTCTCATTTTGCTCTGCTTTTGCTACGGTCACCCACCTCGGGGGCGCACCTCTCAACCTAAAGGGGAAGAGCTCTCCTTTTGCCACGACCGCCTCAAAGGGTTTCCGGTCATGCCTCTCTTTTACCCTAACTTTTGCCTAGGCCGCCCCAAAAGGGGTTTTCGACCTAGCGGGCTCGATTCTTTTATCTCTCGAGTTTGCAAGGGCGAAGGTTTCGAAGGATTCAACCTCCGAGTGCATTGTTTTCTATCTCCGTCGTGGAGTTGTGTCTGCTGTTCCCCTTTTGCCGGGGTTTGTTGATTTTTCAAGATTGGCGACGCCGGAGTTTTAAATCTCGGCGATGCCTTGTTTTGTTCATTGGCTGGTTTTTCCCGCGTCTTTTCTCTCTCTCTTCATTGGCGAGTTTTTCCCGCTTCTTTTTGCTCTGTTTTTTTCCTTGCAGCTGGGGCTTGTTTTGTGCCCCATGTCTTTGTTTGAAACTCCATGATTTTGCATCGCCGATGCCGCTTTGGTATGCTTCGCCTCGTGGAGACTTGTTGTGTGTTACTAGCCCTATTTTGTGAGGACCGGCTTTCTTGGAAGTTTGACTCTCCCGCACTCAGAAGTCGAACTCCGTGTCATTTGCCCTTGCAAGCATTACATGTGAATTTCCCCTGTTGTCTAGGAAAAGAAAATGTCAAATTGCCTCATGTGGAATAGGGAACCGAGGTTGTCTAGGCGTGAATGTTGAACGGGGATGCCCTGGTCTTCATTTGTTGAAATGGCCCGTGGTAGGCGCCTGGTGTGATGTCTCCGATCCTCTCTTATTGTTCTTTTCAGGGCGTGCCTCTTGGAGGGTGCACGCTGTTGAAGCCACTGGATGTTCGAGGAAGACGGTTGCATCAATGCTGAGTGATTCGCTCGATTGTCCTTGTTTTCGACTTCATAGGGGGGTACCTCATCATCGAACACCTCCCTCGTCAAAGTATAAGGAAAGGGTCCGAGACAAGTTCTCAAGGAAGCGTGAACTCGTGCATTGCTCTTCGCCTGTGGTCAATGTGCTCCTGTGAAGGATGACAAAGAAGACAATGCATTAGGCGATTATGCGGGGAATATGCGGTAAGAAATATGAGGTGGTCCAATAGGAAAATCCCTTTTTGTCTCGCGCGCGACCCATGGGGTGCCACGTGTAGGTGGCATTTGTTTCTGGGAATCTAGTCATCACTACTCTGGTGTGGTTAGACCGTGACTAAAGTCACATAAGCATATTTTCCCTAGTTGCGAGTAAGCATGCGCAGTCGTCCTAGGGAAGGCTCGAGGAGTCGGGTCCCATGAGGACAAGCGAGTCGAACAGGTCCCACAGAACTAATAGGGCGTCGCCAAGACTGTCCTAATGCTCAATTGAAGGATTTGTTCATGTCGAGAGCCCATTTGTGGGAATGCATTTAAATTAAAGCAAAAGAGAGTTTAAAGAAGACTGCGCATGTTGCCCCTGTATTCAATCGGCGACCACAACAGAGGTGGATGAGATCCATTCTTGATCAGTGGCATGATCGTGCTGGTATCTCCTGCGATCGAGAGTTGGGTCATGCTCTGCTTGTGGAGCTGTTACTTCCGGTCTTTGCAGCGAAAGGATTAGACTTGCTCCTCGAAGTATCCCTTGGATGAATTTGAATCCAAGTCGATTTTGGATTTCAGATGAGCCTGAAAGCAATAAATACGAGGTGTCAAAACCTGAATGTAGTAAATGCTGGGCCGGAGCCCAAAAGCGATAAATGCTGGGCCGAGGCCCGAAAGCAGTAAATGCAGGATTGATGCCCGATAAGAGGCCAAAGCTCAAAAGTGGGGTCGAAGCCCGATGAGGGGCCGAAGCCCAAAAGTGGGGCCGAAGCCCGATGCGGGGCCAAAACCTAAAAGCGGGCCCGAAGCCCGATGCAGTAAATGCGGGGCCAGAGCCCGATGCAGGGCCGAAGCCTGATGCAGTATATGCGAGGTCGGAGCTCGATGCAGGGCCAAAGCCCGATGTGGGGCCGGAGCCCAATGCAGTAAATGCGGGGCCGGAGCCCGATGCGGGGCCGAAACCCGATGCAGTAAATGCGTGGTTGGAGCCCGATGCAGGGCCAGAGCTCGATGTGGGGCCGGAGCCCGATGCGGGGCCGAAACCCGATGCAGTAAATGCGTGGTTGGAGCCCGATGCAGGGCCAGAGCTCGATGTGGGGCCGGAGCCCAATGCAGTAAATGCGTGCTCAATAAGAAAATGCAAGAGATGCAAAAACAAAGGTCAATACTGAGGAATAGTGCAGGGCACTGCAAAGCGGCGACTCTGATTTTTCTTGCGGTCTTGCTTTGTGGAGCAAGGATGGGGACTTAGTGTTGAAATCCCAAGGAGCTGGATGAGAGACGTTTGTTGTCTCAATTGTGATCGTTCAGTATTTAAGCTGTCTTCTTGTTGAGAATTTCCTGCAATGGGAAAAGAAAACAATGAAAGAGCATAAACTGTTCAGGATTTCAATGGAAGAGTGTAGGGAAGCAAACTGGCCTGGTAAATGTCGTGCGAGCACACCAAGAGTCATGCATTGATACGTTGAGCATGCGTGTATGAGTTGGTGTGAACATGCTTAGACATGTGTGAGGCGCGCTTAGTCGCTAGTAGATACGCGGGGTCTTGCGGAGAGATGTGCATCTGATCACGCGGTGATGCTCTCTGCGAAGGAGGTCTTCACTCACTTGTATGGTGAGATGTTAGCTAGTACGCAAAACAGTAAATGAGTTGGATGCATGCGATGCGTGAGTTTTCCAAAACTAATGCTGTCATTCGTATTAACTCCGAATGGTTCAAAATGCAATACAAATTTTGAAAAGATAGTCCTAAGTCAGTCTTCCAACGTGCCCGAGGTGCAAGCGACAGTCGCCATGGAAAGCACCGGTTCCAGGTGAGGGCCTAGTAGAGGTATCTATCCTAGGATGTGCGTGAACCTCCACGGACCCTCTTCCTGGACCTCTCCAAGGCAGCGTTCGCTTGTGCCAACTTCTGATCACGCCTCTGCAGTTGGGCGCGGGCCTGGGCAAGCTCCTTCTGTAGTTGGTGCCGATCGCCAAGCTGCTCATTCTTCTCGGCGACCTCCCGGCGGAGGCGGTCCCTTTCAGCCCTAAGATTGGCGAGCTCGGCTTGGATGGCCATGTCCGGTACCGGTGCCCCGGATGATGTGCTACTCTCGACTGGAGGAGAGTCTGTGAAATCATCATTCTCTGATGGACCCCATCGATAAAAGCGGAGGATATTTTCCTCCGTGGCTTGAAAGTCCCGTTCGTCTTGGGTCGGGTGCTCGGGGAAGTAAGGATGTTCGATGACCGTAGTTTGCCACGCAGTCATAACCCGTTTGATTTCACTTAGGCGATCTATGGACGTCTGGTCCTCCCGCCAAGTGTATTCGAACTTGGTTCGCGCCGTACCTTTGGGAACCGTCTGTAAGCCACCTAACTGCCTCACTACTCGCGCCGGAAAATAGGTGGTGGACCCCCATGGCTCACGAGTGGTACTCCTTTAAAATCATGACTTTTAAGGGTCATGGGTCCGGGTGGCATCCACGCGGCGCACCATTTAAAGCCCTTTGGTGTTATTTCGCGAAAAAATTTGATCCACTCGGAGACCTTGCGTTCCTCCACGCGCAACAGAGGTAGTAACCGCGAAATGATAGACTCCGGACGTGTGAAAAACATAACCGGACGAACAAGGCCAAAGGGGTTTGCATGGCTTTGGAGCCAAATTTGCAAAAGGATTGGGGACCCTCTCAACCTTCGATCGGTCTTTCTTGTAACGTGATCAAGGGACCGTATGGTCTCGGCCAACAAGGCCACCTCGTACTCGCGGCCTCTAACCACTTGGATAACAACGCTAGCTAAGGCTGCGTCTATGTGACCGGCCGAGCGAGGGAATAATAGAGTCCCAAAAATTAACAATAAGATCGCATGACAAAAATTTTTTTGTAAAAGATCCCCTTGAACCTCGCGCGCTCGTATTTTATTGAGGAGTTTCGCGGTGACTATCTTTGTGCCACCAGAATATGCAAGTTCGGCTTGTAGCTGAGACCTATGCACCCCGAGTAGACGCGATACCAAAACAAGTCTGGTGGTGTGGAAGTTAGGTTCCACAATGCCGCGGGTGGCTGCAATTCTTCCGACGAGAGTGCAATATTCCTCGATGGTAGGTGTGAGCTCGGTACCTTGGATGTTGAAGACGGCGTGGACTGAGTCCCAAAACGTCACCGCTGTTCCCAAGAAGTTCCAATCCACTCGACACATGGCTAGCATTGGTATATCCCCAACAAAGGTCCTGATGTAATCGCGGTCGACTTGATGTAGATGAGCCCAAATGTGACTGATTTCCTTGAGTGGTGGCGTGACCCTGTCGAGGTGTGGAAAAGGAGACCGAGCGCGCCATCTCTTACCAAGATGAAAGGAAAACGATTTAGGACTAGTTAATACAAATGACGCCTAATTTTGAAATTAGATGATGCATGAGTACAGAAAATAAATGCCCACGGCTTAATGTATACAACGTACATCTCTCTCAAAAACAGAAAAGGACTCAAATGGCGCGCAGGCCGACTCGATGGACTATTACTGAAGTCGGGTTGGAAGATGGCATGGAGCTTCTGCAGTATACATGGTTTCGGCACTACAAGGACCGTGCTACCTAGGGATGGGGGCCCCCGACTCAAGGGTATCAATTCCTTGAAATCGAGCGGGATTCTTTTCAAGGCCTAAGCGACAGTCGAACTGCGCGCCGTACCCTTACTTCGAACCCCTATCTAACCTATGCTCCTATTTCCGGTCGTGGGACGCGACCCATAGGTACCTAGAGTTATCATGATATGCAATGCGAGTGCATAAATGAAAGTGTGTAAAGTAGATAAGCGGGAAATTACGGAAAGCGATAAATAAAAAAGCAAACAAAGCAAGCGAGAACGAGCCCGAACCCTCTAAGTGTCCCTAGTGGAGTCGCCAAGCTGGGTGCACCCGAATTTCATCTCGTCGGGGCACGCATGCGCGAGCCTAAATGCAACGTGGCTTGGGAGTGTCCACCTTCCCGGGGACGCGCGACGGACGCACGTGAGAAGGAGTCGCCACTTGTCATTTTACGACCCGAAGGTCGAGGGCCGGCAAGTTACCCAAGTCTAGGGGTACGGGGTACACCTAAAATGCTAAGGCAATGGTCTGTACGGAACCGAAAATTTCGAATTCGAGGGTTCTATTACGTGTGGGCCTATATCCCACACGCCCTTTCGGTACTCTAGCTTGTCTAGGCTTAAATAAGTTTCGCTCATCTTACGCATTTTGACACCGTAAATTCGAAGAAACACTCTGACCGTCCACTCTCCGACCGGGATTTTACATGAATATATGTATGATATAAAACCTTGCATTGTTCTCTCAAATAAATAAAAGTCAGGCTATAATGACTAAAACCCGGTCGGTTCGCGTTCGGCCATGATTTCACTCATGCTCACCGTATAGTTTTGGAAAAGACCGAAAATTAAATTAAATGCGCACTCGGTGTATGGGGGTATTGGACCCCGTGATCGACGGTTATGGGCGTTAGACCCAGTGTGAATCAAGGCTTAAAGGATCGAGCTAGATCCGCATAACAATCAAGTGCAAAAGATGTAACAAGCAAGCTCAAATAAACAAACAATGGGGTTTTGTTATCGCCGAATTTACGTGAATTAACTGATTATTAACCGAGATATCTTTGCATACAAATCCTATCT
Organism: Punica granatum; assembly: GCF_007655135.1. NCBI lineage: Eukaryota > Viridiplantae > Streptophyta > Magnoliopsida > Myrtales > Lythraceae > Punica > Punica granatum. The sequence goes on along the minus strand of NC_045134.1, from coordinate 17,503,512 downwards.
TAAAACAAACAAATTGGGTGATGGATAGGGTATGTAGCATTCGGCATTATTTTAACAGACCCGACAGACGTGATGTCCATAATCAAGTCTCGAATGTGTAGGTTGTTTTTAGATTATTCTGTATCGTGACAATATGACTTTTACAGATTAAGAGTATTTTCACCTAAAACCCAAAACCTAACCCTCTATTTGACTATTGCCCATGTTTGATTTAAGCCGAGTTTGAGATTAATCTGTTTTTCCATGTTTTAACCCGTTCTAAACACAAACCTATACTAGAGTGACGGCAGGATAAGAACCGATAGTCATCCCTCTTGAGTCGAAAAATATGTGTGTGTATAAAAAAAATCAAGACCACGTAGCATGCATCTCAATGCTTTTGAAATTGTGAATTTAAAAAGGGAGTGACTAACAGTTCTTGAACTGTCGACGCGATTACAGATTATTAATCGGTTCGTACAATTTATTTAAAAGAGTCAAGTGATTTAATTTAGCCAAATTTAACGTCCCGATTATCCCATATGTATAATTTTAGGTTAATTAGAAATTTGCCGAATGCTTTAGTCTACGGATTTCGAGTCGTCGAAATAGTCATTAGTTGACCGCCCGATAAACTCTAATTTCCGACATGGTCACATTGTATATAATTACAAAAATAAAATATTTAAATGGGGCACATACATTGTCGGTGGGTGATCCAAGTAGAAAAGGGTCAGATATTTTTAGAAAATTTCCAAGATTCTGAATTGAACGATTTCAAAGAGCAGGGACTGATTTGAAAAATTCTGAAAAAAAATTGGGGACTGATTTGAAATTCTAAAAAATTGGGGACTTATTTGAAAATTCTAAAAAAATGGGGACTGTGTAAAAAAAATAATGAAAATGTCCTAGGACTTATTTGAAATGAATTTGAAAATCTGGACTGATCTGAAAATAAAAAATAATGACCCCAGGACTAAACTGAAACAACTTGGAAAGTTCCTTGGGTTTCTTGAAAAATTCTAGGAACTCCAGGACTGATTGGAAAATAGTAAAACGACTGGGACTTGATTGAAAAGAATTTTTGAAATTCGGGGCAGGTCCGAAAAGGGTGAAAAATGGTCCCGGGACTAAACTGAAACAATATGAAAAGTTCTTTGGGATTCTTGGAAAAATTTTGAAAAATCCAAGGACTGATTGAAAAATAATAAAATGACCGAGGCTTGATTGAAAATAATTTTGAAATTCGGGGCAGATCTTAAAAAAATAAAATACGTCCTCTGGACTGAAATGTGACAAAACAGAAAGTTCGTAAAATCGAGTTCGGGACAAATCCGATCACCCACGCGACCCAAGAACACTCATTTCACATTATATCCATCAAGCAAGCAATAATATTCAGGAAAGGAACCCTAATCATGCCACTAAGTCGAGAATTTACTTAGTTCGGAAAGTTGAGGGGCTTCTTTGTAAAAAAAAAATCACCCGAAGGAGAAACCGCCCGAAAGAGCGTTGGGCTGGATTGGGGATGTTGGGCCGGAATGGGCCGAACTTCTGGGCTGGACCTGCGAAGCAAAAGAAATGGGTCGAGGCTCGTTAGCCAAAGGGCGGCTGGGATCGGGGGGAGCGGCGGCGACGAGGCTGCGGGCGGCGGTTCTCGCCCCTGGACGCCGCGAAGATGGTACGAGAAGGCTCGGGAGATGGCTTCGGGCACCGCTTGGGCTGCAGGTGTCCGATTTGGACTTCGCCGGGGTCGAAACGGCCAGAATCGAGGGGAAAAGTAGCGTTTTCCGGCGAGGGTTCCCGAAATTTCCGACTCAAAATTCCCCGAAACGAGAGAAAATTTTCCCTTTTTTCTTGCTGGGTTTTGTTCGTCCTCATCCCAATTTCTTTTCTGTCCATTTAATTGCAATTTCTTCCCCTTTTCCGTTAAGATTTCAGCCGATTTGGAAAAAATCGCTGAAATCCGCGATTTGGGGGGGGTTCCGGGCCGGCGGGGATCGCGGGCAGCCGGCGAGCGCTGCCCGGCCCTGCCCGGCCTGCCCGAATATTATTTTTTTTTTTAAATTAGGACCGGTAGGTCACGGGCATCCGGTCAACGCTGCCCGACCCTGCCCGAAATTTTTATTTATTTATTATTATTATTATTATTAGTTTTTTTTTAAATGATAAATTGGAAAATGACAATTTTGCCCCCTAGAGCCGATGGACCGAAATTGGGTGCTGACACTCGCTGATCGGGGATCCTTACAAATGAATGAGTGAATGTACAAACAAAATCCTCGCAATGTTCTCTCGAATAATTACAAAGTACAACTGAATAAGTAAATGGATCCCGATCGGTTTGCATTGGGCCAATATTCCACTCCGGCTCACCGTGTGTTTTGAATGACCGATAAATAAATTAAGGCAACGCGGGCTCAAAGAGCCGGGGGTCGGGTCCGATCGAGCCATCGGTCGGCAAGAGAACCGATTGATTTCCGCTATCATCGTTGGACCGATCGAGCTCCCGGGTGATATCTAAACACATTTCACACATCCAATCCAAATCGCCTTCCACATAAGCCATACTCGAAATGTGATGGTGACTTGAGGCTAGATCCCATTCCGCACTCGGGTTGCACGCGCTCAGTGAGTTAGGAAGCGTTGGACCTCATGCTCGGTGATTTGGGGCATTGTACCCCGTGTATTACGTAACCTATGGGTTCGGACCCAAGCCGTGACAAATCAGCAAAAGCAAATGAAAAATAGAAGAAAACTGATAAAACTAATGAAAAACAGACAAAAACAGATAAACACAGACAACTACAGACAAGTTCTGTATTAGGCCGAATGTACGTGATTTAATCAATTATTAACCGGGGTTGATTATCAAACAATGTATCTAACTTAGGCAAGCAAAGAGGTGGGCTAGGATATGGTTCTAGGCCAATTACATATGTGAGTTTGTTTTAGAACTCGATTCTGTGAGGTGTCACTGCGGTTTCACCGAATTTGCCAAACTCGTATTTTGACTCTAGATTGGAATCTAGCATTCCGCCTATCCATTATCTAATGTTTGATTAAGTCAAATGCATGATTAATCCGGTTTTTCACGTCTTGCAATAGAAATAAAAATGCACGCCACCGAATCTACAATAGGGAGATAGAAACATCGAAAGTGGACGGAATGGGTCGTACGATTGAAACTCGTACCCGAACGGGCCGCCCTTCTTCATCCATAGATCGAGGTGTTTCGGTCTCCCTAACGCCTAGAATGTCGGCGATTCACGAAATGATGGTCATGCCCCTTGAACGGTAAAACGTGTAGGTATGTGAAAATTGGGATCGCATGACACGAAGATGTCCAAAGAGGACTCGCGCACTTCGACATGAGCCGCCTCAAATTGGGCCTTGACTCGAGTCATAGCGCACGAGTGCTCCCTAGACAGTAATTCTATTCGTGTTATGCGTCTCGATGTTTTGAAATTGTGAATTTTAAAAAGGCACTCTCACCATTTAGTGATTCGTCAACGCGTTTACGAGTTGATATTCGATTTATCCAATTACTTAGGCCGAGTGGTTCATTTAGCCGAATGGTACGTCCCGTTTCCCGTTTGTGAAGTGGTTTAATGATTGAGACCTCGAACCTCAATTGTTATGGATCAATGAAATGATTGTTCGATATTAACGTACCTAACATACGAATTAACATGAAACCAGCGATTAAATGAAAATTGTGATTACAATCAATTCCAAGAATCGGTTTTGACCATATTTTGCATGCATAAAACATCAAACACGATGACAACGTACATATTTTTACATAGCCGGTGCCGCCATGATCTTAGGAACGCAATTAAACATACAAACGAGCACAAACGCAATATTTAGAGGAATCGATAAAGCGGCACTGACTCATAGGCAGCGAACAATGTAAAAACTCGGGAAACGACTTGAGTCGGGGAAAGGAGGCCGTCCATGGCCCGAGGAAGCCAAGAGGGGCTCTCGGCCACATCCCTTGGGGTGAGGCCGAGAGGCTCCTTTGGCTTGCCCGAGCCAACAAGGTCTCCTCGACTCCGATTCAAGCTATTTCCCGACATGCTAACACTGTATACGATGAAGACATGCATAATACGATGTAAAAACACATAAAAACATAAACTTGCATGCGAATCGGTCATGGACCGCCTTATTGCCCCACAAACGCAAAGAAAACGTAAAAGTCTTAACTTCTCTAAGTCGGGAATGATTATACCTAGCCCCGGGATGAGGGAAAAGTCGAGGAAAGTCGAAAAACGGCTTCGGGAAGTCGATTCTGCCCCCTGGAACGAACAGACCCGAATCAGTGAAGTCGGGTCGGCGGCAGACCCGACTGGCAGGCCAGCTTGTCGGGTCTGTACCGGTTGATCGGGATGGAATTTTCGCGCGGGGCCAGTTGCGTTGGATTCCCAAGAGACTAAGGATCGCGTCTGCGGTGGTTTCGGGAGGAGAGCAAGCCTAGATTTTCTGGAAATCAAAAGTAAATTCGGATCAGTAAAAAATGACAGACTCAGTCGGGGTAAAACAGACCCGACTGGCACCCGATGAAGAAACGGCTCCACAGGAGGCTCCTGGTGGTCTTTTGATGCAAGATCGGTGGAATTGGACTCCTAACTGACTGAGAATCACGCCTGCAGTGGTTTCGTGAGGATTACATGCCTATATTTTCCTGGAAGATGCAAAGAAAACCGGTAAAAACTGGAAAGATCCGAGAAGGGAGGAAGGAGAGAAATGGCGGAGGTGCATGGTTGAACGGCTCTCGGCACACAACCACCTTGTCACAGGGGAGAGTGAGGGTCATGAGGAACCCTTAGAAAGTGATGGCACGACTCGCCTTAGTCGTGAGATGGAGAAGACATTGAGGAAGCCCGGGATGCACCCCTGAAACCCGATTCTGCTCAACTCTGGAACGCAGGGTTGGAGGGTTCAAATGCAAAAACTAAGCTGGGAAATGGACTTAGGAGGTCGAAAACATGTGGGATATGAAGTTTGGTTGAGTTTGCTTAAGTCGAGAGGGAAGAACTTGCCTAGAAACCGGGAAAACGCTTAAGGGACTGTTTCTGGACAGAGCTGGAACGAGGTGCCAGGAGCTTCAAATGAAAAATCTAAGGTCGGAATTGGACTTAGGAGGTCGAAAACATGTAGGGTATGAAGTTTGGTTGAAGTTGGCTAAGGTTGGGTGGTGGTCGCCGGAAAATGGTTGAGTTTTCGGGCAAAATGACCTTGGAACCGGGCTGTGCTTTGGCTATGCGATTTCTAAAAAAATGCTGAAGTTGAGAGGGCTTGGAGAGGGTTTCCTACAGTGAGAAAGCTAGAGAGATGATGGAAGTTGAGTTGTGATTAAGCTAATGATGCAATGGACTTATAAGGGCAAGCTTAATGACAAGGTTAAGTGGAGTTAAGTGCAATTGAGGTGTACTTAGGGCATCCGAATTTTTGGAGGGAAGATTAAGGTGGGGAAATGTTAAGGTAGAGTGTAGGGGATGTTAGGGAAAGAGTGTGGGAGAGGTTGAGTGTGGGGAAGGGGTGGAGTACACTCCACTTTGGTCAGCCAAAGCAGAAGGTACAGGGCTGTGACCAGCAGTCAAACTGAAATTTTTCCGAACTTTTCATCAGCCTTTTGGTCTCTCCGTTATTTTTCCTTGATCGCTACATGAGTTGGGCACGTTCTCGTAAAATTTGAAGATTGTTCGACCTCAGGAAGTACCCGAAACAATTTTTCTTCAACAATTGGCCAAAACCGGGAAACTTGGTTCTGACCTGTGAGGAAACCTTTAATTCTGTACTAATCTAGAGTCCTAGTCGAGAGCCTTGCTGATGTTTTGTCTTAGTGCCAGTGGACCAAAATGGGGTGCTGACAGCGTTGTTTCCCTTTTCTGAAAACAAATTTTCAAATCAAGGGCAAGAACATCATTTTGTGATTTGGCATCATCTTAGCATCGTTTAAGATGTCAGTTGGGTATTCTGTATCAAAATTACAATTACCTGACTTATCATTTCACTAGACTTAACCAAATGCTAGAAAATGGTTAGGTGGAACTCTAAGTTCCAAATCTAAAGTCAAAACACGAGTTGGGTTAATTCAGTGATAATTCAGTGTCACAACACCGAATCACAGTAAAAACAATCCACACACACGAAACTTGACTACGGACACTGTGCGCACCTGAATTTCGTCTCGTCGGGGCACGCATGCGCGCGTCTAAATGCAACGCGGCTTGGGAGTGTCCACCTTGCAAAGTCCGTGGACACGGAGTCTAGAAAGCAATAAATGTGGACGCGGAGTCCAAAAAGCAGTAAAGATGGACATGGAGTCCGAAAAGCAGTAAAGATAGACGCGAAGTCCTGGACAGAGAGTCCGAAAAGTAGTAAATGTGGACACGAAATCCTGGAAACAGAGTCTGAAAAGCAGTAAATGTGGACACGGAGTCCGAAAAGCAGTAAATGTGGACGCGAAGTCCGGAAAGCTGTAAATGTGGACACGAAGTCTGTGGACGCGAAGTCCGGAAAGCAGTAAATGTGGACACGAAGTCCGTGGACGCGGAGTTCAAAAAGCTATAAATGTGGACGCAGAGTCCAAAAAGCAGTAAAGATGGACACAGAGTCCGAAAACCTATAAAGATTGACACGGAGTCCGAAAAGCAGTAAAGATGGACACGGGGTCCGAAAAGCTGTAAAGATGGACACGGAGTCCGAAAAGCAGTAAAGATGGACGTGAATTACTGGACACGGAGTCCGAAAAGCAGTAAATGTGGACGCGAAGTCCGAAAAGCAGTAAATGTAGACACGAAGTCCGTGGACGCGAAGTCCGAAAAGCAGTAAATGTGGACACGAAGTCCAGAAAGCTGTAAATGTGGACGCGAAGTCCGGAAAGCAGTAAATGTGGACACGAAGTCCGTGGACGCGAAGACCAGAAAGCTGTAAATGTGGACGCGAAGTCCAGAAAGTATTAAATGTAAGTTGATAGGAAAATGTAGGAAATGCTGAAGCAAAGATAATTGCTAAGGAATGGCGCAGGGCGCTAAAAAGGGGAGCTTGGCATTGGGTCGGGGCAAGCTGGTATGGTGCAGCAGTAGGCGTGGCTTGCAGTTTGTCGCGTGATTGGGCGCGTGTTGGATGACTTGTGTCGCGCGCTTGGCGGGGATGGTCTGATCGCTGTGTTCACCGGGGATGCCGTTGCTTGTGAATGTTGCCATAGTGAAGCAGTGCTGTGGGTTGGACTAACTCTCGGGACCAAGACGCATCTTGTCTCGGTGGAGAGTGAGGATTGCACGTGGCTCTCCTGCAGAGATGGGCACCACTTTCCATTAGTCGTGTGAACGGTGGTGTACGCTAAATGTGCAGGGCTGATGCTACCCCAAATGTACTGATCTGCCGGAGGCCGGCCTCGCCACTAGGGCGGTGTTGCTCGTTGCTCTGCCGGATGCCGGCTCTGTCGCAGGGGCGATTGTAGTTTGCTGGGGATGCCCCGGTCTTGCGATGAAGGACTCGAGTTCTAGACGAAGTGCCCACGTATCCCGAGGGATGGGGAATCAGAGTCCGTCGTAGTTCCCGCGTTTGTTATACCTATGATCCTGACATCATTAGTAAGTCATGGGATTACTAGCGAATTGTAAGCACAGGTAAAAGGATGTGTTCGCGACGCATGTTCTTCAGTTTCGGGTCGCCCAGGTATAGAGTTTTTTTTTTGGCGATACAAATGAGATCCCATTTTCGAAGGCCTCAATGCGAGGCCTCCAAGGCTCCTGTTGGCCATGTACGATCATATCGAGACATTCTCAATGATGCCCTAGCGGCTTTGTCGATTATTCGACGCGCCCGTCGGCTTAGGACCCTTCTCGTCAGGGTACCGTAGGGCGGCTGCGCTTGTGACCCGCATGGGAATTTATGTGCAAATTTGGTTAGACCTCAGTCTATTCATTTCCAAAGTGTTATGACTTGACTCCTGGAGATGAGTGTTTAGGATTTTGGCTTTGTGGTAGCCGATTGTGGGGTGGCTATGACCTGTTTGGAGTTATGCTATAACAAAGAGAAAAGAGAAAGCTTAGGGAGCGCGCTGCCCCAAGCCAAAAGGATACATGAGTTCACGCCTGCAGCGACATGTACCCCCTTTCTCCTTTGTCCTTATGTTGCGTAGGCTGTCCCAAACTGCTCAGATAGTATGCTTGGTTGCCTACTGTACGTGAGAGAGACTTCGCTTTAGAGAGTTGAGCAGTGCAGGAGAACTGATCGGGGATCATGTTGGAGTAGATAATCTGGCCATTTTTCTTGGGGATCTCTGGTCCGCGCAGTGTGCGAAAGCTTAGGGTGACTGTTTTGTTTATCTCTTGTTTTACTCTCCTTTTGCTACGGTTACCCACCTTGAGGCCGTACCTCTCAACCTAAAGGGGATTAGCTCTCCTTTTGCCACGACTGCCCGCCTCGGGATTTTCAGTCGTGCCTCTCTCTTGCCCTAGCTTTTGCCTAGGTCACCCCGAGGGGTTTTCGACCTAGCGGGCTCGATTCTTTTGTCTCTCGAGTTTGCAAGGGCGAAGGGTTCGAAGGATTCGACCTCCGAGTGCATTGTGTTCTGTCTCCGTCAAGGAGTTGCGTCCGCTGCTCCCCTTTTTGTCGGGGTTTGTTGATTTCTTCTTCGAATTGGCGGTGCCGGAGTTTTATATCTCGGCGGTGCTTTGTTTTGTTCATTGGCGGGTTTTTCCCTCGTCTTTTCTCTCTCTTCATTGGCGGGTTTTTCTCGCTTCTTTTCGCTCTGTTTTTTCTTGCAATTGGGATTTGTTTTGTGCCCTGTGTATTTGTTGGAAACTCCTCAACTTTGCATTGCGTGGTCGCTTTGGTGTGCCTTACCCTATTTCGTGAGGGCCGGCCTTTCGTGGAGATTTGACTCTTGGATATTCGGAAGTCGAACTTCATGCTGCTCGTCCTTGCAAACTTTACAAATGATTTCCCCTATCGTCTAAAAAGAAGAACAAGATTTGCCCTGGGGTGCAGGTGACCGAGGTTGCCCCGGCATGAGTGTTGAACGCGGATGCTTCGGTTTTCGTGGTCTGCGTCAGACGCCGTTCCTGACCGTGTCTTGTCGCTCCCGTGGAGGGTGCCCCTAGGAGGATAGGTGCTCTTGAAGTCGGCGTACGTGCTTTGCTTCGGGGGCCATGCTTGCTATCGACTGAGATGGTTGGGTTGACAACATGTGGCTCACTCAATCGTTTTTGTCTTCGACTTCGTTAAAAGGGGGGTACTTCCGCATCAAGCCTCTTTCTTGTCGAAGTATAAGGAGAGGGACCCGATAGGAGTTCTCCTGGAGGTGTGAACCCGTGTATCGCTCTTCGCTTGTAGCCGGCGTGCCCCTGTGAAGGATGACAAAGAAGATGATGTATTAGGTGATTATACTGTGAAATATATGGTTAGAAATGTAAGGTGGAGCCATGGGAAGTTCCCTCATCCAACGCGCGACCCATGGGGTGCCGCGCGTGGGGGACACTCAATTTAGGGAGTCCGGTCATCGTCACGCTGGAGCAGTTAGACAGTGACTGGGAACCGTATAGTTGTACTTTCCCCGATTGCGGGTTGGTCTGCGCAGCCGTCCCAGTGAAAACTCGAAGAGCCGAGTCCCATTGGGACATGCGAGTCGGACAGGTCCAACATAACCAATAGGACGTCTTCGAGACTGTTCAAGTGCCCCTTGAATGGTTCGTTCATGCCGAGAGCTTGTTTGGAAATGCGAATAAATGTAAAAGAGCATTTGAAGGAGAGTGTGTGTTGCCCCGGTAGCAGGTTGGTGGCCATAGCGGAGGGTGGGTTGGGCCCATTCTTCGATCGGCAGTGTGATCGTAGCCCCGTGGCGGGTGGGCTGGGACATGCTATGTTCGTTGGAGCTGCCGCCTGTGATCTTTCGTGGGGGGAGGGTCAGTCTTCAGTGTTTGGAGTCCGGGGAGGTAGCAGAGAAGTGTTTCCTATCTCGATTGTGGTCGTTTGGGATTTAGGTTGCCTTCTTGTCGGTTATTTCCTGCAATGGGAAAAGGGGAACGATAAGGGAGCAAACTATGTTCGCAATTTCAGCGTAAAGGCGCAGGGGATCGAACTAGCCTAGTAGGCGTCGTGCGAGCGAGCCGGGGGTGTGTGCATGGATAAGGCGGAGGCATGCTCACACGACGCGGAAGGACGCACTCGGTTGTGCTGGTAGATGTGCTCAATTGCGCGAAGATAGCGATCACGCGATGACGCTTAGTTGCGTGGGGTTAGTGAGAAGCTAGCTTTGCCAAGGAAGGTGGATCAGCCCTCGGGCTGTGGCTCACCTTGCCATGGAAGGATGGTGAAGGTCGCGGTTGGTCAACCTGCGAAGGAGGTCTTCACTCACTTGTATGGTGGGATGTTAGCTGTTATACAAAACAGTAAATGAGTAGGATGCATGCGATGTGTGAGTTTTCCAAAACTAATGCCGTCATTCACATTGACTCAAAAGGTTCAAAGTACAATGTAAATTTTGTAAAATAAAGCCCTAAGCCGATCTTCTACCACACTCAAAGTTTGAGCGGGCACGGCATTGGATTTCTGTAATGGGTTTGAGCGAGCTCACTCTGAGGTTGTGGTTGGCCGACCAGTTCCTCATCTTTCTCAGCAGCTTATCGGCGAAGGTGATTAATCGATCATATTATTGGTGAGGTCGACTATGGTGGTTGTGCCTAAAGTGGGGGATGTCCTGGCAGGTGTGCCGGTCTTGGTTTGTGGAGACTCGGTGGGACCCTCGTGTGTTGACGGACTTTGTCGAGGCACGAACAAGAGGCCGAGCAAGGCGTCTCTTACCAAGACGAAAGGAAGACTGACTTAGGACTCGTCCATATGAATGACACCCTAATTTTGTAAAACAGATGATGCATGTGTGCGAATAAAGTAAATGCCCACGGCTTAGTACAATTTACAAGGTACATCGCTCTTGAAACAGAAAAGACTCAAGTGGCACGCAGGCCGACTCGATGGACTGTTCGTCGAAGCCGGGTTGGAGGATGGCATGGAGCTCCTGCAAAATGCATGGTTTTAGTGCTACAGGGACCGTGCTACGTAAGGATGGGAGCTCCCAACTGAAGGGCGTCAATTCCTTGAAATCGGGCGGGGATCTTTGGGGGCCTAATCAACGGTACAACTGTGCGACGTACCCTTACTCGGAACCCCTATCTAACATGTGTTTCCTAATATTGGTCGTGGGACGCGACCCATAGGTTCCTGAAGCTAGTATGATATGTAATGTATGCGGGAAATAAAAGTGCGTAAAGTAGATAAACGAAAAATTGTGGAAAGTAGTTAATAAACAAGCAAACAAAGCAAGCAGGAACGAGCCCGAACCCTCTAAGTGTCCCCAGTGGAGTCGTCAAGCTGTGCGCACCCGAATTTCATCTCATCGGGGCACGCAGTGTGCGCGCCTATGCAACGCGACTTGGGAGTGTCTACCTTCCCGGGGACGCGAGACGGACGCACGTGAGAAGAAGTAGCCACTTGCCATTTTATGACCCGAAGGTCGAGGGCCGACAAGTTACCCGGGTCTAGGGGTACGGGGTACACCTAATTGCAAAGGCATATGGTCTGCGAAACCCGAGGTTCCGAATTCGGGGGTTCTATTACGTGCGGGCCTATATCCCACACGCCCTTTCGGTACTCTAGTTTGCTAGGCTTGCCGTTTTGTTTTATTTACCGCGTGATTTAGGGTTGCATTTGACTCGCCCGTTTTGACACCGTAAAGTCGATGAATTGATCAAGTTGGGCCAAGAATCTGAAAGATGAGTAGGCTTGTGCGTTGAGGAATCGGTTCACTATCTTAGCGTTACAGTTCATCGAACCGTGATGATTGATTCCCTGCGCGAATCGAGACCACGAGTATTCGAGCTTACTCATCTCTTGGTAACAATAGACCAACTTGACCGGTTCGACACTAGGACCTCTCGCTCGCCGATCGGGGATCCTTACAAATGAATGAGTGAATGTACAAACAAAGTACAACTGAATAAGTAAATGGATCCCGATCGGTTTGCATTGGGCCAATATTCCACTCCGACTCACCGTGTGTTTTGAATGACCGATAAATAAATTAAGGCAACGCGGGCTCAAAGAGTCGGGGGTCGAGTTCGATCAAGCCATCGGTCGGCAAGAGAACCGATTGATTTTTGTTGTCATCGTTGGACCGATCGAGCTCCCAGGTGATATCTAAACACGTTTCACACATCCAATCCAAATTGCCTTCCACATAGGCCATACTCGGAGTGTGATGGTGACTCTAGGCTAGATCCCATCCGCACTCGGGTTGCACGCGCTCAGTGAGTTAGGAGGCGTTGGACCTCATGTTTGGTGATTTGGGGCGTTGTACCCCGTGTAATACGTAACCTATGGGTTCGCACCCGAGTCGTGACAAATCAGCAAAAGCAAATGGAAAATAGAAGAAAACCGATAAAACTGATGAAAAACAGACAAAAACAGATAAACACAGACAACTACAGACAAGTTCTGTATTAGGCCGAATGTACGTGATTTAATCAATTATTAACCGGGGTTGATTATCAAACAATGTATCTAACTTAGGCAAGCAAAGAGGTGGGCTAGGATATGGTTCTAGGCCAATTACATATGTGAGTTTGTTTTAGAACTCTATTCTGTGAGGTGTCACTGCGGTTTCACCGAATTTTCCAAACTCATATTTTGACTCTAGATTGGAATCTAGCATTCCGCCTATCCATTATCTAATGTTTGATTAAGTCAAATGCATGATTAATTCGGTTTTTCGCGTTTTGCAACAGAAATAAAAATGCTCGCCACCGAATCTACAATAGGGAGATAGAAACACCGAAAATGGACGGAATGGGTCGTATGATTGAAACTCGTACCCGAACGGGCCGCCCTTCTTCATCCATAGATCGAGGTCTTTCAGTCTCCCTAACGCCTAGAATGTCGGCGATTCACGAAATGATGGTCATGCCCTTTGAACGGTAAAACGTGTAGGTATGTGAAAATTGGGATCGCATGACACGAAGATGTCCAAAGAGGACTCGCGCACTTCGACATGAGCCGCCTCAAATTGGGCCTTGACTCGAGTCATAGCGCACGAGTGCTCCCTAGACAGTAATTCTATTCGTGTTATGCGTCTCGATGTTTTGAAATTGTGAATTTTAAAAAGGCACTCTCACCATTTAGTGATTCGTCAACGCGTTTACGAGTTGATATTCGATTTATCCAATTACTTAGGCCGAGTGGTTCATTTAGCCGAATGGTACGTCCCGTTTCCCGTTTGTGAAGTGGTTTAATGATTGAGACCTCGAACCTCAATTGTTATGGATCAATGAAATGATTGTTCGATATTAACGTACCTAACATACGAATTAACATGAAACCAGCGATTAAATGAAAATTGTGATTACAATCAATTCCAAGTATCGGTTTTGACCTTTTTTTGCATGCATAAAACATCAAACACGATGACAACGTACATATTTTTACATAGCCGGTGCCGCCATGATCATAGGAACGCAATCAAACATACAAACGAGCACAAACGCAATATTTAGAGGAATCGATAAAGCGGCATCGACTCATAGGAAGCGAACAATGTAAAAACTCGGGAAACGACTTGAGTCAGGGAAAGGAGGCCGTCCATGGCCCGAGGAAGCCAAGAGGGGCTCTCGGCCACCACCCTTGGGGTGAGGCCGAGAGGCTCCTTTGGCTTGCCCGAGCCAACAAGGTCTCCTCGACTCCGATTCAAGCTATTTCCCGACATGCTAACACTGTATACGATGAAGACATGCATAATACGATGTAAAAACACATAAAAACATAAACTTGCATGCAAATCGGTCATGGACCGCCTTATCGCCCCACAAACGCAAAGAAAACGTAAAAGTCTTAACTTCTCTAAGTCGGGAATGATTATACCTAGCCCCGGGATGCGGGAAAAGTCGAGGAAAGTCGGAAAAATGGCTTCGGGAAGTCGATTCTGCCCCCCCGAACGAACAGACCCGAATCAGTGAAGTCGGGTCGGCGGCAGACCCGACTGGCAGTCCGGCTTGTCGGGGCTGTACCGGTTGATCGGGATGGAATTTTTGCGCGGGGCCAGTTGCGTTGGATTCCCAAGAGACTAAGGATCGCGTCTGCGGTGGTTTTGAGAGGATAGCACGCCTAGAGTTTCTGGAAATCAAAAGTAAAGTCGGATCAGTAAAAAATAACAGACTCAGTCGGGGTAAAACAGACCCAACTGGCACCTGATGAAGAAACGGCTCCACAGGAGGCTCCCGGTGGTCTTTTGGTGCAAGATCGGTGGCATTGGACTCCTAACGAATGAGGATCACGCCTGTGGAGGTTTCGTGAGGATTGCATGCCTATATTTTCTTGGAAGATGCAAAGAAAACCGGTAAAAACTGGAAAGATCCGAGAAGGGAGGAAGGAGAGAAATGGCGGAGGTGCATGGTTGAACGGCTCTCGGCACGCAACCACCTTGTCACGGGGGAGAGTGAGGGTCATGAGGAGCCCTTAGAAAGTGATGGCACGACTCGCCTTAGTCGTGAGATGGAGAAGACATTGAGGAAGCCCGGGATGCACCAGTGAAACCCGATTCTGCTCAACTCTGGAACGCGGGGTTGGAGGGTTCAAATGCAAAAAGTAAGCTCGGAAATGGACTTAGGAGGTTGAAAACATGTGGGATATGAAGTTTGGTTGAGTTTGCTTAAGTCGAGAGGGAAGAACTCGCCTAGAAACCGGGAAAACGCTCAAGGGACTGTTTCTGGACAGAGCTGGAACGAGGTGCTGGGAGCTTCAAATGAAAAATCTAAGGTCGGAAATGGACTTAGGAGATCGAAAACATGTAGGGTATGAAGTTTGGTTGAAGTTGGCTAAGGTTGGGTGGCGGTCGCCGGAAAATGGTTGAGTTTTCGGGGAAAATGGTTGAGTTTTCGGGCAAAACGGCCTTGGAACCGGGCTGTGCTTTGGCTATGCGATTTCTAAAAAAATGCTGAAGTTGAGAGGGCTTGGAGAGGGTTTCCTACAGTGAGAAAGCTAGAGAGATGATGGAAGTTGAGTTGTGATTAAGCTAATGATGCAATGGACTTATAAGGGCAAGCTTAATGACAAGGTTAAGTGGAGTTAAGTGCAATTGAGGTGTACTTAGGGCATCCGAATTTTTGGAGGGAAGATTAAGGTGGGGAAATGTCAAGGTAGAGTGTAGGGGAAGTTAGGGAAAGAGTGTGGGAGAGGTTGAGTGTGGGGAAGGGGTGGAGTACACTCCACCTTGGTCAGCCAAAGCAGAAGGTACAGGGCTGTGACCAGCAGTCAAACTGAAATTTTTCCGAACTTCTCATCAGCCTTTTGGTCTCTCCGTTATTTTTCCTTAATCGCTACATGAGTTGGGCACATCCTCGTAAATTTTGAAGATTGTTCAACCTCGGGAAGTACCCGAAACAATTTTTCTTCAACAATTGGCCAAAACCGGGAAATTTGGTTCTGACCTGTGAGGAAACCTTTAATTCTGTACTAATCTAGCCAAAAACGCATCCTGTTTTATTTGATTTACTGAATATTCAGTGAATTGGGAATCCATTGACGTTGGCCATGCTTGAAAATACGAAGAATAGAATTTTTTATGAATTTTCTCCCTCGACTGGCAGAGTCTGTCCCGGTTTAATGGTTTCGCGCATGGCGCGCTCAAAAATTCATAACTCTCTCTCCGTATTGAATCTTGGAATGAATGACCCGTCAAATTGAATCTAACTCGATTTCCTAGGACAAGCATGTGAAATTCACCCTTTTAGGTTCAGGATTGATCATGATATGATGCGTTGAATCCCGTGCTCAAACTGTTGTATTCACTGTTTAGGCACCCCAGCTCCCACGAATTTTATCTCTTTACTCGAATGGGCTCTCGACGTGATTTTTGTGTTGAAATGTCCCCGACTCACCAAACCTCGATCTAAAAATACCGAACTTGGCTCTAGGATCCACGAAGATAGTTGTTCTCACCGAAGAAAATGATACAGAGACGTGATTTCCTCTTTGTCCACTGCCTTTGGTTCGAATATTGATAATTCATGCCTTACTCTTCGGGATCAATCGTGAGTGCCGCAAAATTTCATAGGTTGCCCTCGCCATTTTTTGTTAAAGCTCTAGAGTCCTTGTCGAGAGCCTTGCTGATGTTCTGTCTTTGAGCCGGTGGACCAAAATGGGGTGCTGACAGCGTTGTTTCCCTTTTCTGAAAACAAATTTTCAAATCAAGGGCAAGAACATCATTTTGTGATTTGGCATCATATTAGCATCGTTTAAGATGTCAGTTGGGTATTCTATATCAAAATTACAATTACCTGACTAATCATTTCACTCGACTTAACCAAATGCTAGAAAATGGTTAGGTGGAACTCTAGGTTCCAAATCTAGAGTCAAAACACGAGTTGGGTTAATTCAGTGGTAATTCAGTGTCACAACACCGAATCACCGTAAAAACAATTCACACACACGAAACTTGACTACGGACACTGTGCGCACCCGAATTTCGTCTCGTCGGGGTACGCATGCGCGCGCCTAAATGCAACGCGGCTTGGGAGTGTCCACCTTCCCGGGGACGCACGTGAGAAGTAATCGCCACTACCTGTTTACGACCCGAAGGTCGAGGGCCGATGAGTTGCCCGGGTCTAGGGGTATGGGATACACCTAGTATGCTAAGGCAATGGTTTGTACAGAACCGGAAATTTCGAAGTCGGGGGTCCTATTACGTATGGGCCTGTATCCCATACGCCCTTTCGGTACTCTAGCTTGCGAGGCTTGCCATTTCATTTATTTACCGCATGATTTAGGGTTGCACTCGACTCGCCCGTTTTGACACCGTAAATTCGAAGAAACACTCAGATCGTCCACTCTCCGACCGGGATTCTTACATAAATAAGTGTACAACATAAACCCTTACATTATTCTCTCAAATAAATAAAAATAAAAATTACAACGACTGAATCTCGATTGGTTCGCGTTCGGTCATTATTCCACTTGTGCTCACCGTATGGTTTGGATAAGACTGAAAATTAAATTTAGATACGCACTCGGTGTATGGGGGCATTGGACCCCGTGATCGACGGTTAAGGGGCATTGGACCCGTGTAAATCGTATCATAAGGGTTCGTAAACCGCAACAAATCAACAAATAAAAGTGAAAAATAGAAGAAAACTGAATAAAACTTATATAAACAGATAAAAACAGACAAATAACGGATAAACACACAAGTGCAGACAAGTTGTGTATTAGATCGAATTTACGTGATTTAGTCAATTATTAACCGGGATTACTTGGCAAACAATTTCCCTACCCTAGGCAAGCAGATGAACATGCTAAAATGCAATTCTTAAGTCAACTATGTGTGTGAGTTTGTTTTAAGACTTTACTCTGCAAATGACACTGAGATTTTACTGAATACGCCAAACTCGTGTTTTGACTCTAGATTTGGAAACTAGAGTTCCGCCTAGCCATTATCTAATGTTTATATAAGCCGAGTGAATGATTAGTTCGGTTTTACACGTTTTGTGACAAAAATAACAACGCTAACTACCGAATCTACAGTAAGATGACAGAAACACCAAAAGTGGATGAAATGGGCCATGCGAATAAGACTCGCACCCGAACGGGCTGCCCCTTCCTACCCATAGATCAAGGTGTTTCGACCTCCTTAACGTCTAGAATGTCGGTGAATCACGAAACAACAATTATGCCCTTTGGTTTGCGAAATGTGTAAGAGTTAATGAAAAGTTGAGATCGCGTGACACGAAGGGGTCTAAAGGAGACTTGTGTGTTTCGACTTGAACCGCCTCAAATCGGGCCCGGACTCGAGTCAAAGTGCACAAATTCACCCTAGACATCGACTCTATTCGTGTTACGCGTCTTGGCGTTTTGAAATTGTGAATGTAAAAAGGGCATTTCCGTCGGTTCATGATTCGTCGACGCGTTTATAAATTGATAGCCGGTTCATACAATTTTATTTAAGTCGAATGATTTAATTAACCAAATGATACATCCCATTTCCCATTTGTGGAGTGGTTTAGTGATTGAGATCTTGAACCTCAATTGTTATGGATTAATGAGATGGTTGTTCGAAACTACGCGCCTAACATACAAACTAACACGAAACTAATGATTAAACGAAAAATGTAATTGCAATCAATTCCAAGAATCGGTTTTAACCGGTTCTTGCATGCATAAGATATCAAACACGATAATAACGCACATTTTACAAAGCCGATGCCGCCATGTTCTTGGAGACGCACACAAACACACAATACAAACGCAAACACGATATTTAAAGAAATCGATAAAACGGCATCGACACGAAAAATGAGGTAAATCGTAAACGCAATAAACATGAAAACAGAGTTGAATCGGGATCAAGGGGTCTGTTTTGGATCTAGATTTAGTCTGGAGAGGGCTGCATTGGACCCAAAAATCAATGTGATCTGATCTATCGAATAGACAAAATGTTCGGTAAATAATTTTTTTTCGGAGTTGCAACGCCCAGAAAAATATGAAATTTTGTGGAGGAGCTTAAAATAACATCAAGAACCTGTGGTAAAAATTTCACCTCATTTTGAAATCGGATGGTTCACTAGACCTATCAAAATCAGACCAAAAACACCGAAATGATGGGTAAACAATTTTTATCTGGAGATACAGTGCCCAGAAAAATCTGAAATTTTGTGTGAGGACTTAAAATAACATCAAGAACCTGTGGTAAAAATTTCAGCTCATTTCGAAGTCGGATGGTTCACGAGACCTATCAAAATCAGACCGAAAACACCGAAATGACGGGTAAACATTTTTTATCTGGAGATCCAGTGCCCAGAAAAATCTGAAATTTTGTGTAGGGACTTAAAATAATATCAAGAATTTGTGGTAAAAATTTTAGCTCATTTTGAAGTCGGATGGTTCACGAAATTGCTCAAGGGCCAAACTCGGGATCTAAGGAAAAGTATGTGAAATAAGTCATTGACACCCGTCCAACACTCCAGCAGTAAACACACATACAATAAGTCGATATTTACATGCAAAACAAAAAAAAAAACTTAGAACATGGAAGTTAAGTCGAATCGGGTCCGCCTTATCACCCCCACCAGCCTAGATAACTAAGAGACCTACTTCTCTAAGTTGTAAAGAAGTTATACCTAGCCTCGGAATGCGAGAAAAGAGTCGGAGAAGTGGCAAGAGAGTCGGAAGACTCGGTTGCACAGAAGCTGTCCAGAAAAACAGTAATGGCTCCCGGGTAGAAAGGTGATGGCTCGGATGGTTCGATGTGGTTGCACGGTGTAGGCACGGGCCCTCTCGACTCCCAAGGGACTGCTTAAGGTGGTCGTGACAAGCTTTGGGCATGCAAGGGCCTGAACAAACCCAAAAATGACAAAAGAAAACCGGTAAAAACTGTGATAACCCGGGGAGAAGGAAAGAGGGAAATGGAGGTTGTGCGCGGTTGATCGGCTCTCGGCACGTGACCACCTTGTCACGAGGGAGAGTGCGGGTCGTGAGGAACCCTTAGGAGGTGTAGGCACAACTCGCCATGATCGTGAGAGGAAATGGCATGCCTAGGACCCAGGAAGGGCTATGGAAACCCGATTCCGTGCTGTTTCTGTTATCTGCTGAAACGCGGGGTTGGAGGCCTCAAATGCTAAAACTAAGCTCGGAAATGGATTTAGGAGGTCGAAAATAGGTGGGGTATGTATTTTTTTTGGATTTGGGTGAAGGTGGATGGGTGGTTGCTGCTGGAAAATGACGTTTTTCCGACAATAACGGTTTTTTCTTTGCTCTCTTCTGTACAGCTCTAATCTGGACGAATTCTCTCTGTCCTCTGCTCACTCTCCCTTCCCAAAGTTCTGAATGAAAATCCCCATCAATGAGGGTCATGGTTGAGAGAGGAAGGAAGAGTTTTGATTGGAAAGTTGTGCAAGACGGGAAAGCGGTTTAATGACTTTTTTCTTTCTTTCTTATGCTCTCCTTGAACCTGGACGAAATTATTCTCCTATTCCCTCTGTTTCTCTGCTGAATCAATGTACGAAGGTGAGGTATAGTGGCAAGGTAGGAAGGTGGTCCAAAACTGGAAAATTGTGCAAGACGGGAAAGCGATTAATGGGATTTTTCTTGCTCTATTCTACCCCAATTGTACTTGGACGAATTTTGCTCTTTTCTTTTCAGCTGAACTTGGCTCCTATTATGCTCACCATGCTGACCGAATTCTTTCCTATCTTTAGTTCCATGAACTTGGCCGATATTTCCCCCAAAATGCTGACTGAATTTCTTTAGCTTCTTGCTGAAAATGAATGAGATCTAGTTGGCCCCGTCGACCTTGCCATGAATACTAAACTGATTTTGTTTGATTATCTTCGGTTGAAGCTCATATTATGACCCGGTTGGTTCAAGACTTTGTTGTAGCCGGTGGACCAAAATGGGGTGCTGACAGCTTGCCCCTCTTTGGTTGCGTGCTCGGATGGAGGATGCAGCCAAAGACTATGAGAAGCACCATATTTGGTCCCGGCGATCGTCTTCATTCTCTCCTAGTAACCGCTTGCTCTCCTATTTTGGATGTGTGGGAGAAAATTGCGCAAATATGCAGGCCTGTTACGAGAGAGAAAAAGACAAAGGAATCATTGTAAGGAAGCGATGAAGTATAAATTTGTAACTCGGAACAGTAAATGCGAGGCTAAAGCCCATAAAGCAGTAAATTTGGACGCAAAGTCCAAAAAGCAATAAACATGGACGCAAAGTCCGGGAGACAGTAAACATGGATGTTCACTCTCAAAACAGTAAAAGATGGGTGTCCAAATCCAAAGCAGCAAATGGTGGGTGTCCAAACCCAAAGCAATAATTGCGGGTGTCCAAACCCAAAGCAGTAATTGCGGGTGTCCAAACCCAAAGCAGTAAATGCGGGTGTCCAAACCCAAAGCAATAAATGGGGGGTGTCCAAACCCAAAGCAGTAAATGTGGGTGTCCAAACCCAAAGTGGTAAATCTGGGTGTCCAAACCCAAAGCAGTAAACGTGGGTGTCCAAACCCAAAGCAGTAAAAAGGTGGGTGTCCAAACCCAAAGCAGTAAATGTGGATGTCCAAACCCAAAGCAGTAAAATGTGGGGATAGGAAAGGGTAGGAAATGTGGGAACAGAGGTCAGTGTTAGGAAAAAGCACGGCGCCGAATTAAGATTATGCTTGGATGATGCAAAGATAGGCGCGGCCTGCTGATTTGCTGTATGACTAGCGCATGCTGGATGTACCGCATCGCCTGCTTGGCGAGGATGGTTTGATTGTTGTGTTCACCAGGGTTGCCCCCTTTGCTTGTAAATGTTGCCGCAAGGTAGTGCTGCTGTAGATTGACTCTGCGCTTGGGACCGTGACCCATCTTGTCTTGGTGAAGAGTGAGAACTATGGGTGGTTCACCCTTAAAGGTGAGCGTGACTCTCCATTAGTCATGCGGATGGCGGTGTGCCCTGAGTGTGCAGGGCTGATGCTGTCCCAAAGGCGCTGATCTACCGAATGTTGGCATCGCTATTGAAGAATTCGTGCAACTTGGTGGAATCTGACCCTATTGCAACGGTGGTTGGGTATTGATCTGCCTGAGGTCGGCCACGCCGTTGGGATGGTTGCTCGTTGCTCTTCCGGATGCCGGCCCTGCCGCAGAGGCGATTATAGCTCACTGGGGATGCCCCGGCCGTATGATGAGGGACTCGAGCTCTGGGGTGGAGCGCTTACGTATCCCAAGGGGTCGAAAATCAAAGTCCACCGTAGCTCTTGCGGCTTGTAGTACTTGTGATCCTGTTATCATTAGTAAGTCACGGGTGAGTTACTAGCGATGTGTAAGCACAAGCGTAAGGGAATTTTGCGACTAATGCTCTTCAGATTCGGGTCGCCCGAGCAACCCGTGAAGAGTTTTTGTTTTGGCGATGCGAATGGGATCCCGTTTTCGAAAGCCTCGATACGAGGCCCCCCGGGGCTTCTGCCGGCCATGGATGGGCATATCGAGATGTTCTCAATGATGCCCCAGCGGCTCTATTGGTTGTTCGACGTGCCCGTCAGCCTAAGACCCTTCTCGTCAGGGCACCGTAGGGCGGCTGCGTTTGTAACCCGCATTGGGATTTCTGTTCAAATTTGGTCAGAACTTGGTCTAGTCATTTCCAAAGGGTTTTGACTAGACTCCCGGAAAGGAATGTTTGGGGTTTTGGCTTTGTGATAGCCGATTGGAGGGTGGTTATGACCCGTTTGGAGTTATGCGATTGACAAAGAGAAAAGAGAAAGCTTTGGGAACATGTTGCCCCAGGCTAAAAGGATACACGAGTTCACGCCTGCCGCGAGATGTACCCCCCTTTTCTTTCGACTTCTTGTCCTGTAGGCTATTGCGAAGTGCTCGAATGGCGTGCTTGCTTGTGCACTGTGCTTGGGGAAGAAACCGCCTAGGACGGTTGAGCCGCATTAGGGAGTCGATCAGGGATTGTGTTGGAGTAGATAACCTGGTCATTTCTTTTGGGGATCCCTAGTCCGCGCAGTGTGCGGAGGCCCAGGGTGACTGTTTTGCTCATCTCTCGTTTTACTCTCCTTTTGCTACGGTCACCCGCCTCGGGGCCGTACCTCTTAACCTAAAGGGAATGAACTCTCCTTTTGCCACAGCCGCCCACAAGGGGTTTCCAGTCGTGCCTCTCTTGTGCCCTAACTTTTGCCTAGGCCGCCCCGAAAAGGGTTTTCGACCTAGCGGGCTCGACTCTTTTGTCTCTCGAGTTTGCAAGGGCGAAGGGTTCGAAGGATTCGACCTCCGAGTGCGTTGTGTTCTGTCTCCATCGAGGAATTGCGTCTACTGCTCCCCTTTTTGTCGGGGTTTGTTGATTTCTTCTTCGAATTGGCGGCGCCAGAGTTTTATATCTCGGCGGTACTTTGTTTTGTTCATTGGCGGGTTTTTCCCGCGTCTTTTCTCTCTCTCTTCATTGGCGAGTTTTTCCCGCTTCTTTTCGCTCTGTTTTTTTTCTTGCAAGTGGGGTTTGTTTTGTCCCCCGTGTATTTGTTGGAAACTCCTCGACTTTGCATTGCGTGGTCGCTTTGGTGTGCCTTGCCCTATTTCGTGAGAGCCGGCCTTTCATGGAGGTTTGGCTCCTAGATATTCGGAAGCCGAACTTCGTGTTGTTCGTCCTTGCAAACTTTACAAATGATTTCCCCTATCATATAAGAAAAAGAATAAGATTTGCCCTGGGGTGCAGGTGACTGAGGTTGCCCCGGCATGAGTGTTGAACGCGGATGCCCCGGTCTTCGTGGTCTGCGTCGGATGCCGTTCCTGACCGTGTCTTGTCGCTCCCGTGGAGGGTGCCCCTATGAGGATAGGCGCTCTTGAAGTCAGCATACGTGCTTTGCTTCGGGGGCCATGTTTGTTATTGACTGAGATGGTTGGGTTGACAGCATGTGGCTCACTCAGTCGTTTTGTCTTCGGCTTCATTAAAAGAGGGGTACTTCCGCATCAAGCCTCTTTCCTGTCGAAGTATAGGGAGAGAGACCCGATAGGAGTTCTCGTGGAGGTGTGAACCCGTGTATCGCTCTTCGCTTGTAATGCCCCTGTGAAGGATGACAAAGAAGATGATGTATTAGGTGATTATACAGTAAAATATGTGGTAAGAAATGTAAGGTGGACCCATGGAAATTCCCTCATCTAGCGCGCGGCCCATGGGGTGCCGTGCGTGGGGGACACTCAATTTCGGGAGTCCGGTCATCGCCACGCTGGAGCGGTTAGACTGTGACTGGGAACCGCATAGTTGTACTTTCCCCGATTGCGGGTTGATCTGCGCAGCCGTCCTAGGAAAAGCTCGAGGAGCCGAGTCCAATTGGGACATTCAAGTCGGACAGGTCCGACAAAACCAATAGGGCGTCTTCGAGACTGTTCAAGTGCCCCTTGAATGGTTCATTCATGCCGAGAGCTTGTTTGGAAATGCGAATAAATATAAAAGAGCATTTGAAGGAGAGTGTGTGTTGCCCCTGTAGCAGGTCGATGGCCATAGCAGAGGGTGGGTTGGGCCCATTCTTCAATCGGTAGTGTGATCGTGCTGGAAGCCTAGTGGCGGTGGGCTGGGACATGCTATGTTCGTTGAAACTGTCGCCTGTGATCTTTCAGGGAGGGATGGTCGGTCTTCAGTGTTTAGAGTCCATGGAGGTAGCAGAGAAGTGTTTCCTATCTCGATTGTGGTCGTTTGGGATTCAGGTTGCCTTCTTGTCGGTTATTTCCTGCAATGGGAAAAGGGAAACGATAAAGGAGCAAACTATGTGCGCAATTTTAACGCAAAGGCGTAGGGGATCGAACTAGCCTGGTAGGCGTCATGCAAGCGTGTCGAGGGTGTGTGCATGGGTAAGGTGGAGGCATGCTCGCACGACGTGGAAGGACGCACTCAGTTGTGCTGGTGGATGTGCTCAGTTGCGCGAAGAGACGTGTGCGCGATCACGCGATGACGCTTAGTTGCGCGGGGTTAGTGAGAAGTTAGCTTTGCCAAGGAAGGTGGATCGGCCCTCGGGCCAAGGCTCACCTTGCCGTGGAGGGAGGGTGAAGGTCGCGGTTGGTCTACTTGCGAAGGATGTCTTCAATCACTTGTATGGTGAGATGTTAGCCGTTATGCAAAACAGTAAATGAGTAGGATGCATGTGTTGCGTAAGTTTTCCGAAACTAATGCCGTCATTCACATTAACTCAAAAAGTTCAAAGTACAATTTAAATTTTGTAAAATAGAGCCCAAAGCCGATCTTCCACCACACTCGAAGTTTGAGCGAGCGTGGCTTTGGATTTGTGTAGTGGGTCTGAGCGAGCTCCCTCTGAGATTGTGGTTGGCCGACCAGTTCCTCATCGCTCTCAGCAGCTTATTGGCGAAGGTAATCGATCATGTTGTTGGTGAGGTCGACTATGGTAGCTGTTCCTGAAGTGGGGGATGTCCTGGCAGGTGTGCCAGTTTTGGTTTGTGGAGACTCGGTGGGACCCTCGTGTATTGACGGACTTTGTCGAGGCGCGAACAAGAGGCCGAGCAAGGCGTCTCTTACCAAGACGAAAGGAAGACCGACTTAGGACTCGTCCATATAAATGACACCCTAATTTTGTAAAACAGATGATGCATGTGTGCGAAGAAAGTAAATGCCCACGGCTTAGTACAAATACAAGGTACATCACTCTTGAAATAGAAAAGACTCAAGTGGCACGCAGGCTGACGCGATGAATTATTTGTCGGAGCCGGGTTGGAGGATGGCATGGAGCTCCTGCAGAATGCATGGTTTTAGTACTACAGGGACCGTGCTACGTAAGGATGGGGGCGCCCGACTCAAGGGTGTCAATTCCTTGAAACTGAGTGGAATTCTTTTCAAGGCCTAAGCGGCAGTCGAACTGCGCGCCGTACCCCTACTTCAAACCCCTATCTAACCTATGCTCCTATTACCGGTCGTGGGACGCCACCCATAGGTACCTAGAAGCTAGTATGATATGCAATACGTGTGCGGGAAATAAAAGTGCGTAAAGTAGATAAGCGAAAAATTACGGAAAGAGATAAATAAACAAGCAAACAAAGCAAGCGAGAACGGGCCCGAACCCTCTAAGTGTCCCCAGTGGAGTCGCCAAGCTGTGCGCACCCGAATTTCGTCTCGTTGGGGCACGCATGCGCGCGCCTAAATGCAACGCGGCTTGGAAGTGTCCACCTTCCAGGGGACGCGCGACGGACGCACGTGAGAAGGAGTCGCCACTACCTGTTTACGACCCGAAGGTCGAGGGCCGGTGAGTTGCCTGGGTCTAGGGGTATGGGATACACCTAGTATGCTAAGGCAATGGTTTGTACGGAACCGAAAATTTCGATTTCGGGGGTTCTATTACGTATGGGCCTATATCCCATATGCCCTTTTCGGTACTCTAGCTTGCTAGGCTTGCCATTTCATTTATTTACAGCATGATTTAGGGTTGCACTCGACTCGCCCATTTTGACACCGTAAATTCGAAGAAACACTCAGACCGTCCACTCTCCGACCGGGATTCTTACATAAATAAATGTACAACATAAACCCTTACATTGTTCTCTCAAATAAATAAAAATAAAAATTACAACGACTGAATCCCGATTGGTTCGCGTTCGGTCATTATTCCACTCGTGCTCACCGTATGGTTTGGATAAGACTGAAAATTAAATTAAAATACGCACTCGGTGTATGGGGGCATTGGACCCCGTGACCGACGGTTAAGGGGCATTGGACCCATGTAAATCGTATCATAAGGGTTCGGACCCAAACCGCAACAAATTAACAAATAAAAGTGAAAAATAGAAGAAAATTGAATAAAACTTATATAAACAGATAAAAACATACAAATAACGGATAAACAGACAAGTGCAGACAAGTTGTGTATTAGACCGAATTTACGTGATTTAGTCAATTATTAACCGGGGTTACTTGGCAAACAATTTCCCTACCCTAGGCAAGCAGATGAATATGCTAAAATGCAATTCTTAAGTCAACTATGTGTGTGAGTTTGTTTTAAGACTTTACTCTGCAAATGACACTAAGATTTCACTGAATACGCCAAACTCGTGTTTTGACTCTAGATTTGGAAACTAGAGTTCCGCCTAGCCATTATCTAATGTTTATATAAGCCGAGTGAATGATTAGTTCGGTTTTACACGTTTTGTGACAAAAATAACAACGCTAACTACCGAATCTACGGTAAGATGACAGAAACACCGAAAGTGGATGAAATGGGCCATGCGAATAAGACTCGCACCCGAACGGGCTGCCCCTTCCTACCCATAGATCAAGGTGTTTCGACCTCCTTAACGCCTAGAATGTCGGTGAATCACGAAACAACAATTATGCCCTTTGGTTTGCGAAATGTGTAAGAGTTAATGAAAAGTTGAGATCGCGTGACACAAAGGGGTCTAAAGGAGACTTGTATGTTTCGACTTGAACCGCCTCAAATCGGGCTCGGACTCGAGTCAAAGGGCACAAATCCACCCTAGACATCGACTCTATTCGAGTTACGCGTCTTGGCGTTTTGAAATTGTGAATGTAAAAAGGGCATTTCCGTCGATTCATGATTTGTCGACGCGTTTATAAATTGATAGCCGGTTCATACAATTTTATTTAAGCCGAATGATTTAATTAACCAAATGATACATCCCATTTCCCATTTGTGGAGTGGTTTAGTGATTGAGATCTTGAACCTCAATTGTTATGGATTAATGAGATGGTTGTTCGGAACTACGCGCCTAACATACAAACTAACACGAAACTAATGATTAAACGAAAAATGTAATTGCAATCAATTCCAAGAATCGGTTTTAACCGGTTCTTGCATGCATAAGATATCAAACACGATAATAATGCACATTTTACAAAGCCGATGCCGCCATGTTCTTGGAGACGCACACAAACACACAATACAAACGCAAACACGATATTTAAAGAAATCGATAAAACGGCATCGGCACGGAAAATGAGGTAAATCGTAAACGCAATAAACATGAAAACAGAGTTGAATCGGAGTCAAGGGGTCTGTTTTGGATCTAGATTTAGTCTGGAGAGGGCTGCATTGGACCCAAAAATCAATGTGATCTGATCTATCGAATAGACAAAATGTTCGGTAAATAATTTTTGTTCGGAGTTGCAACGCCCAGAAAAATATGAAATTTTGTGTAGGACCTTAAAATAATATCAAGAACTTGTGGTAAACATTTCAGCTCATTTTGAAGTCAGATGGTTCACGAGACCTATCAAAATTAGACCAAAAACACCGAAATGATGGGTAAAAATTTTTATTTGGAGATCCAGTACCCATCAAAATCTGAAATTTTGTGTGGGGACTTAAAATAACATCAAGAACTTGTGGTAAAAATTTCAGCTCATTTCGAAGTCGGATGGTTCACGAGACCTATCAAAATCAAACCGAAAACACCGAAATGACGGGTAAATATTTTTTATCTGGAGATCCAGTGCCCAGAAAAATCTGAAATTTTGTGTGGGGACTTAAAATAATATCAAGAATTTGTGGTAAACATTTCAGCTCATTTTGAAGTCGGATGTTTCACGAAATTGCTCAAGGGCCAAACTCGGGATCTAAGGAAAAGTATGTGAAATGAGTCATTGACACCCATCCAACACTCCAGCAGTAAACACACATACAATAAGGCGATATTTACATGCAAAACAAAAATAAATAAATAAACTTAGAACATGGATGTTAAGTCGAATCGGGTCCGCCTTATCACCCCACAAGCCTAGATAACTAAGAGATCTACTTCTCTAAGTTGTAGAGAAGTTATACCTAGTCTCGGAATGCGAGAAAAGAGTCGGAGAAGTGGTAAGAGAGTCGGAAGACTCAGTTGCACAGAAGCTGTCCAGAAAAACAGCAATGGCTCCCGGGTAGAAAGGTGATGGCTCGGATGGTTCGATGTGGTTGCACGGTGTAGGCACGGGCCCTCTCGACTCCCAAGGGACTGCTTAAGGTGGTCGTGACAAGCTTTGGGCATGCAAGGGCCTGAACAAACCCAAAAATGACAAAAGAAAACCGGTAAAAACTGTGATAACCCGGGGAGAAGGAAAGAGGGAAATGGAGGTTGTGCGCGGTTGATCGGCTCTCGGCACGTGACCACCTTGTCACGAGGGAGAGTGAGGGTCGTGAGGAACCCTTAGGAGGTGTAGGCACAACTCGCCATGATTGTGAGAGGAAATGGCATGCCTAGGACCCGGGAAGGGCTATGATTCTGTGTTGTTTCTGTTATCTGCTGAAACGCGGGATTGGAGGCCTCGAATGCTAAAACTAAGCTCGGAAATGGATTTAGGAGGTCGAAAATAGGTGGGATATGTATTTTTTTTGGAATTTGGGTGAAGGTGGATGGGTGGTTGCCGGAAAACGACGTTTTTCCGACAATAACGGTTTTTTCTTTGCTCTCTTCTGTACAGCTCTAATCTGGACGAATTCTCTCTGTCCTCTGCTCACTCTCCCTTCCCAAAGTTTTGAATGAAAATCCCCATCAATGAGGGTCATGGTTGAGAGAGGAAGGAAGAGTTTTGATTGGAAAGTTGTGCAAGATGGGAAAGCGGTTTAATGACTTTTTTCTTTCTTTCTTCTGCTCTCCTTGAACCTGGACGATATTATTCTCCTATTCCCTCTGTTTCTCTGCTGAATCAATGTACGAAGGTGTGGTAGAGTGGCAAGGTAGAAAGGTGGTCCAAAACTGGAAAATTGTGCAAGACGGGAAAGCGATTAATGGGATTTTTCTTGCTCTATTCTACCCCGATTGTACTTGGACGAATTTTGCTCTTTTCTTTTCAGCTGAACTTGGCTCCTATTATGCTCACCATGCTGACCGAATTCTTTCCTATCTTTAGTTCCATGAACTTGGCCGATATTTCCCCCAAAATGCTAACTGAATTTCTTTAGCTACTTGCTGAAAATGAATGAGATCTAGTTGACCCTGTCGATCTTGCCATGAATACTAAACTGATTTTGTTTGATTATCTTCGGTTGAAGCTCATATTATGACCCGGTTGGTTCAAGACTTTGTTGTAGCCGGTGGACCAAAATGGGGTACTGACATACACCCGATATATCAGGTTCTCAAACCAAAGTCGAATGCTAAAACATTGGCACGCGTTGTTTGCTTAGCATATGGTATTTGCTTGCAAAAACACACTTGGATTAATAAACTTGTTAATCCACGTACATTCGGTGAATACAAACACATTGTCTGTTATTTACCTGTTGCTTGTTATCTTTTCTCACTTGTTTGCCAAGCGGGTCGAGCCTAATCCCTAGGCCGAATGATATTAGGGTTCAACACCCTAATCATCGATCACAGGGTCTAACGCCCTAATCAACACTCACAGGGTCCAACGCCCTATTCAGTGAGAGCGTACATGGAATTTCAGTTCTTCGGTCTTTTCCCTAAACTCACGGTGAGTTAGAGTGGAATAATAACCGAACGCGAATCGACTGGAATTCGGCCATTTGTAATTTGTATTTATTGTTTTGAGAGTATTGTGAGAACTTTTATTTTGTACATTCATTCTGTAAGAATTCCAGTCGGTAAGCGAACGGTCCGAGAGTTGATTAATCGAATCGGTTTAATGCTTGCCCAAAGGAAAGTAAATCCAAGAATTTGCGGTTCTGGTTCACGCAGGGATTCAACCTCCATGGTTCGATGAACTATAACGCAAGATTGTGAACCAATACCCCGACATACGGATTTACTTCTCTCTCGGCTTCTCAACCGATATCGTTTAGTTCACCGAATATCCGGTGTCAAAACGTGCGAGCCGAGTGCAACCTAATTCAAGCGGTAAATAATAAAACATGCAAGCCTAGCAAACCAGAGTACCGAAAGGGCATGCGGGATATAGGCCCGCACGTAACATGAACCCCCGAACACGGATTTTCCGGTTCCTCACAACAAACTAGGTGTTCCATACCCCTAGACCCGGGTAACTTATCCGCCATCGACCTACGGGTCGTAAAATGATAAGTGGCGACTCCTTCTCTCACGCTTGTTCGTCACGCGTCCCCACAGGAAGGTAGACACTCCCAAGCCGCGAGATCCAAAAGCGAGCATGCGGGCCCCGATGAGAGTCCATATTCGGGTCCGTACAAGGGCCCTCGCCTAGAACCAGTGCTTTCTAAGGCTGCGCTCGCTCAAACTCCGAGTGTGATGGAAGATCGGCTTAAGGCTTTATTTTACAAAATTTACATTACACTTTGAACCTTTCGACTCAATGTAAATGACAACATTAACTTTTTAAAATACACGCATTTCATGCATCCTATTCATTTACTGTTTTGCATAACGGCTAACACTTCCACTCGCAATCTTCACATTTTCACGACAATGCGTGCTGTGATCAGAGGCCGAATCTATCCCGTCCACCCACCCCGCACTACAGGCGAGCTAAGACCTTCTTCGCGAGTAGACCACCTGCGATCTTCACCTTCCCTCCACGGCAAGGCGAGCTGTGGCCCGAGGGCTGACCCACCTCCTCAGGCAAAACGAACTCCCCACTAGTCCCGCACAATAGAGCACGTCATCGCATGACCGAGTATACATCCCTTCATGCTACCAAGTGCTTCCATCAGCACGAATGAGTGGGCTCTTTCGCGTCGTGCGAGCCCGCCCTTACCTTGTCCATGCACACACCCCCGGTTCACTCGCACGACGCTTACCAGGCTAGTTCGAACCCCTGCGCCTTTACGCTGAAATTGCGAACATAGTTTGCTCCTTCATTGTTCCCCTTTTCCCATTGCAGGAAATAACTGACAAGAAGGCAATCTGAATCTCAAACGACCACAATCAGGGCAATGAACACTCCCCATCCAGTTCCTGGGAACTTCGACACCGAGTCCCAACCCTCCCTCCGCAAAAGATCACAAGCGACAAGCTCCAACGAATAGAGTAGAGCCCTGCCCACCGCCCGCGAAAGTCATTAGCACGGTCACACCTCCGACCGGAGAATGGACCCACCCACCCTTCGTTGTGGCCATCAACCAGTCACCGGGGCAACACGCACTATTCCCTAAACTCTCTTTTACATTTATTCACGAATGGGCTCCAGGCATGAACAAACCCTTCAAGTGGCACTAGGACCGTCCCAGAGACGCCCTATTGGTTCTGTCGGACCTATTCGACTCACATGTCCTCATGAGACCCGGCTCCTCGAGCCTTCCCTAGGACGGCTGTGCATGCCAACCCGTAATCGGGGAAAGTACACCTATGTGGCCTCCAGTCACAGTCTGCCCACTCTAGGGTGGTGATGACTAAACTCTCGGAATTGAATGTCCCTCACACGCGGCACCCCATGGGTCGCATGCTGGACGATGGGACTTCCCATGTGATCACTTTACATTTCTTACCGTATATTCCACCGAACAATCGCCTAATGTATCATCTTTTTTGACATCTCTCACAGGGACACGCCGGTCACAGGCAAAGAACGATACACAGGTTCACACCTCCCTGAGAATTCCTCTCGGACCCTTTCCTCATACTTCGACGAGGGAGTTGTCCGACGAATAGGTACCCCCCACGAAGCCGGAGACAGAGACAACTGAACAAACCATTCAACCTCAACGCGTGCGTCTCCACTGAGATCGAGCGGCACCTCGGGGCAAATCGGGCCTTCCCCACTGCAAAGAACCATCACCGACAACATGCAACGATAAGCCCCGAGGCAAAACACATTCGGCTTCAAGAGCGCCTATTCTCCGAGGGGCACCCTCCACGGGAGTGACAACGCACGATCGGGAGCAGGGATCGTACAAGACGCCCGACACAGACCACAAAGATCAGGGCATCCCCGTCCAACATTCACGCGGAAGCAACCTTGGTCACCCACACTCCTAGGGCAATTTTGTTTTCTTTTTAGACAATAGGGGAAATGACTTGTAAAGTTTGCAAGGACAAAAGATGCAAAGTTCGGCTTTCGAGTGCACAAGAATCAGACTTCTGAGAAAACCAGCCCTCACAAAATTGGGCTAGTACAACGAAGTACATCAAGTCTCCACGGGGAGAAGCAAACAAAAGCGACCTCGGTGATGCAAAGTCAAGGAGTTTCAAACAAATACAAGGGGCACAATACAGACCCTAGCTGCGAAAAAAAAGAGAGCGAAAAGATGCTGTAAAAACTCGCCAACAAAGAAGAGAAGAGAGAGCGAAAATAAGCGGGAAAAACCCGCCAAAAACGGGGCAACGTCGAGGTTCACCAAAAGCACCGGCGCCCGTAATCCCAAAGAAATCAACAAACCCCGACAAAAAGGGGGGCAGCGGTCGCAACTCCTCGACGGAGACAGAACACCACGCACTCGAAGGTCGAATCCTACGAACCCTTCGCCCTTGCAAACTCGAGAGACAAAAGTCTAGACAAAAGGGGTTATCGAAAACCCCTCATAGGGGCGGTCTAGGCAAAAGTTAGGGCAAGAGAGAGGTACAACCGAAAACCCCTTGTGGGCGGTCGTGGCAAAAGGAGAGCTCATCCCCTTTAAGTTGAGAGGTACAGCTCCGAGGTGGGTGACCGTAGCAAAATGAGAGTAAAATGAGAGATAAACAAAACAGTTATCCTAGGCTCTCGCACACTGTGCGGACTAGGGATCTCCAAGGGAAATAGCTAGGTTATCTACTCCAACACGATCCCCGATCGACTCTCCTACCGAACTCAACCGTTCAAGGCGGATTCTTCCTCAAGCACAGCGGGCGACCAAGACGCAATCCAAGCAGTTCAAGACAGCCAACACCAACCGAAAGACGGAAGAAAAGGGGGGTACATCTCACTGCAGACGTGAACCCGTGTATCCTTTTAGCTTGGGGCAACGTGCTCTCCAAGCTTTCTCTTTTCTCTTTGTCATTGCATAACTCCAGAACGGGTCATAGCCACCCTTCAATCGGCTACCATAAAGCCAAAATCCCAAACATTCCTTTCCGATAGTCTAGTCATAACACTTCAGAAATGACTAGATCGAGGTCTGACCAAATTTGCGAGAAAATCCCCATGCGGGTCACAAACGTAGCCGTCCTACGGCACCTTGATGAGAAGGGTCCAAAGTCGACGAGCGCATCGAATAACCGACGAAGCCACTAGGGCATCATTGAGTACATCTCGATATGCCCGTGCATGGCCAACAGGAGCCCTGGAGGCCTCGCATTGAGGCCTTCAAAAACGGGATCCCATTTGCATCGCCAAAGCAAAAACTCTCCACGGGTCGCTCAAGCGACCCGAAACTGAAGAGCATGCGTCGCAAACACTTCCTTTTACTTGTGCTTACACATCACTAGTAATCCCATGACTTACCAATGATGTTAAGATCACAGGTACTACAAGTCACGGGAACTACGACAGACTCTGATTCTCGATCCGTCGGGGTACGTAGGCGCTCCACCTTAAAGCTCGAGTCCCACATCACAAGATTGGGCCATCCCTAACAAATAGGCAATTGCCCCAACAGCGAGACTAGTCTTCGGCAAATCATTGCCCTACAACGGTGCAGTCGGGAACCCTAAAGGGCACTCCCCGCTGACGGACTCATATCTGGCTCACGCGACAGGTCCTGTATTCGATACGCCGAAAACCATCAATGGATGTCCCACGCTGTCAAACAACCGACATCCAAAGAAGGGCAAGCGGCGGGAAATCATTATCAGTCGTCGCACGTAATGCAATCCAGGCCCAAGGCCAAGCGAACCACATCACTTGGCGCTTTGCGCGATTCCCAAACAAGTGTTTCAGGTCCATCCCGGTTTCAAATTCCTGTCTCGGGTCCATCCCGGTTTAAATTCGTATCTCGGGTCTATCCCGATTTTAAATTCTGTCTCGGGTCTATCCCGATTTTAAATTCTGTCTCAAGTCCATCCCGATTTCAAATTCCTGTTCGGGTCCATCCCGATTTCAAATTCCTGTTTCGGGTCCATCCCCGTTTCAAATTCCTGTTCGGGTCCATCCCGGTTTAAATTCCTGTCTCGGGTCCATCCCGGTTTCAAATTCCTATTTCCGGTTTCAAATTCCTGTTTTGGGTCCATCCCAATTTCAAATTCTTGTTCGGGTCCATCCCGGTTTAAGTTCCTGTCTCGGGTCCATCCCGGTTTAATTCCTATCTCAGGGGTCCATCCCGATTTCAAGTTCCTGTTCGGGTCCATCCCGGTTTCAAATTCCTGTCTCGGGTCTACCCCAGTTTTAAATTCTTGTTCGGGTCCATCTCGGTTTTAAATTCCTATCTCGGATCCATCCCGGTTTTAAATTCCTGTTCGGGTCCATCCCGGTTCTAAATTCCTGTTTCGGGTCCATCTCGGTTTTAAATTCCTGTTTCGGGTCCATCCCGGTATTCAAATTCTTGTTCGGGTCCCTCCCGACTTGTAAACTTTTGTTTCAGGCACAACATCCCGATACATCCAAGCAAAGTGTAAGCAACCATGGGAGATAGTACCAGAGCAGTCGCCGGACCCAAAAAGGGTTGCTTCTTATAATCTTTGTCTACATCCTCTAATTGAGCATGCAACCAAATAGGGGCAAGCTGTCAGCACCCAATTTTGGTCTACCGGCTCCAACAAAGGACTCCCGGTCGAAGTTCAGATTACTATTCATGACCCGATAATCGGAGGCGAACGCGCGGATGTGGGAGCACGGACTACAGAAGAGAAGCAGGGTCCTCCAAAAGGCTCAAAAGGGCAATCAAAAGGGCAGATAAACAACGAACCCCAAAACAGCATAAGCCGACACTATGGCACTATTCATCGCAGGATCACCGGAGCGTCAGAAGATATCTAATATGGGACTTTAAAAATCCCTCTTGGTACCAAAATGACCAATGGCACCTCCGAGCGCATTTCAGAAGCCTCCTGCTTAAGCCGGGGCACTCTCGAACATTTGCAAACGCCTTCCTAACGGGGCTCCCGGGACGCCCGATCCACGAACAAGTAAACGGCACCCGGAAACAGGCCTACACACACCCAAGGACCACCAAGACCATGGAACAAGTTTCAGACTGCCTTTCGGAGTTCGTCTTGGTCTCCCGAGTGAGTCCCGACCAGGAAAAAGGGGCCCTTCCTACAGAAAGACATAGCCGGGGACCCTTTTAACAAATCATCAGTGCACAAAATCTGTGCCAATCAATCCCAGGGACCTCAAGAGCTTGGGAGATAAACCCCGATCACATTGCATAATCCATTTAGGTTTCCCGAGTACCATTCCGGTAACAAAAGGGCCCCTCTCACGGGGAATCTTGTGCACAGAGCTCATTCGGGAAAATGTTGACGTCCGAGTTTTGCACCACCTACTCCCAACAACCCCCAGGGACTAGGAAATCATTTCAGTTCGGACCAAGCAAATCATACTGATCTCCCGAGTGACGTTTCAATGGTCACGAACGCCTCCCGACAAGCCTTCGGGACTCGTTTTTGACAAACGAAGATCACAGTGGTCTCCGAACACATCAGAACACTCGGGAAACACTGAGAAAGCCCCGTTTGCGGATTCCTAGGACGCCTCTGAATATCGATCTCCAGCCGGGGCCGACAAGTAAACCGTTCCGCTCAAAGCACAAAGTACGCCGACACGAGCAATACAGCGCAGCACGCAGAGGCACGAACGAGCGACAAAAACGGAGAACTTCACTCCGATTATCCAAACGGAGCGAAACCGGCTTTCGAGTCCCCCGGACGCCCGAGTATTCACTCATACGAAGAATGTCAATATTAGGCTCATTAAAACCGTATCCACGCATACATCGATAATTCGTCGTTCAAGCGAACTACGGAAATCGAATGCGCGATCAATCGAGCCCCGAGCTTCTTCCGACTTTCTTCTTAATTAAGTGGGACCCTTGAGCTAACCAAGCCGAGCCAAGCCGCGAGCCATGGCTCTCCTCTAATGACAAGCCAAATGAGCCTCATCCACCCATTTTTCAAAATATCTCTTACACCCATCATCTCCACTCTTCCATCCATAACTTCCCATCACCTTTCAAGACAATTTCCCCTCCTTAATCCATCTTAAAAATTCGGATCCCCCTAACTCTCTCCTTAATTGTGCTTTGTTTGCACTAATTGAGCCATTAAAGTCACCTTTATAAACACATTAGGTCATTAACTTAATCACAACTCCCCTTGCACTCTCTCTCTAGCTTTCTCACTCAAAAACTCTCTCAAATTCCTCTCAAACTCCAACATTTCGTTCAGCATAAGCACAGCCCGGTTCAAGGCCAAAATTGCCAGAAAACTCAATCGTTTTCCGACGACCGCCACCCAACCCGAACCAAACTTGACCAAACTCCATATCCCACATGTTTTCGACCTCCTAAGTCCATTTCCGAGCTTAGTTTTTGCATTTGAAGCTTCCAGCCCTGGGATTCTGAGTTACACAGAAACATCGCCCGTAAGCCTCCTCGAGTCCTAGTCGGGCCTCTAGGCGTGCCATTCCCATTCGCGACTTTGGCGAGTCGTGCCATCACTTCCTAGGGGTTCCTCACGACCCTCACTCTCCCCCGTGACAAGGTGGTTGCGTGCCGAGAGCCGTTCAACCGTGCACCACCGCCTTTTCTCTCCTTTCTCCCTTCACTGATTTTTCCAGTTTTTTGCCGGTTTTCTTTGGATCTTTCAGGAAAATCGACATGTCCAATCCTCACGAAACCACTGCAGGCATGATCCTCACTTAGTTAGGAGTCCAATGCCACCGACCTTACATCAAAAGACCATCGGGAGCCTCCCGTAGAGTCGTTTCTTCATCGGGTGCAAGTCGGGTCTGTTCCTCTGGTTTTCTTTTCTGACCCGAACTTTGCAAGAACATACAAGTCAGCTCGGGTTGAATCTCGCTACGAGCCACCTATCACCGTGATCCTCACTCAGTTAGGAGTCCAATGCCGCTGACCTTGCAGCAAAATACCACCGGGAGCCTCTAGGACAGCCATTTCTTTCCGACCTGCCCAGTCTGGTCAGTTCCACCCAGTCGGTTCTGTTTTCTGCTAGCTAACCCGACTTTGTTTTTTATTTCCAAAAAATCTACATGTGCTCTCCTCACAAAACCATCGCAGGCATGATCCTCAGTCAGTTAGGAGTCCAATACCATCGACCTTCCAGCAAAATACCACCGGGACCCTCCGGGACAGCCATTTCTTTCTGACCTGCCCAGTCGGGTCAGTTCCGCCCAGTCGGTTTTGTTTTCTGCTAGCTAACCCGATTTTGTTTTTGATTTCCAGAAAATCTACATGTGCTCTCCTCCCGAAACCAGCGCAGACGTGATCCTTAGTCCCTTGGGAATCCAACGCAACCGGCCCCGTGCGAAAAGGCCACCCCGATCAACCGGTACAGCCCCGACAAGACAGACTGCCAGTCGGGTCTGCCAGTCGACCCGACTGCACCGATTCGGGTCTGTTCATTCTAGGGGGCAGAACCGACTTCCCGAACCCCTTTTTCCGGCTTTCCTCAACTTTTTCCGCATTCCGGGGCTAGGTATAATACTCTAAAAACCCTTAGAGAAGTTAGGGCTTCAAAATATCCATGTTTGTGGGGGTAATAAGGCGGTCCTTGACCGAATATATGCATGTTTTCATTTAATATATCGATATATCGTTATTGCGCTTGTATAGTGATGTGTTGCATATAAGCATGACGGGAAATAGCTCAAGTCGAAGTCGAGGAGACCGACATGGCTCGAGAGAGCCATGAGGGCTCACGGCCATGCCTCAAAGGAGAGGGGCCGTGAGCTATCTTGGCTCTTCAAGTCCATGATGGCCTCCTTCCCCTTGACTTAGTTGATTCCCGTGTTTTTTTATTTTATGTTTTCTTACTTCATGAGTCGGTGCCGTTTTATCGATTCCTTTAAATACCTTGTTTGCAATCATTTGCATACGTGTATGCGTTTCCCAAGACCATGGCGACATCAATTTGGCAAATATTCGTGTCATTGTCATCTTTGATGTTTTATGCATACAAGAAACGATTAAAACCGACATAAGAGATTATCCCGAACCCAAATCGAGTCGAGGAAACCTTCGGTTATCTTCTTTGGAGAGTGGCCGAATGTCCCTTGACTCTCCTTGGATTAAGGTCAACCTCCTTTGTCGCTTTGAAATCGGTTCTTGGAATTGTTTGTAATTGCACTTTTCATTTAAATTGTTAGTTACGTGTTAGTTGCATGCTAGGCACGTTAGTTTTGGACGATTACCTGTTGAATCCATAGTATTCGTGACACGAGGTCATAATCACTGAATAATACCACAAACGGGGAAATGGGACGTGTCATTCGGTTAATGAAACCATTCGTGCGCATGGGCAATGGCTGACAAGCGCGCGGAAGTGCGCGGGCCCATGCGTGCATGCATGCACGCTGAAGAACGTCCAGGGCGCACGGGCGGACGGTGACGGGCGCAATAACAGGCAGGGGCGCTCGCGATGATGACCGGGTGACTGCGCGGGCGAGCAAGCGCACGGGCGTGTGCGAGCGGGTGACTACGCGGCGTCTGGGCACACGGGCGTGCGGTGGGTGCACTGTTCACCCAAGAGCACATTCTTCACCCGAAATGAAAGAATCAACCTGAAATGATGAGCAAATGACTTCAAACCAAAAATCTAAGTTGATAAATGAACTCCTTGAGTCCAAAACATGTGGTCCATGGAGTTTGAGAAATTTTGGATCTAAGTCGAAATAGTGACCGCCATGGATTCCGACTTAAACTCTAAGGGCATGTTTGGTTCACCGGATTAGGTAGGGCATGGATTAACTATTCCGTACGGAATAGATTTTCGGTCGTTTGGTTCAACGGAATGCGGAATAGCTATTCCGACTCGGGATCCATATCCGGTTTACATGCGGAATACGGGTGCCGCCCATCACGGTCCGGATTAGCTTATCCGGATGCGGAAATGGAGGCGAATGGACAAAAATACCCTCATCTTCTTTCGATAATTACAATGCATGCCATCCCATAAAAGCCTCACTTCTCACCTATCGTTCATTTCCTCTCGGAAGAAAACCCTAGCAGAGCTCCAGCCGTGCTCCCCGATTCGAACCTCCCCTAAGAGCTCTTCAACACCTTCGTGCCATAGCCCAGGTCTCTCTCTCTCTTTCTCTCTCTCTCTCTGTGTCTCTATAATCTCTGTATGTTTGCTTTTGGGTATGCTTCTTCATCCTAAATCTCTAGTTCTGTTTTGATGGAATACTTAGTTTTGTCAAGAGTTGTGCTCTGCGTGGTAGCTAAGATGTCTGCGACATGTCTTTATATGGCTTTAGATTATCATTGGCCAACTGTTTTAATAGATTGTTGTTACATTTTTAAGATCTACTGATGGACGATGCTCAATTATGATCAGTACTTGTCCAAAAAGAAATTCTGCTCAATAGTTCTTGACGGCAATCTCAGTATGCATGATCTGTGACCTTGTGCTTGCTTGTCCTGATAATCGATACTTCAGTTCAGGGACAAGATTTAATTTTTCCTGGAATTGTTCGTTGAGATGTTTCTTCAGTGTTTCAAGTTAGGAAAAACACTTGCCCTGCATGATCTTATCAAGAGCAAGCAAGACATGGGCACATGGTCAAACGACATGAGACGGGACACGAAGCTTCTTCCCGACGCCGTCAATGATAAATTATCAAGGTGCTGCTCGCCAAGAACTTGATCAAAGAAGCGGTGAGTACTAGGGGAGGAAGTGCTATATGGTGCTGGAGTTCAAGGCTTCAAGCCTTCTGCTGAGGTCACTGGCGGGGCCTGGTACAGCGGAGGTGCCTGGACACGAACTTCATAGATGTCCTCTGCCTGCTCTTGCAAGCTTAAAAGTTGCAACTTTTGGAAACGTAAACTGTGATGCCATCAAGAGTTTGAGAGTCTTCAATGCTGATGTTTATCTAAAGATAAATCCTCCCTCCATACTTTTAACATTCTTGTTTGGATTACTGAGCGAGCATATATCTCACAGGGTTTCATTGCAGCTTTGTATGCACTAGTAGGTATGTGTTTTATCTTTCACAGCTTCTTTATTTTTTTGCTCATTACGGAGAGATATAGAGAGGGAGAGCACCTTCATATTAATTGTTTTTTTTTAATTCATATAATTTCAGAGTGGGAAAAGACTCTGCAGATTATTGGAGTCTTTGGCCTTGGCCAGGTACGTATCCTTTTCTGAAATGAACTGGTTCTGATTCGATGACATTGTGTGCTCTTTCTTCTGTTATTTTTGTTGGAAGATTCTGATTTGAAGTCTTGGTCGACATTTATTCTTCATTAAGCTTTTCCTCTATATTTTACTGGTTAATAAGGAATTACAGATGACTTCCATCTGAAAGCTCATGCTAAGGGAAGGCACTGCTATAATGTACATGAGCAACCATTTGAGAAAAGATAAAACTATCATGTCCACGGGGAAGAGTGCGTTTAGATGCATTAGAATTCCTATTACCGATTCCAGTATGCAGTAGACATCTTGACAGTCCAGCTGCTGCTGAATGGCTGATAACAGTTGGATGTTGTGGGAAGAATTTATTTTTGTTATGTTCTGTTGGTTTTTACCACCATCCAATTCTTTGCTTCTAACAGTTTGGATTGCGGCCGGGAAACTCGAGACAAACGGAATCGGCCTTCCAACATCACCTTCATCCTCCGATGTGCAAAACCGTGTCCTGCAGGCTGCTGCGAGGCATGAGTCCCAGCCATCCGAGGACGAAGGGAGCCAGGAGTTCTCTCCCGAATCCGTTTCGTCTTCCAGTGACCGCGGAGAACTCTCCGAAGCATAAGCAGTTCCATACTGTTTCGTCGGCAGGATTTCAATTTTCTGGCCTTATGAGATCGTTGTAATCGTAGGAGGGTGACGGATTAAAAAGAGAGGAAAGAGCACAAGTTCAGGCTGACCTCAGATGAAAATTAGGGGATACTTCTGTACATGCAATGTGGTATTTTTGAAGAAACTCACTGTTCTTTTTTGTTGTCTCAATTGTTAAGATCTTCACGATCACGAACGTCTAGTAAAAGGGATAGTTGTATTTAAGTCACTCCAACCCCATTTGTTTCCGTCCGTTCATGTCGGATATTATGTTCTTAAAAATCCAAATAACGTTAAATGCCATGACAGACCGAGAACTAGAAGCATCGAGATATAGCACATATAGCAATGTGGACACCTCTTCTGCCGAAATTGGATCCTCCGAATAAGCTGAGAACTAGAAGCATCGAGATATAGCACATATAGCAATGTGGACACCTCTTCTGCCGAAATTGGATCCTCCGAATAAGCCGAAACGAGAGTGTCGGCGAATCTGTCTTGATTTTGCTCGAACTTACGAGCCATGCCAATTAGCAGAGCTCATCTCCTGTTCATGACGAGAAGAATGAGAGTGCGTTTGGATTTAGAGTTGAGTTGAGTTGAGTTTTGGTTTTAATTGGTTTGTAATGATTGTATTGTTGAATTATGAGAAAAAGTATGAAAAAGTAATAAATAATTGAGAGAAAATAGTGATTAAGTAATGATTGTGTTATTGAATTATAAAAAAAGTAATGAATAGTTGAGAGAATTTAATATTAAAAATTGAATTGAATTGTTAAAAAAATGAAAAAATGAAAAAAAGTAATGATTGTAATATTGAATTGAAGATAAGTGGAGTTGAGTTGAGTTGAGTTGAAAAAATTTCAAAAAACAAACCCATTATCAAGGAGTAGATAATTATGCTTATTACATTATTAAAATAATTAATTTTATTAATAAACACAATTTTTAATAATTTAATTTAATTTTTAAATTTTTAGAATTATTTTTCTTTATATTTTTAAAATTTTTATTTTTTATTAATTATAAAAATTGTCATTAAAGTTATCTATTTATCTTATAAAACCCATTATATTTATATGAAGGGCATTTCTGTCTTTTTATTCTATTCCTGTTCTTTCTATTCCTTATTCAACCCAACCAAACATCAAAATTATAATTCTATTTCCTGTCTATTCCCTCCAACCAAACACAAAAATTTCATCATAATTTCCATTCTATTCCCTGTCTATTCTAATCTTGCGAACCAAACGTGCCCTAAGGGATTTGGCTTGGTTTTGGCTTGAATGTTTCGGTCTTGATGTGCTGAAGCTTGCTGCTACTAGCTATGGAGTTGAGAGCATTTTCTAGAATGAGAATGGTAGAGAGAGCATGCAAGAGGAGAGATCCTAGCTTAATGAACTTTATACAATATATAGGCAAAGCTAATGAGCAATTGGTGAAAGCAAAGTGTAATATGGAGCTTGCTTAGCAAAAGTCGATTAGCTTAATGAAGATGAGGATGAATGTCATCCAAGTATTCTTCATGGGGAAAAGCCAAATGCATTGAATGCATGGATGGTGATGGTTGAGTGCAAGAAGGATAAAGCGAGATATTTTGCATGCAACTTGGCTTGCTTTGTCTTGAGCAAAGGGGAAAAAGATGTCGTGGG
The DNA here is from genome assembly GCF_007655135.1 of Punica granatum. Lineage (NCBI taxonomy): Eukaryota > Viridiplantae > Streptophyta > Magnoliopsida > Myrtales > Lythraceae > Punica > Punica granatum. The sequence continues at coordinate 17,460,613 of NC_045134.1, read as the reverse complement.
TCCCGCTTGAGTTGGAGGTGAGTCGGGAGGAAGCTTGAATCTCGATTGATCGTGCGTTCGAGGCCCGTGGTTCAAATTGAATGTCGAATCGGCAATGTACGCGATAAAACGATTCAAATGAGCTCAAGATTGGCATTTTTCGTGAGAAAATGCATCGTGTGGTCATGAGGCTCGAAAGCCGATTTTGCTCATTTTAAGCGCTCAGAGTGAAGTTAACCGTTTCTAGCAGCATATCTTGCATATGTGTTCTACATTGGTCATTTTGATATGCATTGTCAGTTGGAATGAATAGTTGACCCTTAAGCTGGTATTGCAAATGTAGAGCCGGAGACGTCCTAAGAGGGCCGAAAGTGGATTTCTCAAATAGCTTTCTGAGTTGGTTGGGCACTCCGAAAATCACTATGATCTCTGTTTGTCGAGATTGGACCTCTAAGGACTTGAAAAGTACATCTGAGACCTTTAAAGCACTGCTCGGGAGGTCTAGATGAGTTGTGTGATTCATTCCGACGATTGCACATTGAGCCTTGGGAAGGCTAGCACTGTGTAAGGAGGCATCCGGCGTCAAGTTTCCCCAAAGAAGACATCCGGATATGGATTTTCATTGAAAATGGCCTTTTATGCTACTCATAGGTTACTCGGGAAACTGAAAATGGTATTACTGTCTGTTTTGCCCAATTGCGTCTATCCGCTGGAGTTTTCAGGGCAATACAGGGTTAACTTCGTTTGTCGTTATTTCGTCAGACCGATCTCCGATTATGCATTTCAGAAGAGGGGTATGCTTGTTTTGTCACTCGGAAGTCATTTGAAGTGTCTGTGTGACTTCCTAGAGACAATCTAAAGCACTGTTCATGCTCTGTATGCTTGTGGGGCATGGCCGCATCTGACATTTGAAATTAACTTTTGTTTGAGAAACCGACATTTTTGGACTACTACTAAAAAGTTGTTTGTATACAGAAAGTTATTCTTTATAGAGCAAATGATACGCAAAATGTGTTTGAAGACACTTTTCATATGTTTGGCATTGGAGTGGATTTTTGGAGTCCAATATTGGCTATCTTCCGATGGTCGAGCGAACTATCGAAAAATAAGATTGTCCATATGATATACTGAAAATGCCGGTTTTGGACATTGTTGAGCTCTCTAGTCACTTTGTTGGCTTTTGATGACCAAGGAAGTTCTTCTGCTATTTGCCCATGTCATCCGCATGACTCTGCTAACTTGAGGGTGAATAGTGATTTCTTGCTCTGTTGAGCCTTCTTTTGTATCAATACTCAAGTCGTGGCATGAATCATTGCTGATATGCATTACTTGAATGGGTGAGCCAAAACGGGGTGCTGACAGTGGAGTAACAAGGCGGACCTGATTCGACTTAACTTCCATGTTCTAAGTTATTTATTTATTTATTTATTTATTTTTGTATGTAAATATCGACATATTGTATGTGTGTTTACTGCTGGAGTGTTGGACGGGTATCAAGGACTCATTTCACATGCTTTTCCTTAGATCCCTAGTTTGGCCCTTGAGCAATTTTGTGAACCATCCGACTTCAAAATGAGCTGAAATTTTTATCACAAGTTCTTGATGTTATTTTAAGTCCCCACACAAAATTTCAGATTTTTATGGGCACTGGATCTCCAGATAAAAAATGTTTACCGTCATTTCGGTGTTTTAGGTCTGATTTTGATAGGTCTCGTAAACCATCCGACTTCGAAATAAGCTAAATTTTTACCACAGGTTCTTGATGTTATTTTAAGTCCCCACAAAAATTTTCAGATTTTTCTGGGCACTGGATCTCTAGATAAAAAATGTTTACCCGTCATTTCGGTGTTTTCGGTCTGATTTTAATAGGTCTCATGAACCATCCGACTTCAAAATGAGCTGAAATTTTTACCACTGGTTCTTGATGTTATTTTAAGGCCCTACAAAAAATTTCATATTTTTCTGGGCAATGCAACTCCGAATAAAAATTATTTACCGAACTTTTATCTATTCGATAGATCAGATCACACTGATTTTTTGGTCCAATGCAGCCCTCTCCAGACTGAATCTAGATCCAAAACAGACCCCTTGACCCCGATTCAACTCTATTTTCATGTTTATTGCATTTACGATTTACCTCATTTTCCGTGCCGACGCCGTTTTATCGATTCCTTTAAATATCATGTTTGCGTTTGTATTTTGTGTTTGTGTGCATCTCCAAGAACATGGTGGCATCGGCTTTGTAAAATGTGCATTATTATCGTGTTTGATGTCTTATGCATGCAAGAAACGGTCAAAACCAATATGAGAGACCATCCGTGACCTAAGCCTGGTCAAGGAGGTTTTCGGCTTCCTCCTTGGAGGGTGGCCAATTGCCCCTTGACCTCCCTTGGGTCGAGGATGGCCTTCTCGATCTCTTTAAAACCGATTCTTGAAATTGATTGCAATTACATTTTTCGTTTAATCATTAGTTTCGCGTTAGTTTGTATGTTAGGCGCGTTAATTTCGAACAACCATCTCATTAATCCATAACGATTGAGGTTCAAGATCTCAATCACTAAACCACTCCACAAACGGGAAATGGGACGTATCATTTGGTTAATTAAATCATTCAGCTTAAATAAAATTGTATGAACTGGCTATCAATTTATAAACGCCTAGACGAATCATGAACCGATGAAAATGCCCTTTTAACATTCACAATTTCAAAACGCCAAGACGCGTAACACGAATAGAGTCGATGTCTAGGATGGATTTGTGCACTTTGACTCGAGTCCGGGCTTAATTTGAAGCGGCTCAAGTCGAAGCACACAAGAGTCCTTTAGACCCTTTCATGTCACGCGATCTCAACTTTTTACTAACTCTTACACATTCGCAAACCAAAGGGCATAACTGTTGTTTCGTGATTCGCCGACATTCTAGGAATTAAAGAGGTCGAAACACCTTGATCTATGGATAGGAAAGGGCAGCTCATTCGGGTGCGAGTCTTATTCGCATGGCTCGTTTCATCCACTTTCGGTGTTTCTGTCATCTTACCGTAGTTTCGGTAGTTAGCGTTGTTATTTCTGTTACAAAACGTGTAAAACCAGACTAATCATTCACTCTGCTTATATAAACATTATATAATGGCTAGGCAGAACTCTAGGTTTCAAATCAAGAGTCAAAACATGAGTTTGGCGTATTCAGTGAAATCTTAGTGTCATTTGCAGAGTGAAGTCTTAAAACAAACTCACACACATAGTTGACTTAAGAATTGCATTCTAGCACATTCATCTGCTTACCTAGGGTAGGGAGATTGTTTGCCAAGTAACCCCGATTAATAACTGACTAAGTCACGTAAATTCGGTTTAATACACAACTTGTCTGCACTTGTCTGTTTATCCGTTATTTGTCTGTTTTTATCTGTTTATATCAGTTTTTATCAGTTTTCTTCTGTTTTCCACTTTTATTTGTTGATTTGTTGCGGTTCATGTCAGAACCCTTAGAATACGATTTATACGGGTCCAATGTCTCTAACCGTCGATCACGGGGTCCAATGCCCCCATACACCGAGTGCGCATCTTAATTTAATTTTCAGTCTTTTCCAAACCACACGGTGAGCACGAGTGGAATAATGAACGAACGTGAACCAATTGGGATTCAGTCATTATAATTTGTATTTTGATTTATTTGAGAGAACAATGTAAGGGTTTATATTGTACATTCATTCATGTAAAAATTCCGATCGGATTATGAATGGTCGGAGTGTTTCTTCGAATTTATGGTGTCAAAACGAACAAGTCAAGTGCAACCCTAAATCATGCGGTAAATAAATAAAATGGCAAGCCTAGCAAGCTAGAGTACCGAAAGGGCGTGTGGGATATAAGCCCACATGTAATAGAACCCCCGAATTCAGAATTTTCGGTTCCGTACATACCATTGCCTTAGCATACTAGGTATATCCCATACCCCTAGACCCGGGCAACTCACCGGCTCTGGACCTTCGAATCGTAAACAGTTAGTGGCGACTCTTTCTCATGTGCGTCCGTCGCGCGTCCCTGAGAAGGTGGACACTCCCAATCCGCGTTGCATAGGAGCGCGCATGCGTGCCCCAACGAGATTAAAATTCGGGTGCGCACAAGAATCTTCTGGTTTTTTTGATCGAATTAAAAAGAAAATGCTTGTCTGAGTGGGCTATTAAAACTTATGAGAGTAACAAACAACGCACTTCAAGCAAAAAAATTTGTATTTAAAACCAAATTTTATTTAGTCCTCGCTTCTGTCAAGTATATATCAGTTATTTTACGTATATGTGTCGAAATTCGATCACTGTTTGCACAAACTATCTGTTTGCCATGAAACATGAAGGAATACAATAATATATCAATTTTTTTTATTCTTTTGCTTAATAAATCCATAAAAAACAAGGTTATCCTCTGACAAAGTTAGGCTAAATCCCTCCACTGGTGCAAAACCTTTTATCGACTTGCACGATTTGTACAATAACTATTTTTTTTATTGCAATTGAAGGAAAAAATTCCAAAATTTTTCAATCAGGTAAATTTTGTCAACTCCGTACTAGTGCTGTCACCGAGATACAAGCTAACGCAGAACAAATTTAATTGGGGCTCCAAATTTAATTTGGTTTTTTTTAAATTAAAAGACCAACCCTCTCTCCGCCCTCTCCTCTCCCCTTCTCTTTCTCTACCCTCTCTTCTATCAGGAACCCATATCTCTGGGTTCGGCTATTGAGATTTCCCACAGCTTGTCGGTTGTTGGAACCATTGGCAAAGTTATGAATGTCTTAGTTCCAGCGACTTTTATTCTATGGGTTGGAGCATCAATGAGTTGCAGCATAATCTCAATTCAGGATCGATATAACTCTATGAGTCTCTACCATTAACTATATATATCAATTATCGTAAATGTCCCATTAAACTTTGCATGTATTCGTTCCTTGATATCTTAAGTCATGTCAATTTTAAGGTATCTCAATTTACCAGGAGAGGAACACTACGATCCCTAGACCTTCGCTCTAACGAATCATGTTAGTGAGTTTCACATATAGAATAATAATTCTACTAAATATTAAAAATTTGGTGCTTTTTAACCAAAAATATTTACACAAAATTATTATAGAATAATAATATATCTTATATCCATGTAAGGTATCATTTTCGCCAATAAAAAGAATCATATTAAAAATATGAAAGATAATTTATAGAATAAACTTACATTTTATCTTTAAATTAAAATGAGGAAGACGCTCATACTGACAAATTGGAGTTTAATTGGAGCTCTAAATTTTATTTGCTTTTTTATATACTTTTATGTAATGAAACCGACAGGGCTGAAAATTCTATTCCTAAAACCATCTTACCATTCACCCCTAAATCCCTCCGTATAAAGATAAATTTAGTAATATAATATTTCGTCCCCATTTTTAAGATTATTGACGGAATACCATTCCATGTGATATCCCTATCATTCTATTTTAAAAATGAAAGGGATTGGAATATAAAATTATTTTGGAACATAATTTTGTCCTAAATGTTTGAGACCGAAATTTTTGTCCCAAAATCTGTCTCATATCAGATAGACAGATTTTGGACGGAAATTCCCATCTTAGATACTAACGACAGAAATTGCCATCCCGCGATCCGTTCCCTATATTTTTTTTCTAGATTAATAATTGCCTAAAATAAACTTGTGGAGTTTTTGCAATAATTCTGTCCATAATAGAGTTCGCATTTACGGACATAATGACTATATCTGTAACATGATAATTGAGGCGGACCGTGTCAATTCTCCAACCTAGATGTTTCTTTTTATTTATATTTTCATAATGCTTCTGACCATTCTAATTTTGCTTGAGTTGGGAGGGAAAATTCTTCATCTATGTAAATTGAAACTCTTGTACTTAGTCATAACAATATTGATAAAAAAATTTCACCAAAAAATTTGAACTTAAACAATATTTAGGACCGGCTCCATGCATGACCAATAAGGATTAGATCTATAGCCATGGTGTTTTTGAAATATCCATGTTGTAATTTCAATTTTTCTTTCGGTAGTGCTGAAATTTTAGTATTAAATCTGAACAATTAAATTAGATGCAGTTTTCCTTTGGAGACCAGCATATATACGTTTTCATTTAGTCTATAAGTTCCTGATGGATGAAAGAGTCATTATGATGTCCAACTTGCGTGTAACTTTTGATATTACTGTATATGTTTGCTAGGTTTTAAGACTCGTGCAGTGCGCTAATTTATAAACAAAAAATTTATTAAAAGGATTTGAACTTGTGAATATAAAATAATAATCAAAATCAATAATAATTATGAATTATGGTATTTATTAGTGTCTTTTGTGAATAAGTTATCATATCAATATATTTAGGGGATATGTGAGAAAAACTATAAAATTTAAATAGATTTAAAAAAAAAGTATACATAACCAAACTGTATCATACTTTCTCTAAAGCATAAATTATATAAGTAAAAGCAACTTGATTTTTGAAAAATTTCGAAAATATAAATAAATATTTTTTTATTACAATAAAAAAATTGAAAATAAAAAATCGAAATAAAATATATTTTTTATTAAAAATAATTTCAAAAATATAAATAACTAAATACAAAATTCCTTTTACAAAATATATGCTAACATATGCTTATTTTGATGTTAATATTTACGTGATGAAATATACTAATTTTAATTTTTAAAAATTGAAGATTAGTAAATATTATCTATACATATAATAAAATCTTCTCATTTATTTCCTGTACATTTTGTAATATAAATTATAAATATTAAAGAAATCAAGAAATTGGATTTTAAAAGTAATTTTATTTTAAAAAATTCAGGATTACTAAATAATATTTGTACATATAATAAAATCTTAATAGTTATCTTAAATACGTCATGTTATATAAATTATAAAAATTAAAGAAATCAGGAAATCAGATTATATGATGAGATGTCTTTAAAAAAAGGGCAAATTACAAAAAAAAATCTAAGTTTTGTAAAACGTCTCAGTTTTGTCTTAAATTTTATTTTGTAACAAAAAAACACATGTTTTAAGAATTGTCTCCGATTTAACCTGCCGTTACTATTTTGATAAGTTTGTCGTCTATTTACCTATGGGGGCTTCACGAGACCCACAAAATATCATCTTATCATCCTCTCTTTTCTTTACAAAAATAATCTAAGTTTTCAGGAAAGTCTCAGTTTTGTTTCAAATTTTAATTTGTAATTTAAAAAATACATATTTTAAAAGTTTCTTAGAAATGGTCCATGAGAGGAGATGCTAACCGGGGCCGACTTTAGGAGCAAAAACATATGATTTTTTCATTACAAACCAAATTTATAATGAAATTAAGACTTTTTGAAAATTTGAATTTTTTTATTTAACCTATCTCATTTGTTTATTGATTTATGTCTGAAGTTAACAGTCCACGTATGCAAAATTAACGGAATTTATAACGGATGTCATTTTTGAGATAATTTAGAACACTTATGGTTTGTTTTGTTACAAAACAAAATTTAGAACAAAACTGAGACATTTTACAAAACTTAGGTTTTTTTGTGTAATTTGCCCATAAAAAAATATTTTTATTAAAAGTAATTCTGATAATAAAAATAAATAAATAAGAACCAAGAAGATTCCCTTCAGAAAATATATACTAATATATACTTATTTGATTCCATTCAGAAACCGAGCGTTCTGAGGTCATATATTAATATATTGATATTGTGTATTAATATATACTAATATATACTTATTTTGATGTTAATCTTTATGTAATGAAATATTAATTTTTATTTTAAAAAATTCAATTTTATTAAATAATATCTATACATATAATAAAATCTTCTCATTTTTTCCAATGTATTATGTTATATAAATTATAAAAATAAAAGAAATCAAGAAATAGTATTTTATGATGAGATATCTATAAAAAATTACCTTTTATTAAAAATAACTCCGAAAATAAAACATAAAAACCTTGAAATATCTATTCAGAAAGTTCATATTGTCTTCAATTGGAGATCACCAAAGTACCCAAAAGATTTTGTGATATTTTCGATCTTTCTAAATGGAATATTTTAACCGAAAATAATTTTGAAAGATTTTGTTGCTAATTTCATAATAAAAGATAATTTAAAATTTTAAAAAGTCAAAAGATCGAGAAAATTACATTAAAAAACGAACCGTTCTAGGGCCATCTAGTTGGACCAACCTTGTACCTTGTTTCGTATCTATATAGATTTAGATATACATATAGATATATATATATATATAGATGCAATATGATTTTGAGATAACCACAAAAATCAACATCTTCTGATAAATAAAATCGAACTAAATGTAAACAAGAGACAAAAAAATCAGATATCTAATTAAAAGATACCCATTTATATCTAAATCAAATATAAATTCCAACTTTGAATCTTTAAATGAAATTTACAAATTTGGTCGAATAATCTATATATCTCCAATCGTTTTGAATTCCTAACATTATATATCTAATGGAGACCAAAATTTAATTATCCGAAAGCTACTCATATATCCAAAAAAATATTTTTTTAAAGAAGATGAGATGGGAAAAGAAGAGAAAATTATCACCGTTATCCTCTTACTTTCACCGAGCCATCACTTTAGTCCCTCAACTAATTTTGCACCAATATGACCCAAATGTAAGCATTCAGTCCACCAATATGGTCCCCGTCGTCAATGCCTATAATGGAACTCTGACGTGAAGCCTCACTGGACAAAATTACCTTAATATATATATATATATATATATATAATTAGGCCTCTCAAAACGAAGTTGTGATAATTTTTAAGATGAAGGGATAGACCGACTGAGGACTATCGGGCTGGCCACTGCCCCCTCGATCGAGGTTGCCGGAGGCAAGAGGAACCTCCAGCGACCTTGCCAGAGGCGTGGCGGCCAGCTCAGCCGATCTGCCCCTTCTTCCCCACTCCTTCTATGTTTTCAAATGTAAAAAAGGGGGGATGGTTCCAACGACCTCGCCCGAAGACGCAGCGGCCAGCGAGGGAGCACCCAGCCGGTCTGCCCCCTCGGTCAAGATCACATTCAAGTCTGTTGAGGAGTAAAACGGGATAAATCCCACATCGGAAAAGAAAAGGAAAATCCATGGGTTAATATATGGCTTGGGTACCACCACTTATCAGCTTGAGTTTTTAAGTGAAAATCGGCCCGAGCCCGTATAAGCCCAATGGAAATTTAATATGGTATCAGAGCCTAGGTTACCCGTATGCGTGCCTACGCGCGCGTGCGCACCCACACCACGCTAGGCCCAGTATGTCGAGTGCAGCCAAGAGTGCGCCTTGTGTTACTATCCCCCCTCGCCCGAGCACGGAAGATGAGCCCGGCTCGAGGTCAATTGTTGAGGGCGGGTATTTAAGGGCACGTGACAACGTGTAGGCAGAAATAAATCACACGTTGCACGTGAGGGCGGGTGTTGATGAGTAAAATGGGATAAATCCCACATCGGAAAAAAAAAGAAGGAAAATCCATGGGTTAATATATGGCTTGGGTACCGCCACTCATTAGCTTGAGCTTTTAAGCGAAAATCAGCCCGAGTCCGTATAAGTCCAATGAAAATTTAATAAAGTCTTACATTCGTGCTGGCTGCGAGTGGGGAAGAAGACAAGTTTTACATTCCTTCACATTAGAATGAGATTCGTAAACTTCTTCATTATCCTAGATAGGATGTTAGTATTTATATTATATAGAATTCTTTCATGGGCATCACACATGCCCTCTACTATAAGGTTGTAATATTAATAAGAAGGAAATGTTTACAAACGGTATCTATCTATTTAAAGTACTTAAGTGGGCGAGCTTATATTAGAAAAAAATATTTTCGGATAGAAAAAATTTATATTTTTTTATGTGAACTATTTTCTAGGAACAAAATCAAAATTGATTAACTTTTTTTAAAAATAAAACTAATTATTTATACTTATATATTTAATAGACTAGTTCATCGGAACCGTGCGTTGCGCGAATTTTATAGAGAAAGCTTTATTATAAAAATGTAAATATAAAAACTGTTATTGGTATAAATTTATAGTTTATATTAACATGCAAAATTTATTATTTTATTATATAAATTTTGATGCAGTAAAATTGGATTTCTAATAGAAGAATATATATCAAAAGTATTTATGCAAAGATTTCATGTAATATATACATCATTGCAATTATTAATTTAATCTCAAAGAAAATTTGAATACTTTTAGATTACATCGATGTTTTATTTGATGAAAGTATAATATTCTTAGAGACTATCAAAACTTTAAAATTTCATTATTTGCTTGTGTTATATTTTAACTAATATTACATATATTCAGTTTTATAAATTTAAATATTTTTAGATAAAATGAGTAAATGACCCAATCACTTGATGAGAAATTCACTTTATTGAGATTTAATAATATTAGCTATAATGCTTAATTTTTATTAAAGTAATTTTATGTTAATATAATTATAAATCATTCTTTATTTTCTTAAAATTCTGAATATATTCATTTACTAATGAAATGACAGGAAGTGGTCAGAAATTTGAAATATTCTTGATATTCATATATCCTTATTAATTATAATATTAGCAATTATCTTTTAATTTCTATAGTATATTAACATATGAATTATTAATGAATTTACTTATTTACCCTTATTTATTAGGGTATTGTCAACTTTATATATTATCTCCTACTATTATAAAGCGCCAAACTTCCTCTAGTCTCACTTTTTTTTGGTAAGATCATTTCGTCTCAATTTTGATTTCTATTTTTACCAATATCACCATGAAGTTTATTAATAACCACCATTAAGTTAAGGATGCGATGGTAATTTTAACACAATAATAATAACGCACAGCTCCATTTCTTTGCCTCTCACATTTTTTCTCTCCCTAATTTCTCGCTTGTTTTGTCACCATGATAATCTTAAAAAAGAAACCATTTCTACCTAAAAGAATCCAATTAGTGTTTTAAAAACAGTTTAATGTAAAACTATTTTTTTATATTTTCACTTACATTTATAAATTATTAAATTCCTTAACTTTTATATTATATTTATCACAATTTATTAAATTTTATAGTTTTTTTTGCATGTTAAATGAGACTCGTGTATCTAATAAACGCTAGATTTAAACCCGAGACCTTTTCGAACGCGGGAAAAAAATGAAAAACACATTGCCAAAATATATGTTCAATTCCGGGGGAGCAAAGCAGAAATTCGAAATGATGGAGGGCAGTTTTGCAAAATTGGATCCTGAGTCTCCTTCTGACGAAGTTGACCTTTCAACACACTGCTCTTCTTCTTGTGAAACCGAACCCACGTCTGTCCGTCTGTCTGTCTCTCTCTCTCTCTCTGCAACTCTCCCCCCCCCATAGCCACCGCTCCCTTGATCGATCCTCCCCATCAACCGAACCTTCGACCCCAATCCTAACCCCCATCTTCTCCCTCTCTTTCTTTGAGGGCTCCCTTCCGCAGCTCAGCCGCCGGACAAACCCATCACGGCATAGTGCCGTAACCGGGAAGATCAGCAATGTCGTTTGAGGTGGAAGACGACGAGGAGTCCCTTGAGCACACCCTTCTCGTCGTCCGCGAGGTCTCCGTCTTCAAGATCCCTCCCCGCCCCACTTCCGGAGGCTACAAGTGCGGCGAGTGGCTCCAGTCCGACAAGATCTGGTCCGGCCGCCTCCGCGTCGTCTCCTGCAAGGACCGCTGCGAGATCCGCCTCGAGGACCCCAACTCCGGCGAGCTCTTCGCCGCCTGCTTCGTCTATCCCGGCCAGCGGGAGAACGCCGTCGAGACCGTTCTTGACTCGTCCAGGTACTTCGTGCTGAAGATCGAGGATGGCCGGGGGAAGCACGCGTTCATCGGGCTGGGGTTTGCGGAGAGGAACGAGGCATTCGATTTCAACGTCGCCTTGTCCGATCACGACAAGTATGTCAAGAGGGAGAGTGATAAAGAGGCGTCTAGTGATGATGCCAGTGCCAGCGATAGCCACATTGATATCCACCCTGCCGTAAATCACCGATTGAAGGTATCGCTACGTTCTTCCATTCATCATATCTCTAACTAATGTGAGCAATGGCGCCTACGATGTATGTAGAAATTGGTTGGATTCAAAGAAAAGTTTGCGCTTTTATGTAGTTCGAGTTAGTCATTTGGTCGGGTTCTCCTGTTCTTGTGGAGCTCGCGAAGAAGTGAACGAGCTAGCTGATAGTGTGTAAATAGTTTGGATATGCTCTTTGTTTTTATTCCCGGTTTTGCAGAGCTTAAACTGCTCGGCTAGCTTTAGGCGCCATTTGATCTGTTCGTGTAGATCTTGATTTGATCAGATTTTCTACATTTATGAGTTTTATGTCATGAATAGCAAACAGCCAGGAACATTTTCCAGATAAGCATTTCCTGACTTCCTAGGTGTGACTGGAGATTGCACAATTGATAGGTAGACCTTCCCTGTGAATAGATTGGAATCGAGACTCAGAATTGGGTTACCTTTCTAAGCCCTTTAATTCCGAGAGAAGGATAATTGTGCGCTGCTGTTGTAATCATGCCGTTATTTCTTCAGGGATTTAGGTCTCAAGTCTGTTTTCTGGAAGTTGAAATTACTATAATTGACAACTATATCTTGAAATAGTAGAAGTAACAAGTTTGGCAAGAAAAGAAGGAATATATATATACAATTCAGATAGGACATCTGGGGTGCTGTTTGTCAGAGTCTGAATGGAGAATTTTTCCCTTTTAATTTTCTTCAAGATACTGGGGAAATACTGGGGGATGATCTAGTGGGAATTTTTTAGGCATGAGAAGCAGTGCTGAACACTTACAAAAGTGATGCGTGTAGATCACGATTCTGTGCCATTTGCAGCTAGTTTTTGTGTCATGGATTTCGGCCAGGGGTTTGGGAATCTCCTGCTTTCATGTGGGAATAGTTGTTTTAAATTTTAAGATGAAAATCATGTAAAAGTTTTGCTGGATTAAGTGGTAGTAAGAAACATCTATCATGTGAGCAAATAAAAGAAAGTCAACAAGAAAAGAGCATGCCCATGTGCATTGCATAGTTGCTGTTTCTATATATTGGGCCCCTTGGTGGAGATGCTACTATAGTAGAAGTACTAACTTGTTACTGCTCTTTGATGGTTTTGTATCTTTTTCTATTGTAATTGTTCTTCTTATGGTTTCCAGCAGTTGGTGCTACTTGATTTGATACTTGATCCCACAATTACTCATCGAATTCAACCATATTAGGTTGAGATTTTTTAAGGCTTAAAACTAGTTCTTGACATAATAAATTGTTCAACATTTTTGTTGTTCTTGTAGATTAGCACTCTTTGTCTATCTTGAATGATAATATTTTATTGTATCGCTGAAACATGAACGATTATTGTTCTTTGTAAGGTAGTGGTCTACTTCTGGAAAATAATTGTGTTTAGTCTGATGCTGTTTGGCTTTTCACTTTCTCATGCCCCGTGCGCCCACCCCCCCTGTGGGGGCCACAGCCCCCTCTTCTTTTTTTTGTCTCTTTGAATTCTTGTAAGCCCTATGGCGTTTTACTTTTAACATCAGATTGGTCAGCCCTCGTGATAGAGTTGGATTTTTTTCCTTATAGGATGCTTTGGTGCTGGGATGAATTATGCGTTCCTCTGTTCCTAAGCAACTGCAAAACTTATTTTACTTGATGTCCAAATAATAGGAGGGTGAAACAATCCGGATAAATGTGAAGCCCAAACCTTCTAGTGGGACTGGTATGCTTTCTTCTGCTGGGCTATCAGGTGGGGTTTCTGGAAGTGGAAAACCAAAAGCTCTGCTCAGTCCACCACCTAGCGGAGGAGGGACGGTTAGGACTCCTCTTCCTCCCCCTCCAAACGATCCGGCAGTCACCAAGAGGTCTTCATCCAGTAATACTACCAGGCGGAGTACTGATCCTTTATCAGATTTATCTCCATTGGAGGTATGTAGAAGTTCTTCATTTTCTCGTGCATTTTGTGTCTGTATCCGACATATGACAGGCTGCTCTTAAGTTTTTCACATAATCCCTTAATTGTCCTGCTATACTGTACAACAAATTCGCTTGTGCTACTTTGGGGGAACCAAAAGTACATGAAATCTCTAAGTGTCTGCTTGTATGGATGGAAATACAACCTTTCTCGCCCTAACCTTCACAGACAGAAAATTACGTTTTGAATTTAGGATACCTTAATTTCGACCTCTTTAATCCCCTTTTTGATGTTTGAATGATGAGTAGAATTCAAAGGATATATCCCTTTTTCAACCCTTTTTTAAAGTCTTAATTAAGACTTCACTGAGAATGAGACATCTGCAGCACTAAATTCAGAACAGAAATATACAAAAATACACATAAACTATTAAAACATGATAAGGACTCACAATATTGACCCAAAGGAGTGATAAAATGCACAAAAAGCTTCCATGGAAGTAACATCTTTGTAAAGGAAGACCGAAGGGGAAGGGGATGGGATGGGATGGGAATTAATGTCCCAATGATTTGATATTCCAATTAGTTTTTTGGCTATTGTCAAGTATTAGGATTTGGATATGAGAACAAAATGGCCAAGGTACCATTTAAATTAAATATTTTTAAAAATTATAGCATTAATTTCTAAAATTAAAATTATTATATAAATAGAAAAGGGAAAAATAAAAGAAAGGAGCAACTTGAATTGGAGGTGGAGAGGGACGGTGAGGGCCCGACGCTGGCCACTACCACTGCAGGATGCCAAGCATGCTCTAAAATGATAATACAATCTTTTAAATCATAAGATTAGATAACACTACAAGAACCTAAAGATAAAGAGAGACTAGAATATACCCGCACTACGTGCTATGTAATTTAATAAATATTTTCTTTGTTAATTTATTGAGAGAATATATGAATTTACCTCTTGTAAGTGACAATTTATTATGAAAATACTGTCAAAATAAAAGAATAATAATAATGAATTAACTAATTGAACAAAAAGGCTTAACCTACAATATTGGAAGACAAGGGACGAGAGAGAGAGAGAGAGAGAGAGAGAGAATAGAAGTTGTTTAAGATGAGTGGAAGTGAGAGTTAGTGAGTGGTTATTTCTGACATTTTACGATTGTATCCTTACTCTATTAGTTGTCATAAATCCAAACATATATAGTAAGGGTAATATCGGAAAGTGAAAGTAAGGCAAAAGTTTCTTTCTCCAAAATAGTAATAATAGTTGGGAACAGTAACTGTGGCTGTTATATTGGGAGAGAATGGAATTTCAGCCTGATAAAAAGGAGCTGATGAGTTGAGGCGAAGCTGTTGATGAGATTTGAGATGAGGCTTGTGGTTGTGCACTTAGAGATAGGTGACTGTAATTAGGTATTAGGTGAAATTGTGATAATGTGCCTTTATCGTATTTAAATTAATTTTCTACCAACAGGAAGCATTTGAGTTAGCAAATTATGTTGCATAAATGGATAAGAATAAAAATAAAATAAGAGAATATGAATAAGAGTATTGACCTAAGCAAATCTGCCCGCTCTTAACACTTTATGTCCAAAATTATCTTTCAACAAAAAAAAAGGGTCCAAAGTAATCCTGGAGCCCAGACATCAAATGCCACATCTTCAAAATAGAAAACCAAGAATAATAATTCTCGAGGAACCTCGAGGTTGAAAACTAGCATCGATAAATATATTATATTCTCTTTTGGACAATGTTTTGATAAGAAAATAAGTGACATAGTAGTTTTTGGTACAATCGTTTGATAAAAAAAATGAGTGACTTTTAGTAATTTATAGCATCTTTACTTGTGTTCGCTGATAAGTTGATATTTTGGTACTTTTATAAAATTGTATTCCCGGAGGCTATTCTGCAATGAAGCAAGAGACATATAGCCACAAAAATTTGTTTTCAGATAAAATCCTAAAACCCTAAAACATCCTTCAATTCTAATTGAAATCCTGGTGATTGTTGAATTCTCTTCAAAAAACATAACATGGAAGTGCTAATTTCTAAAATTTGAGTAAATGTTCCTTCCTAAAATGTCTAATTATACTACAGTAAGTGTTCAAATATATCGTTCACTTTTTAAAAAATTGTAAATGCTATCATACATATCAATTTAATATAATATATATATATATGTATATATAAATGGTTCTTTCTATAAATCAAACAGGTATATAGTTGTTTTATTAATGCACGTGTGATTATTTTATTAATGCATTATTTGTAAAAGGAAACACACAGTTGGGGATTTTGTGCCTTTCTGGATATGATTGACTCACTTTAATGCTCACAAGATTCTCCTGTTGTATTGTGCATATTTATGGGCTGATTCTTTTTCCTGCTTTTTGGTTGATCAATGAAATTTCTCATCTTTATTGTTAGAAAAATGAAGTAACCTGAATACCTGACATCTAGGTTGAGATGCTCCATGGTTCAAATTGAGCCAAAGAGGTTATTAATGATCAAATTCAGTCTCAGCTTAATCAGGTGCCTTTGTTTGGTTGAAAATATAGAAACTATTGTTTATATCAGGAGAAGCTATTCTTATGTTGGGAGAAAGTGTCGTAGATGGGTTGATGGATCTTCCTAAGCTAAACTTTGGTATAGTAGTGCCACTTGCATTTTGCATTGAACTTCTGAGGAGTCAATTTGCAAACTTGGATTGTTATCCTCCGTTGCTTGGATCCCTCGACTGGCTAGTCTAGTGGTGTATTTTGAGGCCAATTTCACTACCTTATTTGACAACTGTCTCACTCACCTACTTTTCATTCTCATAATTTGAGCTAAAGATGTCAGTCACCCATTTTGAGGCCCTCTATTATTAGTCTTTCTTTATAAAGATGTCAGTTTTTAGTTGACAAATTATTGTTTAGGAAATATGTACGATAAATTAATCCTAAAATTGGAAAAAAAAGAAGAACTGTTCAATGGTTCTCTTTTCTGTTCAGCAGAAACTGGACACAGAAAGCCGAAACCCTTGCCAGAAATAACCGGGTTTCAGCTCCCAAATGGATATCGTAGTTTCCAGTTTCAAAAGTACATGAACCTTACCAGTTTAAAAATGCTGTCCTGTCTTCGCCAAATGTATCTGTACTTTCCACACATTAGTGGCATGAATGAAAGAGAAAGGTAGTGAACTTGTGTTCTGGTAAAAAATAGATTAAAACATCTATCTAATGATTGAACAAGGCGGTGCTGCGAATTCAATGTGACTCATGAAATGATTTTGAATTATTTTGTGAGTCCTTTGTTGTAATCCGATCAACTGCCTTTTTCTTTTACAAATCTTTTTGTTTTTGCTTACCTCTGGAAAATCCTTTAGTTATAAAATTGTAGTAGGACCATCTGACTGACCCTTGTTCCTGGTAAACCTGCAGAGAAACCTGCCATCCTCAGCTAGTTCAGGTTCCGCAAAGACCTCGACAGCATCGGGATGGGCTGCATTCTAATGGTTGGTTGGAGAAGGGTATATGATCGCTACGTATACATATTATTCTTATGTGATTGTTACATCGAGAGAATGAAATTGTTGGAAGAGATGAAAGAGTTGATTGTTTTCTAGGCCAAGAACTAATTAAGTACACAATCCGTGTTTCTCTAAAACAACATTGATCGATGTGCTTGTATGAATTCTACCTTTTTGCCCCTCCCTTAATATACCTTCATCACATGAAATATAAATTCATTCTCGTTCTTTTCGACTCACGCCCTTCCATATGTTGTGCGTCTCTCTAAGGATTAGTTCAAGTGATTCGAAGCTAGCTTTTTCTTAAAGTCATGGGTTCAAGTATCGTGAATGAAATTTTTTTTTGATTGGGGTTACTTTATTCCATAATGAGTTGATCTAAGCTCAAGTTAGATTAGTCAAGAATTTTAGGCTTTCAAATATTATGGTAACACTCAAAAAATATATTAAAAGAAATTTTATTAAATATATAAACTAGTCGTGGAGCCTATGCATTGTATGAGATAATTTCACCATCCTGAAGAAAAAAAATATAAGAAAATACTGAAAAGAAACTCTTTCGAGAAGCAAAACAAAGAGAATAAAGTAAACAACTTTCAATTTTTAGTGGTAAACCAAGTTACTTTCACATTTTTTTTTTTTTGCTCTGTTCGTCCTTCTGTTCTATATCTGTAGTGTGTAATTCCACCCATTCCTCTCTTTTTAGTTATATAGTGTTAGAGGCGCCGTGCCGCGGCGACTGCACTAATATAATCAATACTATATTAAGTCATTGATGGATTAGTGTGCTTTATAATATTATCATATTTACATTATCATATGACTGAGGAAAAAATCATGTTACATTTTAAATCATTAAGTCTAATGACATGCTACTTGTTTCTTACATTTTCGTAGAACTACATATAAAAAAATCAGCAGCATCAGATAATAAATCAACAAATTCTTGTATCTTAGACTATATAAGTACAACCACGAAAAGGTCAACTAAAACAAAAAAGATTCGCAATCTTCCTTTGCAATCAAAAGGTTTAAACCTCCAAACCATGGACATGTAAAACGCAAAAATACTGGCAATATTCCATATTATTCAATTTCTCTTTCCAAGCTAATGTTTGCTTTGTGGCTCCCTGTTACTTCTCTTTGTTGATAAACCGACCAATAACGAAGAAGAGGTAAATACGCAATTAGTGTTACTTAATTCGATAGCGGTAAGAGCAGGAGCCAACTCATACTCTATTTAGAATAAAAACAAATGACGAATTTTTTTTTTTGTTAATGAACACTAGAGTAGAAAGTAGACACACTGGTAGAATGATGGAGGTATGGGGTAAAGTACAGCCAAATCCCCCGAATCTATGAAAATTCTAAAAGATTGACTGAAAAGGTTAAAGTTCTGATTTGGTAGAAAAGAGAGTATGATAGATGATGGCCAAATCGGACGGAGAAACAGAGTGTCACGTCAGTGAGGAATAGTGAAAAACAAGATAATGAGAACTAAAAAAGTAAAAAAAAAAAAAAAGACTTAATATCATAAGCACAGAGAAACTAAGAGTTGGTGATATTAGTAAAACATATGTTACTTATTTGATGTTTTCTATTAGATAAATTTAATTGACAGCAAATTAGGAAAGTTAGCAATCAGAAAATTCATAACCATATTGAATTTTTAAGATGAGTTAAATGCATTTTGCCTCCCGACTTACGAGGAGAGTTTGGATTTACTTTTTGACATTCAAATTTTTGCAGAACACCTCCTAACCTTATCGGAAAATAAGCAAGATGTCCCTTCAATCAATTTTCGATCAAAATTCAGGCAAAAAAAGAGCACATGCCACTCATATGTTAAAATAAAAGGGTAAAATTGTCTCCATAAATTAATTACCTGGAAAAAAAATAGAAAGCATTTGAACTAGAGGACTTAGGGCGTTGATCCCCCACCTACCTCCCAAGCTAACCGGGCCCAAGGGTTCGTCTCCCCGACCATCTCCTACCAGGCCCCAGTGGAGACAACGTGTTATGGACTGAACCGAAAGAAGGAGTAGAAGGGAGGAAGAAGCACCAAAAAGAGAGAAGATGAGAAGAAGAAGAAGAAGAAGAAGAAGACAGTAGAGAGGAGAAGAAGAGGCGGGAGAGAGTTCAGAGAAGGAAGTTCTGTATATTCTTACGCATAACCCTAATCTTACATCGGTGATCCTTTTTATATTGGATCTGACCTCCGTAACTAACTAAGAGAAATTAAAAGTTCACCCTTAAGATACTAATTAACGTCCTACTACTTTTCCAATACTCCATATTTATTACAAAATAACCCCTCTTCAGTTTAATCCATGACATTCCCTTCCCCTTTAAAACAACCTTGCCCTCAAGGTTGAATTGAGAGAAATACATAGGGAAGTCGTCTACAACTCCCAAGTAGCTTATGTTGGCATATATTAGCCCAAGGAATAAGTAATTGAGTTGCAGCATTGTTGCCTTTCTTCACCTCTCTCCTTTCCGATATAGCCAATGGCTGCAGTGATCTTTTTGCAGTGCTGTTGATGGGAAGGGGCAATTCAGTGTGGGAGCTTGCTGTTCCTGTGGGCTTCTCGGAGATCCAAAAAGAAACTAAACCATGTCTATATGGCTACAACTCAAAGTATACCATGTCACCCATTGCAAACTCCCTTTCAAACTTTCTCATGTGTGCTTAGACCTTCATGCATGTTTGAGCTCTCCGAAACCGGTGTTTAATCACTCGAATGATGTCTTCCTTGTCTTTCCTTTTATAATATCTAGTGAAACCTGGAAATCCTCTCAGTTGTTTCATTGTTTGAGGAATTGGCCATTCTTGCACAATCTTCAGCTTCTTTATGTAAGAAGAGACTCCTGCTGCTAATGTGAAGTGTTCCAGGTACTCCACCTTCTGACCCCCGAAACTACATTTAGACTTTGTAGCAAACGAAGAGTGCTTCCTAAGGGTGAGGAATACCTCCCATATATGGTTCAGGTAGTGCACATTCATCAATCTTTGAAAAGTGAAGAGTGCCTTAGCGAGGTCAAGAGGCATCACCAAATACTCATAGTGCCATTCGTAAGCCCTGAATGTTGTTTTGTGCACATATTGTACTTCTTTTGGACTAGGAAGCTGCAAGCTACATAGTTGAACCTTAGCTAGTCGGTCCCTCTTGTGTAGTAGTTTATCCGTTTGTTCATCATCCATGGACTTATATTCTTCATAGTCGTTCCCCTTCTGCACACCTTCGCTTCCCTTTACATTAAACCTCATATGTAGCTCCTTGAAGTTCTGAAGGATATCCTCCAATGTGGATAGCCACTGCACTCTTAACCACCATGTCACAGTCGTCCTAGGCTATCAACAGCATAACAATAACATACTCGAGGCTTTCCATCTTCCACTTGAAAATCTTATACAGCTGGTCACTTTTGAGCTCATTATCATCGTCCCTTTTTTTCCATTTATCTCCTTGTGAGTGAGAGTTTTATTGGGTTGATTATAATGGGGTAGAGTACTCTTTAGAGGGAAAACAAGAGGTAGAGGCAGCAACCCATTGCCTATATTCTTGTTGGGTAAGACTGTAGTATTTTTAATTGTGGAAGATGTGGTTGGGAGTGTGGAGATATAGGGAGTAGCGGTGCTGTTGGAAGAAGAGGGGAGGTTGTGGAGTTTGGGTGTAGGGAATCTAGGTTTGTTAATGGCAACATAAGTGGATTCCTGCAATTTGACTAGAGAATACGCTTGGGACAGTGTAGCGGGATGGAACATTCGAACATGCACTTGAATGTCAGATTTCAATGCATCTAGAAAATGACTCAAGGAATCAGCTTCCTTAATGGAAACCTTGTTCAAAATAGCATTGAATTCATTCATGTACTTACGTAATGACCCAATTTGTCTTAGATTTGTCAGATTAACCATCAAATTCTCACATCCCATGTCCCCAAATCTTGCTGTTACTGCTTTTGCATAATTAGCCCAACTCACCTCCTTATTCTCTGCTATCAACGACTTCATATAGGACCAATGCCATTGCAAAAGCCCTTCCCTCCAGGTGATTTACCACTAATTTGATTTTAAGCTCATTGGAAGTCTTATCCACTTCAAAAAATTGCTCACACCTGTACAACCAGTCCTTCACCCCATCCCCACTGAATCTAGGTAATTCCAGCTTCCCAATTCTAGTAGTAGCAGAGTAATGTCTAAGCGACACACCAGTAAAGGCATGAGAAGGAGGTTCAGGTTTACCCGGTTGACTCGATTTCCACAAATTCATCAATCAATTTTGCTGTAAAGTCATACCACTGATTAGATTAGCAAGCCGATCCAACTTGCTATTGGTATGGGCCTTAATATTACGAATCACCTTGCCTTGTTCTTCCATCGCAATGGCTAACTTGTTGATGTCTTGAGCTCGGGTTCTCATTGTCATGGTGCCAAGAAAGAGGCTCTGATACCACTTGTTATGGACTGAATCCAAAGAAGGAGTAGAAGGGAGGAAGAAGCACCATAAAGGGAGAAGATGAGAAGAAGAAGACAGTAGAGAGGAGAAGAAGAGGCGGGACAAAGTTCAGAGAAGGAAGTTTTGCATATTCTTACGTACAACCCTAATCTTACATCAGTGATCCTTTTTATATTGGATCTGACCTCCGTAACTAACTAAGAGAAATTAAAAATTCACCCTTAAGATACTAATTAACGTCCTACTACTTTCCCAATACTCCATATTTATTACAAAATAACCCTTCTTCAGTTTAACCCATGACACAACGGCGACCCATCTTCCCCGGGCGACCCATCTCCTCAACTAGACTTCACTGCAGACAGAGGCGGCCGTACCTCAGATCAGTGAGATGGCTGTTTCTAAAAACCCTAAAACCCTAAAACTATGGTATTGCAGTTTTTTTAATTTTTCCAATTCCATTTGTGCTAATTTCAAAGTTCAATCAAATAAAAGTTTTGAATCCGAATTTCAATTCCCTCGTTTTCCTAAAGAGAGACAAGAATATGTTCTAAGCATGTACATAGAATATGTATATACCACAAATTTTAAATATGGTATGATCTAGATTCACTATGTAACGAGAAGTTCTTGAGTAAAAATAAAAAATTTGATGTTAATCACTCGAATAATTGTCATAATTATTTTTCATTAAAGTGATCTTATTGGTTCTTTTCACATTAATCTGATCATTTGAATTTTTTTACCATATAACACTATATGGTGAACAAATTTCATATAAGGCAGGTTCCAAACCTCGTTAAAATTATAGGGTATCCAAATCTATTTATTAGGAAAGCGCAAGATTAAGAAAATGTAAAATTAAGAAAATGTGATTATATACCATGTATTAGGCAGCATGATTAGAAAAATGCACAGTATATAATCACGTATTCCTAATTTCACATTTTTCTAATCTTGTGTTTTCTTAATTCTACTCACCTCCACTTTCAAATATAAGAGCTGCCTGCAGTAAGAGTAATATATATAAAGAGAATATTTTAAATGATCGTACCTCATATTGATGTGGCATTGAAAAAATCAATAAAAATTATTTAACGAAAAATAATTATTGCAATTATCCGAGTGATTAGTATTAAAGTCTATTTCAAAAATGTTAAACTTTATAAGATCAAACAAAAGTGAATAATTTAAGATCACACGGTAACTTTTTGTTAACTTCTTATTGTCGAAAATAAGTAATCAACACATATCGCATGCCAAATAATATTTAGGAAAAAGAAAAGAGGTCTATCAAAAATTATATATGTTGCACGGTGAAAATAATTTACTACAAATGGTGAGTGAGATTGATGGGAAATTTTATTAATTAGTAAGTAATAATTGCAATAATCTAGAATGTTCAAATTCTAGAAGTCTAAAATATTATGGGTCATTTATGTGCATCTTTTTGAAGTCATTCGGTCACTAAATGGAGGCAAATTAGATAGCACTGGAAAGCTTCAGAAGTCTAGTTTCCAGAACATTAAACAATTTATCAATCGGAGTTTTTTAGAAGAAGTTATGTTGAATTTACTAGAGGGGGCCATAGCAGAATCCGAGATGAAGTGTGTAGAAGGATCTAAACTAAGTGTGAGTCTAGGTCAAATTAGTATAAATAGGGGACCTCATATGGATGTAAGCAAGTGTTCTTGAGTGAATGAAATTATCCATTGTGACTCAAATTTGCATTCTCTCGACCTAGTGTATCTCGGGTGGATTCTTGAGATATACTTTGTCTTTCTATCTCGTTGCTCTTGGGGGCGTGGCTCTCTTCTCTTCCTTTCTGCCATAAGAGATATTAAAGAAATGATAATTATTCTTCGTATCCCAAAGGAAAAAATCTGAGCTTTAAGAGTTGTTTCATGCGTCTCCACGTAAATACCAGATTCCTTCCATTTTGAAAACGATTATTTTCCAATTTCCCCCACCAAGTAGACGCTTTGCCCCTTAACCAATAAACAACTCTAACAACTCGACTTCCATCATCGGGGATGCTGTAGTAGTCGAAGAATCAGTCTACATCTGAAATCCACGCCAAGTATTCCTCAGCGCTCATGCTTCCGTTGAAAGTCGGAATTCGCTTTGGGGGATAATGCTTCTGCACCCATTGGTGTCTTCTTATTCCATCGGAACTATCGAGGGCTTGGGTCACTCGCTCGAGCCGTGCAATGAACTCCTCTCGCGTCTGCTAGAAAGTGAGAGGCAAGTCTTGGTCGAAAGTAAACCCTCTTGAAACTCGTTCAGGGTTGCTTTTAGCCATTACCTTTGCATATTTATCAAAAATCCACTCCATCACACGTGTTTCACTCGGCCAACAAGAATAGAACCTTATGCTCTGATACCAAATGATAAGCTCACGAACCAGAACTTGATAAGAAAGAAGGGTAGATGGTAGAACCAACAAAACTCACTTGATAAGATAACTCGCCACGAGTAAGAAAAGTCGGGTTGATTCGCCACGCTCAAGGAAGAACGATAAGAATCGGGGTTTTCGCCACTAAACAAGTAACTTGTTTAGATAAGAAAGAGAAGAAACGCTCTAAGCAATTTCATTCAAATATTTATCAAATTCGTCTTTCTTCTCATCTTACAATAGGTGCATATTTATATAGAGGGAAGACACCCCTCTTGACTCTAGAATAGGAAACTGACATCTAATATTCTGCAGATTACTTTCCTAAAATATAATAAGGAAACAATTTAAAATAGGAAACTTAAGATTACTGACTCAAGCTAATATAAGAAATAATATCTAATTAAGAGAAACTATATTATAGCAATATAGGAAACTTAATATCTAATTAAGCTAAATTCTTGTTCTGGAGTCTTCTAGAATGCGCGTTTGGTCTCGAAAATTCAAATACATGTTGGGCTGCAATCTGAAGCACATCGCTAAATGAAGGCAAATTAGATAGCACTGGAAAGCTCCGGAAGTCTAGTTTCCAGAACATTAAACAATTTATCAATCGGAGTTTTCTAGAAGAAGTTATATTGAATTTACTAGAGGGTGCCAGAGCAGAATCCGAGATGAAGTGTGTAGAAGGATCTAAACTAAGTGTGAGTCTAGGCCAAATTAGTATAAATAGGAGACCTCATATGGATGTAAGCAAGTGTTCTTGAGTGAATGAAATTATCCGTTGTGACTCAAATTTGCGTTCTCTCGACCTAGTGTATCTCGGGTGGATTCTTGAGATATACTTTGTCTTTCTATCTCGTTGCTCTTGGGGGCGTGGCTCTCTTCTCTTCCTTTCTACCATCAGAGATATTAAAGAAATGAAAAGCGTGATGGCAAAACAAATAATTATTCTAATCTTATGAAAATGTGAATAAAACATACATGCAGGTGCATGCAAAGAGCGAGACACATCGTCTAGAGATTATATGGGGAAAATTGTAATAAATAAAAAGATGGACGTACAAAATGAATTTTCGTATATTTCATTTATCGGATATTTAGCCTATGAAATTTAGAGCTATATGTGATACCCCGAGGAACTAATCAGACTTGAATGGTAGTAAAACTCATGTGGCTGTGAGGAGATACAGTTCATTACAACAGATCATTAATTACGATTGTCTAAAAGCATCGCTAGTTCTCGAATTCCATCAGGCCTCATGAGAATGCAGTAAAGCCAATAAAATTTTCTCCGAGGCTCAGCTAAGCGAGACTCATCTGGTTTTCCAGTGATTTCCGGGAAACAAATCGTAACTCGAGACTGTCCTTCCGCCTTCTGCAGTTCTACATGTCCTTGCTGATGCTCGAGCTCAAAGAATTCATCTCTAAATTGAGCTTTCTGAGCAACCCAAGCACACATATCAAGTCAAGAAGTACCTAACAGGTTTCTGTTGCAAGAGATTGATTTCAGGGACTAGGCCATTGGAGTTGCAGAGTATTCTGGTGAAAACGCATTTTTCGGATTTTGTTTCGTCCACGAAGTGAAAACATTGGAGCTCATTTGATTTGGAAATTGAGGTGTTCCAACCAGTGAAGTCTAAGCCCTAACTAAAGGGTTATGGCCCAAGCATATATCCGGGTCTTGTGAGTCGCCGCCCCCCATCACAATGCACTCCATAGAGTAATCACGATTCTGAAGGTTTACAACTTTACTGGCTCGCCAGGGTAGCCATAACCAATCTGACTAGTCTAGACCGCTCTGCCATTGAAATTGCTGATACCGGTTTGAGTTTAACAGCATCCAAAGGCAAATATTCTGACGAGGGTCGCAAAGTGTAGAGGCAGTCCCATCCAGCCAGTACTTCCAAGTCCACAACAATGGAATTTCTGATGTATTTAATCTCCGAATATGTACACTGTATAACAAAAAAATTTTGGCCCTAAACAAAATTTCTTGGACATTTCTACCCTCCCCACCACTGCACTAATGGCAAAATAATGGAGAGAAACCAAAACATACAAAACTGTCCTACGGAAACACTTAAAGCCCCTGACGGACTTGAACCTAAAGCAAAGGTCATTCATCGCCGGAGCAAGGAGGCGAAGCTTGGGCTATGTACCTTATTGCTGTTGGTATTCAGCTTTAAGAACCCATACCGACCCATTAGGGTTCTTCTGGAGGGAGGCTATCTCCTTCAGAAGGCTCTTGAAAAGGGGCAGATCCTTGGAAGGGACTCTGTCCTTGAAATGCTCCACTATGCTCGCCGAGCTGGCACTCCCGCCCCTCTGCTGAATGTATGTGCAGATCTGACGGATCAACACTTCTGGCTGCACGCTTGATGAGCAGCTGAACGATCTGGAGGGCCCTCCTGTGTTGGGGACCCTCCCATTCTGAGACTCTAGGGCTGCCCCTACAGCCCTCTCCTGGTTCCCTCGAATCCTTGCGAGCAGCTCAGAGGAAGACAATGCCTTCCCCGATGAAACGCCCGCAGTTACTCCATTGATTGGTGGGTCGTGCCTGATCAGTTGGGAGTATACAGTGGAGCCGAATTTTTTTGATGAAGAAATGGGTGCCCCAGCTGCTCCTGATTTCCCAGTCCATGTGGGGATGGAGATGCTCTCATGGCTCCGGAGCATTCTTGATTGGCGCAATGCTTCTGCGGCTCTCTGTGCAACCTGTGAAGCTTGCTCCTCCAGCCTTAGCTTCTCTCCGTCGTGCGCATTCATGATAACATCGTGGTTCACAGCACTCTGAAGAGAGAAGTAGATTACAACATAATAAGTAAGAATATGCAAGTGAGATGAACTCAATAGGACATACATGGGAACTCTCAGGAATTTCCATAGCACTGTTTGTAGAACTAGGATAACTATTTTCCAGATTACACTAATTGTGACCCGATAAATCACTCTTGCTTTTTTCTTTTTCAGCTAAGTAAGAAGTCAAAGGGAGAAAACGAGAATTGCTCACATGTATCCCATGGGCATCCAAGAGAGACTTCAAAATATCAGTTTCTCCATCAACTTCGTTGCTGGTCTTTTCTGCCTTTTCCTTCCCTTTCATCCTTGAAGATCCTACATCCGCGTAGTTCTTACTGGACTGAGCTTTCTTGGATGCACCGCTTCGCGAAGTCTTCCTGCTACTGTCCTTATCATTCTGGGCCCCGATGACATCCAAATCTTCAGACAACTGTCTGAAGATGTTTGATGTCTCAGTGGTTCCACTATCTCCTTCATCATTTAGAATGAAAAGATCCTTCATGTCACGAGCTTTAAAGAATCTTCTTTGCTGTGGGTTCTTCAGAATTTTATTCGTCAGAAAATGCTTATAAATCTGCCGGTGATATACTTTCTCCTCTATAGTTCCACGTGTGATCAATCTATATACTGTCACATCCCGCTTTTGGCCAATACGCCAGGCACGCTCCCTAGCCTGTCACTCAAAGGAAAAGCACTTATCACAGGTAAGACTTCTTATTCACACAACAGATAACAGCAAACTTCAACATGCAATTTGGTTAAGGTTATACAGTTTTGAAACATATTCACACTGTCTTTTGCCAACCCCTTTATAATCATCTAAATCTGTGAGGATTTCGTTACATATACCTTTATTTCCGTATTCTCTTAATAAGAGATTTCAAAATTACACCAAATAATCTGTAAAATTAGCAGAATTGCATTTGAGAGGTGCCTTTGATTACCAATTAACAATGGCAAGGAGACATGAAAATTCAGATCCTACATAACAAAAGATGCTCTTTTTCATAGGACGACATTGCCATCAAATATTATTTTCAGCCATGGAGAGGGAGCTTGAAGACCTTGGGTAGATAAAAGGAATTTAATAGACATGAGGGGACCCCTGCATAGGGAATACTCCAACAATTGTTGCTGAAGGTATCATCTTTAGAACTAATTGGTGAAAATCTTTTCTTCCCAACCTTTAAGGATAAAATAAAAAGAAAAAGATAAGGAAGAAAACCTTTGAGAAACGACCCACTGAAGAAGACAGACAAGTATTTAGCTATCATGTATATCATACCCACCAAGGATACTGGCATAGTTGCCCCAAAATTGCAGTAAAGCTTCAATGGATTCTATTTCAATTTGAGAGGGAAAATTACAAGTGCAAAAGGACAACAAGAAGCAGTTTTTGAGTCTTGACTTAAACAGGTGTACCTGCATATCAGTTGAAGGATTCCAGTCAGGATCAAAGATGATCACTCTGTCGGCGCCAGTTAGATTAGTCCCCAAACCACCAACTTTGGTTGTAAGTATAAAAATGAACACATCGTTAGAGTCGTTAAATTCATCTATCAAAGCCATTCTCTGTTTCACCGGAGTGAGACCATCCATCCTTCTGTAGTTATATTCACATGAGATCAAGAAATTCTCAACAATATCTAGCATCTGCTGAGTTTGAGCAAAGAGAAGAACACGGTGACCTTGCTCCTTCCAAACCTTAAGAACTTCAGCGACAACCTTCATCTTTCCGCTGCGTTCAGGATTCCCGTAGTCTGGATTGGATTGAGAATGTTCTCTCTCAAGCAGATCAGGGTGATTGCATATCTTGCGCATAACATCGATTCCATAAAGAGATCTCCGATTACCATCTAATATTTGTTCCACATCAGAACTAGCAAGGAATGCTCGATAAACAGAGCGCTGCTCTGCAGTGAGACTGCAGAAAAGGACATGCTCTGTCTTCTTGGGGAGCTGCACACTCACATCTGCTTTCATTCGACGAAGAAGATAGGGCATGATTAAGTCTCGCAAGACCACAGCACACCTGCAGAAAAGATATATGCACAATTTAGTTTGTGAAGCACTGTCTATTGCTATGGACCAAGCCACCAATATAGAACAGACCGGACAACACCCTCGGTTAGGTTGGACAACCCTAGTTGACGATTTTCCAAGGTAATCAATTACCAGTAGAAAAAATTTTGAACCATCACCGGACTACACACTATTGTAAATCAATAATTATTTGCAAAGAAAATAGGAAGAAATACTATGCAAGCAAGCATCAAAACGCTCCGATGAGTACCTGTAAGCTGTGGATACTTGTAAAGGTGAAGCATTAGCATAACCACCAACTGTTATAGGGACTGCAAACTCTGCCTCAAATACTGGTAATACACCCAATTTTCCAGGGAAGACAAAATCAAACAGAGACCAAAGTTCTGACAGCCTATTCTGTATCGGTGCCCCTGTCATGATTATTCTGTGCACTGTCTGCAGCTGTTTGCAGACAAGGGTGATCTCTGCATTTGGATTTCGGATCCGGTGTCCCTCATCAAGAACTGTATAACCCCATTCAATATCAAGTAATTTATCCCCCAGCAGGCGGAGCTGTTCATATGTCGTTATCAGTAATCCAGATTCTGACCCCAGAACATGTTTAATCAATGAATCCCAGTTTTTTTTGTTCTTAGATTGTAATTTTTCTTCTTCATCACTGTCAATTGAATCGTCACTATCATAATCACTTTCACTATATTTACCTCGCCTCTTCTGGTTAGCCATATCATGCGCAGAATCATGTAAAATCTCCACATGAAAGCGCGGGTACCATTTCTGAGCTTCTCTTTTCCATTGGCGCAGAAGTGTGACAGGGCAAACAACAATACTAGGCTTATACATATTGCTGAAGTGCAATGCTCCCAGAAATGACAAGACTTGGACGGTCTTACCAAGGCCCATCTCGTCCCCAATTATTCCACCAGCTCTCTGGCAGTGCAATTCCCAGAGCCACTGGACTCCCACCTTTTGATAGTCAAAAAGCTTGCTGAACATTGATTCAGGGATTTTGAGGCCTCCCTCCAGAATAACACTAGGGGGCTGGTCGCTATCAATAACTTCACTATCAACATCATCTTGCTTTTCTTCCTCGTAACTTAAGGTGACTGAGTTGTCATTTGCGCTATCTGCAAAAATTTCCATCGGAAATACAAACTCAAACTTGGAAAGGGGAGCGTAAATAGTAAATCAAGCAATTGTGAAAATGATAGACAATCGTATGAGGAGATCAAAAGAGAGAGGGATCTATGCAGCGCATAACAAAGCAACTTGACATACCACCATCTCCTAATCGATTATCCTCACGGGAAACAGCTTTTCTCCATTTCTTGTCCGGTAAAGGTCGTTTCTTTCTCTTTCCAGAATCCCCTGCCTCCCTCCCGGGAGACCTAGGAGGTCTAACTCGTGTTTTCAGTCTTTGAAAAGGAAAGGTGGGCGGGTCAAGCTTTGGCAGGGCTTCTGAATCAACCAGCTTAGTAGCTGACCGTGCTTGGGCTGCTTCTGACATTGATTGTGCAATCCTATCAACACTCGTAGAAGCAAGGTCATTGCTGCTGTCTTGATGCTCAGATACATCAGATCGATGCGATGAGCCCGGTTCTTGAATTCGGCGTTCATACCCCTTAAGTTTATGAAATGGAGTAAAAAGCCCTTTCCGGACCAATTCATCCCTTTCCTAGATAGCAATGGCATATTCAGCATTAGGAATTTCATTTTACTAGCATCAACTTACAATGCAATAGAGTACACAACATGAAAGCCACGGACAATAAAAAGAAACAAAAATAAAAACTAAAAGTAAAACAAGCTGGTTACTCACTGTTTCAACAAATCCAACAGATGCCGCATCTAATACAGCATCAAAATCATCATCATCATTGAAGGAAGATATCTTTTGCCGCTTCTCTTTCTTTTTGTCTGTCTTTTGAACTGCCTTGGGTTTCCTTTTCAGCGAAGGCTCGTCCTTCACAAAGCTCCTCAACAACCTATCATGCTCCTTCGCTTTCGAGGGTTGGCCCTCTTGCAGTTCCGACAGTTCCTTCTCGAGTTGAGACTTAGTTTGCTTGAGGCTTCTCAGCCTGTCAGCAGCTAGGGCATGGTGGAGATTAAAGCCGTTCCGAGATGACTGAAAAACAGTCGTCTGGTCT
Organism: Punica granatum; assembly: GCF_007655135.1. NCBI lineage: Eukaryota > Viridiplantae > Streptophyta > Magnoliopsida > Myrtales > Lythraceae > Punica > Punica granatum. Next base: position 17,429,296 of record NC_045134.1, on the reverse strand, counting down.
TCTTTATCCGCAGCACCAGGGCTATCATTGTCATCACGATCTCTGCTCTCATTGTCCGCTGCATTTTTAACTTGCTCAACGGACGACACCACAGCATCTATCTCATACTCTATCGCCCTAAGCTTATTGTACAGTTTCGTCTGAGCAGAAGATGAAGGATCAACGACTTTGGACTTAACGAGAGTATCCTCGTCCAGCGGCTCCCCATCTTCGCTGCTGCCTCTACTCCCAGCATCATTTTGCCCCTGCAACCACCACAAATTCAGCCATCATATGCCCGAACAATTAATTCGTACTCAGCCAATCTGAACCAGATTTCACAGCACTGAATGCATTGTGAGCAGTTCGATGACGATGGAACGCAATAATTTGAACACACTAGCATATATTGTAACCGCTAAACAACCGACCCAGCACCATTTGCATCGAAATTATGCATGTAAGTGATCGAATTTACTCATCCTACCCCCCGGGTCTCACTGATAGCATTATCGGAGAGCGTACCTCTGCTTCAGCAATAACATGCCGCTCAATTTCTTCGGGGTTCGCGGAAGTGACACCCAATGTGCGCAGCAGAATTCCGTCCTCCATCGGGAAAGAAGATCGAAGAAGTCAAGAATTATCCCTTTCAGCCGCGGGAAAGAAGTTTTACCAATTCCTCCACCCTACTAGAGAAGGGGAACCCTAGAGGCGGACATGATCGTAAGAGCACAGATAAGGAAACTCGGGACTCCCTCCCTCTCTCTCTCTCTCCGCACGAGAGAGGCCGTACGAGAGAAGCAATATCTCCTCCGTCGCCGCCGACGGCTTGGGCTTTGTTGCTGCTTGAAGACGGTGGCCGTGAGCTTTATATGTCGCCCGTGAAGGAGAAGATAGGGGAGGTTGGAAGTTGGTGACGTCGTTGAAGACGTTGTCGTCTCGTAGAAGTTTTCTGATTTCATTTCTTCCCCCAATTGTTTGGTGAATTTCAATCTGTTCTTCGTATTCTTGTTTCTTGTGATTTTACTCCTGAAGTTTGGATAGATACTCATGTTAATCACTTTTCACTTTTTTGAAAAATAATTAAAAAGTTGATATTTTAAGTGTTTAAGAGTACATACTTAAATATTGGTCAAGAAAGATTTGGTTTTTGGGAAGGATCTAAACTCATGAATATAGGTTAAATTTGGGTTGTCGCTATTATGGTATTTGTATATTTATATATAATAATTCTTTATTTCTTTATTTGTTTAATATTCTAAAAGAAAAATTAAGAGGATTAAGACTTGGTTTGGAATACTGAAGTATAATTATAAAAGGGGAAAATGACACTATTAGTCCTATTTGTTTGCCGATTTTTGACATCGAGTCCTAAATATTTCAGTTTGAAAAAACAAGTCCTATAAGTTTGAAAAAAGTGTCATTTTTTGTTCTATCCGTTACCCCCGTTAACGGAGTTGCCCCCAGATCTTGCTAATTATGATGCCTTTAATTTGCTTTAATATTAGTTTATTCAGTAATCTTATTGGATTCAACCGAAGAGCTCCATTTTCGGTTCAGGAGATCCATTTTCGGTTCAGAAGAGGGACGAGCTGCTCCAAGCTGCTCCATTTTCGGTTCAACCGAGGGGACAAGTTGTGTTCAAGACGGAGGAAGAATCGATTTCAGGAGGGAGGAAGGAAAGGGAAGAAGTCAATTTCAGGAGGGAGGAGTGGGGTTTACGATTAGGAACGAATTAGGGTTTTGAAATTTTGGGAATTTTACTCGGGTAGAATCGAAGGAGAAGCCGGGTGCCGGGTTGAAATTCAAGCCGGGTCTTCCGGAATTTGGGCTGCCCGCACGCGTGGAGTCGGGCCATTCACGCCACATCGCCACTTAACGGCTAGCTGGTGATTCCGTTAGCCCTGTTGGCAACTCCGTTAACAGGGGTAATGGATAGGACCAAAAATGACACTTTGTCCAACTTATGGGACTTATTTTTTCAAACTGAAACATTTATGACTCGATGTCAAAAATCGGCAAACAAATAGGACCAATAGTGTCATTTTCCCATTATAAAAGTGTTGAAAGATAATTACCGATTATACTGGTTTGAGAATAAGTTAAAATGTTTAGAAATAAGCATCTTTATCTATTCATTATTGTTATTGTTGTTGTTCGATATTTTAAAAAAATTTGAAATAATTATAAAAGTTAATGGAATATTTCACGGAATATTCTAACGGTGTTCATCAATAAAGTTGAATAGAGGATGCCAACCAACATGAGTCGGTTCAAACGGTTCGGCTTATTCTCCTCAAGTAAAGTTTCGGGTTTAAGTCTCGTGAAATGAAAAAAATCGATTTTAAAAGAGTTTAAACTCACCTGACTCGAATTGAATTAGTCGAGGTCTGTTGGGTTTTCGGATGCCAGGCTATACACCCAAAAAATGGAGGGTGTCAATTTTTTTTGAGAATGGGTTAAGTGTCATTTAAGGAATATTCAACGGAAGAGAGTTGAGGATTCAGTTGGTGTCTCTCTCGCATGAAAATTCTCCCGAGCTTGAATTATAATTTCAGGTAATGAGGGGGATGAGAACAATGATGGCCGAGGATCCAGTGAATTATATAACGAAATCCTTGTTGCTCAATGTCAACTCCACGGTATATATGTACGCTCAACATCTACGTCCCTGCATTATATCTTCACATTTGCGACCCCAATACCGTCTTGCCATCAAGATTTCACATTATACCAACCGGTGTCCGGTGCCATTTGCGTTTTCAGCACGCCCTCATCGATGGAAGAGATTTTCTGATCTTTGACAGACATTGAGCGTCCAATGCAAATCCAGCCTCTCCTCCATCAAAGATCGGATTTCCATTTTCTTCTACAGTCATAAGCAGAGGTAAGAGTTTCAAGGATTATGTCCTCTGATTGATATGGTACCTTTTCGGCTGTACGTATGTACGATGCATTTGCAGTTACTAAACCGAATTATAATTTCCTGAAATATATGAAACCAAGTATCATATTGATATAGTCATGGTAATGTTATTAGAACTGACAGGTAGACAATTAGAACAGAAGAACAGGAGCAAAGAAAATTGTAATTTTTTTGGTCAAATTTGACTTTCCATTTTTTACTCTCCCCAAAAAATAATCACTATGCCCAGGCACCCACATATCCCAACAAAAACTAATGAAGCTCGCAGTTTATTATTAGTGCATTCTCTCAGCATCGCGAAACCAAGGCTCTCGCAATTTATTGACAGACACGAATGCAAAATGATGCTCATCCATCTCCCGTTCAGGCCGAAGCCACCTTCCCGCAGTAATTTTCCAGCCAATCCATTGTGACACTTTTGGGCCTCTCAAGAGGCAATCCGAGTGCTCTATCCCAGATCAACTGAACAAGACACAGCAAACTTTTGTCAGGTACTTATCCCAATGCAATGGGAAAATAGAAGAAAAGAAGTCTCAACAACCCTCGGAAGAATGGCATAGTTAGTTAATTACCTGAGAGCATATGCCGATGCTCCTCGATACACCGAAAAGAACAGTGTAGTACCTGTTCACATTTTATTGAATTCTATTGTCATCTGATACTAGGTAAAGATGCAGAAACAAATTTGAGTCCACGGAATCTTACCTAGCTTCGGTCAGTCCAAAGTGATTCAGTAGAACTCCACTGTGCGCATCAACATTCGGCCACGGGTTTTTTACCTGCAACAGTTAAACCAAATCAGATATGACACTGTATATCCTTTGCTTGGAACAGCAGACACTACAATCACCAACTCTCAAAATACTAATGACGTGTAAATCTGCGTGAGGACATAATATTAATATATAGATTTACAGCAAGCCATTCCTAAGACATCAATTAACATTACAGAATGATTCATCAATGGCTTTAAGTACAAAAGACTAGGAATATGCTTTAAAGAACAAAACTCCAATACACAAGTCATAACATATGTGGCTCCAATGATCTTCAAGTTGGTATACAAAGCATCTCAGAGAAAATGGCAACATACCTTCCCCAACTCGGTGAGAATAGGAGGCACCACTTCATAGAGCTTGGACACCTGCAGAAATCATTTGAGATAAAGTTTCTTGAGTATGCATCGTATGTGCCAAAACCTTTGTATTAATAGTCGAGGGATAACAGTTTTGATCCTATCGAAAAAAGAGGGATAAAAGTTTTGACCAGCTGGAATAGCGGATCATCAGGTAAGTGCTTCAGTGCAAACTCCCTCTGACATGTGTATCTGGGGTCTGTTTTACGGAGCACTCCATGACCAAATCCCGGAACCACCTGAAGATTCAAAAAAGATAACAGAGACAGTAATATAAAAGTCAATTGATCGACTATTCCGACAGATGTTCACTTGAAATATCTGAACCTCAATAGCTATATGACCATAGTCCAGAGAATTTCATGAGGATCAAAGAGCTCGCTAAAGAATATGCCTGGACATGGAACTTTAAGGGGCTGCAGAAGGCATCTAAACAGGAAAGCTTGGTCCATGGTTTTGCTTTATGAGCATTGTGCGCTGATCCCAGCCCTTATGCTATTCTTTTTGCAATCAATAAAACAATGAAAATCAATAAATCCAACCAAGAAGATACGAGCAATGCTCTGAGACAAATCATAATAACCCTAGTAACATCAAGAAATTAATAGATTTGGATCTAAAGATAGGAAATATATGAACTCACCTTTCCACTATTCAATGTCTTCCAAACATAGTCTTTTAACTGCTCGGTAGAAATATTTTCTCCACACTCATCTACAACAGATTTGATCCAAAGCAACACTTCCTGCCGGAAATGCCACAATTAGCAGGGGGCAAAAGTCACGAGATTTCAAGAAGAGAATATAATGAGGACATATAAGCAATCAAATCTTCAAAAAGCAAGGACAAACATTCACTCGTAAGCTAACAAGAAAAATGCAAACACACTAGGGAACTAAGCTACCATGTGTTATATATTTAGAAGTAATTATGAATAGATTATAGAGGTTCTCAGGATGGTCACTCATACAACTATGAAACACTTAAGATGACCATCTCATGCGGTCAATTGTTTAATCATGAAAAGACTCGGAAATTGAAAGTGATGTCTACATATCCCTAGGTGAAAGGTTGAACTTGATTCTATTTTTTCAAAGGATGCATTCATTAACAAATAGAACCAAGAGTCTTGTCTAAATGTGAAGTAACAAACTGCGGTTATATTATAAATGACATAAATTTCTGGTGACGCTCCATTTATCTAGGCTAAATCTTACATATGAAAAAACACAATCTAACACATAATTAGGTAAGTGCATAATTCGTATCATGGGCAATCACGTATACAAGAAGTAACAACTGACTTGACCAGAACCAATTTGTAAAGAATAAAGTACAGAAGTACTATATCAAGCAACAGTTAAGATCAACCTCAAAATTATATGGGTTCCCTGATTATTATTACTTAATTTTCCCTATATATTTAAAACAAACTGAGTGGGGAACACATAATATTGCAGGGCAAATGAGTCACCTGATTAGCCAAACCATGGAGTGGACCAGCTAGACCATTCAATGCAGCTGCAAATGAAAGATAGGGATCTGAAAGTGCACTAGCTACCTGCACATAGCAAAACCAACTCATCATATACACACATTGCAAAAACACTTACCCTGTACTCCGATAAGTCAAGATAAATTCTTAGATGACCGATGGTATCAATGAAAATCTTTACCAGTAAAATCAAAGTAAGTTTCAAATGATGTTAGGCAAACACATTTTCTGCAAACTGCTTGTTAGCTAAAATGCAAGGAAATCAAGGCATGTATCAAATTTAACTTACAAGGTGGCCCGTGTGAGCACTAACATTCCCCCCTTCATGATCACTGCAAAGGAAGAAGAAAGTAGAAAATGATGAGACAAATCACCGTGCCACTTTCACATGTACATGAAATTATGATTTCCGAGGGTACACAAACCTGTGAATTGTGACATATAGCCTCATGAGCTCTTGCATTTTAGGGTCATCAAATCCAAGCATGTGAGAGAAATTACCCCCATAATCCAGAGAATCATTTGTGGGTATAACATCACCACTCTTGTACATCCTTAAAAGGAAGAAGCAAACAAGATATTGTAAAAAGGGTAAAAAATAAAATCTCATGTGAAGAAGAACAAAGGTAAATGAAAGGGAAATATCCATCAGAGTTCAAACTCTAACAGAAGGAATACGAGATGAAACTGAACACCCCGCACCCACTGAATGAGTTCAACAATGCAAAAGAATATCGGGGAGCAAACGGTAGTCTGCAATCATAAAACATGTATTATGTCAACTGACCTTCGATAAACATAGGCAGCGACAACTGGAACACGAGCAATTAGACTAAGAGAGTCCTCATATGTAGGCTCCCAGTACCTACAATCCAGCAAAGATTTGAATACAATATGGAAAGTTCAATAGGAAGCCATATTTCACAAACAATAAGAGTACTTACTTAGATTTATGAATCCCCTTCTCATATGCCTTTTGGAATTGACTTTGCACCTGAATGAAATTGAACCCTTACAACTTTAGCATGTGATCCACTTATGCGACACTTACACCTGGACCTTTCTTATGCAATGTCTTAAGATGCTTGCCAACACAATTATAGTGCACTTATAAAAAATCCACTCATATATCTCCAGAAGATTGAACTTACCAGCAAAAGATAGAAGTGAATAGGCAAAAAGACTACCAACAATAACTGATAAACTCAAAGGTCCAAGGGAAAAAGGAAAAATATAAAGTCCAAGGAGGTATCCTATAACATCTTGCAAGTCAGATATTCTACAAGTTCATATAAATGAAAGGGTGACTGCATCACAAGATATCATTCCAAGTCTTCCAAAAGCAATGATATGAAATTTCACAAGAGTCCACAGATTATGAGCACTAGCACAATAAGTTTAAAGACCCATAGCTAAGAGTGCTTAAGAAGAAGGAAGGTGCAGGTGGTGGAACATCCAGGGTTTATATCTCCACAGATACATATGAACAATACTTTATCTTGCTCAAACTTTGCTTTTCAAATGAAAGAACAGAGAAATATGTTGAAGGGTCAAATTACAACCTGAAGGGCCATTACACCAGTTGCAAACTGAGTCATCGGATGAGCTGTCACTGGTAGAGCATCGATAGCCTTATACACGTAATCTGCAAGCCAGTTTTCAAAAGTCGCGACATTTAGCAAACACTTTTTTCGGAATTATCTAGAGATTTTGTTCAAGCAAAATGAAAATTTCATAACAAATATCCATATTCATCATGGAATTTATTAGAGTTTTTAACCATTTGTTTGGTTTTACAACTTATTTTTAATCTACTCCACTTATGTTTAATTCAACAACACAATTATTACTTTTCCCTTTTTTCTTCAATTTTTTTAACCATTCAATCAAATTTTTAATACTAAATTCTCTCAACTATTCATCACTTTTTCCACAATTCAACAACACAATCATTACTTTCTCTCAACGATTCATTACTTTTTCACACTTTCTCTCATAATTCAACAACATAATCATCACAATCCAATTAATTTATATATATTTAAAGTTAAAATAGAGTTGAGTTAAAACTTAACTCAAATGCCGAACAAAGCATAAACAATGGAAGAATTATTTCAGATGTTTCCCAGAACTTCCCCAAATGATGTAACATGGTGCCACAAAGCCATCAAGGAAATGCATCAATAACTATAGTAAAGAAGGTCTATCCAGCATTCTGGAGCAACTCCTAGTACATCTACACAGCAAAGCAACTGACCTGGAACAGCTGCACGGCTTCTCAATTCACTTGATAGTGCATCCACTTGCTCTTTGCTGGGAACCTGATAAAAGGGAGAAATTGAATTGCTTAAATCTACAAATTCTATATGATTCTGACAGCAGAGTTTATGCATGGTACATTAGAAATGTGCACTACAAATCCAATGCTTCCATCATTATGATCTTAACATTGCACTTGCAGTTTGTTTCTTGAAAAAGGAAAACCTTCTAATTGATCGTTTTTCGTCTTTTAACTCCATGAAAATTTGAGTTGGTAAGAGCTTCTAATTTTGGAAGTCAAAGCGAGGTTATCCTTCTGAGTGTAGCCGCCTCACTATTGTTAAATCTGCTTTGTCTATGTCGCTGGTGTATTACATGTGCCTACTTCCAACATCACTGGTGGTGGGAAGATTTAGAGGGCATTCGAAGAAGGTTTTTGTGGGGGCACACAAAGATAATCTGTGGAGACTAAATAAAAAGGCAGAAGTTGACACATAAGGCCACACAACAGAAGGAGAATACTGCAAAAGGATACCTCCAAATAAAATGGAGGTTCTAATGGCTCCAAGAAATGTCAAAATCCTTTCTAGTTGATGACCCAAGTGCCACAACTGAGCTTGCCTATTTCCAACCCAATTCGTACTCAAAATTATATGCTTTATATCTCTTGTGGAAAAGTTGACGAAGGGAACCAAGGCATGGGAAGGTAAGAACATAAACAATTAGTTAATAAAGTCTGGGAAATCCTAATAAAGGAAATGCATGAAAATTTATTTATCTTTTGTATTTCACAAACGAAGCCTGAGAAGGAAGGCATGTCATTATGATCTCACTAGCAAGTAGCAACAAGTTGAAACAATTGAAATACTCATAATTACTTACCTTTCCTGTTAAAAGGAGCCAAAGAAGACCCTCAGGAAGTGGCTCTCCACCAGGTTTCACAGCTGGTAGTAACTTTTGGCATTCAGGGATGGAGAGACCACGAAAACGAATACCCTGGAGTCGAAGTAAGTCAAGGTGGCCACCAATCAGACCATAAATTGAAAACAGAATATGATCCTCTTCCTCAAACGACAAAAGTCTTGAGAACAAAAGCAGCATAGATAATGATTCAGTAAGTTCTTCATAATCCAAAATAAAAATTATTGATAGGATTACAAGCACACACCTCATCTGGGTCAAGCAATGAAGTTTCCCATAGCAATCCTGTCATTCCTCGCATGCCACCGAGTACCTTAGCAGTAAAAGCTGTAAAGGTTAATTAAAATAGAAAGAAAGCATGAAGAAAAAAAGTATCAGAGAAAAAGAATTGTCATTTGCTTCATCTTTATAAAAATTCATTTACCATGTCAACAGTAATATTTCCCAATTGGACCTTTCCATGCTCAGATTTAAGCTTCTTCAGACGCTCCTGTAACCAAATAATAAAATCAATTAAACTATGATTGAGTAGGGTCGAGATGCTGCAAACAGTACCATAGTGAAATGGTCAGTGTGTCATAGATGAGTCCAGAGTTCCAGAATCATTTATCATGTCTATTAGCCATAAGGTGTGTATGGGAGTGTGGTGGAGGTTCTATAAGTACCTTTCCACAATCTTTTAAATAGAAGAGTAAAATTTTAGAACAATGATTTGGCTGCACTTTGGTAGTCGCTAACATGAATTTCTTTAGCAGGTTCATATTATTGAAATTACTAATGCTCATACTATTTCTCATGAATTTCTTTAGTGTCGTCCAAAAGGATTATCAATTATTTTTTAGCACTTTAATTTCAGCACTATTCCACCAATGACAGCACTGTCAAACCAAGCCATAATATGTTTTAGAAAAAACCAGCAAACCTCGGACTATGGTATAATTTATGATAGCCCAGGACATATCACAGAGAGGGATCAAAAACAAAGATAGGCATGTTGTACAGGTAGGGCTCTAAATGGAATGATAGGAAACATCAATTCTGGAAAGAAGTATTTCGGGGCTTAAAGTGTAGTCATAATGACAACATCAGCACAAACAAGAAAAATGATGCCCGGGAAAGAAAAGAAACAAATGCAAAGTTGAGAGAAAAACCTGTTGTTCTGGAATCAATTCCTTCAACTGCGAGTGAAGGTCCTAAAAAGCGGAAGATAAACATGGCGTCAATAAACTTCCAATCGAAGATTATGTACTACAGTTACGCACAATTACATGCTGCCTCAATGGGAATCAACGTTAATTAATGACAGGAATTGTTCATCGTATCATCGAATACTACCTCTATCTACCCTACACAGCTTGCACACTCACGATGCTCTATAACTGATTATGTATACCATTCCGACAAGAAACCAGGCAGCAGCTAATTCATCGACTAACAATAGTATCAACTAGTTTAGGCTTGTAGGTCGTAAGTTAAGCGGCGTACGCGCAAGATATGATAACTAACAAAAAGGTCCCAAATTCAAAGAATCCATATCTCGCCATCACGACAAAAGGTTGCCGGAGAGAGAGAGAGAGAGAGAGAGGGAAGGGGAGAGAGATTACTAGATCAGAGGAGCTCTGCATCTGAAGCCATCGAACCGAGTTCCGGAGAGCTGACTGCTGCTCCGCCTGTAGAATGAATTGCATTAGAAGGGACGACGAGGTCAACGCAAAGAAGGCAGCAAAAAAAAAAAAAAAAAGAGAGAAGGAATCGAGGAGGAGAAGATCAACAGCGAGCAGAGGAGGGGCTTACAGCACGAGAACGCAGCCTGGAAAGTGCAGATACAGTCCTGAAGAACACCATGATTACGTTTCCTCTGGACAAATCGCCTCCGCCTCCGTTGAATTAGGCTCTTCTTGCCGATTGGAACAGAAAGCCGTGAAGTACCGAAATTCTCCGACGACCGCCGATGGATCTCTCTTCTCTCTCTCTCTCTCTCTCTATGTCTAAAAATGGCCTTTTCCCCTCTCTCCAACGCACGCACGCACGCACGCACTTTTCTTTCTTCTAGACTGGAAATGCGGCCTGGGGAGCACGTTCGCATTGCAGCAAATTAAATTAAAAATATGATTAGTGGTTTTTTTCGGTAGAAAAATATTATTAGTAGTTAGTACTAAGTAGTTGTTAATAAAATTATATAAAGGGTTAGTTAAAATTTAAAAAAAAACACACACACAAGAATTTTGCTCATTCTTCTAATTCTAGCACACCATTTTTGAAATTGCATGCAGAGACAGGAACTATTGATTTAGTTGCATGTCTAGTGCGATGCCGTTTATTCCGTCAAATTTTACGGGAATTTAACCGAAGGTTTTGATAAAATAATTTATTTTGTCCTCGGTTGAAGAATCGGCTATCCGTCTTCCTCTTCGCTACTCCTGGACCCATAAAGTCTGTGCTGCTGCTTTAAGTTGTTTGGGTTTGATTGGGGTGAAAGCCGACATCGTCGACAGCAAATTAAGAGCCTTGAATGTCTTTGATATTAGCAAGAAAAAGAAGAGATTTATTATATGGTATGAGAGAAATAGTCGAGCTTTTGAAGGAGCAGAATGCAGCCCTGACTTTTTGTTTCATAGATGGATGGCTAATGTTCACTTAACTCCCTGTCTCTTGCTTTGGCTGACTTCTTTGGGCATCTTTTGATTAGGAGTGTATGGGTTTTTTTTTTTTCACGATACTTGGATCTTATTTTATATTAAATGTATTTCAAAATTTTGAAACCGAATCCTACATGTTGAAATCTGGACCCGAAACCTGAATTATACTACAGGTTCCGGGTACCATATTGGAATCTAGAACCGAAACTTGAATTATACTATATGTTCTCGGTACCATGTTGGAACCTACAATTTTTTTTCTTTTCAAGCACAATAAATGAAATCACATCCATCCATATAACTAAAGGATTGTATAGCTCTCATTAGAATTATATAATAGACAAAATAAATACGCAATGAAAAGATTATGTCGCTATTTAACAAAAAAAGGATGATGCAACTCTTCTTAATCGACAAAATAAATAAGCTCTCTTTAGGATTCTATAGCTACTACATCGCTCATAAAGAATTATGTAAATATAAAATAATTTTTTTAGAAAAAATAGAAGTCCCAGGTATCAGTTCCGTGAGTACCCTGTATGTTAGAACCGGAACCTATTTCACCGGTTCCTTAAATTATTACCCCGATCCTACTCAATTTTCAATCGGAATTACTTGGACCCTACCCTAATAGATAGGTTCCAACCAGTTCCGGATATACCTGATATCCATACATACCCTACTTTTGGTACATGTATTTCTTTGCACCTTCTCGATGTTTATAAACAGGTTTTTCTATCTTTATTATATCACTCGGAAAAAATTATTCTGTCAATTTTAACGGGGAATTAAAGGAGAGAGTTTCGCAGCTGCGCCTGTCTTGAGAAAGGCTAGAGGGGGCAAGAAGCAGGCCAGCCACCTTGTGCATCACATTGGGTGCTGAACCTTTTTTTTCGCTGAATAATGCATAGTTTTATAATCAAAACGAGGGGGAAGTTACAAAGTTACCAAGGTTCAGATATCCGTGGAAGATACAGAGAGCATTACAGTTTGACTCAGAGCCTAAGAGGCCTAGGTCATGGGCTAGGATGTTATCCGACCTTGGGATCCATGAACATTTCCAGTCTAAAAGGGAGTTCAAAATAAAAATGATATCCGATACTAGGCTCCTAATTTCCCACGGGGAGGAGTGTGGGTGCAAAATGGCATTAACAAGCATTAGTGCATCACAACGAAGCCAGATCTTCGAGAATCCTCTTTCTGAAGCTATTGAGAGTGCAAGGAGTGCAGCTCGGGCCTCTGCTTGGAGCGGCGAGTCCTCGTGTGAAATCTTGAACCCTGAGAGTGTTGGAGGACTGCACGGGTGGTGAAGGACTCCTGATAGGCATGAGGTGGTGATTCGCCAAGACGCGTCCGTGCTGATGATGCACCAGTCGGGGCTTGTGGGCTCTTGTGAAGGATCAAGCTGCAGAGGTGGCGCGGAGGAGCTTCCTTCTTGGTTTCTTGCGGTTTGTCCCCTTCTGATGTGCTCGGTGTAGTAGCTTTTGATTCTTTGGATGGTTTGGTGGAGATTTGCTCATTTCCCTGCATGTAAGACCTCATTACGTGAGTTCCATAACTGATAAAGAGTTATAGCTGCATATAAGGAGAATTTCGCTTTATCCGAGAAGTTTGGAAACATCGAATGCGGGGGGCAAGTAATGAAATTAATCAGGTCCTTGACATGGGTGTTCGGTATTGTGCTTGACTGAATACCCCATGGTGATTCCCTCCAAGCAACACGATAAAAAATACAATCTCCGTAGAGATGATATAATTTATCGGAGCTGGTTTGACAAAGAGGACACGAGGTGTTATCTTCGTTAAACCAGGGGAGCATTCACTGACAATTCTCCAAAGATGGAGTTTGAAACGGTCATGGAATTTCAGATTCCAAATGGCTTTCCATTCAAAATCGCTATTCTTTTGGAGTCTGTGCTTCTGGTCAGTTAAGTAGAAGGATTTGACCGAGTGCTTCCCTGACGAGGTAGAGGCCCATACTGCTGCATATTCATAGTCTTCTTGGGCCAAGTGGATTTTGAGGATTTTCTCCACAGTACCTTGCTCAAAGAGATTAGTGAGGAGAGGAGTGTTCCATCTTTTAGGATGAGATAGCATGAGGTCACGTACCTTGAGCTCCGGATTTGGAATTACATTAGAATTGGGAGAGGGTTTATGATCATGCGTACCTGGAATCCAAGGGTCGAGCCATGCTGAAATAGATGAACCGTTACCTACAGAGAAGAATGTACCTGCCTGGATGGTGTCTTTACACCATTGGAGACCTTTCCAAATTGGTGGTGGGGAGCTACGGTTGCTGGGTTTTAGGAAGTTTCCATATTTGGCCTTCATGGCTCTAGCGGCAAGGCTATTGTTTGATTTTGTTAAAGCCCAAGCTGTTTTAGAAAGCATTGCCTTATTTGAGTCTTCTGCCTTCCTAAATCCTAGCCCTCCCTCTGATTTTGGTTTGCAAATGGACTCCATTGGGTGCTGAACCTGATCCACCATCTTTGCCTTCTCTTTAACTGCTACGCTAGGCGGCATGTACATTATGTTTTAGAGTAGAGCAGCCAACGATGCGTAAAAACAGATCAAACACAAACACAAACTAAAGTTTCGTGTTTTTAAATGTTGTCACAGATGTCTTGCACTAGCATAGACACAGAAAAAAAAATGGCATCAAAATTGGGTGTAAAGGGGAAGAGTATTCCGAAAAGTTGGCTGTACTATACAGGAGTTGTTATTTGAAACGGCGCACCCATAGTACATAACAATAACAGGATCATTTGCCAATGCGAAAAATGAACAAATCAATGTTCCATAGAGTCACACAGGCTCATCTTTTCATTTATTTATTTTTTTCTGCAAATATCAAAAGGGAAAACGAAACCTCTGCGAAATCACTTCAGTCAGAGAGCTCAATAAACTACAAAAATTTCAGAAAAGAAATGACGGAGCTATAGGTCGGTTCTAGCAGTCAAATTGAACGAATAAGTTCGATTCAAACAGATCTCAGAGGTGTAGACGCCAGAGACAATCACCTTGCCCTCAAAATCGAAAATTACCCAGGAACACCACTGGAAATGTAAAATGTAAAATGTAAAACCGGGAAGATCTAAAAGCTTGTGGGGAATGGGAAGAAGAATGAATAAAACACGACAATCCAATGAAAGATCCAATTGTGCGGAGGGGGGAGCGGAGATGACATTAATTCTTGATTGTGAGGTCGAGGCGAAGACAGAGAAATGCGATTTAGATATGCCCTCCCCCCATTTTACAATTACAAGTTGTTAGCTTTGCAAGCAACTAACAGCTACCAGTGATGATATGGCATGAACTTCGTTTTGGAATTTTGTCGACAACAAGCCAACCATTTCAGTTCGCACTACAAGTCGGGCTATCGTCGAGCTATTCATGCTGATTCTATCAAGTTTTGACCCAACTATGTATCCATGGAGCTCGACTACGACCCTATATTACAATAATCCCGAACACGGTCATAAGTACTTATCTCGATCTCCAGTATCTAATTTGATTCAAGATATACCCTTAACCGAAGCTCCATAAGGCGAAAGTATATTCGACAAACAAAACCAGAGCAAGTAAAGAGTGGAACACCTAACAGCAGCAGTATTGGACAGACAAAAGCTAAATGTCCCTAACTGGCGACCAGAATCAGACGCGGACGCCGGACGGGCATGAATCATGCTCGGACTTTGATTCAGATCAATGGGAGAGCTCGCAAGTTCAATGAGAGCCATCAAATGAGCAACAATAAGAATCAGTTTCAACCACAGTGATCGAATAACAGAGAGGGTTAACATTACGCACTTATTCGATAGTCATGTGAATCACATATAAAACTCTTTCCATCCAAACCTTTGACGGTGTTAACGATTTGGAGCGCATTGAGAGGGGTTTGACAATCTCTAGCGAGTATTTCGAGATAAAGGTGCACTTTGAGATCGTCCTCACACTACGAGGTGTATATTAAAATTAATCCAGTTTTTAATATTTGATTTTTTTTTGGTCAGTTGCAAAAGGTGGTATATGGATCCAGTATAAGGAAACATAAATCATGATAAACGAGCACACGTAGTTCAAGAGAGTTGAAAATGAAATTTCTAAATTACATGGCGAAATATGTGCTACTGCAGTATGTTCCTTCATATTATTATTTGATTTTTTTCATGGAGAGAGAGGGTTGAAACCCCGGCCAAAACATGCTGTCTACGGGGATGGATGTGAGCCCGGCATATTAGACTTAAGAAGGTCCTACAGGTTCTTAGGCAGGGAAGGTCGAGTTCATTCCAGCCCATTCGGGACTATCCCAGAGGATGTGCGCGAGAGTCCGTACAACTGGTGATACATAACATATATTATCGATGAGCTTGCACGACTAGGGGCACGAAGTGTAGAATTGATAGAAGAAGAAAATGGGCCATCTCGCCATATTCAAAGATATATAATGCTTGCTATTCGCCCAAAAACAAAATATTCACCCCCCAATAAATAAATAAAAAAATACTGCTGGCTGCCCTTGCGTGACCTCGAGGAGAGCACAGGGCATATCTAAATTTCATATATCCTACTATATATAATCACAGGTTTTGAAATCATTCCAAACATCGCCATGAGAAGTATTGGGTTTTTTCTGACTTGTCCTATGGAACTTAACATGTGGAATAGCTTTTTAATAGGTGGAAGGAAGTGAGTCGGAGTAAATAGCTTGACTAATTGATCTTTTAAAAAATTTTGGAGGAGTATTCTCATAAATTTACGTAAAAAAGTGCCCCTCCTTTTTTTAGTATAGTAGATATAGACAATTACAGCCTGCTCTTAAGTAAAATTAAAATTAGTCCCTCATTTTTTGCTCTCGTTTCCATAATTAGTAGGCCATTTTTGTCTTATATTATAATTAAATTTATTATTATGAAATAATTTATTATTATTATTATTATTGTTGTTATTATTAACTTAAAAAGTTGTAATGCATTTTGCTGACAGTTTTAACCGAGTTGTGATTGTTGTATCAAGAGTCATCTATTTTTGGAAACTATTTTAGTTGAGAGAGACCTCCGATAACAGCTCTGTATACGAAAGATTGTGCTTTTCAAGTCTATTTATTGTTAATAAAAAGAAAAATTCTTCGATTTGCCATGAAGCACTATTAGACTTACAACAAATGAATAAATCGCTCTATATAAGCATATGAATAAAGTTGATTATGAATTTAGACATTATAAGATTTATTTATTTTTTTCTTATCAGGTTTCTCTAAGAGAACTTATTTCTAAATTTCTCAAAAGAGAAAATGGTAATTAAAATTAGCTGCTATATCCTTGGATCCTGTCCGGGACTGACCAGTCCAAGAAAAAAGGAAACATGTATCAGGTGGGTCAAAGCATATGAACAATGATATTATATTATATTATATCACATCATATCATATTATATTATCGGGTTAATAATAAAAAAAATCCAAACTTTTTATATTTTAACGATTTTAGCACAAAATTTTTTAATCAATTAAATCACAAATTGCCAATTTAATAACAATGTTAACACACCGTCAATTTCTCCGATAATTTTAATCGGAATTACTGACGTGTACATGACGATGTTATGTGGCTCATGGTGATTGGCCAAGTAGGTCTCACATTTAGAAAAAAAAAATTTAAAAATTTAAAATTTTAAAATAACAAAAAAGGGGCGGAAGTGAGGAGGAGAGGAGATGGCCGGTAGTGGGGGCCTCGACATCGACCCATTGGGGTCGCCGATGATCCTCCTCCTCACTTTCGGCCAGTTGCCTTTTTTTTGTTATTTTTAAAATTTTTAGAATTTTTTAATTTTTTAAAAATGTGAGACCTATTCGGCCAATCACAGTGAGCCAGGTGGCACCATCATGTACATATCAGCAATTCCGGTTAAAATTAATGGAGAAATTGACAGTGTGCTAAATTGTTATCAAATCGGTAGTTTCACATCAGAAAGAATGTCACTCAGATATGCGATCCGATGTAATTTTAGGGAATCAGTAGTATTACCAGTGTTCGGTTAGAGAGGGTGAAATGGAACGCAAGGACTTGAGCATGTTGCCGAGGGAAGGGGTTGAGGCTCGCCAAAAGCTTATGGTTTCATCTTCTTCGGGCTGAGCCTCGTTAATCCTATTGCATTTCCCTAACCTCACCTGAAATTGGTTTGGTTAAACAAAAAAGTTCATGCTAAAATCGTTAAATTATATTATATTACTATATAATTTTATGTTATATATATATATATATATAATGGGAAAGGAGGTCCATAGGATGGACAGGGCGAGTGGGTGGGTTTTTCCACTCGCTCCCCATTCCTCCTTTTTTATAATTATATTATTTTCTTATTATTTTTCAGTGTGTACCACTTGCTATTCTGAAATTTACTAGGCCTAATTAATCTAGCTTCGAGCGATATTGATCAATTAAGAGATAAATCTCTTCCGATCGTGAATTTTTTCTAATCACAAAACTTGCACTCGATGCCTTACCGAAGGATAACAATTGCTGACTAATCTAAAACCAACTTGATCAATCCACGTTGATAAATTGTCTATTTCAATTATTCACCAATTTTTCGATTCAACAATTAGTCACCAATTTAAATAGTCACTTTTTATTTGTGATTTTTCGGTGTGTTCCACTTTAAATTCGAAAGTCCATTAGATTCGATTAATCTAGGTTCGAGTGAGGACGACCCACTATGAGATAAATCTCTCCTGATCGCGAATATTTTCTAATCACACGACTCACACCCAAGGCTGTATGTACTATGCGTGGTAATATAAAAAATTATTAAAGAATAATATATCATAATAATTTGAAAAAATAATAAAAATTAATTTAATGCCATAGATAAAATTGTAATGATATATTATAATAAGTAAAAATTAAATTATATGTTTATAGAAAGAAAAGTGGCCTAATGTGGGGTTTACTTCAAGTATTTTTTTCCCTTCTCTTACAAAAATATGTGTTCTACGCTAATGTGGGGGTTAAGAGAGAAGTACTTTCTTATTTTTTTGGAAATTAATTATTACATTGATCGTCTATATCTTGAGAGGTAATAAGGTTTTTTAATATAATCAAGTTTCCTGGCAATTTAATTAAAACTTTTGTAATAGTAACATATGTTCGGAAGTAATTTAGAGTATCATATACTTTTAAGTATATACCCTGATTATATAATAAGTCCTGATATTCATAATGATTTTCTTATTAAAAATATCATATAAATTCTATTTACATATTTCAATATCCTAACAAATATCGACTAAGAACATAGCCTAATAAAATAGAACATAACTTTGTAACTATTAAAAATATATTTTAGATAAAGCATAAGGAGTTATTATACACGTATTTTTTGAATTACAACTAGTATTTTTCCTTTACCCGTACTACTATAAACATTCTAAATCTATTATAATATATAAAATATAAGCTGCTACCACAAATAATAATTTTTTAATATTATATTTATCTAATAAATTATTTGAGGAAACATTGGCGCTGGTACGTTCCCTAGTACGCAATGAAAAGAAAGTCCCTTGATTCTTTTTTTTTTGGCTACTTATCTATTGCCACTTGGTTCAATAAGGACTTTTCTTCTCAATTTGTTATATTATATTTTTCACTTTGTAATTGACCCCTCAGACACAAACTTATTCCATTCTAACTCCAATTTCTTCTCCTAAATTTATTTTTGTGGTTATTTTATCTCTTTTGTTAAAAATTATGAGTAAAGATTTGAGTTAGGAACATATCAAGAATAAAATTCAAGTTAACTACATCCTAAAAACATTTTATGATGAAGTTATTTGAAAATTAGAATCTTTAATTGATAAAATTATTGTCAACATAATAAAACAATCTTTTATGTTTCTACGATCAAAGAAAAAACATTGTTGTAATTTAATAATCAATAAAGAGAGAACAAAATATGAACGATTGAATTATAAATTTACTAAAATAGCAAAATAGTTCATCTATGCAAGGAAATAATATATCTCAAGTAAATTGACTTAATTATTTAAAACATGCAAACAAATGCTAAGATAATCTCAACATAATATTGATTAATGACCTTGTCGGCGATCTCAGTTATAGGAGGGGTTTAGGGCGAGAGAGGGGCAGGGGGTGGAATGTTTGGTGGATGGTGGGGACTCCCCGCCCCTGTTGGTTGCCATAATAATTATTATTTTGAAAAATTAATTTTCGGATGGAAAATGAGTTTTTTCATGGAAAAATGGACGCTAGGACGAAAATGGCAAAAAGCCAAAAGTATTGAATGAGAATGTCAAAAAAAAAAAAAGGTTAACGATGAAAATGATAAAAACGCGAAAGGTCGGGGAACAGAAATGTCTTTTTTGCATTAATGAACGATCATCTTTAGTTCAATTACAATCACATCATTTACCCAAAAAAAAAAAATCACATCAACATACATAGCAACCATATTCTAAGTTAATTTGGGAGTGTGGTGGGAGGTAGGGGTGTGCGGGTCAGGGTTTCTTTTTTTTTTTTTCACGGTACTCGGACCCTACCTTGTAAGAAATAAGTTTTAATGCCCCGTTTGGATTCAGAGTTATCGGATTTTAACTTTAATTTTAACTTTAACTCAACATACTACACAACAAAAATACACATTTCTCAATTCAAAAATTTTAACTTTAACTTTAACTCAACATACTACACAACAAAAACACACGTTTCTCAAGTCAAATTTATAATCACATCTCATTTGCCATTTTCCACAATCAAAATTAAAATCAAAATCAAAGTAATTTTAATTCTGAATCCAAACGGCCCCGATTTTTGAACTGGACTCTACCATGTTGGGACCCGAAACTGAAACTCACCCGAAAGTTGAATTATACTATAGGTTCTGAATACCTTGTTGGAACATGTAACTTTTTCTTTTATTTTTTTTCTCTTCAAACACAATAAATGAAATAAATAAAATCGAAAAGATTTCATTCACAATCACGCAAAATAGATAAATGTCGATATAAATTAATCGGATCTCATCCATCCATTCATCTATCCATAGAACTAAATGATTGTGTAACTCTTCTTAGGATTATGCTATAGAGCAAGCAAATAAGCAACTTATGTAGCTATTTAGCCAAAAAAAAGGGATGATGTAGCTCTCGTCAGTAAACAAAATAAATAAGCTTTCCTTAGGATTCTGTAGCTATTAACATCACACATAGAGGATTAGATAAATATAAAATAATTTTTTCAAAAAAATATATATAGGTCCCGCGTATCGGTTCTTTGTGTACCCTGTATGTCGGAATCAGAACCAAAACCTATTTACACCGGTTCCTTAAATTCCTATCATGACTCTACTTTATTTTCAATTAGAGTTACATTGACCTTATCCTAACTATTAGGTTCCAACTGGTTTCAAATATACCCGGTCTCCATGCACACCCCTAGTAGGAGGTTGAATAAGCCATTTTCACCATTTTTTAAGCAAAAGCAGTATTTGATAAATGTTTTCAAAACTATGATTTTGGCTAATTTTGACAGTTGTAAATGTGGTTTTCTCCAGTAGATTAATAGGTGTTTATGAGAATTGCTTCTACATATCTCCAATTGGTAAATTCTACAATGGAACCCCAAATTATGTTTTTTAGTGGAAAGCTAATTTTTTTCTAGTCGTTTTAACATTGAAGATGACATTTTGGCCTTAGATTTTTCAAGAACGTCACAAATCCATCATGCCACATGTAAAGTACAATAAAGTTGGAGGGTCGCTTACGCGTCGATGGTGTGTCGTTGACGTGTCCATAAATTAAAGCCTGCTTATATGTCGCTAATGTGTAATTGATGTGTCTTACTTATATTAAACCGGTTTTCTTAAAAATCGATTTTTATGGTCTGCTTTTCTTTCAATCGGTTTATACAATCAGCGACTCGTTCCGATTTACCATTTAGGTTCCGTTTATTTCATGTAAAATGATTTTTCGTTTCGAGGAAAATGAATTCCAAGAAAGTAGTTTATTTTCATGCGTTTGGAACAATATTATGAAATGAATTTTGCATGTTTGGCTAGGCTACTAAACAAAATAGGATTTCACCGGAAAAAAAAAATCGAAGAAAAAAAAGACAGACAGAAACCCGAAATCATGAAAGAATGATGACAATCCAAGCTATCTAGTGAGACAAATTTTCAAGAGTCAGGACTGAAGATTGATCCTTGTGAGACAAATTTTTAAGAGCCCGATTTCATTATGGTCATTAGAACCAGCTCCTGTCACTAGATATCGTTCTTCATTCTAAGTACCAGCTCCGGCCACGAGCTCCGTTTCACATATTTTAAATCGTGTGAGACAAATTCTTCATTCTTCATCCTTCTGATAATCACAGAGGATGGGTTGTTGCGGGCAAAGGTCCCTGCTCCCCCCGATTGTCTCCTTTCGTGTTTTTTTTTTTTTTTTTTTTTTCAGTGGGTATATTTAGGTTGGGGTGCAGACGCCGGCGACCACCCACCCGCTCGAGGTCATCGGCAACCTCGAGGGGGTGGGTTGTGGCCAGCAACGATTCCCCCAACCCCAAAATTGAGATCCCAGATGTGGGTTTTTTAATTCTGTACTTGGGGAGGGCTGTTCTCGACCATGGTGTCCTTGGTCGAGATCGCTGGTTGCTTCTACGGCCTCTGTGATCATGACCAACTTTTTTTATTATAATTTTCAGCGACTAACCAACTGCCGGCGATGATGGAACTGCGGCTGGGACCTCAGGTGGTTGTGGGCTGCGGTGATAACGACGACTGTCAAGTGATTGAGCTCCTTCTCACTTTCAGAAAATGTTTTACAGAGAATTCCCTCCCTCAGTCTTCGATGTTTTTTACTCGGATCATCACTTTCCATCAAGTCTCCGTAAATTAAGGGATAATAACTTCCTATAAAAAAACTGGGAACCAGCTTCATTAAGATTAGATGATTTGGATAATCAGTTACTCCTATTTCCATTTGAGAAAAATAACTGTTTTTATTCATGCAGATGATGTCAGTTCGACCTAGATAAAAAATGGGCTCAGACCAACCTATAAAGTGCATATTATTTCCCAACTGCACATGTTTGCTTGCCGAGTTAATGGGTTAGACCGAACCAACTACAAAGCAAAGTATTAATTTGTAGCCAATATAGGTTTTAACTTACCTACTGTATCGGCCGAACGCACATGAATCACTGGGTAAAGAGGCTTATGTTATCCCAAAGTCAGTTCATGTACATTGTGATCAAGATTTGTACTTACAAGTTTCTATGACGGGAAAAAGTCAAAACGATTCTCTTGGCATGTTATGTTATTACGTTACATTGGGCTAAAACAACAAAGTTGTATAATTGAAGAATAAAATGAGTAGGATTTGGACCCACGTGAATCATTGGGAAAAGACGCTCATTTTAACCGAGAGCCAGTATATGTACAATGCGATCAACATTGGTGCTTTTCGGTTTTAAGAATTTTATATGACGTGCATAAATCGAAAGTTATCATTCTGAAATGCTATTTTATCACGTTAGACTAGCCCAAAACAATAAGATTGCACAATGAAGAATGCAATGGATATGATTAGGTTAGCTTTGATTTATATTGGTTTTCTTTACTAGACTGAATATCTGTTTTTATTCTTCGTGGCTACTAGTATAGAAATTGGTTCCAACTAGTATACTGGCTATCTTAAGGAGAATGGTTTACACTGCCTTTCCTCTAGGATTACTGGAGGCCAAAGTGAATTCAAAGGACCAGTCCCCCACATCCCTTGCAATTCCACATGCCATCAGAGCCCTTTTCCACAGATTCTTTGTTCCTGCACAGGTGAAAGAAGATACGGTCTCGACTTTCCTCTTCCTCCTACAGGAACAACAGTTGTTGCTCTCTAAAGAGGCGGTAACCCGTTTGGTTTCATGATCAAATTTTAGAATCATGATTTTGATTTTAACTCTACCCACTACACAACAAAAACACACATTTTCCAAGTGAAATTTATAATACCATCTCATTTGTCTTTTTCCATAATCAAAATCAAAATCAAAATCAAAGTTATTTTAACTCTGAAACCAAACGCCAACCACTCCATTTTTCTAATTCTATCCATCGTTGCCAGCCTATTATTTATGGCAAGCAACTAATGAAACAATGTCTCGGGATACACGGATTGATCAAATAAGCTTGGACCAACAGACCTTCCTTCCGTTCTTCATCAAGGCATTCCAGGTTTTTGAAACTGTGAATTTGCCTCCCTGTCTAGTATCCAACTAACTTCATCAGACCTAGAGGAGTCAAGATCTAGTCCTGAGATGATTCATTGGATCTCCCTTCTACCTCTGTTTCAACAGTCCCTTATCCTCCAGCGCACATTATTCACAGCCTCAGCCACATCCTTGAGAAGAGGGTATGCAGAATTCCGAAGCTTTAATATTTCCCTCCATGCATAAGAGCAAGAGTTAGGAGGCTTCAAATCCCAAAAACTCTTTCCTTTGATGAGATAGGTCTTGACCCAAGTTATCCGCGCCGTACCTGCCTTCTTAAGCAACATCCAAATGAACTTCATACTGCAGGCTGCATTCGAAGTAGCTAAGGTCCTTCACACCTAATCCACCTTCATCCTTTGGGAGACACACCACACTCCAGCTTGCCTTTGCAACCCTAGAAAGGCCTTTTAATCGTCTAGCATGATGATATACCTATTATTCTTGTGTGCTTCCATGGGTATGTGCGCATGTATATATTCGTTGGTACGAACATGATTATGTTTTTATTTTCCAATAACCAATATGACTGTAAGAAAGGCTGGATAAGTCATGTCCCTTAAAACACAAATCTTGAGAGAAGTTCCTTGAAATGGTAATTGAACAATAAAGAACACTTAAACCCAAATCTTGAGAAATTCCAAAGATAAAAAACTGATTATTAATTCCACTCAAAAAAGAAACTAACTAATAATTATATTTTTGGAGTGTATCCCTGTATTCGGAAGGCCAACGGGCCTTGACTAAATTAGTTCAAGCTAGGTTGCCCATTAAAGAGGTAAAACTCTCTCCCACATGAATTTTCTTTATTCACAAGATTCGAACCGCCAAAATTTTGTTTAAAAGGAACAAATATCGAACCGCTTGAATTTTATTTAATCAACTAGTATATTTGACACAAAAAGTTCCATTAGCAAGTCCCTTTCTTTCTTGGGTGATTACAATATGCTTTGAGCCTATTAGTCGAGTCTAGTCTCAACTCAGGCATGGCTTGTCCTGCCCAACAAGATTCGAATTAAAAAGATTTGTTTTGTTTGCAAAACCCCCAAAGCATGTAAGCTAGATAATCCTCTAGTTACACGTTATCCTACCTCACCAATTGCATCTCGAGGCCTTCCCTGAGGTTTTGTGTCACGTCAATGAATTGTTTACTCTTGAAAGAAGAAAAAGAAAAATCTGAGATAATTAATAATGATAACATCACTGCCAAACGTACGTGGTTTCTTGGAATTTAGTGATTTATCACTTTCTTTGCGTCTTGGCTATGCCGGCCGGGCTTGGGGATTAAACAATTGTGTCTATTCCCGCACGACCAGACCAGACCTTTTCTTTGGTCATTTCTTGGGTCATCCCTTGACGTCCAAAATATCACTCACTCAATAAAATTTATATCGTTCCTACCGGAAAAAAAAGTTAATATCGTTTCCTTTTAATAATAAACATGATTTAATTTTTTTCCCAGTAATTAGCTGAGACTAATCATCTTTTCGGAGTTATTTTGGTCCTGGCCTTGCATCGCTTCTAGAGATTTTTGAACCATTACACAGACGAAATCCATTCACTGAGATTTTAGTTTACCAATGAATCACATTCTTGTGATTATACATACTCTTTTTTATTAGTCTTTTCCTTTGGATGAAATACGAGATATCATATTGACATATATTAATTTCCCGTTAGGGCATCGACTGACCACAACCATCTGATATTTTTATTGAGTTTCGAACAACTGCACTGTAAATAAAGCACACACACTGACATGGGTATTTTGGCCATTTCATCATACCTCATAGTTCTTTTAATAATTTTTTTTTTCAGTTGCGTTTTTAATAGTCTCTTAATAATAAAGGAAGAGAGAAGAAAAAGTAAAGCAATCGCCTCTATAAGAATGGAAGGAAACCCTCACTAACCCCTCTCCCTCACCAATCTCTATCTCTAGGCCCCCTCCTTAGGAAGATTTCATTTGCTTCTTTGAGTAGTTAATCTTAATTTAATTCCTTCATGAAAGGGGGATTCGATATAGTCCACAGGGCTCTCGATATGATCCAGCCCCATGACTCATGGGACTACGACCTAGGAGTGGCTAATGATCCGATCTCCAGCTCGTCCCTGTTGTCGAAGCCATTGACGGTCGAAACTCGATGTGGCAATAACTTGGAGAGGAATGAGCTGTCCGAGTGGGTGGAACGCGTCACCAGACAACTCATCGATGACTCGGAGGCGGGGAGCGAGAGCCTGCAGGCTGAGCCTACGGTGGGGTCATCCGATGATTCCACTCCAAGGAGATCTGCCCGAAGAAATTACCTTGATGCGGGAACTAACAATGGTAACCCGTTCCATTGGAACGAAAATGAATCACTTGCTTGTTACAACTCGAGTGAGAGCAATAGTGGGAACAGTAATAGCAATAGAGGGTTGAGTAGGTTAGATGAGCATGCTTTGAGCCTCATAACCCTTCTTTTAGAGTGTGCGGTCGCTATTTCGGTCGATGATTTGGGTAAAGCCCACCGGATACTACTCGAACTGACCCAAATGGCGTCTCCTTATGGCCCATCATGTGCTGAGAGGGTCGTTGCTTACTTTGCCAAGGCCATGTTGAGTCGGGTTGTTAACTCGTGGCTCGGGATCTGCTCCCCTCTGGTTGACTACAAGAGCATCCATTCCGCGTTCCAGTTCCTGAATAACATCTCTCCTTTTGTGAAATTCGCTCACTTCACCTCCAACCAGGCCATCCTGGAAGCTTTCCACCGGCAGCACCGGGTTCACATTATCGACTTGGATATCATGCAGGGACTCCAGTGGCCCGCACTTTTCCACATCCTTGCCACCCGAATGGAGGGTCCTCCCCAGATAACAATGACTGCTGTCGGGAACTCGGCTGAGCTCCTCACTGATACAGGGAAAAAACTCTCCAACTTCGCCAGGCGGCTTGGGATCGTGTTCGAGTTCCATCCAGTGGCCAAGAAGTTCAGCGAGATTGATCCGTCAGCATTACAGGTGAGGAGGGGAGAAACTCTGGCAGTGCATTGGCTCCAGCACTCACTCTACGACGTGGCGGGATCTGACTGGAAGATGATGAGGCTTCTAGAGCAGCTGGCGCCTCGGGTGATCACGCTCGTGGAGCAGGACATTGTGCACGGGGGCTCCTTCCTGGACCGCTTCGTGGGGGCCCTCCACTATTACTCGACTGTGTTCGACTCCCTCGGGGCATACCTATCGCCTGACGATTCCAACAGGCACAAGGTCGAGCACTGCCTCCTGCACCAGGAGATCAACAACATACTGGCTATTGGGGGGCCTGCAAGGAGCGGGGAGGACAAGTACCGGACCTGGAGGAACGAGCTGTTCGGGAGAACTGGGAGCTTCCTCCAAATCCCGATGAGTGCCAACGCCATGGCACAGGCTCAGCTTATACTTAACATGTTCCCACCGGCTCATGGGTATAGTCTTGTCCAAGCGGATGGAACACTCAAACTCGGGTGGAAGGACACCAGCTTGTACACTGCTTCTGCTTGGACTTCTCAACATGCTTAAAGATAATCGAACTTCGTTGCCATATCATATGTTTCTATATCAAGTACTAGCTGGGCTTAGTTTGTAATCGAAAATCAGTTCTTCTCTTGCAATTGTCTTCTGACGTGGTCGGACTAAACGCTTCCCCTTTAACAATCAAACATAAAATACACTCGTATATAATTATTTGATCATGTATGTATACCCAGATACATATTAAATATTTTGGATTTTTTCATGAAGAGGGCAATATGAGTTGAATATTCCTCCGCCCGCAGTGTGGATCATTCCAAATACAGTGAGACCATGAAGAATATATATATATATATATATATATATATATATATTTATATGTATATATGATTTTGTCCAACGTTGAGCTCTCATCATCTTCAATAGCAATTGGTTCGGGTTTTCATTTTATATATTCAACAAAATCTAATATTAGGAATATTTATTGGCAGTACCAGAACAAATTAAAACGCAAGCTCCTTCGCATTATTTCCCTTAATTGCCATGCGTTTACAAAGTTCTGTCATAATTATTTGCACCATTGGCTTCGCGGTTTAAAATTTCAAATGTATGCCGGATTATTTGAGATGAACTCAAAATCAATCGGAATGCTTTAATTGATCGAATGAACTATGTGTTACGGTCTCTCGCGACTGTATTGACCGGTTTAGACTTACAAGCGTTATAATTTTTTTTCTTTCGGTGGGTTAAAGCTTTACAATTTTTGGTCTTTGATTTTTTCCCGAACCGGCCTGTGTGTATCCTTCACTTTGTTACACATTTGTGTGCCTTCTACAGTAAGTACAAATCAATTTTTCACTATTTCTTTCTTTTATTTTTATAATTATAATTTGAAAATTCATGAGGCTAATATGAGGAAATGAAAAGTTAATAAAAGATGTGCAGATAATACAAAATATTCGAAGTTGAAACTTCGTGATTTCTCAGGCTTTTCTCTTCCTCGCTGTTTCCTGAATAATAGAGAACACATAAAAAGAAAAGGGTTTGCGAGACCTTAAAAACACAAAGCCCCATTCCTCTTTTAATTTTATTTTAATTTTTAAACCGCAAAGAGAGAAAGAGTCAAAGGAGGTCAACGCCCTCACAAAATTATGGCAGGCCATGACAGCTTGCCAAGTGGCAGGCAGAGCTGGAATCCCAACTCAATAATCAATACTCCGGTCAAGTGGAAATGATCGGGCGGCAGAAGTATGATTTTGTAGTATGTATGGTCCGTTATCATCAAATTCCATGCGGTAGGTAAAAATCTTTTCCCATCCGGGCATACCATACTATCATTTATTATCAGTCCTGAAATGAATGGAATGTAATGAAATAGCATGCATCAAATAGAATACAATTGAAACTCTACACCTATTGAACATAAGAAAACACATTTTCTTCATTTATTTTGTCGTTCAAATTTGTTGAATTGGTGAAATGAACATTATTCCTTAACATTTTTTGAAGTAATGTTGATTCCATTAAGTTGAAGAAAAAAGGTTTCATCGCAAAGGAATGACAATTTCAACTTTTAGAAATGCAACCCAAATAATGAGGAGACGTCTGTTAATTCCATTTCACTCTCTCATATCAACTAAGACATACGATACCTTCAATTTTATTATGACGAGATCCATATTCATATGCATAATTCACCGTATATGTTATATCCTCTGCATGATGAAATGATTTTTTTTTTGATAAGTCTGCGTGATGAAATGATGATATTACATCTCTACATATACTATGGGTCTAATTATGGTAGTGTGATAGCTGTGGATTATATGATTTTTGCATATAAGATAAAGTATATTGAGTGTTGCACATATTGATCCAACGCGTAGTCAGAAAATATTGAACATTATTTCAGAAAACAAAAAGTGTTGCTGCTATTCTCGCTATAATAAAATCGATGAAGGGCCAAACTATTTAGAACTTAATCTTATTTGGTTCTTTCCCACACTATATGTGTCAATTTATTGTACCACCTAAGAGTTAATCCGCTTGACTCCTAAGATGGAGTTTGTTGTTAAATAAGGGTTAGTTGCGGTATATATACGTCGGCGTGAAATGGCATAAATGTAGTTTGAACAAATTTCTGCCCCGAGTGTATCACATATTCTTAAACGGGGATGGCTAAGAAAATGCTGTTAATTGCTTCTCTAAATTAAGAATCGAAAACAATTCTCTTTGTAAAATTAGTTCACCTTCCCTGAAATCTCGATCAGCTTCTGGTTGGCTTTGCTGAGGTCTTAATATTGCAACAAACGTGGGCATGCGTTGCCATCAAACTAACGAAACCTTTGCTTTAAACAACACTTGGTCTCCCCCAAGTTGACCAAAAATCAGCACTTCAAATACCAAAAACAGAACAAAAAAGGGAAAATAAATAAAACCTCTGATACCCATTTTCCAGCCCTTTTGGTTTTCTTCTTCATCATCATCAATCATGCCTAGTTCCTCTTCCATTATATGATTTTCAATCTGTCTATTCCATCGGCTTTTGTGAAGGAGCTTTCCCATTGCCCATCCAAGGTGACAAGTTCTTCCATTGATCATCTTATTGAAAAGTGACAATATTGAGATTTCAGAGAAGAAGAATGGTACATGTGATAATAGTTCATGTCTTGTTTTGGTGGTAATCTTGTCTATCAGATTTTTTCAGAAGATTCGGTTTTCAAAACTTGAGTTGGTGCCATAGAGAGAACCAGAGCAAAGGGTTTGTTGGGTTTGGGGCTCCCGTGGAGCTCGATCGTAAATATACTTCCTTGGAGATATGTCAACTAAAATGAAGGGCCTTTTAAAGGGACTAAGATACATTTCCCAAATATTCGGTAAGTCTCTCGCTCAATCTCTTCCTTCTATTGTTCGTTTCCCAGTTTTCATTATTTTTCCCTAGTATTACTGAGGATTCCTTGCGCAGAAATATTCAGTGTGATGAAAATGATGTGTGATCGATAAATAATGTTAAACGGGAAGGCAAAGAGTTGAATCAAAGGATTGAAGTAGGTCATAACGAATCATATGGCTTTCAGATAATGGGAATTGAAATGTAATTCGTGTAGGGATTAGAACTTGAATATAAACTAGTCGCTAGGTCCCGTCCTTTTGATCTGTGCAAATCAATGCTCGTGCCATGGGTCAATCTCCTCATTCACGTATAATATGTCGGTGCACCATAGGAGTTCCCACTATTCGCTGTTCGTAAGCACACGTGCTCCTATGGATTAATTACTTTGTAAATGTTTATTTATATTTATTAACAATTAATTGCAGAAAATGAGAAAGACCAAGAGATTCAGATAGGGCACCCCACGGATGTGAAGCACGTAGCCCACATTGGGTGGGATGGTCCATCTTCCGCAAATTCTGCTCCCAGCTGGGTAAGTACATCCAACCGGATTTTTCTGAGAAAAACCATATCAACGTCTAAGACCCTGATGTCCTTGGAAAGTTGCTGATATAAAAAAGTTTTCAGATGAATGAGTTTAAGTCAGTGGCCGGGTTTTCATCGGCCCCTCTAGGCGTTCCAGGGGACAAGAAGGAGGATGGCTCTGTCAAGTGGTCTTCTGAAGGTATAAATATATTATGTATATATTCGGTTGATACTTACTGATATTCTTCTTATCATATAATGAAAATGTGTTATATGCCATCATTCTTTTCAGATTTGACCCGAAGAGGAGGTTCAGTACAGTCATGTGGTCGTTGTCCAGCCCGAGACTTGCCGGATGTCCCGAAATCATCTAGATGGCATTCTTCCTCCAACACCGATGCAGCCACTTCATCAGTGGAATCCCCGACCAACTTGAAATCCGAGAAGGCGAGGCAGTCAAGGAGATCCTCAAAGGGGTCACAGTCTCCTGCAAGGGAATGGAGCGACGGGACTAGGGCGTCCCACCAAACAGCAGACCCTGACCTTGGGAGTTCATCCCCAGTGAGGCTGGACATCCCCAAGAAGACACGGAGGAAGAAATCTAAGGAATCATCAGGCGGCGGGTCCACAAGATCATCCACCAGGTCGAAGGACCAAGCCACTTCTCTTGTTTATGAGTCCCCATATTCAGACCCGGGGCCAGGGAGTGGGTCCGGACCACTCTCCATGCCCAAAAGCCGTGATCAATTCGGTCAATCTTCGAAGCTAGAAGGTTATGACAACAGGGATGAGAAGGCAATTAGCAGAATATTATGAGTTGATCATTGTTTTGTTCAGTTTTTGAGATTTCTATGTTTTGGTGATTTTAGTTTTAGTTTTTGATAGAAGGATAGCGAAAGGATGTGGGTTAATTAGATGAAGATGGGGAAAATTAATATACGTAGACACAAATTTTGAGGGGACGAGACAATATGACAATTTTGTCGTCTTAGAATATTTTGGGTTGTGACCATCAATGGGTCTCTTATCTGTGCCATTATTCATGAGGTGTAATTAAGACTACATGTAATCCACTCCTTTCTTATATGATCTAAACATGAGAACACAATTCATTCATTAGTAGTTTCCTTCTTTTCACCAGTAGAGAACGGGCTTGAAAACCGGAGGAGAGCGACCAAGCCTTCCAGGGCAAATGAAAAAAGCGCAAACCAAGCGAGAGCTTCGAAGAACTCTTAACTGAGCCGGACAACGCAAGCATCGCCTTATTCTATATGTGCCATCTGCTCCGGCTAGTCATTGCGAAGGAGATATTGAATAGCAACCACCAGGATATGGATATTTGCAGCACAATTGGCATATGGTGAGATACTGAACTGTTAGGAAAAATCCATGGGCTTACTTCAGACTTGAACCCATCCGCAACCCAACAGCTAAAGCCAATGGGTTGATAGACCATTATCTCTTATAAACCTATGGATTTCCTCTCAACTTTTCCATGTGGGATTACTTCCAACACCCGCACTCACCATTCTCCATATAGGAGAGAAACCGGCCCAACAATTCCCCCCCTTCTCGACTATATGGAGGACTTCGAGCCGGGCTTCCACTTCCAGACTCGGATACCAATTGTTAGGCCTTTCACTAGCCACGAGTTCCACACTCGAGCCTTAGTGCGGTGTGGGTTTTCACGCATAGCGTGTGCACTTCCCCAAAATCGTTACCTTGGGCTCTGATACCACTTGTTAGGTAAAATCCACAGGTCTACTTTGGACTCGGGTCTATCTGCAATCCAAACGCTTAAGCCTTTGGGTTGCGGATGGGTTCGAGTCTGAAGTAAGCCCATGGATTTTTCCTAACAAGTGGTATCAGAGTCCAAGGTAACGATCCTAGGGAAGTGTACACGCTATGCGTGGAAACCCACACCGCACCAAGGCCCGAGTGTGGAACTCGTGGCTATTGAAGGGCCTAACAATTGGTCTCCGAGTCTGGAAGTGGAAGCCCGGATCGAAGCCCTCCATATAGTTGAGAAGGGGGGAATTATTGGGTCGGTTTCTCTCCTATATGGAGAATGGTGAATGCGGGTGTTGGAAGTAATCCCACATGGAAAAGTTGAGAGAAAATCCATAGGTTTATAAGAGATAATGGTCTAGCAACCCATTGGCTTAAGCTTTTGGGTTGCGGATGGGCCCGAGTCCAAAGTAAGTCTGTGGATTTTACCTAACAAGTGGTATCAGAGCCTCGGGTTAGAGAAGTTTGAGTTTTTTCGGTGTTTTTGAGATGGAGGAGTCTACAGGATCTATGTTCAAGTTGAATGCAACC
This sequence comes from Punica granatum, assembly GCF_007655135.1. Taxonomy (NCBI): domain Eukaryota; kingdom Viridiplantae; phylum Streptophyta; class Magnoliopsida; order Myrtales; family Lythraceae; genus Punica; species Punica granatum. Next base: position 17,396,438 of record NC_045134.1, on the reverse strand, counting down.
AACTACTCTATATGGAAGTCTCGGATGGAGGATCTTCTATTTTGCAGGGATTTGTACGATCCCATTGAAGGGGATTCCGCGAAACCCAAAGATAAGGATGATAAGGCTTAGGAACGCACAAATCGGAAGACTATTGGTTTGATTCGGCAGTGGATAGACAATAGTATTTATCATCATGTTGCTCAGGAGACAAATGCGAAAGCTTTGTGGGATAAATTGACAAATCTCTATGTGAGGAAGACACTGCAAAATAAGGCATTCCTCGTGAATTAGCTGGTTCATCTTCGTTTCCAGGATGGAAGTGATATGGCTGTGCACATGAGTAATTTCCAGGATATTATTAACCAATTGACGAACCTGGAGATAATATTACCCGATGAGTTGCAGGCTTGTCTACTTTTAGAGACTCTACCGGATAATTGGGACACACTTGTGGTTGTATTAAACAATTCTGCGCCAAACGGGAAGCTATCGTTGGCCACGGTGACAGACAGTTTATTTAATGAGGAGACTAGAAGGAAAGGCTCGATGATTTCCATTCAGTCTGAAGCTTTGGTTACTGAACAACGGGGGAGAAATCAAAGCAGAAATTTCTCTTCCAAGCATAGTAACTCACGTGGCAAATCGAGGGGTAGATCAAAGTCGAAGATGAGAAAAGGGGCCACTTGCTATCACTGTGGAAAAGAGGGACACTATAAAAGGGAGTGTAGAGCTCTGAAGAAAAATCAGAATGGCAACGGTGAGAGTAAGAAGGAAGAAGGCACTACAGCAGTGGCATCTGATGGAGAGACTTACATCATTTGTGATGAAGCCTATGTGAATTTCACTTGTCAGGACTCTACCTGAGTTGCAGATACATGTGTCTCGTTTCATGTCACTCCTCATCGGGATTTCTTCTTATCTTACACTATCGGGGATTATGGTTATGTGAGAATGGGGAATGGACAGTCATGCAAGATTGTCGGTATTGGTGATATCTATCTAGAGACCGAGCTTGGCTGCAAGTTGCTTCTGAAGAAGGTAAGGCATGTTCCAGAAATTCGCCTTAACCTAATCTCGACGGGTCAGCTTGATGATGAAGGTTACAGTAACGAATTTAGCAATGGGAGATGGAAGCTCTCCAAGGGTTCGTTGATTGTGGCACGGGGTCAGAAGACCGACACTCTCTACAGGTTGCGTGCCAGACACAACTCCGGTCAGGTTAATGTTGCTGAGGATTATCCTATCGAGCTATGGCACAGGAGACTTGGGCATATCAGCGAGAAAGGTATTCAAATTCTTGCTAGAAAGCAGTCTTTGCCCGTTAAAGGTATGCACTTGAGCACTTGTGATCACTGTTTAGCTGGTAAGCAGAAGAGAATTTCTTTTGTTAGAAGTCGTCCCTCTAGATGCGATCATATACTTGATCTTGTGCATACTGATGTTTGTTTCATGTCGGATAGATCTATTGGTGGTGCTCTCTATTTTGTGACCTTTATAGATGATCACACCAGGAAGGTTTGGGCTTACCCTATGAGAACTAAAGATCAAGTGACTGAGATTTTCAAGAACTTCCATGTAGCAGTGGAAAGAGAAATGGGCATGAATCTAAAATGTGTCAGAGCTGATAATGGTGGTGAGTATAGGGGTCCTTTCGAGAACTATTGCAGGACTCACGATATCAAACTTGAGAAGACGGTACCGAAGACACCACAGCAGAACGGGCTTGCAGAGAGGATGAACCGCACAATTGTTGAGAGAGTTCGTTGTATGCTTTCTCAGGCGAAACTGTCTAAGTCTTTCTGGGGCGAGGCAATGAGGTCAGCGGTTGATCTTATTAATCTTACACCGTCAGTTGCACTTGATGGAGATGTACCCCAGCAGGTGTGGACCGGCAAGAAAGTATCATACAAGCATCTCAGAGTTTTCGGGTGCAGGGCATCTGTTCACATTCCTCGAGATGAAAGATCAAAACTTGATGCCAAGGCAAAACAGTGCATCTTCTTGGGTTATGCACATGAAGAGTTCGGGTACAGGTTTTGGGACCCTGATAGCAAGAAGATCATCAGGAGCAGGGATGTTGTCTTCTTTGAGGACCAGACAATCGAGGATTTGCAAAAGTTAGAGAAGGCCAGAGTTCCTTACGAGATCTCTATTCCTGTACCGGTTGATGTAGAGCATCCAGTGGAAGAGGTACCTGGTGAGTATGAAGAAACCACGACTGGGGGTGAGATTCCTCAGGTAGATGATGATGTGACAACGGATGATACAGGCTCGCAGTTACAGTTAGAGCCTGCAGATCTACCTAGACGATCTGATAGAATAAGACGACCATCTACAAGATATCCGCCTCATGAGTATGTGCTACTGACTGATGGGGGAGAACCTGAGTGCTATGGTGAAGCTGTGGCACATGAGCAAAAGGAGCACTGGTTGAAGGCGATGAATGAAGAGATGAACTCCTTGTCTGAAAATCACACGTATGACCTAGTGAAGCTACCGCAAGGTAAGAGAGCATTGAAGAACAAATGGATCTACAGGTTGAAGACAGAGAACTCGCGACCTCGATACAAAGCTCGACTGGTAGTGAAAGGTGTCAACCAGAAGAAAGGAGTTGACTTCGAGGAGATCTTCTCGCCCGTTGTCAAGATGTCATCGATCCGAGTTGTTCTCGCATTGGCAGCTAGTCTGAATTTGGAGATCGAGCAGCTCGATGTAAAAACAGCTTTCCTGCATGGTGACTTGGAGGAAGAAATATATATGGAGCAGCCTGAAGGATTCCGAGTTAAAGGTAAGGAGAATTTGATGTGTAAGCTGAGGAAGAGCTTGTATGGGCTTAAGCAAGCACCTCGGCAGTGGTACAAAAAGATCTTTCATGTTGAGCCATGGCTACACACGGACAACTACAGATCATTGTGTATTCGAGAAACAATTCTCGGATGGTGATTTTATCATTTTACTGTTATATGTGGATGATATGTTACTTGTTGGTCATGATATGAGCAAGATTGCAGAGTTGAAGAAAGAGCTCAGTAAGTCCTTTGCCATGAAGGATTTGGGACCGGCAAAACAGATCCTTGGGATGCATATTTCTCGTGACAGATCAAGTGGAAAAATTTGGCTTTCTCAAGAGAAGTACATTGAGAAGATTTTAGATCGGTTCAACATGGGTAATGCTAAACCAGTTTCATCACCACTTGCTTCTCATTTCAAACTTAGCTCGAAGCAATGTCCTACAAGTGAGAAGGAGAAAGAAGAGATGAAGAAAGTCCCTTACTCATCAGCTGTAGGGAGTTTGATGTATGCCATGGTCTGTACAAGATCAGATATCGCTCATTCTGTTGGTGTGGTTAGTCGTTTTCTCTCCAATCCGGGGAAAGAGCATTGGAATGCAGTTAAGTGGATCCTGAGGTATCTCAGAGGAACATCCAAGGTGTGTTTACACTTTGGCACTGGTAAGCCGGAGTTAGTGGGCTACACGGATGCGGATATGGCAGGAGATATCGATTCCCGGAAATCCACTTCGGGATACTTGATGACTTTTGGAGGGAGAGCTATCTCATGGCAATCAAGGCTTCAAAAGTGCATCGCTTTGTCTACAACGGAAGCCGAATACATTGCGGTGACCGAAGGTTGCAATGAGATGTTGTGGTTGCAAAAGTTTTTGCAGGAGTTGAGCTTAAAGCAAGAAAGGTATGTTCTACACTGTGATAGTCAAAGCGCCATTCATCTTTGCAAGAATCCCACTTTCCATTCGAGGTCGAAGCATATAGATATCAAGTTTCATTGGATTAGAGATGTGTTGGAGTCCAAGCTGGTGAAGCTAGACAAAGTGCACACCGATGAGAATGGAGCTGATATGATGAAAAAACCTCTTGCTAGGGAGAAACTTCATGTTTGTCGAAGTATAGCCGGTATGCTCGAAGCCTCCAAATAGTCGGGAGGGGAAGTTTGTTGGGTATCCCTCCAATTTGGAGGAAGTTGGGCTCAAATCATATTGGGCTTTTATCGGGCTTTAATAGGCCCAAGGACCCACTTTAGTTAGGGTTAATTTTCAGCTAAATTCGCTGGGTAAGAGGCGGCAGAATTGAGCAGCAGATCAGCACAGAATAACAGAGGGGAACAGAGCAGAATTCGGATCAACAGGGGCAGCGCGCAGCTGGAGATCAAACCTTGATCGGGACGTCAAACGAACTCCGATTGGGACTAAATTTTGACAGCAGCTTCACAACACATGGGGCTAAGTTCTGAACGGTCAGAATTTCTATTCGAGCTCTGTAGGTGCTGTTTCAGCTGACTTTGTGAACCACCCGGTGTGGGTGACAAATTTAATGTTTGGGTGATCCAAGAGAGTGTTTCTCTTGAGTTTGGTGATCCAAGGGTTTACCCTTGATGAAAGACATTGTATAACCTTTATTCATAGTGGATCGTTGATTTTTCCTAACATGAACAAACTCCAAGTCGACCTCAACAATAATCCTTCTAAACCCGAGGCTCCAAGTTAATTCCCAAACTTAAAACTTGACCCCGCATAATTCAGCTACAACCGCCATGCCATACCAAATAAGATGCCCCGCCCGCATACTGGCCAGAGCCAGACCTGAAATACCTCAAGATGCCCCCCACCTGTGTTTAGCTTGACCAAACTCTCCAGGGATGAATCCATTCGGTCCATTGCCATCCCTTGAAAGGCCTATGAAGAGTGCGAAAGTGCCATTCCTTGAAAGGCCTACAAAATTTTCTGTTATTTCGTCAATAACCAAATGTTCCTCCACCTATCTATCGAAGATGTAGGAGAATAATCTTTCTTCCTCCAAGCCCAAGGCCATAAGAAGCAGAAGCCTGTGCGAAAGACAAGGAGGAAGGCAGCAAGGGAGCTACGTGGCACTAGCTTTCACCAAAATTTTGGCACCAGAAAGCTATCACTTAATACATGGGCGGTGTTCTCCTCAGCTGGGATCAACGGGTGGTACGTTACAGAGTTTAAGAGCGAGCAATGGACCCTGTGAGTACGTGATAACAGTTGATCACGAGCCACCAACCACAAGAATTGACGGATACGTTGTGGACCCCGTCACCTACAAATGAATCTCCAAATTGGTCGTCGCCCATTCCAGGAGTTAGTTGTGAGCATGTTTCAAGATTAGTAGTATTCCTTAAGGTATGTGGTATCGGGCCAAAAAAGTTATCTGCATCAACTTTTCCTCTCTGACTCTCTTGGTTGGTTCGATCTGATCGAGCCTCCACTAGCTGTCATGTTCGACCTCAGCTGAGCATGTCGAACCCCTTTCCTTGAGGCCCTAGGGAGCGACCATGTCAGTGGCCTTCGTCCTGGCGACTTGTTTGCCGCTTTTCCTCTCTCCAAGTTTGAGGATCCAGATTGGATTGTGGTAAACGTAATATGAGAAAACAGAAATTTCCCAATATCCAATTTTAACGTTAACATGCTAAATAATTCCAAAAATCTCCCAAATAAACAACTATTCCGCCAACTCAGCCATGTATATATTCCAAGAAAAGTAACCATCATACAAACAACCTTCCAGCATATTTCTCACAACTCATGAACAACTAATCAAAATTCTTCAAAACTGTTCCCCCAATGTAAAAAATGTTTTACCATGATCAAAACAGTATTTAACGCAGTGCTGCAGGCTCTCAGCTAATAATCAAGAGATTGCAGGTTCAATTCCTCATGGGACTATTCTTGTCATTTTATTTGTTATTAGTATTTATCTTTCATTGTACTAGATCCATGACCCTCCTTTATAACCGAACAAAAAAAGTTTTTCCACGCACAACTATGCTATTCTCTAATTTATCTAACAAAAGTAATATATAGAGTACATGTGAGCTATATCTGAATGAGTATAAATTTTCAAAGTAGAATGAACTACTATTTATTTTAGAACAAGCAAGCATTCTATAGATAATACAGTAATATCCAAATGCATCTCTCAACTCATCAGCAGAAAATCAATTTACACAAGCCACTAAACTATTAACCATACTTAAGTACCTACAGCAATTATCAACGAACACATTTCAAGGTCACCACGAATTCAAACAAGCTCAAACATCATCACACAGTAACTCTAGCATACAGCCTCAATGCAAACCAGCAACAAAATCATAGCGTTCCATTTTCTCGCAATAGAGTTAAGATGGCATTAGGACCCCACACCTCTCAGTTAGCCACCCTTAACTCCCCATATAAATTCTCATAAGTAGGGGGATACCAATTATCCTCTGTCAGTGAGAGCCCAATGTCTATTTTATATTTTGCGTAACCAGCTGCCTGAAACGTCCATTTAAATTCTACCTCAAATGTCCATATTAGAATTCCGTCGGATCAGTGTCCTGAAACGTCTATTCTAAATTCCGTCGTCCATTTCTAGTGGCCTAAGGTCCATGTTATGTTCCATCCAATCAAGGGCTTGAAACATCCATGAGTTTTATATTTCGCCGGATCAGTGACCTAACATCCATTTTATATCCGTTGGATCAGCGGCCTAATACATCCATTTTATATTCGGCCAGAGCAACAACGTTGTCATGACTCGAAAATTCGACAGAAATTTTACTAAAATTTCCATGTATCTATTTATTTCACAAATCTGCTATATATTTTCCCATCAGTGCATATGTATAGAATTATGTATATAAAAGTAATTCGATCAACATACTGATATATATATATATATATATGTCTCAAGGTCATACACTCATAATCTAACATTTTGTATAATTCCCATAATAATCTATAAAACGACTAAATAAAAATTTCAGGTCGCAACATATCTATAAGCATTTAGTACATAATTTAATACCTACAATATACACAGATCTAGCTAGAAGTCCTTCACGTTGATCCCCGATTGTCCAAAAAGTTCTCCTATGCTGCTAGTTTAGCTCTTAGCTCTTCTGAATATATATATATATATATATATATATATGAGCTGCATCTCAGTGAGTACTATATTTCAAAGTAAAATGAATTATTAAATGAATATTAATCCTTAAGTAACTTTATATATATATATATATATATAAAACATACACTATATCCAGATCCATCAACTAATACTTTCCAATCAACAATATATGTCCATAAAATAGTTTATTTATACTTCACAAACGAACATTTACAAATCTCAACATTTTATATATATCAAGTATCCATAAAATTCCACTAATATTAGAACCCGCCTTTAATTCACTATTGTATAATAATTTCATACAATATGTACAATATATACAAATACTTCACAATGTCCAAGCTCTAGCAATAACATACACGAAATGCAACTCAATGTCGCATAATTATCAAATACCCATTAAATCAGCATTTCATCCAAGCACTTAACAGATCAGGCTCTAACATCCTACACGCAATTAAGTATATTTAGAACACATTCAGACAATATCAACCATCATCATATCCAATCTCAATCAATCCTAACAGACAATGCATAACACCACTCAAACAATATAGTCACATGGTCGCATTTCCTTGAGACATGTTAAGACGGTACCGTAACCCCGTACGTCTCACTCATATCATCCTCAACTCCTAATCCCCATATCTCATAAGCGGGGGCCGCCTATTAACCTCTGGCGATAAGAGTTGACCACTATTTATATTCTGTTGGGTCTAGTGGCCGATTAGGTCTCTATTTCTATTCAGCCGGGTCTTGCAGCCAATTTGGTCCCTACTTATATTCCGCCAGGTCCAATGGTCGATCATGCCCCTATTTATATTTCACCGGGTCCAGCGGCCGATCAATGGGAATCTCTAGGTTTTGTTAAGTGTAAATTTTCCAACAACTGGAAAATCATCCTCGTGGAAAAAAACAATTTCTCGAGTGATAATTTTAAATTTTGTTTTTATAATTGTTCTTAGTTACCCTGATCTGGCACAATGCTACCCCCTTAATAATCCAGCGCCATGTAAAGAAAAACTAAATCTAAAACTAAAAACATTTCAGTTAGTAATTAAACTGGGTCAGTTGATAACTGAGCATCCAAAAAAAAAACCTATAGAAATGAGCAAGAATTTCTAACATGGGCATCAAATTGAGTTCATCCTATACCACATCTAGGAAATTTCAATCACTATCATCTTGATCATCTGAAAAGAAAAAAGGGAAAAAATGCAAATGGCAGAAGAAAAAGGTGACGATCACAAGGAAGACGGCACTGTTGATCTCAAAGGCAGACCTGTCTTAAGATCGAAGACTGGCTGTTGGAAGGGCTGCTTGTTCATTGTTGGTAATTTTTCGCAGTTCCTTCTCATTGCTTTTTTTTTTTTCCCCTTTATCAGGAATCTCCTGTACTTTAGGTCAGTTGTTCAAAGTTCTTTCGTCGTCCTAATATTATATTCGAATGAGCCATCTTTTAACTGTTGTGCTAATAATCGTTTACATTGTACGAAATCTTTGAAAGGATTGCATATCATGGAGTCGCCTCAAACCTGGTGTTGTACTTCGCAAAGAAGCCACATGAAGGCACAGTGACATCTTCCAACCATGTTACCAATAGGGCTGGTACCTCTTGGCTGATTCCGATAATCGGTGCTTAAATTGCGGATGCTCATCTGGGCCGATACCGGACTTTCATCATTGCGGCCCTCATTTATCTGACGGTAAATCTTGATCCCCTCAAAATTGCTACAACTTTACATATACCAAGAAGCACTTCCCTTCCAGTTCCCACTTTCCCTTGCATATTAATGAGGGATGTGTTATGTACATCTTGATTTTCTAAAATCCAACGTTCAAACTGGACAGGGGATGGGGCTCCTGACATTGGCGGTGTCTCTTCCGGCGCTGAAGCCACCGTCCTGTGGGCCCAACGTCAAGGAGGAGAACCGTGGGTTGAAGGCCTCAACTTTCCAACAAGCCTTCTTCTTTGCTCTCTATGTGATTGCGCTAGGGAACGGGGGTACAAAGCCCAACATCTCAAGCATGGGGGCAGACCACAGTTCGATGACTTCGAGCCCAAGGAGAAGACCCAGAAGATGTCCTTTTTCAACCGGTGGATGTTCACCGTCTTTACTGGCTCTTTGCTTGCACACACTGTGGTGGTATACATCCAGGACAACGACAGCTGGGGAATGGGCTACGGGATTCAAACTATTGGACTCGGATTAGGTATTTGGTACTGGTGACCTCGGTGGAGGGGTCGGGGTCGTCGACTGGTGGCCCTAACCCTGAATCGACCGGGGACTTCCGACTTGAAGTCCCCTGTTGATTCGGGTTGGGGTTGCCAATCGGCGGTCCCGACCCCTTCACCGAGGTCTCTGGCGTCCTCTGTGAATACCGCCGACCTCCACACCTCTTTCCCTTTCGATTTTCTTTGTAGGACTAAAATGAAATAAAATGGAAAGTTGATGGAAGGAATGATAAAATAAATAAAATTTAGAATCAAAATGATTAAAAGGCTAAAGATTGAGAACTGAAAATGAAAAAAAAAAACTAACGTCGTAATCCTCTATGTCTAACGAAGTACACCACAAGGAAACTAATTGTCCTTAACAAAAACACATTGTGCAATTTGTCCAGACCCCAAACCACAAGAGTTTTTGTACTTTTCCCTTATATATTTGATTTCCAAAGAAATTTATAGAAGGGCTACCAAAGGTAAGGTTTGGCTATTCTGAGCAATGTACTAAGTATTCTTATGATTAATGAGTATACATAAATAAGAAAATATACTAAAACAAATTCTTGTGAGCAATGGTGTTGTTGTGGATATCAAGTTATTAATAAAAAAAGATTATAATATCCTATAAATAAAATCCGAAAACCATATAACTATATATCCAAAAAAATCCTATAAACCATTTTAATTTGAGTAAAATACACACTTCCCGATTGAGATTTTGCTTAGTGATAGTGCGTTTCATTTTAAGCAAAATAGACACTCTACCTTATTGATTTCTTTGACTAAATAAGGTAAAATTTCTTTTGGTACTCAACCTTTCTTTACTTTTCATGGTTTATCCACATTGGTCTTATTGTTTGAATTTGCGATAAACTTTAATTGTAGTATGCAATACTTTTAAAAGTTAAAATTATTTGAAAATTAATTAAAAAAAATAGTGAACAACATGTCAACAATGATTGAGACTCTCAACTGTCTAAAAGAGGTGTCTACAGGCATAACCTTTACTCCTCAATACTGATATCCAAAATTACTACATTTGATACGAAGAGATTAATGCATGCCTGCTACCCAATAATATTTTTATGAATGAAATTTTTTTAAATAAAATTATAAAGTAGGACAATGCCAAAGTAGGAGATTTTTTTCCTAACTTATCGAGGTATGGGATACGGAAATATATCGAATATCACATTGTGGTGGTAACATAATCTATTTCTAAACCCTATATAACAACATGTTGCTTACATGTTTTTAGGGTTAATCAACAATTTACACTTTTTCTCGTGCGTAAGGCTCACACTGACTTTGAGTGTCGGAGAGGGAAATCGGGCACCACCCCTGATCTCACATTCGTGCAGGTGTTCGAGGTCGCTCAGAGATCAAGGGTCAAGGTTTCTTCACCAACCACTCGAACATGGATCATTTGTGACGTTGGCCCGATTTTAGTAGTCCTAACAGCGAGACTGACAAATAAATACAAATAATGGAAAAAGAAAAAAAATCTACTAGAAAGGAAAATAAAAAATCCGAGAGATTCAAAAAAAAATTATATATAAACAAAAAAAATCTGTTTTAACTAAGCAAGAAACCATTGAAATGGATGGAAGAACATGTAAGAGGAGAGAGGGAGAGAGGGAGAGAGGAAGAGAAGTGAGAGCGAGGAGTGGGGTAAAGAATATAAGAAAGGAGTTTTTATTCCATATATCTTATGGTTTCACCTTTTTTTAAATCTATCTTATGCTTTAAAATTATTAAAAATATCTTATACTTTACATTTTTTTTCCAAATTTTATCCCGGAGTTATATTTTACGTTAATGAAATGTAAGTAGGCTCCAAATCTATCTCATGGTTTTAATTTTTTTTCTCAAATCTATCCCACAATTTTAATTTTTCTTAAATCTATCTTGGGTAAAGAGCCATAGCGACAAGACCGTTAAATATTGATGGAAGATATAACGACAGGATAGATTAGGAAAAAAAAATGTAAACCATGAGATATTTTTGATAATTTTAAAAGTATAGGATAGATTTGAAAAAAGATGAAACCATAGGATATATGACATAATTTGCCCTATAGGAAACTGGGTAGTTATCAAGATAAAATTACAATTGTGTCTTTAATTGTATGGCTATTAGTAATTGGTATAGTAAGGGATATTTTCGGAAAGTGAAAGACCAAAATCTTGTTTTTCCTTTTTGAGTACTATAAATTATATAATCAAAGTATAATAACAGTATAATCAAAGTATAATCTATCCGTATCCAGTTTTTTGAATTATTGACTTCTAGACTAACAATCACATATTTCTTAATCAACATATAGCATTTGATCAATAATGGGACTGCCTTCCAGATATTCTCGTGACATAAATGGATTGTTTATGATCGAAAGCTATATTGGCATATCTCATCAATTTTACCCCTTCCCTACCGGCTTGGAAGCGCGATGCGTACAACAAAGAGAGGTGCCTCTGCATCTGGAGACTATTTTCGGTCTATGATGATGACAAAAAGTGATCACGATGGCTAAACAATACAATGCTAGCGATAAAAATACGCTTGCCAATGCTCCGATTGACGTTGATGCTGATCTACCAATCTTGATTCTGATGGTTTAATGACAAAGCTTTCCTAGTTTCAGCAACTAATACAACCCAAACAATTAAGGGTCGACGATCCGCAACAGATGATAGATTGTAGCACCAAGGAACCACCCTCGGAGTGTCCTTTAATTTTAGAGGATCACCTCTATCCGACTATGAGTTTCAGATTATAATTCACACAAATAAGAACACGTTAAAAGATCTTATGATAATCTTTTGGACATCCTTACAGAGTTGATTTGAAGTTCATTTAAGGAGCATCTGTAATTCTTTCTCTGCTTGCATGGAACATTGATATGCAGCACAAGCAGCCTCAAACCCCCAATTAAATAGTTTAAACTTCATTGGCTCTCCTAAAGCTTTTGAAATGACGGAAACATCTTCTAAGGAGTCCAGCAATCACGTCAATCTGTTCAGAACAGATATATCATTCCGTGGAATCGTAGAATGTATGGTTTACTCAAACAGAGAAGTCGGACCAGAACAGAGCAGGGGAACCAGTGAAGGCACTGAGTAGGACTCTTCAACCAACAATACGAAATGAAATGTACTTTTAGAACTTCTTTTACTGAAGACACAGAGGCATAGGACGAAAGACCGAAAAAACGAATCAGCAAGAAATCGAGTTTTGAAAGTATACAGTTACAGGAAATTGATCAAGATCCCCTTAGGAAACTAAATGGAAGCTCGGAAGCATCACATCGATGACCTGGCATTACAGGTTCCTGAATTTTTAGCTGGTATCATATTAAAGATAACTTGGAATTTGTTTCTGGTGATGCATTTGATATGCAAATGACCAAAAGTTTAGAAAATGAACAACGAAATCACCCACCTTACAACCTAAATCATGCTTCTGTGGAATGCTGAGCCTCAGTTCACTCGATCAAAATGTGATGATGACATCAAATGTGTGACCTGCATTTTTCTACCTTCATGGACTTATCAGCTATCCAAGAATTTACTAGGCGAGTAAACTACATGGACAGTCTACTCTTGAAAAGGACCTTACATTACTGCAATGTACAGGATAAGTACAAATCAGATTGAAGTCATCTTGAATTACGAACACTTTCTTCTGCTCGAGCAAGTGCATCAGTGAACACATCAATCGTCCAATCCTTCAAATCCTCCTGCAAGGTATACAACAAGAGAGGGTATGACAAACAGAGCACAAAGGTGAGCCAATCTAAATCATACTATTGCTCCATAAAGAGAAGATTAAGGCGGTGAAGGGGATCAATAACGACCATATTTTCTTGAGGATGAAATGACTGAATGAAAACTTGTCGTATAAGTAATTCAACATGATTTGATGTTCCCTTTTTTTTTTTGGGGGGGGGGGGGGGGGGGGGGGGGGGGGGGGGGGAATTCTGAAAGCAACATATGATTCAAATCAACAATATAGGGCTTCTAAATTGCTCGAGCATGGACCCGAGAAGGGTACCAGAAAATGCCACATTGGAAATCCAACAGCCTTGTTGGATTCGAAAATGACCTATGATTTGTCAACCAGTATTGCATTCTCAGCTCTTTTAAAAGCATTAATCGGTTCATCATGTTGAGCTCTTCAGCAGAAGTGAATATATCCTCCTTACCGTGCACAATGGTTCTCCAGTTCTTATTCTTGCATTTGGACGAGCAAGCTTGGACTCAAATGGAGTTCTCGGCCTCTCCTCTCTTATTCGTTCCCACTCTTCACGAGTGAGCATCCTGACCGTGCCTTGACCAGCTGGAGCATTCTTTATTTTCCTCTCAATCATCTCTTGAGATTTCGAATCATCATACTGCAGGTGCAGAGAAGATACTAATCATATTACACACTAGCCACACAATAATCAACAACAAAGGAACTCAGAGAAGCGCATTTAAACAGAAAAAAAAAAGAACTTAGAGAAGGGAGAACACATGTACTAATTCATTGTCTATCTATCTGTCCTTGGCTAACCTCTGTTTCAACTAAAGAGTTCACATAAGGTAGAAATTACAAAACCCAATGAACGATGAACAGAAAAGCACCAGATTAAATAGTTTGATAATCCTAATAGTTCATCTTTAGAGAACATGAGAACTTTGCACTAAAAAATCTATCTTAGTGAAGAGAATAAAATTCATACGACCTCCATGTCAATGATCAGCAGGACAATTGTACGGTGAACACTCATGGCCGTACATGCTAATTAGATGAAAAGATCACCATCGTGCTAATAACAAAGGTAATACTATTTGCAGACAGAAAAATTATTCTTGAGGCAGTACAACCTAATTGTTAGATGAAAGACAATCGATATAATACATAATTTAAGTAAGTAAAAGCAAAATCTAATGTATCACAGAACATCTCAATACAGCCATCTCATTACCATTGAACCAGAGAGTTTTCTAGCAGGAAGAGAACAGCAAATCTACCACAGAACATTTTAATTTTGCAGAGAACCATACTGATGAATTAGTTTCTATACCATCATGAGAATCTTTGCAAAAAGAGCAATTCCAACTGCAGTGAAGATCATTGGCGCTGTTGCAGTGTCAAGGAACGATAGGGACTCCGGAACTTGCACAAAAAGCTGATCTTTTCTGGGGTTTCTCTTCTTCTTGAACTTTTCCATCTCAGCAACCTTTCTCCTCAAGCTCTCACTTGGGCCATTCCGATTCTCAGATAATGCATGCAACCCTCTCTGAAACACCAGCAATCTTCTGCTTAACCCGTACATGATCACCTGAATCTGTGATCAAATAATTGAACTTTGAAATGATGGAAGAAAAGTAGGAAGATGCCGGCCAATAAAGAGATTACTGGGCCTCAAAACACATTCATATCTAAAGACGCCATCAAAATCGAATTTCCAAGTAGAAATAAGTGTCCACCAAATCGAGACATAAAATCATAAACACAGTGCTAAGAAAGCATTTTTATACCTAAATATGCGAAGAACAACACTTCACATTTCCAAAAACGTTCCGTCAAGCTGACATTAACAGAAAATTAAGCCAAAAACCAAGAACGTGGCAGGAACAACCAGACAGAGCTTATAACATGTTATGTATATGCTGCCAAATTTCAACCTCTAATGGAACCAAACACTTCCACTTCAGCTATAAGTCAACCATATATCACCCAACCCATTACCAATTTCCATCGATTCCAAATTCAACAATCATATATGGAGGGTATATATATCAGGAATAATCAAGCATCTCGGATTCAAGCAGTTCGTAATTCGATTAAATTCGAGCAATAACAGCCAATCAATTTCATCAATTCAATTCAAGCAGTACCAGCCAACCCACTTATCCGACCGAAGGGTCTACAGTTTGATTCCCTACCTCCGTCAAGCGCAGATTTTGAGCTGGGAAGTCAGCGTGAAACGGAGAAGAGAGAGGGGTAGAATGGTGAAGCGGTGCGTGCCGGTGAGGAGTGAGGAGGGAGGAGGGGCCCGAAATTCCGGCGATAGGAGGGTTGAACAGCCGCGACGGATCGACTTTTCCGTTCACTTCGCATGTAAAGAAAGAAGGGTAAAGAGTAGTTTTAGTCCTCAATCTTTACTATCTTTGATTTTTGGCCTAAACATTTTTAGGGATCAATCTTGTCCTCAGTTTTTTTCCATTTGATTTACTTTTGGTGCTGTATTCTTTATTTGAAAAATGTTAACTGCACTATTATACAATGTTATCAGAACCGGACCGAATAATGAACCGGAAGGGGTATGGTTTCATGGGTTTATGGGTCCAATCGGAGATTCGATGAGTCGGACCGCACGTTTAATTAAAATAAAATAAATATTCATATTATTAAAAAAATTATGATAATTAAGATAGAAGTATGATGATTTCAAAGATATATGAGAATAGTGTAAGAAAATATAAATATATTTAATATTTCTTACTTCAAAATAAATATTGAATTTTAATAAGTACTTAAAAGTAGAGGTAAATGAACAAGAAAGTAGTAGTTGTTTGGTTGGTAGTATACTAGTATGAGAAGTAAGAGGTCATGAATTCAAATCCTTACACAAACCAAATAATTTTTACAATAAATAGTAAATCCATAGAATCGGCCAGTTCAATGGAATTTTGCTCAAAACCGGTTGGTTCTATGGTCCGGCAGTTCAAATGTGCATTTTGGGTTTTCAAGCGAATCGAACCGGACATGATGCCGGTTCCCGGTCCGACCGGTCGAACCGGCCGGTCCGGTCTGATAAACAATGCTATTATATAAAGAAAACCGTTAGTATCCCCTTCAGTTGCAAAGTGTAAGGAAAGTCTAAGGTTGCATTCGATTTTGGAATGAACTCCATTCTTTTATCAATTCACCAATATATACATTACTTTTTTTTATCTCTTTATTCTATTTAATAATAAATTCTCTCGCATATTTTTTACGATTAATCTTGTCCTCAAGTTTTTCCATTTGATTTACTTTTGATCGTGTATTCATTCTTTATTTGAAAACGTTAACTGCACTATTATATAAAGAAAACTGTTGGTATCCCCTGCAATCACAAAGTGCAAGAAAAGTGTAAGGTGGCATTCGGTTTTGGAATGAACTTCATTCTTCCATCAATGCAACGATATAATTATTACTTTTTTTTATCTCATTATCTCATTTAATAATAAATTCTCCCGTATACTTTTTACATCAATCTTGTCCTCAATTTTTTTCATTAGATTTATTTTTGGTCCTGTATTCATTCTTTATTTGAAAAATGTTAAGTCCATTATTATATAAAGAAAACTATTGGTATCTCCTCTAGTTACAAATTGCAAGAAAAGTCAACGGTTGCATTCGGTTTTGGAATAAACTCTATTTTTCCATCAATTCAATAATATAATTATTATTTTTTATCTTTTTATCTCATTTAATAATAAATTCTCTGGTATGTTTTTTACTGATCAATCTTGTCCTCAATTTTTTTGCCATTTGATTTACTTTTGGTCCCGTATTCATTCTTTATTTGAAAAATGTTAACTGCACTATTATATAAAGAGAGAAGTTGGTATCCCTCCAATCACAAAGTTCAAGAAAAGTCTAAGGTGGCATTCGATTTTGGAATGAACTTCATTCTTCCATCAATACAACGATATAATCATTACTTTTTTATCTCTTTATCCCATTTAATAATAAATTCTCTCGCATACTTTTTACGATCAATCTTGTCCTCAATTTTTTTCATTTGATTTATTTTTGGTCATGTATTCATTCTTTATTTGAAAAATGTTAAATGCACTATTATAAAAAGAAAATCGTTGGTACCTCTCCACTTACAAAGTGTAAGAAAAGTCTAAGGTTATCCGGACCCTACTCTGTAGAATACCGGTTCCAAAATTTAAGAACCGGAACTTACTCTTTTGGAATGTGGAACCGGATCCTATCCAGAACCTATATTATACAACAGGTTCCGAGTATCCTGTAATCTAAATAGGTTTTAAAGAATCCATACAAACATATGTAGATTAATATAAATAACAGAGCCCTCAAGGATGCATATACTAATGGGTAGTCTGATTAACGATAGCTAAATCGAAAGAGATACAGCTCCTCAAGAGCGGAAAAGCCAAGTTAGCCAAGTACCCAGCACCGTCGCCACGACCAATTACAAAAACAGAGCATAGAACCGAGGCATCCTTGATCATTATCACCATCTTCTTCTATTATGCTTCATATCATGCAGTCTAAAATCGTACACGAAAGAGGAAGCTGAAAAAGGAGAGCATGGAGTGCAGAAGTGAAATTGAAGGAAGGATGAACCTTGAAAGACTAGTCACTTGAGTTGGAGGCTTCACGGAAGTCGCGGGCGTCGGGTGCAGTCACCGGAGGGAAAGCGTGAACGTCGGAAATGGCGGAGAAGCTTTCAGGTTTTCCTTCTGAATCCGAGAGGTGGATAACCAAGAGAAAGATCATATGCTTGTGTCTAGTCATCGAACTCCTGGTACTGCTGGAGGATCTGGCTGCAGATAGCCATGGGCTGTGTCGCCATGAAAACCCATGTTGTTGGCGCTGATTTTGCAGCAGATCTCCAGTCTGCAAGTCCACCGAGAAGTGAACAATCACCATTCTCACTACTTCACTGGAGAAATTGAGCAGGAAACGAAAGATCTGGTCAGATAGAGAAAAAAAGAGAGTGCATGCTGTACCTGCACTATAAGTAGAGGCAGAGGTCTCAAAGCTGGTCTTGGTCGTCCAAATGCAAGAATAAGAACTGGAGAACCATTGTGCACGGTAAGGAGGATATATTCACTTCTGCTGAAGAGCTCACCATGATGAACCGAATAATGCTTTTAAAAGAGCTGAGAATGCAATACTGGTTGACACATCATAGGTCATTTTCGAATCCAACAAGGCTGTTGGATTTCCAATGTGGCATTTTCTGGTACCCTTCTCGGGTCCATGCTCGAGCAATTTAGAAGCCCTATAAGGGCATTGTTGATTTGAATCATATGTTGCTTTCAGAATGCTAGACCTCTTGAATATCAAAACAATTGTGCCCCTCCCCCCCCCCCCAAAAAAAAAAAAAAAGGGAACATCAAATCATGTTGAATTACTTATACGACAAGTTTTCATTCAGTCATTTCATCCTCAAGAAAATATGGTCGTTATTGGTCCCGTTCACCGCCTTAATCTTCTTTTTATGGAGCAATAGTATGATATAGAGTGGCTCACCTTGTGCTCTATGTGTCATACCCTCTCTTGTTGTATACCTTGCAGGAGGATTTGAAGGATTGGACGATTGATGTGTTCACCGATGCACTTGCTCGAGCAGAAGAAAGTGTTCGTAATTCAAGATGACTTCAATCTGATTTGTACTTACCCTGTACATTGCAGTAATGTAAGGTCCTTTTCAAGAGTAGACTGTCCATGTAGTTTACTCGCCTAGTAAATTCTTGGATAACTGATAAGTCCATGAAGGTAGAAAAATGCAGGTCACACATTTGATGTCATCATCACATTTTGATCGAGTGAACTGAGGCTCAGCATTCCACAGAAGCATGATTTAGGTTGTAAGGTGGGTGATTTCGTTGTTCATTTTCTGAACTTTTGGTCATTTGCATATCAAATGCATCACCAGAAACAAATTCCAAGTTATCTTTAATATGATACCAGCTAAAAATTCAGAAACATGTAATGCCAGGTCATCGATGTGATGCTTTCGACCTTCCATTTAGTTTCCTATGGGGATCTTGATCAATTTCCGGTAACTGTAGACTTTCATAACTCGATTTTCTTGCTGATTCGTTTTTTCAGTCTTTTGTCCTATGCCTCTGTGTCTACTGTAAAAGAAGTTCTAAAAGTACATTTCATTTCGTATTGTTGGTCGGTTAAAGAGTCCTACTCAGTGCCTTCACTGGTTCCCCTGCTCTGTTCTGATCCGACTTCTCTGTTTGAGTAAACCATACATTCTACGATTCCATGCCATTATATATCTGTTCTGAACAGATTAACGCAATTGCTGGACTCCTTAGAAGATGTTTCCGTCATTTCAAAAGCTTTAGGAGAGCCAATGAAGTTTAAACTATTTAACTGGGGGTTTGAGGCTGCTTGTGCTGCATATCAATGTTCCATGTCGAGCAGAGAAAGAAATACAGATGCTCCTTAAATGAACTTCAAATCAGCTCTGTAAGGATATCCAAAAGATTATCATAAGATCTTTTAACCTGTCCTTATTTGTGTTAATTATAATCTGAAACTCAGAGTCGGATAGAGGTGATCCTCTGAAATTAAAGGACACTCCGCGGGTGGTTCCTTGGAGCAACAATCTCATCTGTTGCCGATCGTCGACCCTTAATTGTTGGGGTTGTATTAGTTGCTGAAACTAGTAAGCTTTGTTATTAAACCATGCCTGCCTTTTCACGACAGTTTCTCCCCTTTTTTATGCAAGCTTGTTTTAATACCATATCCCATGCATTGTACGGATTTGTATCATGCATTTGTTATCATTTCTCATTTTAATTATGTACTTTTTAAAAGATCAACTTTCTTATTACAGATAACTAGGCTATTGAACCCGTCCATTGCACGAATTTTGTAAAAAAAAAATTATTATGAAATGTTAGATATGAAGATAATTATTAATATTGATTTATATGTTTTTACGCTTTGAAAACTTTAATATGACAAATTTCATTCCCACGATAGATAATATTAATTTTAGAGTTCATAAATAAATAATTCATGTAAAATATTTTATAGACGTTATCTCATTTATCAATCTAATTTGTAAGAAAATAATTATAAAATCCAAAAAAATGCAAAATTTCTAGCTTTAGTTAATGAAAAAAAGATTAATAATCACAGAGTTTATAAACTTTTAGCATTATGTATTCGCAATTGTTTTTTTCGCACTCATATTTCATATGTTAAGTTTTATAAATTTGAATAATTGTAGATAAAATGATTAATCACTTCGATGAGAGTTTCACTTAATTTATTTTATAAGGCTAATAATGATTATTAAAATTAATTAAGTAAAGTTTAATAATTCTTAATTTTTTAAATTATATATATATTTAATAAAAAATAAAATTGCTTATAAAATTAACAACAACCGATTGGAATTCTTTTTTAATGATTCTTTTCGATATATTTCTTTAATTACAATAATTCAATTTCTATATAACATATTAATTTATTAATTCATTGACTATCCTACCACTATTTAATTGGGCGTGATACAACTTTATATATATAGATTACAGCCGGCCCCGAACTTTGGGATGCTTTTGGTTGCCCCAACCTTCTAAGCGTTGCACAATGTCCCCCGACCTACTTGAAAAATAAGTAACACGCCCCCTCAAACAAATTGCAGCCACTTTTTCCGGTCACTTGAGAGCGAAACAGTATTTTAGCTCTTGCTCTTCTTCTCCATTTGTCTATGTACGGGACTTACTTCAAGAACATCGTTGTCTCCGCTGGTACCTAGCTCCCATTAGGGTGTTCTTAGTGTCTCTGAAAATCTTGTGCATAATACTATAATCTAGAAACAAACAGAAGCACGAAAGAGTAAGAAATGACATCGAAAAATGAGGTCGTAGTTCGGATATTGACACAAAACAAAAAAACTTTACAATGCGATACTAGTTAATCCTCTTAGCTAAATTAGGTGTTGTCAAACCCTATAACCTCTAGATTCTAAGCATTTAAAAATTTAAGCCTGGAAGTAACATGTCGGAGATTCATCACCAACGTCCATTTGAGCGATCTTCCTATAACATCATCAGAAGCCCTAACTCCTCTTTCTCCTTCTCCAACCTCGAGCTTCGGAGCCGCAAGTTCCTTAAACCCATGGAAGCCGTAATTAAGCCCCGTGATTAATTCCCGAGCTCGAAACAGGGATCTAGTGAGAGAAGTCAATGGAAGAGCCACGTTCCGAAAGTAGCATAGAGGAACAAACGTCCAATTAGAAATTAGAGTCTATCCTTGTCAAAGACGATATACATGCATTCACCTAGTAAAATTGAAGGCTTTTTGCTTTTAAATCACGATTTAATTATTCTAGAGAGATAAAACTTGAAATTGGTATTGATGGTGGTTCTCTGATATATTGTTTTCATCCTCAGATTTTTATAAACTCTAGAGGCGGTAAGGAAGCTATAAAAATTTACAAACACAATTTCACCGAGTTATCAAGTTATAAAGTTTCTGCTTTTGTGACAAACTCTGAATTTCAACCTTAATATTTGATGTCGTTTCTTATTCTTTTTATTAAATTTCTAATACGCTCATTCGGGTTTGGACTCATTTCCACTTAAAAGTTCAAGTTGATAAATGTTGGTATTCAAGTCTCATATAAACTCATAGTTATTTTTTTATTTTTTCAATGTGGAATGATAATTCTCAACACCCGCCTTCACATGCAACATGTGGTCTATTTTTGCCTACACATTGTCACGTGCCCTTAAACATCCACTCTCAACAACTAACCTTGTGTCGGGTTCATCTTCCGTGCTCGAGGCAGGGGAGACTAACACGGGGCACTCTTTTAGCTGCTCTTGATACTAGGTCGGCGTAGTGTTAGTCCACGTGTGCACGTAAAAGCATAACCCGTTCTGATACCATATTAAATTTCTAATAGGCTCATACGAGTTTGAGCCTATTTTTACTTAAAAACTCAAGCTGATCAGTGTTAATATTCAAGCTGATCAGTGTCGGTACTCAAGCCTCATATAAATTCATGGTTATTCTTTCATTTTCTCCATGTATTATAATTCCCAACACTTTTAAATGATTAAGTAATTATTATGTTCTGGTGTCAATTTACCTTTGTTACATATTTAATCACTAAACAAAATTAAGTTAATTTGAAATAATTATTTTATAACTACAGTTTCAAATTTGTATGCGTTGGATCTTATTTAATCTTCGATATATCAAACGTATATTCAATTCATAGATTCTTACATAAACTTGCTTTAGACAAGTTTTCGAAAGAAATCAAATTATCTTTTTTTTGAATTATAAGGGAGGTTCATGAGCCAAGTACATTGAAATAAAAATTCTAAATATCTAACAAAGGAACACGAGTAGTCCCACTAAGAATCGAATCTGGGACCTCTTGGTCACCAAGTGAGAGGTGCACCACTATGTTATACTCTATCTTATTTGATATACTCATTTCAAATATTTATCTTTTAGAAACATAATAACTTTATTAGCTCTATACCTATTTTGGCAAATTCTGTGGTGCAAAAAGCCATGTGTGTTGAACCATACAACACTTTATTTTGGAGTCCTTCAAGGTTTATAAAATTTTATTTTAGCCCCCAAACTTTATGTCAGTTTATGATTATATCCCGAATTTGGTTTGATGATATGGACCATTTATATCATGCCACGCGTACAGTCCTCCCAACGGCTTTTAATCTCTGGTTCAGTTTGCCAATCAGTTTTAGGTTGTTGGACGGTTCATATGTTAAGGATCCGACCCGACTACACGACACATCGTAGCTTGAATAGGTGGCGTTGCCGACTGGCTCAACGACATTGGCCGCATGATGGCCTTCGGCACGACGGCATCTTGATCGATGTTCTGTCGTCTGCCATCGTCAACGTCATATGGATAGTGGTTCTGTCGTCCTCACTGGCATCTATCCGATCAAACTGGCGACTATGTCGGCCTACGATGGCAACCGAGGATCGCGAAGGCCGAAAAGCAGCTGAAGAGGTAGAGGAAGGACAACAGTAGGAGGGAGATGACCAATGTGATGTACCGGGCCCTGACCGGGCTGCAGGAACCGGGGTGGCTCCAGGGCCTTAGAATGCTGGACCTAAACGACTTCAGTTGGGTGATTGACCAGAAAGGTGGGCTCCAAGGAGGTGACTGAAGCAACGGAGAAGGAGGCGGCGCCAATGGAGGTCGGGGCTCTGGTGGAGTCTATGTAGGGTCGGCGGTGGTTCATGGACTTCATTGCCGTACCTAAGTCAGCACTGCTACCCATTGAGGATGGCATGAACTAAGCGATACTATGTATTCGGATCCTTTTCTCCCTTAAGAGAAGAAGGATCGAACATATTGCTTGTGCTTTACAGTAATATATATAAAAAAAAAAAAAGAGAAACTTTTAGTGGTTTTTTGGATTGAGGTTTATGGAAGGTTCTGAGACTTTTCATCCAAATTTGTATAGAAACTCTTATAACCCTCCATAACCCGCGTACCCAAACAAGCTATTAAAGCATATCTAATGGATTAATTTAACTAGTCTCTCGAGGACTTATGAATGATATTAGATAAGTGTCATATCATATCTAATCTATTATCTAATATATCTAAAAGCTAATACAATTCGCCATGAGTTGCTACATTTGCTAAAACTCAGCTTCTCGTCGTCCGACCTTCACTTACCTAAAATTAGCATTAATAAAAAATGATGCAATTATTACGAAAACCATTCTAAACCTTTCATGCATCTTGCTTGAGTTCTTTTTTTTCCCTAAAATTTTATATATAATAATAACTTCAGCTTATTATAAAAAAAATTAAATTTCTAAATAAAGATTTGTGTTTCCTCATTTATTCTTTCTCCTTTTATCATTTATATGTTGATGTGATAGTTTTATGAATTTGTTGAATCTTGAGATTAATTCTAGAGAAAACTAGCAAAATGGTCATTAAAAGATTTTAAAACTAACAAATTACTACCTGAAAGAATTTTTCGAACAAAACAATCATTCAAAGATCAAAATCCATAACATTTTGATACCACCATCAAAATTCTGTAAGTGTCGTTACGGAAAAATGACGTGGACGCTTATGTGGCATCTAGTGGACAAACGACTCCGATTAACGTGGCACTTGCTCAAGAGCGACGTTGTTTATTCTCATTCAAAAAAAGACCATTTATAAATATATAAAAAAAAGTTACCTGCCCAAAACGATGCCATCCTCGCCCCACTCCCCTCCCCCAACCGAACGGCGACGTCATTCCTCTCCCCCGCCCCGCCGAACGACGTCGTCACCATCATCCCCTCCCTCCCCCATCTGCAATCAAAATTAGGGCAAGAAATCAAAATTAGGGATTTCCTGCCCTTGTTCTTCACGATTGCGAGTTAGAGAGGCTCTGATAGGGCACCGTCATTTACTCACTTGCACTTGCATCATCATTCCAAAAAGGACACTTGTAAAATGAATGCCCTGGATTTGCTGTAGTGTTTGATATCATCCTCAATGCTCGTACTCTGCAATAACATAGGACGATTCTACCTCTATCCACAGTCGAATCGCCTATGTCCATGCTCGAACAACTGTAGTCGGAGGTTGCTGAGGCTTGATCAAGATTTGTAGGGAAATTATCATACTCACCGTGGCATTTGCAGCAATGGGAGTGCGAGCGATGGGAATGCGAACTCATCTTGAAGGTGATAGCTTGTTCGACTTTCTTCTGCATCCTCAACTCCCCTGCTCACTCTCTCTGCTCATCATCCCCTCCCTCCTAACCGAAATGTTACTGCAATCAAAATTATAGCAAGATATCAAAATTAGGGTACAATGCAATAGGACGACAACAACGAGTAGACTGAAAGCAAAATTACTGCAACAACGAACGATTATGACCAACACCAACCGGTCAAAATCACCAAAGCCTCTCTCGGCAAAGATGGCCCAATTTCTCTTCTTTTTTTCGGATTGCTTTATTTTTTCAAGAAGTGAAAAGGACATAGACACTTCCCAACCGGAAAGCAAAGTTCCCGCCGATGGACAGAGACACTGAGCAACCATAAAGCAAGCTCTAATCAAGCCAAATCGAGTGAAGGTCGACTAACCTCAAAGCAGACAAACCAGACCGTCGTTTGCTCTTGTCGATTTCAGTACAAGTGAATAAACGACGGTGCCCTGTCAGAGCCTCTCCCACCCGCAATCGTGAAGAACAAGGGCAAGAAATTCCTAATTTTGATTTCTTGCCCTAATTTTGATTGCAGATGGGGGAGGGAGGGGATGATGGTGACGACGTTGTTCGATGAGGGCGGGGGAGAGGAACGATGTCGTCATTCGGTTGGGGCAGGGGAGTGGGATGAGGACGACGTTGTTTTGGGTAGGTAACCTTTTTTTTTTTCATTTTTATAAACGGTCGTTTTTTGAATGAGAACAAATGACTTCGCTCCTGAGCAAGTGCCACGTTAATCGAAGCCATTTGTCCACTAGATGCCACATAAGCGTCAATGTCATTTTTTCATAACGGCACTAACGGAATTTTAACGATGGTAGCAAAACGTTATGGATTTTGATCTTTGAATGATTGTTTTATTCAAAAAATTCTTTCAGGTGGTAATTTGTTAATTTTAAAATCTTTCAATAATCATTTTGCTAGTTGTCTCTTAATTCTACGAGTTGATTGTGTCCATTCTTACTTAATAAGAAGTCTATTTCCTATCCCATAAGCTGCATGAAAAATCTTATTCACCACAATATAATTATTAACTATGCAAAATGCATAATTGTTTTTCCACTTGAGTAACATACATTGACTGGACATAATATTTACATGAATTTAATAATTATGAAAAATTATAATTGATAAAATGAACAGACAAATTATTATAAAGAAAATTAAAAAGGAATATGAACGTAAGTTTTCCAAACAAGTGCATTATTCAAAAATGTTAAATAGCAACATAATACAGGGGATAAAAGTGTAATTAAATAAAGTTAGTAAATATCTTATGTAAGGTTATGTTATTACAAATTGAAACTTCAAATTATATGAGTCATTATCATTGTTTAAAGGATGTCATGAAATATGTTTTACAATTTCAAGCTTAAAGATTAAAAAGGTCCTAAGAAACTTCAAAAGTATAATTAGTTGCCTTAATGTTATGTAAAATAAAATTATTTATTAGACGCACACCTCCCTCTTCTCCGACCAAGTCCACAGCTAAGGTGAGGTCCGCACACCAGCACCGAAAGCCTCAATTTTGCCTCCTTCCTCGCTGGATTTCGGCATCGAGCTCTCTTCCACCGTCTGTCGAAGCCTCGACAGCAACTGCACGAGCTAAGCTTCTCTCTCTCAAAAGTGAATGGGTTTCTTGCGTATCATATTGTGGGACGTGGTGACAGAGATGCTAGTCGCTGCAAGAGGGAAAGCGAATGCTATCACTTTTGGAAATGTCCACAGCTATAGAATTTCTTGCGTATCATATAGCTGAGTAGTTTTCCATTCTCGGGGCTGGTTCTCATGTCCCTGGATTTCGAGTTCCTTTTGTTGGCCGAAAGTTCGCGGTTGTTGAATGATCTATTTTTATATGACATTACAAATGAAAGCAGATTTTGTACTTAGTCAACTGTTGGATGTCTTACGGTCTACTGCAAGATGATGCAGGAACAACAATTTGAGACCAGTCAGAACCTTTATTTAATTGACTGGAAAGTCTACTGCAATCAGAACTTTTATTTACAAGATTACATATGCCGTCTCGTGAGGCAGATTCTACAAGAAAAGACTGCATTGGAGAACTTTTGTATTCATTGGCAGCCGAGGGTAGCTCTAAGTGATGAAACTTTGGTGAAAGGAAATTTTTATGAGATAGCATGCTTTTTGACTCATAATGAGGAGGTTTCAATTCATTACATAGTCGAGCTACTCGTACCTTTTTATTAGTTTGTAAGATTTATATTTTATTATATTAAACTCATGAGCCTCCTAATGAAAAAAATTATCATGATTTATTTTTTACATCACATAATATTCTTTGAATAGTCCGATGAAAATCCACAATTCAATCGGGGACGTGCAGTACAAGTCAAGAGTAGTTAAGAGGTACTTTCTTCTTCTTCTTCTTCTTCTTCTTCTTCTTAGCAAGGCCTGCAATTTCAATTGAACAGATGGAAAGGAAATATTTTCATCAAGGCATAGATACGCACACCGTCAGTAAAGGACATATTTCTGTTTTTCACTTTCACTTGACAATACAGATAAATAAAATTAAATTAAATCGAGACATACTTTACACTCGACCAAATCGAGTCGTGCGTAAGTTCCAGGGTACATGTAGATAGCTGAAATTTTCGACCAATTATAAGGTTCCACCTCGATTCTTTTATAATTTATGAATTAATAAAAGGATGAATTATTATTATTATTATTATTATTGCTTGAATTATTAATTATTCTATATCTATCTATCTATCTATCTATCTATCTACTACTATAACGGAAACATCATTCCTACTGCAGTTACAATTTATATAAAAAGTCCGAAATGCCCCTTAAAATTAGTTAAATAAAAATATATTAAATAATTGTTGATGACAAAATGTCTATTGAATAATTATTTCTTTCACTCTTCCTCCGGACGCGTGTCCACGTTTTATTCTTTCTCTCACTCTCCCCTCAATTCTCGCACGCAACAACATCACGTTCTCTCTTTTTATCTCTCTTTTACTTACTTTCCTTCCCGAATTTTTTCTTTTTCTTTTTAAATTTCCCACCCATAAACTTATATATATATGTCGTCTACCAATTGAGTATGTAAAAGTTTCCTATTTAAAATCTGCACATACAAATTTGTCAAAATCAAATTATACATGAAAATCAAATATATCAAGAACCGTCAGGAGAATATTCCCTCCCGAAATTTGAAAATGTCCTCCTAAAAGCAATATTGACGATCCAAATTAAGTAAGAAATTTTGCATCCACTAATGAAATACAAGCACAAGAACTGACGGCTTTCCTCCTCTGCAGCTATAAATAGGAACTCTCATTCTTCGCAATGGAACCTTTTGGAGAGTGGAAGTTGCAGATAGACTTGAACAGAAAATGAGTGCTCTACAAATTAAAGGACTATAAGATCAAAGGCTATAAGAACGCTTCGCATTCAAAGGAATAACACGAAGAACACGAAAACTGGCAGATAAAGTCACGAAAACCCCCATTGAGCTTTGCAATCAATCGGATCAAGCACACACACCCCAACAATTTTTAATTTGTGTTCGTGTTTAAAGGAAAGTCTCAAAACATGTGCAAAGCTTGGAGATCTATTAACTCGAAATCATTAAATGAAGACTAATCACAAAATCTCTAGATCAAGCCCTAGGGGCCCATGGAACGCGGTTTGGGATTTGTCTCATTTCATACTCAAAATTTGTTGCCTACACATACGCATCTTAACACTTTGTTTGGGTTTCGTATTATGAAAGGTCATGGAGGGGTAGGATGGTGGGAGTTATTAAGAGATGGAGTTTGTGTGGGTTATGGAGCGTTTTTTAACTCTATAAGATTTATTGAATAAACTCAATTAAAGGATGAAAATAGAGCAGAGTGAAAATGTTGGAAAAGATATTCATCCTTAACTACTAATAATAAGTATCACTGATGCATTACCCGGATTCTATGAACAAAACAATTGACCATTGCAACGGGGGCACATCACTTTTTGAAACATCTCAAACTGAATAGCCTGCTTGTTAGTCTAACTGTTCCTAATGTCAAGAGAGTGAAATGTCCTCTTCGGAAGGTAACTAATTCTGTCTCAAAAGGAAAGAAAAGTGCAGTTTGGTTTCGTGCCATAAACGAGATGGGAGTTCACATCACCACGAGGGACAGAGGAAGTTGTAAATCAACTGCTGCTTGTTGAATCGGCGCTTGCCTTTGTAATTTTGTTTCAGTTAATGGTACAAAATGTTTAGACTATGAGACATAGCAGCAGTATCTCCTTCATACTCCATAAAAAGCCTCTAATCTCACCTATGCATATATTCAAATATCAAGAAGCGATAATCTTACAAAATTCAGCTTGATCAGAAGCAGGAACCTACCTTTAGTTTCTAGCCAAAAAAACTCAGCCGTATAATGCCCGCCATGGCTCCTCAACGTCCCTTATTGTCTTCCCAGGATTCCACGAGATCTTGTCTTTGGAGAAAAACAAGCCGGTGGTATTGGCCAAGAGCTCTCCTATCTCAACAAGTACCTAGAAAACAACAGAAAGGAAACATGGACAGATAATTCATCAAGACATACTAAATATACAGAGGGAACTTTGCTAATTCTATCTCCTGAGTTGACATATTTTAAGATTTGTAACTCATCTTCATTTTACAAAGCATGTAAGAACAAACCGCTGAATGGATTCCTTGAACATTTATTCTGGGAATACTTCCGATTTCTGGTATTTTGACTTTTGAACAAGCATTTTGCGCAATCTTGCCTATTCGACAAATGTTGGTTTGTATTCCCACGCTTTGGCCATCCTTTATGCTTATAAAGGAATTAATGTTTAATTACATATGCTGCCTTTACAATTAATACAATCACCACTTTGCACATTGCTGGGGATGCAGGTTAAAAATGACAAACATAAACAGAAATCTCAAAAAAAGTACCTCAAGCTCGTCGCCAGATCCTCTCTCTGAGCTTACCCCTTTCCTTCCGAAAAGAAAAATAGCTGGCAACTTCAAGACACGTGCAAAATGAAGAAGGCACGCTAGAGGCTCATGCTGAATCTGCAAAGGCGATGGAGTCTTCTCAGTTTTGGCAAATATAGCACCGGGTACACTTGTTTCTGGACCAACTGGCATGCAATAAATGGAAGTTTTGCTGCTCTTCCCAGGAGTTCTTGTTTCACACTTTATTTCAGATGGAGATGCCACAAATGGGACGAGAAGTGTGGGCACAGTTTCTGCTTCGTCACTTATTACTTGTGCCAATACTTCATTAAGGGCACATGCCAATGTTGGGGGTGTATGAGTTTGCATTATCAGCACTGAAACCTAAGGAAAACATGAGATTGAAGAAGCAATTAGAAATTTGGAATTGAAGATTAACAAGCCATTCTGAAATAAAATATAGGCTAGAAGCTTACTGGAATACAGAGAACACTTCAGATCAAGAATGTGTGGAGATTGAATGAGAACAGAGGACAAAAATAATAAATTGGTATTACAGCCGCTAGGAGATGAACTGAAGAACTTCATTTAATTTTATGGAAACAATCAGTTAAGAGCACTGTCTGTGTACATAGTCAAACTTCTAAGCATTATCTTATTGACCATGTCCTGTCTCATTGTCCATGATCTTATCCATTATAAACTACCAATATAGCAAAACGTTAAAACCAAAGGCCTGAACTGCGTTTTATGCCACTCACTAGAATACTATAGACAAAAAATCTAATTCTACAATCTGACATAATCATCTTGAGCAGCCAGACCAGATTTTGAACCAAAATCCTACCTACACTTGGAAATACATCTCCATATTAAATCCACCAACCTTCGCCTTCTAAGAATCCTCTAAAGAACTAGAACTAGAAACAACCCAAAACCATATCTGATTGTCTTGGGAATTCGAGCATCAACAGACTTCAACCTGACTTTTCATTAGGTATATCCTTAAAAATAGGCAGAATTACTAAAAGCTTGGCAGCGCTGTAGCTATAAGAACATGAGAGCAAAAAATTTCAAGGGCCAAGTATATTCACCGAAACATTTCTCAAGGCATTAGAAGCATGGTGGCTAACATGTGTTTTCCCTTCTATGTTTTGCTCTCTATTACAAATCAGTAACATGTCATGATCTGTCCATTACATAGATCAGAATCTATTTTCTGTTTCATAACCAGGAAAAAAAAAACCACACATTAAAATTTCACCAATATGTTCATGGCAAAGAAGATGAAAAATTAGATCCCTGAGATAGACGAAACATCCCTCTCTCATCCTTGTACTTGAGACACCTTATAGTTTGGAATATATTCATTACAAAATTTAAAAGGCTCATTCCAAAAAAGATATCAGAAGCTGAACTTTGATTAAAATTACCTTCACAAGTTACATATGTCTACTATGCACAACAAGACAGGCAAAAGAAACTTAAAGCAATTAAGCAAGTAAAACTCATGCATGCTGGGTAATTTTAATATAAAACATAATTTGTTCCTCCTGAAACACCAATTTATCTTATTACTAAATTTCCCCTTCATTTACTGCTCACTTCTCTTTAAAAAAAGGAAAGAAAAATAGCAAACGCTTCACAATGCAAATAGAGTGAATATTAGTGAAATCTGTTAAATACGATAAATAATATATCTACATATCTGGATCCCCCATCCTTTGATAATGTCGTTAACATACTGATTGAACGAATTGCATAAAATCAGTTGATTTCTATTCATTTCAGTTAAAATATGGTTAGTGGCTACAATTAATTTAAGATTCTATCTAATTCTTTCACTGCATGTATACCTTTGCATCTGAATTTTATCTAGAATATGATTTTATTTTCCAGATTCATGGAAATTCTTCTCCATTTTTCAACTTCTCAACCCCTAATGGAAATTCATAAATTGTTTTGCTTTTGGGAATATACGACCAGTCTTAACAAAAGAAAAAAAATCACTGATAACCACCAGAGAAACTAACTAATTTTATATTAATGTACCAAAAATTATAGAACATCTTATACTAGATTAACCGTCAGTCGCAGCTATTAGAATAGAGAGACTAATCAATAAGATTGATAAACTAGCAAGTAATGCACAAATAGACAATAGAAACCAAGACACTCTTTCATATCCTTGAACTTACCAAAAAAACGAAATACATTAAACTATTTCATCCCCCCATAGCCAAAGAGTTCCTAAATTCAAATGCATCATTAATAGAAAGATTTTACCATAAACCCATTTAACTTACATTAGTTAATTAAACTCTCACAATGAGAATACACATGGTAACCCTATTGTGTTCTGGTGACTCTGGTCTGGTTCGACGCGGCATGGAATAATCTTATCATAATGGAATCGACTCGATCATTAGCTTATTGATTGGAAGCTCATTATTACCCTAGCAAAAGGCTATTCAGAGCTATTCCACTTAGTTGTTCAGCTGATATTTTCTAATACAGGGGCTGCTATCACACACAAAAATATATTCATGTCGATTGAATTGTTTGATCTTGAAGGGATCTCTTATACTTTTGCATGTGTTGTGTTACTTCTGTCCAGTTGCTAATAACTTGCTTAATTCTAATTAATGGTTGATAGAAACAGTGGTTTGCCGGTCAAACCAAAATAAGCAGTTGTCATAATCGCAATCATGATAGCAATTGTATGTTCACAGCATGAACAGCATTCATGATAGTCATCCAACCAACATACATATATTCATAGATAAATATGCAAGTACGAATATCACGAGCTGCTGCTCTAGTGTTAGATATCTAAATCTAAGCTAAGTCACGAGAGCTCAGAAGCAGGACCTGCACACTATGCCTCTACTTGACGAGTAAAAAATCATCCAAAGTTGAAGTAACTACAAAATTAGCTTCGTGTTAATCCTAGATGGAGGATTCGCCTATGATTCTCTATAATCTGAGTACTCCGGTGGGTTAATTGACTAAGGACATCCGAATTAGACCAATGACCTCGCACCGCAGAAACAGAATAACGAGCCATCTAATTCGATCAGAATTCACATATTTCAACAGAGGCAGAAGGACAGAGTAGAATTGGCATGTTTCTTTAGTCTCTATGTGGTTATTATGTTACACGCACACAGCAATGCCTGCATTTAGACAAGGAACGAATACCTTATAAACGCCATTGCCATCGATGAAGTGAGCGAGGTTTCCGCGAGCGCTGCAGTCTCCGATCCCGTATCGCTCCAGAGGCAGCTCGAAGGGCTCTTCCCTGCACAAGGAGAGAGGGATCGATTCAAGGTAAGCTCCTGAAGGATATTAGGTTCGAGGAAATTGACAAAGGAAGGAATTGAAGCTTTATTACAGTCGGCGAAGGGAGGAGTTAGGGCTTGGCAGGAGAGCGTCGGAGATCGACGAAGCCAGGCCATCGGAGTCCTTGAACACGAAGATAAGCTTCGGTGCTACCTTCATCTCTCCCTCTCTCTCTCTCTCTCTCTCTCTCTCTCTGTAGAGTCTGGCTGGGTCCGTTGAGAAGTGGCGCGTTAGCTCTCTGAGCTGAGAAGAGTGGAGTGGGAGATGGAACGGCACGCTGCGGTCCCGTTCAGGGGAAATTTTCAATTTGCACCTTGAAGTTTTCCGTTTGGTCCTTTGTCGGGATGATGTTTACGGGTGACGCTACATCATCTTAATAATGAATTTATTAATTTAAAAATTCTCCTTGTTAGGACCACAAAATTCAAGTCCAAACTATGAGTGATCTACTTGCATTTCATCAATGAAGAAAATAGAACCACAGCCCATGTTTAGCCTCAAACACCTACACAAGGGGATCAAGGATGGTGCCCAATTTTCCTCTTCGACACTCAAGTCAATGTGAACTTTGAATATGGGGAAAAGTAATGAATTGTTGATAAATCTTAAAAACATGTAAATTGCATGTATTTATAAAGAGGTTAGAGATAAATTATGTTATCACCA
Source organism: Punica granatum (assembly GCF_007655135.1). Classification (NCBI taxonomy): domain Eukaryota; kingdom Viridiplantae; phylum Streptophyta; class Magnoliopsida; order Myrtales; family Lythraceae; genus Punica; species Punica granatum. The sequence goes on along the minus strand of NC_045134.1, from coordinate 17,362,867 downwards.
GGACGAGATATTCGGTATAGTTTCATATCTCATACCTTGATATATAAAAGAGTGTACCTTGTCGTTATTGGAAATTCCCTATTATAACTCTTGCTAGGCCCTCGCTTGTGGCATCGCGGGCGAGCCTCATTAGGAGGAATGAACATGTCTCATGAATGACCGAATTAGGCCTCGTTGGGCCTCGCTCGGGTTGCTAGGCCTCACAAGCTGTGTCAGGTCAAAACTCGAAATCATGTCCCCAACGTTGCCCCTACTCGGGCACATGCGACAGGTCGAGAAAATTACTGACAACTGTTGCTCAACGGCTCGCAAAACATACCTCACCAGAAAGAACACTTCAAGCGTTTGAGCACTGTTAGATTGGCCTTGATCCAATAGCGAATAGAAGGTCAATCCGCGTCAATTCTCCCAATGCCCCTAGCTGTCAAATCGTTTTAACCCTGTTCACCCTCAACCTTCAGATTAGGCGTCATTTCGCCTTCGCAAGCATATCAGAGCAAATGATGGCGAGAACACTTCCAAGGCCGCCACTTTTGGCATTCGGTGGGATTCCGACGTCTATATAAGGGGTCATTTGAAGAGTTTTTCTCCACTTCTGATCATCTCTCTTGTGCTGAAGCTCTGTCCACTCTGTCTCTCCTCCTGAGCATTTTTTGATTGTCTTCTCCAATCTGCAATGGCTTCTCAGAAGAACGAGATGGCAACATCAAGTAATATGGCCAAACCCTTTACGCATAGGTTAGGTGAAGATCGCAAGGTCTTCGCCAAAAATCAAATCACCTTTGACGAGTTTAAAGAGGCAGTGATGCTAGGCCGCCTTTGTGACTCAGAAAATTCACACTTCCCCCACCATAATGGCAAGCCAAACGATCCCAGAGAAATGGGGCTAATGCTCATGTGTCCAACACTAATCAAGGTGGGGATTCGCTATCCTCTCCACGCAGACATCGCGGAGCTGTGTAGGCGACTGACCGTCGCCCTTCTACGCTGCCTTTAAACTCATGGAGGTTGTGGTTCACGTTTCGCATGTGCTGCCAACTCCATGGCATCCATCTTCTTCCTCATCACCTGTTCTTCCTCTTCTGCCACTTTCATCATCATCATCTCCATCACCGACACCATCAGACTGTGAGACCTGATATTTAAATACAAATATACATACATATATATATGTATATTATATATTACATGTATGTGGCTGAGACAAAAAAAAAAGTAGAAAGGACCCACGTGGCTCAACATTCTCCCCCCAGCACATCCCATTTTCCACCGCCATTCATTCCATTCCTTTTATTTTCTTTCATTTTCTTTCTTTTCTTCTTTGTTTCGTTTGTTCTTCCTTTCTTTTGGCTCTGTTCTTGGGCTGGTGCGAAGAAGAAACAGAGCGAGCTAGAGAGAGACTCAGATAGTAAGGGGGAGCGCCAAAGGCTCGATTTCCGTAATATCTTGTGAGACCAGTGATTCGACTCCATCCTTCGTCCAAGCTTCTCTTCTCGGTATTGTCTACTCTCCTCTTCATTATATTTAATTGGTCTTTCGCTGCAAGTAATACATCACCAAACAGAGGTAATGGATCAATTGAGTTGGATAGGGTACAAAAAAAAAAGGCAAAATTTCTATTATTTGCTTTCGTTTGTGATCATGTATGGAAACCCTTTTGCTTCCTTGGTGGTTCCAGTTACTAGGCTTAAATTTGAGCTAAGCAATCTTTGAAATTGATAATTTAAATGTTAAAAATTGTTTGGCTTCAAATTCCATCGATAATGATTCTTTTATGTTACATTTTGGTTTGTTTATATTCTTTATTTTTCTGGCCAGCCTTTAATTGTCTATTTTAGGCAAAATTTGTGTTGTGGGTTATCCTGTAATCGCGGTCTAGGTATTTTTTTTTTTCAGTTAAAGGGACTGAGGTGTTTGACGTGGAATAAGTTATGATTTTGTCCAAATTAATCATTATTAATTTGTATTCTTCAATTCCTTGCTTGAACAAGTTCTTTTGGTTTGTTTCGTAGGAAAAGTTTACTAAAACATTCCTCGAGTACCTTATGTAATATAAATATGTTCTTGAAAGACTGTGAGTTCCCCATGAAATTTAACCCTCAAGCGTTAAATTCAATCTTTATTTAGATGTATGTTTGGCGAGATATGAAAGTCCTTATTATAATATAGTTCTTATCTGTCGATAACTTTTAGTTTTTCTTGATTGAATTTTAAGTGGTGGTGAGTTCTTGTTCCTGACTTTATTCTGCTTGGTTTAAGTGGTTTGATGTATTTAATTTACATGGCTGAGTTTCTTATCATTGGATTGTACAAATTAGTAGATTTCACATCTAGTGGATTAGTCAAGGTGATCTGAATAACTGTGATGATTGGATCTTTATGGGATTGATTGTGCTGTATATTGCTTGTCTGATATGATTGCTTTGTTGATGTGTGGAATAAGGATTCGTTTATGTTTGGATTTCTGTTGAATAGTGATTAATTGAGTACATGAAGTTGTCTTTCTAGAGTTTACTGTCGAAATTCCTTATTTATTGGTATGATTTTATAAAAATAATGGATTTAAAAATTTTCTTAATTAATATGTTGAAAAGAAATATAGGATGGGGAATTCCTTTAGTGGTGATTCGAGGAAGATTGAAACCGGCTAATATTGTAAGTTAGTTTTGTCAAAGGAGAAAGGTGCCTCGTCACTGGTGGTAGTTGGGCAAGGTACAAGTTGGAGATGATGAGATTATTTTCTTCAGATATTTAGGATATGTAGGCCGATTTAGTTAGTTTGAATTGATACCTCAAAATACATATACACGTTATGATGGATCAGTAATCTTGATAAATTACCTAGAGTAAGAGTTTAATAATAAGAATTTTATTGCTATCTTATAATGTTTGGTGGCTAGTGTTATTATTGTGTTTATATTTTAGCTTCGTTGATCCTCTAAGGCCATTGCGAGATGATTTAGTATGAGAATTAGTGGAGAAAATGATTGTTAGGCATAACTTATTTCAGGCGATACTTGTGATTGATAGGAACAGAGGACATCGATTATGCACCCTGAAGGTCAAGTTTGGTGAATTATTTTTGGCGTTAGGTGAGTACTTCATTCCATTGTGAAATGATTTATATATATATATATATATATATGTGAGTACTCTATTTCCTTGTAAAATGATGTATTATAGTTATATAAATTATTAAAGAAGAATATTGTGATAGTTAGAAATTAAGAAATTGGTCTTGCTATGTTGTGTGAATTGATTTGAGAGACGTTACCTTTTATGTTTCATTTTAATTTGGGATATGCAGTGTGATTGTGAATGCTGATTGTGATGATAACTTGTTGCCATTGTACTGTGATTGGGATTGTGGTTGTGTATATGAGGTGAGATAGCATAGCTGCAATTGATTATGTTTGTATTGTTCTTTAACTATAGCCATGGGACCGCTGGACCCAGCGGATTATAAAATGGACCAGATCGGCCGCTGGACCCGGTGGAATATAAATAGGGGCTTGATCGGCCGTTGGACCCGGCGGAATAGAAAAAGGGGCCCGATCAGCACCTAAGACCCGGTGAAATACAAATCGAGGTCAACTCTTACCGCCAGAGGTTAATAGGCGACCCCCACTTATGAGATATGAATATGGAGAGTTGAGGATGATATGAGTGAGATGTGCGGGGTCACGGTACCGTCATAACTCTGTTGCGAGGAAATGCAACCCTATGGCTATATTGATTGATTGTGTTGTATATTGTTTGTCTAGTATGATTGTTGGAGATGTGATGATTGTTGAGATTACTGGAGATGTGATGATTCTTGCGATTGTCTGAAGTTGATCTTGAAAGCCGTATTGTTGTTAAAGTTTGATCTGTCAAGTCATTGTGCTATGAGTTGCTATGGATTGCTAATGAATGGATATTCGATGTTTAAGTGATATTAGATATTAGAGAAATGGTTGGAAAAGTTGTGTGTATTTGTTAGTAGGACTTAAATTTAGTTACTATATTGGATATAATTATTAATATAGTTTGTGTGTATATATATATATATACCGTATATGTGTGCGATGAGTTGATAGTTAAATTGGATGTGATTGTATTAATTATTTGAATATTAGGTTGTTTGCAATTAAATATTTATTTAATCATAATTCATTTTGTTTTGGAATTTAGTATTCACTGAGATGCAGCTCACATTTTGCATATATTTTTCAGTTGAACTAGGAGCTAGAGTTGCAGTACATGAGAATTCTTTTGATATCGGGGACCAGCTCGGAGGACTAGCTAGGAATCTTAGCTATTTGATAAGTATTATTTTTGTGTAGAATGTATTTGAATATGTTATGATTTGAAATTTTGTTTAGTTAGGTTTGGTGATTAGTTGAGGAAAGAAAATTACTCTCTTTTGAGATATATATATATATATATATATATATTAGAGCTTGCTGGATTGGTTTTGTATTTTTGGGAGTCTATGGAAAGCCGATTTTATATGAATAGTTAAGTGATAATTGATATCGATGAAATTTAAGGGAAATGTTGCTGAAATTTCGGGTCGTGACAACCTTCATCTCTTTCTCGGCCTTCATCCCCATTCTTCATCTTTCCTTCACAATCACCATCAGCTTCATCTCCTCCTTCAACTCCCTATTCTCTGCTCCTGTAGTCCCTTGGTTCTCTTGAAGCCACTGTGCTGCTGTCATACTCCCTCGAGCTCCATAAGTCTCTAGTGTTATTCCCTACCGTATTATGATTGTGCTTCTCTTCGAGCTCATCAGCTCTCTATTGCTTGTCAACGTTGTGCTACCCACCCCCGAGCCCCGTGGTTGTTGGGCTATTTGTCCAGGCCCCTCCCAAGCTCGGTCTGCTGTTGCCGCTACTCTTTTACACCTCCTTTTCGACTCCATGGCTATCACCATCTCCATCATCTGCCCTCTTTTGACTCCCATCACTCCTCGACCTCCATCACCTGCCTTTCTCCTCCATCTCCTATCCCCGAAGCCATCAGCTTCATCATCGATATCACCATCTCCTGTCTTTTGCTACTTCTTCTTTCTCTTCTCTCTATAGCATTCTGCATCTTCTCCGTAGTATTTTACATCTCTTATTGTTAGTGATATGCCCTAAAACCTGATTTATGTATTTGGATAATTTCTTTTATGGCAATAAAGTTTATTCTATTATTCGTATATTGTCTATGTTTATTATAATAAAGTCCTTAAGATATTTTGAATGTTTCATTCTTAAGAGTTAAGAATATGAGTGACGAAATAATTCGGTAAGAATATCTTTAAACTGTTCACGATCGTAGGAGATTTAACTGGACATTATTTCTCCAAATAGATCGTCAACTCTGTCTGTTTCCATGATTAGTATACAGATACTAATGAAGATGGAGTAGTGAGTCTCATGTTATGATAATTGTTATCATGACAGATGTGTGGATACTTATATGATAAGTAGTAAAACGTGACGTGCATATAATATTCATACGATAATTTACTAATGTCAATGAATGTTTTCTGGATCGTATTACTGCATATAGTCCTTAGACCTAAGATGGAACGCTATCTCAAGTATAGGTGATTAGGATTTGCTACTGCTAATATATTTGTGCTTAGCATGGGTATTCGGCAAATAGTGGTCCTAGTTAGTTATACTTGGAGTTAGGTGTTCGATCAAGACGAGATTCACTAACCTGAGTAAATAGGGAAAATGTCCTATGGATATGAGTTTTGTTTTGGATTGAGAAATCCTCGACCGGGGTAGATATTCTCGATTACAAAAGAGTTTTTGTTCAAGTACTATAGATCTAAGAATGAAATTAGAGAGTCCATATAATCGGTTATAGAGTTTGGCATTTACCGTAACTCTGGCTAGATCGGGATCTTGTAGTGAAGGGATTCAATGCATGGCATATACGATCAGAGGTTCATCAGAATGTTTCAATTATACATCCGTCATCATTTGGATTGTCATGATATGCTGCTAGGTGTCACTCGTGAACTTTGGAAACCAAGAGCATTTTGGGAATTATACTTTTGGTTATAGAAAGAGTTTCTGGTAGTGTCAAATGAGTTGATACTATAATCTCATTGCCATTTGATGATGAACCTAGTTAGTCACACACATTGAGCGTGTTTAAACCGAGAAAACAATTAATTCTAATTAAGGAAGTTAATTAGAAATTAATTATCGAACGAGGCTTGTAATATGGTTGTCAAGGGTGCTAGCACATCCTGAAGCCGAGTTCAATATCAATGATAAATCTAATTAAGAAATACGATAGTTTCCTTATTTGGAGAGTTTTTATAAATAAATTGTCTATTGATGGAAACTCGTGTTAAGAACTTGTTTGATCTTTCTTTCTTACAACAAGGGCAGTCATTGGATGACTTAAGTGTGAGGACTCATTTGTGATTTATTAATTAATGTGGATTAATTAATAATTGCATTTTAGTCCCTAGGGTAAAGATATATATAGATATGTTCTTACAGATAACCCTAGAATGCAATCGATCATCAACCGATATTAGAGAGAAAGAGAAAAGGTTTCGATTAAGGCAATAACAACAACTCAGCCGCACAAATCCCAAGGCTGATCGGAGTTCTTTTCGTTTTTGTTTTGGCGTTTCGGTGTTGTCCTTGAAGAGATCCTTTCATTCCGTGACGATTCCGTTCGAGATCGGTGACCTAGATCGGAGTGTACGGGTCGAGAGGAGTCTAATCTCTGTGGAGACGTGCTCGTGTGGACGAACTAGAGACCGAACACTTGGATGGTTAGTTTGATCTACTCAAATCAACAGGGTTAGTATAAAAGTCTAAACTTTTCTTGTAGATTCGATATGTGATGTTGTCTATTCGTTTATAAGGCGATTCTTATGTCAAGATATGATCTTGAAGTTTTCGATTAAACGAGCACGCAAAAAAAATTTGATTTTTCCGTAATTAACTTTTCCGCTGCGCACGTGCTCGGTTTTCTAACACTTATGTAGTCAAATTTAACGGCCACGTAAACAATACACGGGCAGAGAATGGATAGAAGGTGACGACGTGCTAGATTAGGGAAGGATTTGAAACGTTATGCATTTTTAGAAATTTTTTAAAAGTACGTGCTAGATTAGGAAATTTGTGATATTACGTGGAGGATAATGACCATCTGTAGCAAATGTAATGGCATTGTAGGCATTTGACGGGGGAGTTTAGACAGAAGGAGACAGCGTGCTAGATAAGTAAAGATTTTGAAACTCGTGTTTTTTAAGAAAATTCTTAAAGTTTGTGTTAGATTATAGAATTTTTGAATAGTATATGCTTTTTTAAGTTAAAAAATGCTAAAATAAATATATTAAAAATCCATGCATCGCACCGGTAGTAGGCTAGTTAAAAATGAAACCATCATATATGCTTTTGTCTTTTATCGATGATAAGCCATCATATATATATATATATATATATATAGGGTAAATGTAAAAAAAAAGTAAGAAAATTTATATTTTTTTACGTTTTATCAAAAACTATATACAAAAACACTAACTTTCACTGTTTCGTCCCATTTAGCATCCGTCAAAATTTACGTCAGTTTTGCTGACGTGACCGTTAATAGATGACATGTGGCAAAACAATCGCTAACGGTTATTAATGTGGCGAATCAAGTTATCAAAAAAATATTAAAAATATTTGAAACTTGGGCAGCCGAAGTTAGGGAGAAAGGCAGTAGCTTCCATGGCTGTCGCCTGTGAAGCTTCATCAAAGAAGCCATCGAACCCTCTGTGTGCTTAGATCAAAGTACATAGGTTTCGATGAAGCTTCTCAATAGAGTCTTCTAGGAACCACACAGGGCTCTATTAAAGCCTCAAAATCTTAATGGGCTCGATTGAGGTTCGATAGCTTCTTTGATGAAGTTTCTTGGGCGGCAACACACAAAGAGTTCGATGACTTCTTCGATGACGCTTCATGATCGACATCTATGGAGGCCGCCTTCCTCCCTAACTCCGGCTGCTCAAGCTTCAAATTTTTTTAATATTTTTTTTGATAACATGACTTGCCACATCAATCACCATTAATGACCGTTTACCACGTGTCATATGTTAACGGCCATGGCAACAAGACTGATGAAAATTTGGATGGATACTAAATGGGACAAAAAATGAAAGTTCATGTATGTCTTAGCCAAAAAATATAGTTTGTGATAAAACATAAAAAAAATATAAAATTCGTGTATTTCTTAGCAGAAAAATATAGTTTGTGATAAAACGTTAATAAAATATAAAGTTTGTGATTTTTTTGGGCATTTACCCTACATAAAACTATATTTATGATAAGTCAAATATATATATATATATATATATGACTATAATCATAGTTTCAAAAATCATTTAAAACTATATGAAGATTTTAATTAAAAAAAACTATATGATGATTTTTAAAATGGACAGTTAATAAATCAAATATATTTATGAAACATATATGATGGCTTTTTAAATATTAACTATAAAAAAATATTGAGATGACATCATAAGGTCCTTATTAAGCCATCATATATGCCTATTTTTGTTGACATTCAATTAAAATTATTACTTTTGAACATAATTAAAAAAAATGCATTATGTTGCTTATTAGCATTTTTATGTCTACATAGAAAAAAGAAAGAGATATTTTAAAAGAAAGAAAGAGATACATTTTAGGAAAGAGACACTTTTTGGTCCATAGCCTTTCACGTTTTTACTGACTTGGTCCTACATCTTTTTTTGTCACTTTCGTCCTCAATCTTTGATATTTTCTTTGAACAAAATGATTTTTACAAAATTTAAATTATGAAAAGGGAACTAGAACCAGAAGAGTCGATGAGGAAGGGAAAGGGGCTTTGTCATTGGCCCCAAACCAACCAACACCCCCACCCACCCCAACTAGGTCACCGACATCCTCAGAGGATGTTAATGACCTTGAATGGGGAGTAGGGGCCCGGCCAATGCTCCAAACCCTCCAATTGTCTAATATCTTAATTTTGAGATTTCAGACAATTCAAGGACTACCCTACCTATGAGATCGTCGACATTCTTTGAGGGTATTGGCGACCTCAGTTGGGGGTTGGGGCCAATTCCCCCAAGCTCTCTTTCCCTCTCTAACCCATCCTTACTAGTATTTCAATTTTTTTCTTTTTTCTATTTTTTATTTTCGAAAAGTCGATTTTTTAAGTGCCACGTGTGATACTCTTATTGACTTCAATATCCACCTTGGACGAAAAAGTTGAAGTTCAAATCAAAGTGAGAAAAACATGAAAGGTTGAAGACGCGAGTGAAAAAAATGAAAAAAAAGACTTAGGACAAAAACAAGAAAAGCACAAGATGTTGAGGATCAAAAGTTTCTTTTATATATTTTGAGGGAAAATGACACTAGTGGTCCTAAATGTTTATCATTTTTGACATTGAGTCCTAAAAGTTTAACTTCAGGAAATCAAGTTCTAAAACATTAGTAAATGGAGCAACAATGGTCCTTTTTGTTATTGTTTTTCACGGAGCTACTTACATGGAGAAAACGACGTCACTTTCGTCCACATGGTTGTTAAATCGTTGACGTGGCACGTATGCCCTGACTGGACCCGAGTGGAAGACCCGATCTTTCAACCCGACTCGAGAAACCCGAAAGCTCCCTCCCAAAATCGGGTCGGTTCGGGTCCAGATGTCTCCTTCTTCACCCGACTCCTTCCCCATACCCGAAACCCTAGCGCTGCTCCTCTCCTCCATGCAACCCAGCGCCGCCCTTGCAAACTGCCGATCACGGGCACTGTAGCACTGGCAAAGCGACCGCAACCACGATCACGAGCATCATATTAGCTGCTCGATGGTCGCTAGACTGCTATCGTAAACCCGAGGCTTGGAAAAGCGAACGCGAACAGCCACAATCATGGCTCGTAAACTCGCTCTCAGGCTTGCAATCGCAACCTCTATTTTCGACTACGCGACCTCGATTAATTGTGGTGGCGGGCTGTGTCAATTGGGCGAGGGTCGTCAATTGTAGATCTAGTGAGACGAGTTTGTGGTTAGGCTGTCGCGATCACAGGTCACGGTCGTGGTGATCTGCCCCCGTCTCAATCTTTCTCTGTCTCTTTGTCCCAAGCCATCAAATCAATCAATTTAGCCTCGATGATCACGGCGAGAGGCCAACGCCGCCATTGCCAGTGCTACGATGCCCGTGATCAGTGATTTGCAGGGGCGGCACTGGGTTGCATGGAGGAGAAGAACAGCGTTATGGTTTCAGGCATGGGGAGGGAATCAGGTGAAGAATGAGACATCTGGACCCGAATCAACCCGATTATGGGAGGGAGCTTTCGAGTTTCACGAGCCGGGTTGAAAGATCGGGTCTTTCACTCAGGTCTAGTTGGGGCCTACGTGCCACGTTAGCGATTTAACGACCACGTGGACGAAAGTGATGCTATTTTCTTCATGTAGGCAGCTTGGCGAAAAAAGTAACAGAAAGGACCATTGTTGATTCATTTACAAACGTTTTAGGACTTGATTTTCCGAACTTAAACTTTTAGGACTCAATGTCAAAAAATGACAAACATTTAGGATCACTAGTGTCATTTTCTCTATATTTTAAATAAGGAAAAAAACATTGAGGACCAAAATTCGAAAACTACGAACATAAAGGACTACTTTATCATTTGGCTAGCGAAGTTGGGAGTTCAAATAAGCTAAGCTGCCGCAGGAACGCCGAGAAAGAAACGGCGAAGGGCGAAGAGCAACGGCGGGAGGTGGCGCCAAAGCACTACATCGGTCTCTCAGATCCATCGGCGACGGGATCAGATCGGGGCAACTGACCGGAAAAATCCAATTTCCTTGTCCAACTCCTCCTTGATTTCTAGCTCGATTATTACTCCCCGTAAGTTCGACCCGCCATCTACTTCTGTTTGATTCGGGAACCGGAGAATGCAGAACACGGCTCAATCGTGGTTCACCGGCGGCCCGAGCAGCGGCGAGCAGCCTAAGTCGTCGCCGTCGCTGCTGGCGGACTGGAACGCGTATGCCTCGTCCCAAGACAGCGACAACCCTCTCCTAGGGTTCGATCTCGAAGCTGCAGTCCGTACGGCCAACGACAAGGTTTCCGGCACCTTCAATGTGTAATTCCCTTCCTCCTCTGTCTCGAGCTTTACGAAATTCTCTCAATTCCGCATTGATCTTTGAGTCTACGGACCACTGTGGTGTAAGAATGCTGCTTGATTAGTTCTATTGGCTGAATGCTCAGATGATTTTTACCTATCTGGTGCAGGGTCTCACAGGGTATGAGGGATTTACCTGGGAGCATTCAGTCTGCCACTAGCACTGTCCCGTCGGGAAAATCCCTCATGTACTTCGGTTTACTCCTTGCCGCCGGAGTCTTCTTCATTTTCATAGCATTCACCATGTTTCTTCCGGTGATGGTGATAATGCCTCAGAAGTTTGCTATCTGCTTCACAATTGGCTGCACCTTCATTATCGGCTCTTTCTTCCCTCTTAAGGGTCCGAAGAATCAGCTTGCTCACATGTCATCTAAAGAGGTATACAATAAGCTTGCTGCAGCGTCTTCCTGTTGTTTGTATATCTTGGATTTCGAGCATGCAGTGATAACTGTTTCAGCAGTATTCGCATTGCTCCAAAGTCTATGATGCTGACGTCGTGAATATGTTCTTTCAGAGGCTTCCTTTCACAGCAGTATTTATCGGGAGCATGGTGGGTACAGTATATGTTTCCATGTTCCTTCACAGCTACGTCCTTTCCGTGCTCTTCTCGGTTCTGCAGGTACGGGAAGCTCACTTTTCCTCATCGTGCTTCCTATCTAGTTCATTTTATATACTGCTGTTTACTATATGTCTGGTGTCAGACTGTCAAATTTTTCGAGTTAGCATTATCTTAATCAACTTGACTGATAGTACATTGCGATAGGTGGTTTATGTTAGTTTCAATTATAATGAATATGCAGATTTCTGTTTTCTTCTACCTGAAGTAACTTGTTTCTGTTTTGTCCTCAAACCGTCAAATTTTATGACAATTGGGACTTGATCAATAAAATCTAGACTTATCTTAATGAATCTGCCTAATCAAAGAAGGCATCACCTCGCCTTATAATCAGGCTGTTTGTTGTTTTTATGCTTCTGGAAATAACGCGGTACAAGGATGGATGCCTAATTTAGATGTGTTTATGTGAAGATGAGATGCTTTCCAAATCGTATTAAATGGTTTAGTGCATCATATGGCAAGATTAGTTACTGTTACTTTGTGACTCGAAAGATTTTCATGATATTATTAACTGTTAGAAGAAAGCAACATGCCAGCTGCATGGAACTTGTTTGTTTTGGCACTCTAAAGATATATCAATGGAAAGTGTATGAAAGTATGGTTTTTCCTTATTTGAAGGATGGAATGATGTTAGGACACCGAAGTGGGTTGAGAAGGTACACGCAAGGATGAAATTTTTTTGTTTGCTTTGAAAAATATATTTGCAAGGGGAGCTTAACATGCTTCAGACAAATTGATGGTCTCATCGCAAGAGACAATCTGCAGTGCCATTAGGATTCTAAGTTGTTTCAGCAATTCGATAACTTCGATTTAAAAGATCTATTTTCATTTTCACTGACATTGTTCTTCCCCTATTACACTGAAAAGTGACAATACCCTTTCTTTTCTTGAAGGTCCTTGCTCTGTCATATTACGTGGTGTCCTACTTTCCTGGGGGATCTGCTGGACTGAAGTTTATATCATCGACCCTAACCTCATCGGTTTTCAGATGTTTCGGAAGGTGACATCAGTTACTTGGCTTCATCATATATTCCTCGGTTTTCGCAATACGATAGTTTTTGATATCTGTTCTATGAAGTGGAAATTACTCTGAGAAATCTGTAATCCTACCTGTGATGTGTGTCCTAGGATTTAAATTCCCGCGCTTTTAACTCTCTCCTGTGAATAAAGAAATTCTGGTTGATAGATAACCTTCGTATCTATTTTGGTCCAATCAGTCATGCTCCACTTTTCGCTGTACTGTTAAACCCCACAAGCACTCGGGAGTGCAATAGTTCATATGGAAGCCCTCTTGTTGGTGAGGCATGTTATGAAAGGGGTAGCATACGACTGTATCATATAAGAGATCGACGGCGGCTGCAGTTTGTATAATAATCATTGACATGCTTAATTTGTGTAAAGATTTTTTAGAAAGGACGTTGTTCGGGGAATATAGGTTATTGCATTGTATTTACAAACTTATTTCATACGCAAAGTGAGAATTAGTTATATATGAAACAAGAGAAAAAGCAAAAGCAAGAATAGAACTTTCTGCCTATGTGATCATAAATCCCGATCAATGAACTCTATACATGCATACATACCAAGAGTGGCTTACAATTACAGCTGGGAAACAAATCAATTGACCTTCTATGTTTCCCAAAATCTCACTCGATCTTCCATGCGTATAAGAAGAGGCAAAACTCCGCGGTAGGGAATCCCGTTTGGGCTGGGTAATACCTGCTTCCAGTGCTGTTGTCGCTGTTTTCCCCTCGACTACTCCCATCCCGGTCGCTCTCGCAGTCGGCCTGCCCCGGCTTGAAGATGAATAGCCCATGACCTGTGCCAGGGCTCTTGAAGAGCCAGTCGTGGACATCCCAGAATACCTGGACGGGTAGCTTGTTGACCATCACGGTCTGGTTCCCCCGGAACTTCCAGTGCAGGTTTCTCACGTGTATGAGTACAATCCCGTCCACGCTGATCCACATCTCTGGATCTCTGGGCCCGGAAGTCGTGCCCTCGACTATGATCTCATGCTCTTTCGTTCTCTCATCGAACCTTGCTCTTGTGGAGAAGCTCTTCTTACCAAAGACGTTCTCCTTCTTGTAGAATAGGATAGCGTCCACAAGGGCTGGCCTCGATTTGGTCCTCTTGTAAGCCTTCTTCTTGTAATCTCCCAATAGCAGCACAACCTCTTCTTCCGAGACCAGGGCGACGTAGTAGTCGGAGCAGGGCTCAGGGCTGCTGGAGAATTTAGCTGACCGGAGGTCCCAGTACACATCGACCCTATTTGACTCGACCTCGAATGACTTGTAACCCTTCTTGCTCCAAAAATGCCAGGGCTTCAGGTCGACCTTGCACGTGTAGTGAAAGTTGCCCTCCAGGCTGTCGATGGTGATGCAGAGGGAATGGTTCATCAGGTTCTTGCACCAGACGACTGTCACGTTGTGCCAGAAACCCGCAATGTTGGCCTGGTATGCGAGGGTCACCGTGCTCTGGGCAGTTTTAACGGTCACGGGATCATCCGTTATCTTCTCTGCCAGTGGAGGTGGCAGAGACGTTCTACCTGGCTGATCGAAGAACATTTTCGCTCATGTATATCCTCGTACCAATCAATCTATCTTTTCAATCCTATTTCTCTTGCTTTTCCCCCAGAGATCATCAAAAGATGAATGATCGATCGGTTGCTGCAACTCATCTCCTACAATCAATCCTCATGAGACGAGGAAAAATCTATACGACTCTTCCGCCGGTATCTCATGGAATGCAGCAGAAAGAAGCCGTAATGGAGCAATTCAACTCACAGGAATGTCCCCGAAATCGGATGATACCGACACTTTCAAAGTTTTCAATCACGAAAATAAGAAAGGACTTCTCCAAGAAAGAAAATGTCAGTGACAACGAAAATTTGGACGAGGAACAAACATGAGATGAGGCCAAAAAAATAACAAAAAGGTTAGTTTTTTTGTTTATTTTCTTTATTCCCTTTTTCTGGTTTTTGGAGCGAAAATCTCCTACTTTGAGGCTGTGAGCTTTGAGATGCCCGAAATAGTGGGGATTTACTATTTTTGGCACTTGGGTTACACGTGCAATCGTGTCATTGGCTTATTCAGGACACTGCCTGAACATTGTTTTTTTTTTTGGGCGGGGGGGTGTTTGATATATATATATATACCTTAAAATTTGTTTGTTATCCGTGGACGATGAAAATCACCCCTCAAGCTCACTCTGATAAAGCTCTAGCTTGGGGTTAATTTCTTCTTTTTCTCTTTATAGAGTAACTAGTCGTGAAACTTGTGCGTTGCATGAAAAAATATTATATAATTTATGTTTTTTAATTGTTTAAAATTATAATAATTTATAATCAATAAAAATATTTTGTTAAATAAAAATGGATAATGGTAATTTTAATTGACGAATAAGATATGAAAACACTATATTGAAGAAGTATAAAAAGACATCCTTCTAATGCGCATACACAACAACATTTTTTATTTTGAATTTCGGCGTGATATATATATAAAATTAGAGAATTCTATTAGTTGTACATAAGCAGTGTTATCAGAACCGGACCGGATAATGAACCGGAAGGGATACGGGGTCATGGGTTTATGGGTCCAACCAGGGGTTCGATGGGTCGGACCGCTCGTTTATTTAAAATAAAATAAATATTCATATTATTAAAAAAATTGTGATAATTAAGATAAAAGTATGATGATTTTAAAGAAATATAATAATAGTATAAGAAAGTATGTATATATTTAATATTTCTTACTTCAAAATAAATATTTTATTTTAATAAGTACTTAAAAGTAGAGTTAAAAGAATAAAAAAGTGGTGGTGGCTTGGTTGGTAGTATGCTAATATGAGAAGTAAAAGGTCATGAGTTCAAATCTTTACACAACCAACCAATTTTTATTAAATAGGAAACCCATAAAAACCCATAGAACCGGCCGGTTTAATGAATTTTGCTTAAAACCGGCCGGTTCAATGGGTCCGGCGGTTCAAAGCTGCCATTTCGGTTTTTAGGCGAACCGGACCGGACATGGTGCCGGTTCCCGGTCCGACCGCTCGAACCGGCCGGTCCGGTCCGATTATGATAACAATGTACATAAGTGACAAGAAAAGAAAAACAAATAATTGAAAAACTCATCTTCATATCTAATCAAAGGTGTATTTTTTTAAAAGCTCATCTACAATTTAAATATGTAAAAAGAAAAAATTTAAAGCACAACATATTGCATACATATGATATAAAATGAAATTAATGAAAAAGATTTTTTTTCATAAGAACATAGTTACATGAATATAAAAGATAAAAGAGAAAAAGTTGGGATTGATTTACAATTTCATACTTTCGGGATCTAGAATTCGAAGTGAGATAATAAAAAAATGAAAAATCTAACGAAAAAGTTGGGATTGATTTACAATTTCATACTTTCGGGATCTAGAATTCGAAGTGAGATAATAAAAAAATGAAAAATCTAACGAACCTTGTGATGGATATACTTTTTGAGAGCTCAAATCTAATGGTAAAGGTATTCTTTCAGAGTTAAATAGACCACTTTATGTGAGTAGCTCTAATTATGATGGGATCAGATCACAAGCCGAGATGTGCGATCAGATACACCGCCATCAATAATAGGATGTCCGCTAACTATTAGGATCGAATCTTCCAATAAAGTTTGGATTATATATATATATATATATCCGAACTTTTTCCAACTTATTGCTAGCTCTTTGTTATTCCACCCCCCCGGCGGGAGAATTAGAGCAAGCATGTGTCATGGGATACGTCAAATAGATTATATGAATTTATATTCTATGAATTTTTTCCCTATATTGTATCGACGGTGCTGTTAATCGAGATGGTGTTGATATATATATCAGACTATAATGGATATTAGAACCTGACTCACAGGGATTTTTTTTTCCGTGTGAATTCTAATATTTGAAAGTCTAATTAGATCCCGACTAATCAAGTCGAGCCAGGTCGATCCACGAAGGGGTAAAACTCTCCCAGCGTGAATTTTCTTCATTCACAGGACTTGAACTGGAAGATCTCGCTTAAGGGGGAACAAATACCGAACCACTTGAACCAACCTACGTTAGTGACTTACAGGCATTTTGATTGAGAGAATATATATATATATATACATATATTATATAATGTAAATTCTACTGAAACTCTTTCTAATTTCATTACAATAAGTTGATACTGATATATAGGGAAATACAGTAACTTTTTTTATATGAACCATGGTATCTGAAAGTTCAATTGAGCTCTGAGACCTTACTTAAGCGGAATAAATGCTGAACTGCTTGAACCAAGTCACGTTGGTGAAATACAATAAATTTTGCTTCTAGCCATTGCCACAGAGGGCCCTTCAGCGAATAATCTGAAAATATATATCTATCAATGAACAGAGATCCATCATGTGAAATTCCGCATCAAAATGTGAGGGTGGAAGCAAATTTGTGATCGAGAACTTTTTTCTATTCATATATTGAACCAAGAGATTTTATATGGTGATAAATAATATCGTTAAAATCCGTTGTCATACTAATCCTTAAAATCGAAGTACTACATATTTAAATAGAAATACAGTACTATTCAATAGAATAGATACCAATTTGTCATATTGACAAATTCTCTACGTAATTGCCTAAGAACAATGTTTCATGTTCGTCAATTTTTGGGATTCCGACGTTGTAACAAACTCCCAAGTTAACACCATGGACAATCGTTCCCGTATCTTTTCATTTTTTTTCTTTTTTTTTTTTTGAGAAATCCCCATATCTTATGTTAATTACAAAATTTCTGCCTTTTCCCCTTTAATAGAAAAAAAAGAACTTTCTTTTATTCCATTGACCAGTTCAGTTTCAAGATAATACACACACAGAGAGATGAACCAAAACCGGATCAGATCATTTTCATCTTTCTCTATCTTTCTTGTAATTCCTCTTTCTGGAATTATTTTACTGCTCATCATAATTCCCTGGAAGGATTCGGAGCGGCTCTTGCAGTCGTATTTGTACTCCGCTCCTTCATGGAGGCCGTCGTCGACCAGCTCCAATGCTGCTACTTCATCGTCGTCATCCCATCAACCTTCAATTTTTCATTCGTCGCCATCTCTCCCAGTAATTAATACCATGTCCTAACAATCATTTAATTTCATCAGTTGATCCGATTGATTACTGATTTCTGTTTTCGATTCGCTCTTCAGGTTGAGGAGATGAAGAGGAGGAGTGAATATTATAAGCACGCTCCAGTGGCAGATGCAAAGTTGCAGAAGGCTAAAGGCGTGCTTGCCAGGGCTAGGGCATTGATAAGAGAGGCAGTTATGAACCCTAATCACACGTCGAAGCTTCACGACCCTGATTACGTCCCACATGGCGATATATATCGGAATGCATATGCATTTCATCGGTAATGATTCCTCAAATAATCTGCGATCAAAGAAACTCAAATTTGTAATCTGGGCATGGTAACTAATAAATTTATTTATTAGGAAACTTTGAAAATCTAAGTTAATACTATATAAAGCAGGTTTTATGATATGTTGCAAGCAACTCGTATTGATTATATTTCTCCAAAAAGTAAAAGTTACACTTACTGAATAACTTCTCCAATTAGACTCACCATGGGAAGAATTTCGGGATTGGAATTGTTACGATCTAATTCAATAACCTCACTTTCCCAAGAGCGAATGTTACTGCACTAAGCCTGCACTTGATTCATGATGCCTTGTCTGTTGAGTTTCTTGGTTCGGTAGAAAAATAGAGCCTTAGCCCGTTTACAAAGCAAAGAAATGAAGAAAGAAGTCCCACCAATATCGCTAAACAGAAAGTGCTTCCAAACCGGTAGGCGGATATTGATGTCTTCGTATTTTTATAAATAAATAAATAAATAAATCAAAGCTTAATAGTTATGGGGTAAAGGGAGAATTTGATAGATAGGAAATTGCTCTTACTAGCTTGCTGTCTGCTCTCTTTGTAATTTCAAGCGTGCAGGAGCTACCTGCTAATGGAGAGTCACTTCAAGATATTTGTTTATAAAGAAGGAGAACCCCCAATCTTCCACAATGGCGTTTGCAAGGACATCTATTCCATGGAAGGCTTCTTCATCAACTTCATGGAATTGGACACCCGATTTCGGACCCAAGAACCCAGCGAGGCCCATGTCTACTTCCTTCCGTTCAGCGTCGTCATGATTCTTGAGCACCTCTTCGATCCAATCATTCGAGACAAGGCCGTCCTACAGAGAGTCTTGGTCGACTACATCCATGTCATCTCGCACAAGTACCCTTACTGGAACAGAAGCCTCGGGACTGATCATTTCATGCTTTCTTGTCATGACTGGGTGAGCTAACTAAGCATATTTTAAGGATAAATGAGACAGAAGTACATTTTATTCCCTAATTGTTATGTTATGGCATAAAGGTTTCTTGATGTTAATTAAATACTAGGGACCAAGAGCAACGTGGTACGTGCCCCAGCTCTACTTCAACTCGATTCGAGTCCTTTGCAATGCTAACACCTCCGAGCACTTCAATCCACGGAAAGATGCCTCCTTCCCTGAGATCAACCTTAGGACCGGCGAGATTCCAGACCTCACTATATCCTCCAACTTCAAAACGGAGCGACCTATCCTCGCCTTCTTTGCAGGTGGGCCCCACGGCCGGATTCGTCCTGCTTTATTCCATCACTGGAAGGAGAAAGATGAGTCCCTCCTTGTCTATGAAACCCTACCCGAGGGTCTCTCCTACTCCGAGATGATGAGGAAGAGCAAGTTCTGCCTCTGCCCGAGCGGCCACGAAGTTGCAAGTCCAAGGATCCCAGAGGCGATCTACGCGGACTGTGTCCCAGTGCTGATCTCAGAGCATTACGTGCTGCCCTTCAGCGATGTGCTAGACTGGGATTCCTTCTCGGTTAGGATTTCTGTAAAGGATATCCCGGACCTAAAGAAGATACTGACAGGGATTCGTGAGAAGGAATATGTGAGAATGCAAGCTAATGTGAGGCAGGTGAAGCGGCATTTTGCTGTGAACAATCCGCCCAAGAGGTTCGACGTGTTCAGTATGATCATTCACTCGGTCTGGCTCCGAAGGTTGAACCTGCGCATCGGTGTAATCTAATCTCAATCGAGTCATTACTCTTACACCCTGTTTAGAATCAGTTCGTTTCAATTCAATTTAAAAATTTTTAGGGATGTAGGCACAGGAGAGTCCAACAACGTCGACTTTTGCTTATGTTCCTTCCATAGTTAAGCTATAGGATGTTGTTTAGATCAATTCATGGGGCTAACACTACAATATAAAGAACCTGAATAGTGGCAGTAATTTTTTGCTATGTATAATTGGCGGTTCTTATGTAAAGACTATGAAGCTCCTCGTGTAAGTTCACGACTTGCATCCTATGAAAAGCAAATATGTTTTACCTTTTCCAAAAAGCCATTCAATCGCTATATCGGATCACGGGACTTTTGTCCACTACTAGTCCTCAATTAATTTATGGGGGTGAACATGCCGGGCTTCTTACGGCCATATTGTTTCACAATGAATTACTTATATATGTCCAAAGTTCTATATCTCAAACACAAATCTGTTAAGAAACATTCACAATGAACCGTGGATATATACTGATGGACTCCGGGCCTAGCAACCCGAGTCCAGGCCCATCAAACAAGTTTTCTACATTGGGCCATTAGGCTAAGAGCAAGCGATGAGGCATAACAGGCCTAAGCCTGCGACTAACTCGGGCCTAGTCGAGCGTCCACAGTGCAGGTGATGTGATATTTCCTTAATTAGTGTTACTTGTAACATCGAATATTTACAGAATATATTGCCACCCGAGTATCTTGGGAACATCTTAATATATCTTCCCTCATATATAAGCATGTCGGGTACATTATTTATGGTTAAGGCAACACCGGATAAACCGTAGACTGACTTAAGTATCGGAGGGGAAAATCAAGGAACACCCTCAACGTCCCTTTGTGTAGGTTAGCTTGGAGTGTTGTTTGTGCGGATCGGATCGTGAAGACTATCAGGACTTGAAGCTCGGATCCTGACTCCATCATTCGGCACCGTTTGTATTCATGGTGGGTCAATAATAACCCTGTCGAAGCGCTTTCAATACTAGGCTTTCATGAGCTCCAACTATCCCCTAATGAATTTCTCTCAGCACATAATTTGCATCCTCATCGTCTGCACACCTCAGCAATAGTAATGTGTAGCCTCGCTTGTACAGTAGCACATTCAGAATGTTGTACCGAGGACCAAAGGCTCTGATATGTTTTGCTTCTTTTGGGTCGTTAGGCAGTACTCCACTTTGTATGAATCAAATAATGGGCGTCATCCAATTATCATAGTTGTTGATTTGTAGGACCTCAATAGGAGTAAACGTCGCAGAATATCTTGGGTGTAGGACGAAGTATACCTCATCTATTGGGGGAACCACTGCTGCGTGTTTACTTAAAGAATCCGCGAGAGTGTTGTCGTCGCATGGGATCAGCTGTAGGTCTGCCTTCTTGAAGCTACTGAGCAACTCTCTTGCTCAGTTGGCATAAATCTTCATTTTGTCTTCCAGTGCCTCATACTCACCTTTAATCTGGTTGACAATTAGCTGGGAGTCACATTTGGCCAAGACCTTCTCAACTCTAACTCCTTTGGCTATCATGAGCTTTATGATTAGAGCCTCGTATTCAACATCGTTATTCGTGGCCGGGAAAGCGAGCACTAGCAAGTATTTGAGCAACTCTCCCTGAGGTGGGATTAGGACACAGCCTACACTCGCATCCATGCCCGTCAAGGAGCCATCAGTCATGAGGATCCACCTATCTGTATCCGGTTCTTGTTCAGCCTTAGGAAGCGATGCCTATTGCCTTTTCCGCGACAAAATCAGCTAGCACTTGGCCCTTTATTGCTTTCATCTTCTCATACTCGAGGCTAAATTCTATTAGCTTGACTGCCCACTTAGTCAATCGACCAGAAGCGTCTGGTTTGTGGAGAATTTCCTTGAGGGTTGATCCGAGAATACTATAATGGGATGTGCTTGGAACTAGGGTGTCAGCTTCCTTACAGTTGTGACAAGCGCAAACGCCAGCTTTTTTGTGGCCGTATACCTCTTCTCAACGAGTAACATCACATTGCTGACAAAGTAGATTGGTTGTTGATCCTTGCCCCTTAGTTTGATGAGGGCGACACTTACAGCGTTCTTGCCGACCTTGAGATAGAGGTAAAGAGTCTCCATTACCTCAGGTTTAGCGAGCAGGGGCAAGAAAGCAAGGTACCTCTTCAGTTCTTGGAAAACTTTTTCACACTCTTGTGTCCACTAAAAAATCCAGTCTTTTTGAGTTCCCTTCAGCGTCTTGAAGAAAGACAAGTATCTGTCTCCTGATCTTGCTAGGAAGCGACTGAGTGCAGCTAATCTCCCATAAACTCTATGGATGTCTTTCATGTTGGATAGTGAGGGCATGTCGAGAATAGCCGACACCTTCTAAGAATTGGCCTCGATACCCCTCTGGGTGATGATGTACCCCGGGAATTTTCCTGACTGGACTCTGAAAGGATACTTAACGGGGTTTAGCTTCATGCCATAATTCTTGAGGATGCCAAAAATTTCTTATAGGTCTCTCACGTGGTCCCCCGCTTTTACAAACTTTATGGTCATATTATCCACATAAGCCTCCATGTTCTTGCCTACGTGGTGGGTGAACATAGCGTCCACCAGCCTCCGATAAGTTGCTCTTGCATTTTTCAACCCAAAGGGCATCACTTTATAATAGTAAACGCCCTCGTGTGCAAAGAAGGCTGTGTGACGCTCATCTTCTAGGCTCATTCGTATCTCATTGTACCTAGAATAAGCATCCATGAAGCCGTGGAGCTGATGTCCCACAGTCGCGTCAACCATCAGGTCAATTCGGGGGAGCGGGTAAGCATCTTTGGGGCAGGCTTTATTAAGATCAATGTAGTGAATGCACATCTTCCACTTGCCATTTGCTTTCTTAACAAGCACTACATTCGCTACCCACTCTTGAAATCTCAGTTTTCTGATAAAGCTGGTCTCGAGTAGCTTCTCGACTTCTTGCTTGACAGCGGTATTCTTTCTCCGAAGAGAGGTCACTTCTACTCGACTGGGACTACATCCCTTCTTATCCCAGCTTGTGAGTGATGATACGAGGGTCAATGCTTGGAATGTCAGATCGTTTTCAGGCGAACGCGTCAATATTCTTCTCGAGGGATTGGAGCAGATTTCGTTTCTGAACTTGGAGCGGCTGGGAGCCTACTTGGATAACATGTTATCCAGCCAAGGTTTCCTCACAAATTTCCTTCATTGGGGAGAGTCACTCAGCATTTGACTCCATTCAAAGGTCACATCCTCCTTCAACTACCAGGGCAGGTTCAGCTGAGCCTCTTAAGAAAGCAAGGTAACAACTCCTCGCAGTGGATTAGTCACCACAAACTTCTCTTACACCATCAATCAATTGGGAACTTCATCTTGAGGCAAAAATTCGACGTGACACCTCGTATTGCGTTACCCATCGGGCGCCCAATAATTGAATTATACTGATGGTATATCAACTATCAAAAAGTCCACCACTTTGTTCACCTTTTTAGGACTCCTCCTGAAAGAGACTAGGAGGGAAACCATCCTGATGAGCTCTGCAGTATTCCCAGTGAAACTGATTAGGGGGGACTTAACAAGCTTAAGATCTTCCTCCCTTAACTTCATCTCTCTGAATGTTGTATGGAAGATAATGTTCGCAGAGCTCCTATTGTCAACTGGTATCCTCTTAACGTCATGGGAGCCAATTTGGGCAATAATAACTAGTGCGTCTTTGTGAGGTAAACGTACATGCTTGGCGTCTACTTTATAGAAGCTAATAAGTTGCTCATTATAGTCATCGCGATTCTTCTTCAATCTTGTCTTTATGCTGAGCGTTTGTCTTGCACATGCTTCATCTTCCCCTCAGGTCCTTTGTTGACTTCAGGGGTCGATTCCCACTTGGGAGTCTTCTCGAGGCGAGTTTGACTCCTCATGGTTGCTTCGGGCTTGTCGCATGTATTCCTTCGAAAGATTCTGGTGCCTCTCAGTGCTTGGGGGACTGAGTGAATGCTTAGTGGAATCCCCAGTGGTTGGGCCGCTTCCCTAGACAAAGTCTTTGAGATGCCCTACATGGATTAACTTCTCAATGTCCATTTTCAGCATCTAGTGGTCTACAGTATCATAACCATTTACCTTATGGTAGCTGCAATACTTGTTGGGATCTCTACCTTTAAGCTTTCCTAGCTTAGGCTTAGGGAACTTTTTTAGGTGCAAACATGCAATCTTGTTCATCACCACTACTCAAGGCTCGTTTAGCATAGTGAATTACTTTTCAAATCCTTTAGTACGCGAAGTGAACTACTTTTCAAATCCTCTTGTGGAAAGCTTCCTTAGGTCAGACATGGCTGAGCGACTCCTCAACAGACATCCTTTGGGCTATAGCTTGGGAAATCCTCAATGCAACAGAGCCATTTATTACGAAGACCTCTGTAATGGTGGACTTCCCTTGGTGGCTTCCCTTAGAAAGCAACTATATCGATCACGTAGAGTTTCTTTCTCCCTCTGTTCAAGGTTGAATATCTCCATTCCATGGAGGAAGCGAGTGAAACCAGGTGCTTGCAATACTTTTCAGAGTCACCAAGAAAAGCAAACACTTGATCTCATCAGTAGCATTCCTTGCCAAAAGTGAGGTGGTGTGATTCCTCACGTGTTCAACTGGATCAACTTTCTTGTCAAACTGAGCAATGGTTGGGACGTTGAATATCCTAGGGATCACTATTTCCCTTATTTCAGGGGTGAAAAGTGAGTCACCGATTTTGTCAACTACAAATAAGCCCTTTTGTTTCTTCTCGACTGCTTGGAGAGACCGTGCCACCTGTTCCTTTACCAACTTTGCAACTGTAAGCATCTCGTTTCGGCCTAAGCTAGATCTGCCATTCAGGAAGCACATTGAATCAGAGAGTGTATGAAAGCACCTCGAGATCGCACGTCAAAAGATGGACTTTCGAAAATAAACAGATAAGTCCACGAGTGCTACGTATTTAATTTTCATTATCCGTGCCTCTTTTCAAAATTGTATGAGTTAATGGCAATATTTCTTTATCTGGAGACGCGCGTTTAAAACGGATTTTGAAATGTGACGCTCACTCTCCAGAGACCATATTTTAAATCCAATTGCTCGTATTTTTCACTAAAAAAGGCACGATAAATTTTCCCTGATCAAACTCTTTTATTCAAATATCTTATCCAACAAGATAAGGGTTTGAGACTGAAAAAAAAAAACGATATTCTCACGTAGCAAAAATATTCATATCGGGGTGGTTTCTACTTAGAAAATGTTTTATAAACTTGATGATATTTTTTGATATTTTTTCTCCGCTCAAATGTGCTTTAAAATCCCAAAAAGAGTGAAATTGTAATGTTTTTGAAAGTTTGAGGGCAGATATGTTATTGTTGCTCTGCCCTCGAGTCTTAGGATCAATTGAAGTAGGTCCATGTGACCTCGAAGGGACTCTTACATTGGTTTTTGGATACTCTTTATTAAGGGGTTTGGAGAGGGAGAGGTTTGAAGAGTTATGGAAGGCTAGGGATAGGAAGGTTTTGAGGGATTACAAAAGGTCGAAACCCTTGTTTGGATAGAGTTCATTAAGGCATTTGAAGGGATTTGATTGGGTTCATTTTGTTGTTTTAGATTTGTTTTGGGTCGAATTGTCAAATTATTATTATTTAATAAAGAGATGCACAAAAACTTCTTAAACCTCCCAATTTAGAGAGTTTGAAATTAAGACATTTAGAGGGATTTGAAGGTATTTCAAATCTTCTTCAAAACCTTTATAAAATTTCCCTAGATAATGTTATTGGAGGGGTTTACAATAACTCCAAATCCCTCCCCTCCAAAAACTCCAAAACCCCTCAATCCAAACATAGCGTTGAGTCGGGTGTTAAGTCTAAACTCCTTGCTTGGCTAAAAATTGATATCACATGGTTAAGTGTCAAATTACGTGGTAACTGGCAAAGTCAAGAATAAAATTGTTTCATCGCTTATATTCGACACTAAATTCATGGTGTTTTGGATAACTCACTCACCCTAAAGAGTCTTAGGATTTAATCAAGAAAGGGTACTTTAGTCTTGAGGGATTTAAGATTTCTCTAGATTTTTTTGGATTAATTGGTTAACCATGCAAAGTTGACTTTAATAAAATTGAGAAAAATTGAAAAAATAAGAGTTGTGGATAAAATGGGTAAATTTAGAATTTTCTAGGATAGGGGTAGTAGGCCCATTCCTATTTTTGGGCCTTAAGCCCATTTTGTAGATCCACTTGGTCCATGAATGTTGTATTAGTCCCAATTAAGACTCATTGGAGGCCCATAGATGATGGATTGGAATGTGATGTATGTACGAATTGAATGAATGTGATGTATGGATGTATGTGTATATGTGCAAATGTAAATGAATGAATGATGGCTTATCTTGTAATTGTACATTTGTACATATATACATATTTATATGAATAAGACCCTTGACCCTTAGAATTAAAACAATTGGATCGGGGATTAAAACAAGTGTTAGTGATGCGGCAGAAAACCTGCCAAGTCGGTACTTGGAAAAAAATAGGTTATGAAGGCCCTATTTTGAAGGAAATGGCCTCCGGAGCAAAAATCACCGCTTTACAGTGATTTTTCGATATTTAAGGCAAATTTCATCGTTTAGGGCCTCAAACAGGCAATTTATGTTAATTAGGGTGTTTTTGCAATTTTTGGAAAGTTTAGCTCTTTTATGTAATTTAGGTTTATTAATACCCTATTTAAGCTTTCTGTAAGCCCTAAGGCAGTAGGGAGTCGTCTTTTGATTATCAATAAAATTCAGAGCTTTCATGCTTTGTCCAATCTCGGATCGATTCGAGTTTGATGCTTATTTCCTGGTATTCGTAGAATCAATAGGTATAGAAGGTTGTAGTTTCGGTATTCGTGCGCGAATCAACTGGTCTGTGACGATTACTCGCGTTGTACGCTGCGTCAGTTAGGTAGTAAAGTCTAGGAAGGTACCGATTCGGGCAATACCCTCACTTGCGGGCATTAGTGTTGAAATAGAAACCCTGAGTTTAGATTTCTAGTTCAAGACCGAATCAATAAATAAGTCCCTAGGTGGTTAGTATCTTGACTCCAATTAAAGACTTGGTGGCTAATCAACTTTTAAACGGTGTAGTAGTGACTCACATCCAGTCCCAAGCTCAGGGACTAATCTAACCCCTCAAGTTGTTAAGCGCCTAAAAATTGCCTATCGACAATGGGGAGCCTCCACCGAGGGGACTCCAAGCAGGTAATGTGGTTGATCATTGAGATAAAATGATATGGTTATTATGGTCGAATTAATTATTTCAACAAAAAATTTCTCCAGATTTGTTTATAAAATTAGAAGAAATTTAGTATCATAAATGGTATATATATATATATATATTGGATATATGCAACTTTTTTTAAAAAAAATAATTTAGGTTGCCAATAGGAAACGTTCTTCCACTCTTGGAAGTTATTCTTCAGGGACTTATATAAAAATTCCAAACACACTCCACACTGGGAGAATTTTATCCCTTAATGGATCGATCCGGCTCAATTGGATTAGTCGGAGCAATTGAATTTTAGATACCATGACGCATACCCAAAAAAACTCCAAACACATTACCTTAATAAATAAGTGGGTATAAGAAATACTAATTTATTGATATTACATATATCTAATAATCATTTGAGGCGCTACCATTGGGAAATGTTCTCCCACTCTTGGAAGTTATTCTTCAAGGACTTATATAAAAACTCCAAACATGTTACCTTAATAAATAAGTTGGTATAAGAAATAATAATTTATTGATATTACATATATCTAACAAATTATTTGAGGTAGTAGTAAGTACAATTTACAATATCAAAATATTAAAAAAATGAGAAGTTATAATAGATTTGGTATATTATATATTATATATCTATAAAAAAACTAATTTTCTCAATCTTATAAAATTAGTTACGAATCTAACTTATATATATATATATAAAATTCTCTTCTGCTCATGTAGAAACTATTTATAAGTATACTTAACTTATATAAATTTCTTTTTTTTCCATGTTTCTATATTTACCAAATTAAGACAATTTTGAAATTAGATATTTCATCGAATGCACTAACACTTAAATTTGTAACGAGCCAATGGGTAGGCCCATGAAAAAATTGTGCGACCAATTTAGTCCTTTAATTTCCAAAAATCATAACAGAAAGGCCAAATGTTGGCAAAAAAGGCATAAAAAGGGCCTTTTTGTTAGAAGTTTTGAAAATTCAAGGACTAAATTGGTGGTAAAAAAATTTTGGGGACCTATATGCTGGCCATATTCAAGGATATAGTAGTCGAAGGACTTTTATATAAATATTTACCAATTTCCTTCCGCTACTAATGTACAGTGTTTTAAGTACTAGGTTTTGAACTAAATTGGATAATCCGACGAAAAATCTAATTAGTAGTTGTGGAAAGGGTTGAAGGTGCTTTCTATACAAACTCATGGCAGTCTCTAGCATGGGCTCACGAACGCACGCCTTTGGCTGATTCCGATAAACTAACTATTTGTTCACTCCAAATAAAATAATTGAGGACGAGTAGGTGCAAGGGGATTGAGCTTCGTCACTTCAAATTTGAGGACCAAAGTGTTAGGGGACTCGTGTTTTGTCTAATTTGAAATAAGCAACGCTATATTAATTTTGTAACTATTTTAATTTGCAATTAAATCCTCATTCGATTTTATAAAAATATTGTTGACTGAAAATATGTTGAGAACCCGCAATATCGCGTGGGGCTCCATCTTATTTAATTCAATTCTTAGCATTGACTGTAGAAACCAGAGGGCGAGTAGGTACCCTTTCCACAGGCGACTGAATGTATATTTGACCTCAACTATAAAATAATTAATGGCGTGTTTGGTTTCAAGATGGTATTTTAGAATCTTCTAATTTAACTCTACCCACTACAAAGAGCCCATATACCAAGTCAAAGCCCCATGAGAAACCAAACGCACCTAAATATCTTCAATTCATTTAACTATACAAGAGATGAAAGTACAACTTAACTTGTTGGAAAGTTACTCCTCCTCTCAGTCAACTATTACTAATTCAATTTTAGCATTATCAACGTCCAATTTTCTTTTTTATTTGTATGAAACAATTAAAATAGGTCCGCAGGAACCAGAGGGCCAGTAGGTTCCCTCTCCATGGGCGCCTAAATTTATTTTTGACCTCCACTATAAAATTATTAATATCTTCGAAATTCATTTAAAAGGCTATATAAGAGATGATAGTGTACTGTTTAGCTTGTTGAAAAGTTGCCCCTCTTCTCAGTCAACAGTTATTAATTCAATTCTTAGCATTATCAACATTCAATTTTCATTTTTATTTCTCTTATAGGTTAATTTTTTTTAACAATTAATGCAATTAGGTGGATTTTTTTTTAGGCTTATTTGGATGGTGGGTTATGAAGAGATAGAAAACATGTTATCTTTCAAAAATAATAAAAATACATAATTGAACCTGTAACGAAGTACGAGGTCATTTTCACTAGCATTTACTACAATATGAACAATATCTTTTTCAGAAGTATTTGGTATATATAGTGAAGTTACCATTGATTAAAAAAGTACTTCCGGTTGAATGTATAATCCCCATCATTAGCATTATGTGATTAAATAGTATCCATTAGGACTCAAAATGAAGAATACCCGAAACTATGATAAACTCCGTGGCACATTACTCATGTAATTAATATATTATTGTTTCATGATTTACACACATTTATCTATTTATTACAATTTTATCGGTGGTGGTGACTTCGCCTCCTCTCTCTATGTAGATGATAGAAAAATCATCGGCATAATTTCTCAATTTTCTGTTCATGTTTTGGCATTTTTAAATCAATAACTTATTGTGGATGACAATCAGAGTCCTTTCCATGAATCCATTGGAAAGGAGTTTCGACAGGGGGGCGTGCATGGAAGCAAAGGACAAACAGAAAAGAATATTTGGATAAACATAAAACAGAAACCAACTCCAATTATGAAAAAAGTGAAAGGACATATTCTCTTTCACACCTTGAAGTTTCACATCTGTCAGCTTTGCATGGCAATGTTTATTATACACAAACTATTTGCACTCTTAAGTTTCATATTAGATATCATTATAAACCAAAAATTGGGATTGTTTCTTGAAGGCAGTCATAAATATATATATTTTTCATGACGTACTTAATTGTTCTCTGTGATTTGACCATGCAACCAATGAACACCCTTGCGCAGTTAAATATAAGTATCTCGATCAACAACTAATATATGAAAACAACATATTTTCATATTAGTAAAGAATAACTGAAAAAATGGCAATTTTTTGTTTAGCTAATATAGGAAAAGGGATGAATATTGGTGTTTGCGAAGGCCTCCCAAATCACAAATTTATAATATTACGAGCACTTTTGCTGGCAAATTAGGGACCTGCGTTACTATAGACATACTAACCAAGGATAGCATGTCGTAGGCCACCGTCACATTTTGTTGCGAAGACAGTAACTCTGGATCCTATTCGCAGTCTAGATGGAGAACTAGTTCAGTTCCTCCTTTCCCTTTTCTGGTTGCAATGGCAATTTATTGTTTTATGATGTATTAATTTCAAAATGTTAAAAAAATACAACATGTTACTTATATCCAATCAAGAGCTCCATCTATTCAATAATAAGCAATTATGTCGTTTGGCAGTGAAAGAAGTTCTAAACACAAATACTGTTTCAGAAAATACACGTTATCAATGTGATTTCGAACTCATTGTTATAAAAAAAAAATTACTGAAATTTGCCATTCTCACCTAATTGTTTTTAACATCCAATTAAAATAACTTTCTTCTGGTAGAATTTTATTAACTTCATCAGTGTTAATTTTTTTTCTCCTACTTATAAAAGCATCCAATTGCAACTGATGTAGTGCCCATGTAACCGGAATCTCAAATTCATGAATTATCATCATATCACCAAAAAAAAAATGACATTACAACTGAATTTCCTGCCCTTCAAATTGGCCGAAGATGGATTCATTTCTATAATATGTTAAGATGAATTAAAAGAGGGTGTAACATAGTGATACACGCGCTCGCTTGCCGACTTGGAGGTCACAAATTCGATACTTAATAGAACTACCGTGCCCTTTTGTCAATTATTTAAGATTTTTCTTTCATTTGCACTAGGTTTTGGATCTCATTTGTAACCGAAAAAATGTTAAAATTATTATTATTTTTTTATAAATATTTTAGGGACTTTCTGTACCAAGTTAAAAACTACTTCATAGATATTGACTAAGGTAAACTTAAGGGGTACAAGTTGAAAACTTCAAACTTCAGGATCATAATCTTCCAAAAAGATAATTATAGGCCAAAGAAAATGATATAATCTTCTCTGAATCTGTGATACGTCAAGTTATTTATTTATTTCCTTTTATAATGAGTGAATGTTGTTCCACTTATTAATTCTCGCGATTCATGTTAATAATTTGTAAGTCTATGAGATAAATCAATATGTCGATACAGACCGTACATGTGATCACATTATCATAAGAATATTCTCCTGTATGATTTTATAGGACCTTGGACTATAATCTTGCCCAAGTAGTGCCCTTATGTCATCAATTCAACCGTATTGGAAATGTGATGTGTCCAGATTATTGTATTTTATTACCTTTTAAAATTTTTTAATACATATTTGTTGATTTTTCTATAAGAATGAACGCCATGTGTCTACCTGCTCTGGTGCAATATGGAACGTACGACGGCGGTGATTCTTGAAGATTGGATTGCATGGGCACGTGAAGCTGCCTCGGTCTATTAATTAATAATTGATCCGTAAACTAAAATTCAGTGTGACCCATTAAATAAAAAATATAATTTATGTCAATTGAAAAAAGTTAGGGGAGAATAAAGAATATATAAATTGGACGGTCCACAATGGGGCCTTTATGTAAGATTTGAATGTCCCTTGTCACTCAATCCCAATCTCCAATCTCCCTCTCGAAATGATATCCACCAATCGTTATCCCCCTTCCCTTTCCAGAGATTGCAGATTTTTTTTTTTCCAACGATTGAGCCATTTGCGCACTTCACATCAACTAAGCTCCATCAATTTGCACTTGTCCTTATATGGTGGGTGATGATTTCTTTTTCAATCATATATAAGAAAGAGTTTAGGAGTTTAGCTTAGGAGATGATACATGAAAGGACGTCAACGGACTCATTACATATTTAAAAAATTATATTTTGTGATTATTATTACTTGTTTTGACATTTTTCGTTTTTTGGAGCTATTGGTTGATCAATTTTCTTTCTGTCAATAAGGACTCTCTGTTAGCTTTCTAATCTTCTTATTGATTGTAAATAACCTATGTTCGAGTTCCAAAACGATCTAGTTCACATGATGCATTCAGTGAGTTCGACCAGTAGCATTTTTAGTTCTAGTAATTTTTTTAGGTCTTCATGTTACGTCGTGAGATTACTATTTAGTATTTTATCTTTCTTTGTAAATATTATATTTATTTACTGGTAGCGCTTTTGGTATTTTACAAAAGTTTCATGCGATATACAATCTTCCTTTTTCCTCTACGGAAGTTAAAACCTTTTTCAGTAATTTGCTTTATCATTACACCTTTTATACATGATTAGGGCATTATTAATTTTGCATTAGTTAACAAACATAAGGGAAATAAAGAAAGAAAGATTAGAGAGGGAATGAGAGAGAGGAATTATTTGGAAGGGTCAATTGCGTAAAATAACGCAAACTTCGATGGCAAATAAACACTTCCCGAGGACCCATCAAACATATAAAGCAACATATCACTCTCAGCCTCTGCTACTTGCTCTGCTCTGCTCCACAGAAACTCCGACTCCTTCCCTGCTTTTTCCTTCCTTCACTCTCCACTCAGTCCACATCCACCAAGAAGAGGAAGAAGGAGGAGAAGAAGAAGAAGGGGGTGATCGGATCGGCAATGGCGAGCATGGCGGCGATGGGCGTGCTCAGTTCCTCGCCCGCTTCCGATTCCTGGACCCAGAGGAAGCAGAACCATCATCACCGCACCCCCTCCCTCTCGTTCTCCTCCTCCCAGCTCTCCGGTGACAAGATCGCGCCCTGCAATGCTGTGGCCGCTGCCTCCCCTTCCGGCAGGGGAAGGGCCCCGATCCTCGTCTCCCCCAAGGCAGTCTCCGACTCCCGCAATGCCCAGACCTGTCTCGACCCCGACGCTAGCCGGGTCAGTCACTCTCTGTGTCTCTATCTCTTGCTCGTGCGAAGTTTGACTACATAGCTGCTTTCGTGATTTTGTTCGCTTCCCACCTTGATTGCGACTGATCGGACGTCGGCCCTGCTTTCTCTGATTGCGATTTCTGATGATTTCTGCTCTCTCTCACTGTCTCAATCTCTCTCTCTCGTGTTCGTCTGATGTGTCCGATCATCGGACCTCTCTCAACCCATGAAAACGGCTTCTATCCGCAGGAATTGCTTGTAATGCTTGTTTTCGCGTTCAGTGTTCACGATTGTTCGTCAGGGCATTACTGAACGGTTTGATAGTGTGAACACTGAATGGTTCTGGCAGCCGGTGGCTTAAAGGTGGCGGGTCGGGAGTGGGGAGGTGGAAGTTTCTGTGCAATTTGAAATCTTGCTTGTTATTACCTCGAGAACGTGTTTCGTGCATCGGAGCTTATATTCCAAAACAAGGTTTCCGAAATACATTCGGAAGTGGAATAACAGGGTTTGGAATTTGGATCACCCCTTATTCATTGTTTCATAATCTTTTCAAATCTTGATGGAAATTCAACCAAGAAGAGAACTTGGAGACTTCAAACTTGGGGAGTTAGCTCTATCTTGTGCCTGGCTCGAACCGTCTAGATCGATATGTGGCATTTCTCTATAATCTATTAAAATTTGATGCCATGCTGTTATTGTTCTATTACGCTGGTTTCAGTGTACTCACAGAAAATGCTACTGTATCGAACAAACTGATGTATGTATCTTTGGTCATTTCTCTTGATTTCTGGTCGATTTCCCTTTTATGAAATTTTACTATGGATATGCAGAGTGTTCTAGGAATTATATTGGGAGGTGGAGCTGGGACCAGGCTCTACCCACTCACCAAGAAGAGAGCAAAGCCCGCGGTTCCTCTGGGAGCAAACTACAGGCTGATCGATATTCCCGTTAGCAACTGCTTGAACAGCAACATTTCCAAGATCTATGTCCTTACCCAGTTCAATTCCGCGTCGCTGAACCGCCACCTCTCTCGTGCTTACGCAAGCAACATGGGCGGCTACAAGAATGAGGGCTTCGTCGAGGTTCTTGCTGCTCAGCAGAGCCCCGAGAATCCTAACTGGTTCCAGGTAATTGAGAGTAATGCAGCTGGAAAATCTTTCTTCTGTTCTTCATCATGCTCACCTTGTCAAGAGAAACTAATGGGTGGCATGTTTATGCTGCAATGGTATTTTCTGCAAGAGAAGTAAACTTTGATGTCTTGATTGATTTTCTTTTCATGAAGAAAATACTCGTGGGCACTTGGAATTTCCAAAGCATTGTCTGAGAATTTATTCTAAAATTCTCAGAAACTTCTCCAAGTGTTCTTACCGTGCAGTTCATGAGGCACATGCTCTCAAACACCTCGGCTGGAAACCAGTAACTGGTGACCTGAAGTAAGCAGTGAGCATCGGAGGTGCTTGAGGTGGTAGTGACAATGGTAGAGGAGACAGTGGTTTGACGGGAATCAGAATCTTGTTATTAAATAATACATAAAAACGTAATTTTCAAAGTTGTTATTAGACTCATTTGTCGATGAACATTTTCAGTTACAAATTTGAGGATACTTTTGTTACAATCTAACAAGTTCTTTTATGTTCTTAATCGCTGCAGCTGTTTATTTCATTAACGAACTAGGCCCAACTTTTCTACACATTATTGGACCCCCAGTTTTACTATGGCTTACTAAAAATAAAGCTGGGGTTTTAATTGCAGGGCACCGCAGATGCTGTTAGGCAGTATCTCTGGTTATTCGAGGAGCACAATGTATTGGAGTTCTTGGTTCTTGCTGGAGACCACTTGTACAGAATGGACTACGAGAGATTCATTCAAGCTCATAGAGAGACTGATGCTGATATCACTGTGGCTGCTCTTCCCATGGATGAAAAACGTGCCACGGCATTCGGGTTGATGAAGATCGACGAAGAGGGACGCATTATTGAGTTTGCCGAGAAACCGAAAGGCGAGCAGCTCAAAGCAATGAAGGTCACCCAAAGTTTTGACTGATATGGAACTTTTACTGAATTTCATTCATTTTAGATCACTCATCACTGACTGATTTCTCTTTATGTTTTCATTACGTGCTGGCCTTGCAGGTTGATACTACCATTTTAGGTCTTGATGATGAGAGGGCGAAGGAGATGCCTTACATTGCAAGCATGGGAATATATGTTGTGAGCAAGGATGTGATGCTTGATCTTCTTAGGGAGAAGTTTCCCGGAGCCAATGACTTCGGAAGTGAAGTTATTCCTGGTGCCACTTCCATTGGAATGAGAGTACGTGTCGTACCCATCCTACGCATTTTCAACACATAATATGCTTCCTTTGTCTTTTCCCCCTTTTTCTTGGAAGTTGATGAATGGTGCTTTCGAAATACTTTTTTAACTGGAACGTAGTAAAATATCATCCAATTTTTTCGTTTACTTTCTGGAAAAGTTCTCTGTGATAAATTGCTCCTCACTTGCCATGTTTGCAATTGGATGTATAATATATGCTACATCTTATGGTAAATTTTGTTTTGTGTTTAGTTATCAGAGATCTGAAATATTTTTGACTTTCTGCAGGTGCAAGCGTACTTGTATGATGGGTACTGGGAAGATATTGGGACAATTGAGGCCTTCTACAATGCAAACCTTGGGATCACAAAGAAGCCAGTGCCTGATTTCAGGTAGTCCATCCCTGCTTTATTTTCCTTTATGAGACGTTTATTTCGAAACATGGACAACTGTGGAATCTAATGGCCTAAGAATTATGCTATGATACATATGGCATTACGGGATGTTCTCATTGATAAGAAACATGGCCTAAGTGGAGATTGGCTTACTTAGTACTGTCGATATTCTTTTGCAGCTTCTATGATCGGTCATCTCCAATTTACACCCAGCCACGGTATCTCCCTCCATCAAAGATGCTAGATGCTGATGTCACTGACAGTGTGATTGGTGAAGGCTGTGTCATAAAGGTAAGTTCATCGATCCAATTTTGGGTTTCCAAGTTGTACCAAGCTTCCTGGCCAAAATAAAACAAGTGTAGGCCACATCATATGAGCTGACTCTTCCCCGTTTCTTTCTACACAGAATTGCAAAATTCACCATTCAGTGATTGGACTGCGTTCATGCATCTCGGAGGGTGCAATCATTGAAGACACCTTAGTCATGGGAGCTGACTACTATGAGGTAAATCCACCCTGATCCGATGCTATTGCTAGTCAATATTTGTGCAATGACCCAAGCATCAAGTAAGTGGAGGCTGAAGTTCCAACCTTGATTGAGAAGTAACGTTTTCATATTTGGGAAAATCTGTGGTCTCTTTTTGGATTTATCTTGCACATTTCTTTCAGTACACAAATTACTGGTGACCCTCGTGCTTCTGGGGAAAATAATATGCTGGACTGATCATAATTGATGGTTTTGCTCGAACAGGCCTAGTTTAGATGAGTCTGGGATAGAATCTTCATTTAGTGTTTCAGAATAATAAGCAATACAGGGTGAAATAACCATGCATATATTCACATGTTGCATGTTTTGTATGTGTCTATATAAACTTTATTTGGTGATGTAATTTCTCGGTTCATCTTTGTCCAGACGGACGCGGACAGGAGGTTTCTTGCTGCAAAGGGCAGTGTCCCAATTGGCGTTGGCAAGAATTCTCACGTCAAGAGAGCTATCATTGACAAGAATGCTCGGATTGGGGACAATGTAAAGGTGCAGAGAACTATTCTTTAAATCACCTGAACCAACAAATACTGCTTCATGTTCTTTTATAATGCATGTGAGGATTAGATTAATTCCAGTAGAGAAGAATTTACATTGCGATTGGCTCATACATGACCTTACTGTGCTCTGAGACAGCAAGATAATATTTTCCGGTGATTAATATGTTATTTACATAGATTTCCTTGTTATATTTGCTGATGGTTTCTATGTGAACCTAACCGATAGGCCATTCTGTTAATTTCCTCTTTGCAGATTATTAATGGCGACAATGTTCAGGAAGCAGCGAGGGAAACCGATGGCTACTTCATAAAGAGCGGGATCGTTACCGTGATCAAGGATGCGTTGATCCCGAGCGGCACTGTAATCTAAGAAAGAAGTTTCTGACACGAGAGCGAGTTGTAACGTAACAAAGGCCAGTGAAATTATCTAAGTTCCAGTTTTCGAGTTCGCATACTATAAGTTGCAATGTAAATTTACAATATGCCACAAATATCACTACTGCTTAAATCAGACAGATGCTACAGAGGACCTGAAGAGAAGGTTATATATGCTGTAAAGTCTTTACATTCTAAAAATTAATTTAAATTCAGTCTAAATCTTCATGTAATGTCCTTATGTTAGGCTCCTATATATATTTATTGCGATATAATAAATAAAAATAAAAATAAAAGAATAGCAAAGTCACAATAATTTTAGAACTTACGTAATTAGAACATGAATTTGCAATATTTACATGTTTCTAAGTATTTCTAAAAGGATATAGTCATAAAAAGTGGGGAAATTACATTGGTGGTTCAAAAAATTTTATTAATGTATCAAGTTGGTCTAAAAAGTTTTTTTTGTTACTTGATGGTATAAAATGTTTTAAAAGTGTAACATGATAGTACAAATCGTTATCTCACCATTGACACCGTTAAGCGAAGTTGACGTGACGGAAACGTGGCCGACACGTGGCTCTGATATGTTTTTAAAAGTTGGTGGAACGTTACATGATGGTTCAAACTCTTTTGAAATTATCACATAATGGTCCAAAATGTTTTACAGATGTAACATAATGGTACAAAATATTTCTTTAATTAACTTAAAGGTCCACCCATGTCAATGGCGAGATGACGACGTCAATGGCGAGATAACGGTTTGTACTATCATGTTACAACTTTGAAACATTTTGTACCATCAAGTAGCAAAAAATAAATTTTGGACCAACTTGATACATTAGTGAAATTTTTTGGACCACCAGTGTAATTACCCCTAAAAAATGGGGGGAAAGTCGCCAACATTTGCAATATATTCATGTTTTCAATTTTCAACTCGTTTATTTCACTTTCAATCTTCAAAGTTTCAATATCACATCGCCACCCCTTGCAGCTTCAATTTCTTGAATTTGACCCTTTTAGGTTTTTTATAGCACTTGATATAGCCTTGTAAATATATTTTTGATGGCTTTTTTTTCCCCTAATCAAATGAGTGATGCTATAAACTTCGAATTCGGAGCCTCTAAATGAGACACAAGGGGCAGACTTGTAATCAAATACAATATGAGGGGCACTTTTCCAATGTCTCTTATTCTTAGGATTTGGAGCAAACAATTTTTGGAGGAAAAAACATTTTCCTAATCAAATACTATGTCAAAAAGATATAAAAAAATAAATTCAATCGAACTCCCTTTCCTTAAAAGCCCATTTCAGCTACCCGTATAATTTCTAAGAAAATAATTTTTGGTCCTAAAAATTCGAAAATTTAAATGATGATGAATATGAATACATTATTAATTTTATGAATTCTCAAATAATTCTTTATCATTTTCTATTATATAAGAAAAAGGAGGTTTGGTGTAGTGGGCAGTCATACTCCCACAAACTTTGGTGCTATTGGCCGGCACAACAACCCTCACAAGGCGCGTCCCCCCACTGAAATGCTAGTGTTCAGCGGGGCGAAACTTACTTGGACTCCCACAGGCCAACCAACCCCTAACAGATATTTTAGACAACCTATGAGACTCTTGCCTTAGGAGAACCGCATTGCACGAGGGAGAATCGAACCCGTGATGCCAAGGCAACTCCACCAGGCCTTATCCACCAGAATGCCAAGCCTTGGTGGTAATTCTTTATCATTATGGGAGTTTAAAATATCAAATTTACATATGAATCTTTTGTATGTAAACATAAATTATAGAACTCAGATAAATTACTATTTTCACATTTGACTTTTGATTATAATTTCTATTTGCAGGATTTGTGTAATGCTCATGTCGAAGAGTTTAGTTTTTTGAGAAAGAAAACTTGCACAAATTATTTTCTTACTCCAATTAATGTAAAATTTATAAATATATAGATTTTTCTTTTTGCCAGATAACAGCAACAACAATAATAATAATTGAAGTAATAAAAAACAAAGAGGGGGTTTGAGCCGAAAAAAGTTAAAAAAAAGTTGAGGGGGAATCGTGACCAAAGTGAAGCTTTTGGGGGCAAATATGAAAACAGCGAAAAGAATAGAGGAGGCAAACACAAATCAAGGATCATATGAGCCGACGACGTCGTCCGCGGACGACTCCCCCTTCCCCTCCTTCCGTCCGTCCGCCTTCCCAGTCAGTCTCCTCCTCCTCCTCCTCCTCCTCCTCCTCCTCCTCAGAGTAGTATAAACCTCTTGTTAGTAACTCAGCATAGCATAGCCAGCGAGCTGAGAGCGAGAGCGAGCAAGCGAAGCGGAGATGACGGAGGCCATGATCAGGAAGAAGCCAGGGATGGCTAGCGTCAAAGACATGCCCCTCCTCCAGGACGGCCCGCCGCCGGGCGGCTTCGCTCCCGTCCGTTTCGCTCGCCGCATTCCCAACACGGGTCCCAGCGCCATGGCCATCTTCTTGGCCGCATTCGGCGCCTTCTCCTGGGGCATGTACCAGGTCGGCCAGGGCAACAAGATCCGCAGGTTCGTTCGTTCGTTCGTCGCTCGCACACACCGCCCCGCCCCGCCCCGCGCCCCTCTCTCCCTTTCAAATGTAGCCCTAGCCCATCGATCCATCGATCGGAACTGATTGACTGGAAAAAAACCCCCGTTGTTGACGTCTTTGTTTTCCTGAATTCATTCATTGTTTGGAGGAACGCAGTTCTGCTGACTGATAAGGGTGATTAGCTGCTTTCTTTCGGGTCGGATGGGAAATGGATATTTTTGAAGCTACTGACAATGAGACGAGATAACCTAACCTAACCTAACCATTGGGTAGCTTGTTCTGATTGATGGTTATGGTGGCTTATGGAGGAGGGGCAAGGGATGATGGATTAGTATGTAAATGTTCGTCGAAATTCCTTCAGAAGAAAAGAAGTGGATTTTTCAAAGTGAGGGATTGTAGTACATCTTGAGAATAGGAATAAGATCTGATGCGGTTCTTCTCGGAAATTTTTCTGTGTCGCCTCATTGGGAGCTGATTACTTACTGATTAGTGGGTGGATAAGGAATGCAATTGACTGTAGATGGAGGCATAGAATGTGAAATTTGGCATTCCTGAT
Source organism: Punica granatum (assembly GCF_007655135.1). NCBI lineage: Eukaryota > Viridiplantae > Streptophyta > Magnoliopsida > Myrtales > Lythraceae > Punica > Punica granatum. The sequence continues at coordinate 17,322,506 of NC_045134.1, read as the reverse complement.
GGTGTTATTGAGTGCCCCGGATAATGTCTTCTGTAGTTGGCCAGGTTTGTATTATGATATCAGGTGTAACACTTACTTAGCGTGGCAAGGTGTGTTGCAACATCACCATATAGCAGTCTCAATCTGTAGGATGCTTGATGGTTGTCACTTGCCCATGCTAGCTTTACTTACCTGTAATAGCACAGTTGAAAGGGCTCATTCTTTCGTCAAGACTATGCCTTTATTGAGGGTAGGATCACCATATGAATTTGTGTCCTAAGCCACCATCATGTATGTTATTACTAATAAGTGTAAATACATGTTAGAAAAATTGTGGGGGGGGGGGGGGGGGGGGGGGGTGGGTTGGTGGGGGGGAGCCGGGTTGGGGTTGGGGTGTGTGGGTTGTTATCCTCCGTAGAAGATTCCTCTCAATGAATTTGATTCACTTGGTGTTCATTTTTCCTTAGATGTTGGATTCTTTTGGGAATGTTGTACTTTCTTGATCCTGGGAAAGATCAATCCACTTTTATGAGTTCTTTGTTGCTCGATTATTTTGACGCAATGTGCTAATTTGTCTGGTTGCCAATGAGGCTTGGTTGTTCCAGCTTACTAAGCTAAAATGCTTGTTTCTTAGTGAGATCACAGTAGTATCATGAGTGTTTTGCAGTGAAGCAATTTTTCTTGTTTCATCTGGGAGCTAACCGAGATTTTAATAAATACACTGGGTTGTGCAAAACGAAATTGTTTCCACAAGGATACTTTTTTCTTTTTAATTATTATTATTATTTTTCTCCTTCTGTCAAGTGGGTTGCTTTCCACATGGTTCTAGTGACAGGTTTTTGTTGCAAGATTCAATCGAAAACTATGAGATCACCATATACAATTTTTGTATTTTTGAAACAACCCTTCACCCATCTTACCTGAAATCTTGCCAAGGTAACTCAATCCCAGACGCCTAGGCCATAGATCTGGTAACATGCATCATCAGCCTCCCCTCTAGACCTGATCCAGAGTAAGTAGCAGGTCTTGCATGATGGTACCTGTCGCCATCATACAGCCATGGCCAATCTACCAGCCAGGAAATGCCAGCATCTCCAGATTTTAACAATACTTCTATATGCAAATCACCAGCCACAGTGAACTTATTGAAATATTGTGAGGTTACAGTTATCTTGTTCCCCTTTTCAACCATTTACAGGGATGAGGATGCCTCTCAGTCGGCAGCTTTCCCCTAGAAAAGCTAAAATTCATCGTTCAGGTCATTGTGCCACCTTGGCTTCCTTGACCTAGGTCTATGTATAACTGGGCCAATGTATTTGAGGTGCCTCAACTTCATTCACCTCAATCCTGAACCAGGTCATTAGAGGCAAGAAAACCACAGTTTAGTTGGTCTTCAGCTGGAGCTGGGTGGGAAGCTTCGGGCGGCCTTTTATGGTTGTCATGGGAGGGACTGTTTCTGAAATAAGAGAAAGGATCTGATGAGATTTCTTCACTTAAGAGAGGGGTATATATATATGTATATATGTATTTATATTTAAATATATTGCCAAAAAAAAAAGCCAAAAGAAAAGGATTAGTATTATCTGGATATCCTACTGGTAACTGGGCTCCTGGAATCTGTTATAAACTCAATCTGAACTGCCACCTTTCAACTTGGTAAAGTTTCTTTGTGGCAATATAACCTTCCAAATTGAACCAGTAAACCAGTTTGAAATCTTGTGTAAGTCGAATTGCGTTTTGATCATATCCTTGTCCTTCTATTAATGTCAAGAATCAGGGTGATGTTTGGAGAAATTTATGAATTGTTCTTTAGAGATGTTTGTTTTTGGTTTCCATTTTCTTTTCATGGGGGGAGAGAAGTGGAGGGAACTGAATTTTGGCTTGTTTTAATCTTACTTGGGAGAGAAGCATGGCTTGTATCAGTTACTTTTCTCGTGAGAATCACTTTTTGTCCAGACATGATTTTTCAGCTGCGTCTTTGATGTGCATCGAAAAATTATTCACAGTCGATAACCATCTGTAGGGCACTCAAGGAAGAAAAATATGCTGCACGGAGGGCAATTCTGCCCACTCTTCAAGCTGAAGAGGATGAGAGGTAAAATTCAATTGCTTCTCTGCAATCAGTCATTTTTCTGCTCAAGATTGCTGTTTCAACGAGATGTTTGAACTCCTTTTAATCTTTCCTTGGTCTATGTTAAAAAGGTTCGTGAAGGAGTGGAAGAAGTACCTCGAGTATGAGGCCGATGTGATGAAGGATGTGCCCGGGTGGAAGGTCGGAGAGAGTGTGTATCACTCTGGTCGTTGGGTCCCACCTGCCAGCGGTGAGCTCCGTCCTGATGTCTGGTAACTTCGAAGAGAGGTGCGGGCTGCCTAGAGCCTGCATTTTAGTTGTCAAGGGGTTCCTTCATTTTCGCGCATCATGCAAAAGTCGCAGCTTCTGCAACCTAAATAAGATGGACGATCTGTTGTCTGACTCAACTTAATTGTGTTTGATATGGCAACCGGAAGAGGTTCAGTGTTATCATCTGTACATTTTGAATTTCTTTTGTCGTCGTGTTTTGAGACTGACGCAGACCGAGTGTAGTTAAAGGACACCGGCATCTTCTTTCTGAAAATAGTTTACTCATAATAAACCTTTTCTAATTTTTGTTTGGTTTGGCTTGGCATCGGTAATTGGATTCCCTTTGATAGGGTTTGGGTCTCAGCTTTAGACTTTTCTAATCAAAATACTAAGCCAGATTACAGCTACCATTATATTACAGCCGCGAAGTGATGTAAAAGCCATTGACACTGCGTAAGATCGCATAATGCAGGACAGTACTACCCACATTAGCGCCGTCAAGACCAACACGAAGAACCTTGTTATTGCGGGAATATTTGGTTTGTAGCGTTCACGCAACATTAAGGATATGTAAATACATATAGAGATATATGTATCAACATACATATATACTTATTTGCATTATGAGATTTCATTTAATCTTATCTAATCTTTTATCATAATATACTTTTTTTTTTGTGATCAAATTTCTTCCGTAACAAGAGAATTTGTCACAACATAAATTTCTTGTAGTTCGGTCACTGACTTAATGAGTTTAAGTCGATTTACCAAGCAACAACGAAATTACTCGACAATGCTTGAAGAAAGTACACGTACGTAATTAACTAGTTAGAACTCGATTTATCCAATTAAACGCATAGAAGACACCAATTACAGCGAGACTTATGAACACACACCCCCCCAGATCTATTTCATTTCATTCAGACAATTAATCCAACCTTAGACTGGCAATCACATAACCTGTGAGCAAATTGACCTATTTTATCAAACAAATCATCTTTACTCACTTGGCTCCCCAGCTAGACCCGTGAACTGAGGACCCAAATTAACCCATTAAAGCCACCTAAACCAACCTTTTATCACCTAAGGACCAAAATTAACCGGTTAAAGCCATCTAAACCAACCTTTATCACCTTGGCATTTAAGGACCTGAAAGCAATGATAGTCAATTTAATCACTCAGCCCAATTTCGACTAAATTCACTTGACCCATGACTGAACATTAACCCAATTTCATCAATTAATGACCAAAACAACACAACTAATATATGATCAAATAGTGATCCGAGTATTCCCACTCACGAGTGGCCGTAGAGACACACCCAACACTTGCCTACATTTACTGTCGTCTGCCGTGCTTGATTGGTGATTCCAATACAACAAACCGTCTGTCCATGTTGCAAAATATGGAAATCATGTCCTTGATTGGTGGGTGCAAAGTTTTAAGAATCAAACATAAACTTAAAACCAATTCTCGCATACTCAAAGATACTCCTATGTGTTAATCATGGTTCTTAGAATCATGATTCGAATCGTAAAATCGTACGATTCTACGATTCTAGGGGGGTCATACGATTCCGATTCTATGGGCTGAATCACAATATGTTGAATCGGGCCTGAATCGGACGTTGAATCGCTGAATCGCGGAATCGGGCCGATTCCGCGATTCCAGATTCAGCCCACACTCGAGTAGAGGGCAGGCCTGATTTGGGCCCTCGGGCCGAAACCCAGCCCATTGGCAATGAGCCCGTCTCTTCTAACCCCTCACCCTCCCACCCCGCTTTTCTTCTCCGGCTCTCCCCCCTTCTCCCCGACATCTCCGTGCCCTAATCTACTGGCCTTCTTCAATCTTCCAAATTGTTTCAATTTCTGCCCCATTTCGAGACGATTTTTCTTGTTCTGCCCGTACCGGTGTCTCTTGTTCGGTCTCCAACGAGCTTGAAGGCTGAAGCTCCGCCAGTCCGCAGATCCGACTTCGCAATTTTCGAGTTCTGATTTAGACTTTGGATTTCGAGCTCGATCTTGATTCCCTTTGCTCGCTGGGTTTGATTCCTACTTCAGCAGTAGTATTTCTGATGAAGTCGGGTATACCTGCTTAGATCGGTTTCGGTGGGGGTATTTGTTTTGCCTGGAAGCTTAATCCGTGGGAGTTCAGGTCCGATTGTGGTCTGTCTTCGTAGATTGAGCTGTTTGACATCTCCTTGGTCAAATGATCCGGAGCTATGTTTTGGGTTTTGAGATTGATTTCTGTAACTTCTCGTTGCCAATCATTTCATTTCTGTCCATTGGCTGATTAAAAGACCTTTTGATTTATATTTATTTAAATCTAAAAACAGAATTTTAATTGGATTTACTTCTTAAAGCTTATGATGTGCCCGATTTCCAGTTTCATTCTTGCTTTTATGAGAAAAAAACAAAATGAAACTGGCAATACAGATATAGATACTGAGGAGAAAGATGAAGAGATTTTCTTTTTTGTTTTTTCTCTTCTTTCTTTCCAAGTTATTTGATTCGATGGTTTTGCTTTTAACATACATTCGACATTGGATGTTATAATTTATGTGATTATCTGTTTATTTTGAGAGTTTGAATTATGATTTAGACTTTAAATTTTGATAATTTGTAACGATAATTTGTAATTTTAAGCCTTTTATGACTTATTGTTGGTTTGTTAGTTTTTGGTCCTTTTTTGAATATAAAGGATCAAGGATTGTTTTTTTTTTTGGCTTAGGAAAGTATAATACATATATATATATATATATGTTTTTTTTTAATTACAGGTAGAATCTTACGATTCACGTTACGATTCTACGATTCACGATTCTACGACCCTCGACCGATTCTAGGTAGAATCGCGATTCTGAAAACCTTGGTGTTAATTACTAAATATAATATTTTTTAAAAAAAAAACATTTAGTTAAAACCAGTGAATGGGATATGTTAAGAATATTAACACCTACATGAAAGTTAATTGGTTCGGCTAAATTGGATGTAACTCCTAAGGGTCGGATGTAAATAAAAAAAAGAATCAAAAGTAAGTGGAAGCTAACTTATTTTTATTTTTAATTTTTATATTTTATATTTTAGTTCTTTTTTTTAATTTTTTTAAATTATTTTAGTAGACTCTACTTAAGTTATTTTAGTATTTTATATTTGAGAAGGAGTTTTAATGATAACTAGGGTATTCCACCCGCACAATGCTGCGAGTTGGAAAATATTTCATTAACTTCTGGGTTTATTATAGTAGTTTGTGTGATAATTATATGTAGTATAATTGAAACTAATGATAAAACTATTTATGTATAAAAACCATGAACTCTTGGTTGACGATAAATGGTCCAAAATTTTCAAAAGATTGTACTACTTAATATTTCAAACGATATAAAAGCTAACAGTTCTTTTCGTAAATCCTAATTTGAATTTTCAATATTTCTACTTAAAAACCATGACAGGCCTTATGTGGTCCGTTAATTTTAAGTAAATGAACTTTCTTGTAGTAGGTTCCACAATAATTAAAAGCATATCGTGACCAGCTAGGTAAAATTAATACCCAAATAAGAATTAATCTCAAGTCAATATATTACTCTAATATTGCGTTTCATTGAAAAAATAAGACATTTCTAACTTCACAAATAAAAAGAGATTACTTAAATTTGTGACAAATTGAAATAAGCTTTTTGTCAAAGTTGGTTAGTCTTAGATGGGTCGAAGATTGTTATTCTCATGCAAGGCCTCGAGTGCACATATTGTGATGGAAACTTTGATGATTGGGAGAGCTTTATCTCAGTGAGCCGATCTCGCTCGGATCAGATTAATCAAATTCACTGAACTTCAATACAAGTGGTACACGCTGGATTCAAAAATACTAAAAAGGAATTTTTTTTAAAAAAATAAAATGTTAAAAAAAGAGGAAGCGATTGGGGAAAAGCTCCCGACTCGCTCCCTTGGTCCAAGGGACTAATTTTATTTATTTTACTAGGTTGAAAACTTATGCTCTGTGGCAGAGATATTTATTCTTTTGTATTAATTTTATTGTTTATCAAATATAATTTCATTCGATTTAGGATCATATATATTATCAAATATGGAACCCTAAAATTAAAATACGCCACATTTATGAGGTGTTTTAGATTTATTAGATGATACATTAAGTGAACAATATCAAAATTTTATATTTCTAGAATTGGAAAATCCAATTAGGTTAGGCAATCTTTAGTATTGGCTATGAATTATAGTAAACGCTATTAAGAAGAAAAGGCAAGGAAAGAAAAAATAGGGCCATTTTAATAGCAAAAGAAGGGGAAGACAAAAAAACAAAAAACAAAAAACAAACCAGCGGAGGAAGGGGAAGGAAAGAAGGAAAAAAAGGGGAGAAAATGCCACCAAAAAAGAGTGTAACTTAAAGGATTCGAACGATGGATCCAAGGATTCCAATCCCACTTTCTTGTCTTTACAATACATGTTAAATTTATTTGACAAAATTTAAGAGAGAAGAGCAAAAAAAAGAAACGCGCCTGGAGTATAGAATAAGTCCATACTCGCTCTGTGACGGACCCCTTTATATTGTTTACTAAAGTGGTGAATGGTCCAATCAATGAACCAATTTGTGTAAGTAGTTAATCAAACTAATTTTAGGCTAAAAAATCAATTTGAAGTAGAAGCCAAATTCTACCGTGCATATATTTTAAGTTTTTTCATATAATATATAACTGATTTGGGTCCTTATATTCTCCTTAATCTAATATGAATCATCCATTTTTATAAGTTTTAAAATTTTAAAAATAACTTTCAAAAATGATGATCTCGTCCTTATATTAACATAAAATGTGATTTTCGTTCTCAAATCTTTTCGTTAGTGTTCAGTGCCATCACAAATCCGAGCTGATGACGTGAAACATTGAACCACATGTAATATTGAACCAAACCGATTAGAAATAAAACCATACGATTCAATAAAGCGTTTTCCATTGAGGAGAGGAGAGCAGAAAACGCGGTAGTCTCTGTTACCGTCTCTCGAGCTCCCAATTGCCCCTTTTGTCTGCTGGGGTTGTCTGAAGATTTTTTCCTTCCTGCATTTTCCGATGGGTTTGGAGTGGAATTGCTTCCTTTGCAGGAAGATTTTGGCGGAGGAAAGCGCTTCTTTTGACCCTTCAATCCGTCTCTCCGGTGAAATCGGCTTCTAGGTTACTCGATTGTTAAGGTGAGTTGATGATTTGTTGCCTTCATTGCTGAAGGAACTCAATCCCCCGTCGTTCTTCGTGCTGTTGGTTGATGATTCCGATTTCAAGGAATGGAATTGTCCCTGCTCCGTGTTCAAGCTTTGCCACAAACAGTTTTCTGCTGAGCGATTGATTTGGCAAAATAGATTCTTTTCCCTTTCTGGGTGTTGTGTATATACTTGCACACATACATATGTATATATCTAAAAGCATTGTGATGGAAGATTATGTAGGGAAAATATTGTTCTTGATTATTAGTGTGACTAACGGGAGGATGGCGTGTTGATTTTCAGTTGGAAGTTGGGCTCTTTGCTAATTTGAGCCCGGTTGGTGTCTTGCTGCAGGGCAAAGTAAAAATTATAATGAGGACTTCCTAATGAGGTAGCTAGAAGCTTTTGCTTTTCAAATTTTGAATTGTTTTTGTTCTTGGTCGTATGGGAATGGCTTATTAGCAGCAAGAAGAAGAATGATTCTCAGGACTCAAGCGTAGTGTCACGTTTAGAGATTGACAACAATACAATCAACCTGGGCGATTGACCATCATCATTGAGAAGAGGGTGGTCGGCCGGAGTGGAATGCGAGAGAGGAGGAGATGGCAGCGATAATGCTTTGGTTGACAGGAACGACGTTGCGTTGGAATGGAGATGACAAGGGGTAAATTGAAAGTCGGATAGAAAGATGTCAGACCAGTTGAATTATTTTAGGGTTATGATATTACTCCATATATGATAATACTTGAATCAAATTTGTGAGCTGATTCAGTTAGAGGTATGGTTTAATTAATGCAGCCGGTTCCACGGGTGGTTTATTATAGATGACGTGGCACTTCCTCATTGGTCCATGCATGAGGGCTAATTTGTAATAGTGGTGAAGGTTTGTCGAAGGAAAATAGGAAAGTAAATAATAAAAAAACTTTAAAAAATTATATACAATGGACATTTCATATTAAATGAGGGGAGATTTAATGACTCATATTAGTTTTTGTATAGTATGAAAAATCTAAAAATCCCTACTGAAGAAGCACCGGAAGTAGAATCGTTCCCCAAACTGCATCCCAAAAATACTCTTTATTGGGTTTTGTTCAGGATATAAATCAAATAAATTTAAATGGTTGGGAAATATAAATAGAACGAGGACTTAAATTAAACAAATTAAAATGGTTGGGATATAATAATAAAAGAATAGTGTGTAAATTTATTATGGGAAATAGCTTTTATAGAAGTTTATTGTGAAAAATATTTTCTAAAAGAGGGCACATCTTTTGATTCGGTTCACCTGATATCAAAAGTGCTCCATTAATTGATATGATTCCCGAGTACGGGAGGAAAATAATCCATTGATGCTAAAATTGTGATCATGAGACTTCTATAATGCATTCAATTTGTGATTACAATACCTTTTGAAGTTATATATCTAAATTTTAACGAAGATATTTACCCACCGGACAAATTATTAATGATTCAAGTAAATTACAGTAATTTTAAGCAAACTAGTTTTATAGTCTGTGCGTTGCGCAGATATTTACATTCATATATATTAATTAATATTTATTTAAATATATCGTAAAAATAAAATGTAATAATATCTTGAATATTTTTATATGATATTTTATAAATTACATATATAAATTTATTACTAACTATGTAAGAGTATTAGGAATTTTTTTTTTTAATTAGTCTCTTGTACCCAACTTGTTGGGCGGATGCTTGCATTTTCCTGTTTTTATTAAATATTTACTAAGGCAAATTTATGAAAGGTATTTAGAAGGAAACAACTCAAAGTAAAACTTTTACGTTATTACACTTTGTGTACTAAATTGTACATAATATATATTTTCTTTTTCCATATCATTATATTTCTGATTATTTAGTTAGAACATAATAAATAAAACTGTACATACCGAGCCACGTCGCAACATTATATATCTGTAATTATTAAGTAGTTAGAGTATGCATAATTTCAATTATATAAGTACAAGAAACATAACAGTGTAGGGGCCTGCTTTATGTAAATAGATAAATGGTGCGTACTATTCAAAAGATATTAAAATTGTTTGTGTTAAGTTTGTTTGAGTGGATAGTTTGTGTTAAATTTGTTTGAGTGGATAGTTTTATTTGTAAACTATTAATTAACTCTAAGCTACTCATCGTAATCTCTTATTTAAAGAGACTATTATAGTGTGACCCATGCGTAGCACGGGCATCAAATTTTCATTTCTTTTCAGTTTTAGTTCTCTTTAAATAGGTCGATTTCAAAAGAAAATAAAATTTAGGAGGCCAAAAGGATAGAAATAAAGAGTATTATTTAAAAAGAAAATAGAAAGGAAGTTACTATCAGGGAAGTTAAGAATGGAAGTTATTCCCCTTTTTTTTCTGTAGGTGGAACTTATTCTACCTTGAGATGGCGAAAATGTCCAGAGCAATAATTAGCTAAAAGCTGTTTTTTAAATCGAATTATTCTTTGTATATCTAGGAGTATTCATGTAAATTATTGAGGATATTCTTGTAAATTCATGTTAGGGGAGAATATTTTTGTAAAATCCTTGAAGGTATTATTGTGAATTTATATATGGGAGGCTTTCCCTTTATAATATATCTAAATATATATTTACTAGAAAGTTACCTTGCATAAAACGGCCTAAGGTGCATGTAATGCACTTCAACTATATGATTCTTTTCAATACACCCATATATGGATTAATCTGGAATAGGAAGGAAAAGAATTAAAGATAAGAAAAATAAAAGGAAGAATTAGAGACAAAATACAAAAAATAACAAAAATAATTGACTTGCAAGTGGGATTAAGAAGTTGAGAGAGGAGACAGTAAAATAAGGAGAGATTGACATATGGAAAGAAATAGAAAGAGAATAATATTACGTGGACAATATTATCCTTTAACTCATTACTTTTATTTTTATTTAGGGTAAATTACAAAAAAAAAACTCAAATTTTGTAAAATGTCTCAATTTTGTCCTAAATTTTGTTTTGTAACAGAAAAAACCATAAGTTTTTAAAATGTCTCAAAAATGACATCCGTTATAATTTCCGTCAATTTTTGCCTACGTGTGACCTACATGGACTGTTAAAGGGACCCACCATTAGCAACAAAAATTGACGGAAGTTATAACGGAGGTCATTTTTGAGACATTTTAGAAAACTTATGGTTTTTTTTGTTACAAAACAAAATTTAGGACAAAACTGATACTTTTTACAAAATTTGGATTTTTTTTTGTAATTTGCCCTTTTATTTAAACTAAGGATAAGAGATATGTTTGACTTTTCGACCCATCATAAAAATAAGGAGTCAGTCACAAAATGGAACTTTGCTTAAATAATAGTAAGTGTAAGATAAAATAAGATATAAGATAGATAGATATATAATTAACCAAAAGACGTTTTAAATCAACTTTTCATATCTTTTAGCAGTTGCCCATAGACGTGGGGAATCTTGATGTTTCTCACATAACTAACAATGACGAACACTACGTGATAGTTTCTTTCACAAGAGTTTTGTAAAAATTTCCTCCCATTTATATTACAATTGTTTTTCTTACTAGTTGTTGTTTTTTAGGGTTAACTTTCTCGGAATTATAGAGAATATAAACAATTCAAATGCTGGACTTCTAATATAGTGCAAGTCCATCAAAGTTCAATTAGCCATTATTCTCAATCAACTAATTTTCCTCTTCAATGGACATAATACGCACATGATCCAGAATTTACTGGTAAGCAAACGTGCATATAGTAAATACTAAATTGTGGAAGCAAATAATTACCCAAAAAATAGAGGAAGCAAATCATATGTGTTCAATCACCATTATTAGGGAGCAGAAGTCTTGAAGAAATTTGTGAAAACCTTGTCTTGATGCTTGGAGGGGACAAAATCTAGATTCAAGGGGGATTTTCGGATCCTTGCGACTTGCAACTTTGATGAAAGAGGGACACGGCGTTCACAGTGAATTGTCTTACCATGTTTGGATAAATTTAAGGGGTTTAGAGGGGTAAGGAGGTTTAAGGAGGGGAAAGATTCGAAGGTGCTTGGAAATACTTTAAAAATCTTATTTGAATTAGAGGTGTAATTCAATTGGTAACGCGCTAGTATTCTAAGTACTAGATCAGGAGTTCAAGTCTACTTGGAGATTTGGAAGCAAATAAGGGGAAAAGGTCCCCTATATCTGTTGAACTCTCTTATGATAGTAGTACTCTAACTATAATAATGTAGACGGGCGGTATACCTCCGATACCTCATTAAGGTTGAGGTGACGAGTCCATGCTTTTGGGTCCTGGTATAGTTATTGTTTAAATCAGACATTTTGTAGTGGGATTCAGACTCATATAGTTACGTTCTTTTACTTAAAAAATGTTTATTTGAAATTTGCAAACATTTGAAATCGGATATTCTGTAATTTGCAAACATTTGACTTTACTTTACAGTAGGCAATCTCTTCGCGATTCTCTCTATGTTCTTAGTCCTCTTTCTTGGTGAAGAGGGAAAAGAAATGACTCTACTAGAAGACCCAACTGAGCTATTACGTTCGCAAGGGGGCAAACGTTTAGGCTCGATCCATTGTCAATGTTGACCAAAAAAGGGATTTTGAAGGTTTTGGAGGGTCTACAATAAAGAAGAAGTAAAATGCAGTTTGCCCTCAACCTTTGGATTTAGTAGTGAAGTGCCCTAAACCTTTAAAGATTCGCATCATACCTCCCGACTTATTTATAAAGAAGCAAAGTACACCCTCGACCAACTTTCCGAGCACTTTTCTGCCCAAAAATTAATTTATTAATTTCAAATTTTAGAAAATCATTTCAAAATTGAAAAAAAAAAGAGAGAAAATAATCCTATATATCCCGACCTTTTAAATTTTTTTAAAATCTATCTCGTACTCTTAAAATTATCTAAAATGCATAACGTTTCTATTATGTTTGCCATCTATCCTACTGTGACTTTTTTCGTCAAGAATAGATGGAGAGTCTAACTTGGCTCCGTTAAGCCGTGACGGTGCCTACGTGGAAAAAAATGTGGGCCATCCTCGTCCACCTTGTCCTTCCCCGCCCATCTCTCCCGTTGTATTCCTTTTGTTGCCTTTCCTATTGAGCCGACCTTTCCCAATTTCTCTTTGTCTCTCCATAGACCCATAAATTAGGTTTCCAAATTCTCTCCGATCGGAAACAAATCTAGGAGAAATATAGCATAAGTCAAATGCTGGAGGATGAAGAGAGAAGAGTCTGCCTTCGAGTCACGAAATTCGATCTTAAAAAGGAAGTTGCTCAGACATTGAAACCATGCACGCGGAGCTTGCTTAAGGCCATAAAGAAAGCGTTTGAGATGACATACGTGATGAGGCCGAGAGGGGTCAATGAACCCAGAGGGTTGTGACATATAAACTTCTTCAAAAAGGTGCCAATGAAGAAATGCATTCTTCACATCAAGTTTCCGAACAGGCCATTGCAAGGAGACGGCAATGGAGAGAATAGTACAAATGGTGACATGTTTGATGACCGGACTGAAAGTCTCCTCATAATCAACACCCTCTCTCTGATTAAAACCCTTAGCTACCAAACGTGCTTTGTAGCGGTCGATCGTTCCATCAGCCTTTTGTTTGATTCGATACATCCACTTGCAGCCAACAATATTCTGAGTAGGTTTCGGTGGAACTAAATCCCATGTGTCATTCTGAAGTAAGGCTTGATACTCCTCCTGCATGGCAATACGCCATTGAGAGTGCTTGCGTGCCTAAGCAAAGGAACGTGGTTCCTGCAAGGCAGTAGAGACAGAAAAGGCCACAAGATGTCGTGAGATAACAAAGCGTGGAGGAGGAAGAGAGCCATCTTTAGCCTGTGTCACCATCCGATCTGTGTTCTGAGGAACAGGTGGAACAAGGGAAGTTTGGACAGTTTCCTCTGGGTTAGTAGGAACTGAAGTATCCTCAACAGAAGCAACCATACCTGTAGACTGGTCAATGTCCTCGGGTGCAACATCTATCAGAGTAGTGGATGTGGTTGGGATGTTATGGAGGACATCAGGTGGAATAGGAATATTTGTGGTTTCAGAAGAATTAGTAAAAGAAGTACTGAGATCAAAAGAAAGAGTACCAATAGCTGAGGCAGAGCCCGAGGATGTCCTTCCAAATTCCACTGAGATAGGCACGCCAATTCTGAATGGGAAAGACTGTTCATAAAAAACGACCCGAGGAGATATGAAGATGCGACTGCTTATGGGATTGAAACACCGATATCCTTGATAATGTAAAGGATAACCATGAAAAACGCAAGGCTGTGATCGAGGCTCCAATTTGTGACGGGTATAAGGACGCAGATATGGAAAGCAGAGACATCCAAATACCCGGAGATGACTATAATCAGGAGGGTGACCAAGCAACATCTCATAAGGAGATTTAAACTGTAAAGACTTTGTGGGCAACCTGTTAATGAGATAGACAGTTGTTTCAAAGGCATAGTCCTAGTATTTAGAAGGTATGGAAGAGTGGGAAATTAGAGAAAGACCCATGTCCACTATGTGACGGTGTTTATGTTCAGCTGATCCATTTTGCCGAGGAACATGAGGACACGAAATACGATGAAAGATCCCATTACTTTGCAATTCAGATTGAAAAGCAATAGAAAGAATTCTTTGGCACCATCTGAATGAAAGTATTTGATTTTATGGCCATAAAGATTTTCGATTTGAAGACGAAAGGCACGAAAAATTTGTAATACTTCAGATCGAGATTTCATGACATATTAAAATTTCCATTGGGCTTATACGGGCTTGGGCCCATATCCACTTAAAAGCTCAAGCTGATAAGTGGTGGTACCTAAGTCATATATTAACCCATGGATTTTCCTTTTCTTTTCCGATATGAGATTTATCTCATTTTACTCCTCAACACCCGCCCTCACGTGAAACGTGTGATCTATTTCTACTTACACGTTGTCACGTGCCCTTAAACACTCACCATCAACAATTGACCTCGAGCCGGGCTCATCTTCCCTGCTCGGGCGAGGGGGGACACTAACACGAGGCTCACTCTTAGCTGCACTCGACATACTGGGCTTGGCATGGTGCGGGTGCGCACACGCGTAACCTAGCCTCTAATACCATAAAGATTAGAGGATTGTGGCTGAAGCCTCAACTTAAGGTTTGAGGTATATTGTATTGATTTATATAGAGCTGTACATAACATGTTTAAGGAAAGAAATAAATGCAGAATAATTACATAATTATGATACAGCAACTATATTAGGAAAGCTAGGATTTGAAATCACTATTTCCTTTATTAGGCCCAATGGTTGGGGCCAAAGCTACATTTTACTCCAAAAAAGAAAAATGCTTCTAGCCCTCCTACCCAGAGATCCTATGAATCAATCAGTAAAATTGGTTGAACCATACTATCGAATAATTTACTAAAAATATTGGTAAAATTAAGTATTTTACTAAAAAATCAAGTGAAGTTCTTTGAAATTTGTGTATTTCATTTCAAAATTTAAATATTACACTTAGAAGTATGTGTGTAAGCAATTTGTTTCGGCCCGGGCTCGGTCTGGATTAAATACGATCCCCAGGCACATTATCAATAAGGACAACAGCCTCGAAAGATGGTTTTCAAGTCCAGATCATATGAGTCTTCGAGTGCTTTCCTTGAGCTTTAATTATTTCAACACCAATTCTTAACAATATGGTGATCGATCACATTTCCCTCAGGGTTAGCACATAATAAAACAATTTCTCAAAAATGACGTGTAGTTCCTAGAGAATTTCCTTTTAAAACCCGATTACCCGTGCTTTTTGTTAGGAATTGGGTTACTTATTATTTTTTACTGACAAAAACTCAAAGCCTTTGATTACCATGCTTTATTGAATAGAAGAAGGGTTCGAGACGAAGAAATCGATAATCTCATGTAGAGATAAATATCCACTTTGGGGTGTTTTTCCAATTAAAAGTCATTTTCCGATCATGAAATATTTCACGGTAAATTTTCTCCGCCAAAAATGTACCTCAAAGATCTTCAAAAATGGTGAAAATGAACTTTTTTAGAAAGTTCAAGACTGAGGCGCACCTAGAAAGAACCGAACTACTTAATTCTAGAAGTCGTACGTGATGAGGAGCACTTCCAAATGTAGAAGTCGCTGACCATATTCTCTTTGACGGTAACGGAACTTGCTAAAATATCAAAAGTTTAATCTGTGCTTTAGGGAGAATTAACAACCTCTATATAAAACTTAACAACTAATACTACCAGCAATTCCAAGCAACTCATTATCTTCTTGGTTATTCTTGTTAGTCATTTTTCACCCAAACTCTTCGGAACATGACCCTAGATTCGCCATTATTTCAAGATGCCTAGTCGTTTTCTGCTTAATGAACTATTACAAGACGTGATGCATAAAGCTGAATATAGTTTCAGTTTGTAATATTAAATATGTAGTAAAAACAATGTTCTATTATTGTTTAACTAATTATAGTTTAGGGAAATAGCCTAAAAATTGAAATAATTTCCTTAAATTCCTCAATCTAGCAACTTTTCAAATTTTGGCCAAAAAAATTTAAACGTTTCCTTCTGTTTCCCTCATCTATCAACCCGTTAGTTTGGGCATTAACAGTGCTGACACGACCGTTAAATCTGCCTATGTCTCAGAGACGGCAGCACAAGTGGCGACAATGTGTGGTCATTTTAACTCGAAAAATCAAATAGTTTAACATTTTTCCCCGATCTACCAAAATATAAGAAACTCAAAAAATTACATATTTTCATTTGTTCACTAATCCACCAAAATGTGAACTATAAGTCTGAATTGCGAAGTCATATATACGTATATTGGTTTGAAAATTGAAAAAAAATCACCACATATCCCAACATCTGCATTTTTTCTCAATTTCATCACAATTTACGAAAATGACACGGGGCACCCCAATGTTTGGGGTGACATCTCAAATATATTCCAGCATCAATATTCCATCTATTATGGATGAAAAATCTAACGTTACACGTAACGGTGCTAATGCTGCAGTGTGTGGGCCATTCCTATATTGGCTAACATGAAGAGCTCATTGGGCCAATCTTGAGCTACCTGTTTTGATCGCTCGAGCCACCATATGGCGAGTTCTTAGATACTACAGAAAGCTCATATATAGGATTACAACTTAGAAGCAAGTTTTGAGTCAAAAAGCGAACAAACGAGCTAGAAAACTCTTCTTGAAATTTAGTTTTCATCACGCCTAGCAAAAATTTTGCAGAGTTATATCTCTCAAACCGTATAACAAAATTATGAGCGGTCAATCGTTGTAGCTCCCTTGTGACATGAGGAATCTGACAACTAAATTCTTAGGACAAAAATCTGATTCTAATGGAATTCTCCATTTATGCAAAGTTCATCGAACCAACATCAAACTGACCATTTTCATCACTCGGGCAAATTGATGGCCCGAGCAATGAAAACAATCGGCTCAAAGTTGGCTTGATGAACTTGCATAAATGGCGAATTCTGTTAGAATCATTGTTTGTCCAAAAATTTTAAATAATCAGATTCCTCATGTCACAAAAAAGTTACGACAATTGACCGCTCGCAATTTCGTTGTACAGTTTGAGAGATATAACTATGCAAAAGTTCTGCTTTGTGCAATGTAAATCGAATTTCAAGAACAGTTTTCTAACTCGTTTCTTCGCTTTTTTACTCGAAAGTTGCTTCTAAGCTATAGTCCTATAGATAAGCTTCCGTAGCATCCAAGAGCTTGCAACATGGTGGCCCGAGCGATGAAAACGCGTAGCTCTAATGGCTCGATGAACTCTTAATATCAGCCAACATAGGAGTGGTCCACACACTGTCACATCAGCCTGTTACGTGCAACATCAGATTTTCCGTTCAAAATGGATGGAATATTGATGGTGGGATAGATTTGAAACGTCACCCTAAACATTAGCATGCCTCATGTCATTTTCGTAGGTTTGGATAAAATTGAGAAAAAATGCAGATTTTGGGATAAGTGGCGATACTTTCAATTTTCAAACCAACGTACATATATATGACTTTGTAATTCAAACTTATAATCCACATTTTGGTATATTAGGAAACAAATGAAAAAATGTGTTATTTTTTTGAGTTTTTGATATTTTTGTAGATCAGAGAAAAATGTCAAAATATTTAATTTGTCGGGTTAAAAGGACCACACACTGCCGCCACGTGGGCTGTCGTCTGCCACATAGAAAGATTTAATAGCCACGTCAGCGCTGTTAATGTCAGAACTAACAGGTTGATAGATGAGGGAAACAAAAAGAAATGTTTTGATTTTTCAGGATAAAATTTGAAAAGTTTGTAGATCGGAGAATTTGAGAAAATTATTTGAATTTTTAGGCATTTCCCCTTATAGTTTTAAAGTATTAATTCATTCTGTAACGTGTTCATTTAATTTGATGTCTTTGAAGAAGGTATAATTCACGCTGTTAGAGATTTATCAATTTTGTAATGTTCATGTAATATATTTATTTTTTAAGTTAAAAGGAAATTATTAAAATAATTAGTAATTAATATTGAAATGGAAGTGCTGGCCATGAATAAAGTTCAAGCCTACTGGACTTGGAGGAGAGAGGAGAGAGGAAAAGAGAGAAGAAGAAAGGAGAGAAAGTGGGCTAAAACCCTAGAAAAATAGATAAACTATATGCTTCTTAAACATCATCCGCATAATCACAATACATTTTGCCCTTGTGCTTTTCACAATGAAATATAATGAGGTTTTGAGTAAATATATTTGGTCTTAGTTCATTGAATAACCAAGCATGAAGAAAGTAAATGGAACCTTGCAACAATTTAAGCATGCACTAACAAGAGGATAAAAGTAGAAAATGTTTTGTTGAAAAAATATTTAGTAAATCCATAGTCATTAACGTAAAGGACTCAAAAGGATGGACATTTTGCTCCGTTTGGTTTTACAATCAAATTTTTAAAATTTTAATTCTAACTTTAACTTTACTCACTACACAACAAAAATCAACAATATAATTATTACTTTTCCCTTTTTTCTTCAATTTTTTAATCATTCAATTCAATTTTTAATATTAAATTCTCTCAAGTATCTATTACTTTTTCTATAATTTAACAAAACAATTATTACTTTCTCTCAACTATTCATTACTATTTCATACTTTTTTTCATAATTCAACAACACAATCATTACAACCCAATTAAAATCAAAACTCAACTCTACTTAACTCTAAAACCAAACACAACATTATGAGCTGAGTGAGAAGTTTACATGGAAGATTTTTATTGAAAGAATTGAGCACATTGTGCATGTGAGCCCGAATCAATATATAAAGATTGACAATTTTATTCACATCGTCATATTTTAATTTTATTTTTAAAGGACATTTTTATGAAACACAATCTTATATTAGTAAAGTTTCCTCAATGTAACTGACATGGTAGACCATTGTCAGGTCAATTTGAGATGTACAATCCCAAATTCCCGAGCCTCCAAGAAAGGCACTAGACTCTGTACTCGCCAAAGTAAGGAGGAACCATGCGCTCCAACCACTAGGGAACTCACTATAGTCTCGCACTCGAGGGGCTCGTCGGGCCTCCATCAAAGAGACCGGCGTGTCTTCCCCCATGGAGGGCTCAGCGAGCCTTCCGCCCCTAGCGAGCATTCCACCCCTAAAGATTGGCGAAGCATTCCCCCTCCCCCCCGCGATCGGCAAGCCTTTCGCCCCCGGTGATCGGCGAGCATTCCACCCCAGTGACAGGCAAGCATTCCGCTCCTGGTGAGCCCTCTACAAGGCGGGCATTCCAACCTTGGCGAGTCTCAACCTTAGACCTGAAGAGAATCGAGCAGGCCTCAACCCCGCTCTATCCTACCGGCCTATGATGGGCCCAAGCCCGGTCAAGCGGTTTCAAGTTTGCCTTGTATCTCTCTCTATAAAACCCACTCTCCTAGGGAATTTAAGTAAGCTCTTTTTCTCCCCTTGTTGCTCTCTCTCTACTTCTCTTTCTCCCCCTTAGCTCTGACTTGAGTGTCGGAGGGGGTTCCTTGGGACCAGCTCCCGAACCCCTTGCTGAACCCTGTTTTGTACTTCAGGAATCCTAGATAGCGTGCACGGACTTGGAGATCGGATCAACCAGACATAGAGAGAAGAGGAGGATTCTTCTTGGTGGGCGGAAGATCCTGACCCGAACTTTTTCTTCACATTAGTTGTCGCCGTCTGTGGGAACTTGAGCAAAAAGTCATATCGGCAGCCACGATATCCCAAACCCGAAAAACAAAGCAAACGGCCTCTCGGCTAGTAGCCAAGAGATCGATCTCGATAACTTTCCGACCTTAATAGAAAACTCATCGACCGACACCAGCCTAGTTACAACCCCCCAGTGGGATCCGGGGGGGTCAGCTTGAATGCAAGAACTACCCCAATCACAGCTTCAGCCTTCGGGGCCAGCAGCTGGCCCCTTATCGGATCTCCGAGCTCAAATCGCGACCATCATCTCTCAATCTCTGATGGCTAAAGTGAGCGTCTTTTCCAAATGATTCATGTGTATCCAAATCCTACCCAATACATTCTTCAATTATTCAACTTTGTTCTTTTAGCCCAATGTAACGTGATAACGTAGCTTCCTAAGATAATCTTTTCTACTTCTTCTTGTCATAAAAACTCGTAAATACAAATCTCGATCCCGATGTATATAAACTGACTTTGGGATAATATGAGCATCTTTACCCAAAGATTCATGCGCGTTCGGCCGATGTAGTAGGTTAGCTAAAACCGATTATATTGGCTATAAGTTAATATTTTGTTTTATCATTGGTTAGGTCTAAGTCATTAGTTGGTTCAAGCTAAGATGTGCAGCTGGAAAATAATATATACCTTATAGGGTGGTTTGAGCCCGTGCTTTATCTAACTCGAACCAACATCCTCTGCATACAAAAAAACGGTTATTTTTCATAAATGAAAATAAGAATAACTGATCACTAATATCCCATAATTTTAGGGAGGTTGCTTCCCATTTTTTATGGGAAGTTATTATTCCTTAATTTTACGGAGATTAATCATGGGAAGTTATGCTCCGATGAAAAAAAAATCAGAGATCGAGAGGGAGGAAATTCGCGGCGGACTCAGGTGGCCAACACCTGTAGCTAACGGACTTAAAGCTGGACGGCATTATACATATGCCACAGACCACCACTAGCCGCTGCTCCTTAACGGTCATATACTGTCGACCCCAGTTCTTTGTCGTCCCCTTGGTCATCATACATTACTGTCAGCCAGTGGCCCCCGCTAGCCTCGCCAGTGGTCTTATCAAGAATTGATCAAACCGGTTATATGAACAAATCGATTAAATCGTAAATTGAAATGCTTCGATTTTTTTATAAACCAATTGTTTTGTAAGAAAAACCGGACCATAAAACCTGGTTTTAAAAAGTGCTCCTTGTCCTAGTGACTCATGAGATTGAGTTGACGGCTTATGAAATTCAAGCCCGTTTACTTTTTTTGTTCATAAAAGCATAAAAAGTGAATTTAGGTTCATGTACTTGTTTGTTTGTGATTATTGACGCCAAGATGCGTCGATCCTATGATCTTCATTTTTACTGATCATATTTCGTGAATTTTGTGGCATGCTTTTAATCCCAATCGAGAAATCATGTATATTTTTGGAGCCAAACACGTCAGCGACACGTCATCAACAAGTAAGCAAGTTTTAATTTATAAATATATCAATGACACGTCATCGACACGTAATCGGCCCTCTAATTTTATTGTAATTTACAAGTGGCCTGATGAATTTGTGACGTTGTTGAATGATTTAAGGGCCAACATATTGTCTTTAATACTGAAAGGATTTAAAAAAAGTAATGTTCCATTATATAACATAATTTGACATTCTATTATAGAATTTGCTGATGAAACTTAATTTGACGTTATATTGTAGAATTTTCCGGTTAAGGTATCATTTTTGAACAATAATGAGGCTGTGCAATTTGAAAAAACAAAGTCCCCGTATGTCAGCCAAAAAGCAAGTCCTTCTATTTAATTTCAGCCTCTGACAATGTATACTGAAGATAATATGAAATCATATAGTTCGATATATATATATTTTTTAATTACTAGTTCTCAGCTTTTCGCTATAATGCGACTAGACCAATCACACCAAGTCCTCTCATTCGGTGTTAGTCGTTTCTTCATCGTTCTAGGACTTTGTTTGAATGAAGAATTCGGCGTCGAAAATGAGGGGGAAAAAATTAAAGAGCGCTATTTTAGAGGAAAGAGTTGTTATTCTTCAATTTTCCTCCGTCCATTTAAATTGAGAATTGTCTTCACTTGAACCAAAGATAAAGGTTTCATCTACCCACGTCGAGCAGAAAATTTTCACATTCAGATGGAACCATTTAACCAGAAAATGACATATTTTCCCTTAATCATCTCCTTCGAAATCCCTCTATCGAAACATAGGCCAAGCAGCTTAACCGGGGCTGCCATCATACCTTATCCGTTCTTCCACATCGTCTGTTTCTGCTGAACTAGCCCATATGATTCAACCAAGTAGTAGATGTTATATACAGAGTGCTTGCGCCTGCCCTTAAGCTAACCTTCCCAACAGATAATCCGTACCCTAACCTTCCTAATGGATAATAGAGAAGTATGACAAGATGCGTCCGCATATATAATAATTACATCGACAGGAGTAAAAACCAAAATAAACAAAATGCTCCTGTCAGGTTGCGCCACCATCTTTGCTAGGCATCTGCACAAAAGTTTACTTCAGAATAGATATGCATCTGCACAAAAGTTTGCTTCACAATAAAAACGCATCACATCAAGCACCTGCAATCTACCACTGATGAAGTCCTGCAATGAACAAGCAAGAAGTTTAAGCAAAGCATTAACGTTGCCATCAACTCATACCCATGTAGGAGACCACCTTTGAATTCCATCATCATTGTCTAACATGTCGGCATATACCTTTAAGGATATATAAATGTTCCACTCCCAGAGCCAGTATATGAATCACTTTTCACTGGGGTGCAGCACATATTAAGATATAAACATTCTCCTTGCTAGTTCTATGATTAACACTATTCAATTTACGGGATGGAATGACATATATATAGATTAAAATTCTATTATCATTAAGAACTACCACAGAAAAACTGATAGAATGAACAAGATAATATCATAGCTCTGAAAGGAAACCTACCAGAATATCCCTTTTCTAGATCTTGGTCTGTCCCCTTAGGCTTGATTTTTATGCATTAGGATGTCTTCTGATAGGGATGCTTGATCGAGAGGATCCTTACGTGTCTCAACATTCTCATGATGTGCCCTGCTATACTGCTCTTTCATAGTACTAGCTTTGCTGTACAAAGGAGAACCCTCAGCATCTGATTCTGATTTTTCAGTTTCTGCGTTAGCTTTTTGCTTTGAGTCGGGCACATCCACTTTAGTTGTTGATTTAGTAGCTTCCCCGGTTTGATGCTGCTTGTTGTGCTTCCTTTTACCACCTCGAGTTTTCTCTTTAACCTGACATGCATTAGAAGTTTCTTGATTCTCTCTACTTTCACGAACAGTCAGTTCATGGCAGCTATTAGAAGTTTCTTTTTGCGGTTGATCAACAACAGCAGGTGAATCCTTTTCTTGCACCCCTTCCACAACACCCGATGTTTCCTCATGTTGGCCATGGGCAGAAGAAGCTGACTGATCTACGCGAGTTTCAGGCACTTCATCACATTTCCCAGAGGGAGTCGCCAAGACTTCGTTGACGCTCTTGTGAGCCTGATCTTGATCTGTAAATTGACAATCATCTCTGTCATTTTCTACTCCAACTCCATCATCATCTCGATTTTGATTTCCCAAAGGAGAAGAACTAGCTTGTTTCCTGTTACTGCCCCCATCTTTCTGCGGCTTCTGGAGACCATGACCAACCCTAGCATCAAGAAAGTTCGACAAAGCCTGTTTGGCCAAGATGGCCTTTCTCCTCGACATTTCAACTTTTTCCATCATTCTTTTATATGAACAGTAAGGGCAATAGTAATTTCCTGACTCATCAGACTTAGGTTTACAGGGGAGACACTTCTCATGAATGGCAACCGGGCAGCCCGCTTCGGAACAGACCAGCATTTGACCACGCTTGCCGCATCGTACACAGACTTTCTTCTCTACCCGACTTGAGCCCGCACTTTCTTGAGAATATCCATCCTGAGACTTCCTGGGGGGAACTTTTTTCTTGGGGCTGCTGTTAGTACCCATGGGATCGGAGTCCTTGGACAGTATATCACTGTTGCCACCAGTCAATGTGTCTGGTACATTGCCTCTTTCAGCTCCATCCTGCACATAACCCCGGATATCAATGATATGAAAACCAAGCATTTGCGGAATGTGAATATTCCGTTCTTTTATAAAATGTAGGGCTCGTTGTATCTCGAGAGAACCCGAGTCCCAACAACCCTATACTAGAGACACGACGCTAATCCACTCTCAGTGACAATTAACTATCCCCGGTAATCTGACACTACTTCCACCAACTACACTGGCAAGTCACAATTCAAAGGTCGGTCTTCACGAATATCAACCCACCCCCTTTATGGTAATATAATCCATTGCTGTTCACACTAAACATAAAAAAACAACCACAAAAGTGTGCTTAGAGAGGTTCATATAGCAACATTACGTCAACAATAACAAGAATGCAGGTAAATCAAAGCAAAAAGGCATCATTTTGCGAGTCTGTGTACTAGAGACACAGGTCCGATCTACCTTCGGTGACAAGTAACTATCCCTGACGAACTGATGAACTAACAATACTTAAATTTCCACCAACAGTAAGTCCAATGCAAAGATCAGTCTTTACCACCATCATCGACCGGCTTCCTTTACGGTAATATCATCAATCGCCATTGATACTAAACATCACAACAACCGCTTGAAGCGTGCAGAGAGCGGTTCATTTCATACAGCTACATCAATCCACTACTAATAAGAATGAAGGCAAAACATGCCGAAAGACACATTATCATTCTAGGCCCAAATGAGAGAAACAAATGTTCTGGAAAAACTAAGATGGGAAACTCAGAGCAAGAGAGAGAGACCTCATCGGGAAAGTCCAGCCGCTTAGAGGCGGAGGAGGAGGCGGAGGCGGAGGGAGGAGCGGGAGTTGTTCTTGAGTACCTAGCCCTACGCGCACAGATCTTCTTCCCCATCGCCGCGTTGTCCCTAATCGAACCCAACGGCCGCAAAAGCCGTGGAATCTACCGGGCCCTCTCCCGCAAAACGAAGGTTAGCTTTAGGGATTAACATCTCTCGTCTGCAAGCGAGAGAGAAAAAAGGGGAGAGAATGAAGTATGCGAAAAAGCTCATCATAGCTCTCAGCTTCTGCCTTTCTACTTCGTCCTTCGCCCTGGAGCGCGAGTGCAGTGGCATAAATGTTCGAAACCCACTTTTTAATTTTCGATCATGTTCGTCCCTGAAGTTTACTTTATTTTTTGAAATCCTCCACACTACATTGAACATGATTACGATTTGAGTTCATTAACGCTTTGATCCACCAATTTTTCAATTGCCAGCACTTCACAAAATGAATTTTCAAAATTGAAAATTTAATTCTTAAATTTTCAAAAATCATAACAGAATGATCTTTTTAGCCTTTTTTTGCCAACAGATTGATCTCTCGAAGGACCATTTTGTTATGATTTTTGAAAATTTAGGGATTAAATTCTTGATTTTAAAAATTCATATAATCAAGTACTGATAATTAAAAAATTAGAGGACCAAAGTGTTAGTGGTCTCTTACGATTTTCATGGAGAAGGGAAATACACATGACATGCGGCCAAGAAAGAAAAGGAAGGAAATTAACATCTACAGAGCAGCAAAATAGGTAATATACAACGGAAGAATAACGGGTAGATTGTAATTTGATCCTTCTAGACCCTTCCTCCTCAATAATCCCCTCAAGTTAGAGTGTGAATATCGTGAATGTCCGACTTATCGAGTAAAAACCGAAATATGTCTTTCCAAGAGCCTTAGTAAAGATATCAGTTGACTGCCGTCGTGAAGACATGTGCTCCGTTACGATGTTCTTGGCCAGTAAATGCTCGCGGATAAAGTGACAATTAATCTCTATATATTTAGTTCTCTCATGAAATACCAGATTAACCGCAATATGAAGTGCAGCTTGATTGTCACAGTGAAGTCTCATCGGTCGAACATGATCAACTCCGAGTGATTTAAGAAAGCTCTTCAACCTGATCAACTCACTCGTAGTCACAGCCATCGATCTGTACTTAGCCTCCACTGAAGACCGGGAGACAACCGTCTGCTTCTTGGTCTTCCAAGAGATCGGGCTGCCTCCCAAAGTAACCATGTAGCCTATTATAGATTGCCACATCATCGGGATGCCGGCCCAGTCAAAATAGCAACAAGCTTCCAGTTGGAGCGATGTCGGTCTGAGTAATATAACTTGCCCCGGTGTATTCTTGAGATACTGGAGTACCCTCATCGCAGCTTCCCAATGTCTTTGCCGTCGGTCCTACACAAACTGCGACAAAATATGAACTGCATAACATAACTAGGGCCTCATGATCGTCAAGTAAATTAATCATCCCACCAGCCTCCTATACCGTCCACGATCAGATATCTTGTACCCCAGATCTGCTACTAAATGTTGATGTTGTTCCATTGGAAGCCGGTTGATTTCGCCCCCGTCACTCCTGTCTCCTTCAGAATATCTCCTTCCCACGCCAAGCAACCTCGATACCCAGAAAACATTTTAAAGAGCCAAGATCTTTAATAGGAAAGCACTTATGAAGATACTACTTCACCGCAACGCTCTGCTCTGCACTACTCCCAGTTAGTATAAGATCTTCCACATAGACTAAAATAGCAAAGAAGTCACCTCCCTTACTGATAGTGAAGAGTGAATAATCAGCTGTCGATTGGCTGAATCCATATAAATGTCTCAGCGAGCTTAGAAAACCAATTCTGTGATGCTTGCTGCAAACCATATAAAGGCTTCCTCAACCTGCAAACTCGACCAAGCCCGGGAGAAGGATCTTCCCGTGGAATCTGCATATAAACTTCTTCATTGAGATCTCGATGATGAAAAGCATTATTCACATCTAACAGATGCAATTTGACCCTTTTAATATAGCCACAGACAATAAACATCGAACACTCACCAGCTTTGTAACTTGTACCGCTCAACGCCTCCGTCCAAACCTTCTACCTGTGAGAAATTTTTGGCAAACAGCCTTGCCTTGTACTGCTCAATGCTTTCGTTCGCCTTCCGTTTAATCTTGTAGACCCTTTGCAGCCAATTGTTTTTACCCTTCCAGAAGTGGCTCAATGGTCCAAGTACCACTGCATTCTAGTACTCGTATTTCTTCGAGCATTGCATTCTGCCAACAAGCATCCTGTACGGCATGCTTAAAGCTGCTCAGCTCAATATCTGTATCTATTGCAGCTAGGACCATTCTGTGTGAGCACAATAAACGATCATAATTCAAATGAGTCTCGATAGGATAGGACATACCTAAGATCGCCAATGGTGTGGTGGAGTCGTGGAGAGGGTGCTATGATGCTTGAGTGTGGCATACGTAATCCTTAAATCATTCTAGCCGCCTACATACTCTCTTTGAAATGCCCGTACCGTTCCATCTTCTTCCACTTAAGATGAACTTTCCTCTTCGAATGAGCTTGTAACTTGCCTCTGCTAAATCATCTTGGAAGCATCTCTATCTATACTATCACCGAGTGACTCTGCAGTCTGTGCTCTCTCACTCTCTCTGGCATGTTCATCCCGTTACGTCTCTGCCCCATGCTCTACAATCAAATCTAAGCAGGCCCTTTCTTCACTGCTTATGGAATCAGCTTGTCTGTCGTCTGTTGTATCTCCTATCCCATGAGCTACTCGACATCTCCTGTTGATCTTGTGGTCAGTGGAAAATCTATTGCATGTTCCTCGTCTTTTGTAGACAAATCTGATTCACCAAACGGGAAATTTTTTCATGAAATATCACATCTCGTGATGCAAAAATATCTCTAGTACCAAAATCATATGATTCCATCCTCTCTTCCCATATGGATAACTGACAAAAACGTATTTTTGCAACCGGCTTTCAAACTTATCTAACTTCTTCGGCTTTCTCAAGGCATAGCATAGCGACCTGAACACACGTAAATGATCATACTTCACTGCTTTATTGAATAACACTTCGTAAGGACTCTTCCCATTCAATATCACTGTTGGCATGTAATTTATTAGATATGTCGCCGTCAAGATACACTCATCCCAGAAACTCATCCCAGAAACGCATCAGCATGTTTGCTTGGAAAAACATGCTTGAAGTGGAGAACCCTCGCCACACTCACGATATGCCAGTGTTTGCGTTCCACTCTCCCATTTTGTTGTGGAGTGTCAACGCATGATGTTTGATGGGTTATGCCCCTCTCTGCATAGAAATCTCGTGCTGCCTTTGAAACAAACTCGGACCCGTTGTCAGATCTAATTATCTTAACCGAGCGCTCAAAACTAGTTAGCCACCAAATTGCAAAAGGTCATTATGCACCGTAAGTTTCAGATTTTTCTCGTATAAGTTCTTTTGTAATGTGTTATTGACAATTATAATCTCATATAAATCAGATTCCTTATTTTCTCATTATGATTTTCTTCTTTTTAATTTTATTGGATAACATTTCCTTTCATTACAAAAATATATATTATATATAAATTAAAATATTATTTTTTATATGATTCAATTGTTGCAATTAAATTTTTCATTGCGTATTACTTAAACTTATTATCTATTCTAAACGCATGATGAAATTAAAAAAAAATACCGCACAAAACGTGGGAACTCCATTTTGATAATTCTCAGTTTAAGTTTTATTTTATTCTTAACAAAGTTGTAACATTTAATACTATGTTAAAAATCAAGAATAAACATTAAGAATTTATATATGAAATTTTTTTAATTTAATGAATATGTTAATAGTTCTCTCAAAAAGTAAATTAAAATTACATAAATCTAATAATTTCTCAAATCCGCACCCGGACTTATACCTAATTTAGGTAAAGAAAATACAAATGTGACTATCATACAATTTCATCAGTTAAGTACAATTTAGCTAATTTAGAATATATATATACATATACATAGCATTTCACACAATATACTTCCCCGCAATTTAATACAATCTTCAAGCTCTTCTTTTCACTTTTCTCTCCCTTTCCCCCATGTTTCTTTTCCATCCCACGCCTCTTTGGCTCCCATTGCCCTCACACGTAACCACCATTTAAAATCTTATAATTTACCTCAACAACTATAATTTCAACTAATTTTGAAATAAAATTATATTTGATTAAATATAATTTTTTCACAATGAATTATGAGGTAATTTATCAAAAACATTTGTAAATTAAATTTGCGAGAATGAATATCAGCACGTATTGTTACATAATCACATTTTGAAAAAACGATAAAAAGAAATAGGATTGTGTAGAGAGATTAACATGATGCATTACATATAAATTAATATATAGATATTATAACAAATTAAATATGTTAGAAAACAAATCCTTAATATAGGTACAACTATACAAACTATATCCGCGCATAGCATGGCATGGGACCACACCCTAGTTATTTTATTGCCACATATTAATGCCCACGCCAACAAGTTAGTACATATTTAGTGCTCTTAATTTTTTGCAGGGTCTTTTATTTACAAAATTAATCCCCTCTTCTAAGTAAATGGATCAACTTTAAAAGTAAGAAGTAATTATAAACAGTGACAATTGAGAAGGGAGAGGAATGACAATTTTCAGGATTTCAAATAGAAAAAAAAACTAGATAAATACCCATGTTGCACGAAACTGACAAATAAATTTTTTAATAATTTTGATGGAGAAAAATGTTATAAATCCATAATTTTCTAGAGAATATGGCACATTCAAAGGCCTTTTCTTTTTTTAGTTTGAGTATTATATACTCATTTAATTTCATATTTTATCTCATTTAACTTCGTATATATTTTCATTGAAGAAAAAGCTTTGCATATAGATAGTTCAATATCAATTAGGTAATTAAGTAGACTAATTTTCGTTTATATTCTGTTTTGTTACCCCGTGTATATGATACCATTTGAACTTTTTTTTTTGTTGCAGATTAATTTTCCTACTATTGATAATATTAAGTAGAAGATCCATACTTGTATAAACATCTCTCAGTTATATATATATATTCACAGATTCATAAATGAATATATGTATATGAGAATTTATCAACCAGAAATTATTAATATATATATATATCACATCCAACCAATATATATGAGAATTATTCATCAAACAAAACTTTCTTAAGATAGACCACTGATATATCTAAAATATCGTGTAAAAAAATATATGGCGTATAATACTAGTAGAAAACTCTATTTTAATAGGAAACTATATATATAAATTATCATTAAAAGTTCTTAAAATTTTTAAAAATATAAGACCCTGACATGACGGCCTTGGAAGGCTTAGATTCCAATAACGTGGCAACGTGAGAGAATGCGGTTTTAATTTTGATGAGGTGATGACATACTATGCCTATTCGAGGTTTCTTATTATATATATATATATATATTGATTTAAGAAAAGAATTGATGCAAATAATGCTAGAAAGTGGTCAAGCCACTTTGAACGCCGCCAAATTCCATTGTTAGGGTTAGTATAGTAAGGGAAGAAACTTAAAAAAAAAATTCAAAAAGGCTCGTCTAATTGAAAGACAAAATTACTGCACCTCAAAGCTCATCCATTTTTCCCCTTTTTCTTTTTTTCCCTTCGACTTCCAGACTGCAAAAGCATAGAACCGGACTAATTCCTATCAGTATCAACGACAAGCAGGCAGCAGCAGAAAGAGAGTCCTATCCCCCATAATCCATATCTTACATGGCACTTACAAGATACTATGATTCTTGATCTACACTGGCACCCGCCTCCCCGATAACAGTCAAAGAGCTGGAACATTTCAGCGGAAAAATTATGGGCATCAGTTGGGGATGATCATGGCAATTGGTTAAGTACAATATCAATAAGAACTAGATGATCAAGACTGCAGCAAAAAGCGAAGGCATAACTTTTTCAAGGATCACAAAGTTAAATCCAACAGCATCAAGGAGCAAGAAAACAAGAGCTTGAATGTGACATTCTCGGGGCCAAAAAGAAAAGAAACGTTCATCCATACAAAAAAGGGAAGATAAACACAGCATCTTAAATGAAGATAGAGAGCACTCTCAAATATTTGAGACATGCGGCTAAGCCCAATGGTTGGAAGAAAATATATTCAATTCATATTCACACCACTACGTTGGCACATTCTCCATAACCAAAATCCCGAAGACTTAAAGGTGGATCAGTTTCGATGGTTCAGCTTCCTGGAACTGACATTCATATTCACAAACTACCAATGATTTAAGCTACACATTGTCACATCTAAAATCACTTATACACCAGCAAGGGTCGTGAATTGTGCCAAGAAGTGATCAGTATTTAGTCTAAGTGCCAAATTATCCAACATTTCTACTGATAGGGCATGGCTGAGTACGTAAAGCAATTCGCATTAACTTGTAATTATTGAGGACCATCTTCATATCGTTATTAATACATCTAAGCCAGGCTGACCAAGACCACAGGTTCATCAGAAGTTGGAGAAGCAGAGTAAGGACTAGGAGAACTTGCATTTGCCTTGGTTATAGAGCCATTTCATCAATTTAACTATGGTAGCAAATTAGTAGGTCCTGACAACTATATCTTGGCACAATTCTTTGATTACTACAATCCTTCATTCGGAAATTACCATCTTAATTTAGCGGTGGCCATATCTAGTACCAATTATGAAACCCCCCCACCCACTTTTTTTTCATTTTGGGAAAATTGCCATCTAATCTAACCAACGAAACAAAACCATTTTGGTACTCCAGTTTCTGAATATATTATAACAGCCAGACAGCTTGGCAAACGCTCAAAGCCATGCCTATAAGAAACAGCTTTCATGTAAATACCTCTACCCTATATAAAATTCAGGAAGTTGACACACATTAGAGAATCTTGAGTGCTGTAGAAGTCATATAACTATCCGAATATGGCTACATAAATTAAATCAAATCCAGTTGACAACATCGTGCTGAAAAGTATAAAAGCAGTTAGAGAAGAAGACATTGGTGATGGTTTACTGTCATAATAATTAATGGCTTGAACATAAAAGACCAAAGATAAACATACCGATCTGACATATGGTTGCTGGAACACCCATCCAAAAATCGGTATCTTTTGCAGGAAAACAGCAAGAGTAGGCCAGAAGCCACTGCATGAGAACATTGAGTTAGCAACATTAATTCTGCCAAAATAATTCGGTACTTTGAGATTGTGAATTTGGAGTAGAACAAACCTGAAAAGAACAATAAATCCATATGACTCCAAAATCATGCCAAAAATAGGCCATCCAACGACAACAAAAAAGAAGCCACTTCCAAATGATATTGTTCCCTGAGCAGTCAATAAATCCATAAATTTCAAAGACCATATATGGCAAGCGACAACCTCAGAGACAGAGAGGGACAAAAAGAGAACTATTAAACCTTAAAATTCTGTCGTTTCATGAAGAACTGCATGGTTGATTTTAATCCAATAGTCAATGACAACCCTGACAAGAAGAGGACCTGAAGAAGAACCAAAATAATAAGACCATGTTAAACAACAACCTCATCAACTATATACAGTGTACAAACTCAAAATTGAAGGAGAAAAAAAAAATCAACAAAAAGCAAACTTACATTTCCCATGGCAAGCAGTCCCTTGTCAAAGAAGAAGATAATTCCAAGGAACGAGAAGAGAACCCCAAAACCAGTCAGACCAAGTCCAATTTCTGTTGCATCGAAATTTTCAGTTGACGCATGTAGAATTAAAAGATCTCACGAGTACATTTTGGTGATATACAAAGTAGAAATGTAATATCAATTTCAAACTTTTCTCCTTAAAATTTGAAGATATAACTATTGACTAATCTCCACTTCTCCAGAGAGCGGAAATGAACTCAAAAATTAGTTAAAACCAAGCAATGGTGTGTCATCATTAATCCACAGTTTCGCAGCAGCTACTACAAATCAAGATCACCAACTGAGAACAAACAAACAAGTAGAATTCAAGCAAATTGTAGAGTAGCCAATCAAAATCATCATCTGAGGAAAGCAGTCCTTGAAAAAACAAATTCAACAAAGCCAACCAAACATCTGATCCATGCTTGTCTGAACTAATATATTCAACAAGATTTTCAATGCATGTTCTAATCCCTGTTTGTGCATCAGACTAGTATAGATGCTTATTTCAAGATCTTGAGAGCCGGACAAGCAACACGTCTGGACTCTCAGCAAACATGCTCTTAAGAAATGATAGAATCGACACACTAAACTAAAGTGCCTGATACATTTTTCAACATCCACAGCAGGAATCAGACATGGAAGGCTATAATGTAAAGTCAAGTCGCGATCTGCAATTCGTTTTCATGGAATAATGTGCTCGAGCATCAGTTCGTAAACACACAGATATGTGCATAGGCGGATAAGTAGGAAACTCGAGCTCAACTTACTTTTACGATCATTCATTTCGAATTTCCCCATTGTTGTTCCTGACGCCTCTGCTTCACAAACTGCCGCAAAAGAGAACAATCGTCAAATCTTATCAGATGTAAAATTGGAATCGAATCAAGCGATACAAATAGGAGAAATTTCGCAGCGAATGTACCTCGGTGAATACTAAGAGAGAGGCAGCTCCAAACCGTGACAAATTCCACCGACGGCCCGCGAGATGGAGATTGAATCAACTAAACGAAACGATTGGAGTAAAACTTATACGTGACTGAAATGAGATGCTCCGTGAAGCACCAACTGGAGTCAGGGACGGAGAGGAGACGTTCGCCGGCGACAGGGAGGACTGGGGTGGAGGTCAGAGACCGGACGGCGGAATCAAGGAGAAGGAGGTGGAGAGAAGAGGAACCGGCATGGCGGATGAAGCAGCTCGCGGGATGAGGACGGACCGGCGAGGTGCTGGAGACGGTGAGCGGGAAAGAGTTAGCCGGCCTACTTGAATTGATTTAATCGGGATCATTGGATTTTCGAATGGTACATTCTATAATGGAACCTGTTAACTGCCTATTTTGGTCCACCGGCGAGGATCTCTATCACTTTATTAGAAAATGCCCCGATAGACCCCGAAATACTATTCATAATTTGATCAACCGAGTCAACTGAATGGCCTCAAGAGCAATGATACAGCTAGTCTCACTCTTTTACCTAGAAGTCCTCGGAAGCCTTCAGAGAAGATCGACCACGCGCACATCAGCGCACATCAGCTCAAGCAACCTTATGCCCGGCTCAGAAGGGTTCCCGAGTAGCTGACTCACTGGGCTTTAAGAAGATAATCAATATTGGCCTTCAAAAATACATCATGACCACAAACGAGAAACAACTTGATAGATCGCTCTCCGGAACGCGTCTTCTCGAGCCAGTGGATCTGAAATCTAGCTCATTAGACCAATTGTGAGGATCTGAAATCTAGCTCAACCAATCCTAGGGGTTCCAAGGACTATGAAGCATTCTTTTGGTCGATCTCTGAAAATCATTCATTTCTCACAAGTGACTCTCGAGCAAAGAAAAATGACCCTTCTAATGAGGCTTCCAGGCCGTCAACTCATCATGCCAATCTTGACCACTCGAAATCAGCTCAGCCAACCCTAGGGGTTTCCAGGACCATGAAATACTCTTCCGGTCGATCTTCAGAAATCATCAACGCCTCAAAAGTGACTCCCGAGTAGAAAAAAAAGGACCATTCCATAGAGGCTCCCAAGCCGCCAGCTCATCAGACCAATTGCGAGCATTCGAAATTAGACTCAGCTAGTAGCAGGGAGTCCTAGGACCAGGGATTACTCTTCCGGTCGATCTCTGAAAATCATTTACACCTCCTCGAGTAGCTCCCGAGTAATCGTAGGCTCCCAAGGTCGCTCGATCATCAGGCGATCAGAAGGTGTTCAATATGGGATTCTAAATATCCATCATGATGCCAAACTGATAAGGAGCCTCTCCAAGCACATTCCGTGAAACGTTTACTTGTGCCGGAGGACTCCTGAGTAATCGCAGACGGCTTCCAACAGGCTTCCAAGGTCATTCTATCATCGGGCCATCAGAAAGTATCCAATATGAGACTCTAGAGACCCACCATAATGTCAAACTGATGAGAAGTCCCTCCGAGTGCTTTCTATAAATCATCTTCTCGAGCCGGTGAGCCCCCGAAGCAATCCCAAGCCCCAACTCCACCATCGAAAGACTATTTTAACATGAGATCATCCAGGAACTTTCAACAAGGCCCCGAACCACCAATTCAACAATCAACCTCATGTCAATTTCGGGTCAAGCCCCAATCAACAAAAGTCAACTAGTTGACCCGACAACAAAAAATACAAAAAAGATCGGAACAGGGCACGACGCGCGGGGAATCGACCAATGCAATTAACTCCACTCGGATCATACAAACGGATCCAAAATGACCCTCAAGAACCTGTGGCTCTCGACTCAACTGAATATCCTGAGACTATTAATATTGGGCTCTAAAAATTCCTTTCCTCCCCAACATCAACAACACATCATCCATTCGTTCTCGTAAAATCGAATGTGCGCTCGATCGAAACCCGAACATTCCGACTCCCTTTTCCTTTTTTCTAATTTTAGTATCCACTCATCACGTCATTTCGTCCTCTCTTCTCCTTTCCACTTTTCCATACACCTATATACCACCCCACATATCTGCATACACTCCTACCATCAATCCATCCCCAACATCCTATCATTTTTCAATTCCTCTTCCTCCAATCACAACTCAACAAAATCCTCTTTTAACTAATCATCATCCACCTATCTTCTTCATATCTTCTTGTTATCCACCACCACACATATATACACATATACACATCTCATGTCCACTTCTTCTCTTCCATTCACCTCTCCCACGTATCCATCTAGATATAAAACCATTCACTTTCATCGGAAAACTGCCTCGTTTTCCAATCACCGCCACCTACCAACCTAACTCGAACTCCGAACAAATTACATGCCCCTTTTTTTTTGATCTCTTGAGTCCAACCATGACTTCCGTTTCATCATTTGAAGCCTCCAACTATCTCAAACAGCAATAGATAGCAGCAACCACACCTTGCTTTTCTTTCTTTTTCGACGATTTTACTTCTTCTCGACTCTTGGTGAGTCGTGCCCACACTTGCGGTTCCTTCTCTTCTCGCGACTAGTAGAGTCCCAAACCAAGAGTCTCATCCTTCCTGACGATGCCCCCACCCTCTTGGGTCTCCTCCTCGAGTCCTTGCAACCGCAGCTCTCTCTCGGGCTCCTCCACTCAAGACCTCATCTCGGCGTCTTTTTCTTCTTTCTCCCTTGTTTTGTAGGATCACAAGTCCTGAGCATCACCCCTCAAGCTTCTCTCCTTTGGGTCTCCTCACCCAAGCCTTCCAACCAGTACCACTTCTTATAGGTCTCCTCCACCTGAGGCTCCTCCGAACACCGAGTCAACTTCCTTCACTTCCATATATAGATATAACAGTCTCGACCCTTATGGGAGTTTCGATGTTTACATTATCGCACTTCGTGGGGAAAAAAGGCTAGACTCGAGGCCAAGGAGAGCGCTTGGACCCGATTTGAGTTACGAGGGGGCTCGACCTAACCCAAGAAGGTTCGATCCAACCCTATCTCGACCCGACACCGGTCAAAAATGAACTCCTTGGTCTCGAGTCGACTTTATTTTTGTGTTTACTGCATTATCGATTTATCTTGTTTTCCGTGCTGGTATTGTTTTATCGATACATGTTTAATATCATGTTATATATGCATTTATGTGTATGTTATATGCGAAATGGATTTGAAGAGACCACCTCAGACCCGTGCTGGGTGGAAGAGGTCTCGACCAACCCATGGGGGTGTGGCTGAGACCCCTCTCACCCGATTCAGGTCTGTAACTTTTTTCTCGCCTCCAATTTGGCTTTGTTTCATAGTTTCTTCCTCGTTCATCATGGCAGTATCGACCTCGTATATGTTTGTTTATTATCGTGCATCTCGTGTATGTAATTATATGATTTTCATTATTTTCGTGTTTTCGTGCTTAATAGGCTAATATTTGCATTGATTCGTGGATCAGGGACCGTCGCGGGCCCAAGGGCTTTCGGCCAACATTGGCCGAGTCTCCTTGACTTATGGGGACCAGTTCCAGTCCTCGTGTCACGAGTCTTTTTCAAAATTAAAGCGACCAAGGATTAGAATTCTACTTGGATCGTAAATGATAGATTCGAAACCCGTAAAACCAAAAGGATTTGGTAATCCATTCAAAATAATCAATCTCACACACGTAGTAATCGGGATGATCCATTTGGCTAATTAATTCACTCGACATTTAAATAAATTACACGAATCGGTTAATAATTTGTAATTGAGTTAATAAATCTCAAATTGACTGTTACGCCCTTTACAAAA
This sequence comes from Punica granatum, assembly GCF_007655135.1. Taxonomy (NCBI): domain Eukaryota; kingdom Viridiplantae; phylum Streptophyta; class Magnoliopsida; order Myrtales; family Lythraceae; genus Punica; species Punica granatum. Next base: position 17,285,423 of record NC_045134.1, on the reverse strand, counting down.
TCAACGAACTTTTAAGAAATCACTAAGACATTTGGTCTAAGTAGTATGGACATTTAGGAAAGACTCACGCGTCCTGACTCGAGTTTAGGCCCAATTTAAGGCGGCTCTAGTTGAAAACGTGAGTTCTTTTTACACCACTTCCGGACGGATCAAACGTCTTTTGGTTCTATCAGGGGCTACACGGCCCTAGAGGATCCAGGGGATCGGTTGATGTCGGCTATTGGCCTCGACGGCCCGCATCACATAGTCTCCGTTGTCTTTTCACTAAGCAACTTTCCCATCACGAGGGGACGGCGATCGATTCATGACTTATCGACGACCTTGGAGTTTGAGTGGTTGAAACATTTGTGCGAACTCGAATTTCGTTTCGTTGGGGCCCGCATGCGTGCATACTGATTGCACGACATGGGAGTGTCCAGCTTCTTGGGGACGCGTGATAGATACGCATGAGAAGGAGTTACCACTACCTATTTATGGCCCGGAGGTCAAAGGCCGGTGAGTTGCCCAGATCTAAGGGGTAACGATTACACCTAGTTATGCTAAGGTATATGGTTTGTGGAATCAAGGGTTCCAAGTGCGAGGATTATGTTCAGTGCGGGCCTACATCCCGCACGCCCTATCGACACTCTAGTTTGTCGAGGGTTTGCCATTTTTAGTTTATTTATCGCACGATTAGGTTTCGCTCGTCATGCTTGTAAATTTGTGGAATCTGTCTATTCGGGCTAAGAGACAATCCTCGAGTCAAGGGATCGGTCTGCTGTCCTCGCGTCTCGGCTAACCAAACCATAATGGTCGATTCACTACGTGGACCGGGCTTGTGACTCATGCGGTTCCGCTCGTCTCGGAGACCCGTAAACCGAATCAACCGATTTCGACTCTCAAACCTCTCGCTCGCTAATCGAGATTAATACAAAAATGAATGTACAAATAAATTCCTCACAATGTACTCTTAATAATAAATACGAATACAATAATCTGATCCCGGTCGGTTCAACTTTGGCCAATAGTTCACTCGAGCTTACAAATTAAAGCAACGTGGGCTCATTAGAGTCAGGAACCGAGTTAGACCAAACTAGCGATTCCAAGGAGGACCGAATGGTCCTCAAGATGTCTGCGAGATCGATGAGCTCTTGGGTGATTGTCCAACCTCATTTCACACGTCCTGACCAAAGTCATCCTCCGCTTGGATACTACTCGGGTCAAAAATTGTGACTTGAGATTAGACCTCACACCGTGCTTGAATCGCGCGCACTCGGTGTGTGGGGTCGTTGGACCCCGTGATCGGTGACTGAAACGTATTTTATAGAGTTAGGCTCGATCCGCAAGAAAGTAGACGATAACATATGAAAACAGATAAAACATACAAGTAATGTGTTATTTGTCAGATTTACACGATTATCAGGTTATAAACTGGGTTGCTTAACAAACATGTCTCTATCCTAGACAGACGAAAGCAGAATGATCGCATGTGGTAAAATCCAACCATGGGCCTCCCTGAAAGGGCATGTAGGCTTTGCTTAAAAGAGGACTTGACGAATATGATGTCTATTGTCATGCCCCGAGTATGTGAGTTTGTTTTAAATTTATCTGTTTTATAACACTGACAAATTAATAAATTATGAATGAAGTGTGTTTTGCCGGAATTCCAAGACCTGGGGTTTTGTCCTGCCTGTATTCCCATGTTTGATTATGCTGGATGTATTATTAGTCTGATTTTGTGTTTCATGATGGATAAACCTGATCTAAGCACAAATTTAAGAATGGGAACACCAAACATCACGTGGAGACCAAAGTCACTGCACATGTCCTATGAATGACCGGACAACCTTTCACGGGGCTTTTCTCGCTCATGCCTCTGATCAACATTCCTAAGCGCCCGAGCCTATGCTCAATCTCGAAATTTGGAACGTGCCCTCAATCGAGGCCCGAACACCTCAATTGCCTTCTTCTTGTCTTCCATCCAATATGACTCACACATCTCTCATCCTCCCATCACATCCTTTCTTCCTCTATTATCATTTCTCCTATTCACTTTCCATACACCCATACACCACTCCACACATCTACATACACTTCTACCATCTATATATCCCCAACATCATATCCTCTTTTGATCCCTCCTCCTCCAATCACAACTCGCCAAAATTCTCTTACAACCAACCACCATCCACCTATCTTCTTTCTTTCTTCTTCTGACCTACCGCCATACATACATACACACACATATCTCCCATTTGCTCCTCTTCCATCAACTCATCTACATACACATCTACATACACCTTTTAACTATTCACCTCGTCATCTTCTTCAACCTACTAATCAACTATCAACTTCTCTCTCTAACAAAAAAATCCTCCAACTTCTCCCTTAAACTCATATTCCACTCATCATCTCTCTTCATTAACCCATCACCACTCATCATCTCCCCCACCCTAAAACCACTCACCTTCATCAAAAAACCACCTCGGTTTTTCGATCACCGCCACACCGTCCCTCGTCGACCCAACCCGAACTTTGAACAAGTTACATAACCCCCTTACTTTCGACCTCTTGAGTCCAACCATGACATCCTTTTTGCCATTTGAGCCGTGTAGCACCACGAACCAGTCACCTCCAGCTGCAGCTCCTATTCTTTTCTCCTCTTTTTTCGACGAGTTTCCCTCATCTAGACTCTTGGTGAGTCATGCCCACACCCACGAACAAGCCAACCACAGTTCCCACTCTCCCATGTCTAGGAGGGTCAAGGACAGAGAGCCCGAGCCTCCCAACTCACGCCCCTCCTATAGAGTCTTCCCATCCGAGACACCATCTCGATGTCCCCATTTTTCCTTTCCCTTGTTTGTAGGTTCTAACTCTCGAGCACACCTATGCCTTCCTCCTTCCTCTCTTCCGTCCCCATTTGTAAGCACCCGCGACCTCCTTGAGGCTTCTTAGAACTTCTGAGCCACTTTACTCATGCCCCGGGCATAAGCTACACATCCTTTACACTTAGAGGAGTTAATACATTTATTTTCTTGCACTTGCAGGGCATAAGGCGGTCGATCTGACGTTATTTTGTGTTTTTTTTACGCTTTTCTCGTTTGCATGCTCATACCAACTTAATGCGTTTTTTGTTTGAATTGTATGATATGTTCATGTTATGTGGGGAAACAGTCGAAATTGGAGCCGAGGAGGCCAACATCACCTGAGTTGAGCCACGGAGGCTCTCGGCCCTACCCGTGAGGGTGAAGCCAAGAGGCCCTTGACTTGTCTCGGGTCCATGGAAGGCCTCTTTACTTCGATTTAGCCAACGTTGACTTAATGAAAATATGCTTGATTTGTCTATTTCAATCCCGCTGTCTCCCTCTCTTTTTTTTCTTTTTTTTTTTTCTAGAAAGATACTTCCCACTGTCTCACCCTCAATCTTTGTTATTTTGGTAAATCTAGCTACACCACGCTTATCAAGCACCACAATGATCTAGAGGATCCTCTTTTGCATTTGGTATGAATACAATCAACTCTTGGACCAAGTTATGGGCGCTCATTTTGTTGCCCAAAATAAAACCAATCATTTAGCATGGGGAGTCAAGCGCCCTACCGCTACGCACTGGTCTGCATCGTTACCTACAAAACTCGATGCCTTCTTTGCCAATCCCAGGATGAGACTTGGGACCATCTAATGTGGTCATGTTCCTTTAAGTCTAAGGTGTGGTTCACATCAGAATGTGGGGTTAGATTAGAGTCTTTACAGATTACGTCGGTACGCCAATGGTTAGTGTTCAACCGTCTCAAGGAGTCCACGGTAGATAGAGAGTCCTTTCAGTATAAATGCATAGTATGTTGGGGTATTTGGCTAGAATGCAATCTTATTGTGTTCACAAGAGCTAACCTATATGCATCTAGGGTCACGCATCGCATTCTTGCAATCAAGAGAGATACTGTAGGTGCCTATCTCACCCGATCACTAAATGCAAGGCACACTTTCTAGCTAGTAGAGCAGGCACATCGAGTGTACATTGTGCCCTCTTTTTGGAGAATTATCACATACGGATCTGTACATACCACTCCAGCTCATGCAAATCGTAGCACGACTTCAAGTGATCCAGTTCAAGTTCCAATTGGACCGGTTACGCGAGCACGAGCAAAGAAGTTTAAAGTGAACTCAACATCCTGATTCAAGAAGTTTGGGCTCAAGCAAATTCGTAAAAGCCCATTGGACATGAACCATGTGATCAACAAAGATGCATCAACATGATTCAAGTTCTAGAATATTCCAACCAAGTCTATGATGCAGAGGATTAACCCATGATAATGCCATTTTCTAGAAGTTTCTATAATATTTTTTAAAGATCAAGAGAGGTTATCATCAGATTTGTTTAAAGTTTAAATCTGATGGAGATATTCTATGAATATTTAGATTTCATATCTTTATAGATTAAGTTATATCTCTATAGATACTTTAGATTCTACTTTCCTTACTTTACAATGAGACATGGCCAGATTAGGATTAGTTTTGGTCTACATAAACTCATCTTGTCAATTTTTAAGGGAAAAAAATATTCAGAAAATCGTGAGAGTATGCTCTTTGGTTCTTGAAGCACTAATTCAAACTTATCGAAAATTTCCGTAGCCTTCATCATCGACTTATCAAACGGCTTTCCACCATCTTTTACGGCGTCTTCCTACACCGAGGTTCTTGTTTCGCAATAAACAATGGGTTGAGGTCAGTTATACCAAGGTTCTTATTTATATCGTAAACAATGGGTCGAAGGTTTGTCAATCAATTCTGATCGTGGAACGATCTTGTGTTCCTTTAGTTGTTAGGTCTTGTCATTCTTGGCGGGAATCGCATCATTTGGTATTAGAGTATCAGGCTCCAAATCAGGTTTTCGTTTTAATTTGCTGAGTTTCGTTTCGTCAAGTTTGTTTTTTTTGGATTGTTATTAGTAAAAAACAAATTGGCCAAAAAAAACAAGCTGAAAAAAAAAGAACAAAAGAAAACCAAGAAGTTGTCGTTGACAATTAGATCCAAATTCTTTCCATCCATATAACATTCTGATATATTCCATCCATATATTTCCATCCAAATTCTTTTCTCTTGTTTCCTTTCTTCCTTAAATTTCCTTTGACCATTAATTTTCCTTGATGAGTTCTTAGTGAATTGCTGCTGGAAATTTGGAGTGTTGATTGTTTATTTTCAAAAGAATTGAAAGAGAATTATCGAGTGAAAAAAGGCAAGAGTGGTGAGAACATTAGAAGGTTAAAAAAAGCCACATATGTTTTTTTGAGTGAAAACACGAGTGTAGAGTGATTCACATTCTTGAGAGTAAACACGTAAGGGAGAGAATTGTGAGGTCCTTTCTTTCTAACTTTATTTTGCAGCAGTCATGTCTTATAACAATATTAAGAGTATTCCCGAAGGTGCTACAGAATTGGATGATTCAAAAGTACTTATGGAGGCCATGATGAGTGAGATAAGGCGTGTGATGAGGTTGGAGTTGGAGTAGGTTTATGAACGGGTAGATCAGATGAAGAACACAAGTGTGGAGCAGCCACGAAACGCTCCTAAAGTGCGTAGGAGAAAAATAGTTCAACCGATGGAATTAAGGGTTGAGGATGAAGAGAATTATGGGGCTGGTTTTGATGAAGAAGATGATCGAAATTCGGTTGTTAGTAATAGGAGACGTGCATGGCGGTTTAGAGAACCTAGAAATCGGGAAGACAATAACCTAGGTAGTATTAAGATGAAAATTCCATCGTTCCAAGGAATGAGTGATCCCGAAGCATACCTTGAGTGGGAGAAAAGGGTGGAGTTTGTATTTGATAGTTACAGTTATTTCGAGCTTAAGAAAGTCAAATTGGCAGCCATTGAATTCTCGGATTATGCAATTGTTTGGTGGGATCAATTGGTGATAAATAGGCGAAGAAATAGAGAGCCACCTATAAATACGTGGGAGGAAATGAAAAGGGTGATGAGGAAGCAATTTGTTCCTAGTTATTATTACCGGGAGTTATATAATAAGTTGCAAAGTCTTAGGCAAGGTAACCAGAGTGTAGAGGAATATTTTAAGGAGATAGAAGTGGTCATGATTAGAGCAAATGTAGAGGAGGATCGAGAGGCTATTATGGCAAGATTTTTGGCTAGATTGAACCGATAAATTCAAAATGTCGTGGAATTACAACATTATGTGGAGTTGGAGGATATGGCGCACATGGCCATCAAGATTGAGAACCAGTTCAAGAGGAGATGCAATACACATGCAAGCCAAAGTCCAAGCACATCCACTTGGAAATCGAATCAATGGAAGAAAGATGAGAAGCAATCCATGTCGAAGTCGAAAATCGAGCAAAAGCAAGAAGCAACCAGCCACGTTCCTCAAGGTAAAATCGACACTTCTACCTCCAAGAATCGTGACATTAAGTGTTTTAAATGCCAAGGCAGATGACACATAGCAAGTCAATGTCCAAACAAGCGGGTCACGGTGATGCGAGACAATGGTGAGATTGTGATCGACAATGAAGATTCCAACATCGATGACATGCCCCCATTGGAGGACGTTTCCAAAGATGAATATTTAGCCCCCGATGCATTGACATTGGTGGTAAGGAGAGTACTGAGCTTGTAAACAAAAAGAGATGAAGAAGTGCAGCGAAAGAACATCTTTCACAGTAAGTGCTACGTTAAAGACAAGGTATGTAGTGTGATTATTAATGGTGGTAGTTGTACTAATGTCGCAAGCACAACAATGGTGGAAAAATTGGAACTGCCCATGTTGAAGCACCCTAGGCCATACAAATTGCAATGGTTAAATGATAGTAGTGAGATAAGGGTGAACAGGCAGGCGTTAGTTGCATTTCGAATCGGCAAATACGAAGATAAAGTGTTGTGTAATGTAGTACCGATGCAAGCAGGACACTTATTGCTAGGGCATCCATGGCAATTTGATAGGCATGTGAAGCATGATGACTTTACGAATAAATATTCATTTGTACTTAATCAACGATCGATCACTCTTGTACCATTGACACCGCAACAAGTATATGAGGATCAAGTGAGATTGCAAAAAGAGAATGATCAAAAGAAAGAGAGTGAACATAAGAAAAAGAGTGAATATCAAAGAAAGGTCGAGAAAAATGTGAGAGACAAATAAAATCAAAATTCGGCCATTGAGATAAAATTAGAGAGAAAACAAAAGAATTTTTATGCAAAAATGGGAGAAATTAAGCAAACAATGTTTTCAAATCAGTCGATGATTGTTCTTTTGTACAAATAGGCATTTTTTTCAATACTGACGAACTTGACCTCGCTCTGCCTAGTTTTGTGATTTCTCTTTTGTAGAAGTATGAAGATGTCTTTCCCGAGGAAACACCACATAGATTACCTCCAATCCGAGAGATTGAATATCGAATTATTTTTTTCTTAGTACAATAATTTTAAACCGACCAGCCTATAGGAGCAATCCTAAGGAGACAAAGGAGCTTCAACGACAGGTAAGTGAGTTGTTGGAGAAAGGGTACGTGAGGGAGAGCATGAGCCCATGCGCTGTTCCGGTTATACTTGTACCTAAGAAGGATGAGATGTGGAGAATGTGTGTTGATTACCGAGCAATCAACAACATAATGGTAAAGTATCGCCATCCTATTCCTCGCTTAGATGATATGTTAGATGAAATGCATAGTTCTTGTGTATTTTTTAAAATTGATTTAAAGAATGGTTATCATCAGATTAGAATGAAAGAATGAGATAAATGAAAAAGTGCCTTTAAAACAAAATATAGTTTGTATAAATGGTTAGTTATGCCTTTTGGTTTGACTAATGCTCCGAGCACTTTTATGAGACTTACAAATCATGTTTTGCATGCATTTATAGGTAGATTTGTTGTTGTCTACTTTGATAATATACTCGTTTATAGCAAAAACTTGAATGATCATAAGGTACATTTGAAATCTATTTTAGAAGTGCTCATGAAGGAAAAATTATTTGCTAATTTGAAGAATTGTACTTTTTGCACCGATAAGCTTGTATTTTTGGGATTTGTTGTTAGTGCACAAAGTATACAGGTTGATGAAGAGAAGGTACATATAATCCATGAGTGGCCTAGTCCCACAAGTGTAGGTAATGTTCGTAGTTTTCATGGACTTGCTAGTTTTTACCGGCAGTTTGTGAAAGACTTTAGTAACATAGCCGCACCATTTACTGAAGTGATCAAGAAGAACGTTGGATTTATATGGGGAAAAGAACAAGAGAAGGCATTTCAGCTAATCAAAGAGAAGCTGACCAACGCTCATTTACTGTCTTTACCTAACTTTTCAAAAACGTTTGAGGTTGAATGTGATGCTTAAGGTATTGGTATAGGTACAGTTCTTACGCAGGAAGGACGACCAATTGTTTACTTCAGCGAAAAACTAGGCGGGGCAGCCTTAAACTATTCAACTTATGATAAGGAGTTGTATGCATTGGTTCGGGCTTTAGTGACGTGGCAGCACTACCTATGACCTAAGGAATTCGTGATTCACACCGATCATGAGTCCTTGAAACACTTGAAGGGCCAACACAAGCTAAACAAAAGACATGCTCGTTGGGTGGAGTTCATTGAGACGTTTCCATACGTCATTCGGTATAAGTAAGGTAAGGATAATGTGGTCGCCGATGCACTTTCTCGCAACTATGCATTACTCTCTACACTTGATGCAAAATTGCTTGGTTTTGAGCACATTAAAAATTTATATGCTGATGACCATGAATTTTGTGAGGAATATCGGGCTTGTGAGAAAACCCCTTGTGGTAAGTTCTTTAGGCATGATGAGTTCCTGTTTTGAAGGAATAAGTTATGCGTGTCTAGTTGTTCCTTGAGGGAGTTATTAGTGCAGGAATCTCATGGTGGGGGATTAATGAGACATTTTGAAGTTGCAAAGACTTTAGCTACTTTGCAAGAACACTTCTATTAGTCACATATGAAAATAGATGTTGAGAGAATTATGGTAGATGTGTTACATGTAGGCAAGCTAAATCCATAGTGCAGTCCAACGGTTTGTATACTCCTTTACCTATTCCTAGTGAGCCTTGGATTGATATTTCAATGGACTTTATGTTAGGATTACCTTTGACTAAATGTGAAAGAAATTCAATTTTTGTGGTTGTGGATAGATTTTGTAAGATGACACACTTTATTTCATGTCACAAAACGGATGATACTTCGCATGTTGTTGATTTGTTCTTTAGGGAGATTGTGAGGTTACATGGCATGCCTACAACAAATTGTTTCGGATAGAAATGCTAAGTTCTTGAGCTATTTTTGAAAGACTTTGTGATGTAAGTTAGGTACTAAATTATTGTTTTCTACTACTTATCACCCACAAACTGATGGACAAACAGAAGTAGTAAATAGGACTTTGTCTACTTTGTTGAGAGCAATCATTAAAAAGAACATCAAAATATGGGAATAGTGTTTACCACATGTTGAGTTTACTTATAACAGATCTATTCATTTTGCTACTAAATTTTTACCATTTGAAATTGTTCATCAATTTAATCATTTAACTCCATTGGATTTATCTCTTTTACCTTTGATTGAGCATGTTAATTTAGATGGCAAAAAAAAAAACTGAATTTGTCAAGCAGATTCATGAGAAAGCAAGACTTAACATTAAACGAAAAATGGAGCAATTTGCAAAACACGCCAACAGGGGGCATCATAAGATGATTTTTGAACCCGGAGATTGGGTTTGGTTTCATATGAGGAAAAAGAGATTTACAGTGCAAAGACATTCCAAAATGCTACCAAGAGGGGATGGTCCTTTTCAAGTCATAGAGCACATTAATGACAACGCTTACAAACTAGACTTACCCGGTGAGTACAATGTAAGTGCTACTTTTAATGTTGCTAATTTGCTTCCTTTTGATGTATGTAATGATTCGAGGGCAAATCCTTTTCCAGAAGAGGGGAATGATGCAAATCGTAGCACGACTTCAAGGGATCCAGTTCAAGTTCCAATTGGACCGATTACGTGAGCACAAGTAAAGAAGTTTAAAAATGAACTCAACGGCCTAATTCAAGAGGTTTGGGCTCAAGCAAATTTGTGGAGGCCCATTGGACATGAACCACGTGATCAACAAAGATGCATCAACATTATTCAAGTTCTAGAAGATTCCAGCCAAGTCTATGATATAGAGGATTAACCCATGATAATGCCATTTTCTAAAAGTTTCTAGAGCATTTGTTGAAGATCAAGAGGGGATATCATCATATTTGTTTAAAGTTTAAATCTGATGGAGATATTTTAGGAATTTTTAGATTTCATATCTTTATAGATTAAGTTATATCTCTATAGATACTTTAGATTCTATTTTTCTTACTTTACAATGAGACATGGCCAGATTAGGATTAGTTTTGGTCTATATATACTAATCTTGTCAATTTTTAAGAAAAAAAAACATTCATAAAATCGTGAGAGTATTCTCTTTAGTTCTTGAAAAACTTATTGAAAATTTATGTGGCGTTCATCATCGACTTATCAAACGGCTTTCCACCACTGTTTGTGGCGTCTTCCTATACCAAAGTTCTTGTTCGCAAGAAATAACGGGTTGATGTCAATTATACCAAGGTTCTTGTTTATGTCGTAAATAACGGGTCGAAGATTTGTCAATCAACTTTGATCGTGGAACGATCTTGGGTTCCTTTAGTTGTCGGGTCTCGTCATTCTTTGCAGAAATCGTATCGCTAGCCATGACGACTCTTTTTGGTGCATCGGTACTCCTCACTGATCTTGGCCAAGTAACGGGAATAGAAGTCTCATTGATGCCAGGAGAATCACCACTTCAAGCGGAAGGATTGGCGTGCTACACAAGGCTGCTACTCGCCGCTCAAATGTGAGCACCTGTTCATGTCCTATACACTGATTCGTTAATACTTCACTCGGTTCTCATTGGGGATCGAAAACCTCTGCCAACGCTTTTTGGAATCAGTTCAGACTGTCTTCATCTATTGGCATCAATAAATCAGTCGAGCTGTTTTTATTATCCAAGGTCTAGTGCTATCTTAGCTCATAGAATTGGAAAATGCGTTGCTAGATCAGATGTGATTGGCTTTTGGGACATGGACTTCCTTGTCGTCTCTCTTTTCACCAAAAAAAAAAAGGGAATGATATGGCCAAGATCAGTGAAAACAATTATAGGAAAACACTTAGGCCTTGTTTGGATTGTGGCGTTTGGTGGAGTGGGGTTTGAAAGGGAAGGGAGGAATATGGGTGTGAGGGATTTTCTAGTGGAAAATAATTAAATGAAGGTGATAACTGGCGCCTGTGGAAGCCAGGCACAAATACAGATTAAAGAGACTACTTAAAAAGGGATGGACACGCGTTAATAAAAAAAATCCAAAATTTTACATTTTAATAATTTTTGTACTAACATTTTTCATAAAAATGCACTAAATTTATTTTTTGTATCACGTTTAACAGGATGTTAGTTTTTCCATTAATTCAAACAGATTTTGCTCACAATCACTTGACGATGACACATGGCTCGGAATGATTGGTCGAATGGGTTCATGAAAAAAAATTTCAAATAAAAATATATCATGAAAATGTTAAAAAAAGAAAAAGCAAAAATCCTAACTATGAAGAAGAAGATGGGGGCCGGCGATAAGGCCTCATCGGCGACCACCACTCCCCCAGTCGAGGTGGCCGACAGCCTCAACAGTCGCTAGCAACCTAATAGAAATGATGGTAGCCTTTAGCGAGGCTCCATTGGCAGAAATAAAAAAATATAAAAACAAAAGAGTGGGGAAAAGGGGGTGGCCAGCGATAAGTGAGGCCCCACCAATTGGAATTGAAATGATCTTAAAATTTATGTTTTTTTTCAATTTTGATCCAATTTGACCGATGGGACCTCACCAGCAGCGACCACAATGACACTCACCCCCCCCCCCACCCAAAAAAAAAGGAATAATGGCAGTCCCAATTGGGGGGTGGTGGCCACAGGCGAGGCCCCACCAATCATAACTGGATCTAAATTGAAAAACCCAAATTTTGAGATTATTTCAATCCCGACCAGCTTGGGGAAGGGGGAAGGCACCACCCCCACAATGGGGATTGCTGGCAATAATCTAGGTAATTGACAATCTCAATTGAGGATTGGTGGCTGCCAGGGGCTCTCACCTTCAACCCCTCTTGCCCCCTTCCTAATTTCTTCTTTATATATTAATTTTGAGAAAATTTGTGAGAAATTGTACGTGCATGCATACACTTCATGCATAAATACATATATATAAACCAATGTCTATGAAAATTCAGGATTATATATATATATATATATCCATCATCTCTCCCGTATTTTATCGATGTGAGATTTGCCTAAGATGTTACATGCACCCTCAATTAGGGAATCAACATCCTCATTAAGGATTGCCCCATCATCGTTTAATTCTCCATGGGGAGTGCACTACAATACAAATTATCTATAGAAATAAAAATTAGAGACATTATTGTTTTGTTTCTAAATCTATAATTTCAAAAACAAATAAGATATATGTCTGTGCATATGGTATTATTTGTCTCTAAATCTTAATTTCAAGGACAAATAAAATTGTGTCTCTATATGATATATTATTTGTCTCTAATACAATTAATTAAAAAAATTATTGACTTAGGTATGAGCAGTAGAGACTAATATATATGCTTTTAAAGTGTATCAACGTTTAGATACTAATATAGAGTTACTAAATTGAGTTTGAATCTTTTTATTTTTCGAAGGTAAAATTTTTTTACAACTTATGAATAAAGAACCATGCAATTCATTAATTTCACTTTATTCATTTCAATCAGGAAAAGTAATGCTTTGTAAAAGGCATGACTCATTAAGTGAAAAGACGTTGTTGTCACCTTGAGAGTTGTAGAAATTAGAGTACCGGTATATTCATTCCCTTAGAACATTCCTATTTGAATTTGAGTTAGTTATTTCGAACTATATCCTTAGGCTAATAAGAGTTGGAATGAGAATGGATAAGAGGCTCGTGGGATTGACCTGAAGGGGTAGGTCTGGCTATATTTCTAGGAGCAGACTCCATGCGAATATGAAGCGCATTTGTGCGTTGTTTTTGTTTGACCGGCCTATCTTCTTTCTAGTTGCAAGCTCCATCCGACCGTCTAGGGGCTGGACGGCTCTCGGTTCTTGAGCATTTTGGGAGATTAGGCAGCAATAACTATCGACAACTTCTTCGGGTAGATAGTTGCAGAGATCATTTATGCCATATTTGGTTTTAGAATTATTTTTTAACTCTACTTCACTCAACTTCACTTATGTTCAATTCAACAACACAATTATTACTTTTTCATTTTTCTTCAATTTTTTAACTATTCAATTCAATTTTTAATACTAAATTATCTTAATTATTCATTACTCTTTTCACAACTCAACAATATAATCATTACTTTCTCTCAACTATTCATTATTTTTTTCATACTTTTTATCATAATTCAACAATACAATCATTACAACCTAATTATATATATATATATATATAAAGTTACAGTAACTCAACTCAACTTTAATCCCAAACAAGCCAGAATTCAAGTCTTGGCCTCGCCTCTCTTTCCTCCCTGCTGGGGGATGCTTTGAGTTTTGAACGAATTAGCTCCTTGGTAATGGTTTAATCTATAGATAGAAAACCCTATGATGGTAAACTACCACGTTAGATCTGGAGTGAGATGGGACTGGCTATAGTTTAGTTGGAGGAGATGCAAGCTAATTCTTTCAATAGCCGGTCAAATGACTACAGGATCATTGGTCTACTCTACCCCAATTCACTATTTCGAACTTTATACATATGGTTTTTCGTACCAATTCCTCGTTGCGCTTGCAGCCAATACAACCACAACCTAACTTGCACGAGATTCAACAACCAAAGCTACTAGTAGTCCCGAGGGGACAACAGCCTCCTATACTATAATAATTAGCAGCACTGAACCAGCGAGTCATCGGTCCGGCGCCCCATAGCCAGAGGCTAGCTCAACTATGGAGCTACATCTACACCGCCACATCAATACTCTCTTTCGAAAGTAAGATCACACTGGCTTGTTGAAGAGGGATATATCACTCCTAAATACCACCGTTCTCAATTATACGATACCACTAGACGCACCTTGATACTTCCATCCCCAGGTCCAGGTGGGAAACTCATACAAGTACTTGGAAAACTCTAACGCTTCAAGAGAAGCTCTTTCTTCCTTTTACTTAGGAGCACCCTTTTGCTAAGCTGGTAAAAACCATGTTGATACCCACGAACTTACTAAACAACCAAAAAGTAAACAAAAAAGCTTTTGCCAAGAAAAAATTCATATCTTTTGCGAGAAGGAAGAAGTTGGAGAAGCGAGTATGATTGATCTCTAGTTCAAGGGCTATCTTCCTAATCCGAGTTTGATATGGAATAAGACCCAGATGTAGGATTCCTGTCTACCGAGAAGGTCTTCTTTCTATTGGTTTTTCACTCCTTTCTCTTCCCTTTCCTTTCAATCGCGGGTTCTTCTCTTTCCCCACAAGCTTTTTCTCTAATAACTATTTCTCGTGCGTGTGTGTATATATATATATTCTTCATTCGGTCTTTTCTTCAATGCAAGTATTTTCTCTTGTCATACTTTACATTTTCTTCTCGGTTCTTTTTGTTCCTCATCATATCTCTCTTCACATTCTCTACTTAAATTCAACGAACACTTATCCAAGAAAAATTCGGCGACCGCAAGAATGTCGAGCCTTTCTGCTCAACCAACAAATTATTTGCAAAAATTATGTGAAATTATCCGATATAATTTCAAGTAGAAATCTATGAAAATTTTTTCTTTAAAAAGATAAAGTCTCACAAAATATTTTATTGGAATAAATATTATTATTTTGTAGGTTACTTAAAATTAAAACTTATAAATACAAAATATTAATGATTTATTTAGAATATAAATATTATCATTAAAGTATAATAAATAATAAAAGTAGCAAATTTAGACAAGTAAGGAGCATTGATGCATTAGATAAAACAATGTTATACTAAAATGAAGGTCGATGGTTACTTTTTTTTTTGTAGAGCTTTATATATATGAATAAAAAACATATTGAGGCAACTATATTTGTTTCAAAAAAGTACATAGAGACAATTTTATGTGATAATTTTTCTTATTTTTAGAGGCGAATCATTTGTTTCTAATTGAACTAAATAGAAACAAATAAACAATTTGTTTCAAATTTGTCTTTAAAGATCTATAGAAACAACACCAATATGGTCAATTAATTTATTTGTCTCTAAAAGTTATAGAGGCAAATAAATGACCTATAAAGACATATAATAATAACTCATTTGTATTGTGGTGGCTGTGGTGGTGATTTTGATCCCAATTATAACATCTTGAACCTTTTTAATAAAATTCAATAAATGCAACAAAATTCTTGAATATAATTTTTGTCAAGACATGATTTTCGATACAAATTTGAGATATTAGATAAATACAATTTTTGCCACTACATGATTTTCGATACAAATTCAAAATATTAGATAAATACAAATCCGATCCAATAACTGAAATTTCGAAAAATTTGAAAGCTTTTCCACTGCCGTTCTAACCGTCTGAGCACTGAGGTCTAGAGGAAATTTATTAGGAAGAAGAGGGGTCGATGTTCATGTTACCAACACTCGAGCACGCGCACATAAACGTACATATGAGATTTCTCGGCTTTACCGCTTGTCTACACTACCCGAACCCCTGCAAAGATTTCGCTCAATACATCGGCACTTCCCACCGCGACTTAGCTAAATAACTGACCTAGCTAGAATACACTCAGAAGTCAGATCAAGACATAACGCACAAAGAAGCAATTTTTACATCACGAAAAGCACATGACAGAGTTGGAGCCCACCTAAAATTGGGAGAAAACCGGGCCCAGGAAGAATGGGGGTCCAAGAATCACACTTAAAAAGCGAATATCTTCCTTCGATCCGTCTCTCTATCTTCAATTCGGTCGAGCAGGAGCGAATGTGAGTAGCAGAAAGATCAGCGAGGGACTGAATTGCAAAGCGTACGAGGGTTTGGAGGGAAAGCTGTAAAGGGCAGGGGTGGTCAAAGGGGGAAGGTGGCGTGAGGTGTGGTGATGGAGGTGTCATGTAGCGGGGGAAGTGAAAGATGGAACAGGAGGCAGGAGAGTGACGTGAATGAAAGACAGAGATAGATTGCGGCCGGCGACAGGACCGATCGTGTCATTTTCCCTTTTTTGTCCTTTTTAATTTTTTTTTCGATTTTTGTCTTTATTATATATTTGTTTTCTTATTATAAACTTATTTTGGACGTTGTGTAAGCAAAAATTCAATTTTCCGTTAACTATTAAGCTTGAATTTCGTTTTTAAGATAGGAAAAGTAATCTAACTCAATTTGATTTTATGCAATGATCGTAAGTGTTAATAAATATATTAATATATGAGAATATATATATATGTATATGTATATATAGATGTGAAAATATATCAGAAATTTATTATTAAAAAATTAATTTTAAAAATAATTAGAAAAAAGTATGAGGGAGAAAGTATTATTAAATGAAAGTTTAAAAATAATTAGGAAAAAATATAAGTGAGAAAGTATTATTAAATGGAAGAAAAAGATAAAAACAATAATTATTATATTATTAAATTTGAAGAATAAATATTTGAATTGAATAAAACTGAATTATTAAGCCTAAACTTCTCATATGAATAATTAAAAACTACAAAAAAAATTATGATTTCATGAAAATTCAACCTAAATTACGAGAAACAGGGATATGTGAAGAAGTCGATATTTGGGTTCTCAAAACTGACCGCAGTAAATTGAAATTGTTGGTCATTCTCAAATCTCAATCTTGGTGACCGAGTGTGTGAAAAATATTCCGATATTACCGTTGTAGTCAGTAAAATCAATGTGATATCATTTTGGACTTTGCAAATCAGAGTCGGTGCTCAAAGGAACCATAAAATCACGCCGCAAATTTTCCTGAGCCTAAAA
This sequence comes from Punica granatum, assembly GCF_007655135.1. Lineage (NCBI taxonomy): Eukaryota > Viridiplantae > Streptophyta > Magnoliopsida > Myrtales > Lythraceae > Punica > Punica granatum. Next base: position 17,268,428 of record NC_045134.1, on the reverse strand, counting down.
CAAGTTCTCCGAGTCCAGAGGCAGTGAAAATCAGCCCGGCCAAAACTTCTTGTCTGCAACTTGGAAAATGAGAAGTTAAGGCTATAGTATTACGTCAATCCTGAGCTTGTTGAGAAAGGAGACTTGGAAAGAGGTAATTTTCAGGCTTTTTCTCGACATCCAAAATATGGATACAGGGAAATTCATGCCTCCGTCTATCTCTGACATGGGTTCTCTCTCACCATTGGATGCCTAATGCACCGCGAGGCCCACGAGCATCCAACGCGAGAGAAGTCGTGTCTCCATTATATGAAATCATGCTAACAGAATGATATCAATATTTTCCTTTGTAGCATATAAAACCGGGTAGTTTCTCACCTTGAACTTGCACTATCACGGCTGACCGCTGGCTGCTCTGTCTTGCTATATGAAACCGGGTAGTTTCTTACCTCGAATTTGCTGATCTGCTAATGCCTGCTTCATTCCTCTTCGATTTAGTTCTAGGAATTCTCTTTCATGGGATTGATTGTTCCGGAAAACCGAAGAAAACGATGACAATAGCCCAATGGGGGTAATAGGTGACTTTGCATCTGGACAGTCAAAGGAACCATGACTCAGGATTTCCTATTGAAAGTCCCCCACGGGTTCACCGATTCAAAGGTTGAGCACCGCCTCCGAATTTGTTCCATTTGAAAGTAATAAGGACCATGCGAGGGTATCAAGAAATAGTGATTCTGTTGATTCATAGAGACAATGAGCCAATATGTCTATTAGTATAAGACCGTCCAGACAATGAGCCAATATGTCAATTAGCATAAGACCATATGCAACAATAGTCTCTCCACCAAGTCTTTGATGTGGGCTTGAGAGACGCTCAAGAAAAAGAGGTACTTCCAACTTCAATGGTTGTCTCTCTTTTTGGGTCTCTCATTAGAGCCAACATACGTATTATATTAATTAAATGATTATAGCTAATATTATATAAATAATATACATTAAAATAGATAAATAAAAAGAGCTATTTTTGGGCCAATGGCTATTTTTAAAAAATAAAATATAAAAAAGGAAAATCGGCTGCCTCGTGCAGCTGTAGACCCATGCAATAGCCGCTAAGTGATCTCTTTGCAAAGAAGCGCATCTTTCTGCAGAGAGATGGGTCTTCACGCGGTGGCGCACATGGAGATAGCTCCCTTGAGAGACATATGCGCACGTGTCTCTCCGTACGCCAGCTAGCGTTGAGTGATGCGGCTGCTCCTCTGTTGGAGATGGTCTGAACAAGTTAGGTGATAGATGTTAGTGATATATCCTAGAGCAAGTTCATGTATTCAATTAATTCATATTTATGCCAATAAAATTTATTTTATTATTCATATATTGTCTGTGTTTATTAGAATAAGTTCATAAGATATTTTATGAATACTTCATTCTTAAGGAGTTAAGAATATGAGTGACAAATTATTTCAGTATGAATATCTTTAAACTATTCATGATCATAAGAGACTTAACTGGACATTATCTCTCTGGATATATCGTCACATCTGTTTGTATCCATTATTAGTATACAGATGCTAATGAAGATGGATTAACGAGTCTCATGCTATCTGACAACGGTTGTCAAGCAGATACGTGGACGCTTATGTGATAAGTGGGTCGAACGTAACGCATAGATATTGTTGACATAGTATCTTCACTATTGTTAATGAACATTATCTGACTATACTATTATATGTAGTCCTTAGACTTGAGATGACACGGTTGCTTCATACATAGGTGATCAAGATTGTGTTCTGCATGGGTATCCGACAGGTGTGGTCCTAGTTAATTGTACATGGAGATAGGTAACCGATCAAAATGGGATTTATTAACCTGAGAAAGCAGGTAAACGATCCTATGGACATGAGTTCGATTCTGGATCAAGTAGTCATTGGCCAAGGTAGTTCATTTTTTGTTTTAAGTCATATCGATCTAAGAATGGAAATTAAAGACTTCATATGGTCAGCTATAGAGTTTGACATTCACGATGGCTCTGGCTAAATCGGGATCCTGTAGCAAAGGGACACGTGTGCACAATATGTATAGTCATTAGTTCTTCGGAGTGTATTAATAGTACATTCGTCACTCTTAGTATTGTCATGATATCATGCAATGTGTCACTCATGACCTGATATGCCCCAAAATGCAGTCCAGGACGAGATCGGATCTAGTTTGGTCATATCATGAGTTCCAAGTCCAAAAAGCTTGTTGCAACTCGCTCCTGGCCCATGACCTTACTTAAATGCATTGAGTTAGGTGGTAAAACACCTGATGGGCTGGAGTAAGTGTCCTCATTCAGGCCTGCATTTCAACGAATTTCTAGTAGTTGTGTAATTAATATTTTTGCTTTATTTCAATGTCGTTTGTATTCCTATGCTTTGAAAGTAGTTGGGTTATTTGAATTGCAGTCATTAAGTCTTATGGTTGTAAGAGCACTATATAAGCTCCTTTTATATTGAAAAACAAGTATTGAGTGATTATTGAATGAAAATTTGCCTTTGTGCATTTCCTATCTTCTTACATGAGCAATTCTATTGTTCGATGGCGAAACCCCCGTGATTTTTATCGTTCATCCTTCAGCTTGGTGAATCAAAATAACTTTTCTTGCTCGTGACGATTTATTTTATCGAGTGAGTTTAGTTGGTTCTACCTTTCACCAGTCTATCCTTATCCATTTCTGGTTTGAGGTTCCATCTTCTGATCCGCAAGCTCATCATCTGGTATCATAACGAAAGTTTATGGTTGAATAGTCGAGTGTATACATGAGTGTTTATGGAGGAATCATTTTGAGAAACGCAACGGATGAGGAAAATGTCGATCAAGTTTCAAGGAGACTCACTCTTGAGCAAGCCCAGTTCCTTGGGTTCTAGCGGAGGCAAGAGGAGCTCTTTGCATGGCTCGATCGAGTGACTCAAGCTCTTGAGCGGATGGTCGTGGTGCCTCTTCCTCTACAGCATGCACATCGAGTTCCTAGATGGAATGTTCGAGTGGAAGATGAAGCTGACCAGGAGGATGAACTTCCTGAAGAAGAAGAGCAGTCGATTCCGCAACGGTAGCAAAGGAGTGTTGGTAACAACCTCAAGCTGAAGATCCCGCAATTCGAAGGCACGAGTTCCTCCGAAGAGTACCTTGAGTGGGTCTAGCGTGTCGATAAGTGTTCGAATACTATGAGTACTCTAAAGCTTAGAAGTGTCAGCTTGCTGCAATCGAGTTCACCGATTATGCGAATCTGTGGTGGGAAAACTGAAGGAGAGATGAAAAAGATGAGATTCGTAGTTGGCAGGAGATGAAGCGCCTCATGCATAGAAGAATTCGTGCTTGAGTACTATAAGAAAGACTTGTTCCTCAAATTGTAGAGTATTCGTCAGGGAAGTATATCCGTTGAAAATTATGTTATGGAGTTCGAAATTTTATCGAATACGAATTGCAATGTGGTTGCATGGGTACTAGTACATCCCAAAGTCGATCCCGAAACGTGGGTGTGCCCTCATAAGAAAATTGATAGTTTCCTTATTTTGAAAGTTTCCTAAAATATATTGTTTAAAAGTGAAAACTATATTCAAGGGCAATATAGTATAGTCTTTTATTTGTATAGCTTGTTTGGCAAGTTATTAGATAACTTAAATGCAAGGACCTAATAGTGATTAGTTAATAAATGTCGATTAATTAATAAATATTATTTAGTCCTTAGGGTTATCTCAATGGTCTATATATAGATGTAGTCATCTTGCATAACGAGTAATCGAGAATCACTCAAGCAAGCGTCAAGTGAGAGAGAGAGAGAGCCGACGGCCTTATTCCTAACTTTAGAGCCGCCGTCAACCTTAGCCAACCCGAGGCTAGCCGCAACCAAGCTTGGCCCTCCCTCGGCAATGTGGTGTCCTTGATCGCCATATCCTTCCTCGCATATGTGGAGTTCCGATCGTGCTGGTGCTCCTTGACCGAAGTTCCTGAATCGTGGGGAGGATCTACTTGGTAAGTGATCCGTTCATGTGGCCAACCTAGAGGTCGGGCGCTTGAACGGTTTATTGGGTAAGACAAAGGTAAACTGTTTTGAATCATTTTCTTGTTATCTATTCGATGAAAGCATGATCTAGATCGATGTATATTACAGTTGTATTTGATGAGATAAAACTAAAATTTTAAAAGACCGTAGTTTTCTATTTTCGCTCGGAACGGTCTAGATTTTTTTTAACAATAGATGCATTTTGACTATGCTGTATTGCCTTGTTTGGAGTGATTGTACAACTCATGTCCCCTACATGCAACCTATCAAAAAAATGTCCCCTGCATGTAAACGCACATGCACGAGACTTCATCCAGCGCTGATGCTTTTATGCCAAGTGAACATTTGGTATCGCCTCGAAGTCGGGATTATTCCCGATCATCGTTATCCAATGATCTTGGAAACATTGCCGTCCTTGGCTTAATTAAGGAAAAGTTATCAATGCGTTTGTTTTCGGAGTTAAAGTCACGAATTTGTGATTGTGATTGTGATTGTAGAAGAAGACAAAAATATATGGGGCCCACCAATTTGACTTTTGAAATATGAAATGAATGGAAGGTATAGATAATTAATTATAATGGGATTGTATTTTAATAATATATGGGGCCCATCAATTTGACTTTTGAAATGTGTGTTTTGTTGTATAGTGTTTTAAGTTAAAGTTAAAATTAAAATCTTAAATCACGACTTTGAAAACAAACGGAGCAATATATCTATCCATTTCTATTTCTCTTCCTCGATTATATACTATTACGTTTTGGCGCCACAAGGACACCTAAAAGCGAATAGCTGTAGCCTGTTAGAATAAATATTGGAAGATGGAGTAATTGCCCTGCCTGCTGACTCCCGGCCACAATTAATGGGGCAACGCGTGGTAAAACAATTGATGCGTGGATAGTACAGAGAATCGTCTTCCACAATTAATGTGTGAACAATGGAGGGTGAAATGGCTTTAATGGGGTTATGAAATGACAATGCGGGGGAAATGCTCCCTTTTTTTTATTGTTAATTCATAAATAACTAGCCGTAAAATCCTTTTTGTTGGTACTTTGTAAATTAAATTTAGGAACTCTATTAATAATAATTGTGCATAATGATAGAGTATATGACATATTAAGAAATTTCATAATATTTCGAAGTAATGCATAATAAATAAATAAATAAATAAATAAATATATATATATATATATATATATATTTCAGAGGTAGATGTTGGAGAGCACCGCCTGAGCTTGGACTGATAGTCATGGATTGAGTGAGAGAATCTAAACGGCAAAGAGCAAGAAGAACATATGAGAAGAAGAGATAGATGGAAGGATTGAAATTAGGAAATGTAAGAACACTCGGCTGAAATAAATATGGGTTTTTTGTCGAAAAATGATCATTGACTATTCATTGATGTAGGGAATTCAAAAGAACAATTAATGAGGAGTTCGGAAAATGCTTGAAAATCCTATATGGAGGGCTCCCATTTAAGGAGCGGAGACATCTTGTCGCATGTGGTTTGAAAGTTTACTTTAAATACCTATTTATAGATAAATTCAACAAACATTGGACACGATTTTCAATTTTTTCAATTATAAGGAAAGTTCGTGGATATAAGACAACAAAATAAATTATACTAAATAATAAATGGGTATCAGTAGTTTCACAACAAATATCAAATTTGAACTTATTGGTTACAAGTTAAATCGAGCGCTGCTACACTACATTCTTTTAATTTTCAAATATTTAAATTATGACAAAAACAAGTAGAAATTTAGTCAAATAAATAAAAATTCTGATATTGACGCCCTTTAGCCTAGTCACCCTAACATGAAAAATAACTAAGTTAATTACCTAAAAAATTCAAAATTTTAGTAAGTTATCAATTTTAGTACAAATTTTTTTCTTGACTTAAAAATATATAAACTATCAATTTGATATCAATGTTAGTACATGTCAATTTTTCCGTTAATTTAAACTGAAATTGCTAGTTGCCACTCCTTAATCGGGGTAACTAGCGACCTCAGTGGTCATTTGCGATACTATAGGAGTGGTGATGGCCTCCAATGAGACCCTCATTGTGCGAGTTTTTGAAAAAAAAAAATTCGAGAAATGAAAGAAGAAGGGGTCAGCTGTGGAGCCTCATCGGTTGCCACTACCACCCAATCGAGGTAGCCTTCGATGTTCCCAATTAGGAGGCTGTGACCGCTATCGAAGCCACACCGACCAAGAAAGTCAACGTTGTGCTAATATTGATATCAAATTGATAGTGTATTATTAGGTTAAAAAAAAAGTTCGTGTTAAAATTGATAAAATATAAAAAGTTCGAGTTTTTTTAAGTAATTAATCCAAAATAACTTGAATTTCCATCACTCTGAATTTCACCCCTTAAAACTTAATTAATTCATTTTCAAATATTATTATCAATCATCTAAACATACATGCCTGATTAGTGATGTTTACAATCCTAAAAATACTATTAAAAGTACCCATTTACGGATAGGTTATTCACGAAGCCCCAAAACCTCGAAATTAGTAAGATCGATTGTTTTCTCCTTTTTTCTTTTTGAAATTTTTTCCTCTAAAATTATCTCTCTGGTGAAATGGAGATAAGAATGAAAAAGCAGTGACAGATAAAAAAAGATTCATTTATAAAAAAGGAAAAATAAATTCTTACGTAAAGTCATATACCCTAAAATTGTATTATAAAATCAAGGAATGATATAATATAACGGTACACCTCGTCTAGTAATTAAAAAATTTTAAATTTAATATCAAATGAGACTATTCATATTATTTTATTAAATATTTAAAATTTTTATTTTAATGTACTAATTTTATGACCTCCTTGTAATAAAAAAATTGTGCTATAAACGGACGCAAGTGTACATACACACACAGATATACATATACATGTATATATATTATAGATATTCTCCATCCATCGTGGGGTTCTGCCATTAACATCTCCGGCAAAACCATCCATGGCTTCTCGAAGAAGGAAAAGAAGAGAGGAAGAATGGCTCTACCCCCATTGCTACCATGAACCAGAGGCTCCTCATTTCTTCAAGGTCATACTCTCCAAAACACTTGAAGAAGGAAAGCTAGTGAGCCTATTCCCTATCTCTTCTTCCACTTCTATGGTGCTCTGCTCCGTGTCTACATCGTTGCTTCTCTGCTGGTTTTGCGCCTTTGCTAGCTTTCAGTTTACAATCTCTAGAATCATATACGTTGCTTACTGTGCTTGGCTATGGCTGTGATTGTTAAAGGTGCAATTTTTTAGCTTATATAATAATCATGGCAGGCTGTTCCGTTGAGGTTTATGAGGAAATATGGAGATGCTTTATCGAACTCAATACTTCTTAAGGTCCCGAGTGGCGAATCATGGCCGGTGGAACTGGAGAGGTGTAATGGAAAGGCCTTCTTATGCAATGGATGGCAAAGTTTTGCAGAGCATTATTCAATCGAACACGGCCACTTTGTAGTCTTTAGGTACGTTGGGAAATCCATTTTCCAGGTGGTAATATTCGACAAGAGTGCGTCGGAAGTAGAATATCTCTTGAAATATGACGACCGTGCTATCCGAAAGTCGAACCCTACGGGAGGGTCGACCGTCATTAGGATTGTGGAAGCTGGTGGGAATGATGTCTCGGTTGAAATCATCGGCGATCCAAAGCCTCAAGGGAAAAGGAGTAATTATAAGCAAGAGTTGCAATGTTCTTCTGGGCCTTCTAAAGTGGTGAAATTCGATCCGCCTGCAAAGGTTAATAGTGACTCAAGCGTATCATCACGGACTCGTTCTAAACTGAGTTTGGGATATACCGAATCTCAGGGGAAGCTGCTTCGGAGGTCGAAGAGACTAAATTTGGGCTGTTTGTCTCGGGAACCTGCAGGTATGCTACTTAGAGTTCGGGCAAATTGTTTTCCTAGTTATTCAAAATATAAGATGTTCATTGCTCAAAATATTAATAAGATGCTTTACTGAAGTGGAGTTCATCTGTTTCTTTAACTAAACAATTGCAGGGAAGGCAAGTCCTGTTGGAAAATCTTCTAGTGAGGCTCTCAAAGCCGCCGAAGAATTTCGAGCGACGCACCCTTTCTTTCGGCTTCAGATATATCCATCTCACTTGAATCGAGGCCATGTGGTGGGTTTCCTATACTTCTCTTAACACCTAGATCAGGAAGATGTTATTGTTACTGATGTCGAATAAGAACTGTTTTCCTTGGAGAAAAAATGATTGAAAAAAATGGTTTGCACAGACTGTACCAGAGAAATTCTTGAAGAGGATCAATGCAGTAGAGGGTATGCGGCCTGTGAAGCTGAGGATTTTGGAGAAATCGTGGTCAGCGAATCTATACTATCATGATAAGCGGGGGGAGCGCAGAGGCTGGTTTTCTGATGGTTGGGCAAAATTCACAAAGGAGGCTAGTCTTTGTGAAGGAGATGTTTGTGTTTTTGAACTAATAGCGAGGAAGGGCCTCGTGTTCGATGTCATGGTATTCAAGTGTTGATCGTTTAAGGCAAAAAAATGTTCGAGCTTTTTGTAGTACTGATGAATGTCAGAGTGTTGGAGAAACACTCCCTTAACTGTGCTTTTGTTTTAATAGATTAGAAGTATGAAGTTTTCTTTCCTGTGAATTTGAGGTAAATTCTAACTGTTCCCAAAAGCTTTGGCAAGTTATCACAATTTTGCCGGCCTCATCAAACTAAATAAGATGGCGTTTTGTTTACGTTAATTATGTTATTCGCAGTGAATTAATGCTATTTGCAAATATACTCGGAATCTAAATTGAACCATTCGTCGATTCACATGATTTGGGAGAGGTCATACACATGCGATACCAGTCAAGTTCAAAGAGTCAAGTTCACAGTGGAGTAGAGGACACCCTTTCTCCTTTTTTCTTTTTTTATATAAGGAAAAAACACTTTTGTCTCCCGACCTATAGCCTTAGAAAAAGTTAACCCGAAACTTTTAAGAAGTTGCACAGTGCCTTCTAAGCTTCTGAAAAAAATAAGCAATTTGCCCCCTCCAATCCTTTCTCTGGGTCGAGTCATGTACGTGACACGCGACTTCTTTAAAGGGCAAATAAGACATTTCACATATAAAAAATCATTAAAAAAAAAAGAAAATTTAACCCCAAAAAAAAAATCGAAGAAGGGGGTGCCTGCACCCTTCTCTGACATCCACAGATTGTGAGGTGCGGAGGTAGCCAGCAGTCACCCACCCCCCGGCGAGCTTAGACCTTGCTGGCAACCTCGATTTGGGGTGGGAGGTCGGGGCCCCCATTGGTCATTTTTTGAAATTTTTGTAATATTTTTTTACGATTTTTATATGTGAAATGTCTTATTTGCCCTTACAAAGTCATGTGTCAGACACATGACTCGGTTTTGCCCCGAAAAATGACCGGAGGAGGCAAACTGCTTATTTTTTATAAGGTTGGGGGGCACTGTGTAAATTTTTAAACGTCGAGGAGCAAACATTTTCAAATGGTAAATAAAGATTAGGAGGTAAAGTGCTTTTTTTTTCAAACACGTCGTGATACCGCAACTAGTCCCAATATGTTATGCAATATTTCGTCGATTATTTTCCCAAGGGGCACATTTTGGACTAATTTGCCATTTCATGTACTCTATTGGGGGCAAATAAAAAAAAAAGCAAATTCTTCAGCAACTATTCCGTCGTATAACACTTTTCATTTAATCGTTGCACAGAAACAGAGTATCTCCACGCTCTGTAGAAATCTTTATTTGCATTTGCAACAAAGTTGTCATTATCGAAATTTTACCTAGAATTGATCGAGACTCGTAGAATCGTGAATCGTAGAATTATATCGTTAATCGTAATTTCCTGAGAAAAAAAATCAATCCCTATATTCATAAAAAGGACCACAAATCAACAAACCAAAGGACTCATCAACAAAATCAACAAACAAGCATAATAGGAAATTGCAACACAATTTTCAAATCGAAACAGAATCATCAAACTCGGATCAGAACAGACACATCAAAACCTAAGGTTCAGACACTATCGGCAGATTCAGCACAGCAATTTGCATCAAATTGATTCACAATAGTTTGCAACAATTTGAATCAAATTGATTCAAAGCAACAATTTGAGCTAACAATATACATCTTTGATGCACTCGCTAGTACACTGAGAATTCTTAATTATGAACGATCCCAGGACTACGAAACGAAGGACTATCGTGAACCTACACTGAGATATTAGCGGCGATTATCTACATATTATGTTGTTTAGCTCAAAAGACGCTTCTCCCGGTGGGGCTAAAAAAAAGGGAAGAAACTACCGTTACATAACAAATCAAATTCCAATCTCTCTGGACGCTAGAGTCTAGACGAAGCTCGGGTAGAGGCAGAGGCAATCACCTGATCTGGAGTTTCTGGATGCTAGAGTCTCTGAAGTCTAGACGCAGTCACCCGCTCTGCAGGAAGCTTGAACTCTGCCTCCAATCTTTCAAAACCGGGAAAGAAGGGAGATGATACGCAAAAGGGATCTCCTCGGAACAAGAAGAAATTGGCACTGGCAGAACAAGAACTTCAAGAAGAAGTGCCGAACAAGAAGAAATTGCGGAATCTAGAAGCTTGGGACCGTCAGAGACTCGGAGGATTAGCCGATTAGGACATAGTTGGGGACTCAGGGAGAAAGAGGGAATGCCGGTGAAGAAGAAGAATGGGAAAAGAAGAAAGAAAAAAAAATAAAGTGTCGGGCTCAGGACCAATGGGCTAGGCTTCGGCCCGACTCTATTGCCTTCGCCTGCGGGCCCAAATCAGGGCTGGGCTTTGCCCGAGTCTAGGCTGAATCCGGAATCGCAGAATAGGCCCAATTTCGTGATTTCGCGATTCAGCCCACGATTCACCTACGATTTTGCATTTTCCGACTCACTCACCTGAATCAGAATCGTAAAACCCCTCGAATCGTAGAATCGTACGATTCTACTATTCGAATCACGATTCTGACAACCATGATTTGCAAGGAGATGAATGTGTGTTAATATTCACTCTTTAAATTGCTCTGTAGTAGCTTGCTCGTTTGCTGTGTAATGAGTGGATTTTTTATTTCTTTTTTTCGGTGAATTTAAAAACTCTGGTATTCCAGAAGTCCAATAGGCCGCAACTAATCCGGTCAAGTCAAATCACCCAATAAAGGGTAGATCTCTCACAGCATAAATTCTCTCCATCCACAAAATTTGAACCCGAAAACTTACTTAAAGGGGAGCAAGCGTCGAATCGCTTGAACCAACTCACATAAGTAATTTTTTATTTTTATTTAATTAGATGATTCCATCCTCGAAAGTTTATTGGGAAATACCGGGGATGCTCTTTCAGAGCTGGTGCTGCTCAAGGACTCGAGTGGTGAGTCTTGAGGTGCTAGTGGAAGAAGGTTGAAGGCAAAGTTTGGTTCGGAAAAGGCTGGAAAGAGTTCGAAGAGCATTACCCTATCCGGGAGGGGTCATTCCATGTGCTAATATTGGACAGGAGTGCCTCAGAGATTGACTACCCCTGTGAACCATAGTAAAAGACCATCAGTCCAAGCTAACCCACGAATATCTGCATGAGGTAGGTATTTTGAAATTTTTCAAATTCATTTGAATTAAAATACTAAATATTTAAAATTGTTAATAATTTTCAAGTACAAATGATAAACATTTGAAACCAAAATACATATATATAATCATTTGATCGTTGAAAGATATGAATGTTTACTTTTTAAATGACAAATTGCTCTCTACATTCAATCCTTTGGAGATTTACCAAATCTATCTTATCATTTAAAAATTTTCTGAAATTACCTGACGTTTCGCAATGTGTGCTATATGTATCCCACCGTGACATTTTTCATGAGAACTTAACGGAGACGCTGACGTGGCTCCATCTAATGGGTAATGACGCCTACCTGGAGTAATCCGTGAGACCCCTTGTCCACGGTGCCTTCCCCCTAGCCCCTGTCGTTCCCTTCCACTTTCCTTCCTCCTTCGCCTGTATGATCTGATTCACTTGTCTCTGCTTCTGTCATCTGATTCTAGCAAGGAATTAGGATTTTATGATATCTATCAGAATCAATTTTGCTAGATTTCACATGTACGGCTAGCTTGGACTTGTTCTTTCCACTATTGTGCTCTTCTTCGCGCAAAAATATTAGGGATTCAAAGGAAAATTACTTGAATCCTTTTCGGTTCATTTGGCACAATCTTAAGCAGTAAAGGTTTGTTCTAATTATAGTGAATGAATTATTTTGGTTGCTTCTCTTATTAGGAAGTGAATGCGGGAAAATTTCAGTGAAATAGCGAAACCAGAGTTGAACTGGCAGAGAGTGATTCATTTGAAAGGGGAGAAGTGTCTAGGACATCCTCCACAGTGACAGGAGCTTACAAGGAATGCCATCATAGGGTTCAAGCTGCTTTGTTAACATCTTGGAGTGATAAAAAACCAGGAGGACGATTTTTACGTTGCAGATATTGGAAAGTAATAATATGATGCAAAATCTGATGCTTATTTACATTGTTTTATTGGTATTTTAGGTTAGTGTGACGATACTGTTTATAATCCAGAATGATGATTGCAACTTTTTTCAATGTGTTGATCCTGTTGAATCCAAGCATATAAGGGAAATGATGAAATCACTGATTAAGGAGAAATAAACTCTTAATGCTGAATTGAAGCTTTAAGCATCTCGTTCTAGCCCTGGCTAGGTCGCTAGTCCGAGGAGCACATTAGAATTAGAGGGCATATAAAAGTACATGGGGATCCCACATCAGGAGAGAATCTTCGAGATTAAACATATAAGTTCTCAAATGCTAAGTACTTCATTTCCGTCTTCAGTGCCTATTTTCAAAATAATATGGGATGATTGGTAAAATTTCATTCTCCGGAAAGTGCGTGTAAAAAAAATTTTGAAATGTGATGCGTACTCTCTAGAGATCTTATTTTAAATCCCAATTGCTCGTATCTTTAACAAAAAAAATAGCACAATAATTTTCTATAATTTTACTCTTTGATTCATATAATTTATTCTGTAGGAAAAGGGCTCAAGTGAGAAATATTCATGTCAGATATTTTCCAATAAAAAATCATTCTATGGACCTAAGAATATTTTTCAATAATTTTTCTCCACTCAAATGTGCTTTTAAATCCGAAAAGGGTGAAAATGAAATTTTTTGACAAGTTTGAGGGCAAATATACTATTAATTCAGACCAAACCAGATCAGTTCGAAGTGGTTGAAACTAGTTCATGCCTGATGGAGTCTGATTTCATACCTCAAACCCTATGTGGCCTTCACATTCCCAAGTCTTCCATCAATGCCACTCGGAACTTGCAAACAAGGGAGATCGAGGGTTTTCCTTGATTTTCACCTCTGATTCTTAAGTTAACACTGTGTCCTTGTGAGAGTAATATTGCTTGGAGTTAAATAACGTACCTTGTAGGGTTTATATAGGAGGGGGTTTGAGGTGATATATCTTGATATATTCAGGATATATGATAAATTTTGTGAATATTTATTGGACTCACTGGGTATTATATAGGAAATAAATTTGATTTCATGGAAGACCTGATACTCAACGATCGACCCAGCTTTAATCGCAGGCCTTAGCCCAGTGGACTTGTTTACTAGATCGGAGTCCATCATTTGCCCCTTGTTTGGTTCCTAAATTGTTCAAGAAGCAAACACTAGTCGACATGCATCCTTCATCGAATAGTAGCTAAACAAGCATGTGAATTGAAGAGGGGTATGGCAAACTGTCTTTTTGTAGCTCATCAATAGACCCCACGGGAGGCACATGGGTCTTGTCCCTTGTCCGCTAGATGCTGGCATAGAATGGCGTCTGTCCAATGACATCAGCAGTCGCTTTATCTTCCCTACCTATCTCACCTGCATGGGGAATAGGCTTTAATCATTGCCTCCGGTCGCTTCTACAATTTCGAGCCTTATCCCTTCATTGGTGCAATGGTTATTTGGTTTATTGCTCGGCTCCGCGAGGGTTAACGTCCTTGCATATCTAAAGTAAGTTTGATTTGGATTGGGTGAGGCTTGCTGCACCCGCTCAACTAGTTGCTTGGTGTACGGACCCGAATGTGGACTCTCGTCGGGGCCCGCATTGGGTGCTTTTGGATCGCACGGCTTGGGAGTGTCCACCTTCCCGGGGATGCGTGACGGACACGAATGAGAAGGAGTCGCCACTTATCATTTTACTACCCGAGGGTCAGTGGTGGATAAGTTACCCGGGTTTATGGGTATGGAACACTTAGTTTTGCTAAGGCATTGATCTGTGCGGAACTGGAAAGTCCGAGTTCGGGGTTCACGTTACGTGTAGGCCTATATCCCGCACGCCCTTTCGGTACTCTAGTTTGCTAAGCTTGCATGTTTTAGTTATTTTTCGCGTGAATTAAGTTATGCAAGGCTCTCACGTTTTGATATCGAAAATTCGGTGAATTAAACGATATCGGTTGTGAAGCCGAGAGAGAAGTAAACCCATATGTCGGGGAATCGATCCACAATCATGCGTTATAGTTGATCAAATTATGATGTTTGAAATCTTGCGTGGATCGGAACCGCGAGATCTTGGATTTACTTTCCTTTGGGAAAGCACGAAACCGATTCGAATGATTCGACTCTCGGACCGTTTGCTCGCCAACTGAGATTCTTACATAATGAATGTACAATATAAAATCCTAACAATGTGCTCTCAAAATAATACAACAAATTATAAATTACAAGTGGTTGAATCTCAGTCGATTCGCATTCGGTTATTATTCCGCTCTAACTCACCGTGAGTTTAAGGAAGAACCGAAAACTGAAATTCGAATACGCTCTCACTGAATAGGGCGTTGGATCTTGTGAGCGATGATTAGGGCGCTGAACCCCATTGCTATTCGTCCGAGGAGTCGAGCTCGACTCGCATCACAAACAAGTGCAGAAAGGTAACACGCAACATGTGAATAACAGATAATGTGTTTGTATTCACGGAATGTACGTGTTTAACAAGTTGTTAATCCGGGTATTTTGGCATGCAAATCCTACCCTAGACAAACAAATGTGTGCTAAAATTTTAGCATCCGGCTTTGATTTGTGAACCTAACATATCGGATATCCGTAATCAAGTCTCGTGTGTGTAGATTGTTTTTACAGTAATTCGGTGTTGTGACACTAAAGTTACACTGAACTCATCCAAACTTGTGTTTTGACTCTAGATTTGGAACTTAGAGTTCCACCTAATCATTTCTAGCATTTGGTTGGATCGAGTGAAAAGATTAGTCAGGTAATTATGTTTTGATACAGAATATCTGACTAGCACCCTAAACTATGCTAGGATGACAGAAACTCATCAGTGGGAATAAGAAGGGGCTATGCAGATGAACCTGCACCTGAACAGGTAGCCCGTTTCGATTCCGATATCGTCGTGTTTCTGTCATACTAACCCTAGGATGTCGCCAAATCACAAAATGACATTCTTGCCCTTGACTTGAAAATTTGTTTTCCGAAAAGGGAAACAATGCAATACGGACCGCCTTGACCTGTAACCGGCGTCGACCAATTCCTTGGATCTTTTTAGGGTTATATAAGAACCCCGTAAAAGCCAAAGATTTTGTCAATCTATCCGGAAGTGATCTAAAAGGAACTTTTGTATTCCAACCTGAATTACCTGAAATCAGGTGAACTCAAGTCGAAGCACACAAGTTTCTCCTAGACGTCCATGTTACATCGTATTGCATGTCTCGGGTTTGGAAGTATGCATATTTTGAAAAGGGCATTAACATCGTTTTGTAATTCGTCGACAAGAGTTACAGATTAATGTCCAATTCATGCAAAGTTATTTAAAATTGAATGAATTAACAGTGTGAGCGTCCCGATTAACTCGTTCGTGGAATTTATGCTTAAGGTTATTGCCGAATGCATTAATTGTGAAAACGATTCGTTATTCGGCGACCGAGATGGTTTCAGAAGGATCGAGGATAATTTGGTCAAATAACCAAAATACCCTCATAACCAAATGAACCCAAATAAGCCATCCATATTCAAATCCGTGCATATTCTTTTTAAAGGCATTTCATGCGAGGTTTTAGATGTAAAGGAATTTGCAAATTGTACGAAATCCGAGAACGGACTTAAAACGGGAAGAGGAAGTCTCATGGAACCCGAATAACTCCATGAGACTCTCGGCCACTTCTCCTTGGAGAAAGCCGAGAGGTCTCATGGCCCGTATTAGGTTCCACGAGGTTTTTCTGTCTTGTTTTAAATCGTTTCTCGCCTGTTCAAACATCAAACATGTTAAATATCACATATTTGACAAAAGCCGGTATTGCAATGATTTAATAACACGTTTAAACATGCAAACACGCCCAAAATGTTATTTATAGAATCCATAAAACAATACCGACTTCATGCACGTGGGAAAAGTAAAATAAACTCGGGAACCAACTTGAATTGGACCAAGAAGACTATTTTTTACCCGAAGGAAGCAAGCTAAGTCTCGGGTACCCTTTTTCCAGGCAAACCCGAGAGCTTGCTTGCTTGTTTCTGGTCGGAATGGTCTTCCGAGCAACAATCCAAGCGTTTCTCGACATTCTTGTATATTATATGATGATAAGCATGCATAATATAACATAGAAATGTATAAAAATTAAGACTTGCACATGAAACATGCTTAATGTACTTTATAACTCCATAAACACGCAAGAAATGTAAAAAGACCTAACTTCTCTAAGTCGAGAATGTTATACCTAGCCTCGGGATACGAGGAAAGAGTTGGGAAAGGGTTTGAGAGTCGGATGACTCGGTTGAACGCTTGGTTGGACATTCGGGTGCAAGGGGTGCATGTTCGGGTGAGCTAGGTGTGCAGGGAGGACGTGCGTAGGCATGCACGGGCATGGCAGGGTGCTTAGGCGCACGGGCGCGCAGGCAGACACGGTGATAGGCGTGTGCGGGCACGGGTGATGGACGCTGGCAGGCGAACGGACGTGCACGGGCGCATACGTGCATGCATGCACGCGGGAGGACGTCCGGGTCACACGGGCAGGTGCACGGGCGAACAGTGACAAGCGCAGGAGCGCGCACGGGATGAACGAGAGCGCGCGCGCGCGGGAGCGCACGGTGACGCCGAGCGTCTAAGCGCAATGGCGGGTGACAGGTTTACTGTTCACCCGAGAGCCCGATCTTCACCTGAAATGATGGAATTGACTTGAAATGATGAGCAAATAACTTCAAACAAAAAATCTAAGTTAAAAAATGAACTCCTTGGATACAAAGCATATGGTCCATGGAGTTTGAGAATTTTTGAATCTAAGTAGGAATAGTAACCGCCATGGATTCCGACTTAAACTCTAAGGGATTTGACTTGGTTTTCTTGCTTGGGTTGAGTTGCGGTTTTGCTGCTGGAACTATGGAGGAATTGAGAGCATTCCTAGAGTGAGAAAGCTAGAGAGAGCATGCAAGAGGAGAAGTGATTAGTTTAATGACAAACATGCAATATATAGGTGAAGCTAATGAAAATTAAGCAAAACAAAGCACAATTACCCCCTTGATTAGCAAAAGTCGGCCACCCTAATGAAGATGAGGATGAATATGAGCCAAGTGTTCTTGATGAAGAAGATTCAAGAGCATTAATGGCATGGAAATGAAGCTTGAGTGTTGAAGTGAATGACTAAGGATATTTTGGTGCAAGTTGAAGCAAGAGTGCTTGGGGTGGACGGTTTGGCAAGGGGGAGGTTGCCCTTGGGCAATCCGTGGGTCCCACGGTCGAAGAGGAAAACCGGGAGAAATCTTGGGTGTCGATTGGTCGCGTATTCGAAACTCGTGGTTTGAATTGAACGTCGAATTGTCGATATACGCGAGAAAACGGATTTAATGAGCCCAAGATTGACACTTTTCGTGGAAAAATGCCTCAGGTCCGTATGAGGCTCGGAAGCCAGTTTTGCTTATTTTAAGCATTCAGAGCGAAGTTAACCGCTTTTAACAGCATATCTTGTATCTGTATCTCACGTAGGTCATTTTAATATAAATTGTCAAACAACGTGAACGATTGACCCTTAAGCCGGTAATGCAAATGTGGAGTCGGATATGTCCTAGGAGGCTGAAATTGGATTTCTCAGATTGCTTTCTGAGTTGCTTGGGCGATCCGGAGATCACTGTGATCTCTGTTTTTTGAGATTAGACCTCTAATGACATGAAAAATGTATCTGAGACCCTAAAAGCACTGCTTGGGAGGTCTAGATGAGTTGTGTGATTCATTCCGACGATTACACATCGAGCCTTAGGAAGGCTATCACTGTGTAAGGTAGGCATCCGGCGTCAGGTTTCCCTAAAAAGGACCTCCGGATATGGATTTCCACCGGAAATGGCCTTTTATGCTCCTCGGAGGTTACTCGGGAAACTGAAAAGGTTTTTGTTGTCTGTTTTGCCCAATTGCGTTTGTCCGCTGGAGTTTTCAGGGCAATACAAGGTCAACTTCGTTTGCCGTTATTTCATCAGACTAGTCTCCGGTTATACTCTTCCGAAGAGGGGTATGCCGTTTTGTCACTCGAAAGTCAGTCGAGGTGTCTGTATGGTTTCCAAATGACAATTTGAAGCTCTGTTCATGCTTTGTATGTTTGTTGGGGATTGCCGCATCTGATATTTGGAATTAATTTTTCTTTAAGAAACCGGCATTTTTGGACTTCCACTAAAAAGTTGTCTGTACACAAAAAGTTGTTTTGTATAGAGCAGATGATTTGCGAAATGCGTTTGAAGATACTTTTCATCTGTTTGGGATTGATGTGGATTTTTGAAGTCCAATATTGGCTATCTTCCAATGGATGAGCGAACCATCGAAAAATAGGACTATCCATGTGGTATACTGAAAATGCCGGTTTTAGATGTTGTTGAGCTCTCTAATCACTCTGTTGCCTTTTGGTGACCCCTAGAGTCCTTTTGTCGTGTGTACATGTCATCTGCTTGATTTTGTTGACTTGAGGATGAATAGTGATTTCTTACTCTGTCGAGCCGTTTTCTGTGACGATGCTCAAGTCGTGACCTGGATCATTGCTCATACTGTTGTTTTTTTAGGAATTAGTGAGCCAAAATGGGGTCTTAACAGCTTGCCCCTCTTTAACTGCGTGCTTGAGTAGATGATGCAGCCAAAGACTTTCAGAAGCACCTCAATTTGATAACAATGATCAATATGGAATTTTCGATGACAGTATTCTCCTTCTTGCTTTGGATAGTGGAATATTGTGCCTAACATAAAGATAAAAGAAGCGAGATGAGATGTGAATAAGTTTGGCAGTAAACAATTAGAATGCATGTGTAAAGGAAATTGTTCAGCTGATGAAAAATGTCTTGCTTAATTGAAAACGTGATGTGCAAAGTTTGGTGAAAAGTGTCGTGCTTAAGAGAAATGCATTGCTTAAAGTAAAGTGTGTTTGCTTAATGAAAAGGTGTGCTTGCTTAAAGAAAGGTGCATGTTTAATGAAAAGTGCTTGCTTAATGGAAATGCGCGTTTAAAGAAAGTGTGTTGGCTTAATGAAAGGTGCGTGTTTAATGAATGCGCTTGCTTAATGAAAATGCGTGTTTAAAGAAAGTGCGTTGGCTTAATGAAAGGTGCTTGCATAAAGAAAAGTGCATTTGCTTAATGAAAGGTGCTTCTGCAAAAGGCATGGGCGCTTGCTCAGAAAGTTGCCTGATGCACGGACGCTTACCCGGGGGTTTGCAATATGCACGGACACATTGCCCTGTGGATTGCGAGGTGCATGAGCGCTTGCCCGACGGGTTGCAAGATGCACGAGGCGCATACCCTATGAACATGCATAGTTCACAGGCGCTTACCCAATGGACCTGCAAGGTGCACGAGCGCTTACTCGACAAGTTTTGCAATATGCATGGGGCTTGCCCGATAAGCTGCATGACGCATTGCATAATGAAAAGGTGCATGCTTAAAGAAAAGGTGCTTGCTTAAAGAAAATGCTTGCTTAATAAAAAGGTGCATGCTGAAAGTAAATGCTTGCAGAAAGTAAATGCAAATGTTGGAGAATTGTGCAAGGTGTGGAAGGAATCATTGTTTCTTCCATCGCTGAATCCATCTGTATTGCAAACAATGCTGTGACATCATGCTTCGTTGTTTGTCATCTGTTTGTGATGTAACTGAGTGCATGGAGTATTGTTGTGAGGACTCTTCTCATGTTGAAATTGTAATTCTTGGCACAAGGCAGACATGCATTCGTCAGCGGAAGAGACCCTTTGGGGTTTACATCCTCATACCTACATATAGGACTATGGGAGCTAACAATAGTTGTCAGTCCAATCATACAGCCATAATGAGGATGTGCGAAAAAGTCTAAGTAATAATGCTTCAGGGATCTGAACTTGATGACCATTTGAAGGGGTGGTCGTGTCCCGCAAGACTATGAATTGAAAGAAAAAACTTTTAGCAGAATGGGCATGACCCTTGGAATTTGCATTAAGGTAAAAGGAGGGATCTTTGGGATCCTCCAGATCAAGGATATAATGATTTGACTGCATGTCGAAACGTGTCTCATGCTCGAAGAGTCAAAGAGAGTTTGCTTGCGTCAAAGACTGCAAAACCACTACTCATTGCCGCTTCACATTGAGTGTAGTTGTTCTTTCATGGTCGAGCTGCCAAAGGTCCCCTAACTTTTGCCTAGGTCACAAGACGCGTGACGACCTAGCGGGGTCTTTCATTTGACATTTCTCTCATTTAGAACTCACCTTTTGCTACGATCGCCCTGATTGGTCTGATCGTACTTCTCGGTTCCTCTAACTTTTGCTTAGACTGCCCTTTGCGAGTTTTCAGCCTAGCGAGGATTTTGCTTCATGCTCTCCTTTTGCCACGATCCCCCTTTGCGGGTTTTTAGACCATGCCCCTGATTCCTTAATTTTTGCCTAGGTCGCCTCAAAGAGGTTTTCAACCTAGCGAGAGATTCATTCTTTATCTCTCAAAAGGAAAGAGTTCAGAGAAAGGGAAAGAGCCGAAGAAGGGAATATATGAGTGAGCCAAATTAAAAGTATTGGGGATTGTGTATGCGAAGAAAGATAAAATGTAACATGCATTGAGGAAACACCAGCAGTGGGTAACAGAAACACTATTAAGGATAGTATTTCTTAAGAGCGTCAGCATTGACCGGAAGAGCGTTCTCGTTTCCGTCCATGTCATTGAGAATGATTGCCCCTCCATCAAAGACTTCTTTGACGATGAAGGGACCGTCGTACTTGTAAGTAAATTTGCCTTTGGAATCTGGGGCGACGTGCAAGACTTTTCGCAAAACGAGGTCATTGGGGCTGAACTCGCGGGGACGGACTTTCTTATTAAATGCTCGAGCCATTCTCTGCTGATAGCATTGACTGTGGCATAGTGCTGTTAGTCGCTTCTCGTCGATGAGATTAAGCTGTTCGTAGCGCTGCTTTGCCCATTCTGCTTCCTTAAGCTTAGACTCGGCAAGGACCCTCATGGAGGGAATTTTCACTTCAACTGGAAGAGCTACTTCCATGCCCTAGACCAAAGAGTACGGGGTTGCCCCTGTAGACGAGCAGATAGAAGTCCGATACACCAAGAGCGCGAACGAGAGCAGCTCATGCCAGTCCTTGTAATTCACCGTCATTTTTTCGATGATTTTCTTTATGTTCTTGTTCACCACCTCCACCGCACCATTCATTTGTGGACGATACAGAGAGGAATTGCGATGTTGGATTCTGAACTGTGCATAGAGCTCGTTGATGAGTTTGTTGTTCAGATTCTTGGCGTTGTCTATGACAAGAGTCGCAGGGACCCCGTACCGCGCAATGATATCGCGTTTGAGGAAGCTTGCCACGACCTTTGCAGTGACTGATGCAAGGGTGATAGCTTTGATCCACTTAGTGAAGTAATCAATAGCTACCAGAATGAAGAGATGTCCGTTGGATGCTTTGGGGTTAATATGGCCAATTACGTCCATCCCCCACATTGAGAAAGGCCATGGAGCTGCCATCGGATGCAGCTCGTTTGGCGGTGCTCTGATTTGATTCGCGTAGACTTGGCTTAGGTGACAGTGTCTAACATGCTTCACGCAGTCAGTTTCTATCGTGGACCAGAAATATCCGAGTCGTATGAGCTTCTTTGCTAGCATAAACCCATTCATGTGTGGTCCGCAATTTCCCTCTTGCACTTCTTCCATGAGGCGTTGTGCCTCATTCTCGTCGACACACTGTAGTAGTATGGCATCAAATGAACGGTAGTAGAGAGTCTCGCCACTAAGGAAAAAGTGCGCTGCAATACGTCGGAGAGTTCTTCGGTCATGGCGATCAGTAAAGGCAGGGAATTGGCCGGTTTGCAGCAAGTGCTTGATGTCTGCATACCACGGTTTGCCATCAACAGCATCGATTGCATCGCAATGGATAGGGCCCTGAGCAATCTCAAATTCGAGTGGCTCGATGAGATTCTCTTTCGTGATGCTCACCATGGAAGCAAGCGTATACGTAAATTGATTCTTCATGCACGATGTATACGTAAATGAGTTATCCTCGAAGTTCTCTGTCAACTCTTCGAGGTACTCATGATATGGTACCAGCTTCAGATCCTTCGTCTTCCACTGTTTGAGCGTCTGAAAGATTGCGAGCATAGAATCGCCAAACACTTTTAGCTCCTTGACTTTGAGGTCGATTGCCGCCTGCAAGCCAAGGATACATGCTTCGTATTTAGCTACGTTGTTGGTGCAGGGGAAATTGATCTTTGCTGCAATAGGGAAATGGCGCCCTTCGGGGGATATTAGCACTGCGCCGATACCAGACCCGATGGAATTGACAGCGCCATCAAAGTACATCTTCCACCCTAGAGTCTTCTCCTCATCATTCACTTGGAGGATCTCTTCATCTGGAAAGTCAGAATTGATCGGTGGATCATCATCGACCGGAAACTTTGCTAGATGGTTTGCAATTGCTTGGCCCTTCACTGATGTACGTGATACGTACTCGATGTCGTACTCCGTCAGTTGACAACGCCATTTGCTATGTTCCTCATGGAGGATGGACTGCCAAGTAGATACTTCAAAAGGTCTGTCTTTGACAGCAGGCGAACAGTATGGTAGAGAGTGTATTGCCGGAGCCTTTGCATGACCCACACGAGTGCGCAGTAAATTTTCTCTATCTCAAGATAGTTGGACTCCCCTTCAGTGAACTTCTTACTTAAGTAATAAATTGCTCGCTCTGCATGTGTAGAATCATCCTTTTTCCCTAACATGCATCCGATGGATTGTCGGCATACTGTCAGGTACAGAATGAGAGGACGATCCGGTGAAGGTGGAACCAACACTGGCGGCTGAACCAGATATGCCTTGACTGTATCAAAAGCTTTTTGACACTTGTCATCCCATTTGACCGCTGCATTTTTGTGAAGCAGACGGAAGAGTGGTTGGCACTTGTCTGTTAAAATTTGCAATGAAACGCGTGATGTAATTCAGTCTTCCTATGAAGTTCCTTACTTCGCGCACTGTCGATGGAGGGGGCAGTTCCATGATTGCTTTGACCTTGTCGGGGTCGACCTCAATGCCCTTTTCACTGACTACAAACCCCAATAATTTCCCTGACTTGACGCTAAAGGTGCACTTCGCCGGGTTGAGTCGGATCTTGTACTTCTCGAGATGACCGAATAGCCGCTTGAGGTTGACCAAATGATCTTCTCCTTCCTTGGACTTGGCAATCATGTCGTCGACGTAGACCTCTATCTCTTTATGCATAATGTCATGAAAGAGTGTGACCATTGCCCGCTAATAAGTTGCCCCAGCGTTTTTGAGACCGAAAGGCATGACTTTGTAACAGAATGTACCCCACATCGTGATGAATGTCATTTTGATCTTATCCTCCTCGGCCATTTGAATCTGGTGTATCCAAAAAATCTGTCCATGAAAAAGAATTGCGTGTGAGGTGTTGTGTTATCCACCAAGACGTCGATATGGGGCAGCGGGAAGTTATCCTTAGGACCGACCTTGTTAAGGTCTCGGTAGTCGATACAGACTCTGACTCTGCCATTTTTCTTTTCCACTGGCATAATGTTTGCTACCCATTTAGAGTAATTACATACCCCCAAGAATCCCGCTTCCACCTGCTTGATGACCTCCTATTTAATGCGGAGAAGAAGATCAGCTCATTAGCGCCGTAAGTGTTGGCGTTTGGGCGGAAATCTTTCAGTGTTGAGCTGGAGAAAATGCTTTACGATTGAAGGGTCTAAGCCTAACATGTCGGCGTAAGACCAAGCGAAGACCTCTTGATACCCTGTCAAGAAATCGATCATCCGGGCTCTTTGTGCAGGTTCAAGACTAGTCCCAATCTTGAGGGTGCGAGGTTTTTCTGTAGTGCCTATGTTGATCTCTTCAGTTGGCTCGACTGAGGTGAGTTGGTGGTTTTTAAGACGATACAAACTCTCTTCTATCTCGGGCACGTGACCGTCCTCGTCAAGTCCTTCCCCGAAGTATATGGGTAGGGACTTTTCGAGGCGTGTTTCGGATGAATTTGAATCGTTGCATCGATGATTTGGATTCGATTGGAGCCTAGAAATGAAAGCAAATTGTTTTAGAAATTAAAGGTGCTAGTAGTAAGTGCGAAGGAGAGAGAATTTAGACGCTGAAATTCAAAAAGGCATGCAGGGATCTTATTAACAAGGCATAACTGTCAGCACCCCATTTTGGCCTACCGGCTTCCTACATGAGAACCTCCGACCGAAGTCCGGGTTACTATTCATCACCCGACGATCAAAGGCGAACATGAGGACATGGAATCATGAAATACGGGAGAGAAACAGGGTCCAATGAGAAGATAGGGAAGAGCAATCAGAAAGGCAAACACACGACAAATCTCAGAGCAACGGGAGCTGGCACTGCGGCACTATTCATCGTCGAATCACCGAATCACCGAAAGGTGCCCAATGTGGGACTCTAAAAATCCCTCTCAGTGCCAAAATGACCAATGACGCATCCGGACGCATTTCGGAGGTGTCCGGCTTAAGCCGGGACACCCTCGATCTCTCACGGACGCCTTTTCTGACAGGGCTCCCGGGGCCCGCTCCACTGAAAAGTGAATGGCATCCCAAAACGGGCCTACAGGCACTCGGGGACCGCCGGGGTCGTGGAACAAGCTTCAGACGACCTTTCGGAACTCTATAGGGCCCCCCCGAGGGACGTTCCAGTGGCAGCGAGCGCCCCCCGGTGAATCTTCGGGGCACATTCACGGAAAACAAAGATCACAACGATCCCCGAACACCTCGAGACATTCAGGAAACACCGAGAAAGCCCCGGTCACAAGTCCCTAGGTCTTCCCGGGCCAACGGTTTTCGGCCGGGGACGACGAGCCAACGATCTCCCACGAGGCAAAAGGGGTCACCAGAGCGAATGTTAAGATGCACAAAGAGCAATCGGGGACCGGGGGCATTCAATTCCACTTCGAAAGTCCAAACAGGGCAAAACCGACTCTCGAGGCGCCGAGTCGCCCGAACGTTCGTTCACGCGACGTATGGCGATAGTAGGCTCATTCAAACCCCCTTCCTTCAATCATTCCAAATCTATTAATTAATTGGGCATCGGAGATCGGTCGCGCGTTCAATCAAGTCTCAAGCACTTTCCGGCTTTTCTCTTAATCGAATGGGACCCACAGCTCAGCCAAGCCAAGCCACCAAGCCGCAGCTCAAACCCAAGATCTTGGCTAGATCCCAAGCCATAGCTTGGCCACCCAAGCTCGGCTAGATCCCTCCAAGGCCGGCGGCTCCAAGCCCCAAGAAGCCCCCTCCACCACAAATTTCAAATTGCTCTTACACCCATCACCTCTCCATCACCTCCCATCAACTTTCCTTTGCTTTCCCCTCACTCAACATGACATTTTCCCCTCACTAATCCCCCTCCAATTTTCGGCAGCCACCCTAAGCCAATTCGGCAGCCCCCATTAGACCCCAAAACCGCAATTAACATCCTCAAAGCAAGCCATTAGCCAAGCCTATAAGTTCCCATTTATCATTAGACTTAATGACTTCTCCATTCTCATTCTCTCTCAAGCCAATCTCTCTCCAAAATCCTCTTAAACTCCAGCCCATCCCCACACTCTCGTCCAGCCCGTGCCAAGGCCAAAACCAGCCAAAATCACCGGAAAACCACCCGGTATTCCGGTAACCACCCGACCTGACTTAAGCCAAAAATTATCAAACTCCCTAGCCTACATATTTCCTATCCCCTAAGTCCATTTCCGGGCTTAGATTTTCGATTTGAAGCCTCCAACGTCACATTCCAGCCGTGAACAGAATCGGGTCCCGTGGGTCACCCGCGCGCGACCGTGCCCTAACGATGTGCCATTTCGCTCCACGACTTTGCCGAGTCGTGCCATCACATTCCAAGGGTTCCTCACAACCCTCACCATCCCTCGTGAAGAGGTGGTCACGATCCGAGGGCCGATCCACCGTGCACAACCACCGTTTCATCATTTTTCTCTTACCGGGTTCCTTGTGTTCATACCGAACTTTCTCTCACTGTTTCGGGTTCATCTAGGGCTTGGCACGTTCGGGTCTGTCCACAGTCATCTAGGTCTGCCCCTTAGGAGTCCGAGGAGCCCGACCTCGCACCGTGCTGTGACCGGAGCAAGCGTGCCGACCCATTTTCCTCGAGCTGCCGCGACTGCACCTCTCTTGGGTCACTCCACCCGTAGCTCTAAACCGAGCCTTGCAACTCTCAAGGCCGCTTCCCCGACTCTTTTCCTCTTGCAACGAGGTTAGGTAACATCCCATTATGGCTTTGAGAAGCTAAGATCTTCGATTTTTACTTGTGTGAAATGTTTATACGATCTTAGGAGTCGGAATGCATGAAAGTTGCCATTTTTCTTTCGGTTCCGGGCTTCCCATGCAATCTCATGCATCGTTATGTGTCTTTACTTTCTTGGCTACGTCCGGACGTTGTATGAATGTGCATGCCATAGTGGGAACGACCCATTTCGAGGTTGGAGAGCCCCTTGTGGTCCGTAAGGGTCACGAAACTCACGGCCATGCCTCCCGAAGGGATGGCCGAGAGTCCCTTTGCCCCTCACGGACGCACGGGGAGCTCTTTCGCCCCGAAACTCGTTGCTCCCTACATCCTATTGTCTCTTACCGTGACTATGACATGTATACATGACGGAAAGGCTCGGGATCTTGGTGTGAGAGACCCAAAGGGGTCGGATGTGTCAAGGGAGACCCATGGCCGTCCTCCTTGCAAGGGGGCTGAGAGGTCCCTTGATCCATCCGAAGGTTTAGAGCTCTTTGCTTCGTGATGCCGTGCGTTTCCCGTGGTTTATTTCTGAGTTTACCGTTAAATGATTCAATGCCGTCTTCGTTGATCCCTTGAACGTGCTATTTTGAGCGTCTCACATGCTTATTTGTGTAGATCAAGACCGCATTGGTGTTGATTTAATGAAACGCATGCTATTTTCACGTGCATGTTACATGTTGTATGCAAGGGTCGGTTAAAATTGATACGGAAACTCATCGACACTCGTAGTGGGTCAAAGAGCATTCGGTCGACTATCCTTAAGGGATGGCTGAAACTTTGAGACTCCCTTCGAGTGAGGATAGGTTTCTATTACCACTTTGAAACCGGCTTTTGGAATTGTTCGTGGTTATATTCCCTTTTAGTTGATGAATGAATTCAAATTATGTATTAGGCATGTTAGATCCGGATAATTACCCCTCGGAGTCGTAACCATGATGCGGAACGATAATTATCGAAAAGTCTCACAAACGGGGAAACGGGACGTAACATTCGGTTAATTAAATCACTCGGACTAAACAATTGGGCAAAATGATTATTAATTCATAAACGCATCGATGGTTCACGGAATGGCGGGAATGCCCTTTTCCTTAAAAAGCCCACAATTTCAAAACACCAAGACGTGTAACACGAATAGAATCGACGTCTAGCGAGTACTCGCGTGCTACGACTCGAGTCCGGGCTCGATTTGAGGCGGCTCGAGTCGGGACGCGCGAGTCCTCCCTAGACTTCTTCATGTCGCACGATCTTCAATTTGCACACGAACTTCACACGTTTTATTATCCAAGGGCATAATCGTCATTCCGAGATTCACCGATATCCTAGGCGTTAGGAAGTTAGAAACACCTCGATCTATGAACGAAAAGGGCAACCCGTTCGGGTACAAGTCTCATTTGCGCGGCCCATTCCGTTCACTTTCGGTGTTTCTATCTTCCTATCGTAGATTCGGTGGTGGACATTTCATTTCAGTTACAAAACACGAAGAACCGGATTAATCGTGCACTCGACCTAAGCAAACATTAGATAATGGATAGGTGGAATATTAGATTCCAATCTAGAGTCAAAACATGAGTTTTGGTTAATTCGGTGAAACTGCAGTGACGCTTAACCGAATAAAAGCTCTAAAACAAACCCACCCATGTAATCGGCTTAGAACCATATTCTAGTCCACCATTTATGTTTGCCTAGGCTAGACACACTGTTTGCTAATCAACCCCGGCTAATAACCGATTAAATCACGTATACTCGACCTAATAGAACATTTGTCTGTAGTCATCAGTGCATGTCAATTATTACCTGTCTTTAATCAGTTTTATCAGTTTTCTTCTGTTTTCCATTGTCTTTTACTGATTTGTTGCGATTCGGGTCCGAACCCATAGGTTACGTAATACACGGGGTCCAACGCCTCAAACCATCGAACACGAGGTCCAACGCCTCCTAACTCACTGAGCGCGCGCAACCCGAGTGCGGAATGGGATCTAGCCTCGATTCACCATCATACTCCAAACATGGCCTATGTGGAAGGCAATTTGGATTGGATGTGTGAAACGTATTTAGATATCACCCAAGAGCTCAATCGGTCCAATGGTTATAGTGACAACTAATCGGTTCTTCTGCAAACCGTCGGTTCGATTGGACCCGACCCCCGGCTCCTTGAGCCCGCGTTGCCTTAATTTATTTATCGGTTATTCAAAACACACGGTGAGCCGGAGCGGAATATTGGCCCAATGCAAACCGATCGGGATCCATTTACTTATTCAGTTATACTTTGTAATCATTCGAGAGAACATTATGAGAATTTTATTTGTATATTCACTCATTCACTTGTAAGGATCCCCAATCGGCGAGCGAGAGGTCCGAGTGTCGAGTCGGTTAAGTCGGTCTATCGTCACCAAGGGATGAGTAAGCTCGAATAATCGTGGTCTCGGTTCACGCAGGGAATCGACCATCACGGTTCAATGAACTGTAACGATAAGATAGTGAACCGATTCCTCGACGCACAGGCCTACTCATCCTTCGGATTCTTGGCCCAACTTGATCAATTCATCGACTTTACGGTGTCAAAACGGGCGAGTCAAGCGCAACCCTAAATCATGCGGTAAATAAACGAAACGGCAAGCCTAGCAAACTAGAGTACCGAAAGGGCGTGCGGGATATAGGCCCGCACGTAATAGAACCCCCGAATTCGGAATTTTCGGTTCCGCATGACCATTGCTTTAGCATTTAGGTGTACCCCGTACCCCTAGACCCGGGCTACTCAACGGCCCTCGACCTACGGGTCGTAAACGGTAAGTGGCGACTCCTTCTCACGCGTGTCCGTCGCGCGTCCCCGGGAAGGTGGACACCCCCAAGCCGCGTTGCATAGGCTTCGCGCATGCGTGCCCCGACGAGATAAAATTCGGGTGCACACAGCTTGGCGACTCCACTGGGGACGCTTAGAGGGTTCGGGCTTGATTCCGCTTGCTTGCTAGCATGTTTCTTTTCCGCTTTCCGTACATCTATTTTCAAGCACATTTATTTCTTGCATTTGCATCGCATCATTCTAGCGAGTTCTTAGGTACCTTGTCCGAAATCCCACGGGCACCAAGATAGGAAACTAGGTTAGTCAGAGGTTCCGAGTAAGGGAATGGATCGAGTCGGCTATGCCACCGAACCGGCCCCCAAAGATCCTCGCTCGATTTCAAGGAATTCACACCCTTGTATCGGGAGCCCCCATCCCTAGTTAGCGGTTCTCCCAGTAGCACCGAAAACCATGCATACACAGGGACCGTCATGCTGGACCAATCTTCGCCTCCATGCCGTCAACCGACCTAAAAGTCGAGTCGTTGAGTCGGTCCGTAGTTTCTTTTAGAACGGGCATTTTGTGTTTTTCTATAAGAACGAGTGATGTATATTGTAAGGAACGTGACTATAGCTTATCTTTCCGCACTGCATGCATTATTTTCGGAAAAAACTTAGGGCATTACACTGATTTGATTCTTAAGGCGTTAAGCCAACATCTCCTCCATCTAGGTAAGGATGGACCGCCCGGCTCCCGGTCTCAGACTCGAAGCGATCACACCACCAAGGCAAGACATCATGCGCATTTGGAGGACTCTCCGACCGGTGGATCATGCCTTCATCCGGGGCATTATCGGAGATATGGTTATGTTCACCGAGACCTCGGTGGATTGGATCTTCTTGAGGACCGCCATCGAATTTTGGGACCCCGAACATGCAGTATTCAACTTTCATGGGACGGAGTTGGCACCCACAATCGAAGAATACACAACGCTCATCCAAAGGCCCACGCCCACGACCCAAGGCATATTCGTGCCCAACCCGTTCGCGACCATCCGGAGCCAGCTCTCCAGCCTCCTCGGCATACCCACCCAAGACATCCACGAAGAGTTGCACCAAGGATGGGATCATGGCATCAGGATCGCGTGGCTCTCCGATTGGACGCTCCTCCGCGCATTGACATCCTCGACGGCATCCTATCAGCGCGACGCATGTCATGGATTCCTGCTCTTAGTCTTTGGCACTCTTCTGTACCCGTACTCGCCGAACCTCATTGACGGGGCTATGGCCCAAGTCGTCCTCCAAGCGGTGGGAGGCCATAGTTACGTAGAGGCTTTACTAGCCGAGACCGTTCGGTCTCTAGACTATGTTAGAGAGATTCGGCGCGGCAGGATAAGGGGATCCCCGCACCTACTGCAGATTTGGCTTCTCGCCCATATCCGCCCCTTTTGCTCATCACATCCGTACTCCTACATCGCCGACGAGCACTCGCTGATCGAGCGCCTGGTACCAGTTATCCCGCCTCCCGAGCACAGCTTCTCGGAATGAAGGCACTTTTGGCTAGAGCTGACGCCCACACGGTTCCTATGGGTCGCCCGATGGAATCCCGGCGGCCCCATGATCACAGGATGTCCCGGGATTGTGGGAGTCCCCCTTCTTAGCCACTTGGGGAGCACGCTCATATTCCCTGGCCTGGTAATCAGACAACTCGGCGGCCTACAGGACATTCCCGCCGAGGCGGACCGCCTACCTTTCCGCATCCAATGGGCCACGGCCCCCGCAAGATTCCTATAGATTCGGGAGATTCGCCGCCAACGGGACGCTAGCACCATACAGCTTCTATACTTCCCCGAGCACCCCACCGACGAGGAGCGAGCATTCTCCGCCACGTCAGCATACGTGGCCCGGTTCTACCCGCAGGGGTCGACACCACCACAACGGTCCCAGGCCGCCCCGACTCCTCGAGCTACATCTACCCCCGCTCCCGAAGTCGAAAACTCCATTCAAGCGGCCATGCGCGCGGAGCTACGGGCCATCAGGGAGGAACGAGATAGGCTCCATTGCAAGCTAGTTGATTCCCGCGCAGAGGTCGCGGACTACAGGGAGCTTCAGACGGAGTTGGCTCGAGCATGCGCTCGAGTCGCGCATCTAGACAGGGAGATGGCCCGCTTGAGCGCGAGTTTGGACCGAGTGCAAGCAAGGGCGCACGAGATTGCCCACCCTAGGATTAGTGGACGCGCCCATTTTTTGCCCTCGCTCGGACCTACGTCGCTCTCAACTGGCCACCGAGCGTAAAGGGATGTCGGCTTTACGTTTATGTTCCTTTTCTTTCGTACATTCTATTTTGTAAAACTATGGAACTTGAATCTAATCAATGTAATGACATTAGTGTTTTGAAAACTCATGCATCTCATACATCTTATCACTTTATTTATTCCGCACTTATCGTCTAAAAATGTCGATGTTTGTCCTTACACATTCTTGGAATCTAGGTGACCGCAACTGGCGTCGCACCGTTATCCGACTCGCCAACGTCTCAGGATGGCGGAAGGGGATCAAGCCGATATCTCCGAGGAAGTTAATCCGCCGGTCCCGGTTCATTCTCAACCACCCCTGACACACGCGCCGCCGCCTCCGACTCCCGCAGGCATACTCCAGGTGTATTCGGGCGCCCCTCCGACACATCTCCCGCCCCCGACGTCTTTAGGGGCGCCCCTTCCACAAGCTCCGCTAACGTCATCCACCTCCGACGACCAAGCCCGCATCACGGCACTTGAGGGCACGGTCAACCAAATGGCCGCCAACATGGCAGAATTGCTCGCCCTACTTAGAGGGCTGAACCGTGCATCCTCGAGCTCCACACCTCCACCGGGACAAGGGCCGACGGTCGACCCAGCACCCGGGATTCCATCGACCCAAGCCCCGGAGAACATGGATGCACCTGCACCACCAACGCTGCATACTTCCATGGCTCAACCTTTCACCAGCCCTATCCACCACCACCGGCCCCCACGGCCGTCCCTCTTCCACCGGCGGCATTCCTCACTTCAGATCAAGTCTTATCCGCGCCACCGCCTGTTTCTATGCTGGCCCCGGCTGCAGCTTATACAGTCCCTCCGCCGATGGTTTTCCCGGCCTCAAGTGCACCTGCTCCGATTCACTTCCAAACCACGGAGTTTCCTCCCCACTCATCGCTACAACCCTATGCTGGCCTCTCTTACCCGGCGCCATCCCCCATAAACACTACCTTCCGCGAACCAAGCACACCGACTCATGCGGCTCAGTTCGCCTCTCCAACACACTTCTTCCCTGAGGCTGACGCCGAGCAAGTGCGCAGACTGAAGCGAATGGAAGATACGATACGAGCCCTACAAGCAAATGATGCTCGACCCGATGCGCGCTACGGTGACTGCAGCTTATTCCCGGGCATGCAGCTGCCCCCGAAGTTCAAGATCTCGGAGTTCAAGACCTATGGGGGAACGACCGATCCACGCCACCACCTCCGCCATTATCGGGGAAAGATGCTGTAGTATTGGGAGTACGAGGAGTTCGTCATACACTCCTTCCAAGACAGCTTATCGGGATCCGCTCTCGATTGGTTCATGTCATTGAAGGCCGAGGACATTCCGACGTGGGAGGACCTCTCCCGGAAGTTTATCGACCAATACCGATATTGCGTAGAAGCGCCTCCCACCCTCTTGGATTTGAGCACAAAAGAGATGGCGCGGGGCCAAAGGTTCGAAGAGTACGCTACTAAGTGGCCTGCCCAAGCGGCGAAACACATCCCTCCAATCAACGAAGCACAACAGGTTCAGCTGTTCCACTCCACGCTGAGAGGAATATATTTTTCGCACCTATTGGCCCACACTTCCTCATTCTCCGACCTCATCGAGGCAGGGAAAAAGCTTGATTTGGGGATCAAGCTCGGAAGAATGGAGGGCCCCGCCAACAAAGGGGAGGAGCCATCAAAGAAGGCCCCCGCGATGTCCCCGTCTTCCAGCGGGAGGAGAGGATAGGAAGTCTCGGTTAACGCCGTCAATACGGCACATCAGGCGTCCCAAACAATATTCGGTGGATCTCAAGACCACACCGACTGCCGCTCCTACATACTTATCTCCGCCTCCACAGCATCAACCTCAGTCGATTTATTACTCAACTCCGCCGGCCCTGCCAACAATGACCTCGCAATCGTACGACCACTACGCGCCCGCGTCAGCTCAGCCCCCTCAGCCTAGGCCCCCGGTGTCGAGAGCCCCTCCACCGTCGCAACAAAACCCCATTTTGCAGGGTCCACAAGTCGGCACCTCGCAACACCGACCCCGCAAGCAATACACACCTCTACCTGCTCCCCTCTCACATATATATCGACAGCTCCTGGCGGGCGATCAGATTCGACCGATATCCCCAGGTCCGAATTTTGACCCATCCATTCAAGACCAGTCTAAACGCTGCGAATATCATCAGGGCGCGCCAGGGCATACTCTCGACAACTGTTGGAGGTTGCGAGACGAGATCCAAAGGAGGATCGACAGCAACAGGCTCACCTTCAACGCCGTCAGGCCCCTGAATGTGCAGGACAACCCCCTCTCGGACCATAGGCCGAATCTGGGACCCTCCATCAACATGATCTCCGCTTGCGCCTCAGGGAGGGACGAAGACACGCGAGACGACCCCTTTCCTTTCGTGATCCACTATACTCCCGAGGAACCCACGGTCGGATTCGCGGAGTATGTGGCTTCATCGGCCCTGTTCGTCGTGGATATCCCCGCGCGAGAACCGTATACCGACAGCAAGGTCCCCTGGACCTATGAAGGAAGTATCGGGAATGTTGAGCAGCAACTTAGTGTCATGGGGGTGACGCGTTCGGGCCGAGTGTACGAGAACCCGGCGATCAGAGACGAAGTGAAGGCGCCTGCAACTGAAAGTGGGACAGCGCCTGAAAGCTCGCCTTTTCCGTCCAAGAAGGTGACCGAGGAGGAAGCCGAGGCATTCATGAAGATCGTGAAGGCGAGCGAATACAAAGTGGTCGAGCAAATGGCCAAGTCCCCGGCCCATATCTCATTGCTCGCCGTCCTCCTCTGCCCGGAACCGCACCGAGAGGCCCTCCTCCGGGTACTAACTACGGCACAAGTCCCGAAGGAAACGCCTCCTGACAGGATAGAGGAGACTGTCGGTTCTATCTTCTCCAACACCATCTTGTTCTCGGACGACGAGCTCCCGTCCGAAGGCTGCTCACATTCACGGGCCTTGCACATTGTCTGCAAGTGCAACAACTACATCATTGGCCGGGTCATGATTGACAATGGGTTCGCCCTCAACGTTTGCCCGGTGACCACCCTGAAACAGATGAACGTGGACCTCAACCGAGTCCGCCCAAGCAAAACAGCGGTCCGAGCCTTCGACGGCTCACGCAGGGAGGTGAACGGGGAGATCGACCTCCTCATAGATGTTGGCCCATGCTCGTTCAGCATCACGTTCCAGGTGCTCGACATCCCGAATGCGTTCAGCCTGTTGCTCGGGAGGCCATGGATCCACTCGGCCGGCGCTGTCCCCTCTTCTCTGCACCAAAGGCTGAAGTTCATCGTCGAGGAGAAGCTCATTACGGTGAAAGGAGAGGAGGACTACGCCATCTACAAGGAGACGGCGGTGCCCTACATTAGCGTCGGGGACGATGAAAACCTCCAATTCCACTCATTCGAAACCATCTCCGTCATCCGGGACTACGGAGAGAGTGGACCGTCCCGCGTCGACCCCATGATAGGAAAGGTTCTCCTGCGCAACAATTGCATTCCCGGCACCGGCCTTGGGGCGCGCAGACAAGGGATCAGCCGCCCTATCGAAGTCGAAGAGTACAAACACAGGAGGGGACTCGGCTTTCGCCCTTCCTGTCATGAAATCATCGAGGCCCGCAGGGGCAACCACCTTCATCGCCTTGCCGTACACTACGGGAGGCTCAACAGGGGCACTCTTCTTCCCCGGGCCTTCACACACCATCGGGGGCACCCTTGACGGCCCTTCCTCGGACTCCGACGACACCCCTGCCGCTTCGTCAACCGTGTACGCCGTCATCAAGGAGCTTCCTTCAGGGGTTCACATCCGCTTAGCGCAGGAAAATGAGGAGCTTGACAACTGGACCTCAGTCCCGCGCTACTCGGCTGTGATTGTCGATGTGTAAGGCTTATCCATGTATAAGATGTGCCCCGCGTGTCGGCGTAAGCCATGCGCCACACGACGGGAGAGGGGTTTCTATTATGACTTCATATTCACCTTATCAATGAAATCTCTCGCGCATTTTTTTGAATTCCCATGCGTTTCATCTCCTCCTTTTATTCTCTATTTCGCAACGTTATGAATTTTTTTAAGACAATTCTCTCGAATTTCCAGGCTCCACTTGAATCCAAATCCTCGACACTTCGATTCGAACCCATTCCAAGAGCACCTCGGTGAACCCCAACCCGTATACTTTGGGGAAGGGCTCCCCGAAGACAGTCAAATGCCCGAGATAGAAAAGAGTTTGCGTCGCCTCGAGGACCATCAAATCACCTCGGTCGAGCCAACAGAGGAGATCAACGTGGGCACCGAAGAAGAGCCCCGCACCTTGAAGATCGAGACAGCCCTCAACCCTACGCAGCGAACCCGGATGATCAACTTCTTGAAGGAATACCAAGAGGTCTTCGCCTGGTCTTATGCCGACATGCCCGGCTTAGACCCCTCAATAGTCGAGTACTTCCTTCCACTCGACACTGAGAAATTCCCGCCCAAGCGGCAACAGTTACGACGACAGCGAGCTAGCCTTCTCTTCCGCATCAAGGAGGAAGTCGTCAAACAGATCAATGCGGGGTTCCTCGAAGTCTGCAACTATTCTGAGTGGGTGGCGAATATTGTACCGGTAGAAAAGAAGGATGGAAGGGTCCGAGTTTGCGTCGACTACCGAGACCTCAACAAAGCTAGCCCTAAGGACAATTTCCCCCTGCCGCACATCGACGTCCTAGTCTACAATACGGCACGCCACGCCCAGTTCTCTTTCATGGACGGCTTCTCCGGATACAATCAAATCCGGATGGTCGAAAAAGACAAACTCAAGACGATGTTCACCACGATGTGGGGAACCTTTTGATATCGCGTTATGCCTTTCGGCCTCAAGAACGCAGGGGCAACTTATCAGAGGGCTATGGTCACACTATTCCACGACATGATGCACAGAGAAGTCGAGGTATACGTCGATGACATGATCGCCAAGTCCAAAGAGGGAGAAGACCACCTTGTCAACCTGAAGCGCCTTTTCGATCGCTTGAGAGAATACAAGCTCTGGCTCAATCCGGCAAAATGCACATTTGGTGCCTGATCCGGAAAGCTGTTAGGGTTCGTGGTCAGTGAGCAAGGCATCGAAGTGGATCCGGACAAAGTCAAGGCAATCAAAGAACTTCCCCCGCCATCGACGGTTCGGGAGGTACGCGGCTTCTTGGGGCGGTTGAACTACATTGCGCGCTTCATTGCAAATCTGACGGATAAGTGTCAGCCACTCTTTCGCTTGCTCCGCAAGAATGCAGCGATGGAGTGGGACCACGAGTGTCAGAAGGCCTTCGACACCATCAAGGCCTACCTAATTCGGCCGCCGATATTGGCACCACCCGTGCCGAATCGACCCCTCATTTTATACCTCACGGTACGCCGACAGTCCTTAGGGTGCATGCTAGGGCAAGAAGACGAGTCAAAGCGCACGGAAAGGGCGATATACTACTTGAGCAAGAAGTTCACTGAGGGAGAGTCCAATTATCCGGAAATCGTGAAGATGTGCTGCGCGTTGGTATGGGTCATGTAGAGGCTCCGACAGTACACGCTCTATCACACGATCCGCTTGCTGTCAAAAGCGGACCCCCTGCGGTATTTACTCGACAGCCCCTCCTCCATGAGGAACATCGCAAAATGGCGCTGTCAACTGACAGAGTACGACATAGAGTACGTGCCCCGCACGTCTGTCAAGGGGCAAGCGATTGCCGACCACCTAGCAGAATTCCCGATCGACGACTACACGCCGATTAACACGGACTTCCCGGATGAAGGAATCCTCCAGGTGGACGAAGAGAAAGAGGAGCCAACATGGAAGATGTACTTTGACGGGGCTGTCAATTCCGTGGGATCAGGAGTTGGGGCGGTTTTGATATCCCCGGACGGGCGCCATTACCCGGTCGCTGCGAAAGTGGACTTCTCCTGTACCAATAATGTGGCCGAGTACGAAGCGTGCATCATCGGTTTGCAAGCGGCGGTCGATTTCAAGGTGAAGGAGTTAGAGGCATTCAGTGACTCCATGCTCACAATCTTCCAAACGCTGGGGGCAATGGAAGATGAAAGACGCGAAGTTAGTCCCGTACCATGAGTATCTTGAGGAATTGGCGAAGAATTTCGAGA
Organism: Punica granatum; assembly: GCF_007655135.1. NCBI lineage: Eukaryota > Viridiplantae > Streptophyta > Magnoliopsida > Myrtales > Lythraceae > Punica > Punica granatum. Next base: position 17,230,478 of record NC_045134.1, on the reverse strand, counting down.
AGATTTCATTCACCTACACTCCATGCGCAAAGAATCAGTTCGCGGACGCACTCGCAACACTCGCATCTATGGCGAGTATCTTAGAGGGGAACATCATCGAACCTCTCGAAATCGAAGTGGCCAAAAGCCCGGCCCACTGCAACGCAATTGGAGCGTCCGAAGCGAAGCCGTGGTACGAAGACATTAGGAACTTCTTGCAAACGAGCCAATATCCCCCATTCGCCGATCGCCGCGACCGAAAGACGCTCAGACGCCTTGCGATGCACTACTTTCTAAGCTGCGAGATACTATACCGCCGCTCCTTTGATTCCACGCTCCTCCGGTACATCGACGAACACGAATCGCGATGTCTTATGGAGGAAGTGCACGGGGGAAATTGTGGACCTCATATGAATGGCCTCATGCTCGCCAAAAAGATCATGCGCTTAGGCTATTATTAGTCCACCATGGAAACTGATTGTGTAAAGCATGTTAGGCATTGCCACCGATGCCAAGTTTACGCAAATCAGATTAAGGCACCGCCCAACGAGCTATGCCCTATGACAGCCCCGTGGCCTTTCTCAATGTGGGGGATGGACGTGATTGGCCCGATCAACCCCAAAGCGTCTAACAGACACATGTTCATCCTGGTGGCGATCGACTACTTCACCAAGTGGATCGAGGCTATCACTCTCGCGTCGGTCACTGCAAAAGCAGTGGCCCGTTTTCTCAGACGCGACGTCATCGCCCGGTACGGGGTCCCTGCGACAATAATCACGGACAACGCCAAGAACCTGAACAACAAGGTCATCGACGAGCTCTGTGCACAATTCAAAATCCGACATCGCAACTCCACCCCGTACCGTCCCCAAACGGCGCGGTGGAGGCGGCAAATAAGAACATCAAGAAGATCATCGAAAAAATGACGGTGAACTACAAGGATTGGCACGAGATGCTCCCTTATGCACTCTTGGCGTACCGAACATCCATACGGACTTCAACCGGGGCAACCCCATACTCCTTGGTCTATGGCATGGAGGCAGTCCTCCCAATCGAAGTAGAGATCCCTTCCATGAGGATCCTTGCCGAGGCCGAACTTGCAGAAGCAGAGTGGGCGAAACAGCGACACGAACAGTTAAACCTCATTGACGAGAAGAGGCTGAAGGCACTATGCCACGGACAGTGCTACCAACAGAGGATGGCTCGAGCCTTCAACGCCAAAGTTCGTCACCGAGAGTTCAGTCTCGGTGACCTCGTCTTGAGAAAGGTCCTACATGTCGTGCCCGATTCTCGAGGGAAGTTCTCGTACAAATACGACGGTCCCTTCGTCGTCAAAGAGATTTTCTCCGGAGGAGCCGTTATTTTAAGCGATATGGATGGCACTGAAAATGCGCTTCCCGTCAATGCTGACGCCATCAAGAAGTACTATCCCTGAGCACTTGTACTCGCTTTCCATTCGCTGGGCTTTGCGCCCGCTTCATTTGTAAAACATTTCCGTTCACATGCACGAATACCAACTCCCGCCATTTGTCCAATACAAAACTTTTTTGAGAGAAAAAAATGAATCTCCCGCTAGGTCGAAAACCTCATCGAGGCGGCCTAGGCAAAAGCTAGGGAACGAGTAGCACGACTTAAAATCCCGCAAAGAGGAGTCGCGGCAAAAGGAGAGCATAAACCACTTCCTCGCTAGGTCGAAAACCTGCAACGGGCGGCCTAGGCAAAAGTTAGAGAAGCCGAGGGGTGCGATTCCGCCCAAACATGGGGGGGATCGTAGCAAAAGGTGAGCATTCATGTGAGAAAAACTAAATAAAACACCCCGCTAGGTTATCACGCATCTCGCGGCCTAGGCAAAAGTTAGGGGACAATGCCAGCTCGACCACGAAAGGAGAGCGACACTTCTCCGTGGAGCTACATCGAGTAGTGGTTCGGCATTCTCCGACGCAAGCAAACTCTCTTCGACTCTCCAGGCTCGAGATTCGCCCCAGAACGGGGTCGAATCGACGTATCCTTGATTTGGAGGATCCCATAAGATCCCTCCCATTACCTTTATGCACATAATTCTACGGGTTACCCGTCTCAGAAAAGCCATTCCCCGACAAGGACACGGCTGCCTTCCAAATGGCCACCGATATCATGTCCCTGTCACATCTTTACATAGATTCCTTTTACACATTGTAGTCTCAACGATATCACGTGGCTAACATCCTTTCCAGGCCTCTCTTTCCTACGCGCAGGTGCGATCGGGAACCTCGAGGGATGCTCCTCGCCGACGGACCCATGGTTGTCTCACGCGGCAGATTGTACTCTCAAGGCGCCGGAAGTCGTCAAGGAATGCCCCACGCCATTTAAGCCGACGATGTTCAAAGAAGAACAAACGATAGGAGATCATCATCAGTCACCGTGCATGAGGCGGTCCGAACCCAAACCCCAAGCGAGCCATATCACATAGCGCTTTCCGAACTAGATTCCGGTCATTCAGGTCCATCCTGGTCACATTCGGGTCCATCTCGGTCATTCAGGTCTATCCTGGTCACATTCGGGTCCATCTCGGTCATTCAGGTCCATCCTGGTCACATTCGGGTCCATCCCGGTCATTCAGGTCCATCCTAGTCTCACTCAGCTCCTTCTGATCATTCAGGTCCTTCCGGTCTAAATTCCGGTCACTCAGGTCCTCTCGATCGTTCGAGCTCATTCGGCCCAATTTTCATTCGTTCGGGTCCGCCCGGTCTAAATTCCGGTCATTCGGGTCCGTTCGATCTAAATTCCGGTCATTCGGATCCTTCCGGTCTAAATCCCGATCACTCAAGGTCCATTCGGTCAAAATTCCGGTCATTCGGGTCCACCCGGTCTAAATTCCGGTCATTCGGGTCCATCCGGTCTAAATTCCGATCATTCGGGTCTATCTCGGTCACATTCAGGTCCATCCTGGTTCATGCATTCGGGTCTATCCCGGTCACATTCAGGTCCATCCTGGTTCATGCATTCGGGTCCATATCCCGGTCATTCAGGTCCATCCTGGTTCATGCATTCGGGTCCATCCCGGTCATTCAGGTCTATCATGGTCCATGCATTCGGGTCCATCCCGGTCATTCGGGTCTATCCTGGTTCATGCATTCGGATCTATCCCGGTCACATTCAGGTCTATCCTGGTTCATAGGCATTCGGGTCCATCCCGGTTCTAATTTCCCGCACAATGTCCCAATATATCCAAGCAAGGCACGATCATCCACGGGGGAGCGGCATCAGAGCAGTCGCCGGGCCCAAAAAGGGGGTGCTTCTTATAATCTTTGGCTACATCCTCTAACCGAGCATGCAACCAAAGAGGGGCAAGCTGTCAGCACCCCATTTTGGCCCACCGGCTTCGTACATGAGAACCTCCGACCGAAGTTCGGGTTACTATTCATGACCCGACGATCAGAGGCGAACATGCGGACATGGATTCATGAAATACGGGAGAGAAACAGGGTCCAATGAGAAGACAGGGAAGAGCAATCAAAAAGGCAAACACACGACAAATCTCAGAGCAACGGGAGCTGGCACTACGGCACTATTCATCGCAGAATCACCGAAGCACCGAAAGGTGCCCAATGTGGGACTCTAAAAATCCCTCTCAGTGCCAAAATGACCAATGACGCATCCGAACGCATTTCGGAGGTGTCCGGCTTAAGCCGGGACACCCCCGATCTCTCACGGACGCCTTTTCTGACAGGGCTCCCGGGGCCCGCTCCACTGACAAGTGAACGGCATCCCAAAACGGGCCTACAAGCACCCGGGGACCGCCGAGGTCGTGGAACAAGCTTCAGATGACCTTTCGGAACTCTACAGGGCCCCCCCGAGGGACGTTCCGATGGGAGCGAGCGCCCCCCGGTGAATCTTCGGGGCACATTCACGGAAAACAGAGATCACAATGATCCCCGAACACCTCGAGACATTCAGGGAACACCGAGAAAGCCCCGGTCACAAGTCCCTAGGTCTTCCCGGGCCAACGGTCTTCGGTCGGGGACGACGAGCCAACGATCTCCCACGAGGCAAAAGGGGTCACCGGAGCGAATGTTAAGATGCACAAAGAGCAATCGGGGACCGGGGGCATTCAATTCCACTCCGAATGTTCGAACAGGGCAAAACCGACTCTCGAGGCGCCGAGTCGCCCGAACGTTCGTTCATACGACGTATGGCGATATTAGGCTCATTCAAACCCCCTTCGTTCAATCATTCCAAATCTATTAATTAATTGGGCATCGGAGATCGGTCGCGCATTCAATCAAGTCTGAAGCACTTTCCGGCTTTTCTCTTAATCGAATGGGACCCACAGCTCAGCCAAGCCAAGCCACCAAGCCGCGGCTCAAACCCAAGATCTCGGCTAGATCCCAAGCCACAGCTTGGCCACCCAAGCTCGGCTAGATCCCTCCAAGGCCGGCGGCTCCAAGCCCCAAGAAGCCCCCTCCACCACAAATTTCAAATTGCTCTTACACCCATCACCTCCCATCAACTTTCCTTTGCTTTCCCCTCACTCAACATGACATTTTCCCCTCACTAATCCCCCTCCAATTTTAGGCAGCCACCCTAAGCCAATTCGGCAGCCCCCATTAGACCCCAAAACCGCAATTAACATCCTCAAAGCAAGCCATTAGCCAAGCCTATAAGTTCCCATTTATCATTAGACTTAATGACTTCTCCATTCTCATTCTCTCTCAAGCCAATCCCTCTCCAAAATCCTCTCAAACTCCAGCCCATCCCCACACTCTCGTCCAGCCCGTGCCAAGGCCAAAACCGGCCAAAATCACCCGAAAACCACCCGGTATTCCGGTAACCACCCGACCCGACTTAAGCCAAAAATTATCAAACTCCCTAGCCTACATATTTCCTACCCCCTAAGTCTATTTCCGGGCTTAGATTTTCGATTTGAAGCCTCCAACGTCACATTCTAGCCGTGAACAGAATCGGGTCCCGTGGGTCACCCGCGCGCGACCATGCCCTAACGACGTGCCATTTCACTCCACGACTTTGCCGAGTCGTGCCATCACATTCCAAGGGTTCCTCACAACCCTCACCATCCCTCGTGAAGAGGTGGTCACAATCCGAGGGCCGATCCACCGTGCACAACCACCGTTTCATCGTTGTTCTCTTACCGGGTTCCTTGTGTTCATACCGAACTTTCTCTCACTGTTTCGGGTTCATCTAGGGCTTAGCACGTTCGGGTCTGTCCACAGTCATCTAGGTCTACCCCTTAGGAGTCCGAGGAGCCCGACCTCGCACCGTGCCGTGACCGAAGCAAGCGTGTCAACCCATTTTCCTCGAGCTGCCGCGACTGCACCTCTCTCGGGTCACTCCACCCGTAGCTCTAAACCGAGTCTTACGATTCTCAAGGCCGCTTCCTCGACTCTTTTCCTCTTACAACGAGGCTAGGTAACATCCCATTATGGCTTAGAGAAGCTAAGATCTTCGATTTTTACTTGTGTGAAATGTTTATACAATCTTAGGAGTCGGAATGCATGAAAGTTGCCATTTTTCTTTCGGATCCGGGCTTCCCATGCAATCTCATGCATCGTTATGTGTCTTTACTTTCTTGGCTACGTCCGAACGTTGTATGAATGTGCATGCCATAGTGGGAACGACCCATTTCGAGGTTGGAGAGCCCCTTGTGGTCCGTAAGGGTCACGGAACTCACGGCCATGCCTCCCGAAGGGATGGCCGAGAGTCCCTTTGCCCCTCACGGACGCACGGGGAGCTCTTTCGCCCCAAACTCATTGCTCCCTGCATCCTATTGTCTCTTACCGTGACTATGACATGTATACATGACGGAAAAGCTCGGGATCTTGGCGTGAGAGACCCAAAGGGGTCGGATGTGTCAAGGGAGACCCACGGCCGTCCTCCTTGCAAGGGGGCCGAGAGGTCCCTTGATCCATCCGAAGCTTTGGAGCTCTTTGCTTCGTGATGCCGTGCGTTTCCCGTGGTTTATTTCTGAGTTTACCGTTAAATGATTCAATGCCGTCTTCGTTGATCCCTTGAACGTGCTATTTTGAGCGTCTCACATGCTTATTTGTGTAGATCGGGACCGCATTAGTGTTGATTTAATGAAACGCATGCTATTTTCACGTGCATGTTACATGTTGTACGCAAGGGTCGGTTAAAATTGATACGGAAACTCATCGACACTCGTAGTGGGTCAAAGAGCATTCGGTCGACTATCCTTAGGGGTTGGCCGAAAGCTTTGAGACTCCCTTCGAGTGATGGTAGGTTTCTATTACCACTTTGAAACCGGCTTTTGGAATTGTTCGTGGTTATATTCCCTTTTAGTTGATGAATGAATTCAAATTATGTATTAGGCATGTTAGATCCGGATAATTACCCCTCGGAGTCGTAACCATGATGCGGAACGATAATTATCGAAAAGTCTCACAAACGGGGAAACGGGACGTAACATTCGGTTAATTAAATCACTCGGACTAAACAATTGGGCAAAATGATTATTAATTCATAAACGGATCGATGGTTCACGTAATGGCGGGAATGCCCTTTTCCTTAAAAAGCCCACAATTTCGAAACACCAAGACGTGTAACACGAATAGAATCGACGTCTAGCGAGTACTCGCGTGCTACGACTCTAGTCCGGGCCCGATTTGAGGCGGCTCGAGTCGGGACACGCGAGTCCTCCCTAGACTTCTTCGTGTCGCACGATCTTCAATTTGCACACGAACTTCACACGTTTTATTATCCAAGGGCATAATCGTCATTCCGAGATTCACCGATATCCTAGGCGTTAGGGAGTTGGAAACACCTCGATCTATGAACGAAAAGGGCAACCCGTTCGGGTACAAGTCTCATTTGCACGGCCCATTCCGTTCACTTTCGGTGTTTGTATCTTCCTATCGTAGATTCGGTGGTGGACATTTCATTTCAGTTACAAAACACGAAGAACCGGATTAATCGTGCACTCGACCTAAGCAAACATTAGATAATTGATAGGTGGAATATTAGATTCCAATCTAGAGTCAAAACACGAGCTTTGGTTAATTCGGTGAAACTGCAGTAACGCTTAACCGAATAAAAGCTGTAAAACAAACCCACCCATGTAATTGGCTTAGAACCATATTCTAGTTCACCATTTATGTTTGCCTAGGCTAGACACACTGTTTGCCAATCAACCCCGGCTAATAACCGATTAAATCACGTATACTCGACCTAATACAACATTTGTCTGTAGTCATCAGTGCATGTCAGTTATTACCTGTCTTTCATCAGTTTTATCAGTTTTCTTCTGTTTTCCATTGTCTTTTACTAATTTGTTGCGATTCGGGTCCGAACCTATAGGTTACGTAATACACGGGGTCCAACGCCTCAAACCACCGAACACGAGGTCCAACGCCTCCTAACTCACTGAGCGCGCTCAACCCGAGTGCGGAATGAGATTTAGCCTCGATTCACCATCATACTCCAAACATGGCCTATGTGGAAGGCAATTTGGATTGGATGAGTGAAACGTGTTTAGATATCACCCGGGAGCTCGATCGGTCCAATGGTTACAGTGGGAACTAATCAGTTCTTCTGCAAACCGTCGGTTCGATTGGACCCGACCCCCGGCTCCTTGAGCCCGCGTTGCCTTAATTTATTTATCGGTTATTCAAAACACACGGTGAGCCGGAGCGGAATATTGACCCAATGCAAACCGATCGGGATCCATTTACTTATTCAGTTATACTTTGTAATCATTCGTGAGAACATTATGAGAATTTTATTTGTATATTCACTCATTCACTTGTAAGGATCCCCGATCGGCGAGCGAGAGGTCCGAGTGTCGAGTCGGTTAAGTCGGTCTATCGTCACCAAGGGATGAGTAAGCTCGAATAATCGTGGTCTCGGTTCACGCGGGGAATCGACCATCACGGTTCAATGAACTGTAACGATAAGATAGTGAACTGATTCCTTGACGCACAAGCCTACTCATCCTTCGGATTCTTGGCCCAACTTGATCAATTCATCGACTTTACGGTGTCAAAACGGGCGAGTCAAGCGCAACCCTAAATCACGCGGTAAATAAACGAAACGGCAAGCCTAGCAAACTAGAGTACCGAAAGGACGTGCATGATATAGGCCCGCACGTAATAGAACCCCCGAATTCGGAATTTTCGATTCTGCATGACCATTGCTTTAGCATTTAGGTGTACCCCGTACCCCTAGACCCGGGCGACTCAACGGCCCTCGACCTATGGGTCGTAAACAGTAAGTGGCGACTCCTTCTCACGCGTGTCCGTCGCGCGTCCCCGAGAAGGTGGACACCCCCAAGTCGCGTTGCATAGGCTTCGCGCATGCGTGCCCCGACGAGATAAAATTCGGGTGCGCACAATAACAAAAACCCTTCTTCTGTCATGTGGCTTATGGCGTTGCCGACATGCAGGTAGCATTATATACAAAGACTGTCTTGCACATTGGCGACCATGGCCAAGTAGAGTGGGACTGCGGTCCAGTTAGTAAGCTCCTCATCCTCCCGTGCATGGCGGATATGAACCTCGAAAGATGTCTCCTCAGTGACGGCATATATGGCTGGCAAAGCCAAAAACGCTTCAATTGCATCCGAAGAGGAGTCATACGATTCAGTGGATGGGCTGTCAGAAGTGCCACCCATGATCAGTGGTGGTGTAGGGAAAAAGTGCGATAGCGATGGAACCGGAATGCCCTTGGAGAGCTTTCCGTAATGTGCAGCAAGACGGTGGAGATGTTTTCCACGACGGGCCTGCACGATCTCCTGACAGGAGGGGTGAAAACCGAGTCCCCTCTTATTGCGATACTCCTCTACCTCAATAGGTCGAAGGATTCCTTGTGCCCGTGCCCCGAGTCCAGTTCCGGGGACGTAATCATTATTCAATAGAACTTTTCCAATCATGAGATGGACTTGGGAAGGACCGACTTCTTCGTAATCTCGGATCATGAAGATTGTGTCGAAGGAGTGAAAGGGAAGATTCTGATATTCTCCAATGCTGATGTAGGGGACAGCTGTCTCCTTGTAAACTGCATAATCTTCCTCGTCGTTGATAGTGATGAGCTTGCCTTCGACAAAGAACTTTAGCTTCTGATGCAGTGATGAAGGAACAGCGCTAGCGGCGTGAATCCATGGTCTCCCGAGCAGGAGGCTGAAAGCATTGGGTATCTTAAGGATTTGGAAGGTGACAGAGAATGAGCAAGGACCCACGTTGATTAGGAGATCGATTTCTCCATTCACTTCTCTCCTAGAGCCGTCAAAGGCTCGAACAGTGGTCTTGCTTGCACGAATGCGGCTCATATCCACGTTCATCTGTTTCAACGTGGAGACGGGGCAAACATTGAGAGCAAAGCCGTTGTCGATCATGACTCGACCAACGACGTGATTATTGCACTTGCAGACTATGTGCAATGCTCGTAAGTGTCCCTGTCCTTCAGATGGCAACTCGTCGTCCGCAAAGGAGATCTGATTCAAGAAGATGGAATTAACAGTCTTCTCGATCCTATCTGGTGCAGTATCTTTCGGGACTTATGTAGCAGTGAGAACTTTCAGTTGAGCGTCAAGATGCGGCCCTGAGCTCAAAAGGAAGGCAAGTAGCAAGATATGGGTTGGTCACTTGCCCATTTACTGAACGACCTTGTACTCGCTTGCTTTGATCACCTTCATGAAAGTTTCAGCTTCTTGCTTGGTGACCTTCTTCAAAGGAAATAGCGGGGTTTCTGGAATGGTTGAGAATGCAGCAGCAGGGGCCTTCCCTTTGTTCGCAAGCTCTGGGCCTTGATAAAACCGTCCTAAGTGCCATGATGCCCATCGCGCTCATTTCTTGCTCCATGTTAGCAACTTTACCCCCGTAATCCCAGGGAACTCGGCGGTCCTGATATGGCTCCTTTGCAGGAACCTTGATGACAAACGGGGCAGATGTAAATGCAACCTCCGCTGGAGGATAGTCGATGATGAATGGAATTGGAATCTCTTGCAGATCATCATCATCTCTAATAGCAACTATGCTAATCATGTTGACAGAAGGCCCCGAACCTGATCCGTGATCGGGAAGAGGATTCGCATGCATGTTCAGCGGTTTCACCTCGTTGAAGGAGATCTGCTTCGTGTTTATCATCTCCTGTATTTTGTCCCAAAGCCTCCAGTAATGTTCAGTGTGACCAGGAGCACCCTGATGAAATTCACAGCGCAGATTTTAATTCTGCACCGTTGGGTCAAAGTTCGGACTAGGCGCCTCTGTCTTGATCTTATTCCCAACAAGGAGTTGCCGGAATATGTGAGAGGGAGGGGCTAGTAGAGGCGTATACTACTTGCACTGACGAGGTTGAGCGGCGCCACCCTGTTGTGCTTTAGGAGCAAGAGCTCATTGAGTTGGCTGAGGAGATCTCGAAGCCGGGGCTCTACCTTGCTGAACTTGAGCAGGAGCATACTGTTGCGGAGGTTGCGACTGGATAACAGTTGGCGGGGTTGGAAAAGCCTACGGCACTTGGTAGGGCTGCACATAATGCACGGGATGAGTCTGCAATGCAGAGGTGTAGTCCACCGAAATCGGCTGCGAAGCTTGGTGTTCGAAATTGACGGCGCCAACAGTTGCATCCTTGCCTTTCTTGGAGGTTCCGGCAATCTGCTTCTTCGATGTTTCTCCGTCGTTCTTCCTCGATGGGCCTTCAATTCTCCCTAGCTTAACCCCCATGTCAAGCTTCTTTCCTGCCTCGATCAGGTCCGAGAAAGAGGAGGTATGAACCAGAAGATGTGAGTAGTATGCGCCCCTGAGCGTGGAGTGAAACAGCTGAACTTGCTGTCGCTCAGTGATTGGAAGAATGTATTTCGCCGCTTTTCCTCTCCACTCTGTTGCATATGCTTGAAAATTATGATCTTCTCTCATCTTCGTCATACTGAGATCGAGAAGAGTAGGGGGTGTCTCTGCACAGAATCGATATTGGTCGAGGTACTTCTGGGAAAGATCTGTCCATGTAGAGACATCGCCGGCTTTCAGGGTCATAAACCAATCTAGTGCTGATCTCGTAAGGCTGTCTTGGAAAGGCTAAATGGCGAATTCCTCGTATTCCCAGTATGGGAGCATTTTGCTTTGATAGTGGCGAAGATGATGTCGAGGGTCTCTGGTCCCGTCGTACCTCTTGAAGTCTGGAATCTTGATTTTAGGGGGCAGCCGCATGCCCGAGAAGAGATTCCAGTCATTGTCACTGTAATCAAAACAGGTACTGCCCGCTTGGAGAGCTCTGATGGTCTCCTCCATTTTCTTCATTCTCCTCTCCTGTTCCGTCTCTGTTTTCTGGGAGAAAGTTTATCAGTGGAGCTGGAGGGGCTGCCTGAGTAGGCATGCCCGGTTCAGTAGGAGGAATGTTTAGAGGTGGTGGAGCTGGGTAAGAGAATCTTATTTGGGGTTGTGGAGCTTGGAAAGGAAAGTGGTCCATGGTGGAAACAGGAGCCTGAGCGCTTATCACTAGAGGGACTGTTGGTGGCGGGACAGTGTAAATCGGAGGATGGGCTGGCATAGCTAGCGGTGGTAATGCATGCATAGTTGAATCCGCGGATAAGAAAGCTGTTGGTGGTAATGGAACTGCTGTAGGAGCAGGTGGTGGTGGTAGAAGATCACTGACCAGATGGATTGCCGACACATATGCCATTGCCGAGAATGATGCGTCTTCAACCTCCGAAGCAAAGGTTGGAGGGACTGCTAGGTTCAGATCGATAATTGGCCTGTGCTCCGGAAGCGAAGTGTGGCTCGACGAAGCCCGGTTTTGATCTCTGAGCATAGCCATGAGCTCTGTCATGTTGGTGGCCATATTGGTCGCCAACTAGTTCACCATCCCCTCGAGCGTGGTAAAACGTGCGGGATCCACAAAGTTGGACGCCATCTGTGTCACTGCAGGAGGATGTCCGATAGGGACGCCTGAATGCGCCGTGGATATGTCCGCGGGTATTGGAGATGATATAGCTTGCGTCAATGGTGTTTGAGAATGTGTCGGCATTGGCGGAGTATCCTGCTCGTGAATGGTGGTGGGTTATTGATCTTCTGCCATCCTTACGCGTGCACGAGTTGGATATCGATGTGACGCCAGTTGTTAGTACCTGTATTTACAAGTGTGTGAGCACAATTGCTGTATGTTGACAAATTTTCAAAATGTAAATGATTAAGTGGAATGAATGAAATGCATGGCTTTGAAAGCACTAATGTCATTACATCAATTCGATTTACATTTCCATAATTTACAAAGATTGTCTGTTTTAGAAATAAGGAACATAAACAGTAACCCGACACTATTACATCCCATAGCCGAGTGAGTGCTATGCGGGTCCTGTGCGGGGCAAAGCTCTAACAAACTAAACCTAATGATGGGAGACCTTGTGTGCTTTCGCTCGCGCTCGGTCCAGCATAGTGCTCAAACGCGCTATCTCCCCGTCTTGGTTCGCTATGCGTGCATGAGTCTGAGCTAACTCCCTGTAAAGCTCTCTTTGGTCAGCTCCGTAACGTACGAAGTCGACGAACATGTGTGAGTCCCTGCGGATGGAACTGTGCCACGTATGATGCGGTAGCTGAGAAAGCTCGCTCGTCGTCAGTGGGGTGCTTTGGGAAGTAAAGCTCCTGCACAATGTGTGTGCCCTACAAGCTTCGAACTTCTCTAACTCGTAGAAACTTGTCCGGAAGTGAAGCTGTCGTGTTTGCCTACATGAAGCAGTATGGAGTGTGATCCACCTCTATAGGAATATCCTGTAGGCCATCGAGTTGTCTGATGACTCGGGCTGAAAAGACAAGTGTGCTCCCTAAATGACTAATCAAAGGGAGCCCTATGACCGAAGGACATCCAATGGTCAAGGAGCCGCCGGGATTCCAACAAGCAGCCCACAGAAACTGTGTCGGGGTGAGACCTTCCATGAACTGCTTCCAATCGGTGTAATCACGGTCGGAAGGCTGAAATACTTGAAGTAGACGAGTGACGAGTGAACGCTTGTCGGTGATGTAGGAAAAAAGGGTGAGATGAGCAGAACGGCCTAATGTGCGCGAGAAGCCAAATCTGTAGAAGATGCGGAGCTCCTCCCATTCTACCACGTCGAACCTCTCGTACATAGTCAAGAGACCGAATGGTCTCAGCCAAGACGGCTTCCACATAACTATGGCCTCCTACCACTTAGGGGATGTGTCAGCACCCCATTTTGGCTCACCAATTCAAATTACATCATCAGCAGTGATCCAAGCCGCAACTTGAGCAGAATACAGAAAAACGACTTAACAGAGCAGAAAATCACTATCCATTCTCAAGTCAGCAAAATCAAGCAGATGACACATGCATATGACAGAAGGACTCCAGGGGTCATCAAGGAGCAACAGAGTGACTAGAAAGCTCAGCAATATCCAAAACCGGCATTTTCAGTATATCACACGGACAGTTCTATTTTCGATAGTTCGCTCGATCATCGGAAGATAGCCAATATTGGACTCCAAAAATCCACTCCAATGCCAAACAGATGAAAAGTGTCCCCAAAGGCATTTTGCAGATCATCTGCTCTATACAGAACAACTTTCTGTATACAGACAACTTTTCAGTGGAAGTCCAAAAATGCCGGTTTCTCGGAGAAAAGTTAATTCCAAATATCAGATGCGGCCACGCCCCACAATCATATAGAGCACGTGCAGAGCTTCAGATTGTCTTTTGGAAGCCATACAAACACCCTAAATGACTTCGGAGCGACAAAACGGGCATACCCTTCTTCGGAAGAGCGTAATCGGAGACTGGTCTGATAGAATTACGGCAAACGAAGTTCACACTACATTGCCCTGAAAACTCCAGCGGACATTCGCAATTGGGCAAAACAGACAGCAAAACCCTTCACGGTTTCCCGAGTAACCTCCGAGGAGCACAAAAGGCCATTTTCAGTGAAGATCCATATCCGGAGGTCCTCTTTGGGGAAACTTGATGCCGAATGCTTACGTTACACAATGCTAGCCTTCTCAAGGCTCAATGTGGAGTCGTCGGAATGAATCACACAACTCGTCTAGACCCCCGAGCAGTGCTTTAAGGGTCTCAGATGCACTTTTCATATCCTTATAGGCCCAATCTCGGCAAACAGAGATCACAGTGATCTCCGGATCGCCCAAGAAACTCAGAAAGCAATCTGAGAAATCCAGTTTTGGCCTCCTAGGACATCTCCGGCTCCATATTTTGCATTACCGGCTTAAGGGTCAAGTGCCCACGTAATTTGACAATTTATGTCAAAATGACCGACGTGGAATGCAGATACAAAATATGCTGTCAGAAGTGGGCAACCTCGCTCTGAATGCATAAAAGGAGCAAAATCGGCTTCCGAGCCTCATACAGACATTTGGCAATTTCTCACGGAAAATGCCAATCTCGGACTCTTTAAACCCGTTTCCTCGCGTATATCGATAATTCAACATTCGGTTCGAACCACGAGCCTCGAATGCGCGATCAATCGAGACCCGAGCTTTTTCCCGATTTCTCCTCTTCGGTCGTGGGACCCACGGGCTACCCAAGATGAGTCACCCTATGCTCTAGAAGCTTCTTCTTCCTCTTCAATGCAAGAAGCCAACTTGCCCTCTCTTAGCCAAAATATCTTGGGAGAGGTTGAAGACAACACTCGATGCTCATCAAAGCTTCTTGGCTCTTCTTCATCAAGATTGCATGGTCCACATTCATCCTCATCTCCTTGTTATTTTCTCCATGCAACTTGCATCCTCTTAGGAAAATATCAAGCCTACAATTTGAAGACAACACTCCATCTTCATCAATGCTCATCAATGCTTATCTCTTCTTCATTAATGCAATGGAAGAGGATGAGGCTTGATATTTTCTTAATCAAACCGAAATTTGCTAAGCATGGGGGTTAAGAGCACTTGCTTTTGCTAATTGTGTCATTAGCTTTGCCTATAAATGGCCCAGAAGTGATTAAGATAAGGACTTCTCCTCTTACACACTCTCTCCAACCTTTCTCCTTCAAGAAATCCTCTCAAACTCCATAGCCAAGAACACTCAAGAACCAGCAAGCTTCAACACTTCAAAACCAAGAGAGAAAAACCGAAGCAAACCCGAAGAAAGCTTTGAGTTTCTTAAGTCGGAAGCCGATGTTCATCATCCCGACTTAAGTTCAAAACTTCTCAAACTCCATGGACCACATGTTTTGGACCCAAGGAGTTCATTCATGAACTTAGATTTTTGGTTTGAAGTCATTTGCTCATCATTTCAGGTTGATTTCCTCATTTCGGGCGAAGATTGTGCTCTCGGGTGAACAGTGCACCCGTAGCGGCACGCTCACGCGTCCAGCCGCGCACACGCGCGCACAGCAGCGCACCCTCGCGCACACCCGCACGCCCGCGCTTCCAGCCGCGCGCCCCGTGCGCCCGCACACGCCAGCTGCGCGCCTGCGCGCCTCCCGTGCACTCCAGCCGCATCCCCCTTTGCACCTAGCTCCCCGAACGTGCATGCCCTTGCACCCGAGCACTCTTCCAAGCGTTCAACCGAGTCACCCGACTCTCGAACACTTCCCCGACTCTTTCCTCGTATCCCGAGGCTAGGTAAATCACTCTTGACTTAGAGGAGTTAGGGCTCTTTACATTATTTGCATGGCTATGGAGTAATATGGCGTTTTATGCATGTTTAACTTGCAATACTTAAGTTTTATACACTTTCTTGTTATATTATGCATGTTCATCATCATATAACATGTTAGCATATCGGGAAACGTTTGAATCGACCCTCGGAAGACCTTCCCGACCCGAAATAAGCAAAAGAGCTCTCGAGTTTGCCTCAAGAAGAGGTGACCGAGGCTTGGCTTGCTTTCCTCGGGTTAAGATCGGCCTTCTTAGCCCGATCCAAGCTTGATTCCCGAGTTTTCTCGTGTTTTCTCACATGCATGAAGTCGGTATTGTTTTATCGATTCCTTAAATAACTTGTTTGTGCATGTTTCCATGTTCGAATGCGTTATTCAAATCATGGCAATACCGACTTTCGTTTAATCGTGTCATTTATAATGTTTGTCGTTTAAGCATGCGAGAAATGATTCGAAACAAGACGGGGAAATCTTGTGGAACCCCATTCGGGCCATGGGACCTCTTGGCTATCTCCAAGGAGAAATAACCGAGAGTCTCTTAGACTCCTACGGGTTGCATGAGGCTTCCTCTTCCCGTTTTGAGTCCGTTCTCGGCTTTCGTGTAATTTGCAATTTACATTATCATCGTAATATCGCATGAAAATGTCTTTTCAAAACAAAGCATGCATGGATTCGGGTATCGATGACTCATTCGGGTCCATTCGGTTACAAGGGTAGTTTCGGTCATTGGACCAAATTATCCTCGATCCTTATGGAATCATCTTGATCTTCGAGTCGCGATCGTTTTCACAATTAATGCATTCGGCACAACCCTTAAGCATTAATTCCACAAACAGGTTAATCGGGACGCTCACATGACTAAACCCACTTCACACTGATAAGGTTTACACGAATTGGCCATTAACTGATAACTCGCGTCGATGAGTTGTCAAATGACGTTGGTGCCCTTTTCAAACTTATCAATTTCAAAACCCGAAAAGCGCGGTCCGATGTAGCATGGACGTCTGAAAATGCCTTATGTGTCTTAACTTGAGTTTACCTGATTCCAGGTAACTTAGGTCAGGATACAGAAGATCCTTTTAGATCACTTCCGGGCAGATCGACCTGTTCTTTGGCTTTTTCGGGGTTCTTGCACAACCCTGGACGATCCAGGGAATTGGTTGACACCAGCTACAGGCCGAGGTGACCCGCACTGCGATGTTTCCCCTTTTCTGAAAACAATTTTCAAATAAAGGGCAAAATCGTCTTTTCACAATTCAGCGACACCCTTAAGGTTAGCATGACAGAAACACTACAGTACGGGATAAGAACGGGCTACCTATTCAGGTGCAGGTTCATCTGCATAGCCTTTTCTTATCTAACTGATGAGTTTCTGTCATCCTAACATAGACTCGGGTAACTAGAACGGTTATCTCTGTTAGAAAACATGCAAAATGCTGATTAACCTTTCACTCGACCTAACCAAACACTAGATAATGGTTAGGAGGAATTCTAGATTCCAAATCTAGAGTCAAAACACGAGTTTGGCTAATTCAGTGGAAATTCAGTGTCACAATACAGAACAACTGTAAAAGCAATCCACACACATGAGATTTGACTCTCTTTGTCAAGTTCTCAAAACAAAGCCGAATACTAAAACATTGGCACGTGCTTGTTTGTCTAGGGTAGGATTTGCATGCCAAAATACCCCGGATTAACAACTTGTTAAAACACGTACACTCGATAATAACAAACACCTTGTCTGTTATTAACATGTTGCGTGTTATCTTTCCGCACCTGTTTGCCATACGGGTCGAGCCTGATCCCTAGACCGAATAATATTAGGGTTCAACACCCTAATTATCGATCACAGGGTCCAACGCCCCAATCAACAGTCACAGGGTCCAACGCCCTATTCAGTGAGCGCGTCCATTGAATTTCAGTTCTTCGGTCTTTTCCCTAAACTCACGGTGAGTTAGAGTGGAATAATAACCGAACGCGAGTCGATTGGAATTCGGCCATTTGTAATTTGTATTTATTGTTTTCGAGAGCATTGTAAGGACTTTTATTTTGTACATTTTGTTCTGTAAGAATTCCAGTCGGTGAGCGAACGGTCCGAGAATCGAATTAATCGAATCGGTTTAATGCTTGCCCAAAGGAAAGTAAGCCCAAGAACTCGCGTTTTTGGTTCACACAGGGATTCAACCTCCATGGTTAGATGAACTGTAACGCAAGATTGTGAACCAACTCCCCGACATAAGGGTTTAATTCTCTCTCGGCTTCTCAACCGACATCGTTTAGTTCACCGAATTTTCGGTGTCAAAACGTGCGAGCCGAGTGCAGCTTAATTCATGCGGTAAATCATAAAACATGCAAGCCTAGCAAACCAGAGTACCGAAAGGGCGTGCGGGATATAGGCCCGCACGTAACATGAACCCCCGAACACGGATTTTCCGGTTCCGCACAGACCAATGCCTTAACGACAAACTAGGTGTTTCATACCCCTAGACCCGGGTAACTTATCCGCCCTCGACATTCGGGTCGTAAAATGATAAGTGGCAACTCCTTCTCTCACGCGTGTCCGTCACGCGTCCCCAGGGGAAGGTGGACACTCCCAAGCCGCGCGATCCAAAAGCGCGCAATGCGGGCTCCGACAAGAGTCCACATTCGGGTCCGTATAGGATGACTTGGGCAAGTGCCCCGTCTATAAGGTTCGACGTGTACGGGAACATGATGGTCCCGAAGATAAGCAAGAGGAACCCGTGACAGGCGTCACGTTGATATGATTCTCCCGTAGCATTGAGAGAACGGACATGTATGAAGTCTATGAGCCATGCAGTCCTAACGCTATGCTCCCATCCATGTTGAAGCTCACGACGAATTTCTTCGTCGCGAAAACCTAAAAGGATGGCAAGTCTACTCTGTATCGTGGCAAACTAGTTGGGCACCACGATATCGCGAGTCAACATGGGCACTGAATGAGTGCCGCGTATTCCTCTACTGTAGGAGCTAACTTTGTCCCCTGAAAGCTAAATACGACCCGCTTAGTGTCCCAAAAACTGATAGCAGTTCTGAGCAGGGTCCAGTCGATGGGAGAATCGGTAAGTAGTGGCAAGTCTCCTATGATGAGCCGGAGGAATAAATGGTCAACCAGGCGGAATGTGTTCCAAAGACGAGTAATGTCTGCGGCTGGTGTGATGATGACATCGAGCCTAAGACAGGGATGCAAGCGGTCCATTCTTACCTAAATGGAAAAGATGACGGTTTAATGTTTATAAACGAACTGATGTAATGTCCTAGTTTGTTTGAAAAACATGCATACAGGTGCAGGAAAGTAAACTATAACACGGGTTCTTTACATTGTACAACACTTTTTTGGTGAAAACAACAAAAGGCCCACCTAACAGAAAACTACAGGCTGACTCAAAGACTCAACTTTTGGGTCGGTTGACGGCATGAAGGTTGTTTTGGTCCAACATGTCGGTCCATGTTTATGCATGGTTTCAATGTTCTACTGGGAGAACCACTAACTAGGGACGGGGGCTCCGATTCAAGGGTGTGAAATCATTGAAATCGAGCGAGGATCTTTGGAGGTCGGTTTGGTGGCTGAGCCGACTCAATCTGTTCCCTTACTCGGAACCTCTGACTAACCTAGCTTCCTAATACGGCGCCCGTGGGATTTCAGGCGTTTGGTACTTAGACCCGTTAGGGTGATGCAATGCAAGTGTAAAAAGTAAATGTGCGTAAAATAAATGTGCGAAAAGCGATAAATAAACATGCAAGCAAACGAACGGGATCGAGCTTGAACCCACTAAGTGATGTTCCCAGTGGAGTCGCCAAGTTGTACGGACCCGAATGTAGACTCTCGTCGGGGCTCGCATTGCGCGCTTTTGGATCTCGCGGCTTGGGATTGTCCACCTTCTCGGGGATGCGTGACAGACACGCGTGAGAAGGAGTCGCCACTTATCATTTTACGATCCAAGGGTCGAGAGCGGATAAGTTACCCAGGTTTAAGGGTATGGAACTCCTAGTTTTGCTAGGTATTGATCCGTGCGAAACCGGAAAGTCCGAGTTCGGGGGTTCACGTTACGTGCGAGCCTATATCCCGCACGCCCTTTCGGTACTCTAGTTTGCTAAGCTTGCATGTTTTAATTATTTACTGCATGAATTAAGTTATGTAAGGTTCTCACGTTTTGACACCGGAAATTCGGTGAATTAAACGATATCGATTGTGAAGCCGAGAGAGAAGTAAACCCGTATATCGGGGAATAGATCCACAATCATGCGTTACAGTTCATCAAACTATGATGTTTGAATTCTTGCGTGGATCGGAACCGCGAGATCTTGGATTTACTTTCCTTTGGGCAAGCACGAAACCGATTCGAATTATTCGACTCTCGGACCGTTTGCTCGCCAACTGAGACTCTTACATAATGAATGTATAATATAAAATCCTTACAATGTGCTCTCAAAATAATAAAAGAAATTATAAATTACAAGTCGTTGAATCTCAGTCGACTCGCATTCGGTTATTATTCTGCTCTAACTCACAGTGAGTTTAAGGAAGAACCGAAAACTGAAATTCGAATACGCTCTCACTGAATAGGGCGTTGGATCCTGTGAGCGATGATTAGGGCATTAAACCCCATTGCTATTCGTCCTAGGCGTCGGGCTCGACCTGCATGACAAACAAGTGTAGAAAGGTAACACGCAGCATGTGAATAACAGACAATGTGTTTGTATTCACCGAATGTATGTGTTTAACAAGTTGTTAATCTGGGGAATTTTGGCATGTAAACCCTACTCTAAATAAACAAATGTGCACTAAAATTTTAGCATCCGGCTTTGATTTGTGAACCTGACATATCGGATGTCCGTAGTCAAGTCTCGTGTGTGTGGATTGTTATTACAGTGATTTGGTGTTGTGACACTTAAGTTACACTGAACTCATCCAAACTTGTGTTTTGACTCTAGATTTGGAACCTAGAGTTCCACCTAACCATTTCTAGTGTTTGGTTGGATCGAGTGAAAAAATTAGTTAGGCAATTATGTTTTGATACAGAATACCCGACTAGCACTCTAAACTATGCTAGGATGATAGAAACTCATCAGTGGGAATAAGAAGGGGCTATGCAGATGAACCTGCATCTGAACAGGTATCTCGTTCCGATTCCGATACCGTCGTGTTTCTGTCATACTAACCCTAGAATGTCGCCAAATCACAAAATGACGTTCTTGCCCTTAACTTGAAAATTTGTTTTCAAAAAAGGGAAACAATGTAATACGGGCCGCCTTGACCTGTAACCGACGTCGACCAATTCCTTGGATCTTTTGAGGGTTATATGAGAACCCCGTGAAAGCCAAAGATTTGGTCAATCTATCCGGAAGTGATTTAAAATGAACTTTTGTATTCCGACCTGAATTACCTGAAATCAGGTGAACTCAAGTCGAAGCACACAAGTTTCTTCTAGACGTCCATGTTACATCATATTACATGTCTTGGGTTTGGAAGTATGCATATTTTGAAAAGGGTATTAACACCGTTTTATAATTCGTCGACGCGAGTTACAGATTAATGTCCAATTCATGCAAAGTTGTTTAAAATTGAATGAATTAACCGTGTGAGCATCTCGATTAACCCGTTCGTGATTCGACGATCGAGATGGTTTCACAAAAAACGAGGATAATTTGGTCAAATAACCAAAATACCCTCATAACTGAATGAACCCAAATAAGTCATCAATATTCGAATCCATGCATATTCTTTTTAAAGGCATTTCATGTGAGGTTTTCGATGTAAAGGAACTTGCAAATTGTACGAAATCCGAGAACGGACTTAAAAAGGGAAGATGAAGCCTCATGGAACCCGAATAACACCATGAGACTCTCGGCCACTTCTCTTTGGAGAAAGAGAGGACTCATGGCCGGTATTAGGTTCCACGAGGTTTTCCCGTGTTGTTTTGAATCGTTTCTCGCATGCTCAAACATCAAACATGTTAAATATCACATATTTGACAAAAGGCGGTATTGCAATTATTTAATAACATGTTTAAACATGCAAACACGCACAAACATGTTATTTGTGAAATCGCACAATACCGACTTCATGCACGTGGGAAAAGTGAAATAAACTCAGGAACCAACTTGAATCTGACCAAGAGGACTATTTTTAACCCGAAGGATGCAAGCTAAGTCTCGAGTACCTCTTTTCAAGGCAAACCCGAGAGCTTGCTTGCTTGTTTTGGGTTGGAATGATCTTCCGAGCAACGATTTTGCTTATTTTAAGCATTCAGAGCGAAGTTAACCACTTCTAACAGCATATCTTGTATCTGCATCTCACGTCGGTCATTTTGACATAAATTGTCAAATAACGTGAACAGCTGACCATTAAGCCGGTAATGCAAATGTGGAGTCGGAGATGTCCTAGGAGGCCCAAACTGGATTTTCTCAGATTGCTTTCTTAGTTGCTTGGGCGATCCGGAGATCACTGTGATCTCTGTTTGTTGAGATTGGACCTCTAAAGACATGAAAAGTGCATATGAGACCCTAAAAGCACTGTTCGGGAGTCTAGATGAGTTGTGTGATTCATTTCGACGATTCCACATCGAGTCTTGGGAAGGCTATCATTGTGTAAGGTAGGCATCCGGCGCCAAGTTTCCTAAAAAGGACCTCCAAATATGGATTTCCACTGGAAATGGCTTTTTATGCTTCTCGGAGGTTACTCGACAAACTGAAAAGGTTTTTGCTGTCTGTTTTGCCCAATTGCATATGTTCGCTGAAGTTTTCAGGGCAATACGGGGTCAACTTCGTTTGCCGTTATTCCATCAGACCAGTCTCTGGTTATGCTCTTCCGAAGAAGGGTATGCTCGTTTTGTCACTCGGAAGTCATTCGGGGTGTCTGTATGGCTTCCAAAAGATAATCTGAAGCTCTGTTCATGCTCTGTATGCTTGTGGGGGATGGCCGCATATGATATTTGGAATTAATTTTTCTCTAAGAAACCGGCATTTTTGGACTTTCACTGAAAAATTGTCTGTATACAGAAAGTTGTTCTGTATAAAGTAGATGATTTGCGAAATGCGTTTGAAGACACTTTTCATCTGTTTGGGATTGATGTGGATTTTTGAAGTCCAATATTGGCTATCTTCTGATGGACGAGCGAACTATCGAAAAATATGATTGTCCATATGGTCTACTGAAAATGCTGATTTTGGATGTTGTTGAGCTCTCTAGTCACTCTGCTGCCTTTTGATGACCCCTGGAGTCCTTCTGTCGTGTGTACATGTCATCTGCTTGATTTTGCCAACTTGAGGATGAATAGTGATTTCTTGCTCTGTTGAGCCGTTTTCTGTGACGATGCTCAAGTCGTGACCTGAATCATTGCTGATACTGTGATTTTTTTTGGAATTTGTGACCCAAAATGGAGTGCTGACACTTGATCAACGCAACAATTGTTATACTCAATGGGGCGAGAATTGTGACACTTGCTCAGTCAAGGAAATTAATAGGGAAAATATCAAACTCTCATTGTGATTTGGAGTCGGGACAAATTGCAACATATTCACTTGATTGGGACAATTAGCCCTCATGTGGTTTGTTCCGCTAGACATAAGGGGTTACGGCGTTAAATTTTTTCCATTTTCAGTCCTCAATCTTTGACTTTTTAATCATTTTGGTCCTAAATCCTTTTCTTTTATCATTCATATCATCAACTTTTCATTTTGTTTAATTTTAGTCATATAAAGAAAAATCGAAGGGGGAGGGGGTCGGGGCTGCCAATCGGCGTTCTCGACCCGTCCATCGAGGGCGCCCACACCCATAGAGGACGTCAGCGACCTCGGTGGAGGGGTTGGGGTCGCCGATTGGCGGCCCCGACCCCTACTCGACCGAGGACTTCAACTCGGGGTCCCCGACCCCTCCACCGAGGTCGCTGGCATCCTCTGTGGGTGCCGACGCCCTCGGAAAAGGGGTCAAGGTCGTCGATTAGTGGCCCCTCCCCCTTTCCCCCTTCAATTTTTCTTTATAGGACTAAAATGAAACAAAATAAAAAGTTGAGAATAGGAATGATAAAAGAAAAAGATTTAGGACCAAAATGATTAAAAAGCTAAAGATTGAGAACTGAAAATGAAAAAAAAATTAACGTCGTAACCCCTTATATCTAACGGAGCAAACCACATGGGGGCTAATTGTTCCAAACAAAAGAATATTGTGCAATTTGTCCCGACCCCAAACCACAATGGAGATTTTTGTCTTTTTCCCAAATTAATAATATTACATATTCTCCTTCTCTTCCTTAATTATTTTCTTTGTCAATTTAATCTCATAAATCTTGGTACTTTGATATTTTAAATTTCCTAATCCTAGTTTTTTTTAATACGATATGAGTGAAATCGCAAGCTGAACATATGTAATGAACTTTTAATGAATCTATACAGGTTGAACATATCTCCAATCTAAAAACTTAATCTATTAGATGGGTACACAGCGGATATATAAACCAAGGATTTTCTCTTAATTGCCTGGTTCTAGATTGCTTCTTTATTGGCTCTCAACAATATGCGTTGAATTTAGTACTCGACTAAACCCATGAGTGAACTCGGGACTGGACTTTTTTTAATGTGATCGAAGCTTGAGCTTGACTATACTCAACTTGGTTCTGCTCAGTAATTGATTGATTCAAACAACCCTTAATGATGAACAAGTCTATGTTTTCGTGGAAGTGGGCTAGCCCTTGTTTGCAGCTTTGTCCGTCCTTAGATGTTGTCTTGGACCTCATACCGAGCTGGGACTAGATATGATATATCTCTTTCTTTTTCTTTTTTTTTTAATTACAAAGGAGGTTCATGTGTTTAGTAAAATAATTTAATTATAAATATAAATAAAGAGGCATAACTAGTTTTATTGGCAAGAACTCAACCTGTAACATCTTGGTTTCTAGGCGACGGTATTTGTGATTGATGTACACCTCCTTTATCATAATATTCTTCCTATTATAAAGTTGAGAAAGGTAAGGGAGTGAATGCGCCTTTGCCGCCTCGACCTGACTCGTAAATGATGTCATTGGAGGTCTCAAAGCTGTCAGTGGCCTCTTCAGATTAGGAGATGGGCTACAGTAGGTGCCACCACGTCGTCCTCTTTCCTTTGTTTCTTTTGTAATTTCCTTAGAAAGAAAAATCGATCTAGGGTGGGGCACCTGCCAACCACCTATCACAACCTTACTATTGTGGTCGTCGGTGGCTTTTGAGACCTTGGGCAATCTCAAACCAATCGGGTGGTAGGCGGTGACCAATTCCCTGCCGATAACCTTAAACAATAGAGAGAAAGTGATAAGACAAAGTTTGATGAGGAGGTGTTCACTTGTCGCTGCCCTATTCTCTACAGGTTGAGGTCACAGACAACCTCTAAGGCCCTCAATGACCTTAGCTAAGGGTGGTCTATGTTTGTGCCCCATCAAAGAAACTATATGCAGAACTGCAGACTACAAAGTGGGAGAACGATAGAGGGGGTGGGAACACTGACATCGGCAACCACCCAATCGGCTGAGGTCGCCGTCAGCTTCTGAGGCCTTTAGCTATCCTAGTCAGTGAGGATTGGCTGGCAGTGCCCCGACTCCCTTTGTTGTTCTCCCTTCACCTTTTCTCTTTATCTTATCTTTTGTTTTTCTAAAATTTAGTATTTGAAAATTTTGTAAATAACATTTTATACATCGTATCATCATAAGTCAGGAAAAGTAACGAATTAGAGACGATGGAATAGATCTGAACCGAAATGAAATCTTTCATTTTTTTGGAGTCACAAAAATAAAAAAATTGGGATATATTTGAAAACAATTTAAAATCATTGGTTCTCATGCATGATTTACCTTTTTTAGGACTATTATAGAATTTTCTCTAATCTGACGTCCAACTTTCTTACTCTTACTCGATTTATAATAAAGAAAGTAAAAAAAAAAATTACAAAAAAACACGACCTTTGCTTCTTTTTGTAATTTTAGGACGATGTTTCAAAAATTACGCATAAAAGTACAACCAATCGATTTAGTTGCGCTTCCAGCACATTTATTTCTTCCGTCTATTATTTTGACATGAATTTAAAGGTAAACAAATTATTATGAAAGTTAAAAAAGTGAAAAATAAAAAGTACGGAAGAAAACATTCAATTGATTGGTGGAAAAGGTGGGAGGGGCCGGTGGTGGTGGCCACGCCCCTCCAATCAATTGAATATTTTCTAACTCTCCCTTTTTATTTTATTTTTAATTTTCAAAAATAACTTTTTATTAAATAAAATACTGTGAGATTCACTCCTCCAATTATATTGTGCTAGGTGACGCTATTAAGTTCATATCAGCCATTATTACTATTAAAGTAGATGAGAGAAATGATAACGTGCTAAAATGCAACTAAATTTATGGGTCGTGCTTTATCGTGTAATCGTTGAAACATTGAGCTAGAATTTGAAAAAGGAGAAAAAGAGGTTCTTTTTTTGAAAATTAAAATAAAAAAGGGCACGTCATCGTCATGCCAAATCCAAAGCAGAAAGAGATCAGCAAAATAAAATCTCTGAATCTTCCCGTGATGCAAACCCTAGAAAGGTGTGGCCATCCATGGGAGTGGCTGATTCTTCAGTTCCCATACTACACAGTGTCTTCCATTCGTCTCCATACCCGTCTCTCTCTCTCTCTCTCTCTCTCTGCGCTGCAATTCGGCGAAGCTGCTTCCCTCGTGAGCGCATGGTTAGTTCTCACTGTCTATCTCTCTATTTAGCTATTCGTTTGCTTCCTTACAGTTCGAAGCGATGTTTGATCGCCATAGCCGTGATAGATAGTGGTATCTCTTGAATTGTTCATTTGGCTCTTCATTAAAGGTTCTCGTGTTCTGGAAAGGAATGGTTGAATTTTGGAACCATGTTTCCGTTTTGACCTGTTTGGGACTGCTTTGCTTTGTAGATAATTGGTTGAAGAGGAGGGGGACAGGGGAGGGATTGCCAACAATTGAAGGTTAAAATCTCACAGGATTATTACTACTGTAAAGCGATTTGATGCCGCCCGCGTCAAGGCATCTCTGGGTCGGGAATTTGCCCCACGGCATTACCGACGTAGACCTCACTCGTCTTTTCTCACGCTTTGGGGATATCAAAAGGATTGCTTTCCTGCCGGGTCGAAGCTATGCGTTTATTGACCTGGGAAGCACTGATGAAGCTGTCTCTGCCATGGAAGCGCTCGATGGTTTTGCTGTTGCCGGCAACCCGCTTAGGGTTGAGTTTACAAAGGTGGTCAGTCTTATCCCCGACCCTTTGTTACTCCTTCAGCTGCTCTTTTGCTCCCATTCTTATGCAGATATAATATGTTTATATAACTATGTGTTATATGTTCGTTCTTCTTCTTCCACCCAATTGATTTATGAAAACAATATTTGAAGGTTTAAGTCTCTTTCGTAATGTTTGAGTGAATCATTGATTTCAAACTGCAAATGTAATTAGCATCTTAATTCGCCCTTTGAGGTTTCTATACATTGGGAAATTCTTGACCGCATACAGTCGAGAAAATCTTGCAGCTTCCATTCATTGTGCATATATTCGGGGCTCTAAGCACGTATAACTTACAAATTTATACCATTCAGTCAAGCAATTTCACCAAATGTTACCTTATGATAACAAAACTACAGACAAACTCCCAAGTTCCTGTGATATACTTCCTTAATAAGTTGAATATACTTATGATTACAGCTGCAACAGACACTTGCAAAGGTTGCATTCATTATGAAGGGCCTATTTCAGAAGTGACGTACTTGTATGGGTGTCTACACTACCTGCTTTGATCATAAACAAACAAAAAGCTGCTGCAAGTTGTTAAATAATGGAAACTTGCTGCAGATTAAACACATCATTTATTGCAATATAATCTCATGGTCATTTTGAAAGGACATATCTTTAAGACCCAGTCTTGCAGCATTCTGGCCACGAGAAAATTTCACATTTATAATTTTAATAGTGAGGAAAAAAGTTGAATCAGATTGAACTTTCAATAGCTGCAGAACTCCATCAGCAATTCAACATGATGCATTTTACCATTTGGAAGCAAAAGGCAAATCATTGCTCGCATCTAGAGCATACCGATGCATTTCATGAAGCAGCCTGAAGAGAAGGAAAGTGAAACACTGATATATCAGCTCAAATTAACTGGAATTGATGGGAGAAAACTGAATTTATTTCCATCAGAAAAATATAGTATTTGACTGTCAGTATTTCAGATTAACAAGGGTTGCACTCTTATATTAATTAAACCGGTGAAACAACATCCGGAATAATGAAGCAAAAAGCAACCCAGAGCTTACAGGCCATTCTCCAAAGCATTAAACCTCAGTAACCTGGAAGACAAAATGAAAAACAGACAAGATTGACTAGGTGTACCCCAACCTACAAGCAATATCTTTGCTCGTCTTTGCAGTCCTCTTCTCCAAATTCTTAGACGGGTTAAATACTGGCATTTCTAATAGAAGGGATTTCTTCTGATTTCTTGCTCTTTCCTAAATTGTAAGCATATTTTTCCTCTTGGGCCAGAAATATTCAACTGTGCATCTTTCCGAAAAGATGAGGTTTCATGGTAGTTATCAATAAAAATGATAGCAAATGTAATGAAAGCAGATTTCAATGAAGTGCAACCGGAAACATGAGACCAGCATTGCTTAGATGATTCCCCACTTTCCAATTCGAAGATGTTAAGGGAATGCTGCTTTCAAATAAAGGATATCATTAAACAAATAGACTTAGGCATGATTACAAAGTGAAATGGCTGATCAAAGCCACTCGTACATAACATAAGCATATCATGGACTATTATTAATTAATGAGACTAAATGTTTGCCGAATATTGTAATGCAAATGATGATGGTGGGGACCTGATGTTGCAAACTCTCATTGTATCTGCTCACTCTTTTATTCAACTAGTTCAGTTCAAAAAGAAAGTTGAGATAGTAATAGAAATTTGATGAGAACTGAGAAGTGATAGTTCTTTGAACACCTTACATCATAAGAAATGGGAATGTCCATCAAAGTGAACTTGTGAGATGCAAGTTAAAGTTAGAGATGACGAATTTCTCAAACTGTCAATGAAATAAGTCTCATTTATCCACAAACAAGTCTTTGCTGGCATCATATCAATATGTCAAACACGTGATTCTTCAGTGCAGAATCACATGTTCACGTGACATTAAAGTGAAATTTGTTCTTTGAGGCAGTAACAAAAGATAATTTGTGAAACTCCCAATCTTTATAAAGAAACTGTTGCTTGCGTGGAAAGCTTCCTCCTAGATCTCAAAAGTTACAGACTAAAATTCACCATAACTGGAATGTAGTCGATTAAGGACCTGAAGTTCATGACACAGGCATTTTTCACATGTTCTTGTTTCTCCTCAAAGCAGCAAATCAAGTGCCCAACAATTTCAAAAGCTTTAACCTCTTCTCCTTAGCCATGACACCTATAACAAATGAAGGTTGAGGGCACTCGCTGGTAATTCATTGGAACAACATGCTGGTAGTAAGTGCCACCGTGTAACTCCGTTGTCTCTTTTCAACAGAAGATAATGCTCTGTTCAGATCTTTTGGCCAGAATTTCACCATTTGAGTTGTTAAGACCTCTGGGAAAGAGTCAATGCCACACTCCATCCTCATTAATTATTATGAAAGAATAAACCAGAGGTGGTGGTAGTGCAAACTGATGTCATAGGGAGTCCAATCTCTGCTGTTAATTCTTGTAAAATTTATATTTTACTAGTTCCAACAGTCAAATTACTGAGTATTAATTAAGCAACAACAATACCAGCGTTGCTTATTTGAGGCCTGTTATACTGACATTTCTTTTTTGCATAATAGTTTGTCAGGCACAACCTCCATGCTGTTGCCTTCTGTTTCACCGTTGTGATAAGTACAATTAGAAGAAGTAATCTCGTTGACAAGTCACATGACCGCTAGAGTGTTGCTTTTGTTTTGCTAAAAGATAGATGTCCTAGGCCTAGCAGTCATTACCTGGCTGCTCATTCTGCTGCTTCTTGTGAAATCTTGCTGAAATGTGATGCCTCTTTAGTTTTAAACACGTAGGACAGCTTGTGAGTACTGTTTGCAAATGAGAGGGTTCTGACGCTGGTTGTTACGCTGAATTCAATGACCAAAAGGTGTGATTGAGTATTCAATCTTTGGTGGGATTTATGCAACATCTATTCTGCAGAGGAAAAGGCAACCCAGGTGTGGGATAAATTACCTGGTTTCGTTGATGTGCTTTTTGCTTATTCAGGATACACTTCATGGAGATGCAATTATTCTCCATAAACATTGCTGAGTGTCTATAGATTTTATTTTGTGAACGATTGTAAGAGTGAGTGAATTGAAATTTCAGATTTGTGATGACCTCTACTTGTGGATTATATGATAGAGTTGCTCTTTATATGCAAGATGGGAGTAAAATTTTGCATCCACTTGCAGCTGCTGTAGGCTGACTTCATTTGTGGCACTCTGTGACAAGATTTTCTCAATGATAGATCTGCAGATGAGTGAATTATTGGCATTCATATGATTAGTTTTGATGAATGAGGCATGAACTATGAAGCTTACTGTAGAATGGCTTATGTAGAAAAGCTCACTTTTATTATAGGAGTGCACAAGTCTCTTCTTGAGCTGTATCCGTCCCTGAAACACTTTCATCACACTAATATGTATACATAGTACATGCACATTCTCAAATATTGAGTAGATGTCCAAACATATTTGGATCATCATTTAAATAAAATTACACATCAGAAGTTTTAGTGCACAAAGAAGAATGGACTAAGGCTCTGGTGCTGTGGGATAGCATGGCATGATGATGATGATGGAGGATTTTGAGAGTGCCAATCTTTGGAAGAAAGTGAAAATTTTCTTTATTCATGACTGGGAAGGGATGGTCTAATGATTGAGAGTTTTTCTTTCACTGGCATTCCAATGGTTGAAATAGGGTCGGTCGTTTTCAGTTGAAGCCAGAAATGTAGGGTTGAGTTTGGATAAGAAATGTAGGATTGAGTTGTTTTCACTTGAAGCCAGAAATGTGCATTCCGAAGGTTGGGGTGTATCCATCCCTGAAAACCTTTCATCACACTAATTTGTATTACATAGTGCATGCACATTTTATTCTAAAATAAGAAATGTTGAATTTTGAGGATCATATAGAAATTGTGCATCTTCTGTTATTACTAGAGCGCATATTTAAGAGGAAAATTGTCTTTCCTTACAAAATGTTGTCTTGTACAATGCTGCCTTTTCCCAGACCTATTAGGATCATTCAACTGGGAAAAGCCTTTCATTTACTTAAAGTTAAATCTTGAAGTTTTCTTTCCTAACTCCGTAAAATATCTAGTTCTAAACATGACTGGTTTGATTTTGATGTTCTACAAATTCTTGATCGGTTGCTTGGGATTTTCGTAGATAGGAACTGATATATGCCATTAGCACCTTGGCACTATCTGCCTTTCAGGATCATCCCAAATGACATCTATCACGGCTCAATTTTTAGTTTATCTTGTTCTTTTTCAGTAATTACATGACTCAGAAAATTTAACAGAAGAGAGGATGTCTGAATGGGTGCTTTACAAGCTAGGAAAGTGATTTATACGGTCAGGAAGTTCTTTGGATGTGCATCATGAAGAGGCTATTCGAGTTAGTCTAATATCCAAAGGAGGGCCTACAGAAGAAGTGAATCAAGGAACCCATTGGGACTGCAGATTCCAGTGAAGGGTGGGAAAGCATAATTAGAATTAAAATGCTTGAATTATGGTTTTAGGCGTTCCTTTTTAATTGAAAAGCAGATTATTAAGGCATCACTAACGAACAGTTAAATATTGACAACGCCGAAGGATTGGGATCATGTCGGAAGTGAGAGGCTGCTGAACATCTATTTGAGGTGGATTGTTTAGGGCATTTATGGATTTCATCGAGGGGTTGGAGAGAGTCTTACATATGTTTTATATACTGCACTGTGGAGACCCCACTTTTTGTTGTTCTCCTTTTTCCTTTTTAATAATCTGTACGTGGATATAGGTCTGCTTGGCACCTCATCTATGAAGATGGTGTGTGGAAATACGAAAACTTCAATCAAGCGGTGAATCACTTTATCACCGGGTTGTTTGGATAAGGAGGGGAGGGGAGGGGAAGGGGGAGGAAGGGAAGAGAGGGATAAAATATCCCATGTTTGGATAGGAAGAATAAGAATTGGATGGAGAGGGGTGGGATAAGTTAACCCGCCCATGTTGGGTTAAATTATTCCACCCCTCACCATCCCTCCCTGCCCCTTCTCCACCTCCCTATCCCTCACAATTCCTCAATCCAAACAGAAGCTTGTTTGGATTAAAGGTTATGGAGGGTTATGAAGGGGTTGGATATGGAGGGTTATTAATAATCCATGTTAGGCTTTTGAAAATTTTAAGAGGGGGAGGTTTAAGGATAACAAATTCCACCATAACCCTTCGTAACCTTTAATTCCACAGTTCCACCAAATAGGGGTGTTATGGAGGGTTATTAAGATCAACTATTAAAATAATATTAAAAATAAAATAAAATCAAGGGTCACGATCTTTTCCAACATTCTTACACCCTAACCTCACCCTTTGATTGAGCTTATCCAAACAAAAGTTATGGGGAGTCAATAACCTCTCCATGACCCCCCACCCCTCCATAACTTTTATTGATCAAAACAAGATGCAAGTAAATTTAGACCTACTTGGTGAATTAAATGATTTTACTGATATGCGTGATCAACTGAATTTCTGTATAGCTTTAGTAGATGATGTTAAGGTGCTGCACCAATTTTGTGGCAGTACTGTGCGTTGGCTTTTATTTTTTATGCTTAAAAGTCATAGAAATCTCTGCTTTGATTTTATGGCTTTGTTTCTTCTTATTTAAATGTTTTGCTTCATTGATTATGTATGATTTGTTGATTAGGCACCGACTAAGATCCATATACCCAACTTTCTGTGGTTGGAATTTCTTTTTATTAGGATTTGATTATTCCCTGGGAAAAAGATAGAGACTGAATGATTACTTTCCTGTATCCTGCAAATTTTCTTCAGATTGTTCTTTATCCTCCATTTTTTCATCTTCTGATAAGTATACTGTTCCAACTTAATTGCTTTTGCTACTTCTTGGTATCATGGCTGCAGGACAAGTCACCGGCCGCATCACGTGATGAGGAACATCTAGAGCACCGTGACCCACAACGAAGCTCTGAAAGGGCATTATCCTTCTCTCAGAAGGACTCATCCAAATTTCGCCACGGTGGTGCTGACCGATATCATCCCGAGAAATCCAAGATTGCTGATAAATCCTCAGAATCCGAACCAAGTGAGGTACTATGGATAGGCTTTCCAGCTCAGCTGAAGGTGGATGAGACAATTCTTCGGAAAGCCTTCTCTCCATATGGCGAGATTGATAAGATCACTGCATTTCCTGGTCGAACTTATGCCTTTGTTCGCTTCAGGGACTTGATTTCAGCGTGCAGGGCAAAGGAAACTCTGCAGGGAAAACTGTTTGGGAATCCCCGAGTGCACATTTGTTTCGCTAGGAGCGAATCGGGAGGAGGAGGATCCAGTGGTGGGAAGAGCTCTGTGGCTGCTTCTCTATCTCCCCGATTCAAGTCAGGTATTCATGACTTTGGTGGCATGAGATCTCCTCGTTTCATTTCAAAATTGGAAGCAGAAGACCCTGATATCTATACAACAAATCGGAGGGGTGTTTCGAGAAGCAGTGCTGATCGTTTGTTTGGATATGATCAGAGGAGGTTTACTGAAGAAATGTCCGAGGTTGGATTCTCACCAAATGTGTATGAATATCATGGTACTCCAGTGAGAGAGAAAAGGGGCAACTTCCCTCATTCTTATCAGAAGGGTCCTGATTTCGACCCATGGGATCTGCCCGAAGAAACTGACCTTTTCCCTGGTGCAAAGAGACAGAGGACAAGTGCTTTCCATCCTGACAATGACCTATTAGAGTATGACTATGCTGACCTGAAACATGAGAGACAAGCTCTCCCTCAAGTAACTTCCGACTTTGTCCAACCTGAGCGATTCGATCGAAACACTAATAAACCCAGTCATCATCTAAGGTACCAGGAGATGCCTGATAGGCGGTCGAACTTGGTTGCGTCTCATGGAGAAAGGAGCGATCATCTGAGAGCGTATTATGATCATGTCCATGTTGGCTCAGGTCAAGAGCAATCCATTTCGATAGAGAGGAAAAGAGTGACAACAGAATCGAATGCAACATCACAGAAAGAGTGGAAATGGGAAGGGACCATAGCAAAGGGAGGAAATCCAATCTGTCGCGCTCGCTGCTTTCCTGTGGGCAAATCGCTAGACATGGTGCTGTAAGTTTTCGAATATCTTTGAGGAAAGGAATCTGTTGCAATAATCAATTTTTGGTTAGGCCATTATGTTTTCTAAAGCATTTCTCGTTACTGGATCAGGGTGTTGGCTGAGAGCCTGGTCAACTGAAGTTTTATTCTGATAAAAAGCACTATCTTCCTACCGTTTATATATGAAGTTTTGACTTTACCATCTCATTTTAAGTTGACTGTTTTTTTCCTTTTATTATTAGCTACTAGAATCAGATGAGAAATGCCAGTTTGACCTTCAACCAGCCATAATACCCATCCAGCTCTTAAGCATGGATCATAATGCATAAGAACTGGTAGGAAATGACTCGCTGGTTTACCCTTCAGACTTGATTGGACTGTTGGTTCTCATTTACCAGAGCTTTTGTGGTATCGATATATTCATGCGTCGACTGGTTCATGACCAGTCTGGTTCAGATGCTGTGCATGCTAATGGCGTGAAATTCATTTACTCTTTTGGGTTGCCTAACTGTTCACTAGAGCAATCTTGCAATCACCTTAAGTTGCATGGTTTTTATATATTGTGATACAGGCCCGAGTTCTTGGATTGCACAGCTCGAACGAGTCTCGATATGCTATCGAAGCACTATTACCAGGCGGCAGGTGCCTGGGTCATTTTCTTCGTCCCAGGATCTGATGCTGACATTGGGTTCTACAATGAGTTCATGCACTACCTTGAGGAGAAGCAGCGGGCTGCTGTTGCTAAATTAGACGATCGGACTACCATGTTCCTTGTACCGCCCTCGGACTTCTCTCAGAAGGTCCTGAAAGTACCAGGTAATGTGACAACTAGCTGATGCATATAAACCACACTGCTGGAAGGTAGAACAGATTTTTGCACGAAGATTGGTCTTCTATCCTGTCCAATTATTGTTATTCTTTATTCGAGCACAATGAAGGAACCAAAATTAGGGTAGATAAAACTGTACTGTAAAATTTGATCGAAATTACAATTTCTGATTCATGAGGTTACCTGTGAAATGTCTTTGGAAAATTTCTTATCGATTCTTCATCACCAGGTAATCTGAGCATCTCTGGTGTTGTTTTAAGGCTAGAGAATCCTCTCGCCTCAAAAGTTGGGTCTCTTAACTGGCCCGATGAAGTTAGAGAGCGACATGACCATCCTGAGCTACTGAGATCAAGCCGAGAGAGCCTACCTTATCCGGCAGGCGATGTGGGGGCATCTTTAAAACCTGTTGTTGGACAAAGCTTGTCTTCGCACTATCTCCCAAGCTCGATTGCTGCACCAAGAAATAATGCACCATTTGATTTTCCTTCATCGAGTAACGGCATCAATGCTCTTCAGGAGATGAAAGCCTCGGGTATTTCATCGATCCCTAATCCGGAGCTTCTCGTGCAATTGGCATCATCTCTCATTGGGCAGCAGAGGCAATCCCCAAATGCTCAAAACGCTCTGATGGGGAATCAAAGTCAGCCCGAGAAGCCGTTCAGTGCCCCTGAGGGTTATAATTTCTTGAATATTAAGGCGAGTTCCGAAGTCCAACCATATCATCCTCAGCAGCAGTCAAATTTCTCTGCTGTTGCTCCTCCTGTTGCTGCTGCTGCTGTTCCAGCAGAGCTTCAGACAGGGGCCCCTCAGGGAAACCAACAGGTCCCGAGCTCAGGAGTCCAAGAAGGAGACAACGATCCTCAGAAACGGCTTCAGGCAACGCTTCAGCTAGCAGCTTCCCTGCTTCAGCAGATCCAACAAGGAAAAGGAACTTAGCAGGCTGCCTACTCGATAAGTGCAAAACAGTTTGAGAAGCCAAATGACGAGTTTTAATCGTCATTCTTCTGTGAATCGAAATGGCCGTAGCTTTACTTGATAAGGAATGTTAATTCTAAGAGAATTGGTCTCTTCTTTCTTTAGCTTTGTGTTATAGGATCTTACATCGGATAGCTTCCTCGTTGATTGCAATATGTGTACGTAAGCACTTTTTCATCATTCTTTAGTCGTTCATATTATTTCAATGGAGCCCTGAAATTAGAATGTGTCGGTAATTTGTGCTGCCCTGCCTTTTGATGATATTGGTCCGAGTTTAGAAGTGATTTGGTGTTGTCCATCATTTTCGGTTCTGCCAATTGCTGAAGTCTATGCATCCCCAAATCTACTCATCTACGTGAGAGTCGGATTGAAGATGGAAATGAACGAAGGATTATTTACTGGTAGGTACGTCTGCTCAATCCCAGCCCAAAGCTATTTCTCTACTCTAAACGTGAAACTAATTCAATGAGGTGGCACGGCTAGTAACTCATGTACGGAATCAGTTTATGAATTTGAGCGGTAAATTTAGAAAGAAGCTCGACCTGAAAGAATAAGAAAGAATTCGGGTGGGTGTGTTTCAACGGTTTTTAAAAGTTAGTCCCAATTATATGAGAAAATGAACGTAAGAAAGAGGGAAATATGAAAGATAAGGATCTAAATTACTTAATCATTAAATAAGCAAAAAATCACTTAAGGAAATAAGTAAAAAAAATTGATTTAATGAAATAAGTTATTCTTCATTTATTGGTGTTATTTATTTCTCACAAAACTTTTTTCATTCTTATTCATTCCTCATTTCTTCCCTTAACTACTTAAATGCTTAATTTTTTAACACTTAATTTATCAAACACCGCCTTAACATATCTTTGTTTGAACTTAAAATTTCAGCATTTAAAATTAAGTATAGAAATTTCAAACACTTAATGTGGTTGAATCAAGATTATTTGGTAAAATAAGTAGCCAAAAATTAAAGTTCCTTTTGATAGTATATTATTTAGGAATTCAATATTTTGTTTATTTGTACCTTTACCCCCTTCTATTTTTTAAAATTATAAAAGAAGATCAGATTGTTGATTTGATCTGAGAGTAGGAGGCGGTGGTGGCTCATTCGCTGGCCACCACTGCCATAGATGAGGTCGCCGGCGAGCTCGTCCCTCTCTCCGGAGAGAGAGAGAGGGAGGAGATATGGAAAAATCCCGATGGTGGTGGCCCAATAGATGGCCACCACCCTTCCATCGAGGTCACAGGACCCAGGTCACCTTGCTCGAGTGGTGGCCGACAATTGGTGAACCACCACCGCTCGGAATCGATGGCGGCAAGGTGTGTCGGTGGGGGGTCACTAGTCGCCTCTCCCCTTTCTCTCTCTATCGGGGTTTGGGTTTCGAGGGGTGGATTGGTTTGAAAACAAAGAAAAAGTCTGAGGTCATCGGTGTGATAAATGTGAAAAAGACCCCACTGAGCGAATCAGTGAAAAAAAAAAAAAGAGAGAATGACCATATCATTTTCATTTAAGTCTACTAAGTCAAGTCATTTTTTTAGCGTCTATCAAACAAGCTTAATTTCATTAAGTATTAAATAATTAAATTCAGCACTTATTTTGTGTTATCGAATACATGCTTAGTGTGCGTTTCGTATATTACCATTTAAGATTATTGGAAATCCAGCTTCCCAAAAAGATAGATTCTTATTTTTTAAATTACTGGAAACGCTGCATTGTCATGTTTGGTATAGGTTGGAAATCTTGCAGTAATCCACATTAGTTTTGTTTGGTACAAAAAAGAAGATTATCGGAAAATTAGTGTATATTCACCAAAACACCTCTTCTAACCTTCAAGCTCGTCCAAACCTTTGTCGTCTTTGTTCATTTTGCCACCAAGTCTTTTTTTTTTTTGGTTAATTTGTTGTCTGCCTGCTCGTCCATCTTATAACATGGACTTCATTATCAAATTTCACGTCAGCTAAAACTATTATTATATGCTCCAATGACACAGTTTGTCAAATTCCATGTCAGCTAAAAGCTATTATTATATGCTCCGATGACACAGATTAGTCAAAAACATAATACCATAATAGCATATTAATCCCCAAGAGCATACGAGGTCAGATTAATAGCATATTAATGCCCAAGTTCGTTGATAAACCTGGAAGGTCAGATTTGAGGGAGATTGGTTTACATCAGAGAATGACCAAATCATGAGATCCAAGGATGCAGTCGAGGAGAAAAAGACTACTCCAATTCAACTGTCTCTATCAACGGCATCTCTTGTAATTGCTGCCAGACAACTGATTGTAGATTGCATCATCTCGATATTGTCCAAAACAGAACACCGAGAGGAGGAAGCTTCATATTATCAAGGGACCTTTATAAGCTCTCACAACCAAGAAATCTCCTATAAGGAAGAAAATTGGCCCTGCATACGGCATATCGATTAATTCATAAGCTCGATTACATATCTAAATCGACTACTCCATGCTTTCACTTCCTCTTCCCCACTACAGATATCAACTTTTAACACAAGCTACCCCATAATTCAGCCCCAGGAGGGAGGAGTCGCCCACGCCAAGGAGCTGGTGATACGTGAGGTAAATGTAGAGCTAGGGTAACATGGCAATTTTGTTTTAAAAAAAAAAATTGAGATTCCCAGTTGGGTGGGAATTTGAATTGCCAGATGAGTGGCAGTGTGGATTCTCATGGGCATCCGCATTGTCAGTTATTTAGTTCAACCAAACGCACCCTTAATACATTCGAAATGGAATCAAAGCAAGAACATCTCGATTAGTAAGTACACGATGGGCACTCGTTTTAGCATAGGACATAAATAAAATATGAACAACTTACTATATTCAAAACCATTACAATCGAATCAGGAACCTTTATATTCAAAACCATTACAATCGAATCGAGAACCTTTAGATTAGTACACAACAGGCACTTTTTCGGAGCACTGGCATATAGATGAAATATACAAAAAATAGTTCCATCTGGTATTGATAAGCTGTAGAAACTGAAGTTTCCGCTTAAGGGTGCCCATCCTTGTTTCAGATCTTCCCACTTGCTCTTGAATGAGCGACATTGAATCATCTAACATTGAAACATGCA
Source organism: Punica granatum (assembly GCF_007655135.1). Taxonomy (NCBI): domain Eukaryota; kingdom Viridiplantae; phylum Streptophyta; class Magnoliopsida; order Myrtales; family Lythraceae; genus Punica; species Punica granatum. The sequence continues at coordinate 17,191,683 of NC_045134.1, read as the reverse complement.
TGATCCAAGAAAGGTGGGGAAAAACTGAACAAGCTTATTACACGGCACCAATGATATACAATAATAGTGCTGCTGCTTCACAAGAACTGGAACAAATGATAGATGACCCTTTTACACTGTATGCCTCTGCTAAATTATACATGGGCAATGATGAAACGAATATATGATTATAACATGATCATACATAATATAATTGCGTGTGTGTGTGTGTATGTGTATGAACAAAGAATATGGCCCCCCAGAAGATGGAATAAGGGCAGACTAAACATAGAAGAAGGTTGACGGGTCATTAGCATTCGCTGTGTCTCTGCTGAGAATTGATCGAGCTTCGATCACCGACCTAGGCGGCTCAAGGTCCTTCTCTTGCAGTGCATTTCCTTGTAGCCGTTGCATTTGAGAGGCAAATGTATCATCCAATATCTGTGGAATAGAAAGGAAAGGAATAGATTTAGAGGACAGAGTTAGCAGAGAGTGTTCAAAAGGCTCCTTAGTAGATTATTTCTTGCCAGTTAAATTTGCTTGTCATGACAGAAACTCTCGTAAATGGACCGCAGCCAAAATTTCAGTGATGTTGGAGACAACAACAAATATGGGAAGGCACAGACCGTGGTATAAAAAAGATGTCAGCAGAAGTTACTTACCCCGAGAGCATAGTAAGATCCATTATACCGTACTCGGTTTTCTTTTCTACCTTCAAGGAACTTGAGAACAATCTAACAAAGATCATCACAGATTTCAGTATATGAGAGTCAGGCAAAAGTGTTTTCTCTAAATTAAAATGTTTCACTCAACTGACCTGACCCATCCGGTCCCACAATCCACGGCAAATAGCCACAAATATTTGGCTTGAAAAGACCTCATGCAAGTTCGAGATGGAGTCAACCAGCTGCAATGTCAGGTGTTGCATCCTTTCACGTACCTCAGCCTCCCCATCCTCTTCTTTTGTTTCCTCCAGTATCTTCTTAAGTCGCGTGAGCCGATTAGCTTGCAGCTGCAAGACATTGCCTATTAGTTTCATAATTTTCATCCGGCGAAAAATGTGCACAACAGTGAGAATTAGTCAACTCAGATTATTCTTTTTCTTTAGTAGATTTAAACTGTTCTTCTCGTTGCTAAACATGGTTTATGTAAAATTCCTTTTACTGAGGCAGTCATACTTGCCAATTGCAAAAGGCACACCAACTGTCAAAGGATTGCGAGTGCTATGTTTAGTCTTCCCAAAGGAATCTTTCGTGGCAGCATATTAGAAAAGCAATTCTGGATGGAACTTACATTGCCGACAAGCTTTGCTACAGTGGCTTGCAAGTACGTTTTGTACTTCGTTCGAAGAAGAACATTGATTCCATTCATTTGTTCCCCAAAAAGAGATTTCTTATCTCCGGTTACAGGTAAGTAGGATGCCCAACACTTCAAAATGTCCTCCAATTTACAGTGAAGGACATCAAGTATTCTCTTGATAGTGCATAGGAAGGTACCCAACTGTCAGCAGGAAAATCAAACATTGATGGATTAATTGGGTCGAATTTTTATTAGCAGAATCTTCAACTGGAGCTATGAGGAGGCTTGATAAGCTGGACTTACTTGACCAGGAACTGAGTACACAGCTGCTGATTGTCTTCTCGTCAGCTTTTGGACTTGCATATTGAGCCTCTTAGGAATGCTGTCTTTCAATGGATCCAAAATATCATTGTATTGCTTCTCCAGTGATTTTATAATTGCACGTTCCACATCTGCCACAGCCTATGTCCAAACGAAGAACTTCAGACGTTATGAAATAAGATAAAGTACGCCTCTGCGAGTTCCAGTTTGGATCTTCGCCTAAAATACTTGGACGAAAAAAGAATTTCAACAATTCTTTTCGACAAGAAATTCAAAACTGGAACTTACATTTTCCAAAATAAGCGTGTACTGGGGCCAATGATTTATGACCACTTCATACTCCATAAGAGAACTCTTCAATTTCTCATATAACTCCTCAGCAAATGGTGAGGTCAGATGATTTGCCACCATTCCAGAATAAGGCACCTGCATAGAGAGTAGTATTGAATTGAAGCAAACTGATTGATGGAAGGATCATAGTATTCCGAATCAGTGAGAAGGATTACCTTTTCTGATTTGCAGAGATCCAGCAAATTAAGTTGCATATCCTGTACCCACACCAATATATAGCAATCAAACAGATTCCTTGAGTCAACCCCATCCTCCACTTGGCTGAAGTTCGGCAGAAGGAACAGGTTAGGAGAAATATAACAGGTGCTCAAACTAGCTTTATGAAAGGTAAATTCAAAACTTAGTCTGGAGCTGGTAAAGAGTATGGATTTTCATATAAAATGATGCCAAGTAGGATTTAGTAAGATTCTCATATGATTCCATATAGAACTGTTTCCATTTCCTTGTATCAAATGTGCCACTATAGTGTTGAAATTGACACAATATTTTCCACAATTGTTAGATAGATAGCGTGTACTATGCCAACCTGATACAATGAAAGAGGAGATCAAAATATGAAAGATTTTATATTCTATAGCTTGTAATGTGGTTTCAGTCTAGATAATATTGTAAAAGAAGTCCATATTAGAATTATTCAGTTTGTGCAATAAGTAATTCCTTAAGTGTTCATTATGCTAAGGGATAATGACATAAAAATGCTAAACAAAGTAAAGATAAGATACAAACCTGAAAAAGAAAACGAAATATTATCTTGAAAAAGAGGATTCAATTTTGAAAGATTAAATCAATCAAGAAAAGGGTGCAAGATTTTCAATACATTTTATGAAACTAACACATCGAGTAAAGAATGATCCCAACTAATCTTTTCCCACTTAATTTCCGTTTTCTAGAGTGAAAAACAATGTACAGAAACTAGATTTTTGGAAAGTAAAGAAAAGAAGAAACTGATAAAAAAAAAAAAGTAAAGGTTTATTTTGGCAAACCTGATATTCCAGGAGGCAAGATCTCTCTCAAAATCTGCAGTTGCCTTTAAGAGTTCGTTTACATGTGGAAGCGGGCTGGAAGGTGGCCATGCCGCAAGAAAAGCTCGAAGCCTGCCACACAGCTCAGTGCTGTATACAGTAGCTGTGATGTTTGATAGGTCAATTGAACTGGACATGAGCAGAAACGTTAGAAACTTTACAGAAAAAGGTATATATTGCGCTTCGTTGAATTAGGTGATTGATGAAAAGATGAATCAAGGAGTATATTCAAAGTATGAAATCTAGAGCCCAAGTCAAAGAAAGCACGTCCTAGTTGACGCTCCTGTTACAAACATTGTTTTTGTATTATAACCACAAGCAGCCAAAGGAAAGTATTTCAGAGGACATGAAAGCAACTTTTTCTCACAGATGAAGCTCTTAATGGCTTGGAAAGCATTTAAATATTCATCAGTTGAAGAAAAATAGCGGTACCTTGGAAGTATGTCTTGATTGTGAATCTCGATGTCTGCTTGAATTTCATTGCTTAGATTGATGCAAAGATTCCTCATCTTTAGATATGCAGTGGACATGGTTATCTGATCCCCATGAAAACTTTCTGAGTTGCTCGATAAGAATTCATCTGTCTCCAACATATGCTTCCTGCACCTTTTCTTCGCTGCTCTCTGTTCATAGGTGAAGAGAAAGACTGACAATCTAGTGGGACTTTGAAAGATACAGGTAGGCAACTGATGCCTGTTTGGATTTATACATAACAAAGATTATACCAACTTAATCTCCAGGTAAATGGATGCTTAAACAAAAACAAGTCGCTCAAGTACTCAAAAATAAATAGTTTGTAGCTTTTCCCTAAACTTTTTCTATTTCTGCTAGTTTTTCTATTTAGTCTGCACATGTAAAAGCAGGTTTTCACTCAAAAAGGAATGCTACCATGTGCTTAACATGCATTTACAACGTGACTTCTCTAACTAGTTTCAGCTCTCGGGATCATTTCTCTTCTGAATAAGCTTTATTGCAATCATCTGCAATATGGAAAGAAATCAACTGATCTAACCTGCAAGTAGTTTCGCAACATAGTTTGTGCATCTGGAGCAAGTATGTCGTGAAGAATGGTAAACACTTGAACAGCAGGAGCTAGAGCTGGTGCTGCATAGTCTTGAATTGGTCCTAACAATGATGACAGCCCTGTTGCTGAGCTTTCATCAAGTGATTTGTAGTTCTCAAAAACACTAGCTAAGAGGCTCTCTATTTGGGTTTCACAATCTAAGAGGATGCATTTCTGCAATAAGGCAAGAATATAAAATTTATGAGCTTCAAATCATTTATGACGTGTTTTCTGATGCTTGAATATATAGCATACTTTGAAAATGCATACCTCCTGTCTTGTTAGACTTTTCTCACTTTTAGCCTTTAAAATTGGTATAAGTAACTCGTTCACAAGCTCCAAGCAGTCCTTTGTTGGAATTGCCACATTCATCACTTGCGAAAGATATCTACAGGAAGAAAGGCAGAAACTTAGCAAAGAAGACTCTTACATTTGTTTTTGCTATTGTTCTCTCTTGTACAAGAATAATTCCTATAATAGCTACAATCTAAAATAAGAGAGCATAATATAATCTTTCTAAAGTGAATTGTCACCTTAGCTTAGTATACGAATCTGAAACTTCATAGTAATTTGCGAATTCTGCCAACAACCACTTCCAGTGTCCATGCAACCGCAAGTTTCGAGAATGAAAATGCTGTGCCCGCAAGGCAGCATCCAGCAGTAAATCATAAGCCAAAGTTTCGACAACCGGTCCACTCTGTAGCACATTAAGAATTTAAATTTAAGTGAAATTCCTGTAAGTACAACATACTGCAATAAATAGAAATTTCCTGCAGCAACTTTCTGACTCTGTTGTAATTAAAAGGGCAACTATGCATATTCAATTCTAAGAAAGCAACATCCTGGGTATTTTTCTCATGTACCTCAGCTTAACTTCCTAGTATAGAGAACATATGTCAAGAGGAGAAAAGGAATTATCATCTTCTTCAAGATGCTCCAGCAATGTGTTTGAAGTTCCTCACATCACTGTCACTTCAATTTTTCCCAGTTCTTCCTATCTAAGATAATTCCTTGTCGTTGCGTTATCTATCTTATCTTAGCAAAATGGTAGGTGATCATTCTTAATGCACGTAATTCTTTCAAATTATTCTACAGCAAGTATACAGCTTATACTTCTTCAAATATCCCTCTTCTCATCAAAAGCAGGTTCTACATCAGTAGGTTCTACATAAGTCCTGTGTCTCTTACTCTAATCTTGGCATTGTAGTCGGTGAATGACATTACACATGACACTGCAATCACTTTCTGCCACATTCAACTGCCACAACACTAGTAAATAATAGAACTACTAGCAGAAGCTTCAATCAGGCTAGAATGGCCAACAGGAAACTGGAACCTTCTTGGTCTGGATGTTAAAAAAACCAAATACGGAATGAGTCCAGATGCTTTTTCAGTAAATTTACAACATTATGTGTTTTGTATAAATTCAAATTAAGTTGGGCCCGTTGATCCCCTATTGTACATATGATCACAAAGCTTAACAGCTCCAGAAGCTATGCTAACAATTACCTCAGACTCGTAACAAGTAAATCCAAACCTGAAAATTTAGAGATACAATGCCATAACTTAAATTGCCATCATATTGGCAGCAGTAAATTGGACCCTTTGACTTGACCCAGTTATTTCACCCATAATAGTGAACTGCAATGACTGAATAAAAAGATAAAAGACTGTCTATGGGAAAAAAGATAAAAGACGAACATACAGTCAACAACTGAGTTGCAATATTTGTTAAGAGAACTCCAAGAAATACGAACCTTTATGTTATGGTTTTCATCTGATGTAATTGCAGTAGTGATACAAAGTTGAATCTTCCCTACACATTCATTATCATCATGATATATTGGCCACCACCGTATTTTGTCATTCTGCAGGCATCATTGATCAATTTTATGTTAACAATTGAATGGAAAAAAATACATGTAACATCTTCATTGAATATGCATATAGATACATACAGGATTGTCAGTCAATGAAGAAATTGCAATTGTAGCTCGACCCTGAATTGATTTATTTTTATCTTGGACTTCCACCAGAAGTGCATCCCCCTGACTCTCTGGGAAACTAAAATCCACAAACCATAGAGCCCATGAAGTAAAGATGGAAGGTTAATATTGATTCAGCATAACAATTTAATTTCATATATAAAAGATCTTATATAGTTCAAAGAAGAAACAGCAACTTACAATACATGATAATCACCACATCCAGGGTGCAAGCAGATTGCAGAACTAGTCTCGACTTGAGGATCTTCTGCAGTACTCTTTAGTTGAAATAGACATAAAAGTGGCTCTAAAAAGAGGAGGAGAAAAAATAATTTAGACACTCAATAATGGCGAAAATGTAGGAATTGCTTGATCAAACAGCTTGCATCACATCTTTTTCACGAATACTGCACAATTATACAAGTGTCACATATGAAAACCCAATCATCTACACTGACAATTCACTTAATCCATTGGTTGTCCATGTACTCCTTTGAGCACATACAATATAAAGTCAATACAAGCACTGGAACAATCTTATTTTCACATATACAACCAGGAAGAAAGGGAGAAAAAAAGATTTATTTTATATGTGAAACAAACCTTGAGGTGTCACAATGGGTGTGGCTACTTTCAAGGAACTTAAGCCAGTTTTCATGGCTGAAGACACATGTCTAATGTACTCTGCTCCAAGTTGCATATACATTGCACTTCGCTGGGAAAATGTGTTTTTCAGCTTCCTCCTTGGAACTACTCGAAGTCTCCTGACTGTACTTGCAAAAATTACATGTTAATCTACATACATAATTATACCTACATAACATAGTTTTAAATTTGAAGATCTGTAGCAAACAAAATTTAGACTCCATCACACCTTGAAGTGAGAACCTTTTATTTGTCTATCTGACATTAGCTGAACCTCATATATTCACGACAAACATTTCGTAAGTGTTGCGGCAGCTGAAAAATGAAATTCATACCTTCCACTCTTATCTTTCCAACGACCTTCTTTGTTTTTAGAGGGCAAGATTCCGTACTCTTAGTGGCTTTCCCTTCTCTTGGCTTTACATTCCGTGGATGCAACAAAAACTTCTGCAGCCTACATAAATTTATTTAAAGATGAAAAAAGGAAACACTTCCAATATTGAAGAAGTTGCAATGCAATTTGAGACACAACAGAAATAACTTATTAGATTGAGGTTTAGCCAGCATAAATCCAAAAGAGTTACCTACCCAAAGGCATTGCGGAGGATCAGGCATTCATCACGAAGAAACTCGGGTGCTTCTGTGCAGCCCCTTGCCCATGCATGTAGGCATAAGCGAATACATGCATCATAGGCTATGAGCGTTTGCCAAGCATATTGACTGCTGCAGGAAAACAAAAGGAAAGGCCATCACAAAATAAGCAACACGGACTGGCATGCTCAATCTTAACTGGGCAAAAAGAATATTTCAGAAAACAATCACATTTGAATTGGATTGAACAAAGGAAGTGACCGTGATCTTGTAAAAGGGAGAAAAGTGCAGTAGGGGCAGAACCAAGACAGAGTTAAAACTGAGCGGTTGGGAGAAGTAAGGAAAATAATCAAATTTTACTCAAGAAAACTGAAAATCTCATGACAGACTTGGTTTGTTTGATCACCACACAATATCAACAGACCTCGAGGAAACTCTCACCTGGTAGTATAATAAGGAGAATGATCCAGGGAGTTGGTTTGGCAGTGAGGGACCTCTACTTCCTTTTCAGCATTATCTATTTTGCTTATCCTGCATCTCGTTATAGAGAGTGAGTTTAGTTAGCATGTCCACATGCAGAAAAGAGCAGAAAGGCTACATAAATCCTGAGTTTTCAGATTTTATGTAGACATGATACCTTTCTCCAGTCTCGGCATCTCCCAGTGATTCAATTGTTGAACACTTGACCCCATCTTCAAAACTCACTGACTTTCTCGACGCAGAAGGCTCGTAGCTGGTTCTTTCAGAACTCCTGCATTGTTTCTCCTGCTCGATTTCAGTTCCAAGGCTATCCTCGTCATTCCTAACATCCATGATAGGTGGCGCACTGGGAGTCCCTAGGTCCAATTCATCTCTCCCGGTAACCTGACGAAGCCATCATAATCGAGAATCACTTGCTATGCTAGTTATCAGGGAACAAGTTCAGGTTTCCATCTTCATGGGGTAAAACCAACGCGCCATTCAAAAACATTGGAACCCAATCAGAAGAACACCTTAAAGTACAGCTAGACATAACATATGTGCCTTGATTGCTGCAATTTGAAGACCCAAGAGGAGGAAAATTTGTATCTTTGGATCCCCGTTTGACGAAATAAAATCATATATATCCTTACTCCCATATTGCGTGGAAGGACTCGATCCCAGACCGTGTGGACGCTTACGGGCCCGGAAGGTAGCTTATTCGATTGACATTTCTTGAGCGCGAAATCGCCCCCTGTTGTGAATCTTCGCATTTCCTTTGGCACCTCGACCCTGAGATTCTCCATGCCCAGTCCTCTGTTCAGAGTCCCAGCAGCAGACTTTGAGGTCCTCCCAGGCATATCACCGAGCATGTTGTATCCGGTCGGCTTCTGGAGAGAATCTTCCTCTTCTTCTCCTTCACTGTAGCTGCAGTCCATGTCCGTGTCATCGGGTACCGAGGCCACGCTCTCAGAGTCATTCCCGTACTCATCCTCATCGACTAGGCTGTGAGGCGTGAGCAGGCCCGAGCGGAATCTCAACGGAGGCAAAACGCGAGCGGACATGAAGCTGCTGGGGCTGTATCCGAGAGGGGATCTTGGGAACTGGTGTGGGTCATCGGTCAATTTCTCCGCAAGAGGGGATCGAACTCGGGGTTCCTGTGCTCCCGATCCCTGCAAGATGTTCAATGAGAGAAAAAAAAGTAGGAGCTTGGTGAGCCAATGGGGAGCGGAAGCACCGTCACATGAAACTCTCAGCTCCTGATCAGTTCTTGATCTTCATCGAGGAGTTGCCAAAGTAAAAGAGTGCATCAGTGAATTGTACCTGCTTGACCCAGTTGATTGCAGTCTCGTCCAAGCCATCCGTGAACATCTCTTCGGATTCAGATGATTTGCAACTGACAGAGAGAGAGAGAGAGAGAGAGAGAGAGACAGAGCTGAGTGACGCCGAAGAAGAAGAAGAAGAAGAAAGAAAGGGGAGAGAAAGAAAGAAAGGGGGAGAGAGAGAGAGAGAGGAGCGTCGAGGGGAGAGTTTCTAAGTAACGGCTAGTTTTCTGAAGATCCCTTGATAACAATTGACTATAGCATACGCATACAGATATATATTATAGGAAATTTTTCGGTGGTATATAATATATATTAAAGAAAACTTTCCAGGGACACTGGGGAAAAAGAAAAGAAAAGAAAACTTCTATATTTACCAAAAAAAAAGGAGAAAACTTCTATATTCACAAGATTCCGTTGGAAATTTTTATATTTATAAATACTGAGGAAGTTTCTAATAAGTTTCTTTTATAAATCATTCAAAAGTATGTCAGCTTATCCTAGGAGCTATTAGTGTAATATACCATAATATTTTATTGGAGATTCTATAACGGTTGATTAACAAAAACAACTACTACGATTGTTTTTTATTTCAATCGTTAGATTTTAATAGATAAAATCTGAATCGGACACATGTTCATATATTTATAACATGAAGATTCACCGGCTCATATTTTTATTTTTTATATTTTTTATCACACATCTTTTTGACGATAATGGGGAACACGATAATTAATCAATCTTCGAGTCATAACATTTTCAGACAAAACCGACTGACTTAGTGCACAAAAATTTTACGAAAAACAATTATGGTTTTGAAAATTGAAAAAAAAATAGCAACAATTAATCGATTAAATAAAGACTAAAACTTGGCCAATAAAAAATAAAAAAGTAATGGCTAAAAAAAACTCAATGCAACACAATCGGGGCAAATCATCACAGTCAACATTAAAAATTAAAAATTCACCCAAAAATAAATATAAAAATTAAAAACATAATCCTAAGGGCATGTTTGGTTCGCAGGAAATAGCAAGAAATAAAATACATTTTTCGTACGGAATGCTCATTCCGACATTTAGTTCATGAGAATGCGAAATAGCTAATCCGGGTTGGGGGATCTATCTGGCTTGCATACAAAATTCGCATGCCTCCCATGAATGTCCGGAATGGACATTCAACATCCGGAATTAGTGTGAAAAATCAAAAACTCCCTCAACTTTCTTGAGTTATTACAACGTAATGCCATCGAGCTTTTCTTCCAGCAGAAACTCTCGATTTCCGTCGCCGCTCCATCGTAGTCGCACCGTCGCCCGTCCTCGACGAACGTCCGCACGAGCCACCGCACGAACCCATGGCTTGCAAGCCAGGGGTCTCAACGAACCAAAGCACGAACCACCGCACGAACCCATGGCTTGCAACCCCCACGTCATCTGCCTTGACATCGCTTAGCACCTTCTCCACCTCCTGCAGATCCAGCAACCCCTTGTCACCGATGCTTTCAACACCCGAGGTGGAGAGGCAGCGCCCCAGCCCTTCAAACCCTAGCTTCCATTGCTGATTCAGAAAGAGTTTCTCTCTCTGCGAACCCAAGCTCCCAAGCTTGGATTCGTCGAGATCGTGGGCTCGCGACCCCCGGGCTAGGTTCGCAAGCCCAACGCAAACCCACCGTGAGGCTCACGAGCCCTAGATGGCTTGGGAGCGTGGCTCTAAAGCCAGAGCTAGCTCCCCGTAGCCATAGGATGTGTGGGCACTGTTCAACGAAGAAGATGAACAGTGAATTTCTTTTTTTTAATTCAATATATTTTTTTAATATTTGAGGGTATATATGTCTCTTTTATTTTGTTTATGATATATTCTCGATTTTCATCATTTTTTTTATTCTGTCCAACTAAACAAAATGAATTTAATCAGAATTTCTATTCTATTTCATGTTTATTTTAATTCATGTTTATTTTATTATATATCAATTCCATTTCAGCGAATCAAACGTAGTCAATAGCCTAATCCTCGAATTGATCGATCAACCTGTTTGCTGCCCCCCCGCCTGCGTCCCACCTCTGACCGGTGTGACCAGTTTTGACTCCGACTCAACTCCTCTCCGCCCCCTTGGATGCCTGCCCTTCCCATCTGTGCCTCCTACGACAGCTCCTCGGACGGCTGCTCCACGCCCAGGCCTCCCACCTCCGGCTCCTTTTTTCTCCCGCAGGCTCTGATGCTCCTACCAGAGCTTTCCACCTGCCCGCTCCCCCCATGATTAATTGTTGTAATTCTTTTATTTTTGTATGTAGAGAGTAGGATTTCATTTGTCATACAAATATCGGTCCGCCTTTGTTGGGATATTCTTTCAATTCTTTCTATGATGATATTCTTTTCGTCCTTTCACTGTTTAATTGTCCTGTTCTTTGTTAAAGAGTCAGAGAGATGTTTTAATTGGCAATTGAAATGGTTCTTATGAACTGAGTTTGTTTGATTTTTATGTTCTACCGTTTTCTCCAAGCGTCTTGGTTTGATCACATCGCTCGACTCAATCATTTATATGTTTTTCTTTTCTTTTTCTTTTTTAATTCGAAAAGTATGAAATATTACTTTATTTATTGAACTAATTGGTTCTCTCCGATTTAATTTTGAGCCGGGTTTAACTTGTTTTGGGCGAGGCCGAGCGTTGTCCAATAGATTCGTGGTCAAAACTATAAAAGGAAAAGTATTGGTAGGGAATCTTTATGTTACATAAATATGGACACATGTAATGTTACCAAGTAAAATCTAATGACTAAAATGAACACAATCATGACGGTTGTTTTTTTAGACAACGGTGATAGCATCATCCTTCACTTGTTTCTCGGAAACGGTTTTCTTGCACGAAGTGCTTGTCCAATACAATGACAAGGCATAGAGACCCGTAAAATATCCCGTAAAAGAACAAGATTGAGCTCAAATGGGCATTGCTAAGTCTCTAAATACAAGAAAAGATAACGAATAATTCGCTAGCCAATCTGTACCCTTATTTCCTCTCCAATAAACATGGTTCACCACTACCAACTTACTCCGATTCATTAAAGTTCAGATGTCTCTCATAATGGCATTGCAAGCAAGCTTGCATATTTTCGCATTTCTTATTAGTTGATCGATCAATCAACCATTGGACAATTTATCCATAAACTTCCTAGACAACAAAGGATGCAGAGAATATGATAATAATTTATAAAGAAACGATGCTCCAAATAAAATCAATGATTTCACTGGCGAAAACCAAAAGCACCAAGTCCTTTCAAACATGGTAATGAATAAGGTCCACCCAAATAGATAATCAGTTCACAATTGCCATATCAACTTCTCAGGCACCTTCAAATGATACCACCACCATTTATCCTTACTTGACAGTGCGGAAACATTGCTTTGGCCCATTCGTACCTCTGCAGAGTTAATGACCGGAGAAGTGAAAATCCACCCACAAGAACAATTCGTTGTCCTTGGTGAGAAAACCAATTGAGGGCTTATACTTGTCAACATGAAAGCTATGTTTGATCTAACTGATGCAGGAAAAGAGAAGTTACTCCCAAAAAAATTAAGTGAAAAATTAAACCGCTAATTCTATTGAAGGTTTTACATCGATATTAAGGTGCATTTATCTCCCCACGACGTGCCGAAAAGGGAACAAGAGAATAAACAGGGTGATGTGTTTTTGGTCCAACAGAGACTGGCTCCAAACTATTTGTAGCTATCCGCGTACAATGCCCCCCCACTGATAAGCCAACCAACAGGAAAGTCCCCAGAATACACATTTAGCGGAGCATCGGATATCACTAGTTATAAAGTTATCTATCAGCGGGCCCAAAAAACATTGCTGCTGAAACCCTAGGTCGACTTACCAAACTGAGAAACTGATTGCAGTCTTGGCCTCTGGTTGGTTTTAAGTACCATTATTTGGAGCAGGAGAACACCTTGGGGTTAACGGATCTCTTCCCATCTGAACTTGTTGCTGCAAGAAGAAAATAACATATCAAATTTGCTCGATAAGTAAAAACAATGAACACGTCAGAATAGTTTTTGCACACAGTGGTTCATGCAGAAAACCTGACATCTCTTCCCTCAAGTCCTTGTCAGGGCAAGAAGATACATATTATAGCAAGAAAGTTTTCAGATACGTTCCCAGATGAAGTATGAATGCATAATAATCTAATTTGTAACCAATGGCGGTTTACATACGTGAAACAGGCAATATAAAGATAGGGAAGACATTTTAAACCTTCACAGAATAGTATGATCAGCATCCTCTTCTATAAATCTGCAGATCATGTTGTCTCTTAAGAGAGAACAATTCAAATTCTGGTGATTAGAGCCAGAAAATCTCATCCAATTGGGCCTAACATTCTCATAGAGGAGTTAAACTCCGTGCAATACTCAGTCTAGATCCATACCAGTTCTTACATGAGGTATTTGACTCAAAACATCCGAGTTGTACTTTCTCATGGCAAATGCAGTAAATTGATTAATATATAAGAAAGTTCAACTCTACACTCGTATTTATCTTCTTTAAAGAGAAGGATCCACATATATATACAACCATATCTATAAGCTAGAACTTGAGGAGTCTTTCGCAAAATCTTCAGAACGACCATATTGAAAGTTCAGATGACATAATCGTAAAGTTGTGACATGGCTTCACATGGAAGCTCCTTTGACAAACCTCAAAACCAAACTTTTTTAAAAGTCTTTCTTCCCCCTTAAATTGGATAAGCCTTTAACATGGTTAGTAAAATATGACTCTAGAAATTCTACTTTACCATAGGAAAAAGAACTTCCTCTTCAAATTGAAAGTAGCCAAATTTGACATATAAACTTCGCCCAAGCATTAACTCATGAGTCAAAAGTGATTCTCATTTTCAACAACTTCCCAACTACTTTCAATTTAACTCAGATTCACCAAGTCTTTATTACGCTCGCCAATAAAAATAGAGCAGCAATTGACCTTTCAGGATTGACCTTTATTTGCTCATAAGAGTCTAGACTAGAAACATAAAATGGGAATGTTATGCAAGATCAGGGTTGGTGCAATTGAGCAATTTTTGCTCCCCAGCCCAATAAAATGGAACATCCTGTATTGCGACCAACCCTAAAAAAAAAAAAAAAAAAAAAGAGTATTGACACCTTTTTTTTCATAATAGGAAACTCTTTGCCTGTTTTGTACCATATGACATCAATAACAAACAACTAAAGAACGTTCTAATAACCTCCAAAGAGTCGAATCAACGATTCTGCTACTATTTTATGCTCAATGGTGAATAACATCCTTCTGAAGAAAACAGTGAAAAACCTCCTTTTTCGCTCTTACCATAGAACAAACTCAATAACAAACCATGAAGAGTCATGGACTAGCAAGTAATAATAAAGACTTCAACAACAAACACGGATCACAAAGAAATTTTCTCAATTCGTTACCACTTCATCAATGAAGAAACAGATTTTACATATTTTTCCTGTCTAATAATGTTGGCGATGGATCCGTCATACCTGAGCAGCAGCATAAGTAGAGCTGTGGGCCAGGAACTTGACAAATTCTTGTTTCTTCCGCTCAAAATGCAGCTTTGCATGATCTAAAAGTTGCCTTTCTCTTTGTACATCTTCTAGGAGTTTCTCTCTTTTCCATTTCAAGTCCTTCATCTCTTTCTCCGTTTCGTAGTAGTGGACAGGATATTTAGAGCCGGAGGCAATTGAAAACCGCACAGGCACATCTTCCCTAGGCATAGATAAAACAACAGATTATATACATGTTAAACACAGAATTTTAAAATTGTAATTTAAACATCAACCTATTAGAAAATCAAGGCACGAGGAGTCCTGCATATGCCTGAGAGAAAAGGCACACCAACTCCAATGATATGAAAGAACCCAAAGAACAGATGCAACAATCTGATACTAAAAGTTGTGCACAATCTGAAAGACTGAAAAGCATAAATATCCAGAAATTTGTACAAGAAATGTCATTTCTTACGGCTCATGGCTCTTGCTACAAGGAGAAACTTGTTTTTCCCAATAACAGCCTGTCATCAGTACTCATGTATCTGATATACAATAAAACACCTAGTTTTTCCACCTAAATATCATGCCTAAACGAATCGAAACATAAATATAATCATGATTGCAAATGTTCTCCCAAAAATAATTTTCTAAGACAACTTGCTTCTTTTTTATTATTATAATAATAATTATTAACTTATCCCATTTACAGCAATATAAGTTGCTCATCTTGCCCTCGATATATCATCAACTGAAGGGCCATCCATTCTCAGTAATATAAGTTGCCCATCATCTCTGTCATCAATATATCATAAATTGAAGTGTACTATATTCATAGGCAGCAATATTAACTTACTGGGCACCGAGGGGATACACACCAGGACCCCTAATCACCCCACCATCTAAGGAAATAGCTCCATCATTTATAAAAGGGAGAGCGTTCATCATCTCTGCCCTTGTTTTATAAACTTGAGTCCGGCGGAAAAGATGATAGAACAAAGTCTCCCGAAGGCCATGGCCATATTCTGTCAAGTATTGCAAATGGGTTGCTTCCATTTCGATCATATTTACAGCAAAACCAAGGAAACCAGCCGGGCACTGCCCATCAGGTAGCCGCGGCTTCAAAAGATTAAGTTTTCTTTGCGGGTCATCATATACAAAGTCTCCAGTGTATGGTCTGAAAAAAGACACAGAACGCAATTAGGAAATGCTGAAAATAAGAACTCTGAAATTCAACTACAGGGCAATGTTCCACCCAACGGAACCTTGCCTTAAGTTCTCCAAGCAGATCACCATAAATCTTCCATTTATGGGCCTTCCAACAGAAGCTCCAAGCCCATGAAGACCAGAACTTTTATCTATACATCCTTCACTATCATAAGTTTCCAGAGCCTTGACACCTTCATAAGTCTTGCAAACGACTGCCAGCATGGTATCTGCCCCCAAATACTCCGCAAGAAAGCTACAAAAAATAAGAAGGTGAAATTGAAACATTGCTTTGCATTCCTAATGTATATCAACAGAAACTATAATGCTAAGAAACCGAAGAAGGTTACCTTCTTTTGAGAGGTGTCGTACATAAACTTACATCTCATCTTTCACACAGTAATAAAAAGAATAACAATGTTCCAATATGTGGCTTAGCCACTTTAGGACCAAATCAGCTGACCATCAAGGGAAAAAGAATGATAAAATGTGCTTCCACTACGAGAAGGGACAGGCATTAACAATGATGTGAACTTTTTAGAATCAGAAGTGATCTGCTTAAGTAACTGAATGTATAGGTCAAATTTTCTTATTAAGAACTGAAAGTACCTGCCAAGGGTAGCATCCACAACTTTGCCTAGAGCAGCAACAACCCCGAGCACATCCTTGACCATCACTCGATGACAAGGTTCGCCTACTTCCTCGGCCTCCAGCTGGCATATAAGGCCAGCAGCCGGTTTTTCATGGCGAAGAACCTGGTCAACTGTGCCGTCCTCACTCGGAGGTTGGAAAACGCCACCATCTGAAATCTTAGATTCGGCTCGAGAATGATAGTTGCCCAATAGAACTGAGATAAAAACTCAGTCAAATCCTCAATCTTTTGCTACTCGAGAAAGAGAGAGAAGCAATTTCACACAAAGCACCCGGCATGGGAGATTAAGCCAAATGTACCTTGCTTATCGAGAATAGCATCATCTAGTTTGGATTTCTGAGCCTTGAGGGACCTTATGTTCTCCTCGTGCTGCTTGATTCTCAGGCCCAGCGACTCTAGATCATCTTGAAGTTTCTACAGAGATATACACACATGCACGAATTCAACCCGATTTTTATGTATGCCGCGGTGCTTCTGTTCACGAATATCAACAATAAAAGGAAACCCTAGTCCGAGAGGGAAAGAAATGCGGACCTTAGAGCCGTAGAGTATCAACTCTTCGGCGGACTGGCCCCCGTTAGGCGCTTCATCCTTGGGGACTTGGTTGTCATCCAGAACCACCAGCGCTCTTGAGTCGGACATCATCCGCTGCATCAACAGTGTACAAACGTGAGCAGAGGCCTCGCATTCATCAATTAGACGGGGTCGAACATCAAAATGGAAGCAATGAAATGGAAGAAAGACCGCGAGAGAATTTGTGTGGATGTACTTTGAATTGCTTGCAGACGGAGACTGAGAGAATTTGAATTCGAAGGCTCTGTCGTCGTCCTCCCTCAGAGAGAAGAGAAGGCTCAATTCGAGCAGAGTGGGAGGACACGCCGGAGGAGAAGTGGACGAGGACGGAGACTGGCCGCGCTCGTCAGTGGCGCTGCTGCTGCTGCCGCCGCCGCCGCCGTCGCCTACGTTGCCGTTCACAGTACAAATTTTCCGTGATCGGACCTCTGACTAGTTTTAGGTCGCAGGACACTTCTAACGGGTGCTTGTACTTGTAGGTCATTTACTTTTAGTTAACAACAAATATTTCATAGACTAAATATTAGTGTTTATATGAATATGAATATGAATATGACTGTATATATCGTACTCAAAAAGGCTAGCAAGAGGTGGTTCACATTGTCTCGATCTCTTTACATTGTCCTCCATCATTCTAGACACCGGCACTGGCGTCCAAAGATTCTATTTTTAGTTAGTTCTTTGTAAATTAAATTTATGAAAATTAATTTATTAAATTTGATAGAAATAGTTGAAATATAATCCAAAACAACAATAAAATCGAAGGAAAGTCCATCTGGGGTATGATTTTGAGGTTCCCAGTTTTGTCAATGAAACTTTCGAGTGCCTTTTTAAGTGACATAAGAAAACACACCTCTTTTGAGAAAACAATTTGAAACGAGGCCTACCGAGAGTCATCCCGGCGTCCAGTACCACCTGTAAATCCATATAGGACAATTTTTCGAACTCCATGTTCCCTTAGATACTGTCACAATTAGCAGTTTATACATTTCCAGCTAATGTATTCTTTCTCTACTGGTTTCCCAAGCCGCAATAAAACGACCAGGCATGGGTAGGGATGTACACGGGGTACTGGATATACTCGAAACCGGTCGGAACTTACGCATTATGGTAGGGTCCGAATAGTTCGTATTGAAAATATGGTAGGTTCCGGATATTAAAATCGGGATCCGGTGAAAATCGATTCATGTTCCGGTTCCTACCTACAGGGTACCCGGAACCGATTATTTATTAAAAAAAAAAAGATGAAAGAGTAAAGTTACTGTCTTTTCTAATGAATCAAAACATAGGCACTTTGTTGTGTGAGATCGTATTATGAATGTTTAATTTTGTCGATGGATTGATGAGACATATTTTTTTTTGTGGATTAATCTAAATTTTTGTTGATATTCTATTTGGCGTGATTACTGATTATATATTTAACATTTTCGATTTTATTTAGACAGAGAAAAAAATTTACAGGTTCTAATAGGGTACACGGAACCTGTGGTATAATACAGGTTCCGGGTAGGTTTCGGTTCCAAGATTCAACATGGTAGGGTTCGGTTCCAAAATCTTGGAACATATCCCTTACAGGGTAGGGTCCGGGTATCGTGAAAAATACAGGGTACTCGGAGCCGATCACCCCTAGGCATGGGAGTTCCGCTAGCCAAAGCCGGCATCTTTCAACTTTCCAGACACACAGTCCCCCCACAGACCAAAATTTTCCAAAAGTTCCCCAAGTGGGGCAAAATTTTTTCAAAATCCCCCAAGAAGGGAAAAATCCCTAGACAGGCAAAATTTTTCGAAATGCCCCAAGGAGGGGCCAGTGGGCCTGTGGGAATTCATCACCATGTGAAGATCTGCAGTTACCAGTTATAGGGGCTAGTGGGCTGTCAAAAATTCGTCACTTGAAAAAACCTCAACTTCTTAGCATAGGGTCGCGAAAGTTGATCGGCGAAGATTTCTAGTTACTAAGCGTTGAGGCTCATGGGCTGGCGAAAATTCATCACCATATAAAGATCTGTAGTTACTAAGTATAGGGGCTAGTGGGCTGTCAGAAATTCATTACTGAAAAAATCTCAACTTCTGAGCATAGGGGCACGAAAATTTACCGATGAGGATCTCTAGTTACTAGGCATAAAGGCTTGTGGGCTGGCAGAAATTTATCACCATGCAAAGGTCTGCAATTACTAGGCATTGGGGCTAATGGGCTATCAGAAATTCATCACAATGTTTTTCAACATCCGAGCGTGGGGGCACGGAAATTGACTAATGAAGACCTGTATTTTTTTTTTGCTGAATAAAAAGGCTAGGTCGAGTTATTAGCTCGTTGTGGCTGCCCCAACTAAGGGAACTTGACCGCCACGGAATGTTCACTTTCATTATAGTTCGTTGAGACTTAGCCCAACTTGGTCATCGCAGCCACACCAACACACTAGTGATTTAAATCCAAGGCTCACTGGATCAAGCATTATGGGTCAGTCACCGCCATCCAATAATACACCCACATAATGGCGAGCTTTACGTCATCAGTGAGGTTCGAACTCGTGATATTCAAGTGAAACGCTTGGGATTTAATCATTAGACCACCGTACTAGTGGTACCAATGAAGACCTATAGTTATCATGCATAGAAGGCTAATGGGCAGCCATGAATTTATCTTCACAAAGCACATACGTCGATCAATGAAGATATAAAGTTACCAAGCATAAGGGCTAGTAGGTTGATAGAGATTCATCATGATGTTTGTAAGAAGAAGTCGAAATTTCCGAGCATAGAGGCACAAGATTGGCAAAACCGCAACACCCCAGCATAGAGGCTAAGGAGTTGACAAAAGACAATTACATTTCATTCTCTTGTAAAAAAGAAAAGGAGAAGAACAAGAAGAAAAAAAAAAGCAAAGGAGCGAGGAGAAAAGAAATTAGCTGACAACATGGACAGAAAGCGAGAGGACTAAGACGCATTTCAAAACGGGCATTTCTTGTCTTCGAACCACCACCCTACGGACGTCCACTTGAAGAGGGATAGCTGTCAGCAACACGCTTTAGCCTAGCTCGGCCAAGAAATCAGTCGAGAACACAAGCAATGAGTCACCATTCAAAATTTTTGAAGAAAGTAAAATCATACAATTTTTATTCCATTTTCTAGGACAAGGGGGCAAAAGGGATATGACAAAATTTAATTTTTCATATTTTAAAAATATTTTCAAACAAATTTTCAAGAGAAAAATATTTCCCCGAACTTAAAAACGCTTTTAAATCGATTTACAATAGGAAATACATGGAAAATGGTCATTTAGAACTAATTCAAACTGGACTCAATCAAACTCAATTGTGTTTTTCGAAAAAAGCTAAGAAAGGAGCGTGTGAGTACCATCAGCGCTGCATGGTTACTAACCACGCAAGTCACCTAGCTAGCCAGCATCTGCACGTATTTCCAGTACAAAAAATAACCTTTTATCCCCTAATAGTTTCAAAAAATTGTAAAAATGACCATTACCCCTCTTTTCCTATAAATAGATGGTGAATTTTCAGCATAAAGGACTTTTGACTCCTCCTCATGAGTTGAGAAAGAGTTGAAAATCACCTACATTCCCCCTATAAACACTACATACTTGATTTTCTAATATTTCTCTTGTAGGATCGTGATCGGGAGGAGACTTGAATCTGAAAGGAGACCCCCTTGGAGGCTTTCCCACTAGAATCCGACCCTTCAGGAGCCCGTAGGGATAGGAAAGAGAGAGAGAGAGAGAGAGAGAGAGAATTAAAAAAAATTGAAACAGCAATTACAGTTGAAGACCAAAATTTGAGTATAAGATTAAAAGGATAAATTGTACTAGTGGTCCAAAAAGTTTTACAAATGTTTCAATATGGTATACAAAGTTTTTTTTGCTACTTGATAGTACAAAATGTTTCAAAGTTGTTTCAGTATAGTACAAACCGTCCTCTCGCCATTGACGCCATCAAACCGACGCTGATGGTGTAAACCGATTTTTGTGGGACGTTATATGATGGTGCAAAATGTTTTGAATTTGTAACTTAATAGTACAAAATATTTTACGTAAGTTACATGATGGTGCAAAATTTATAGATCTTGCAAAAGACGGCTTGACAACGTCAATAGCAATATGACAGTTTGTACTATACTGAAACAATTTCGAAACATTTTGTACTATCAAGTAGCAAAAAAAACTTTTTGTACCATATTGAAACATTTATAAAAATTTTTGAACCATCAATGCAATTTATCCATAATAAAAACAGAAAAGTGGCTAAAGACATAGAAAGGAAATGAAAAAAAAAACTAAAACATATATTAGTAAGAAAAGCTACTCAAAGAAAACGAGCAAAAGAAAAGGTGGACTAAAATAGAAAAACCTAAAGTTAGTGGGGAAAAAGTACAATATTATCTTACATCTATTACACCATCATTTTTCGAATCGTCATATTGTAAGTATCGGAAGAAAAATGAATAAGCATTCGATGGCTTAGAAAGTATATCAATATAAGATAATTGCATTATAGAAAAAATATGAAATCAATTCGAAAAAAAAAGAAGAAAAAATCATAGGATAAATCACACAAAAAAATACAAATTTTTACTTTTGTCTCAAATTTAACACAAGCTTTCACTTTTAATATAAAAAATCCTAATTTTTTTATTTAGTCTCAAAACTGGCACGCTGTCTATCGGTTGTTACGGTTTCCGTCTAATTACTTACATGGGGCATAACTGCGTCAATTCCCGCCACTGAAAATGAGACACATGTACTAATTATCTTTCTAAAATAAAATACAAACCCTATATTTTTTGTTTTTACAAATTTGCCCTACTTTGTTCCCTCCTCTGCCAAGTATCTCTTCTCTCCTCCCTCTTCCTTCTCCCCTGTCAGCCTCCCTCCACCGGCACGACTCCTTCACCACGGTCTCTCCATCATCGTCAATGTCGGAATTCGAATCATGAAGCATGTCCAATGAGAAATTTAACAACACGACATTTGCAGCTATCATCCTCATTAAAAACCATCACAACTAGCAATAAGTAAACAACTACAAACACAATTCAGGAGCAGTGCCAAGATGGGGACAAAACCAATGAGGTATTGGGGGTCCTTGCACTTCCTGGAGGGAGGTTTAAGGAAAATAATAACAAATTCAGTAAACTAAGCTACGGCCGAGTGGTTTCCCCTGAAATCCCCTCATTCACTTTATGTATGGCCTCTTATGTAGCAATGCAACACTTCTTGACGGTGATGGAGAAAGCCATCGACAGCAAAAGCGAAGACATGGGACTGGGCAACGCCATCTACGGCAAAATCGAAGACCCAACATTGATGGCAATGGAGAGACGGCGGTGGTGGAGTTGTGCCGGTGGAGAGGAGTTGACATGGGAGAAGGAAGGAGGAGGAGAGAGAGAGAAATAGTTGCATAAGAGATAATGGGCTGAGAAGGGAGATGAGGAATATGGCAAATTTGAAAAAATAAAAAAATATAGGGTTTATTTTTTCAATTTTAGAAAGATAATACTACAGGTGTCTCGTTTTCATTGGCGGGAATGGGGTCTACATGACGCCGTTATACTCCACATAAGTAATTAGACAGAATCCGTAACAGTCGATAGACGACGTGCAAGATTTGAGACCGAATTAAAAAGTTGAGATTTTTTATGTCAAAAGTGAAAACTCGTAATAAAATTGAGATAAAATTGAAAATTTATATTTTTTGGTGTAATTTACCCAAAATCATACGAGAAAAAAATCCTAATTTGGTGTAATTTACCCAAAATCATACGAGAAAAAATCCTAATGTTATTAACATTTTCTCTCTCTCCTACTATCGCCTTTCACTAGTACTCCTTAGTCCTCACCTATGGCTTTCTATCCTACCATCGTCGCCCTTCCACTAATATACAGCCACTGCGCCCCCCCCCCCCCCCCCACCCCGGACGATGGCCTCCCATGATCTTTGCCGAGGCAAAGGAAGCATCCACGGAGCCCCCACTGGAGTTCTTGTCTTGAGAAGCGAGGTCTTCTCTGTTAGAAAACTGAGCACGTGCGCAGCAGAAACTTTAAAATCGGTAAAAATCAAATTTTTATCACATGCTCATTTTAAACAAAACTCATGATCAAATCTTGACATGTAAAACCACCTTCTAACAATAAACAACGATATATAATGAATCCACAAATAAAGTTACTACTTTTGTACTTACTGTTGTTTGATTCGGTTTGTTTCAATCGATTAATGGAACCGTCCTATTGTCTAGTCTCACCTCGTCCACAAGAACGTGTTACCGCTAAGTATAGCCTCCTCTCGATCTGTCCACTCCAAATTGGGCCACCAAACTCAAACGGAATCGTCACGAAAGAGAAACCGCTACAAGGATGTCTTAGACAACTCCGATTCACTGAACCAAGGCCGGGGCAGATGAGAGATGTCAAAGGGGCTTCTTACTTCCCAAACGGATTCCCTTGATGTATATATAAACTCTGGTTTTGCAAGAATACGCAAAGTATTTCGAATTGTTGATTCACCGCTAGAGATATGGCCTCCGATAGGATAGGGCAGTGGTGCGGCTCAACCACACTCGGCCGAACATCTCTTCTCTCTTTCTCTCACTTTTTCGGGTCTTGAGAACAAAGGACACACTTAGGATTAATCGTAAGACACCGTATCTACATATAGATTCTTAGATTCACTATAGGGATCTAATTACAATTATTAATTGATCTATATTAATTAATCACAAATTAGTCCTTTGTCATCTGCTGACTTGCCCTTCAAGTAAGAAAGAAAGATCCAATCTTGTCATTGACACAAATTTTCATTAATAGACAATTTATTTGTAAAAACTCTCCAAATAAAGAAACTCTCGTATTTCCTTAATTAGATTTAACTGTGATATTGAATTCGGCTTCAAGATGTGCTAACATCCTTGCAATCACATTGCAAGCCTCATTCAATAATTAATTCTCAATTAACTTCCTTAATTATAAGCAATTATTTTATCGGCTTAAACACGCTCAATGTGTGTGACTAACTAGGTTCATCACCAAATGGCAATAAGATTATAATGTCAACTCATTTGACATTATCAGAAACTCTTAAAAGCACAATTTCCAAAATGCCCTCAACTCCTAAAGTTCATGAGTGACGCCTAATGACAATACAAATGGCGACGAATATATAATTAAAACATTCTAATGAACTTGTGACCGTATACACCATGCACTAAGTCTCTTCACTATAAGATCCCAATCTAGTCAGAGCTACGATAAATGTCAGACCCTTTAACTGACCATATGAATTTTTTGGTTTCATTCTTAGATCTGTAGACCTTAAACAGAAACTCTTTTCTATTTAAGTCTATCTACCTCGGCTGAGAATTTCTCAATCCAGAATAAAACTCACATCCATAGGACATTTTCCCTATTTAATCAAGTTAGTGAATTCCGTCTTGATCAGACACATACCTGTAAGTTTAACTAATAGGACCACCATCTATCGAATACTCATACTAAGCACAAGTATATCAGTAGTATAAAGTCCTAATTACCCATACATGAGATAGCATTCCATCTCAGGTCTAAGGACTATATACACTAATACGGTCTAGATAATGATCATTGACATTAGTAAATTACCATATGAATATTATCTGAACGTCACGTTTGACTACTTATCGTATGAGCAATTACATATTTGTCATGACAACAGTTGTCAGATAGCATGAGACTCACTACTCCATCTTCATACCAATCATGGATACAAAGAGAGATGACAATCTATTCGGAGAGATAATTGCCTACTTAAGTCTCCCCCGATTGCGAATAGTTTAAAAATATTATTAGCGAATTACTCCATTACTCATACTCTTAACTCTTTGTGAATGAAATATTCAAAATATTTTAAGGACTTTATTCTAATAAACATAGACAACATAGGAATAATAAAATAAACTCCATTGCCATAAAAAGAATTATCCAAATACATAAACTGACTCTAGGGCATATCACTAACATTCTTATCCTCATTGATGGCAGTTGAACAACAAATCTCTCCTAACAGAGCCTCCTTTGGATTAGGTGAAACCGGAGTCTTGATGGTACCGCTTGCGTGAAAGCAAACTCAAGCAAGTCAAATTTCTATGTATATCATCGCGAGTTGCAGCCCCGAAAAAAAAGAAAAAGAAAAAGTAAGTACTCGCGAGCAGTTCCAACGTAATATATACTCCGAGAAATTGCCTCAGTAAAATAAAAAGAATAAAAATCGTCATCAGTAAAATAAAAAGACAGAGACAAGATGCCATATGGATCAAAATCCAAGTCAGCCAGTGGAAGAATATACCAAACAAATCCTGAATCCTATATAGCAATCACACATCCATGTCATTGCCATTGTATCACAGACAAATACAATACTAGTCACCATCACATGCTAGAAACAGCCAAGCGCAACAATTGTCCGGACGAGCATGAAAACCTTCGCAATGATATAGGATCAACCAAGTGGATATGCCGTACCTGTTTTAAACGAAATAAATGCCTGGGAATTTCACGGAAATTAAAGAACAGAGAAACAAAGAAAAAATGTCCTCAAACCGTGAAACGAAACAAAAGCTCGGGAATTCTTTTTTTTTTTAATGTCCCATAATCGAGAAAAAATGTCGATAGTTTATTTCATATCGAGATATTTTATTGTAATTTGACGAAATTTACTAAAACATCTGGTAGAATCATTTTAAAATGATTGTATCACATACCTTAGCTTTATCTCATTATGTGAAAACACTAAGGCCACGTTTGGTTCGCTAGAATAGAATAGACAGGAAATAAAATAGATAAGGAATAGAAAAGACGGGGAATAGAATATAAATTCTGATGAAATTCACTTTGTTTGGTTGGACGAAATAGAAAAATAGTGAAAATCGGGAATAGATCATAAATAAAATTAAAAGACATATATACCCCCAACTATAAAACCGATCACTGTTCATCTTCTTCGTTGAAGAAGATGAATAGTGCCCATCGGTCTCGATCGCTACGGGGAGTTGGCTCTGGCTCCCAAGCCATCTAGGGCTCGCGAAGAGCTTCTCGTACAACTGGTTAGTGAACCTCAAGCCATCTCAGGAAGGCCTCGACAGCTCCCTCGGAGCCTCGTTTGAATCGGCCGATGAAGCTTCCTTCATCGAGATGGACCCGAGGTTACCTCCATCCAAAAGATTCTACCAGAGATCAAGCTCCCATGATTTCAAGTTCGATTTCCCAACATCACAGGCTCCTCTTACGCTCGTTCATGCAGATGAGCTCTTTTCAGGCGGTTATGTCTTGCCCATTTTTGCGGATCCATTGAAGATCGCTACGGGGAGTTGGCTCTGGAAACTCGGGTCCCGATCTCAGCAATGGAAGGGTTTGAAGGGCTGGGGCTGCGAGCCATGGGTTCGTGTGGTGGCTCGTGCGGAGGTTCGTTGAGGACGGGCGGCAGTTCGTCGAGGGTTTCTGAGGAAGAAAAGCTCGATGCATTTCGTTGTAATAACTCAAGAAAGTTGAGGGCATTTTTGGTTTTTCACGCTAATTCCGGATGTTGAATGCCCAATCCGGACATCCTTGGGAGGCACGCGAATTCCGTATATAAGCCAGATAGATCTCCCGATCCGGAATAGCTATTCCACACTCACGTGAACCAAACGTCGGATTACCTATTCCGTGCGGAATAGTTAATCCGTTCCTGATCGATTCTCGCGAACCAAACATGCCCTAACAATTTGAGGAATAATAACGAAAAATATTATAAAAATGAAATAATTTTGGCACACGACTTTGGTGCATTTCAATTTCATGGAATTAACAAGGACAAGGAAACGAGAATTTGGGACTTCTTTAATCGGAAAAGTTAGCTCTAAAGGGGATGGGGGAGTTAAAATTCTGCCCAAATTCGGAAAATCAAACAATCTAAGAACACCAAACAGGAAATGATAACTTCTTTTTTTGTGGGGGTGTGTGTGCATGGATTTGACATAAGGAAATTGAAAATCTAATGAAAAGATATGGGTTAATGAGAATTGAATCGGAAATCTCTAGTTTAATAGATGATGCATGTGTCACTGCATTACACTCCATTTATTTGGAGAAAACAAATTTCAGAAAACAAAAGGATGTATGCGGCGGTAGTTGAATAATATTTTTTTTCTTTTACTGATTTTTAGACAGAAGCAGTGCTTAGTATATTAATTCAAAATCGTGAGAGAGCAGAGAGTGAGCAGAGAACAAAGCAGAGGCGTCGAATTGTGAAATTTGGGCATAGCGATAGGAGAGTTTTCTGGATATGAGTTTTAAATTTAATTTTATTTGTTTTTAATTTATTAAATATATGAAATTTAAGTTCGAGTTGGATCTTGGAGAGTTGTGTTTATAGGCCCCAATACGCAACCGAAGACCATAAATCAAATGACATATCCAACCATATTTCTAATCGGGTTTTTGAGTGGCCAATGTTTTCTACCCAATTCGACTCGAAATTTTTTGGAGTTATGGGCTTTTGATTTTATTTTCAAACCAAATTTTTAGTGGTTGAAAATATGATGTTTTCTAGCATGTTAATAAGTATTCATGAAAATTGTTTTCACTTATTTTTTGTTATAAATATTGATTATAATTTTAACAGTTTCAAATTATTACTTTCCAAACACTTTTAACATATTCTGAAATTAATAATTATTTTTTAGTAATTATATTTCAGCATTTTATATTATCCGCAACACTCTCAAATCAAGCCGAAATGTAACGAAAAATGGCAAAGAGGAAAAGGGGATAAGGGAGGAGAGAGAGCAATAACCCATCGATCTTTGGATAAAATTATTTTTGGTTCTTTTTTTTTTCCCTCTTATTTGCTGTGGAGATCATCTCCACCCTTTTTGCTTCAACAAAACTTACAAAATACCAAAGGGTTCTTGCATTTTTTGTTAATTTCCAAAACCCCCATATCTTACATTGAGCTTTGCATCTGGACCCTAGCCACCATTTTAAAGATGAGGTTGCCCATGTAGGCACCCCGCACCTTCTACCTCGTTTAATTCACGGATGGTGGTTGGGTTGCATAAATAGAAGAATTGTAGTTTGCAATAGTAAACTATCAATATAATCCCTGAAAAATTAACAGCTTTAATTCCTCCAAAAATTTTGCCGCCATTTTGACCTAACATTTGTCATTCTATGAAGGTACTATATATTGAAATACTTTTTCACTTTAGTTCAATTGGTGTTTAAAAAATACTGTGGCATAAAATTTAAATTGAACCTATTTTCGTTTTTCACCCTCTCTAATAAGACAAGTAAAAATTGGGGCCATCCCAATATAAATATATATATATAGAGAAAGAGAGATCTTTATCTCGAATATGGCAATTGTAAGTTATTTTAATATATTCAGTTGTGTGATGTGCTTTTAATATACCTACTTATTTGCAATGACTAATATTTTCATGAAGTTGTAGATTATCTAGATATATATTTAATAAAAATAAATAAATCGTAGTTTGCACCCATTAGCTTATGGCTTAGGGGTCCTTGGTTGTGGTTCCCTACTTGCGTTTGTTTAAACCGCACAATTCGTTTGATTGATTAGTTTAATGCTCACTTTTGTTTTTTTTTTGGTAGAACTTTTGTTTTGTTTATTGTTGGTTTTTGAACTGTGAGGCCGGTTTTTTAGGATATTATTTTAAAGGACTTGCATTCTTATCTGATAAATAAGTGATCAACTAGTTTTTCATCATGTGGGTGGATAAATTGATATATGGGAGGGGATGGATATTGACAAAGTATCAATTCCTGTTCTTAAGAGGGTAGCTTTACAAAGAGCATGGGGAATTTGAGAAGAAGGGGAAATCAAAGAGAAGAGGGGGAATAGACGTTAGGGTTCAGAGAGAACCTCAATCTTCAGTATTATGAGCTCTGATCTTGTGATTTAGGGATTTGATAGTTGCAACAATTGGGGCTTTTCCCAATTCGCGTGCACTTGACTCCGTGTGAAGCCAACGGCGTTGGATTGCATGGAGTGAATGGTGTCATTTTCTAATTTCGGGTTAGACACGAGCGCCGTGAGCCATATCAGCTTCACGTAGGACGGCCATAACCGATTGCGTGTAAGGAGCTGATGGGGGGACCAGTTTGTATGACGGAATGGCAAAATATAAAGTCGAAATGGTGGCAAAATTTTTGGAGGGACGAAACCGGTGGTATTTTGATTTTTCAGGGGCTATTTTGACAGTTTACCACGTAGCTTGACGGATTTGGTCTCGGGTATTGAACTGACTACTACCGAGTCAAGTATTAGTGACATTATGCGTACGAGTCGGCACAGCTTGAGGAGCGGATGATTAATTAGATTAAGTCTAATTTTTTGTAATACTTTAGTTGTAGAAAATCATATATGATACATATACACATGTATGTATTTTCTCGTGAGCTCATTCTATTAATTCATCAACTAAGATCAAAACTTATCTGATAAGTCCGTTTTGCCTATAATTCAGCTCTAGAAGAGAATGAGATTGACGTATGTGTGGTTTTCTTTCGTAATGTCGCAGCTCATTATGCCTCGTATCGACTATCTCCATCTTCTGCAACTTCTAAGTTCCACTCCTCAAAATTTCGGTTTATCCTTTAGTTTCTTCACACAAGCTGCTACTTTGTTGCAATATCTCCATTGAGAAGGCTCTCGGAGGACCGAATGAGAAGCCGGCTTCCAGGGACCACAAGCACGACCATGATCGTAGTAGACGCATTAGTCAAATACAAAAAAGCGGTTGCGATTGGATTCATGCGACTATTTGCATCCCATAATCTCTTTACAAAAAACTCGTATTTGAAAAGGGCGTGTGTCTTTTCATTTAAAAATTAATGTTGTAGATTGAGATTTTATGTTTCCTTGCTTGAAATTAAAATTAGACAGAACCCACTAGTTATAGGCGTATTGGAAATCTAACACCGCCAACTACACCTCGAGCCAAATTATCATCTTATGTATATATGCAGGATCGATTTTGGTGGCGTGCCAAATCTTATATATATATGGATAAAAATATGAGGGCCTTGGCCAACTTTTATATGATCAATATAATCACCTCGCAAGAGGCGCTTAGGCCACATCTTGAACAGAATCTCCACGTGGCAATGTCATAATAAAGGTTCATCAATTCCTCTTCATTTATAAAAATATCAAAAAAAAATCTATTATTGACAATAAGATTTTTTAGTGTCTATGATACAATGCCACATAATATATCATTTACACGCTATACCTTCTCGGAGCTAACACCTTCGTCGGGTTTCATTCAAATTGCAATTTAATATTTGCAGCTATATACATATATAGTCTTCCTACTCGGATAATTTTTGTCAACATGACAAATTCATCATCCGCGATTGGATCCCCTAAAATTAATCCAACGTGTATACATATATATATATATATATATAATCACCTTGATCGCGTTTTCAACAGTCAAAGTACATTTGTCGTCGACTGCCAAAGCATCATTTCAAGCAATACATGCTGAGATTCCTTGCTGAGTTCGATATTTAAAGCCTACATGGGGAAAGAAGTTTCAACCCGGAGCTTCCTGGTTACAGCATTAATGGTGATACAGCACAGGACTCTTCCAACAGGCTAGGTATTGAGTATAAATTTACTTTACGAGCTGATGATTTCGATTGAGTTTCATATATTTCATCCATTTCCAGGTTATGGCAGTGCTTGATTCTTCATAAAAAAAAAAATATATCAAGACGAGGATTTCTTCAATGACGAGTCTGCGGTTGATATACTACGAACTGCAGGTCGAGTTTGCAAAACGCTGAATCTCTCCGGAGTCGAAGGCCAAGCCTTTTGTTCTTGTTCTCAAGAACATTTAGCTTCTCTTTGTCTCTCTAGCTAAAGCAAGTGAGCGCCTTTGCGTTCAAGAGCGCCATACTGGTAAATTTCTTTTGGTCGGAAGGTTTGGTGACGATGGTTGAAGTAGAACTTACTTCGAGAGAAATTGTTAAACCATCTTCACCTACGCCTGCCCATCTAAAAAAATTTGACCTCTCACTCATAGACCAACTCATGCCTCCAGTATATTACTCGTCGATCATCTTCTATTACGACTTGAGTAATTCTCCTGGCAATCGATATACCCCAACAATCTCTTCCAAGATGAGGCAATCACTTTCGCAAACGCTGAGTCACTTCTATCCGCTCGCCGGGAGAATCCGAGGCAATCTTCACGTAGAATGTAACGATGAAGGGGCATTATATTCCGAGGCTCGAGTCGACTGCCATCTTGCAGAGTTCCTAAGTATACCCGATTTGGAAGCCTTGGGCAAATTCCGCCCTGTCCCTACCATTAGCACTGTACCTGTAGAGGAAGCCGTTCAAGTTGCTGTTCAGGTGATGTGGATATAATTGATATAGTAAGATAAAAAAAAATTATTGATATTTCTGCCATTAACCTTATTGTTCGATTACGATCTGTCCACGGGCTAAATCTGGTTCTGGCTGTATAATCAGGTCAATGTATTTTCATGTGGGGGAATTGCCATCTGTGTGTCTCTACTTCACAAGCTAGCAGATGGCACTCTGATAGGAGCCTTTGCGAAACGATGGGCTTCCATATGTAACGGATGTTATACCAAACAACCTCCATCACATTACTATAGAGAAGCTTCCTTGCTCTTCCCACCAAGATCAATGCTTCCTAATCACGCATCCAATTGGTTGCTCTTCGTGAACGGTTCAAAAGGCCGTGCCGGACGCTATGTGTTCGATCCCAGTTCCATGTCGAAACTAAAAGCCCGAGCCTCTAGCTCGAGCGTCCCGAACCCGACTGCTATCGAGGCCCTCTCTGCCTTCATGTGGAAACATCTCGTGCAAGCAGGAAAGGTGAAGTCAGGGGCCACGTCGAAGCCGTCATCGTTGATTTCCCACGCCGTGAACCTCAGGAGCCGAATGGATCCAGTGTTGCCAGAGCACTCGATCGGGAACATCTTCTGGAAGGCATACGCGCATGTTGATGATCAAGCTGCTGATGCTGCATCAGAGGCGAAACTGGTTGAATTGTTAAGGAAGTCTCTCTCGAAGATCGATAGTCGTTACCTGGAGAGAATGCAAGGGGATGAAGGAGTTTCAGTAATTTCAAAGTGGTTGGAAGAGGCTGGGCGATTATACGGAAAATGTGCGCCGAGTTATTATGCATTTAGCGATTGGTGCAAGCTGAGCTCGTATGAGGTGGACTTTGGCTGGGGAAAGCCGGGCTGGGTGAGCCCCGGTTGCATGGACCTCGGAACGATTATAAATGGAGCCTACTTCGTAGAAAGCGCTTCGAAGGGAGGAGCGGAAGTGTGGTTGATTTTGGATGAAGAGGAGATGAGGGCCTTGGAAGGAGACCAAGAGTTTCTTGCTTTTGCTTCCATTAATCCCAGTATTTCTGGTTGTATTATGGAGGAATAAGTTCTCTCTACTATCATTTTTTTTTTTACCGTTGGACAGTAATTATAAAAAAAAAATCAGAAAGTGATCGCTAATTTTACTATAGAATATATCGAAAAGACTGGTGACTCCCTGCACTTAGCCCATCGCAGCAAATAGAATGTTATGTACAATCCGAAAAATACAGCAAATATTAGGCAGAATATACTTAATGAATCGAAAAATAAGTTAGTCCTGGGAAAATACGGGTAGTATTAGTAGCATTTGCTTTCTATTCTGCCATCGCTGCCGCATCCGTGGATACTCTGCTACTGCCCTTTCAACAATGGCCTCGGCGAATTTGATTGAGGCAAAGGAAGCACCCACCAAGGTCGAACGGAGTTCTAGCCTCGAGGTTTCCTCAGCATCATCCATGGCAGACGAACAGCAAATTTGACATAACAGAGCCTCCTCTGCATTGGGTGAAACAAGTCTCGACGCTGCGACTCGCGTGAAGCAAACTCAAACAAGCCAGTTTTCTATTAAGTATATCATTGCAATTTGTAACCGGAAAAACAAAAAAAAAAAGGATACTTGCGAGCAGTTCCTAACGTAAGATATACTCAGAGAAATTGATTCACATGATTTTTCAATTAAAAATAAATCATCACTAAAATACAAAGAGAAAAAATGTCATATGGATCAAAATCCAAGTCGACCAGTGGAGAAATATACCAAATCCTGATTCCAATATCACATATCCATGTCATTGCCATCCCATCACAGGTAAATACACTTGTAGTCGCTATCAACACCCCGATTTGGTCCACCGACGCTGTGTGGATCCGAATTTCGTCTCGTCAGAGCCCGCATGCGTACGTGTTGAACGCACGACTTGGAAGTGTCCACCTTTCTAAGGATGCCTGACGGGCACGCGTGAGGAATGACCACTACCTATTTACGACTTGAAGATCGAGGACCGATAAGTTACTCGAGTTTAGGGATAATAAATACACCTAGTTTGCAAAGGCATATGATCTGCGGAATCAGGAGCTCTAGATTCGATGGTTCTATTACGTGTGGATCTATATCCCGTACACCCTATTAGTAATTTGTCTAAAATTTACCATTTTTAATTAATTTACCGCTTTATTAGGTTGCGCTTGTCTCATCCGATTTGACATCGTAAATTCGTGGAAGTGATCGATGCGAACTAAGAAATCGAAAGAGGAGCGGATCCTCGGGGTCAGGGGATTGATCAACAGTCCTCGGGTCTTAACTAACTAGACCATGATGGCTAGTTTACCTCGTGAACTGGGCCCGTGACTCGTGCGGTCCCGCTTGTCTCAAGGACTCATAAACCGGCTCGATCGATTTCGACTTTCAGACCTCACGCTTTTTGATTGGGATCGTTACATAAATGAATATACAAGTAAATGCCTCAAAATGTACTCTCTAATAATAAATACAAATTACATCAACAAGATCACAGTCGTTTTGCGTTTGGCCAATATTTCGCTCATGCTCACCATAATGCTTGGAAAGACCGAAATCGAAATTAATATGACACAAACTCATGTGAGCTAGGGGTCAGGTCCGACCGGACAAGCGGGTCCAAGGAGACCGAACAATCCTCAAGTTATCTGCGGGATCATTAGAGCTCCCGGGATTGTCTAGCCTCGTTTCGCCCACTCCGACTCGAGTCATCTCCCGCTTGGATTCTACTAGGGTCGAAATGGTGACTCGAGACTAGACCTCATATAGCACTCCAGTTGCACGCAGTCGGTGTGCGAGCGTTGGATCCCGTGATCGATGGTTTGAGCATTAGACCCGTGTAAACCATATATTATAGGTTCGAGCTTGAACCGTCACAAAATAGACAAAAACTGTTAAAAACAGATAAAAACATATAAGTGGTATGAATTGATTGCCATGTTTACGTGATTATCAGATTATAAGTCGGGCTTACTCAGCAGACATGTCTTTGTCCTAAACAGACATAAACAAAAACGATGTGTGTGATGAAAATCGGCCATAGCCTGTCCTAGGGAAGGTACTTAGCATGTGATTTTGTTTACAAAGGACTTGACAGACATGATGTCTGTTGTCAAGCCCCGAATGTGTGAGTTTACTTTAAGTTATTCTGTATTGCGACATTGAGAACTTAACAGATTATGACGGAAGTGTTTTTATCATAAACCTAAGACCTCATTTTCTGTCCCGCCTGTTTTCCCATGTTCGGATTATACCAGGTTGGAAGTTAATCTATTTTTCGTGTTTTAACCCATTCTTAAGCATAGACTTAGGGAAGTGGGGGTATGAAACACCACAGGAGAACCAGGGTCTTTGCTCATGTCCCCTGAGGGACCAAACAATATTTCGCAAGCCGTCCCCGCTCGTGCCTCTAATCCAATTCCCTGAGTGCCCGAATCTAAACTAGGGTGATAGAAACATGTAGACGGGAAAGGGAGGGTAAGACGGGTGACAGTAGTACCTAGCAGAACATAAAGAGGCAGCTCATCAAAATAGCAACTTGGAGAAGGAAAAGAGGCACGGTTGCCATACCAGTATCTCTCCGCAAGCAGTCTCCTCTGAAACACAAAAGAATCTGCCTAGCCTCTTGCTCTGTCATGGCCTCGTTTGCTCTACAGATAGTGTTCTGCATTGCTTCCTGTGCAGTGCCAGATTTTGAGGCATCTAGAACCAAAATAAATGACCACTTCAGATTGTAAACACTAACCTAAGTCACTGAGTCATATGTGCAGCTAAAACAAGGATACGTCCAGTCATATTTCTGTAAAACAAGACACATCATATGGTTGGTGAAACAAGACAGCTTGTTTAAGATACTCTTGACTTTAAGCGCATATAAAAAACTACGCCCAGCCCATAGGAAGCATCCATTAAAAGTGAAGTCATGGGCATCAGGTGAAGCGGCATGTTGAAACACGCATAATAATCAAAGCTAGTACGCTTGCACAAAGAAAAAAAAACAGAGCTAGTCCTCATTAAAGATTTCAGAGGTAGCTTGTGAACAAAAAAATCTAATACGCAAGAATTAACAGAAACGCAGCACAATCAAACTTGGGTCTTACCATGTTTGCAATTGAGATCATGAAAATGTTGCCTCCAAGGAAATGATTACATTATGCTAATTATCCACGAGACTAATAGATGCTGCAGCACAACTCTCACGGAGCACAGATAATGTTGTGATAAATCCAACCTGATACTCAGAAAAGCCCATAAGACAAAATTATCGCGCCGGCTAGTCCTAATCACTAGACACTATATTAGCTATGGAAGACTGTACAAGACCGGTAAGCTGCCCATGATCATTCTGAATTGAATTCTATTGAACCTCTCGTGATTCTACTCTGTGTTCACAATAATAAACTAGTAACTTGCAATTGACATGGATAAGAAAATACGAATCCTAACAAAAAGAAGGTCCAAACCAAATTTTGTTTTTGTCAGTGAAATAAAATGTTGGCACAAATGACTAACAGTTATTTAATGCCTTTGCATGGAGATAACTCCATACAAGACTTACTGGCCAGCGCCTATCGATAAGCTTGGACAAATGATCTAGCCAGAATACCACTGCCAATGACAATCAAGTTGGCAACAATCTTACCAAAAATCAGAAAAGAAATAAATCCAATAACTCTTAATCAATAAAAGAAAAAAATATTATTAGAAGAGGGAAGTGAGACTACATCTGAAAAATTTAATAAAAGCGCCACTATGGGGGTCCCGTACCTTTTCTATTAACAATGATCACTCATTTTGATAAACACTCTTATTCTTTATTAACTATTCCACTGACCACTTCATTTGATTTCTTGATTGCCTCGCCGAGATTCTGAATAAGTCTCCCTATATCATCAATACGAGTTCTAGGATGTGCAACAGAATCAATACTTCAAATTTGAGATGGTTGGACGCCCGTGGGCTGCTGATTAAGTGATGGAGCGGGGGTTCCAATGCAGGATGAATCAAGAAATTTCAGAGCAGGCAAGCATTGATTTGAAATGCGACTTGGCCGTAACTCTAGGAATCCGAGCTTATATACCTGTCAAGCCTCTCCCTCAGGGGAGGAAATATTACTCCAGAGCATGTCAAAACATCAAGGCTATGAATCACCACCCCTTTTCTTACAAGGTTGCTGAAAGATGATAAAACCCCTCTCGTGATCATTTCTTTATGTTCCATATCACAGCTGTCAACAAGAAGAAACAGAAACTCGAGCAGGGAATTCGTGATTTCAACGTACTTGGGCACGGAATGTACCATCAGTAACATGGCAGGCTCAATATTCATGACTTCATCAGCTCTTTCATTGAAGAAGAGCCAATCATAGAACAACGCCAGCTTCGCATTGGCTTCAACATAATTTTTCCGGCAAGACTTAAGGAGCCAGCCTATAACAGCCCACCTCGGTATGACGTCCGACTGAATGATTTCCTTAGTCGGGTAGTGCCCACAACATATGAAGCGTACACTATCGCATATAAGAGTCTCCCTGTTGGGGCTAAACAAGTACTTGCTAGCAAACCATGCCTGGTGCCTCTTCTGAACCCTGAGCTTCACCAGGGTGAGCAAGAATCGCAGGTGAGTCTCCATCAAGGGAGGAATCTGAAGCAGAAAGTATCAGCTCAAAGTCCAAGTGGAATTACAACTGTGCAATGCTCGAGAATCCTGAGGTTTCAAACACACTGGGATTCAAGACCAAATCTTTCCACACGGCTCGGAACT
The DNA here is from genome assembly GCF_007655135.1 of Punica granatum. Classification (NCBI taxonomy): domain Eukaryota; kingdom Viridiplantae; phylum Streptophyta; class Magnoliopsida; order Myrtales; family Lythraceae; genus Punica; species Punica granatum. The sequence goes on along the minus strand of NC_045134.1, from coordinate 17,154,515 downwards.
CGGGCAGATGAATCAAATCCTACAGCAGTCTAACAACATCCCTCCCAACCTTCAAGCACAAATGAAACTGCTCCCTCAACATCTTTACGCAAAACTCGGTCTCTAACCTCGCTAAAGCTTCTAACTTGGCGTTACGACTCGTGACCCGATAGTGATCAGCTAACAACCGCAAGAACACATACAACCCACCGGTCAAGACCATGGGCTCTTCCTCCAGCAAACAGTCCCATTTGCTCAGAAATAGTCACCAGATCGAAAAACAGCCATAAATTACCATCACTGAAGTCCCCACGATTTGCCTCGGTAAATCCACCAGAAGCCTGTCAAACCCGAAGGCGGAAGACCATCTCCCCGGTGACCCGCAGGAGTTGATTCCTGGCCGAATCGACGAGCTTCTCGAGCAATTCATTGGCTACCCGAACGAGGAGGTTTACGAAGAAGGCGTACCCGTCGGAGACGACGGCGTGTAAGTGCTTAATGTGAGGTTTGGCGTGATGGGGTTCCGTCAAAATCCCATAAAGGATTGCGCGATTGAGGGCCTGGTATTCATCTGGAGTGGGGATCGTGAGGGGGAAGGGCGGGCGGCTGGAGGTTGTGTTCCAGAAGGGTGAAGGCTTGTCGGAGAGAGAGCTCCAGTTGGTTCTCTGCTTCGTCGGTTGCTATTCGAAGCAGATTTGCCGCCATGGAAGATTCTTCTGAGTAGGAAAAAAATGACATCAGAAATAGATGAGTTTGGTTGGTCCAAGCATCATGTCTTCCATATTCCTACATCTAATTCTACTTGGTAACATTAATGGTTCGACTTCGACCTTTAAAAATTTGCATTGCGTCCGCTTCGATCAATTTTCTGACCAAAATGAGTCGAAAATGATAATAAATTTAAGAATTGAATTAATCATATTGTCGTTAAAGAGTAGAAGTAAAAACAATCTACAACACTCTACAACGTAAGATGGATATGAAAAACACACATTTGTTAACGTGGAATAGAACTTACTGTTTTAAGAAACTTCCATGTTAACGTGATGGCAGAAACCCAAACAGTTGAACCTGCAAATTAGAACTTTAGTAAAGAACATATTAAACTTCGAGACAGTCAGTTAATAACATGGTGTAAGAACATCACCTGTAAGACAGTAAAGAAATAAGGACAAACTGATGAAAATTGTTTAGAGAATCTTGCCGAGCAGTGCAAGTATGAGGTGACGAACAAAGAACCATAGAACTGAAATGTGATCCGTGTCTCTATATATATATATATATATATATAGGGGAAAGAGTCGATTGTAAACTGCAGAACTGTCTTCTGGACTAAGGAAAATTGCAGTAATTTTTTTGTAAAGACTTAAGCAAAATGATGGGGTTAGAATTTGGCCACCTTCAAACTGCAAGTTTCATGGAGATAGATATTAAATACGAAGCAGATTAAAAAAGAACACCTCATGGTTATATGAAAGGAAATAGATGAAAAAAGAAACACCTCATGGTTTCATAAATGCGCAAAAGATAGACCATAGGGGGCAGCTCAAGCTCTCATTTGTATAAAATGAGAGATACAAATATTTATCAATAAGTGGAAATATAAATTGACAAAAGATTACCACGCGACCTATAGATATTTTGAAGCTTTACAGTGATCATTATCATTATTATTTACTTATATTAATCCTTTCGGACATCATTATCTTAAGTTCCTCATAGTACCATATGAGCTTCCGAATGCATTGCACGGGATTATTTCTAAAATCTATTTTGTGAACTCTTCAACAAATTTGTAGGATACTTAAGTTGAAAATAATTTTAGACATTAGAATGGATTCTCCACCAATTTTATGAACGAAAATTGCTTCCCTTTAGAAACTAATGTGTTGAATTATGTGATTATTAGGGAGAGAAGAGAAATTCCATTGAAATATGAAAATATTACAACAAAAGCCGATTTCTATTAATTCCCACCAAGTCCCAATCACAGCAACTGAGCAGAACAGAATGTGGGCAGACATACTACAGAGAAGAAATTAGGGTTCTTGCTGTCACTTCTTCCTCCAGGCTTTCTTCTTGCCTCCAGTGGCCCGCCTCTTGTGCGTAGAATCACGGGAGATACCTGCGGAGCCATCGAAGCAGATATCAGCCGGAACACTACCCCCATTGCAAAACCTGACACTGCAATCATATCGAACTTACAATCTATAAGTCAACAGAGGAGAACGTGCGCCATTACGCTGTACTATCTTTTGGTACGGAGGCGACAGTTTTAATCGTATATCTTTTTAAGGATAATTACACTGGTGGTCCAAAAAGTTTCACCAATGTATCAAGTTGGTCCAAAACGTTTTTTTTGCTACTTGATGGTACAAAATGTTTCAAAAGTGTAACATGATAGTACAAACCGTTATTTCACCATTGACACCGTCAAACGAAGCTGACGTGGCCGAAACGTGGCTCTGATATGTTTTTAGGAGTTGGTGGAACGTTACATGATAATTCAAACTCTTTTGAAGTTGTCACTTAATGGTTCAAAATGTTTTACAGATGTAATATAATGGTACAAAATATTTCATTAATTAACTTAAAGGTCCACTCATGTCAATGGCGAGATGACGGTTTGTACTATCATGTTACTATTTTGAAACATTTTGTACCATCAAATAATAAAAAAAACTTTTTGGACCAACTTGATACATTAGTGAAACTTTTTGGACCACCAGTGTAATTATCCCATCTTTTTATCATGTAAATATATATATCATATATACCAACGGGGCTTGGGCTCCGCGATAGGCCCAGTTTCTGATGTAAAATCACCAAAAAGTCCCCACCTTCTCTTTATATTTACGTCCGAGTCCTCCGGGTTCCCGAAAAAAAGAGTCCTCCGGGTTCCGGAGCTCGGCGATGGCATCGAAGGAATCGGAACCCAATGCCCTTTATCGCTGGAAGTCCGCAACTTGTCCACTGGAATAATCGAAGCTTCCGACATTGACGGCAAAGTCTGCTCCTTTTTGTTGTTCGCTTAGCAGCTGAACCGACCTTGCTGGAGAAGCATAGTTCTGTTGCAGCCCTTTGACAACGCTCGAGCTATGGGTTCTTTGATTTGCCCGTTGGGCTCCCATGCGTTGCTCGGGAGGAATCTCAATGGAGGTTACGAGCTTCAGAGGTCACCTAGTTTACAGAGGCGTGATGTGGGTTTCAGCTTCTTGAAGAGTGAGACCTGCCCGCGGAGCAGGACTGTGGTCTGCAGGTGTGAGCCTGCTGATTTTGAGGAGAGGAAGAGCCCAAATGAGGTAATGGGAATGAGAGTATTCTGTTCGAAGAATGATGATTATCGGGTGATTACTTCTATTGCTGCTTCTGTCGAGTGTTCTAATGCTCATGAGGAAAAGGCCACTTTGAAATATGTTCAAACCCCATTTTTGTAGAAATGCAAAGGTCTTATTTATATAATTCGATTTGAGTACTTACATGTGGTTCAATATCGATACCTTCGGTAGAACATGAACTCTATGTTCGAATTTGAACTCTATGCACCCAATATGAACTTGCCAGATGAAATAAGCACTGAATGTCATGGAATCAGGACAATGTGAGTCCAACTGCTCATCATATTATTTTCAGTCCCAAACTTCTGGAAATGAAGTGGACTAGATCAACATTCAGATATATTGTATGTCCCAAAAAGTTGATAAATAGCATCTCTATCTAGTACGTTGAAGAAATATGGATGTGTGCCATCTTGTGGATGATAACAATGGCATTCTCCATGTTCTTCATGCAGTTCCTGCTAAGAGGATTCATTTGTCTTGGCCGCTGTTCTCTAATAATATGAGTTGGTTGAAAACCAAATTTCCTTCAGAATAAGCCAGAACTGCAATGCTAGTAATTCTTTGGGTGTATATTACAGTCCAGATGCATCTGTTGGTTATCTTAACATATAAAATCGTATGAGATCATTCCTGCTTGTCATTTACTTCGCAAATTTATTTTAGATTTCCTTGGATGCTCAGAGACAGTTTTGTTTGTTGAAAGGTCAGGAAGGAGATGCGGCAATGTTATGACCTCATCAATAATCTCGGAAGGGGAGTTGTTTACTTAGGTTCCTCCAGGATGGGACCAGATCACTTGCATTATTCACGGGTGTTCGAGTTGGCCCAAGAGGCAAGTGCAACCTTCCAGACTTCCACTCCTTGTTTCCAGTGGGAGCAAGTAAATTTTTTTCTTTTTTTTCCTTTGGGGATTTTCTGGTAACTGATTCTCATGAAGATATTATCACATGGTTCGAATCCAATGCCTAGATCAATCAAATTGCGTAAAGTGTGCTGAGTCCAAGGTGGAGTTGCCCCTTAACTCCTAACTGAGCCTCTTCCTCCACTCTTACAGGCCAGAACCAAATGATAGACGAGGATGTTACCTGATATTCTTTTTATTGCGATCAATGGTTTTCCATACTTATGAGCTCTTCCTTTGTTTATCGAAATTCAACAGATTGCCAAACTTTTGGATTGTACTTCATGGTCGGGGGCTGGTCCTGGACTCATGGATGCTGCCACAAAGGGTGCTTTGGAGGCAGGAAAGCCAGTTGGTGGATTTAAGATAGGTAAAGAAGCCAGTGAATGGACGACCTCGAATCATCACCCTTACCTAGCTTCCGAATCTTATCTGACTTGCAGGTAAACTTTCTATTTTCATTTACCTGGAAGTCAGAAAATTCCGCTGAAAGTGCATTGCATTGTAGATTTAATAGAAAGATGATGGATAACGAGGAGCCTATTCTCTCACAGAGAATTACACAGATTCTGAAGAGCCAGAGGATCAGAAACAGAAAATATGTTTTCAGAAAATTCTGGAAAGAATTAAGCCTTCTAAACTTGATGGAACTTGCAGGTTTTTCTCTGCACGGAAGCACGGGTTAGTGGACGCTGCAGTTAGGAAGAGCAACTCTGACAGAACTGCAGTAGTTGCTCTCCCTGGTGGAATAGGAACGTTAGATGAGATGTTTGAAATTATGGCTCTAATTCAGCTGGAGAGGATAGGTTCTGAGCTTCCGGTTCCGTTCCTGTTGATGAACTACGACTCTTTCTACTCAAAGCTGCTGGACTTTCTCGTTGATTGCAAGAGTTGGGGTACTGTCTTCGAAGGAGAAGTTGAATCACTGTGGAAGGTCTGTGACAATAACTCTGAAGCTTTGGAGTATTTGTCCAAGTTTTACAGTCTCCCTTGAGTTGGGGCAATTGATGGGCGATATGCTGTCTCGTAATGAAGCAATTGGCAGACCAGTAACTCGGGTTATTCTATCTAAGCTTCAACCTCTTGTTCGAGGATAATTCTTAATTCTCAATGTTGAATAACAGTGTCGCTGTTATAGTGGCATCGACAACAATGTCATCATTGGATGTGAAATTTCAACCTCATCAGAATTCTATGGCTTGAAATACCTTTGCTCCTCTTATCAGTCTCTGTTCCATTATGCAACTCTCGGTAGGACATATTGGCAAATACGAACATCATGGGTTCATATATTACCACATTACAGAAGAAGAAAGCGGTGGGTCCATGAACTTTATGCAAGGAAAAAACAAGCACTTGGAACAATTTCATTGTCACCCACAAATTAGCCTCAAAGGTATAGGGCTTCGCGGGTATTGTTGCAGAGTCAAAATTCGAACCCAGGACACTGGTCTCCCCTATCTCAACTACATCTGTACAGATCATATCACTCTTAGAAATGAAGAACAGCAGCATTCCAAATTTAACAATTTGCAGCAGAAGATTTTCTCTTGTTGGGTTTACTGAGGGATTCACAGAATGTGGAGAAAGCTCCCTTCATTTCATCAGGTTGTTGAGAAGCAAAATCCGAAGGAAAATAACTCCGCATTAAATTTTGCTTCTAGATTACTGAGCGTCAAATATGATTACAATGTGGCCCAAGGTGCAATAAATGAGCTTTTGGCCATGATACACAATCATTTTCCGATAAACGATGACATTCCTAAGAACTTTTACGAGGCGTAGAAGTTAATATCAACTCTTGGATAAAGCACAGTAACTTTTGATTGTTGTCTAAAAGATTGCATGTTGTACTATAAGGAATATTCTACTTCTATTAGGTGTAAATTCTGTGGTGATGAGAGGTACAAACAACGTTATGATGCTAAAGGCAAAATGAAGGTTTGGCAATGAAGAACTTTCACTACTTGCCTCTCATCCCGAGATTGAAAAGGCTTTATGCTTGTCTGATCTTAGCAAGTAATATGAGATGGCACTACGAGAATCGACGCCCTAAAAATGTAATGTGTCATCTATCCTATGGAGATCTTGGAAGCACTTTGACGAGGTGCATTCAGATTTCAAATCTAACTCTCGTAATGTTTGGCTCGAATTATGTTCAGATGGGCTCGAGCCTTATGAAAGAGGGAAGAAGGCTTACTCGTGATGACTTGTTGTTATTGTTTCGTACAACTTGCCTATGGAATTATGCATGATGTCAGAGCATTTGTTTATGACATGTATCATACCTGGGCCCAAAAATTCAAAGATAATGATAGATGTGTACTTGCAGCCACTTATTGATGAGCTGAAAGAGCTGTGGCATATCTAGATTACAACTTATGATGCTTCGATGAGGCGGAATTTCAACATGAGGGCTACTTTGATGTGTACTATAATCGATTTCCCCGCTTATGGTATGTAGTCGGGTTGGATGACTATAGGGAAATTGGCATGTCCGCGTTGTATGAGCTATAACAAATTATTCATACTTAAATATGGTCGTAAGAATAGTTTATTCGATTGACACAAAATGTTCTTGCCACAAGACCATTAATACATGAAGGATAAAAGGAATTTCAAGGTAGGGAGGATTGAGCAAGAAAACTTGCCACCGGTAGTAGATGGTCAATGAATATTTGACATGGTTACCTATAACGTGAAGAAAGTGACATAAGAAGAAATGTATGTTAAGGAGGATGATTATCGAAAGAATCACAATTTTATTAAGCAGAGCATCTTTGGGGCGTTACCATACTGGAAGGATCACTTAATTTGCCATAACTTAGATGTCATGTATTTTGAGAAGAACGTCTTCGATAACATTTTCAATATCGTCATGGACGTCAAGGGTAATACCAAAGACACCATCAATGCCGAATGGACTTGCAGATCACATGTAACCGTCCCGAACTACGTCTAGTTGAAGGAAGTATATGTTCTCATATGATCAGAAACGCAAGATTTGTTGATTGGGCGAGCAACCTCGAAACGCCGGATGGATATTCATCCAATATAGCAAGATCTATTGATCTCGATCAATGTACTTTCTCGGGTGAAAGAGTCATGATTGTTACGTCTTCATGGAATAGTTATTGCCTACCTCATTTAGGGACCTGCACGATCATACATGGAAACCCCTGTCGGAGATCATCAAGTTTTTCAAAGATTTGTGTTCTACGACCTTAAGGCACGAAACCTTGGACGTGATGGTGCGGAACATTCCCATAATATTATGCAAGTTGGAAAGAATCTTTCCTCCGGCATTTTTCAATTGTATGAAGCATTTGCCAGTACATTGATTAGATGGGGCACGAAACAGATGACTAGTTCAATTCAGGTGGATGTATCCATTCAAGAGGTATCTTGGCAAATTGAAGTGGACCATTAAGCAAAAAGCTTGTGTTGATGGGCCAATATGCGTGACATATTTAAGCATGGAGACAGTTAATTTCCGCTTATATTATTTCCCAGCTGACATTCATACTCTAAGGACAACATATCTTGGTGCTACTGTCACAAACCCATAACATTGAAAGCTGGGTGGCGGTGATAAAGGGGGGTCATGCATTTCCTCGTAATGATGATGGTTGTGCATCCAGTACTTCACCTCCAATGTATGGGGTTTTTAATTGACCGTGACGTCATTCGAGAACTAGTGATAAGAGATACTTGAATGATGTGAAGTTTCAAGTCACACACTTGATGGTGTTACTCAATTATCAAGAGGTTAAGTCATACCTTGAGTAAGGACCCTTAACAAATATATATACATATGGACAAAACCTTATGACGTATGGTTTTAATATAACCAATTTGACCCTATTTGAAAATGTAGTACATTCACCGCTAGTTTGAACATTCCTCAACATCAAGAATGGCAGAATATTAAGGATAATTCCATCAAGTAGTTCGAGCAAGTGGCAAGTACACGGTCATTACATCAAACTCAAATCAGATTGATGTATATTTCCAAGCCTATGCAATCGTAAGAATTGAAATGTTGTAACCCTAAGGGGTTTGGCCTAGCGGTTAAGGTGTGCCTAAGTTTGCACCCGATCCCGAGTTCGAATCCCCTTGGGGCCTCCGGAGCGCCTTTGGCGTGATTACCCGCTCCGTGTGCCGCCAGGGGTTCATAGAGCCCCGGGAATTAGTCGGGCGAAGCCTGGACACCTCGAGTTAGCAAAAAAAAAAATTGAAATGTTGTCCTTTTGTGGATATTTAATTCGACAGAGGAAATTAGCGATGAAACATTATGGGCTCTCGTATAGGGTCAAGTTGTAAGCACCTCATTTCGACTCGAGTTAAGATTATCGTTCTAGGAGCACATCAAATCAGAGAACCGACACAACACTTGAGGATTAGTCCGTAAGAAGACGAACTATCAAGAATAAATAGATCAGTCCTCGAGTGCTAAATGCTTAATTTTAATCATCCGTGCATGTTTTCAAAATTGTACGAATTAATCGGCAATATTTCTGTCTCCAGGGACACGCGTGTGAAACAAATTTTGAAACACGATGCTTAACTCTCTGGAGACTTTCTTTTAAAACTGAATTGCTCGTATTTTCACGTAAAAAGGCATAATAAATTTTCTCCGATTAAAACCCTTTGATTTATATATTTTATCTAAGAGGACAAGGATTCGAGACGGAGAAATCGATATTCTCACGCAGCGAAAATATTCATGTCGGGGTGGTTCCTAGTTAAGAAGTGTCTTCTAAACCCGATGATTTTTTATGGTAATTTTTCTCCACTCAAACGTGATTTAAAAGCCCGAAAAGAATGAAAATGTTTTGGTAAGTTTGAGGGTAGAAACTTTATTTTTGTTTGACCAAACTAGCTCAGTTCAAATGTTTCGAGTGAGCTCCCATCAAGATGGAAATTTAGGATAGGGGCGTGGTTTGCTCCGGCATCCCTATACGAAAGCTTGGGTACTAACCCCGCTGGTGGGTCAATTGTCCAAACGGATAGTTTTGGACAGCTGGATCAGTTTAGAGCTCTCAAAAATTCGAAATCAAATTGCATTTTCATCCCAGAACCGTGATATTTGCAAAACGACATCTGACTCCCCTTTCCTTATAAATAGAGGGTTATTTTTAGAATTATGGACTTTTGACCAACTTCATGTGCTGAGGTTCTGCCAAAATAACCCTATAAATCACTAAATACACCTAAGTTCTTACATATATAGTAGGATTTGGTGAGCTTGATAGTGATTTCCATCGATTCTGAGCTCGTGAGTCCGAATCGTGTCGAACTAAGGTGAGATAGATGACTTTTGCCTTTGTCCAGAACCGGGAGGGAGCTCTTTAGCTCCCATCTTGATCATTTTGTGCTGAATTAGGATAGTTACATGTAGATTAGACTAATAGGTTGCTAATTTGTGTGACTCAGAACCTAATTATGATTAATTGGGTAGTATCATGCTTAATTAGGATCAAACTTGGCCAATTATTCTTGATTATACTCGGGAAAAGACTAATTACATGTTAATTGGACTTGATTTGGTGTTAATTGAGTTGATTTGTGTGTAATTAGATGTAATTAGTTGTAATTAGCTTGTGCATGTGCTAATTAGGTTCTAATCAGGTTAAATCGTGCTTACTTACTCATGATAGCATTTCTGGTCGTGTGGTGATTTGGGCTAATTTGGGGTCAATTGAATCTAATTAGGCTTAAATCGTGTCTAATTGGTTTAACCACGAATTTGGCTATGAGTAATTAGGTTTGAATTAGCTTAATTAGGCAAAATTAGCATGAAATCGGGCTTTGTAACATTCTGTAATTTTCTGTAAAATAGGCTTAGATGAGCCATTTTGATGATTTGTTGCTTGATTAGGCCTATTTAGGTGTAATTAGCTCCCTATTGTTTGGAATCTTGCTTAATTAGGTTTAATTGACCTTAATTAGCTCAAAATTGACCTCTTAAGCATGATGGAATTTTTTTCTAGAATTGATCCGAGATCCGATTGATTGATTTAGGGGGCGATTAGGCTTAATTAGGTGTTAGTTCTGTTGATTATTAATTCCCCTTATGTAATAAGGCCTAATTGTGGCCAATTACTTTTAATTGGTGCTTCAATTGATGTATGCAGCTCATGAATGTATGAAGGATGTGTAGGGGCCCGAGTAGATTAGGGTCCAATTGAGTTCGATTTCGCTTAATTAGAGTCTAATTATGAGTAATTAGACCAATTTAGGTGAAATTGACTTAATTGTGTTCCGGCATTGGAGTCCGATGAGTCTAATTGAGTGTCCTTAGGCTTGATTAAGTAAAAGTGGTCACAATTGAGTGTATGACTGAATTTTTATGTGATTAATCGAATCAAATCGGTCAGACCGTGAAATTGACATGTTAACTTGTAATAATTATGTATATTTTACTTAATTACACGGGCGAAGGGTATTTAGATACAATAAGAGTGTCTTTGTGACCTTGAGGGTGGGTCATTAGGATCCGAGGTTTTTTAAACGTGATTAAAGCCAATCATTTGACTTAATTGGATTAATAATTGTACTTTTGAGTGTAAATCGATTAAAAATGGATAATCATTTATATTGATACGTGTCACGAATATTAAGGATAATTAACCCATTAATCGAGTCTTAGGATCAAAAGGAAGGGGCCGATCGGGAAGAAAGGTCGCATCTGGGGGATCCCTCGGGCTCTAAATCAGCTGGCAACCCCAGGTTACGTGATCGGCTCCAGCCCGCCCCGCCCCACCCACCCACCCCCAAAACCCAATCATCCCCTTCCTCTCTCTGTTTTTTTTTTTTTTTCATTTCATTTTATTCTGTTTTAGTCTCTCATGTTTTCTTCCGTACAAAATTGTCCATGAAAATATCGTAACATTATCATTCAATTCATTTTGGATGGGAAATTAACGATATGATGTGCGGTGAAAATTTTAAAAAAAATTGTGATTGTCGTAAAATTTTTTGAAAAATATGACGTGTGGTGAAACTATTTTAGAAACCATGATGTATGACGTGATTTACCTTAAAAGTTATCTTTAGACCCGTTCAATCACATCCCATGATAATTAATTGTGCTTGACCAACCATGATCAATAGCCACGACTCATTTTTTCTGTTTGTTTTATACAAAATAGGTCCAGGCAAATATCTCCAGTAATTCAACATAAAAAAATTGAGAAAGCAAAGTGGAATGTCGTACCTGTGGCTCTCGGCCGTGAACAGAGAGCATCAAGGGGAAGAAGGTCGTATGTCCGAGGATACGTCGAGAAAGCCTCTCACCTACCAAAATTTTGTAAGGAAACTTCAGATTAATTACAAATTGATCGAACGAAAAATCTTTTTGCTCATGCATGTAAGCACATCAGTATAATAAAAATAATCACCAGTCATGGTAAGTCACGATCAGTCCACGGTCATAGACCAGAGACTCTGCATTGCATCATATGAAGAGATGACATTCATGACCCAAATTGGATCGTCGATCACAGCCGCTGCAAACCCTCCGTAGACCGTATTCATGCCATCACGTTCTGTACCTTATCCGTCCCGAGCGCAGGCAACAATTTCTGCCATACAGCAATATCGCCCTTTTTGTTGTAGAGTTTGAAGCACATCAAAGTGAGGAGTTTTTGGAAGTTCTCATAGTCGGATTTCTGCTCCTCAATGGTCGTGTTCCACCCCCGCCATCAACGTTGATAGTTCACAGGCGGCAGAGAGCACCCAGAATCCCCCAGGACGAAGAACACGGATTAACTCTATAAGGTATATTCCACCGGGAAGAAACATATATCAAAGATATAGATTCGTCTTTCCTCATTATAAATTTGTAGCATAGACGGTAAAAAAAATTCAAGGGCCTTCTTCACGACAATAAGATAGTTTTCTTATCGGATAAGTGGTACACTAAGATAGTTTTCCCGCGTTGCAGAAACTGAGAATAGAGTCTCAGCTTAGATTCTATGAACAAAATCTCACTTCGTGTTTCCAAAAAAGAAAGCCGTAAAGGAAGCTTAATACTTCTTGATCGTTACCATCATGGAAATGTTCACATCAGTAAGTCATTCTGAAGAAATTTTCTAGAGTTTAAAAATGCCGAAACTGAGAATGAAATCCTAAGCTGTAGAATGATCCATTGACAACATTATATGGGTCATTTTCATGAATCATACAGGAAATGCCAGAAAGCTTAGGGTGTTAATCAAAGTAAGGCATCTAGAGCAATGAGCTATATCGACTGAGTTTGACGGGAACGGAAGGCATTTAGTAGAAATGTCTTGTAGAAAAGATGCAACCATTTCCTAAACGTCCATTTCTCCAGTCCCTCTCAACCGACCAGTAGTTTCAAGCAAATCACATAACTTTGCTGGTTTGAAGGTTCTGGTGCTAAAATTACATATTAATGCTAAATTTAACATAATTATATGCACAATAATAGGACAATACCCATGGGCAATGCAGGCACTATAATCTTATAAGCTGACTAATAACAATTTTTGAAATTTAATAAACTCATAGTAGTTTCAAAACGAAATTTTATAGATAATAACGAGAATAACATCTTCATCTTAAGTTCACAAAATTAGAAATTTATTGGACATGGGAAATTAAGAAAGAAGAGGTGCTTAGAGAAAACAAAAGGCGCGATATTATTAGAAATTTTAGTCATACCTAAAAAAGGAAAAGAATGCCTTTGATTCGTTCTCATTCAACGTTATTGATGCATGATCACACTTGAGAGAATACTCTCCATCTTCGAATGCAGAATTTAGAACTTCATCCCTAAGTTATATTTCGCGGAAGAGATGGCTGAAGGCAATTATATTATGCCCATGCTTCAAGAAGGATGTGCCTTCCTCTATACACGATCGGGTCTATCTTTTTCTACCACCAAGTTGAATGCATCATCCTTTATCTTCGAGTTGGGATCAATAACTTCTTTGTACCCCGCAAAATTGACAGAGTGCAAAATGATGCGAACCTCGACGAACCTGCCGCGAGACCCAACAACAATAGAATGAGATCAAACCCGGGATCGTCCAATGAAGGTTTCAAGGATAGAGAATATTGAGAGCCAGAAACCAATATTATAATATGGAATATTGACCCGCTAGCTATAAGGAGCTAGAAACCAATATTATAAATGTCGGGAATCACAAGTTATCACACTTGCAATATCGTCGAAGTTGCTGCAGAACAGTTCAGAGAAAACCTCTCTCACCAAAATTGAATGAAAACTGATCTATCTTTTCTAGGGAGGCCACATGCCTATATATAGAGAGATACTAGCTGATAACCTAAATGGGCTAATGGGCTTAACAAAAATAAATCCAAAGTGTAATGAGCCCAAAATGAAATAGGCCGAAGTAATTGAAAAGCAATTGAATTCAGCCCTTTAAACTTGGATCATCTTCTAAATAGATTTCTAGGATATGAACGGTCGTGGCTTCTAATTCCACATGCAGCCCACCCAGGAGCTTGACTACTCCTCCTTGGACATGCAATAACATCCTTTGCATGGCTAGTTCGATTCGCTTGGCTCGTGCTCTTTTTCTTAGTCCAGCTAGTACGTGCATGTCCCAATACTCGACTTCATGCCATACCCCGTCATCCTGGAATGCTTCCACATGCCCGTGTGAAGGGTCCTCTAGCTGGATCATATCAGCAAACACATGAAAGAAGATAATCGAACGAATTGAATTCTCTTTCTATATTCACCTATATAGAGGAAGCTCGAATAAGTCGGTAAATTATGCAAATAGATACAACATAACTTTCAAGAAAATGATGAGATATGCTTAATCCACCTCCTGCTTCCTTGCAGTTCCACCTCATGCCTGAGCTTGAATCATACTCCATCGTTTTTGCTTTTGCTGCAGTAGTGTCCTATTATTGTGCATCCACTCACATTCTTTTTTCGTTGATATCGGCTAAGACAATCGCTCGGATGTCCACCAGTATGGACATTTCATCACCCCAGACTGTTGGTAAAGAATTTAAGGGACTTAACGATAAAAATTATTATGACAATAAACAAAGAAGATAATTCAGTTAGAAAAATTCTTAAAAAATTCAAAGACGACAAAATTCAAGAAGTAACGAATTAAATTCTGAAAATTCTTTTCAAAAAATGATCAATAATTTTAAAAAGCAGACTAAATAATTTAAAATCCACACATAACTTAATTATAAACTAAGTAAATGTGACGAATTAACTATAGTTTATTATTTTATATGGTAAAATTTAGAGAAAAACGGACATACTAATATTATATACTTCATAGTTAAGTAAATGTATATATTATATTATATTGTAATATTATTATTTACTTCGTCATTAAGTAGTGCATATATTATTACATTATTTTATATAAAAAAATTTAGAAGAAGAAGGTATAATTTTTTATATACTAAAAAAATAATAATTTGACCAATAAAAAAATTTGCAATGTGAATGCACTTATTTCTTTCGTTCTTTATTCATCGAAAATCAAATAAAATATATTATAAGTAAAATAAATTTATTATTATATTATTTTATAATTTTATTATTTATTTCATTATTAAGTAATGCATGTATTATTGCATTATTTTATCTAAAAATTTCAAGAAAATTTATAATTTTATAACTAAAAATAAAAATATAATAAAAAGAAATTGAAATGTAAGCGCACTTATGTTTTCATTTTTCATTAATCATAAGTCGAATATAATATATAACAATTGAAATAAATTTATTAAAATATATTAATAAATTTATGAAAATGAATCATAATTGCGAGAATACGAATTTCGAATTGTACTCTCTCCGACATCGCATGAAATAGTTGAACTATCATGTATATACTAGTATGTACTCGGTGCTACGCACCGGCACCATCATCTTATTTTTCATTATTGTTAAAAATATTTAATTTTATATGTTGATTAATAATAATTTTTGAAATTTAATAAACCCATAATAGTTCGGATTTAAGGAAGTTAACAATAGAAATTATTAAGAAAATAAAGGGAGAAGATGATTCAATTTACTCAGAAGAATTCTTATAAAGTTCAAAGAAGAAAAAAAAATCCAAGTGATGAATTAAATTTAAAAAATTCTTTTTTCAAAAAAATGATAAGCAATTTTAAAAAACAAATAATTTTTTTTAAATCCATACATTACCTAACTATGAAATAAGTAAATGTGACAAAGTTAACTAAAGTTTATTATTTTGTAGGTAAAATTTAGAGAAAAAGTGAGCCTATATATTAATATTATTTACTCATATATTATTATTTACTTCATCATTAAGTAATGTATATATTATTCCATTATTTCATATAAAAATTTTAGAAGAAAATTTATAATTTTATGTGCTAAAAATAAAATACTTAATTAGCACAATAGAACGAAGTAATAATGTGGACGCACTCATTCATTTCGTATTTTTATTCATCGAAAGTCGAATAGAATATAGTATAAGTAAAATAAATTTATTATAATATAATAAAAATTTACTTACTATATTATATTTTATTATATTATTAACATATATATTATTGCATTACTTTATAAAACAAATTTTAGAAGAAAATTTATAATTTTATATATTAAAATGAAATATTTAATTTGCAAAAATAGCAATGTGAATACACTTAATTTTTTCCTTTTTTATTTAGGGTAAATTACACAAAAAACCTAAATTTTGTAAAACATTTCAATTTTGTCATAAATTTTGTTTTATAACAAAAAAACCACATGTTTTGATAATCGTCTCAGATTTGACCTCCCGTTACCATTTTGTTAAGTTTGCCGTCTATTTGCCTACGTAGACTTTATGGGACCCACAAAATTTACACATCATCTGATAAACCATACGGTTATTTTCATTATATATCAAATTTATGATGAAATTGAGACTTTTTTGAAAATTTGAATTTTTTTATTTAACTAATCTTATTTGTTTATTAATTTATGTCTGAAGTTAACAATCTACGGATGCAAAATTGACGAAATTTATAATGGATATCATTTTTTAGACCATTTAAAAAACTTATGATTTGTTTTGTTACAAACAAAATTTAGGACAAAACCGAGAGGTTTTACAAAATTTAGGTTTTTTGTGTGTAATTTGCCATTTTATTTATCAAAATTCGAATAAAATATATTATGAATAAAATAAATTTATTAAAATATAATAGAAAATTTATAAAAATATGATAAAAATAAACAAAAATGAATCACATACTCTCCCCGACATCGCACTTAATGCTTTCGTATTTTTATTCATCGAAAGTCGAATAGAATATATAATAAATAAAATAAATTTATTAAAATATAATAAAATAAACGGAAATAATCACAATCGCGGGATTACGAGATTCGAATCGTACTCCCCCGCCATCAATAGAAATAGCTCAACTTTCAGACATAAAAAGAAAAAAAAACATATAATAACATATAGTATATAATATAACATTTATATATATATTGGAAAAAGACAAAAACTCTCCTTGTGATTTGAGGTCTGGACAAATCGCACAATGTTATTTTGTTTGGGACAATTAGCCCCCTGTGATTTGCTTCGTTAGACATAGGGGGTTACGATATTAATTTGTTTTTCATTTTCAGTCCTCAATTTTTAACTTTTTAATCATTTTGATCCTAAATCTTTTTTTTATCATTCATATCCTCAACTTTCCATTTTGTTTCATTTTAATTCTATAACGAAAAATCGAAGGGGGAGGGGGTTGGGGCAGCCAATCGACGACCCTGACCCCTCCACCGAGGGCGCTGACATCCATAGAGGACGTCGGCACCCTCGGTGGAGGGGTCGGGGTCGCTGATTGGCGGCCCCAACCTCGAATCGATTGGGGACTTAGACTCGGGGTCCCCAGTCGATTCGAACTGGTGATCCCAACCTATCCACCGAGGTCGCCGACGTCTTTTGTGGGTGCCGGCGCCCTCGATGGCGGCCCCGAACGTCCATCCTTTTGATTTTTCGTTATAGAATTAAAATGAAATAAAGTGAAAATTTGAAGATATGAATGATAAAATAAAAAGATTGAGGATCAAAATGATCAAAAAGTTAAAGATTGATGACTGAAAATAAAAAAAATTAATGCCGTAACTCTATGTCTAACCCACAAGGGATTTTTGTCTTTTTCCTTCTATATATATATATATATATATATAGATATGGATTCGGCACGAGAGGCAGAAGAAGGGGGAGCCGCTGGTCGAATTGGCATTGCTATCGGAGACTAATCTCTCTCTCGAAACCTTCGATTCGGCTAAGCCATGGGCGTCGTCGAAAACCTCAACTCCGACCAGCTCAACTTCTTCAACTCTCAGGGTAACTCCTCTTCTCCAAAAGACAGAAGAGAGAAACGATGAAACAGAGTTGTCTCTTCGCCACTTAAATCTTTCGGTTGAACTGAAAGTCAAACCGGCTTCCGCCCTCGCAGGTTACCTCGTAATCGAATCATTCGCGGGTCGCGAAGAGATTGACGCGATGATGAGGAGGATGGATCAGTTGCTCGATGGCTTCGACTGCTCCACCGCCTCAATTTTCTCCACCAAGAACCAGGTTGTTTGTCCCTACGCCCGTGACAACTCCCGTCTGATCTGGAACGGTGAACTCTATTTCATCGTTCTTGAAACATACACTTTTCTTATGTCGTTAAAAGATATCATTTTTGTTTGCAGAAGCAGCACACTGATAACTATTTCTACGATAGCGCCGAGAACATTTCATTCTTCTTTGAGGGTACCTACTGAGTAGTTGACTCGACTTTCCTTTGGTTCTCTGCTGTTTGTGTCAATTTATGTTACTGAATTATTCAAGTGTTTGTTGAGTCAAACATGTTTCTGGTGGCTGTCTTAATATGCTTCTTGTCCCTGTTATTATGATTGCCATTTCTTTTGTTGAGATAGAGCAGATCTTGTCCGGGAAATTATGAATCTAGTTAAGCTGGTCGACTAATGTCGGAATGGATAATTGTGAATGGATACTTCAAGGCTCTTTTCTTATCCGAAAGCATTCAATAGTCCATGGCTTTTCTGATAATTTCCTAAGTACTTTGTGAATCTCAGGCAATGTTTCTCCTGATGTGTTGTATTTTTTGGTCTCAATGTAATCACCGAGTGCGTAGACGAGTAATGTTTCAATTTTGGCAGAGAAAGCATTTGGGGAGGATGGTAATTTGAAGCAACCGAAGCAGCTGTCCATTAACAAAGTTGGCCATGGTATGCTTTGATAGCATTTGCTCCAAAATTTGTATTTCCAGTACATATGTTAAATTTTTTTCGATCCGAAAGCTTTGCTCTTTATTGACCGAAATACTTCAAAGACATAACTGGACTGGGCCTAGTCTACCCAACACTACTAAACCACACAAGCCTCAGCAAAACAATAAGTCCAACAGCTCAGAAGACTGAAGAAAGAAACGCACACAAGCCGACATATTAACCCACCCCGCTATGACACACAGGCCAAAAAAAAGAGACCACGCAGGCCTCAAAGAACTTGTGAAGCTCCCCAAACATCAAACAATCCTCAATGCTGCAAATTCGGCATTCCCAGCAGTCTGCTTTTGGCAGCATTCTTAATGAGAAACAAAAGTTTTTTCTTGGAATGGCATGATATTAGAGAAGATCTTATCATTCCGAGCTTTCCAAATATAATAGATGTGGGCATTCCATGCTATCTTAGCAATCTTCACTATAATAGCTTTGCCACGAAACTTCCTAACTGCCCAGTTTAACTCAAAAAACCAGTCTACCTGCCTACTGGTCCCCATTAGCTGCAAAATACTCTGCTAAATCTGCCTTGAGTACCTGCAACTGAAAAAGAGGTGGTCCCTACACTCCTCTTCATTAAAAAGCACACAAGTGGGAAATTTAATGTAAACTTAACTGCACCTTTATGTTGTTTAAGATTTAGTTACTCACATTTGGGGTTATGCTCTTGCAGCTCTACATGAACATGACCCTGTGTTCAAAACATTCTCATGCTCGGAGAAATTTTGTGGCTTGCTCCTGTCACTAGGCTACAAGAAGCCAGTGATCATTCAGTCAATGTACATTTTCAAGGTAAACTAACTTTTCCTTGGTCTGCTGATCTGGGGAGCTTATTATTTAAGATAATAAGAAACATGGAGGACTGGTGTATGACTTTTCTATTTTTTGGAAATTTTGAAAACTTGTTCTAACTTCTAATTGGGAAATTAGAAGCTGGTACAATTATAAGGTGAATTATTTTCAACCTATTTTCAAGTTCATATAAACATCCATGTGTATGAGTGTTTGCTTTTGGTAGACACTCTTTTCATATACACAGTATATAGGAGATCTTTGTTGATGATGTCTCCTGTATATGGAAGATATCCCACCCTTAAAGAGGTACAATGGATTGTGCTGAGTGGCTTCGGCTAATATTGGAGACCTTGTTGCTTTCCTCCTTTCATAGGATTGCCATGTGGTAATATGTTTAGTTTCTTGAAGATGTAGGTGAATAAGTCTACCTGATGATGTAGAGTTGATCGAATGCGATTAGTTTAATAGCTAAAAAAAAACACGACCTTTACAGTTTTTTTTCTGATTCTAGCACGACCTTTCAATAATTGTCCAGAATAGCACGACCTTTCATTTTAGTCTCAAATCTAGCATGGTTTTAAATTTTCCATCAATTTTAAATGGTAGTGCCACATGTCGTCACGCTATTGGATGAGTGTCGGCTATGATAGCAGGGGTCGTCACCGATGGGCCCCCTCCTTTGGGCCTTTGCCAACCCCTCCCTTTGTTTTTTAATTTTCAGAAATTTTTTTATTAAATAAAAATAAGTGGGACCCACTCATCCAATAACGTGACGACACGTGGCACTACCGTTAAAATTGACAGAAAATTTAAGGTCGTGCTAGATTTGAGGCTAAAATGAAAGGTCATGTTTTTTTTGGCAATTTCCGAAAGGTCGTGCTAGAATCAGAAAAAAGTGTAACGGTCATGGTTTTTTGGGCTATTAACCCAATGCGATTCTTTATAATCGTTTGTGACTATCTTAGGCTTAGGATGAGATTTCTTGTTATGTTACTAATATGGAGAAGATGATTAGAGAATAAATTCTTCAGCATGCGTTTCAGGGGGTTTATTACTAAAAATTTCACTTACTCTGATCTAATCCTGACATGATCCAACTTTCACTTATGGATGTACATGATATTTGTGATATCATTCAAGTTGTAACCGCTGTATTGTGATCTGAAATTCTTTTTGCTATAACTTACATATGTGAAATTTTTGCTGAGATATGAAAGTAGGGAAATTTTAAAGCTGACCACAGATTGCATTTTGTAAGGGAGCGACATCTTGATCAACAAGTTATGGTGTTATTTAAATATATACCTCTACCATATGAGATGCAGTCTTCCCCTTTGTTTGATAGATCATGCAATATACAGTTCTTGATACAACAAAGTATTAAGACATGCCTTCTTTTTCTCCTTTTTTCTTCTTTTTATTCCATTTTTAATTAACAATCTTTTCTTGTCTTGTTTTTAGCAACCGGGCATTGGAGGAGAAGTTGTCTCTCACCAGGATAATTCTTTTCTATATACGGATCCACCTACTTGCACGGGACTGTGGTTGGCTCTGGAAGATGCAACCATAACCAACGGCTGCATCTGGGCGATTCCTGGATCGCATAAAAGTGAGTCCCTTCTTCTATCACGCTGTTCTGAAATAAATAACAATTAGAGTAAATCAGGAGTCTTTTATGTGTGGTACAAAATTAAAAATTTACTGTTTTTGTTCTTTAGATGGTCTTGTCAGAAGATTCATCAGAGGTGAAGAGGGGGTTTCCTTTGATCGGCCTTCTCCAGATTATGACAAAAAAGACTTTGTCCCTATTGAGGTTAAAGCTGGATCCTTTGTTGTCATCCATGGTGACCTCATCCATCAAAGGTGATTCTGCAAAATTCACGACCTATTTGTTCACCCAGCTTCAGTAACATCAAATTTATTTGCCCATAACAATATTAAAACGTCTCTGCTTTTCCTTGTTTTAGTTTCGAGAATCAGTCTCCAAAATCAAGGCATGCTTACAGTTTGCATGTCGTGGATACTGATGGCTGTAAATGGGCAGAAGATAACTGGTGAGTGAAAATTCACGCTTCAATTTTTCTCTGATCCTGCCAATATTATAATAGCTTTTGGTGCTACTCTTTTGACAACATGGCTTGTCAACTTGGATGTTCCCAACAGAAGCTGTAATAAGATTCACAACATAAAACCTCCATTGATATGGAAAATTCCACAATTGTGCACAGACCTTGTCGCCGTGGGCAGTTGCATACGCAATTTGCGTAACAAACTCCTTGTTGTCTTGTTACAATCTTCAGGCTTTTATTCTGGACTGAATTATTTACTTTCAGATCATAGTTAGATGAGACACTTAGGACCATAGGAGGAAGCCCTTGGCTGTACAGGACAAGGAGGCATCCCTACCACTGTGTTAATTTTTTGGTTTATGGACCTCCAGTCGTGAAAAACGTTTGTGCAATTTTTGTTCGAGTCTAATGTGGAATAAATAGCACAATCCCTTCATCCCCGCCATGTCGCACTGATGTCTGTTTATCTGTCCCTTCGTTGCTTACACCACGAGGTAGTAATATCTTGTTGATAATTGGGATCTTTCAACTGATAGATTGCTCGAATAGAAGAACTGATTCTTCTTTTTTCATGGAACTTTGTTTGCAGGATCAAAAGAAAAGTGGAGCCTGAGCCTCTTTATGCTTCTTGATCTGCTGCAGCTGAGCTTTTCTCAGTGGGACGGTGACTCAGCTGCGTGATGAGATGAAACCTCGTACAGGGTGGATGCATGTCATGGTAATGCATCCAATGTAAGGACACACTGGGGACTCAGTGGATATACTTCTCTGAGAGGGAAGAAGAATAAGAAGAGACAGAGATCTATAACGGTCAGGTCGTTGACATGGCGCCTTTTTTCAGTCGCCCACCCTCCGTTTGGGCAAATGAGTGTCACATGAGCCTTTTATCCTTAGTTATATAAAGTCTCTTCATTTGAGAACATCAATTAGGTTGAGATCGGTAAGTAAATGAATTTAGGTATTGTCATAAATATTGTTATTTTTGGCAATATTGCTGGTTCCTGTCACATTTTTGTGAGATATAATCACTTAATAATTTGAAAACTTTCCACTGGCGATCTGACCTAGTTCTCAGGTTCCTGGCGCATGAAGTTTGCATTTTTTTTTTTGGGCAGCATAAAGAAAATAGAATTGTCGTTTAATGTAAACATGAAATATGTTATTGATAGACCGATAATTGCTCGTACTTGTATCAATGCAAGCTTGTCGTCTTAAACTTAATTGTTCAAATGATTCGGGGTGCAAAACGGGAGAAAGTGATGGTACCAATTGAACTTGCATACAAATAGTGTCAAAGAAACAGAGCAAACAGCAAACTTATTCATCATCTCTCATATCTATATCTATATATATATATATATATATATATATATATATATAAAGACCAATATGAGGTTGCAGTTTCCAGCAAATTGAAGGGGAGTAGATGTTATTAAGCAACTCTCACGTTTTTTCCCCTTAATAATTCCCTTATATCCACAAACAATAATATAGTTTTCTCCAATATAATCTAAAAAGAGTAACTTTTAAAAATCAATTTACATATCACGGAAAATAACATACAAATTTATACTTTACGAAGATTGAGGAAGTTGAATAATTAATTGCATATATCTACAACTAATTGGCTCCATATGGTGACACATGTCCACTTAGTGCCAAGTAACATAAATTCTCTCAATATGCATGAAGACCGCCACAGTTTTGCAGTCCGCTATTAATCGTCGGTCCCTGAGAAGAGGCAGAAACTTGCGTTAGGAGAATATCTCAGTTGTAAGTTCTTCTATTAGATGAAGTAATAAATTTGCATTTTTTTAACTTCCCTGAGTCTATCATTCAGCTTATTATGCATTGTATTTCTTCATCCAAAGTGAATGTGCTTTTTAATGGGGGCCGTTTAGCTTCCTTTCTCCCATCTCGAGGACTCCATCAAGCGAATCCTCTTTCTCCATATCTCTTTATCTTGCGCTTGGATTATTTTTCTCATTTGATTGACAAGGAAGTACAAAGTGAAAATTTGAAAGGGTTTCGTCTTTCAAGAGTTTCTCTAACCATTTCACACTTGTTTTTCGCGGATGATATCATTTTGTTCGGGAAGATGGATGATCATACTTGCTCTTCTATGGCTAACCTACTTGATCTTTTATGTTCCTTATCTGGACAAAAGGTAAATAGTGCGAAATCTCGGATATGTTTTTTCTCGTAATGCTTTGCCTAATTCGAGGAATAGAGTCAACAGTCTGTTTGGGCTATCAGAGGCTTCTAGTCTAGGGAAATATCTAGGCTTTCCCATAGATTTGTCGGCCACTAAGTCCAGTTCCTTTAGTTTCTTAGTGGATAAAGTGAAAGATAGACTCGAGGGGTAGAGGTCTAGGCTCCTATCCATGGCTGGTCGTGTTGTCTTGATTGATTTTGTGTTAAATGCAGTTCCTTCCCATATTCTGCAATGCACACTTCTACCCCAAAATGTGTGTGCAGCTCTTGATCGTCTTAACAGGAACTTCCTTTGGGTCTCTTCGGAGGAAAAAAAGAAACTACACTTAGTGGGTTGGGATACAGTTACACTCCTAAAAAAAAGTGGGGGTTTGGGTATTAAGAGTGCGGAGGGCCGTAATTTGGCCTTGCTTGGGGGTTTTGCTTGGAGAGTCCAACAAGACAGCAGGCCTTGGACTCGCATCTTACGTCATAACTTTTGAGTAAGGCCTCGACCTGGAAAAGGGTGCTCCCTAAATAGATTGGCCCTGTAGCACGATAATTTTGTTTGTAGCTTGGGTACTAAATGGGCCATTGGAGGTGGTCAAGAAGTTAACTTTTGGTTTGATACTTGGGTTGATGCTGGACCACTAAGGTCACTTATCTCGGGACCTCTAGTTGAAAGGGAAAATAACATTTATGTGGCTGATGTTCTCAAACAAGATGGATCATGGGACTGGGGAAATATCTCCTTTCATATCCCTAACTCGATTCGCGATGCTATTCTCAGTGTCCCAAGGTCTATTGGGAACCATTCAATGGATATTTAAGTGTGGAATTACTCGAGCAATGGCCAGTTTAACACCAAATCAGCCTATGAACTGGTTTGTGGGTGGGACCCTAAGGTCCCTGATAAAGAGTGGCAGTGGCTTTGGAAAACTCTCTCTCACCCAAGGATTATCAACTTCCTATGGCTCTGCTGTCATGAGAAAATTGCTACTGCAAACTTGTTGCATCATAGGGGCATGAGAATCACTCCTACTTGCTCCATTTTTCATAATCATGTTGAGGATGTCTCCCATGTTCTCAGACAATGCCCGGTAGCAATGGATTTCTGGAATTCTTTGAAAGTCTCTCTCTCAAAGCGGAGCACTTTCAGATTGCCTATTTATGATTGGATTAAGGCAAACTGTCAGGCTTATGAAAGCCACAAACAGAATGTCAAATGGTCCATTATTTTCCCACAAGCCCTTTGGCTTATTTGGAAGAAACGGAATGAAACTATATTTCAAAGAGTTTCAAACTCCATAAATCTTCCTAATCTTTGTCTCTGCAGATCAGCAGAGTTCCAAGCACTCTTGTCCAGTACGGTTATTCGGATGACTCATTCTGTGAACATTGCCTGGACTTAACGGCCTCGGGATGGATGAAGCTTAACACAGATGGGTCGGCCTCGGGGAACCCAGGCCACGTTGGGGCTGGAGGGGTTTTGAGAAACGAGTTAGGTCGTTGGATTCGAGGCTTTGCTCTGTTTCTAGGAACGACCAACAGCCTTGTGGCAGAATTGTGGGCGATACGTGAGGGGCTTGTTATGGCCAAATCCCTGGGTATCCGGTCACTTTGGGTTGAGTTAGACGCCAAGGTGATTGTGGAACTAATCTGGGGGTCATCTCAAGATAATCTCTTACTAAAACCTCTTATTGATGATTGCAGGGAACTCGGGAGACACTTCCGGGAGTTTCGGGTGCAGCACGTTTATCGTGAAGGGAACAAGGTGGCGGATGCTCTTGCACGGATTGGACGAGACACCGGTCAAGACCTCATGTACTTTGATAATCCACCATCAGACATGGCAGCTCTTGTAACTTATGATACAATGGGGATTTCTTCCCCTAGATTTGTACGAGACCACACCACGGATATGGTGGGGACTAAGTTCATTTGATTAATGTTATTTCCTTTCTACCAAAAAAAAAAGAAGTAATAAATTTGTTTTAAACATGTATGTATAACCTTCAGCTGTTTACAAAAGTTTCCAACATAATGGACCCTTCAGCAAAATCTTTTCTCCTAATGATTCATCTTTAGACGCAAAACAATTATAATCTTTTCTTGGTTGCAGAATTGGCTTGCACTTAGCAGCAGTTATAAATATATACTGCTCTTATACAAAAAAAAATAAAACTCTCGCAGATAGACAAGATTTCTCAAAAGTAATCCCATTTCCATTAAAATTAGGTTTTTTTTTCTTTCTATAGAATAGTTATAAATATATACTGTTCTTATACAAAAACAAATAAAACTTTCTCGCTTTCACCTTCCTTTGGATGATTTTTTCCTAAATATTTCTTCAAAGTAGATAGAGGGTACAAACCTGGAAATGAGAATAATAAATAGCCCACAATAATAGCCTTCTTTGCTTGAATGATGGTAGATTTCCTGTCCACTTCATCCATGTTTATTCTTCAGTTCTGTATGTGATCTCTATAATCAACCCAAAAAATGAATTGCTATTAATGAACCATTACATTTTCTAAATTAAAGTGAAAATCATGACATATGTGCTACCTTGCACTTTTCTGTTCTTTATTTACATTATTTTTTTTTTGTAGCAGATGGATAATACAGTACATGTTCTCATAGATTTCAGTGAGTTACTGAAAAGGATAACGGTTACGTTGAATATGCATAAACCAATATATACATATGAAATCGATTAAGGGGAAAATCGGTATGGGCAATTCTTACTATTTACCGTCATCGAAATGTGTTGATTCACTTAGGCAGCTCATGCATGTATAGAGACCACAGGGGCTGCGGAGGATGACGTAATGGAGAGAGCCCTGGAGGAGTTGAAAAGGCATTACAGCTTGGAAAATACATGATTTCAATTTTAATGAGCTCAACTATTATCATGAGCATTTCTATTATAGGTTGAGCACAATTTATGATTTTAGACGAGTATAGGGCCCTTTGTAACAGGTTTTTCCCAGAGGGAGGGCCATCAGGGAGAAAGTGTGATTAGTAAGTTAGTATGTACTCTATGTATGTGTGAATCTACTGTATATATGTGGGAATGTACCCCATATATGGGAAAGTATGTTTCTTGTTGAGTTTCATTTTTAATTATTATTATTATTATTATTTTCTTTTTAAGTTCTCCTTGACATTGCTTGATCGAAGGATTCGAGTTTTTTTTGGTTTAATACGAGGAACCTGAGACATGTCTATGATGGATCTCTCGAGATATATTACTGTACAAGATGGGGAGCTATATATATGCATGATGATTTGGTCTGTTTAACAGCGACATGTTCAATTTGAAGAGAATGGTCGTTCAAATTATTCCCACTGCATTCTACCATCCCAAGTCCAAATTCACCTGAACAAATTTATCTTCAAGCCTACACTGAAATATTTTTTATTGGCTTAACCTGGGTGTCTCATTCTCGAGGCATCATTTTCAGTCCTGAACTGATGTATAATTTTATACGTGACAAAATATTTATATTAAACGATGCAATTTCTCTTTCAAAATTTTATTTGTAATTTCTTTTCAAATTAGTGAAACTATCCCGTGCAATGCATGAGCTTCACGAGTAGTGTTAAATATTTGAATGACATCTTTTCTAATCAAGAATAGTCTTCTGCATTTGATACGCCACCTTTCTCTTATACAACATTACGCCGACCGGAGTGGGTGGAGGGGGGAGAGGAAAAGAAAAAGAAAAAAGAAAAAAAGAAACCTATCTCCCCATTTACACTAGAAATTAAGAACCAACAAAATAAAATCCCATAAAACATTCTCGGCGGATGTTCGCCTGTTAAAAACCGGAAACATCCCTGCACTTCCTTGCTTAATAATAAAACCACCATTTTGACGATTGTCTTTCTTGTGGATGCAGTCGAATGTCTGACGGATCCTTCTCTGCTAGCGTAGCCCAGCTATGTCAGTTCTAAGTCGAACTTCAAGAGAAGCTCCAGAGCATCAAGCAATTTCTGCCCTTCCAGATCCTGTTCTCCTGTAACCACCCCACGCCGTTTTTGACTTACTTCCCCTTTTCCCCTCTTTCTATGGGACTAAGGCAGTCTTTCAGGAACCCGAGCTGAGTAGCGGCAAGGAAAATGAAGATCTGCCACTACCAAAACGATCAAAACTCAAAAGTCGCTTCTCTCACATGACAGCCGCCCGAATCCCCACTTAGCAGCTCCTTCAGATCGTTTGTGAGATAGAGAGCAGTCACGGAATGCTTATGGTGCTTGAGGACCCTACGCAGGACTAAACTGTATTCAGGTGCACGATCCCCAAAAGATATGACACCAGCTCTGTAACTGCTCGAGCTCTTCCCATGCAGCTCAATCTCAACATCAGAGCAATGGATCATCTGCCAGACCTTAACAGCCCCACTTTGGTACCCTGTCATGTACCAGTTTGTGTCCTGCCAATCAGAGAATGTACAGCTCGTCACCGAGAGGATATAATTGGACGGTAGCTGCGAAGTGTTGACTGCTGCTAGACAGTCTCCATTGATGCTCCAAACAGCGAGGGGAACTCCAGCTGCAGTGAGAATCTACCCTGTGAGGTCATTTACATAGATTGCTGAGACAGGGGATGGGAACTCTGGCAACTGCCGGACAAAACTCAGTGTGCTGGGATCCCAAAGGATCACAGTGCAGTCATGCAGCCCGCTAGCAATCAGCATGTAGGCTGGCTCACATGGAAGCACGTCACCTTCCCTTTGTGGGTGCATAGGGACTTCTCCAGTTCCAATTGCCGGGTTAGGTGAGGGCCTTCCTTCCTAATTCTCCAGGCACAGACTAGACCGTCATCAGCCCCAGTGACAAGGATTTGCCCATCGAGGAGATCACTGGCACACTGAATTTGCTTCCCTCCATGGATGTTCTCATGGATTGAGAGGAGACGATCCTGGTCATAGCTCATGAACCACAGGCTCCAGTCCGGGAATCCCCATGCTACGTACTTTGTGTAAGTCATCTGTTTGAGTAATGTGTTTCCTCCTGCAACAAGGATCTTGTCATGGGAGCTGACAATCTGGGTGATTGGAGACGAGATCTTGGGGACTTCACCAGGGATGAAATGTGCAGAGTTCTTAAGTGGGTGCGGGAGGAGCTCCCGGTCAACTCTAGAAGAGTTGCTTAGGAGTCTGCCCAAAGTGATTGATCTGGGCAAGGATGGAGGCTTTCATCGCAGGGTCAGTGACCGAGTCAATGTCACACTTCCCTCGTAGGTGTAATGGTAGAACACCTTCACAGCTTCCTCAGCAGCATAATGAGGAAACAAAACAATACCGTCATAAATATTCCTAACGCAAACGTTACTACAATATCAACAAGGCAACTGATCTCAAATCTAGCACTACATCTGAAAAGTAGAGATTGTGGATGCACACCTTTCCTCTCTGCTTGTACCCAAAGATAAGGTCTATCCAGTGGTGAAGATTTTCTGAAGCATAATCGGATTCAAGTGTTTCTCGGTGCTTTCTAATGAACTCCCTCACACTTCCTTTGGCCCATGGAGGCAGGAATACCTCATTCACATGAAAATCCATCAACAAGAATGGGATTAGTTAAACATGATGCTTTTAAGCAAACAGCAGAATGATGTAGTCTGCCAAGGATAAGTCAATCAAATGTTCAGAGAAATTACACAAACCTTTTCTCCAGATTGTTTCACTCCCAAGCGGTTTTCTAGGAACTCAGGCATGTAAAAGAATTCCAGGATAAGTTCCTTCACATCAGACGTGTTACCCTTCCCAGCTGCACTTAACCAAGTATCTTTTATACTGTTAAAGATACGATCAGCATGGTCAAATTGACAACCTTGTAGCTTCTAACTCTCTGCACAGAATGGTGGAAGATGAAGCACGTGAAAAAGAACAATCCCAGCACTTGAATACTGAGAACCATAATGAAATTTAGGAATTTCAGGATCATCCCAGCTCTCGTATCTGCAACAAGAAGAAAATGACATGATCAGTGGTGGTATAACATGTCAATCAAAAAATCAAAATTTCATGAGTGAAGGGCTCAAAAGCATCAGAGGGTGGGAACTTATAAACTGATAATGATGAAAATGGGAGAGGTAAACATTGTCAATCGATGTGCTTCAATTCAGGAATTTTGCAATTTTGAATCTCTACGGTCAAAAGGGGTAAACATGCCCTATTACTATCTATTAATAGGTCAATAAACCATAGTTGTCAGAGCTACACCAAACATTGAACCTGCAAAACTGATGGTTCAATTATTTCAACTAGCTTCATAAAAAAATAACATAAAAATATAACAGGACCACTTCTAAGCAAAAATGGATGGTTTAACGGATATAATTGTAATAGGGGTCCTCTTATCAGGTTGATCCAGTCCAAGAAGCTGCAATTTGCTTAGAAACTATGATATATTAACTACTATGAGATAGCTTTCTATGAACGACACTTACAGATGTCTACGTATTCATCATTCCTATAAATGCTTTAAGCAAGGATGAGTATTGCGGCCCACCTTTCCCTAAACTCTTCTTCTCCTTCTGGTGATTAGCAACCCATTGGCTTGTCAAGCCTACAGAATTCATTGGGTCGGACAAATCCAAGTTTTCACTCTCATTATCAGCAAGACACCCAGGGAAGTAATGGATATTGCGTAAGATCACTGTATCCCCGCCCCGTTAAGGTGTTCGGATGCATCAGGTACTGGAAGTTACTGATTTCTCCATTTTGCCACCTTTAGGAGAAGTATTCGGGCCATCAACTTGAAAAGCCTGCCACCTTCACTGCTTTCCTGCTTTGCTGATCCCGAGATCCCGAGATGGCTGTGTCCAACCTTAACAAAAATTGTACCAAACTCACAAGAACAAGTAGCGAAACAATCAATGAAGCATCAAAAATAACAATCCAGCAATACATGAAAATTGCAAAGATGCCTTGATTCGTACTGAAAACAAACAAGAAGAAAATTAAGAAGCAAGGATTAAGCTAAATGGCGGCCTTGGAAGTTCAATTTTTTTTACCAGAATCGGTGAAGAGTGAGAATGTAAAAAATTTCATGAATGTTAGTTTTTCTCAATGTAGCTATCACCTAGGATAAGAAGTTGCAAGAATGCAATTTAGGGAACTGAGAAGAAGCAATACATATATATATATATATGGAAAAAATATATATATACATGTTTCCAAAAAATATTGTAACAAGCAAGACTTTTAAAGGCTTCTGAATAATCCTATCATTCCCAAACTTCAACTGATAAGACCCCACGGTTACCAGAGAAGATTTATGCTTGCCTGATAAATTGGTTAGTAAATTTTTTTTTTTTAGCTATTAGTATCAACTTAAAGCCACGTGACATGTGAGTTTCAAATTTCCAAAACATCAGGGTACTCCTGCCAAAAATATCTGAGCAGTGGGGGTGTTTGATCATGTAGCCCCTGGCTCTCCTTCCCATAATAGAGAGCAGGTAAGCTTGCACAAGCGGAGACGGCAGATGTTACATACACAATCATACTTAATTCCTTCATCAACTCCCATCTGCTGGAAAAAGATTGATGGCTTCCTCAGGTTTCCTATTCTGCGAGTAGCCTGTTATCATTGAATTCCAGCAAACAGTGTCCCTGAGGGACATATTTGTAAAAACATTATGAGCAAGATTCACCCTTTCGAATTTCACATACATGTCCAGCATCACACTTCCCATGTAACTCCGGCCCTCGATCCCATTTTTGAAAGCAAAGCAGTGCACTACCTTCCCTAGTCTAAGAGAGGCCAACAAGATATATTGCTCCTGTTCCCCCATCTTGAAGGTGATATATGGCTTGAAGATCTCCCTGAGCTGCAAAAGTTTCCTCCAAGACCATGAACCGTTACTTGGAGACAATACAGACCAAAGAGACTTTCTTTTGAGCTGCAAAGGTTTCTTTACAGCAACCATATTCCAAATAGGATCAAGTCCTTGACACCCAGATCATTTTCTTTGTTAGGCATATAAAAATCAGCTCAACCCACTTTTCTGCCTTTAGACTTGGAACTCCTCCCCTTCCATTGGAAAGACCTGCATTTCTGTTGGACTTCGTCTGATAACATTCTCGGGAAGTATGTAACTGGACCATCAATAATGTGTCATACTAAAGAAAATAGAATCCAGAAAGTGAAGTCTACCAGGATAAGAAAGATACTTAACCGACCAATTCCTTATTCTAGCAGTTACTCTGTCCATCAGAATTTCACGCTCATAAGAAGAAAGTTTGCCAGATACAAGAGGGAACCCCAAATACTTTATAGAGAGATAACTCTTTAAATTGAGACGCATTGAAAATATCCTGCACCTTAGCCTCCAAGATTCCAACACAAAAGTTCTTAATCTTCACTGGATTGAATTTCAGAGCAGACAGCTGACAAAATTCTCCCAGAATCGCCATAATTGCTGAGATAGGATGCATGCAACCATCAGCAAAAATGAAAAGGTCATCTCCGAAGCATAAATGAGTCAGCTGAACCGTTTTGCCCCTTGGCTTGTATTTCAGATTTTCCCTAACAGCCGCAGCATTTAACAGTCGAGAAAGCACACCATTACCAAAAGAAATAAGTACGGTGATAAAGTATCTCCCCCTCCGACTCCTTTCCGGCCATAGAAATAAAGCACTTTGATTCCAGCTGATAAAACTAGGCGATACAGCTTTCTTCCTATTAGCAAGAATCTTCTGATGCATTTATACGAATATTACAACAAGAGATAGGCCTGAAGTCCATAATATTAGCAATTTGTTTCCAGGAACAAGAGTGCAAATGGCGGAGTCCATCTACCTGAGAAGCCTCCCGTGAAAAAAATAAAAATAAAAAAAAAGTTTAATTCCATCAAACAACAGATTGCCCAGTAGTAAGCATAATACCTTAAAGAACTGAACTGTGAAACCATCACAGCTTGGTGATCTATTACCAGACCTAGAAAATAATACCAACTTGATCTATTTAAATGTGACATCAGATCCAGCTCAGCCCTCTGAGTTTCGGACAACCTTTGCAGCAGAACGCCATTAAGATCAACATCCCAAAGAACACATGGATCAGCACTTCCCAGAAATGTCTTATAAAATTGTGCTGCTGCTTCTTTGATAGCACCAACATCCTCGAGTTTCACCCTCTCATTCAAAAGAACTCTAATGGTATTTAGACTTCTGAGCATTCCCAATCTTCACAAAATGGTGGAAGAAAGAGTTATTTTGATAATCAAGTATAAGCCACTGCACTAGTGATTTTTGCTCAAGGTTTCCTTTTTTCCTCTCTCCAAATTTCTCGTTTACTAGAGAAAGAGCACCCTTACTGGCAGTTACTGGCTGCATAGCTTGAGTGTGGAAGTATGAAAATATCACAGCCTGTAGTATTGTTCCTAGAGAGATCCATCTGCAGGAAAGAACCAACAAGTTTTAAAATCATGCCAATCGAAGTCGTAGAGAAAGAAACAAAACTCCCACAAAGTGCAAGAAATTTCTTACTGTTCCAAATTAATAAGTTTTCACACCTGTAGGCTGTAACTAATCTTGTCATGGCCGTCCAAGACTTCCACAGCTTCACCAATAACGGAAAAAGAACACAGAGAACCTGAAAATCCAATTATATCATAATTATGACAAGTTCACATCGGTCAGATAACAAATAGTGCAGACTGAGTTATAACTACATCATAGTTGATAGAACTGGGCTGGAGTAATCAGTTTGACTGGAGGTTACCAGCCTTGCCTCCAGTATGAGTCTTGAATGCGAACCCATATGCAGAACTGGTAGGACAGTACTGACTGGATGGTTCACCGCAAAACCAGGACGAATCAGCTGGTTCGTATATACAACCAGAATTAGGAAAATCTTACATATTTTAAAAAGTTAATATGGCATGGACTCGGCTGATGATTACAGGTTTTTCAATGACTTAAAAGTCGAAAGTATGCTTGTTTTAATATATATTTGCCATTACCATTCCGTTTCTTTGTATCATCTATAATAAACAATTGAAAGGTGATTCTTACTATTTTAGTTTTAGTCCCTAGAATTGAGGTTATTTTAAGAAGTCTCCGACATCCCTTGTCCTGTTTCACTACAACCCCAATGTTTCCTTGCATTCCCTTGCCCAAATCCACCCACTTTAAATGAACTAGTTCCAAAAAAGACTAATCATATGGCAGAAAAAATGTATAGTCAAAACTGCTCTAAATGGAATGACAGATATGTAAATTGGCAACTCATACTCAAATATACATTACCAATGCATTTTCCCTCCAACTCAACAAATTCAAGAATACAATTTAATTTTGCTTGAGAATTATAGGCCAATTGTGTCATCATCTTGCCTTGAAAAAAATTCCTCTCAATGACAATCTTTGGGGAAAAAGTGAAGTTCATTGTTCAAGGTCTTCATTACCACTTAAAAAGTCTCGTGCAATTTACTCTGAAGTTTCGAAGTTGATATCACTTGTCTTTCCCAGGCAATTGGACCCATCAAAACTCAAACATGTTCTGCTCAAATGATCTCCTCAGCTTGTGGATTCCTTAGATGACAAAGTTGAGGTGCATAGCCTTCTCTCCTGAGCTCTTGCAGAAGAATATCCAATGCGAAATATATTTCTCCTGACTGCGGGTGAGTCCAATCTGCAGCAACAAAAATGTGAGTAACGTTGTCAATCTCTACCCAACTACGCCCGGGTATCTTTTGAAGTCCTCTTTCCTTCATCAAGTGTCGTACTCTATGAACCCCAATCCATTGGCCTGCATCAGCATGTACATTTGATAGCAGTGTGTAATAGCCAGAATTTTCCGGGTCTAAGTCGAAGAGATGGCTTGAAGCTATCTCAGCGAGATCCACGTTGCCGTGAACCCTACAAGCTCCCAAGAGGGTCCCCCACACGCCCGCATCTGGGGGAAAGGGCATGCTCTTTATGGTCTCAAAGGCTTCTTTCAAACGACCGGCACGCCCAAACAGGTCCACCATGCACCCATAATGCTCCATCCTGGGCAGAATCCTGTATTTGTCCCTCATCAAATGAAAGTAACGAATCCCTTGGTCGATCTCACCCACATGACCACAAGCTGATATTATTGTAAGAAATGTCACATAATCGGGCCGAATATAGTTTTCCAACATTTTATGGAAGAGAGAGAGACATTCGCTGAGGAGACCGTGCATCCCATAGGCTGCAATAATACTGTTCCAGGAAACCTCATTCTTCTCTTCTGCTTGGTCAAACACACGACGTGCAAGTTCCAAATTTCCGCATTTTGCATACATGTCTATCAAGGTGCTCTTGCCAAAAATATCTGAGCAGGACGGCTGCTTGATCATGTAGCCATGGATCTCCTTCCCATAATACAGTGCAGGTAAGCTAGCACAGGCGGAGAGGGCAGATGTTACACTGACACAGTCATACTTAATTCCTTGAGCAGCTCCCATTTGTCGAAAAAGATGGATGGCTTCCTGAGGTTTCCCATTCTGGGAATAGCCTGTTATCATTGAATTCCAGCAAACAGAGTCCCGTTGGGACATGTTCTTAAAGACATTATGAGCAAGATTCACCCTTCCACATTTCGCATACATATCCAAAATCGCACTTCCCACGTAACATCGAGATTCGATTCCATTCTTGAGGGCAAAGCCATGCACTTCCTTCCCTAGTCTCGGAGAGGCCAAACCCGCACATGCAGGCAAAAGACTGGCCAAAGTAAGCGAATTTGGACGTTTTCCCTCATCCATTAACTTCCTAAAAGTCTCAACAGCATCCATGTTCATGCCATTGAGCACATATCCCGAAATCATTCCCGTGTAGATGACAATATCGGTTAAGCTCGTTTGTTCAAATGTCCTCTTTGCCATTTTCACATCCTTGCACTTGAAGTAAAGGTCAATAAGTGCACTCTTCAAGAACACATCCAAAGGAACTCCGTGCCGTACAATATATCCATGAGCTTCCTTACCAAGCTCTAGAATTGTTGATTCAGCAATAGAAGGGAGAAGGCTAGAGAAGGTCACTGAGTCAGGTTTGATGCCAAGGTCAATCATCTCATTGAACAAATCAAGGGCCTGTTCCATCATTCCATTCTGCACATACCCAGAAATGATTGCATTCCACAGGACCACATCAGTTCGTGGCATGGTCTCAAATACCCTACGAGCATCGATGAAGTGCTTGCATTTTGAGTAGACAGACACCAAAGTGTTGGCTACAGGCGGGTCTGTCTCAAAGCCGAAAATTACACTGAGCCCATGGAGTTGAGTCCCCAACCTAATAATTCCTTCCGTTGCACAAACTGATAGAGTGCTCACAAATGTCACTGAATTGGGTTTCGTCCCACTCTTCCTCATCTCTAAAAACACCTCAATGGCATTAATATAATCTTCATTTTTCAAATAACCATATATCATCACGTTCCACAGGACACAGTCTCTATTTGGCATTATATCAAATAATAGTCGGGCATCATCAATACACGCATTCTCAGCATATAACTTGATCAAGGAACTGCCCACAAACATGTCACCTTCAAGACCCATCATCCGAATCATTTGATGGACCAATCTACCCATAACAGCACTCCCCAATCCACTGCAAGATTTGACCACGTAGGGGAAAGTGTATTTGTCAGGGCAGATACCAAGACCCAACATCTTGAAGTAAAACAACAGGGCAAATTTGAACTGACCAGACATAGTCCATCCTCTGATCATCCAATTCCAGGGCAAAGAATGTTGAATTTCCATCCGATAAAACATGCTCGTGGCATCAATGAAGCTGCCGCAGAGAACATACATTCCCAAGAGCTTTGAGCAAATGAGGGCATTGGATTTAAGCCCATAGGTGATGACTTGAGCATGGAGTTTTCGGCCCAGCTGGAGGTCAGAGGGGCCAGAGCAAGATTGCAGCAGCAATGCAAAGCGGCTAACTGAATGCTCTTCAGGATGTGGCAGGAAAAGCGAATTTGATTGAGGAAGAGAGGGCTCAAAACTGCAGGCAACGGCCGTTACGAAGCGTTTTAACAAGAGGAAGGGGCTCCGTGCTCTTGTAGTTAACGCATCCATGCACATCTAGCCTGATGAAATCCAGCCACGATCCTTGGACATGGCTGGCGTCGTGACATCAATCTACATTAATGCATCACAATCAAAAACAGCAAGCATATCCCGTGTTTTCACCCAAACATTTCATTCAGAAAATCACACTCAAGCAACTGTCAATCACATAAGTAACTCAGATCCCAACCGCCTGCTTGCGCAATTCTTACACAGATTGTATGGCTAGGAAGGTTCTATAACTTTGTCACCTCATGCCACAAGACCTGCCACTATTCGCATTCAAGCCCACCAAACACAGAATTCTTGGCAAAATCAGCACTAACAGCATAAAATTTGCACAACAAGCATAGCATATAGCTCCAAAAGCTAGCACAGAACCGGAAAACGCCTACAAGCAATTCCCAAATTTCCCTGTGTGAACTCGGCCAATTTCCTATGCCAGCAAATGGGCCAAAACCCAAAATTTACAAGGTCTCGTCTAGCAAATTATGCACAAACACATAAGCCATAAACACTACCGACAACACAGGATTCAACAAAGCAGCTGTCTTAACATAATGTAATTCGTCAATGCTCGAACGAAATGCGCCAATGAAAAGAAGAGAAGAGGAAGGAGAACCTACCTAGGTGCTTATGGAATGAAAGGTGAAAAGGAGCTGAGACGAGTCGCTTCCATGGCCCTGGAAAGATCCCCTCTTAACAGAGCTGCGAACAAAGATGAACGAAGAAGACGAAATGAAAGAAAAGCGCCGCTGCTTTCGCTAGGAACGGAGACGGAGCGGAGGGCGAGCGAGTTCGGCTTGGTCGGTTTCTAATTAATTTATGTCCAGAAGTTCTTCAGCATTTCAATTTGCTACTTCAGTTTGCAGCTATTTCCGTATGACCCAAATTCTTAGTGTTTTACTCTCTACGACACAGTTTATGGCAATTTGTGGATGGCATTAGTTTGTTTTAAGTAAACTAAAGTTGTGTTTATTTGGACTTAATTTTAAGTGTTGAAAATGAAGTTTCGAAGATTTAAGATCTAAATAGAATAAGTGCTTAATTGATTAAGTGAAGAGTGCTTGAGTAAAAATTATAACGGCTGAAATTATATTTATATAAATGCCCAATACTTTAACATCTTTTCACTTTTGCTCAGATTTTATTTCAATTTTTTAAATTCAGAAAATTAAAAAAAATTGAAACTTGCAAAAAAAAGAAAAAAAGATCGAGGGTTTTCAGATCAGAGAGGGAGGGGCACTGGCGGTGGCATCGCCGGCCACCACATCCACAAAGGAGGTCGTCAACGAGCATACAGGATGCCAACGACCACATTTGTCGAGGTGGTTACCGGGATCGAGACCAACATCGTCTCGATTTCCCTCCCTCTCTCTCTTTGAAGGAGGAAAATCAAGGAGTGATGGCTTCGATCTCGGCTAGAGGAGGTTGTCGGCATCTTTTGAGTTCGTCGGCGATCTCCTCTGTGGAGGTGGTTACCGGTGACGGTGCCGCTAGCGTCTCCCGTGACTGATGCCCCTCCCCTCTCTCTTTCTATCTTTATCTTGTAAAAACACAAATGAATTGATTTGCAAATTATGCAAAAGTTTAAGGGTACCACCGCAAATATGATAAAATTGTCCTTCAGTTGAGAGATTTTGCAAAAAACACCGAATGATTATGTAAGTTCCTATTTACTTACCCATTCAGCATTTTTTTGACTTACTCATTAAGTTAAGTCACTTTATTTTGTGTTTATCAAACAAGCTTAGTTCAACTTAATTTCAACACTTAGTTGGAGTAATCAAACACAATCTAAGGTCACGACCAAGGTTAAGTAGTGAGTTGAAAATTAAAGAAGAATTTGAAGAGAGAAGAAGAAAAAAAGTGTAAGGTGAAGAGAGAAAGAGTGGTGAGTAGGAAAAGCAATTTCTGGAATTCATTTTCTAAACTTATTTTCTTAGATTTTTGGTCGAAAGGAAAGTGCTTTCCTCTTGAAACACTTTTATGTGTCACCAAACAAGAAAAATGGGGAATCCAGTTTCCTATAAAATATTATTCTCGAAACAAACGGAGCCATACAAATTCTCTTGTTTTCCTCTCTACAGATTCACCTAATAATCAAATCGCGTCTATCCCGTATTATGACTATCAAATGAAACCACAGACAGGAAGAGAAAAATGAAGCATAATGGATCAGATAGTGGACCTCATACAAACCTGGTTACTAGTGATTGAGGGCCATATGTGGTGGAAGTGCAAAGCCGAGGGCCTAGCACGGAGTCGGAGGGACGGATGTAGGGAGAAAGTGAAACTGGTTTAGTCCAGTTGAACCGAAACCGAACAGAATTTTTCAAGTTGAACGAAAGCACAAAAATAAAAATTGATACCGAAATGAACTCTTTAATGGAACTTCACAAGTCGAATCAAAGCACGGAATGCCGGAGTCAGATTGTTTTTATTCTATTCATATTTTGGGGGTTAATCTGATTAATGGATAATCCTACTTTGTGACTTCTCCTTCGCTCCGTCTGTGCCTCCTTCGATGAAGCTGCACACTGGCCTTGACCGGTTTCTTCTTGCAAAAATAGCTATGTGCAGCCTCACAGTCTCTCCCATCACAATTGCATACCTTGTTTGTAAATAAATATTATATGTAGAAAATTGTTCATTGAAAATAAAAAAGAATCATATTATAATATTGTATTGATAGTAATCATATTACGTTCACATAATATATTTTGTATTCGAGAGTATTGCATTTAATAATTTCATTCGTCAAAGTGATAATAAATAAGTTAAATAGAGGTTGGTTGCCCCTCTGCTAACCTCACACGGGATTTCAAAATTCCGAATTGGAATCACATAATTTGAAATAATATTTTAGTAAAGCAAAACAATGGGAAAGTATATATTCAAATTGACAAAAGGAAAATACGATCTAAGCAATTATCTAAGGAAAATAAGACCTACTCAAAAAACTTTGTAATTTTTACTCGTATATATATATATATATATATATATAATTATACATCACAAAAAGCCATAATAAATAACATCTATATATATTCATGTTTATTGGAAAGTGTATATTAGGAATTTGTGTCTCATTAACTTCATAAGCAGCAAACCTTGATTTCTTAACATATGGATGTCTAGCGCAAAATAAAATTTCCCAAAACTATCAATATTTATGGAAACAAAATAATCATTAGATTAAAAGTATTAAACATCTATATTTCAATATATTCTTGTAATATCACATGATAATGAGATAATTATTTTTGAAATAGTTAAATACTAAAATAGTATTTTTTTACATTCTTAATATCAAAGTAAATACTAAAACAAAATTGAACTAGAAAGTCATATAGTTATTGATGCCCTCATTTGCTCATTTGTCTCGCGATGCTACGTCATCATTTACATTAAAGAAAATTTTCTATTCTTGTTCCTTAATTTTAATATTTAATTATGTAGTAAATATATAGATTACATAGATAAGGGAATAAAATATGACATAAGGCCAATGGAGTATATACAATGAAAATATTTAGATTATATACAATATAATATAGTTAAATGAGGGCATTACAATATTTTATATTGCGTTTGCATATATATATACATATATATATATATATAAGATATAGTTGTCCCACCAAAGTATATATATGTTGCATATCAAAATATAATTTACGACGTATATGCATATGATATATATACTTACATGTAGGATTTTTCTATCCTATGCCATAACGGCATAGGATAAGAACTCATGCTCACCATGAATGTATTTATCAATTTGAGAATGAAATAAATGCTTGTATTTAAATGGACAAAATTTGCTAATTAGAGTTTCAATTTTAGAAGATTTACTTTACTTATTGGTTCTTATCCTATGCCATAAGGGTATAGCATGTTGAATATCATTGGATATCTTTACGTGTATTTACATAATTAAACTGGCGTGTGCCTTTGCAAGAGGGCTTGTGAATAATGACATGGCTTCGCGAGATTTCATTTTGTTATGTGGTCTATGGATGTTTAATGCAAAATAAAATTTTCCAAAACTATACAATATCCAAGACAACATAATAATCATTAGATTAAAAATATTAAATATCTATATTTCAATATGTTTGTGTAATATCACATTATAATAAGAACAATATTTGTGAAATGGTTAAATATTAAATAAGTATTTTTTATTCTTGATATCAAATTAAATAGTAGCGCAACAACTCAACATAAAGTTAATATAGTTATCCATATCTTAATCAAACATAATTAATATCTAACTTTTTTCATACTATATCATCTCATTTTGGTCATTGATAATCTAAAAAAATCTTAATGAAAATTTAGGTTGTTGATCCAAAGCTCCTAATGAAAAAAAAAGAAAAAGAAAGTAGATCTTCTCTTGTATAAATTGTTTTTATGTAACTAAGAAGTCATGTCGTATGGAGGAGCACCTACAGGGCCGGTTGGATCCTCGCCACTTGAATATGGAGCCAAATTAGTGAGTTTCGAACATAGTGAAGAAAATCTCCTTGTGAAACTCATCAACAAAAAAAAAAGAAAAAAAAAACAAGAAAAAGGAGAAACGGCCTCCATTCGAGAACTTACAGATTGTTGCTTGTTAAAGAACTTGAGCATTATAAAACAAGTATTTATAGTCAGCTGAAATGAGAATCAAAATTTAATAAAAAGAAAT
Source organism: Punica granatum (assembly GCF_007655135.1). NCBI lineage: Eukaryota > Viridiplantae > Streptophyta > Magnoliopsida > Myrtales > Lythraceae > Punica > Punica granatum. The sequence continues at coordinate 17,113,173 of NC_045134.1, read as the reverse complement.
ATAATATTTAAGATTATGTAATAATATCTATATTACAAAATAGAGCAAGGAGTTAGTTGGTGTAACTTTTCTTCTCCTAATAATAGCCATGGCATAATCTATACATAATAAAATTAACTGCACTTCACATTAAATAGGGTTATATAAATAAGTTTAAAAATATTTATATTATAACATGAAATCCTCTTAATAATATATATGGTTTATAAATGTAATTCTAAAAATTATATTATCAAATCCACCCAAAAAACATATATTATAAATGACATATTCATACTTGATAGAACAAATAAATATGAAAATTAATATTAAATAATTTCTAATAAACATTTCAATTGAGTAAGTATATAAGGGTAAATTAAACAATACAAGAAGATGTGTCGAAAATTTTTATCATACGGCACATATCGTAATATTTTTACGAGATCACACAACATTTTAAAAAGCTTTTACAACGTAGCGCAATCTTAATTTTCCGTCGAATGCTTGATGAAAGGGTGAAGTCGCCCACGCTTTTGGCACACCCATGCACAACTTTTGTGGGCCCCATTCCCTTCTCACCCTCTGCTATGTGCTACATGTGAACATTTTTATCATACTGTACGGTAAAATTTATCTTCTTGGGAATGATAGGGAGAAGAAGAAAGGAAGAGCAGCAACAGTTAAGGAGACGACCACCTTTATCCGCCTCCCGATGAACTCTGACGACTTTCTTCCTCCCCCCATTGAAACACATCTAGCCGCTATCTCCAACTGAACCCATACCTTCCTCTTCTTTATCTCGACTTCGACAGTCACCATCGTCTTCGCAACCTCATGTCGCCTCCATCATCAGCAACACCGCCTTCACCACCTTACTCCCAATGAGTTTCTTCGTCGACAAGAGCAACAACACCACTAAGCTACTTGTATCTTCCTCCTTCACTCCAAACACAGGAGATCGGGAACACGATCAAGGCTATCGAAGAAGAAACTCATCGGGAGTGACTTGGAGATGACGATGTTGTTGATGGTAGAGAGGATAGGAGGTCGCAAAGACGATGGTAGCGGTCAAAGTCGAGATAAAACAAGAGGAAGATATAGGTTCGGTTAGAGGCAGGTGACTGGATGTGTTTCAACTAAGCGAGGAGTACATCGGGACAAGGAGAAGCAGTCGAGGGAGAGAGAAGGTCATTAGAGTCCAAGGCGGCGCCGATCGGAGGCGGAGATAGGTGGTCGTTCCTTTCCCTGTTGTTCCCGAAGGTTTCTTTGTTTTTTTAGATAAATTTCACTGTACAGCACGATATTTTGAAAACTTTCACCACATATCATACGTGTCAAAGGGGTAAAAGGGAATGGGACTAACAAAATGTCCAGCTGTGCACTGGTAGGCCGAAATCGTTGGCCATGTTAGTTTTCCGTCAAGCATTTGATGAAAAAATTAGCGTCGTGCTATTTGGTGAAAAATTTTTAGAATATCGTGCAATCTGGTGAAATATTACAATATGTGCTATATGGTGAAATTTTTTTAAACTATCGTGCGATTTGGTAAAATGTCATAATATATGCTATCTGATGAAAATATTCAAAATATCATGTCGTATGGTGCAATTTACCCAATATATAAATGATGAGAAGCCACACTAGAAAAGAAGAATTTCGGATAAAAATGAAATAAAATTTGTATATAGGAACTAAATATATGCGATGATGCACCACTTATGGTTAAAATATCATCCAAAACGATAAATGATGTAATAAACAACTATGAAAATAAATAAAATTATAATTGAAACTAAAAAATAAATAACTAAGCAATATAAATTATCATAACAAACTAATTATATAAATTTAGAAGAATATTAAATATAACACTTTACTTGTGAAAATAAGGATTTTGAATTATGCTATCTCAAGTAATATAAATATCTTTGAATTATATTAATCGTCAAATGAATACACAATGCACATTACATAAAATATTTAGTGACCTATATAAAAAAATTTCAAAAAATTAAAATCGGGTCATATAAAAAATTAATAATTGAAAGTGGAATTTGGAAAATATTGTTTCCAAAAAGGAAATATACTAGATCAAGTTTGTATCGATGCACTTAGTGAATTTGCAAAACATTAACAATTAAATAAATATTTAATACACTTTAAATAAGAAAATTGTCACTACACTATTTAAAATTACGCTAATATATATTAGGATTGTTAATCAAAATGTTTTGTTATTGTTGTAAATTCTAAAAAAGTATACACTAGTAGTATTTTAAATTAAGAATCATTAGATATGAAAAAAGTTAGGGTTAAATCAAAAAATTCACATATCATTTTTAAATAGAAAATAACTACTACCCATTATTCTCTCCTCTCTCCTCTCTGCACTCTCTCTCTCCATACACGCCAGTTCCCTATTATTTGTCCTTTTTATTTTTTGTTATTTGTTAATATTATTGAATTTATTTTAATTGAAGATTATTTTTTTATCGATTAAAAAAGTGGCCGAAAAATCTATTAAAAAATATTCATAGTACAAAAAAAGTGGCACAAAGGTATTAAAAATATTTTAGAAATGTATTTTCTTTAAATAGCTTACCACAGTTTCTAAATAAAAGTTTGATTAAATTCCGTGTGTAGCATGGATTCTCCTTTGATATACATATTTGGAACATAAATATATGCATAAACTATTATATTTTTTTTGTAACTTTAACCATTTATATATGATTTATCATAATTAAAAGGTATATTAAGTAGATAAAAAAATTGTTATAATTAAGTCCAAATAAGTAATTCGATATAGCTTACTAAATATATTATTTACATAATTACATAATTAGAATAGACAAAAATATTTTTTTTTGTAATTTTTTACCTTTTATATATGATTTATTATTAACTATGTGGTCGAGCGTGGACTAACTCATTAACTTCCTTCACACCGACAAACATAAGAAATCGATCAATGGTATGCGTAAGAAATGCATTTAGTACTTATTAATCACGCAAAAATATTAACAAAATGTTGTGATTATGACTGAATAAGGCGATCCCTTTCAGCCCGATACTCTGAGTCAAACATGCTGAGAACGCGGGGCCACACTGAGCTTGATGTTGTCATCATTTTGGACGTATACGTAGTTATTGACTAGGTGAAACTCTCGTGTTCCACTCAAAAGTAACGTACCGAGTCGGAGTAACATTTGTACCTTCTTTTCTACCTTCATGTCTAATTTCGTGTGAGGCATGCCTCATTTTCAGCTTAGTAATGAGATAAACCAACAATTTGATTTTCGCTTTTGATTAAAAGAGAAACAAACAAAAGAAGTTTTAACAATAAAAGAAAAAGACAAAAGACGTTTTAACAATAAAGGAGAAAAAATATATATATATATTTTTTTTACATTATAAGTGAGTGAGGAGAAAGGAAAAGTTCAATAAATTGACATGGAAAGCCCCATTCATAAGAATCAAATACGATGAATGTGCTTATCATAGCACCACACCCCCTTTCAAAAGAGAAATCAAAAGAAATTTACAAAAAAGCAAGATATAGCAGAACTGTTGTCCAGCACGAATTAGAAATATGTCCATGTTGAAGAAATCCGGTTTGGAGAGTGAACTGATACAACTATTATTATAGGGTCATATTCGATAGACATCAAAAGAATGGAATAGTATGGAAAGGACCATGCAAATGGTCGGTTAAATTTTTTTTTATTACATTTACTCTGTACGTTTTCAAATTGCAGATATACCAGTAATAATAATTTCAGACTCTAAATAAAAAGATTTTTTTGGGGTACATTTAGCATGTCCCAACATGACAGTAAATAATATGGAGCAATGAATCAAAAGAGGGTGTTGCATAGTGGCGTGCACGGCCTTACCTGTTGACCTAAAGATCACAGGTTTGATAACTAGTGGGACTACCATGTCCATTTATTAGTTATTTATGATTTCTCTTTCATTATACTAGTTTTTGGACTTCTCTTATAACCAAAAATATATATACATGGAGCAATGAAAATAAGATTAAATATGATACAAGAGTAAAAAGAAGGTGTAGCACAGTAGTGCAGGCTTGCAAATAAGATTAAATATGATACAAGAGTAAAAAGAAAGAGTAGCACAATAGCGCACGCTCTCACATGGCAACCAAAAGGTTCTAGATTTGATATTCAGTGAGACTACTCATATCGCTTCATTAGCCATTAGAGTTTCTATTTCATTGTACTAACTCCACGAGCTCCCCTTTGTAACTGAAAAAAATTATGATAAAATAGTTTTAAGTTTTTTTCCGCTAGGCATTCAAAGAGTTGTGAACTAAAATTATAGATTTCGTATAAATGTCTACTATAAAATTCTGTTGGTGCATGTAAAAGGATATACTGTGTTTAAATATAATAAAAAATATAATAAAATAATTCAATCTAATAAGAACTGGTAGACGTTGATAGTTGTACAAGAACAAATCGAAAGAAGACTACTTAAAAGCTGAAGAGGGCAAAGAATGCTAAATGAGAGATTGGCCGATATGAATTGATTAAATAGCTTTATTACAAGGTCTATATGTAAAAATTTTGTATCATATGGCATATATAATGATTTTTTTATTGTACAAGTCGGAAAAGCCTATCTATAAACTTTCTTATTATGTTCTTATTAGAAAAATGTAGGCTATCATTTATCGTTTATAAACTTTTAGTTTCGATTTTATTAGTAGATGATCTTTCTTGCCCGCAGTATCATGTGGGCAATTGGCGGAATGCCCAAGTATGAATAGATTATGGGGGCAAAAAAAAGAGTAAGCGTTGGTCTTGAACGCTGTTTCATGTGTCATGTTAAATGAGAAAATCTTAAATGATCCTCTCGTAGTGACGTGGTAAAATAAAATCAACATGATACTAAAATTAAGAATAATTATGAGAATTACTCGTTGTCTACACTCATTACTCCACTTGTTGTAATATGATAGTATTTTCTGTCACGTTAAAAACATGATTACTGAAGAATTTTTTATGTATGGACAATGCATTCCATGACTCAAAACTAAATATGGCGTGGTGTAAGTCCATATATACGCCTAAAGGCGTAACCTGCTCTGATATCATGTAAAATTTTATCGGGTCTATGTTCAATCCAAAAGTTCAAGCCAGTAGGTTGTGATATCCAATATCTTATAAGTCCGTGGATTTCTCTTTAATATTTTAGTGTAGGACAATCTCTCTCAACAAATATACCAAAAAAAGCCAACGAGTATACCAGAATATAATTTTTTATGTGCAAACTTTCTTCGGGATAGGAACCATTAAGAAATGACTTTATTATGCAATCCTAAGAAGGTACTTGTAACTCAGTCCAAGTCACGATGGTCCAAAATATAGTGAATATGAACAGTGGAAGATTACTTCATATGTGCATACATCAAGAACAAGAAGAAAGATAAGAAAAATTTGAGGAGAAGGTAAAAATGAGTCTTGTCAAGAAAAATTCTTTACATTCCCTTTTGCCAGCTTTTATGTTATTACTGGTGACAACCATGATAGCCGATTCCCAGGGTGATGACAACTTGGGCACCAAGGTGATGGTTGAGGTAAATAACTCACTGCCTGGCGATGCAAGTTTCAACATTCACTGCAAGTCGAAAGATGACGATCTTGGAATCCACATTATCGGTGTCTACCAAAACTACAAATTTAAGTTTAAGGTGAATTTCTGGGCCACCACTCTTTTCTTCTGTGGCATTCGCTGGCAGGGCGGAGGCGTTACTTTTGACATCTACTATGCAAAACGAGATCTCAACCGGTGCCCACACCACTGCTTATGGCTTGTGAGGGAAGTTGGTGTAATGGGTTTTCAGCAGGATAAGCCGACTCCGGACATCATTATTCCTTGGGATAATTAAAGCACAATATTTATACATGAGGATAAATTTATGCAAATGATGATTCTACAACAATAATATAATGTATATCTATTCATGATTAATATTCTATTACTCTATGTTTTCATTATGAACAAATTGCATTTTGAGAGTGGTTGTGAATCTGATAATTATACAGACGAGGTAAATTATAGGTAGGAATGGCAATAGGCCCAGCCAAGTCAGGTTCGGTATATCTAAATGCCCCCCCGAGGCCTCAGACCCAATCTAGCTTGTGCCTTAGCACGGGTCGGCCTCGCCTACGCATGTCATGTCCTGTGCAGGGGAGGGTAATACCTTGCCCGACCAGATAACAAAATTAATTAAAAAGAAAAAAGGCTGATCTGCTAGGTGATGGGAGGAACTAGGGAAGCAGCATGGAGCAACAGCTCATTGAGGAAAGAGAGGGACTAAGGAATAGCAATGACTTGAGCTCGGTGAGTGGAAGAAGGAAGCACGGAGGAGCAGCAGATCCGAGACTCCTTTGGCTTTGGGGAGGGTGGGAGCAATGCATGGAGGAGCAGCACGGAGCGGCACGGAGCGGCTCGCCTGGGAGGGTAGTACATAAAAGTAAATGAGGATGATTGTGAATATTCTCTTATTGTAAAAACAAGTCAAATTCCCCTAATTGGAACAAATATATAATTAAGGAAACAATCTATATATATAATAGTTCGGCCTATTCTCACTGTATTTTTTCGTTTGGGTAACAAGGGCCTTCCACATAAGTGTAGGATAAACCCTCATTTTGTGATAATTTTTCAGTTAATTACTAAGAATTTTATTTTCAAAATTTCAGATTTTCATATTATTAGCACGTAAAAGAAATTCAAATTTTCACGCATATACCTAGCATTCCTCTCGTGTTTGTCGATGTAGGATTTGCCTACGGTGTCATATGTTGTGCTACGTATGAGAAATTTACAAATGAAAAAAAAGTATACTAAAAAAATTCAAATTTACTTTTAAATAATTTTAGATAAATCAAATAAAGAGGATTTTTGTTGTATCAATTTAATAATGAAATTGAATTATTGATTAAATATATTGAGGGAAAATGTAAGATTAAAAAAAAAAAAGGTCACCTAAAAAAAACAAAAAGAAAGGGAAAATAAAAAAAAGGGAGAAAGTCAAGGTTGTGGAGAGAGAAGTATAAATAAAAGAAAGAAGGGCAGTGGGTAGAAAAAATAGGCGTACAGATAAAAAAGAGAGAGAGTGTGTACAGAGAAAATAGGGTAGTTTTATATGTTATATTACCATCATTTATTCATATTTCAGAGAGTTTATATGTTAAATTACCATCAGTTATTCATATGTCAAATTTGAAGATAGTTATTCATTACAATTATTTCGTTATGTGGTTTTTTTGTAAACGGAAAGTTACACCACTAAGGAATGCTCCAGTATAAGTAATATAAATGCAAGAAATAAGTTCACGTTTTTTCAAATAATGGATAAGAAATAAGTTCACGTTTTTTCAAATAATGGATTTATACCATTGTACTCATATGGTCAGGCTTTTCTTTTTCTTTTTTATTCATTTTGATCACAATTTTTTTTTCAGTTTTGAAATATTAAATTAAATTAAATTTGTGAATCTCAATTGCAAGTAATTAGTGTACACTAAATTAGCTATATTATACGAAAATTAATATTACACATTTTGCGCCTCTAGAAAATAACAAAGTAAAGGACATAAAAAAAATAGCATCCAATTAATACATCGTTTCGGCTAATGACCAAATGAAAATATATGCCTTGAAAAATTAATATCTCTTAAAATATATGGACGTATTGGTCCAAGTTTGACGAGCGGGCCGCGATTATCATTGCATGGATCGGGTTAGTTTAAGGTACGAATAAAGGAAGCCGAGCCCATGTTTTTAGGAGAAAAGCCTGGCTAAGAGGAGGCCCGATCACGTAAGACTACATGCATGGGCGAAGCATTCTGATCAGTTAATGAAAGATTTGATTTTTTTATAGCAGCCCAATATGAAGACATATACTCATATATGCATTTGTATGGGCGTGCACTTCTTCATCAGCGGCGGCGGAGGATTTACTTTTCCTTGGCAGCCGATATACTTGAAGATCAAGGAAGTAATACTCTCGTCTTATCTCATGCTATCTTTGATTTTAGGAAGTCAAAGAAATCGGATATTTCTCCAATTTTATTTTATATCTTATCTTTAGGAAATTTAGATTTGTCAGGGATCAATTTCCTATTTGGATATTATCTTGATATTGTATATTGTGGCGTATCCGACTCCGATAGATTTTCTAGGGTTTCATTGTATCGCCTATACATACGTATTGTCTTGTTCATTGTTAGGTTCCGCATATCAATCAATCAAATCCGCACTTTTCATTCTATCTTTCATTTATCGCATTTTACTTTACTGCACTTTGTCATTACTGCACTTCAGCTTATTGCACTTTACTTTCCCACACCCTTTCAATTCCCATTCATTTATCCTTCACCTGATTCCCCATGAATCAAAATTATCATCATCTTTGGAGCTTCCGGGCATCAAGAAGGGATTTTATCATCCTTCGGCACCACTTGCCGAAGTTTACTCAAGGTTCAGGTGAGCTCGTCCTCGGCTTTTTGAGGCTGAGTGCTGGCCGAATATTGGTTGGGCTGGCTACATAGCTACTTGATCATTTTTGGACCGATGTTCGTGTTCGTGCATAGAAATTGGTGGAGAATCCTAAATGGTCATATTCTCGGACCGTGAATCGTTTAAGGCGCACTCTAATATTGAAGATCTAAACCTAATAGCCAAGCACTCCCGCAGACTTCCAAGGCCTACACACTTTGTTTTAGTATGGCCGACTAGTGACACTGGATATACTTAGAACCGCTTCCTAGAACGCTTGGATGTTTCCATCGTGTTGCCAATTAGGTGGTCGTGTGATTGGACGTGAATAGCTTTTTGGCATGCTTAGTGGACCCCCATTCTACCTAAGAAGTGCTAAAGTTATCAAGATGGTGACTGGTTCGCAAGTGGCTTTGGCTCAAGAAGAGGAAGAAAGACGTTTGCGAGAGGAAGAAGCAAGACGTTTGCGAGAGGAGGATAAGAAAGAAGTAAGTCTCGGCCTTATTGGTCTCAGGGTCGAAATCTCTAAATTGATGTAAAGAATAATGGGAAAATTAGACGATCGAATCAACACTTTGTCACAGCGAATGGATGGTAAGTTTGATATTCTAGATCAGAGACAATCCCAAGAAGTTGATCGCTGAAAAACTGTTGAGGAGACGGGCATCAAGGACTCAGGATTGCTCAAGAATAAGTGTCAAGAGATGTTGCCTCCTTCTAGCCAAGGAGTTTTGAGCTTCAATGCTCATCCGACCACGGTTTGGTGCCCATCCATACTATGAGTTGTATGGACTGACTAGCGAGATGTCTAGCATGCCCACAGCGTCAGCTATCATTACAGCTGAGCCTAGTATGGCTTCTACATCGATGTTACCTTTGGCGCCGCAAGTTTCATGCCAACCATCGGCGCCGAATGTGTCTTTTCTACAACAACAGCAAGGTGTCGAGTCAAACGTACAACAATCAACACTCGAAAAAGTGCCTCATGTAACCGACCCTTATACATACTCGACTCAGCACGATTTGCCTTCCTCTACTCAGATTGCGTCGAGCACGGCGCCTTATATAGTAATTCAGCCCGTGCAGCAAACTCAGCCTTCAGTCCAGGCTCAGCCTTCGGTTGTAGCTCAGCCTCGACTGGCACCACACCAACTTAGCCCGCAGGGGCCAATGTTCAGCTGCCCCAAGGGCATGCCCTCTTAGAATGTGTTTGATTTTAGAGTTGAGTTGAGTTAAGTTTTAGTTTTAATTGATTTGTAATGATTGTGTAGTTGAATTATGAGAAAAAGTGTGAAAAAGTAGTAAATAGTTGAGATAAAGTAATGATTGTATTAACTAATTGTGGAAAAAGTAATAAATAGTTGAGAGAATTTAGAGTGTGTTTGGATTTAGAAATTTTTTTTGACTCAACTAAACTCAACTTATCTTCAATTCAACAACACAATTATTACTTTTCTCATTTTTAAATTTTTTTAACCATTCAATTCAATTTTGAATACTAAATTCTCTCAATTATTTATTATTTTTTTCACAATTCAACAACACAACAATTACTTAATCATTATTTTATCTAAACTATTCATTGTTTTTTCCATACTTTTTCTCATAATTCAACAACACAATCATTATAAACCAATTAAAATCAAAACTCAACTCTAGTACCAAACACATTCTTAATATTAAAAATTAAATTGAATAGTTAAGAAGATTGAAGAAAAAAGGAAAAGTAATAATTGTGTTGTCGAATCAAAGATAAGTAGAGTTGAGTGGAGTAGAGTTAAAAAAAATTTTGAAACCAAACAAAGCCTTAATGTCTAGTAGCCTCAAATCAATAGGAATGACCTCCAACAAATGGTTCAAGAGATGTGTGGGCCGGCCTTACGATGAGTCTATAGGCTGCTCTACCGCAAGCCGTATCTCGATTGGATTGATCAAGTTCATGAGTTCCTGAGAGGCATTAAGATGCTTGACTTTAGTCAATTCTTCTCAAGAGAAGATGGGCAATCTTCCATAGAGTATATAGCTCGGTATTCGAGCCAATGCAACGTTGTCGCCATTAATGATTATTTGAAGTTGTGTTTGTTTATTAATTCCTTGACTGGAATAGCCTTTAATTGGTTCACAAACCTATCGGCTGATTTGGTTAGAGATTGGCAAGAGATGGAGGCCAAATTCCATGCACAATTCTTTAGGACTCAACCTAAGATTACATCGGTCGACTTGGCAAGGTTCGTGCAAGGACCGGGCGAGAGAGTCAAGGATTATATCTCCCATTTCAGGATCGCAAAGAAAAGATACATAACCTATCTTCCCGAAGATCAATTTATTAAGTTATGCATCAATGGGCTTGAGTTCGAGTTAAAGAAGAAGTTCGAGGGCATGAGATTTCAACACTTTTTCGATTTGGCTTCTAAGACCTCTAGTTATGAGAGGCTTTTGAAAGAAGAAGCTGACAGGAAATGAGGTAACCAAGTCCATGGTAAATTATTACACTTTTGATGTTTCAAGGACTCATGAGATCTTTGATTTCCTTGTTAAGTCAGGCTTAGTTAAGTTCGGGCCTAGTCACAAGCACCCATCAGCGGAAGAGACCCGCAATCAAGATTTTTGCCGATTCCACTACTCTTGGAGGCATAGTATCAAGGATTACGTCATCCTAAGGAACATAATTCAAGATAAGATGGATCAAGGCATCCTTACGGTGGGGAAGAAGCCAATTAAAGTCGACACCGATCCTTTTTTAGCTATCGCATCTATCCTAGCGGGTTCGGTCGACTTACAATCAATTCTCTCTAAGCGGAAGCCGAATGAGGGCCTATGTTTAGAAGTTATTGAGGAGGTTACGAGGCACGTATGCAAGCTTCAGGAAGACCACAAGCTTTGCTTAGCTTGTGCAAAGTTAGTCATTCAAGAAAATATCAGGCCATCTACTTTGCCTCGTCTTTCACGGGAAAGCAAGGCTTGACGGCTTGACCAGCCATGATCTATCGACAAATGGATTTCCAAGGGGACTCCACATAGCAGTGGCATAGGGAGAAGCCAAGATGATGATAAGCGAGTCGAGGCAGAAGTGGCTCCGAAGAGTTTGAATTTGAGGGACAAAGTAAAAGGCCTGGAAATTAAGCTTATTCAGGACTACTCGAGATGTTCAAAGGCGCAGAGGGTCAAACCTCTAGTCTAGCCCATGTCCAAGTAAGTGTAATATGTTAGCTCGGGTTCTCAAAACTGAGCGTTCAGCTTTGATCCGAAAGCTGAGGATCTGAAGCAAACAAACCACAAGACTAAGGGGGCATTTTTAAGGTTGAGGCTACATCTCCATGCAAAGCTCGTGGGATTGGGCACGAATTTGGTAGTACACAAGGAGAAATCACAGCTTCTCGTGATGTTTACTTCAAAGATAAGCCCCCAAGCAGACCTGCAAGTCATGGAGAAGCCCCTCCCCCCCTTCCCAGAGCTAAATTGCTTCATTAGAACATGGCTTAAAGGCCGAGATACGTGAGAGAAAGATCGGAAAGTTTTCGAACCATCATCTAGCGTGTCCCGGCCAAGAAGAATCTCTTTGTGCAACCTTCAAACGTCCCTAAGAATAAGTGGCAATGAGTCCAACACTTGAAGGATCCTCAATCTCTATCAAGATTGCAAAAACGCCGTGAACAACGGTAACGACAAATAATGAGGCTCGTGGTCGGCCAACAAGGCTGCCCGAGCAAGGAGAAGGTCAAGGATAGAAGTTCCCTATGAAGAGGAGACTTGATTTCCTCCAGCAGTTGAATCAAGAAATGATCGATGACGATGAGCACACTTTGAGCGGATCGGAGTTCAAAGATAGGGACGTCGGAAACACAATTCAATTCGATGTTTTCGTGGTAAGTTTGAACGTTTCAATGCTGACTTTTTTGACCACATTCATAGCAAAAGAGTCTATTCCTTGGGTCAATGAGGAGCTGCAAGCCGAGGTCATTCATGCCTCGGAGCCGAGTGAAGAAGATGTGACTCCCGTGAGTAAACCAACTGAGCATGAGAAGTACATAGAGTTTTGTCTTTGAGCTAGTTCCAGAGGTGATGTCTCGATACCTTCGCCCTTTATTTATCACCATTCACATGTTTGATGTTCTGGTACCAAAGGTGTGGTAGACAATGGCGCCGCGATAAATATTATGCCCACTAATACCATGGCCAAACTCAACCACACCGATGAAGATCTCGTGAAGACGGGGGTAACGATTGCGAACTTTAAAGGCGTTATGATGAGCACTCAAGGAAATCTATTCGTCAACGTTCAAGTGGGGATGAGGGTGAGCATCTTGGATTTCTTTGTTGTAGACACTTCGGCTAGTTATAACGCTCTTCTTGGCCAAAATTCAATCCATGCGGCTGAGTGTGTTCTATCCTCCTTACACCAAAAGCTGATCTTGTGGAATTGAAGGCTATCGAAGTCGTCCAAGCTGAGCCGAAGTCGTTTTCCATTAATCCCCTTGCCCTGGAAGTTAGGTATTACGACGATGATATCGGTCTTATACGTTTTGAAGGCTCTGATGCATATGGGAGGTTGACTCTAGTGACGGTTATCAATGAGTATAACCCATATCAAGTATCTTCCAACCCGATCATCCATTTGCCTCGGCCCAAGTTGCTTCTTGCACTCCAGCCAAGAGCAACGCTCGTTATCGAGGAGATGGAATGAATATGCCGACTTACGGCGATAAGACGGTGGCCGAAACTACGACCGCCATATGACGTCTCTTGGACTTCGACAGGGAAGAAGCTTGGTAGGCTGAACTATCAAAAGCACAACCGGAGACCAAGCTAGATAATCTAAAGGCTGAGGTTTAAGACCCATTAGAAGAGGTGAATCTCGGCACGAAAGATGACCCGAGGCCGACATATGTAAGTCAACTTCTTGATGATGATTATAAGCAACGCATTATTGATGTTTTGTTTGAGTTTAAGGATTGTTTTGCTTGGAATTATTCGGAGATGTCAGGATTGAGCCGTGATCTCGTTGAACATCGACTTCCTATTATGCTTGGGTATGGACCTTTCAAGCAACAACAGAGGCGGATGCAAAACGATATTGTCTAAGTCAAGGATTAAATCGAGAGGCTCTTGAAAGCGAACTTCATTCGCATGGCTCGGTATATGAATTGGATTTCTAACATCGTCCTGATCCACAAGAAGAACATGAAGATAAAAGTATGTATCTACTTCCGAAACCTTAATTTGCCCTTCCTAAAAGACGAGTATCCCATGCCAGCCACCGACTTACTTATTGACGACGCTGCGGGGCACCAAATACTCTCGTTTATGGATGGCCATTCAGGTTATAATCAGATTTTATTTTATTTTTGCAAAGAAAGACGTGCACAAGACAACTTTTTTATGTCCGGGTTTGCTTGGAACTTACGAGTGGGTCGTTATGACGTTCGACCTCAAGAACGTCAGGCCTGTCTATCCACGAGCGATGAGCCTTATTTTCCTCAACCTCTTGGGCAAGATCATGGAGGTCTACATCGATAATGGAATGGTTAAATCATGAGGCTGAGAAGTCCACATTAAAGACTTGAGGCAAACCTTTGCTCGGATGCGGAAACATGGCTTGAGGATGAATCCACTCAAGTGCGCATTAGAAATTTCAGTTGGAAACTTCCTCGGCTTTTCAGTGCATCAACGCAACGTGGAGATCGATTGCAATAAAGCTCGAGCCATTCTTAAGGCTGAGCCTTCAAGGAACAAAAAAGAGCTTCAACGATTTCTCAGCCAAATAAATTTCTTACGTCGATTTATTTCGAACTCAACCAGTCGAACCAAGGCTTTCACCCCCCTTTTGAAGAAGTCAGCAGCTGGAACGTTTGAGTGGGGAGAGGAGTAGCAACGTGCATTCGAAGAGAATAAAGTTTTGCACGCTAATTTGCCGGTTTTGACTCAATCTCGTCGTGGCCGAATTCTTGTCTTGTACTTGTCGACTATCGAGAATTCTTTAGGATGTTTGTTAGCTTTAGAGAATGTCGTGGGTTATGAACAAGCCATGTATTATTTGAGCCGACTAATGAACGGATTCGAACTAAATTATCCATCAATAGAAAAGTTGTGCTTAGCTCTTTACTTTGTCGCTTCCAAATTAAGTCATTATAGGTTACAACATGAGGTTATAGTAGTTTCAAAAGCCGATGTTCTTAAATTCATGCTTTCTCGGTCCTTTTTAAGGGGTCGAGTCGGTAAGTGGGTGTTGGCCTTAATCGAATTTGTTTTGAAGTTTCGACACTGAACGTCTATGAAGGGTCATGCCGTTGTCGACTTTTTGGCCGATCATCCATGCTTAGATGTTTTAGACTCATGGGATGAAGACTTTGAGGTACTGTACAATGATTTAAGATGTTGGCATTTAGCATGCGATGGCTCGAGCACATGAACGGCCTCCGGGGCCGGGGTTGTTCTTACTTCACCCGAGGGGCACTCTTATTACTTCTTTTTTCAATTTTTTTTATTATTTAACCAATAATCAGGCCGAGTAGAAGGCTATGATTATGGGACTTGACTTGTCGCTTGAACTAGGAGTGGAACCATTAAGATCGCGGGAGACTCCAAGCTAGTTGTCAAGAAAATCATGGGAGAATACAAGTGCATTAGCCCGGCTTTGCTCCTGTATTACACTGTCTCTATGCAATTTATGGACGAATTCGAGAGTATCCAAATCTGCCATATGCCCTGTGATGAGAAACTGAAGCAAACGAGCTTGCCTAGCTAACTTCGGGCATGGAACCATCGAAGAAAGTTTCAAAGGGAAAATCCCATAACTTCATAGGTAAGGAGGAATGAAATAGGAGTGTGAGACATATATAAATAATATGGCGATGCTTACGTTCAGCTGATCCATTTTGCTTAGGAATATGAGGACAAGAGATGCGGTGAAAAATCCCATGATTTTGTAACTCAGTTTAGAATTTAGTGGAGAGAAATTATTTGGCATTATCAAATTGAAAATACTTAATTTTGTGCAAAAGATATTTTCTACCTGAAGACAAAATGCACGAAAATTTTTCAAAACATCGAAGCGATTTTTCATCACATAGAACCAGGAAAACTTATTGTAATCATCAAGAATATAAAATATAATAGTGATGACCAGTGTGTGAAGTAACAAGAGAAGGTCCCCAAATGTCTGTATGGACAAGTTCTCACAAAGAACGACTTTTATTCATGGTAAGAGCAAAAGAATAATTTATTATTTTCCCTTTCTGACATGCAAAACATACATGATTCAGATGATCATTATTCAATGATATGGAAGGACTCAAAGTTTGACGAACAATAGCCAATGATGGATGACCTAAGCGTTGATGCCACAACAAACTGCAACGAGATGTGGATAACAAGGCTTGAACATCTCCAGTGCGCCTGTCCCTCGGGTGAAAACAGTAAAGTCCATTCTTAACTGGACCCCACAACAACTCCTGGTGTGAATGAAGATCATTCACAATGAAACAGTTAGGGTGAAGCTCAAAAAAGCAAGTATTATCTCGAGTAAATTTTGAGATATAGAGAAGATTTTCGAGATATGTGGAGCATATAGGTTGTGATTAAGGTGTAATGGACGCGTGGATAAAGGAATTGTGGAAGAACCAGAAGTAAGAACAAATAATGATTTACCATCACCCAAGAAAACGTGATCAGAGATCAAGTTGTCATCCCTAATGCTTAGATTAGCCAAGTCCAAAGTGATATGATGTGTCGCTCCTGAATCCATATACCAGTCCTAGTCATGGAGTCCAACAGAGTTTCCCTGAGTGAAATGACCCTGCGCACTAGAAAAATAGTTGAACTGGTAGAAAAGAGCAGTATTGCCCGATACGTTGCAAATTTGGCAAACCACTGAGTTGGAATTCCAGGAAATGGGCATGGACGAGTTTAGGCTGAGAATTGGACCGCGGGCTGCGGGTGAACAATCCAGCCTTATTTACATAATGATCGGGTTAGTAGGAAACCGATCGCGGGTCGTTGAGCTAACCCAATTGGTGCTAGTCGCAAGTCTCGTCTTCTTGACCCCGCTGTTGCCCTGTTAATTAATAAGGATCAGTAGAGGTAAAAAACTTAGGCTTCCTCCATAGCCGTGACCACTCCTTCCCTTGCTACCTTGGCCATTTTTTCCTTTGCCCCCACAACCACCACCCGAGCTTTGATTTCGACCATCGGAATAATGAACCTCAGCTGGTGGTTGTCCAAGGAGACCATTGAGAGGAGCGGTGAGAGATGATTGTTACTATTGCTATGCTGCCCGATCGGAGATGGCAGCATAGTGATGTCGAGACTCGTGACCAAGGAGAAGAGAGGTGAGTTCATCTGTGCTCACATT
This sequence comes from Punica granatum, assembly GCF_007655135.1. Lineage (NCBI taxonomy): Eukaryota > Viridiplantae > Streptophyta > Magnoliopsida > Myrtales > Lythraceae > Punica > Punica granatum. Next base: position 17,096,309 of record NC_045134.1, on the reverse strand, counting down.
TGAGAAAGCATCCATTCGTGCGAGAACCAGAGGTTCCCATTCGGGGCTGAGAACGGTAAGAATTCTTCTGTTTATCTGAGCAGTGATCTTTGACTTGCTGATTTGAGCATACTATGTGGCGAGTTTCTGAACGGATTGGATGAACTCTAACATCCAAGAAAACCCTTAGGCAGCGGTCTGAGTGTGAAACAGCGTCGAGGGACATGTCCATGCTTCATTAGAGGTCGCGATAGAGAATATGTTATAGCTAATATCCTCAATAACCGCAACCATGATACAGGACAGAGCGAACTTGTCTTTTGTGGCATTTGTAGTATGCTGGATTATGTGTTTGACTGCTGGCTTCATCGGTGGTGGTTTTGCTAGGAGCTAAGAGACGGCCTTCGACATAGTCAAGAAGATTGTAGGTGTCTAGAGAGGGGTCATGACTGCCTTCCAGAAGAGAGAGTTTTTCCCATTTAGTTTAACCGGGATGGTTGAGAAAGAGGTTGGGAGAGGAGTTTCATCAATCATTCAGGAAGTGAGGATGGGAGGGGCTATGAGAGACGCTAGGAAGGGCCACTGGTGAGGAGGAGCGATGCGGGTATTATCCCGATTTACAACTCTGATATCAAAGTGAATAGAATTTGGAGCATTCCTCACTTGATTAGTGAGCTAAAATGTATTCCATTATATAGCAATGTACATTTGTCTATCTAGAGAAATAATCAAAGAAATTAATGTACATGACTAATTACATTTAGTATACATGGAAATTATAATCTCTGATTATTACGATCCTTTAATTACTCTATTAGGTATCCCAAGAGATGAAAAGAAAAGAAATAAAAGGAAAATGGACATGAAAAGCTTCACTAATAAAAATTGAATATTCACATTATTCGTATTTTGGATTAAGGATGTGTATCACTACAGTGCATTCTCTTGCACCATAAGTTTTAAATATGTACTATACATGATAAGCATCATGCTGATGTCTCAAAATTGAACCCCGATTAATTAATTAGTACGCTTCTGTTTTAATTCTAGCCATCAGCGATTAGCATGATCAAAGCACGACAGCTTGATTTCAAGCCCGTCACCTCTGATTTGGAAAAGAAATTATAACATAAAACATCTCCCAATCTCTCCAACATTATTATTTGTATAAATTCGCCCACTTCGTCATCAGCAACGCCCAAATTTTCATTTCAACAAGAACTCCATGGGAGGCGAAGCAGCACTAACCAAAGTCGTGCCGGCGGTGGTCCTCAGCTCCGGCCACAAGATGCCACTCATAGGGCTAGGCACAGCGGGAAGCCCTCTGCAACCAACTGAGGCCTTAGCTGACATCCTCATGGAGGCCATCGAGATGGGCTACCGGCATTTTGACACAGCCGCTATCCACGGTACCGAGGCAGCAATAGGCCAAGCAGTTGCAAGGGCCCTTGAGCGGCACCTCATCAAAAGCCGTGGCTTGGTCTTCATCATCTCCAAGCTCCGGTGCACTGACGCCGACCGCGATCTCATTCTCCCCGCACGAAAGGAGACTCTCGGGTACGTATACGTTTTTTCTTTTTTTCATAACTCAAATGAATTTCATTAATAAAGAAATAATAGTCACATGTTGATCAAAGAGTTCTTAAGAGGATACGTAGAGAGAAGAGAGAGAAAAACATCACATACATGGAGAACCTAACAGAATAGAGAAAGGAAAGATAGAGAAGTACTACGTCGGGTACGTATACGCTTAGTCCTACGATCTTAAGTACTGTACAATCAACTCATCTAAAAGTTTAGTCTTAATTGACAAAAGAATCTTCACAATTCTAATCTTATCCCATTGAAAAGAGAAAAATGGGATCATGTTCGTTGAAAAGCAGAAAAACGATTACATGTATCATTATACCTTTTATAAAAATAAATATTATAATTTATTTATACGATAAAAGAATTTCATCAGTACACTGTTTAATTTTTATTTTTTTTAAATCCTAAATTTTGCAACAAGTTAAAACAGGGAAGGATAAAAACGTGCAAGCGAGATCCAACCAGAAAATTCGACAAGCACTGGCGCAACAATTTCCTGAACAAGCAGGTTATTCCTGGCACTGCTGCTCTTACTGCAGAGTGGAGAGCAGACTCTTGCCATGGAAAAACTAATTGATCTCTCCATATCAAGCCTGTAAAAATCTGAGTTTGTAGAAATATATGATGGAGGATTCACAAAATCAACGCAAAATCGAATAGCATAGTAGTAAAAATCTATAACAAAATATGAATTTAAATGTTTCAACTTTTAAGAATAATTTTATACATATTTCTCCGAATAATAAAATTATATGAGATAAATTAAAGATTAAAATTATATTCTTACTATTATCCTACAAAGTCGAAGTGGATATTTTTTCGTCATCGTTTCCATAACATCGATGTTGCATTAAAAAAGTGCTTTTAAAGAAAAAAGTTATGAATTAGTTCTCCAATTCTCTAAGCTGCTTGGGCTACAGTTCTTAGTCAATTGTAAAATTCACTTAATTTCTCATAAACTTGAATAAAATTGAAAATGAATTAATTTAACTTTTAACTCGGTAAACTTGAGTTCCTACTAATTTTTCCGAATAAACTTATATTACTACATAAATCTATCAATTTTTTTTTGGCGAGTTGACTCATCATGGAAAGCAAAAATGTAAAATCTTCGAAATCTATCATGTTTAATTTTTCTTTTGACCGTATTCCTCCGAATATCTACTAGCTAAGATTAGAAACTTAAAAGGAAGGTTTGCAATTAGCTAGTCCCGTTTGCACAACCTGAACCGCGTATTCCGTACACAAAATATAAATCTAGTGCTTCATTCTTGTGATATATTTCATATGAGCTATATCTTCACATATACTAGACTTAGAAAAATTAATTTGCATATACTTTTCACAACTACAACTGTTGGGAGAAAGTACGAGATATTCATTAAAAACCCCTCGAATTCATTTTATAGAATATATATACGAGGTATAAAAATAAATTAATTAATAATAAAAGACGAACATTTTGTACAGTAGCACAAATCACTGCATAGGAACCGAAATCACATTGTTCTATTTGACTTTCACCAAGAAGACTATTTATACCCATTTACTTAGTTTCGATTTCTCTTTATTTCCGGGTTCATGAACATGTTCTCTGACCAAAAAATAAATGAATAATATAATTGAAAATAATAAAAATGATATATATATATATATATATGTGTGTGTGTGTGTTTATATGTATATATAGTGGACAAATTTTCAAAATAAAAGTAACAAAAGTAAATGGGTTGCACTACTTGCATATCGAGGAATGGCAAGACAATACACCAGAACATCAGAAATATGCAATTGTATGACTGATGCTCAATGCTTAATGCTCGTTCATCCGTTTAAGGCAATCTAACTAGTAAATATAGGTGTACAATTTGATGGACGGCCGACATTCTTTAAACAAAAGCCAAGCACAGAACGATATAGGTCCTCTAACCCCGAGGGAGAAGTTGAAGTCGAAAAGTATTGGTACAAGCCTAAAAAATATCACAGCAAGCATGATCAGCTGTAGATTTCATCAATTATTAACTTTTAAAGCAAGAAAAAGAAAATAAAAGCAAAAGACAATGATATCAGTCCAATTGGACATTTTAACCTCTGTATAACTCGTAAGAAAGCTCCCGAAGGTCCCATTCCTATCTAATCGATCTTTACAGATGAGAAAAGATAATGAACGAAGTAAAAGGATGTTAAGAAACCGACTGTGCCAGTGGACAACATGATTGCAACGGACATAATCAACGAGTACCCAAGATAAAGCAAAGCAGACACGGGACCACTTAAGCTCTGGAGATCGAAAACCAAGTAATGAATCGAGTAGAGAAACACGTAGAGGGAGACCGATCCCGAGGCAAAGAAAGCCTTCCACCACCACCTCCAATCTTCTACACAGAGATGCATGTAGGTAAGGACCAATGAGACTTCTGCGCAGACAATAATTAGCAACACGAGAACGACGAGGAGGAACCCAAACACATAGTAGAACCTCCCGAGCCAAATGCTGGAGAGCATGAAGAAGAGCTCAATGAAGAGAGTCCCAAAGGGGAGAGTTCCTGCTCCGAGGACAAGAAACCAGGAGGGGTATTTCCTTGCGGGGATTTCCCTTGGGATCTGGTTTGTGCGGACTGGTAACTGGAGTGGTTCTGCTTTTGTCCCGAGGAATCCTCCCAAAAGGGTGAGAGGTACCGAGATGCAGAACCAAAGGGATAAGAGGACAAAGTAGAGTGAGATGGGGATGGCTCCGGTGCTTTTGCTGCCCCGGAGAAGGAAATTTAGGGCCGTGAGGATGATAAAAACTATTCCAGGGAAGAAGCACGCGACCGACCAAGAGACCGATCTCCACCCTTCAGAGGTCCCCTTAATGGTCGTCCAAAGGCGGGCCCCTACATACCCAGACGCAATCCCCAGGAAGAGGTAAAGGAGGATCATTCCCGTTAACAGCATTCCTCTAGAAGCAGGGGACATAAACCCGAGAGCGGCAAACACAATCGTGACTACTGCCATTCCCAAGATCTGAACTCCATCACCAACCATTACACAGAGAATCTTCGAGTTTTCAGGTTCTCTGAACACGTCTCCTACCACGAGCTTCCACCCAGAAAGCTCCTCGTTCATTTGAACTTGAGCTTCCTTGTCCAGTTCCTCATAACTTGTGAGATCCCTCCTTACAGTTCTCAAGAATATCACGAACACGATACCCGCCAAGAAGAAGATCACCATTAGCGAGTTGAGGATCGAGAACCAATGGACCTGTGCCCCCTCCATTTTCAAGTATGCATCCCATCTGGAAGGCCACCTGATACTGCTCTTCACAAACTCGACCTCATATGTGAAAGAAACCCTCTCCTGCTCCCTGATTATCTGCGACTTCTCAATGTCTGACGGGCAGTTTACTGGGTCGATCTTATCATATATGTGTAATTTCGTCATCTTCTCTGGGTCATACTTCACGCTGCAAGGAATGACCTCGAATCCAACTATCTCAAACCCATAGGCCTTCTTCTTAGCATTTTCAGAGATCATACCCATTCCATCTTCCCCAGTGCTGATAATCTCTATCCCACTCCCTTCGTACTCATGAACCAAGACCTTGAATTTGAGGTGATTAATGATGTAATCCTCATTGCTGCCAGGTGGCGTATATCCAACTGGAAAACCAGTCCACTGTATCTTGACTCCATTTTGGTTTGCATACCTCATTGCAGGCAAGTTATCGAGAATCATGTTGACTTGATACAAATATCGAGAATCATGTTGACTTGATACAAATCACGAGTCCTCTGTTTCAAGAGCTTCACCTCTTGCTCAGTAAGTCCTTTCGTGGTGCATAGATAAACTGTCTCATTCACGTTCATTCGGAATCGGTATGGTGAGTTGTCAATTTGATCACCCATAAGGAGCTCTCCCAGATTCTCGGCACTCTTCTTAATGTCCTCAGGTGGTTTGCAGTAAGGGAGACTGTAGTAGCTGAAAGGTAGTTCAGTCTCTATAGCAAGGTTGTCAGAATCGCGATTCTATCTAGAATCGGTCGAGGGTCGTAGAATCGTGAATCGCGATTCGAATCGTGAATCGTAAGATTCTACCTGTAATTAAAAAAAATATATATATATATACATATATATATATATGTAACATACTTTTTTGAGAAAAAAAATTAATTCTTGTTCATTCAAATAAAAACACAAACCAACAAATCAACAATAAGTCATATTGTGAGTGGAAATCCCTCCAGCAACTGATAGTACTTCAATGCTGAGTTGCTTGTATCCGATGCGAGAAATATAGGCCCAAGGAAATTGAATCAGATAAGCTACTGGAGAGAGAGATGTTTTGGTTTAGAAAGAGAATTAAATAAGTAAATGGAAAATTCTAGACAGAGCATACAAATGGAGCCATACTAGCACATATAACAGCAAATGACTTTGTTCATAGAATCATGATCAGATAAAGGAGGTTTACATTTTCCAGATCATCAACATATAAAAATCACAGGTCGAACAAGAGCCTCAACGAGAAATCTAAGTCTGATGCAGAGTCCGAGTTTAATGCCCTGATGGGAAGGCTGGACTCGATCGAAAAGGAGAATGCGTTCCTTAAATATGAGTTCTGTGTGCTGGAGAAGGAGGTCTCTATCCGGAATGAGGAGCTGGAGTACAACAGACGGGCTGCAGAAGCGGCCCACCAGAAGCACCTCGAGAGCACCAGGAAGATCACCAAGCTAGAAGGGGAGTGCCAACGTACTCAGGTGACAACAAAGTGAATACGCATTACAAAGTATCATGAACAACTATCATCCCCCTCCTCCTCACCACCACCACCGTCATCATCATTATCATTATCATCATAACCATAGTTATCATAAACTAGGTTAGGGGGGAAAAGAAGTGGTTTTTCTTAACTTTCAAAAGTTCAAATTTGAAGTTACCCTCAAAACATGTGATTTTTTTTTTCGGAGTTGAAATGGCAGCAGCTTATCCAGAGGTAGAGCTACATTTTTAAAAAATTTGAGCTTACAATGAGCAGCAAATTGAGCTGCGAAACAAACTAAAGATTTGCTGGAAGGAAGCTTGTGGATGACAGCATTTCTTCTAAGTGGTAAATTGTATTTAGAAAAGCTCTTATTGGTGGTATTTTTACAAAGGGAAACTGAGGAACCGAAGATGGAACCCCGCGATGGCTGCGAGATGCTCCAGCATCGCCAAGCCAAGAACGGCCACTTCCCTGAGGATATTACCTCACATTTCCATTTCAATACATGTAATCATCAAAGACTCGAAGATTGCCATTTTGATATCGGAATGGGGGATACTCGTCATCTGCAGATAATGCTTCGGAATATTATGTGTGTCATTTCAAAGGGCAGAGGCTGATTTGATTTTGCAGAAAACCAAAAGGTTGATGACAGAGATAGAGACCCGGCCGTGTTTCCCCTTCACTCCAACTGAACAAAAGATCGAGAAAGTGACAAGAAATCAGAGAGAAATGCGAGGAAAAGTACCTGGAATGGAACTATCGAAGATTTCGTCCGCAACCGCAATCGAAGCTTGGACAAGCTAGCTTCTCGGAAGGAAAAGAGGAAGAACCGCAAGCTAGCTTCGAAGATTTCGTCGAAGACATTCGAAGGTCGAATTGGAAGGACTTCAGCAGGGGAGAAATTAGGGTTCGTGACAGGAAAAGAGGAAGAAGGGCGGGTGGGAGAGGGGTTTCGGGTTTGGGCTTTCGGGTCCAGGCTTCGGCCCGCTTATTGGGCCCGGACTTGGGCCGAATCCAGCCTGAACATAGAATCGCAGAATCGGCCCGATTCTGCGATTCTACGATTCAACACGCGATTCAGCTCCGATTCTACAATCCCGACTCACCTAGCTGAATCAGAATCGGTGATGCTCCTTGAATCGTAAAATCGTACGATTCTACGATTCGAATCGCGATTCTGACAACCATGCTCTATAGAGGTCAAGGAATTGACTTTCGCATTTATGTGTTCACCGGTGGAGTATGTGTGCATGTAGCTTCCAGGGAGATAAAACCCAAAGCATCCATGTGCCAAAAGAATCAGCCCAAGAAGCAAGACACAAATTCTGTCAAAGAGCATCACAGACCTTGAATACAGTGACCAAGCCATCAGATGAAAATCGGAATACAGCAAGAACACCGTGGATCTTGTGCAGCGTAGAAAGCAACTTCCAGTCACTGCATCTCTATGATGGTGACAACGTATCTATGGTTAAACAAAAATATAAGGTTAAATCCTTGAGAATTTTGTCAGTCAAAAGTTTAAAAATTAGATACAAATCTCAGCTGCCAGATTTGGAAGTGCATAAATTTTTACTCATTACAACACATGAAGAGAACAGCAAGAAACAGCATGATCTGGAATAGTCCATAGTGGAGATAAGATTATCAATAAAACCAAAATGGTGGAAGCACATAAGCAAGAGTCATGAGTGTGCACGCTATAAATATCCTGCCAAACTCCAGCAGAGAGAAGAATCAACTTAGCTGTACAGTAGAGGAAACTACATAACCAAGGCTCAAGTTTCAAAACAAGAAATTTGTCACATCATGGCCATCTCCAAGAAGTGCTAGTAAGTTAATTTTATATTTATTGGGCTTAAATCCAATCAAATTTAAGCATTCCCTCTATTTTTTCCCAAAACTTACTTACAGCTCATAAATTCATCATTAAGCTGAGAAACCAGAATACTTTTGGATAATAACATAAACACCAGAAAAAAGTTGAGTCCTTTGTCAGACCAAATGAATCTCATCATGACTGTAGAAGCGGCATCTTTGCATTAACTTGGGAACTCAGTCTGAATAGTACAATAAATTCTGCACATGAGCTGATTATGACAGAGGTGACATCGCTTGGAGTCTCAGACACAGCTACTCACAAGGTGTCATATCATAAAACCACTGGGAAACACCAACTATATTCACGTTTCAGATCAAATCTTCCTTTTGTCACCCCGTTGAAGTTTAGTTTCAATGTTACATACCACAATTACAACCATTCCAATACTAAATGCAATATTTTCAAATGCTTTAGATCATTCATAACTCAAAAAAAGGCACTACCTTGATAGGAATTTACAAGACTTTTAACAAGCAGATGACCAGAATGCAGGGACCCGTCCCGAGAGTCGACTGCACGGGCAACCTCCTGCCTTATAGGTGACCCATCAATTAAAAATCCAGTATCCAGCTCAATTTACTGATTGCAAATACACTACCGCGTTGAAGTTTGAACTAGTAACGACTTACCTCATTTCCGAAATTCCAAACAAATTATGTCAATTTTAAAGAGATAATAATGATGTTTCATTGAAAAACTTTCACCTACTGAGCCACATCGAACACAAACCAATGAAAATATATCAAATCACACCACAGTGATAAACAAATCCCAAAATCGATACATGGCTCAACCTTACGTCCCATTTCGAGCTATATAGGAGCATGGTTTGAAATCAGCAAGAACATTGACAAAGTATCTTCGCGAAGCATGTTAACCTTTCTACTCTACCTCAACGTGCCCATTTTTCCGATCTCATCAGCTTGAAAGCCCCAATATCTCCAACAGAGCGAAGCACAAAACTGGCCAGAACCAGAAGCCTTGATCAACCCATAGAATATCTTTCATGTCCCCTCGCAGCCAGTGAAAACTCCAAAAGGGTTTCACCTTCACGGATCAAACACTCACAAAGGCAAACTCAATGCATGACCACCCCAATGCTTCAGTCAGATAATTCCCCAATCCGGCCAAACCACACACATCAATCAGCTAAGAGATCAGGACCAGTGACGAATGCTAATTCGAAAAGCCGCAGAAAATCAGTAGTACATTTGAAGAGGAAAGGAGACCAAAAGGATCGAGAAGGGCACCTCGGGGAGATCTTGAAACAACGAAGAAGCGGTTGGAAGATGGATTCGCCCTCGCACTTCACTTCAGAGCCAACTGAGTCAGACTTCAGAAGGGTGGAAATGGAGCAACAACTTGCTGCAGATAAACTCCCCACCCCAATGTGCGTTGCTCGAAGCTTTCACTTTAATGGCGGAAGAAGAAGGGGGGCAGGGCAGGGCAGGGTGGGGAGATCAGATCTGGCTTCTGGCTGTGGGAGGGAAGGCAGGGAGGGAGACAGAGCTCATCTGAATGAACTGTGGCACCAAACGACCCTCATCAATGATTTAATTTATTTTTAAAAAAAAATTCAATAATGAGAGAGAGGGAAATTCCACGATTATGAATCTACAATATCTCTTGTACCACATCCACTGATGCCATGCAATGCAAGAAACAAAATATTGGGAGATTGGATGTTACTTGTTTTGGTCTTTCCAAAAAAAAATAGGGGAATGTACCCACGTTGTGCTGCGGGTCAATTAATTGTGCTTAATAATTTATTAAAAACTATAAATCGAAAAGGTTATTATTTTTCAAATTCACTATTTTCGTTTAACTATACAAAAAAAATATAAACTTTACACTTTTTTTATTTACGTTTTATCGCGAATTTTTTTCAAAGAAATACACAAATTTCTGTTCCGTTTCATAATCTATTATCCGTCCAACATTTTGACGATCGATCGCTTTACGTGGCCTCTGTTCGGAAGAGTGAGGTGCGTTGGTGAACCCAAACCCGCCACCATTTCTCTCTGCCCCTCCCCTTCTTGTGGGGATGAACGAGGCAAGCAGAGGAGAAACAAAGGCCCTTGCACCTCCTCCCTCCTCCATCACTTCTTCAGTTGCTTCTAGCTTCTAACCATTGCTGATCCTGTCTCTTCCTCCTCCTCTTCTTGCCACAACTCCACTACTCACCCGAGAGATCGCAGCCCCTCCATCAGGGAGATTAGGGAGGTGAGGGCAAAGAGGAGAACCCAGTTAGTTCATGGAATCTGAGGACGATGAGGGTCGCTTGCAAGGCACCGTTAACAAGTTGATCATAAAATCCGAGTTCATGATACCATGACTGAATATTTAGAGATACACATATTGTTGATTTTATAATTCATTCAATTCATATACATATAATTTTAATTTTAATTTTAATTTTAACCTAAATTTATGATTTTATTATAGAAAGCAAGGTCAAAAACCAATATATATATATATATATATATATATATATAGTTAGATATGAGAGTAATATAATTCATATGTAAAATTATTTCATATATTAAATACATATTAATAATTGTATTATGTATTTCTAAGTATATTTAAAGTTTATTCGGAATTGTATATTTTTCAATTTTTTGAAATTATTTTATATTTGGAAGAAATAATTAAATAAATATAATATCATAGAAAACGTGGAGTTTGAGATTTGTATTTTGAGCATCCTTCGCAGAATATTTATCGGTGTTTTAGCCACTATAATATTATGTATTATGTATATAGATACATAGATTTATTATATATACGTCTATTAGTTTAGAGATACTTAGTTGGAACTTAAACTAAAATTGATTATTTTATTATATGCCGCAAAGTCGAAGACCGATACATATAAACATAAACATAAATATAAATATAAATATAAATATAAGAGTAATATAAATTAAGCATAAAATTTATATTAAAATTAGATTATTTCTAGGTATATTTGTATGTAAACGGTTAATAATTGTAATAGTATATAATTAATTGACGTTATCTGTTACAACTGCACGAACATGGAGTTTACATTTTTCTCAATATGATTGACCCAGCAATTATATATTATATAATAGATATAGGTACAGATATATAGATTTGGATTGAACTGAATTGAATCGGAGTCAATTGAATTCAGATCGTTTCTTACCAGAATTGATTTCAAACGGGTTGTAAGTGTGTACTAATCCCTATATATATATATATATATATATATATATATATGCATACAATTGAATTGATTTCTTAGCAAGTTTCGATGGTTATAGGAGATGGAAGATACATATCTCAACAGGCCCAAATCATTCATTAAGGGCCTCACATCCACAAGTCGAGGGCCCAACCCAACATCCCAAATCTCTCCAAGGCCCAATCCACCCCGTCATCTCTATCTCTCTCTGTTTTAGGGTTTATGCCGTGCCAGAAGAACTAATCCAGCTGAACTGAGAAGATCATCTTCTGATTCAAGCAGAACACAACCAAGCAATTCGTTGAATTGATAGCATCAATCCAGGTTGCTTCTGTTGCTGAGGTTCAATCCCTTCTCTCTTAAGGTTTCCATGCATTTTCACGCCTGAATTACGAGTTCAGCCATGACTAACTGACTCTCTGCTTCTTCTTCTTGAACTTGCACAGCACTTGGATCCCTCACCCATGGCATTGTTGAGAAATGTAGCGAAGTACCACCTTGGATACGCCCTCTGCAACAGGCTTGCAGGTGGTGCTTTGCTGGAAAGAGGGTTCAGCAGCAGCAGCGGCGCGGGCTCAGCAGATCAGATGAGCTTGATCAGGCAGCTGAGGGAGAGAACGAGCGCCCCGATTAAGGAGGTGAAGGCTGCCCTCATAGACTGCCAGTGGGACATCGAGGAGGCCCAGAAGGAGCTCAGGAAGAGGGGCAAGGTCCTGGCCTCAAAGAAGTCCTCGCGTGCTGCTGCTGAGGGATTGCTCGCGCTTGCCCTGGATGAGAATAAGGCGGCTCTGATAGAGCTAAACTGCGAGACGGACTTCGTAGCAAGGAATGAGATTTTCCAGTACTTGGTGAGGGCCTATTTCGGTTTACTGCAACTTTGCACCTGTATTTGTTGATGTGAGATAAAACTGTGATGGTGAAACCGACTCTTAGTTAAGCCATGTGGTATTGCATGTAAATTTGTTGCGAAAGCACGAAAAATTTGATAAGATATCAGCTAATTGGAGGTTTGGGAGTTACTTTTCCCAGAATAAGGTTCCAGTTATGATAAATTTGCCATTTTTATGTCTTTCCTAAGCTCCATGTTGTCGATTTTCACTGGCAGTTGACAATTTGAGCCACATCGAACAAATGCCAAACTATAATTTGTAAATCAGTAGAATGGAGCTACATGGGTGGAACTATAATGATTAAAACCCCAAGGAGCAAACTGAAATTAGCCTGGGAGCGAACAATGGAAAACGCTTTGTTCTGCTTGCCTTTGTTTGAGTCCTTTGTCAAGTTTGCTTGAACTTGCAAGTCTGTTGGTCTGAACATAAAATTATCTTCTAGGCATTGGCTCTGGCGAGGCAGGCTCTTCTGGTAGAGAATCCTTCTCAACAATTTTCTGAGCTTTTTACTGTTGGGCCTGAGGCCTTGGAGGTAAGAAGGTTGTATGTATTTGATATTATAGCTTCTCTTATTCTTGAATATTATTCACTTGTATAGGTCTGTCCTTGTAGTTGATGTCGATTATAGGGCATGTTTTGGATTTTGTGCGTGAAATAAGTTTGCGTCCATGCTTGCAGTTGTATGAGATAGGCATCCTATAGTAATGATCGTGATAAAATGTGTACAGACCCTCTTGGTGCTATTATTTACACAAATTAAACCTTTACTGTAAAAGGCAAATAATGTTTGTTCGAACATTATTCTTCAACGGTGAACCAAACCCATACCTACCACACAACCTAACATATATGGGTCAATAAGTATATGTTGCCTCTGCGTGATCTCCTTATTTTACTGGGCTTAAGGGCCTGACCTTTTGGCCCCGTTGATCGTATTGTACTTTCAGATCTATCAAAGATTTCATGTTTTTATTTCCCCTAGGAAATGAAGCTAAATCTTGATCATCCCAAAATCAGTGGAGAAACTACCGTTCAAAATGCAATTACAGAAGTAGCTGCCATGATGGGAGAGAATGTAAGATTTAGAAGAGGTTATACCATGAGTGCATCTTCCCATGGCGTTCTTTCTACCTACCTTCATACTAGTCCAAAGCCTGGTAAGGGAAATTAATAGCTCTTTTTCATGCAGAACAATGTTCGTCTTTAATATCAAGTATGAGAATTAACCAAGAAAATACCAAGGGCAACCCATTTACATTTACAGCTTCCAGAAAAGAAGGGGGGAGGGAGAGAGAAAAGTTACCAAAGAAAGTCCCATAACTGAGAAATGGATATTATACATAATTTCATACCTCTGCTTTGCATCTTCAAATTTGGCTCTTGGGAACTTTAGAAATCTCTGTCATGATTAGTTAGACATTTCTCAATTGAATATCGCTAAAAAGAATTAAACTTGGTCTTATAATCAACAGTTTCATTTCATTGCAGGTCTAGGTCGTATTGCTGGAATTTTGTCACTTGAAGTTGAGAATGGTAATCCCCAGATTGAGGCTGTTCAATGCGTTGGTTCAGAATTAGCTATGCATATAGTTGCAGCAAATCCACTGTTTTTGACAAAGGAGCTCGTTTCTCCAGATGCATTAGAGAATGAGCGCGAGTTTTTGAAGTCTCAGGTTATTTTCTTTATCTATTCTTTTTCCTATGCTACCTGCTTCCTTCTGTTGAACATGCCTGTTGGACAGTCTTTTCCTTCTTATAAGCAAGTGGAGGCTTTCTCTGCGTTGCAACACTTAAGAAGGATGAACTGATTTTATTATTACTTTTTTCTTACCCCTATCAAACATTATAGAAGTTATTTTTATATAGAAGTTAATCATCCCCTTTGCTATATACTAGGCAGTTCCGGGGAGACCTCAAAATGCCATAGACAAAATGGTAGAAGGTCGTTTACGCAAGTACATGGAGGAGGTGGTTCTTATGGAGCAGAAATTTGTCGTAAATGACTCTGTCAATGTAAAGGTATGTGAAAACTGTGGTTACTGTACTATCTATACAAGCTTTTCTGTATTTAAATCTCGGCATATGGAATCTTCAAATTATTATAAGCAAATGACCAATCAATTTAGTGCCAGCAGTTCCTGAGAAATGCAGAAGTCGAGATAATTGATGGCAGTGCTCTGAGTAGTAGAAGTCATAGTTTCATCAAATTTTAATATGTATGGATATGGAAGGGGCAATAGTGGTTGATTGCCATCTTCTGATTAGGATGCACGCCAGTTTAAATAGACTATGACTTTCTATTCATATACATATATTTTTTTTCTTTTAGCAAGTGAAATGCGTAATGTTACATGTAGAGATTTTGATTTGTTGATGACATTATTGATGTATCAAGGACCACTTTCATTCTGGTTATTCTTTTGTTTCCTTATCTTGATATGGGTAAAGGGAGGCATTGCACGTAGGATGCCAGTTAGGAGTAATCAGTTATAGTAGTAGTTTCTCCTGCCGAAGGCGATCTTTCGAGATATTACTTGTCTTTTATGTGCATTTATTTTTTAATGAGATTGGCAGTGGGGAGATCAACTATTCAACAGACTCGCATGAACTAGACAATTGCTAGTGTCTGTGTCCATCTTTTGATGTTATTATGGGAGGCGAGCTAATGAAACAAGGATGGTTTACTGCCCCAGGAAAGATCCCCAGTTTAGGCCAAAGGATTAAACTTCTGCTAGAAATCTCCAAAAGGGAAGCTATTTTCAGAGTCCAATAAAAGCATGACACATGATATGTTGTCAGATAACTGTCTGCAAGACATTATTATTTATCTAGGAACTTAATTTTTAATATAACAATTGACTTACAGAATAATTAAAAACTTGTTTAATATCTATAAGTTTTACACTGGAAATAATAAGACAGCTTATTTGAAATATGTCCATTAGTAAATGGCATTCTTGAGATTTATTTTGATACTAGAAGCTTTTTTGGTGAGATAGAAAGAAAAGATGGATGACATAAGGGGCAGTCTATAGAAATTGCTTTTCCTCTTTCTTATTTGAAAATATTGTCGTTGGATCTATTTATTTTGAGTTTTTCGGTTCAGAATCTGTTAGATTTAATATAACAAGAGACTTACTGAAAAGTAAAGATAATAAGACAATGCATTATTTAATATCTAAAATGTTGACAGATGATAAGGCAACTATCCGAAATAAGTCTGTCATGTAAAAAGTAACAAACTTATTACTTTTTGGAGCATCTTGAAATGTTGCCTTTAAAGAGTGATCCTGATGGTGACAACACTCTCATGGCCCTTGACCTTTTCTTTGTACAATGTCGAGGGATGGTCTATTATTTGCTTTTATAAATTACGAGGTAATTTCTTGAATGTTAGGGCTAATACTTTCTTGCTGAAGTACTTCATAGATGCTTTTATTTACTGATGACACCTTGATTCTCCATGAGTCGTGACAGACAAGTTTCCCCCTTTAATCATTAACACTTCTTATGTGCTGCCACTGTTCCCACAGAAATGCAAGTTTCAGAAAATATATGATAAAAAAGATGCTTGCAATGGATGACAATAACATGCCTTGAAGATTTAACTTCCCTTGAAAGATAAGCTATGCTTGTACTGATTGATGTTCTGCTCCACAGACTCTAATGGATAATCTTTCCAAGGAAGTGGGATCACCTGTGAGGATCGGAAATTTCTTCAGAATGGAAGTTGGAGAAGGAATTCAGAGGTAGGCCTCTCACTCTCTTTCCTGCTCTTTTTCATTTATAATGTTTGGAGTATTCTTGCCGCATCTTGCAGTAGAAGTGCATATATATTTATGAGTCTGCCAATTTTCTACTTCCCGAAAAAAGAAAAAGCTCTTTAATTGTAGCAAGTATAGAAGAGATAGAAGAGATGTCAGAAGAAGGAATTGCCGTTGAGTTCAATTGTTTACTGCACTAGCTATCGTAACCCTACTCCCAAAAGCTGGATTAGACTATATTCTGGCCAACTAGCTAGCCTAATTCTCATAAGAACGAATTGCAGGAGACACCTTGAGCTAGTGACTTTTGCTAATTAAGATTCATTTTGGTGATTGAAAATAACACCAGAACTTTGTAGAGTTCAAAACTTCATACTAAGCTGTTGAAAATTAGCCTCCCAAAATGTGTATTGCTCATGGCGGAACTTATATCAGTGAATAATGTTATGGGAATCAGTGTACTCGATATGATGCCTTTTATCAGCCAAAAAAGAAGTGCACATTATCTACCATATGTATTTATATTTACTTATATGTGAGAATAACTTTTCTTCTCTCACAATTGTCCATTGAGATAAAATTAGAAAATTAATAACCATTAGATCACAAGGAAATTATGGGTAAATAAGTAATATAGAACTTTTTTCAACTACGATTGTCAACTCCCTTAATTTTCTCCCACTCTCTCTCCTCCCCGAGTTCATGTTCCCTCTCTCTTTTTCTTTTGTTACTAATGCACTAATCCTTTTCGAATTTTTTTTTACAAATGAGACTATTACATTTTACTGGATATATTTGAAAAGATCACAACATTTTACTAGATTCCACTTCTGAGTTATTGTTTCTATGTCACACTAAAATTATTATCGTAGAGAACAGGGAAAAAAATCCATTTTCCTGTGTTCCTTTCCTTTGGAAAATTAATGAAAATAAGATGGGAAAAAAGTCCTGGAATGGACGTCAAGGAACCCATTTTTTTGGCAAAGACACGAGTTTTTTGTTACCGAAAAAGTCAAGACGAGCAAAAGCAATGAACCACATGTGCTTTCCATAACAGATTACACCTAAGCTCCTGCAGGGAAAATTTGCGTAATCTATTATTCGTATCAGTAGTTGCCTGACTTTGCAAATTGCAGGCATCAAGTGTCAGGCACATCTGAACCTCTTGCTCAGGCAGTTTAGTTTGAGAAATTATCGTCATTGGTGATGCCATTAGAGGTCGAGTCACATCAAAGGTAGCACTCGGGAACTGAAAGAGGTAGGGTCTCACTCTTGAGATTTAAAGGAATTTTTGTAGAAATACTGGAATGCGGAGAGCTCCATGCACAAAGATCAAAGGTGGTTTTATGCAGCATTCGGTATTGATGATTTTTTTTTTTTGGTCAGATGAAGTTAGCAATAGTTGCCGATATATATCTCTAGCTTTTTTTCATTTGATTCCGCAGTCAGTAAATTGTCTAATAATGAAACAATTGTTGTGCATCGACATCTGACCTGATGTTTACAAGTCAAAAAATAGAAAACTTATGCATCTTTCCTTTGGGGTAGAGATCTCCATATGCAATTCAGACCATGATTTTCTCATGTTTGCCAATTCGGTAGGAATAACTGCCTAAGAACTACTCGACTGATAGTGCGGAATTACGATAATAGCTATATCACATGCTCCATGCTATGTCAAATTTTTCACATATTACAAGAATGTCTCTTTTCACGTGATTTTACAATAAAGGGGGTGATTATAAAGGAGAAAGAGACTCAGCAACTACTTCTCCCCCCTCAGTTCCCCGTAGAAAGTACTGCTTGTGCTTGCCCATCGAACCATGCTTAGCCCAGTCTGGAGGCTGGAACCCCCGGTGCTCGGCAAAGCCATCAGAGCATCTCCAGCATGAACGGTGCATCAGGGTTGGTCCAGGAGTTGTAGGTCCAGCAGGTGGGATCACTCCAGTCTTGAACCAGGGAAGGGTGGTCTCTGGCTGGATCAGTCCAGCCTTGCCCAGGATCTCAGGGGGTGAAGGCCCCAGCAGCCCCGAGCATGGCAAAGCAACCGTTGATGATCTCCCCGTAAGCGAGTCACTTGGGCTCGATGGACCAATGGTTCCGTTGGGGTACAAGAGGCCCAACGGGTCCATATCCATGGTCACCGGATAGGCTGTATTATAATTGAAGGAAAGAAAAGGTAAATAAAAATTAGAATGATACATATACAACTTAAGAATAAGTTAATGCTAAATCTTAAGTAAGTTCCGCATCAATCGATAACACCTGCCGTCCAATTAGCTGAGGCTCTGTCTTGATGCAAAACCACAACGGTCTGTGTCCGATCCTTGCTGGAAGAAAAACAAAACACAAAATTAAACCATTAGCAAGACAATAATACATTTAACTGAAGCTTGAAGTGGTTAATTAGCCCGTATCAAACCAAAAAATTTAAGCAAGCCGGTAGCTGTTGAGTTAGACATTTGGCCAGAGAGCCTAAGCTTTAAGGATGCTGGACCCGATCAGACCGATCCCCAAGAGGTGGAAGGGCGAATCCAAGACGAATAATAATAACTTCACAGCTGACAATTACAACAAAAAAATAATAAATCCGGAGATTCTATTTAAGAAGAACGACACCGTTTCAATTGATAAAGACATGACAGCAGACAAGGTAGAGTTCATGAGTTGTGCACACTTCACTTGATGAAGCAGATTTGTATATATGTAGAAGTAAGATAAATAGTTGTACTAATGTCACAAAATTATCAACCACATCAGGTCAGGTCGCAGAATAAGGGTGATGTGCGTACACTTTATGCAATGATTTCAAATATTGATAAATATATTGATGCGTGAGACTATATATATATATATATGTATATATAGATATGAAAATATATGAAAAATTTATTATTAAAAAATTGATATATATATATAGATATATGTGAAAGTAAATGAGAAATTTATTATTAAAGAATTAATTATAAAAATGATTAGAAAAAAAGTATGAGTCACAATTTATTATTAAATGACAGAAAATATAAAACAGTAATAATTATATTATTAAATTTGGTGAAGAATAGAGTTGAGTTGGATTGAACCAAATGAAGTCAAATATTTTTGATATTAGATGTGTTACGGACCTATGAATCGTGTTGAGTCCACGTGTAATCATCGTGCTCTCGAACAACTTACAAAAGGAGAAGATCGATGTGATGAGTTGATTTCCTTCTTTGACGCTCAAGTCAGTCTGGGTTAATAGTGCATCATCCTCAATTATATGCATACCTTCATATTTATAATAAATCACACAAATATCCATTACCTTACTTGGAGCGATTCTCAATATATTCCCAATTTATAAAACTGGGCTTCGCTACTCATTAGGCCCAGTGGACCTATACAGCTGACTTCGTGTTGGGCCTAAAACCCCGGTCTCCAACAATGCCCCCTATTCGGGCATGTGCTTTCGGGGTGCTCAAGGATAAGACCTCTACGAGTCACTCAGTGAGCTGCAGGACATACCCCAAGAAAAACACAAATCCACCACTCGCAGACCGTTGGATCAGACGTGTCCTGTCTGTTAGCTTAGGGCCAATCTGCATCAAAACCCATCGCGGCCCCCTAACCTTTACATCAAAATGATAAGGGCGACTTTCAGCCCTTTGATCACGCGTCGCTTCAGCTCTGCGAGTATCAGAGATGCAATGATAACAATCGCTGTTAACCTGCCTCTGAACCCACGCGAACGTTTCGACTATCCAGGGCCTATAAATATAACTCCTTCTTCTACCTCTTTGATCACCTGCGACACAAGCTGAAACTCTGCCAAATTGCACCCCCCCCCCCCCAGCTTCAGATAACTTATCGTACCATCCCGGAGGATTTGATTCAATGAACTTTGGATGATGTTGATTAGTACCTTATTCGAAGCTTCGGCTTGCCTAGTAGCTTGGGCATAGTACGGAGTAAACATTACGAGCTTGATGCCTAGCTCCCTAGCAGAGTCTTTCATTTTGGAGCCCATGACCATGGTTCCTTGGTCAGCCATGATTGACTCCAAAATGCCGAAACGGTAGATGATTTCTCTCGAATGAAGTTGATCACTTCATTTTGTTCAACTTTCTTAAGCGGTTCGGCTTCCACCCACTCGGTAAAGTAATTAGTGACCAAGAGTATGAAGTCGTGCCCCTTGGAAGGCGAAGGATATAATTTGCCGATGATGTCTATGGATCAACCTCTAAAGGGCCATGGCTTCACGATCGGATCCAGCTTCGATACGAGAACTCGATGTAGAGCAGCGTGGGCTAGGCATGTATTAAGGATAGTATCCATGTATAATAGGCACATTGTAACATATATAGTAATCATAGATATTAGTCATATAGGAGTAATTAGTTTCCTTTTCATGTAAAGGCTCTCGACTTATTTATTGATTCGACCATCATCAATGAAATCAAGTTTGATTATTTCAAACTTTTCATGGTATCAAAGCGGGTTACGTTTCTGCGTGCCCACGCGCATGCGCATGCACTCATACCACGCCAGGCCCAGTATGTCCGAGTGCAGCCAAAAGAGCGCTTCGTGTTAGCCCCCGACTGCCTGAGCACTTAAGAGGAGCCCGGCTCGAGGGTAATTGTTGAGGCCGGGTGATTAAGGACACATGACAACATGTAGGTAAATGACCACACGTTGCACGTGAAGGCGGGTGTTGAGAAGTAAAATGAGGTAAAAATCCCACATCGAAAAAGAAAACGAAAATCCATGGGTTAATATATGGCTTGGGTACCACCACTTATCAGCTTGAGCTTTTAAATGAATATGGACCCGAGTTCGTATAAGTCCAATGGAAATTCAATATGGTATCAAAGCAAAATTGCAGGCATGATGGAAATTATGGAC
The DNA here is from genome assembly GCF_007655135.1 of Punica granatum. Lineage (NCBI taxonomy): Eukaryota > Viridiplantae > Streptophyta > Magnoliopsida > Myrtales > Lythraceae > Punica > Punica granatum. The sequence continues at coordinate 17,075,363 of NC_045134.1, read as the reverse complement.
GTACTTTATGTGCGACTTTCAATTGCAATTTAATTTCCATTGCACAATTATTGAAAGAGATGAACTATTACGTGACATTTTACGGCAATCTTTTCGTTATACAGGACCGCACCTCGAGGAGGACGCTTGGAGTGGGTGAGCTTCAAGGGGGGTCTATTATCTAAGGAGAGTGGATACCGCAATGCAGACATGCCAGGCAGTCGTAGAGGAATCCGCAGTCTATGGCATTAAAGGCTCGGTCACCCATTTCGTCTAATGAAATTGAATGGTATTAATTTAGATTCGGAGAAAGAAGTAATAAAGAGTGTAATGTATGCCTTAGAGCGAAACAGATACGCTCACAATTTCAATTGAGCATGAATAAAGCTGAGTACCCGTTTCAGTTAATATGTTGCGATTTGTGGGGGCCATATAGAGTTAAGGCCAGTTGTGGAGCCAATTACTTATTAACCATTGTGGATGATTTTAGTCGAGGTGTGTGGGTATATCTGCTGTGAGAAAAATCTGAGGCTAGGCGATTTATTATTGATTTCTATAATTTGATCAAAAATCAATTTAATTGCACCATTAAGGTTCTAAGAAGTGATAATGGGATGAAGTTTTTGTCAAGGGAGATACAAGACTTTTTCTCTGCACATGGCATCGTGCATCAGACGTCTTGTACAAATACACCTCAGCATAATGGTCGAGTAGAAAGGAAGCATCGGCACATTCTCAACGTTGCAAGGACACTCATGTTCCAAGGCTCATTACTGACACGGTTTTGGGGGGAGTGTGTCTCGACAGTTGTCCACTTGATTAATATCACTCCGACGCCATCACTCGACAAAAAAAGTCCACACGAGGTACTTTTTGGTAAATCACCTAATTACACGAATTTACAAATTTTTGGGTCGTTATGTTATGCATATACGCGAACTAAGGATAAGTTTGAACCTAGGTCTAGCAAATTTGTTTTTATCGGATATCCTCACGGGAAGAAGGGATTGAGACTTTACGATCTGAAGAATAGGCAAATATTGGTATCGAGGGATGTTCGGTTTTGCAAGACAATTTTTCCTTTTGCCACGGAAAATAAGGAATCAAGGCAACAAGGAAAAGGAAGCCCATTATTTCTGGGCGGAGCTGGGCCCATGAGTCCACGGAGGCAGACTGAAGAATCCCGGCCCAACTCCGAAGATGGGTCAGCAGGGAGGCGATCCAGCTGGGAGGAACAACCCGACCCAACTCGGCAACAAAAGCCAAGCCCGAAGACAAAGGAGAGGCCCAGAGATGGAGATGGGTCCAGTTCTGCCCAACAGGCTTTGGAAAAAGATCAGGCGATAGGTTGAGAAGCAGAGGAGAATAAGGGGCCCACGCAATTTTTTGAACCGGGCCGAACAAGGGATAATTCGGGTCGAACGCTGAAGAGAGAATATTTCTGGGCCGAATGAAGATAAGGGCCGAAATCTGAAAGTAAGGGGGAGTGATTCTGAACCGGTCCAAATTGAATTTCAAGGGGGGCGAATTTTTGGGGAAAAAGTGAGTGTTAATTTGGAGACACTTGAAGAAGATAAAAGTAATGAGATGGTTTTGCGGCGATCTGAACGAGTTTCTAGTCATCCTAAACACTTCAAGGACTACATTGTTCATACTGCTCGTCATAAGACTCCCTTCCCTAACTCACCTACTTCCTCGGACTCCTCAGGTATGTCTTATCTCATTGAGAGGTTTATTAATTATTTCAATATTTCTAATCATCACAAGGCATATCTAGCAGCAATTGACTCTGATACAAAGCCTACATCTTATTGAGAAGCCATCTGAGATCAAAGGAAGGCAATGGCAGAAGAAATTTGTGTCCTCGAGATAAATAAGACCTGGACGATTGAACAACTTCCCACTGGTAAACGCCAAATTGGTTGCAAATGGGTATTTAAAGTGAAGCACCGAGCAGATGGAAGTGTGGAGTGCTATAAGGCTCGGCTAGTTGCAAAGGGCTTCACCTAGATTGAGGGGATTAATTTTTATGAAACTTTTGCACCGGTGGCCAAGTTGGTAACCGTGTGATGCCTTTTGACGGTTGTAGTGGCGAGAGGGTGGATCATTCATTAGATGGACGTAAACAATGCTTTTTTGCACGGAGACTTAGAAGAGGAAGTATACATGGAATTACCTCCGGGTTTCTCTACTTCGAAGAGTGGCGATGTATGCAGACTTTGCAAATCTCTGTATGGACTTCGTTAGGCATCGAGGAATTAGTTCTCAAAATTCGCTAATGCTCTTCGGCAGTATGGGTTCACTCAATCAGATGCATATGATTCCCTTTTTACCCTTCATCAAGATTACATTTTTCTTGGGGTACTGGTTTATGTTGATGATCTAATCATAGTAGGCAATAGCTCTAGCCACTGTGATTTCTTTAAGGGATATCTGGATCAATGTTTCCGTATTAAGGACTTGGGACCTCTGAAGTACTTCCTTGATATTGAAGTTACTATAATGAATTCTAGTATTTTCCTCAGTCAACGGAAATATGTACTCGATATCTTGACCGAATGTGGAATGTTGGCATCGCGACCATCATCTTTCCCCATGGAGCAGCATCATCGACTTTCCACGAGTTTTAATGACTTACTATCGGATCCTGGCAAGTACAGAGGGTTGATTGGGAGACTTATCTATTTGACCATTACAAGGCCAGAAATAAGCTATTCTTTATACATCTTGGCTCAGTTTATGCAGGAGCCTCGCCAGGACCATTGAGATGCTGCTATGCGGGTTCTTCGTTACTTAAAGCAATCTCCCGGTCAAGGAATCTTTCTACGGCCTACATATCTCGAACTTGAAGTTTTTTGTGATTCGGACTGGGCGAGTTGCCCCTTGACTCATCGTTCTATCACGAGATATTTTATTATGCTAGGATGGTGCTCGGTTTCATGGAAGACAAAGAAACAAACGACAGTCTCTCGTTCATCTATAGAAGTAGATTATCTAGCAATGGCGGCAGCTGTCAGCGAGATCGTCTAGTTATGAAGTCTTCTATCTTCTATTGGGTTACAGATGGCGACACCGACTCGTCTATTTTGTGATAATCAAGCTGCACTACACATTGCAGCCAATCTTGTTTTTCATGAGCGGATGAAGCACATTGAGATCGACTATCACTTTGTTCGTGAGCACATCAAGAAGGGACTTGTGACTACTGACCATCTGCCCAAGCGAATTCAATTGGCAGATATCTTCACGAAGGCGTTGGGTCGAGACCGCTTCCGTTTTATTCTTTCCAAGTTGAGCATTCGTAATCCACATGCTCCAACTTTATGGGGAGTATTAAGGATAGTATCCATGTATAATAGGCACATTGTAACATATATAGTAATCGTAGATATTAGTCATATAGGAATAATTAGTTTCCTTTTCATGTAAAGGCTCTCGGCTTATTTATTGATTCGACCATCATCAATGAAATCAAGTTGGATTGTTCCAAACTTCTCAGCATGACTGGCAACCTTTTGCGTAGTCAATGCAATCCTTCTCTATGCTGGGCCAATAGTAGTCGTGCGTTCGGATGGCGCATTGTCGATATAGGCGATAAGAGGATTCTGTTGAGCCGAATATTGATGTGCATGTGTGTGTGTTTTTTTTTATCTCGATGACTTGAGGACTTGGAGGTTCGGGAGTCGCTTTTGGTCGATTCAGGTGATCTAAACAAAGTTAACCGTTTCTGTGACTCCCCGCGCGTCCAACGAAACGTAAATTCAGGTTCACACACCATGTATATTTTGGTATTATTTCTTCTTGCTTCTCTATTGCTCGAATTCAGCATCTTCCATGACAAATTAATTTGAGCTTCATTTCCTATAGATATTTTATCTCTTTATCGTGTCAGTGAAAGCTGAAAATGCCAGAACTCCTTAAAAGTTCGATCCCTTTTCCCGGTGGAGAAACGTATGGATCGAAGTCAAAAGAGATTGTCAAATACAACGGGTATAAGGTATAAGAACTCCACAATCTCTCTTAACATCTGATCAAAGACACCAAGAATTCCTACATACAACATTAAGACCCAAAGGATATGAAATAATGACGGACGAGCCCATCAGTACAAAAGTAATCCCTAGCGACATATTTTGCTCGCTTTATTTACGAATGAGGTACTAAATTATAGGAAAAAAAAAAAGAGGAACGAGAAAAGAGAAAAAAATAAAAGCAAAAAAGGCTTGATACGTGCTTAATCTAATTTCGGTTGTCTTACCCTCTCCCAAGTTGTTCACTTTACATATTTCAGGTGAAATCGTGAATCGTATTGCTGGTTAATCCACTGACGACGCCACCAGTTACCACCGCAGCCGCCATCGTAGTTATGACCTGAATAAATAAAGAAATCGCAAGGTTTAAATTTAAAATATCATTAATACACACACACACACACACACACACGTGAGTCCCCAAACTAAATTTCCACCAAAAAAAAAAAGGGTTAATGAATGTCAACGATTGATACTCTCATGCTAAATATGTGAACCTAAGCTTGAACTAGGAACACCATCTCTCTTGTTTAAGAGGGAAAACAAGCATTTCCTTCAAAAGATTTTCTTAAAATTATAATAACAAACTGTTGGATCATATGCTTAACGTGGTAACTTTTAGAAGTCAATGAAAAACATCTAACGTGGAATATACCGGCAATGGTTTTGGTGGAACTCGGAGGAGCTCGACAATAGCATAGTTGTCTACGAAGCCGGTGGGCCCAATAACATCGTTCTTAGCCAAACCTGCAGGACGATGGGGTTGCTGTTGCTGATGATCGGCAGCAGCGTTTTTCTTTTGGAGATAGCACTTGGCGCACAGGTCGTACGAGCACCTTTTGGCATCGGTGAAGCACTGGAAACAAGTGTAGAACACGAACTTAACGAGGACCTTACACTCAGCACAGGTCGGCCTCGTCTTGCTTAGGTAGCTATACACCAAGAAGTCATCAAAGGAGAGAAGGCCATCTCCGTCTGAGTCTAGTTGATTGAATAGTTCGAGGTTGTCGAACGGTTCGGGCATCTTCCAGAGCAAGTAGTGGTCGAACACAGTCCTGGACACTTTGCCTACAGAGAAGTGTTCCATGAGTGAGAACTCGGAAAAAGCTGAGGCCTTCTCCTCGGGGTTTTGGCTGAAGAACTTCGAAGTGGCCAAACGGATATCTTCCATACTTCCAAATCTCGTCGTTCGTACGATTCTGTAGCAACAGACCTTTTCTTTGATATGCCAATGAGCAATATTTTCTTATCGGTTACGCCTTTACCTTTTATATACAACAATATTTCAGGATGGAACTTTCTCCTTTCCTGTATTGGCTTTCCTATGAGAGCGTGTACCACTTGGACCGAGTCTTCAAAATAAACTAAAATAATAGTTAAAAAAATAACAAATAAGAATTAGTTCAAGTAGTTCGAGATTTGTTCCTTTTAAATACATTATCATGTTCGAGTTTTGTAAATAGAAAAATTTAACAATTGGAGCCGACCTCGCTCAAACTAGATTAGACAAGTTCATTGGGCTTTCGAATACATACCGAAAAAAGTAATAGTAAAAGAATAAAGAAAGTGTAGCGCACTCGCGCACGATCTTGACTGATAACGAAGAGGTTCAAGATTTAATACTTAGTGAGGCTACCCATATTCCTTTATTAGATAATTAGAATTTTATTTTATTATATTAGATTCATAGGTTTTTTTTTGTAAGAAAAAAAGTTTAAAAGAGAAAAATTAAAAGATATAGCAGATGATCAACAATAGTTTATTCAAATAGGATCAAATTAAATTATCTGAGATACATTGAGCCACCATATATCAGAATATACACCGAAAAAAAAAATGTATAGTCTAAAACTCAAGAAATTTTTAATTCGATTCTTATTAATATAATATCTTAATATATTAGAAGCTCGCTCCATACTTACTCTTTCGATCGAGACCAGGATTTATCTTTTATTTTTGTTCTCTTACTCTTTTATCAGGCCTATCATCAATGGCCTCCACGAAACGAGGAAAAAGGAAAAGTTGGAAAACCATAGACCGCCAAATCTCCCCCGTCCCGGCAATATTTGGTGACGACGAGACCAGACTGGTCTCGCCGTACCGAGACTGGCGCTGAGATTGGTCGGACGTCCTACAGTTAATGGCAGGGGGTGGCAGCAGCGGTTCTGCCAAGAGAGGTTGGATGTCCTACTGTTAAGGGTATTTTTGTCTTTCAAGATCTTTATTATTCTATTCCGTGCTAATTCCAAGGTCCAACAAACAAAGATTTTGAGTTAGAATCTCAATTCTATTCTCCTCCGATTTGATTCTCTATTAATTCTAATACCCTCCAATTCCAATCCACCGAACAAAACGTCACATACGAGTTCGGATTGATGGTCAGGAAGAGTATAGGTAATTATTTCATTCCAAATTCGAAATCTTTTGAGGTAATTTGCCAGATCAATAGGCCCAGTTTACCTGTCCCGAATGTCGTAGGGGATTCTCGACTCTTGAAAGATTAATCGGTCGAAATTCGAACACTTAGTGTTAGAAAGAAGGAAAAAAAAAAAAGACCAACAAAAGAGAGCCATACTCAGCTCTTATATATTTATTGGTTTTGACGATTGCCACTCAGCAGATAGAGGATCCAAGTATGACACATTTGCTCGAATAGATAATAGTCTAGTTCTAGAACTGATTAGTTTGACTTTGGAAGACCAAGACTTGGTCAAATGACAATGCTAATTATTTCCTCAATATTTGCCTAGTTAAGAAGGGAGGTAACCGTGTCCCAAGAAGTCTAGTGACATGCGTGATAACAACATAGTAATCAAGTGGGAGACAGTGGGGTCCTATGACTAAGTTATGCAGAGAGACTCCGGCACATGGCCAGTTGATCTCGGTCAGCGGCTATATGAGAATTAAGCCTAGTTTCGATTTGGGGCCAAATTTAAATTATCAGAAATTTTGGGGAGTTTTTAAATAGCACCGTTACTGCTTAATTGGCCATGTCAAATTTTCCGTCGGACTTTTCAAGGAAGTAATAACGACGTGATATATTTAGAACAAATTATAAATGGTGGGATAGATTTGAAATAATGTATAAATGTTGGGACTTTTTAGGTAATATTTAGATAATAAAATATAAGTGAGAGAAGCTTAAATCATAAGATATATAGTGTTGAAACTTAAAATTAAAAGTATTGACCTGGACTTCGCTCCAACTATACATTGAATCTCAACTAGAAAACAAAAAGATTGACGAAGACTTTTGCAATATCATAACGAGAGACGACAGCGAAATTAGAGAAATGAAGGACTTAATTTTGATTTTGATTTGCTGGAAAAGAAATAGTTAGTAGCCTTTTTTAGAACAATAAAGACGTGAAAGATTGCGAGTCAAATTATAAAACATTTTGATTTCCAAGACATGCTTTGGTATCATGATAATTGAGAGAAGAATGTATTCAATATTGTGACTAGAATACAAGGAGCTCGAAGATAAAATAGCAAATATAAAAATCAATGCAATAAAAAATCTTATTTAAAATTATAAAATTTTGGAGTTTTGTCAATAGAAAAAAATTATATTGGAAGAGTTTTATCCCCTTAGTGGTTGACTCGACTCAAATTGAATTAGTTAGAATCCGTTTAACTTCCAAATATGAGGATATAAACCAAAAAAGAATACATGAAATAAACCTAGATATTAGGTGAAAGAACATAGACTGAAATACACATATAATAACGCTAAGAGTTTGCAACTAAACTACAGTCTCTTCGTCCATGATCTTTTTTTTTAACGTGCTAGAACCGCAGGTGAATTTGAAGGTCGCATCTTTCTTTGCTATTTTTTAAAGGTCGTACTCTATTTATGAAAAACTGTAAATGTCGTGTATTTTTATACTACTCTCCAAAGATCGTATTGTATTTAGAAAAAAAAGTAAAGATTGTACATTTATGTACTGTATTCTAAATGTCGTACTGCAAAACTCATACTTTTCAACGTGACTAACCTAAAAAATACATAGTAGCTGCAAGTCACTTTAAAAACAATGAGCCATATAGATTATAGAGTATAGCGGCAAGTCACTGGAAAAACAATTATTTATAGAGAGAAACTTTGCAGCCGCATGACACGTCCTTAATAACTTTTAGGTGTCACTCATAGCATGGACGAGTAATACTCAGGTTAATATTCTGTTTGGATTAACGTTAAGGAAGAGTATAAGTAATTATTTCATCCCAAATTTGAAATTTTTGGAGGTAATCTGCTACACCAATTGGTCCAGTTTACCCGTGCCTAGCATTGTAGGGGGTTCTTGGTTTCTGGACGATTAGTTGGACAAAGTCCAAACGCTCAGTGTTAGGAGGAAGAAAAAAAAAATCAAGAAATGGGAGCCATACCCAGTTCGTATATATATATATATATATATATATATACACACGTGTTGGTTTTGATGATTGCCACTCAGCACTGATAGAGGTCCCAAGTATGAGACATTTGCTCGAATCGATAATAGTCTAGTTCTAGACCCGATCGGTTTGATTTTTGAAGACCACGACTTGGTCAAATGATAATGCTGATTATTTCCTCAATATTTGCCCAGTTAAGAAGAGAGGTAACCACGTCCCAAGAAGTCTAGTGACATGCGTGATAACAACATAGTAATCAAGTGGGACAAGTGGGACAAGTGGGAGACAGTGGGGTCCTACGACTTGGTTATGCAGAGAGATTCCCGCACATGGCCAGTTGACCTCGGTCAGCGGTTAAGCCGAGTTTCGATATGAGGCCAAATTTAAATTATGAGAAATTTTGGGGTGTTTTTAAATAGCACCTTACCCCTTAATTGGCCATGTCAAAATTTCTGTCGGTCTTTTTACGGAAATAATAATAACGTGATAGATTTAAAACAAGTTATAAATGGCGGTGTAGATTTGGAAAAAATTATAAATGTTGAGATTTTTTAGGTAATTTTTAGACCATAAAACATAAGTGAGAGAAGCTTAAGGGCACGTTTGGTTTCCCAATATTATTTTAGAATTACAATTTTAACTTAACTCTATCTACTACAAAATAAAATAACTCATACAAAGCCAAAGAGTGGGCACCATTTATACCACTTTTTCCACAACAAAACAACATAACTCATACAAAATCAAAGGGTGAGCCCCATTTATACCACTTAAAATCAAAATTAAAATCTGATTTTAAAATCATACTATGAAATCAAACGCAACCTAAATTATAAAATATATATATGTTGAAACTTCAAATTAAAAGCATTGACCTGGACTCCGCTCCAACTATACATGGAATCTCAACTAGAAAACAAAAGATTGACGAAGACTTTTGCAAGATCATAACGAGAGACGACAACGAAATTAGAGAATCTTGAGAGATACGTGAGAGGTTGTAGAGTGGTCCGAGCCATCGTTTGAAAATTTAGAAGCTCAATTTTTACGATGGAATTATCTGTATTTTTTTATATAATATTTTTTTATTTTTCATATTAGATTCATAAATCTCTTTAGTAATTGAAAAAATGAAGGGCTTAATTTTGATTTTGATTTGCTGGAAAAGAAATAGTTAGTAGCTTGTTTTAGAACAGTAAAGACATGAAAGATTGCGAGTCAAATTATAAACATTTTGATTTCCAAGACATGCTTTGGTATCGTGATAATTGAGAGAAGAATGTATTCAATATTGTGACTAGAGTACAAGGAGCTCGAAGATAATATAGGAAATATATAAATCAATGCAATAAAAAATCTTATCTAAAATTATAAAATTTTGGAGTTTTATCAACAGAAAAAATTTATATTGGAAGAGTTTTATCCCCTTAGTGGTTGATTCGGCTCGAATTGAATTAGTCAGAAGCCGTTGAACTTCAAAATATGAAAATATATACCAAAAAGGAATACATGAAATAAATCTAGATATTAGGTGAAAGAACATAGACTGAAATACACATATAATACTTGTATGAGTTATTTTATTTTATAGTGGGTAGAGTTAAGTTAGAATTGTGATTTTAAAATACTATCCTAAAACCAAACAAGTCCAGCCAAGTTTCGATTACAAAAATTTTGAAAAATATTACTTTCAAATATTAAACGTTATTTTTCGTCCAAACAAGTATGCTTTTTAGACAAAAAAAGTTTTATTTTTCTTTTTTACCTCCTTTTTCTTGACTAAGTGACGATGACTATAAGCACTAGCTTCTTGCACATGATTCACCGAATGTTTGGGCCGTGCGCATTTTCCCACAATTTATATATAATTATTCTTCTTTGATATTTATTTATTTATTAATTAATTAAAAAAATAACCTCCTTACAACACTTTTTTTTTAATCTTTTTCATGTTGCAACATAAAATGAAATAATTTCACCATATATCATGAAAAAAAATTTACCTCACAACATTCTATCTATTTTTTCACCATAAAGTATGGCTTTTTACGGTGATTTTTTTTGGGGCAATTTTGCAAGAATTGAAACTTGACAGACCTAAACATATTTAATAAATAAAACCCTAAAAAAAGAAGAAGAGAAAACTATGACCCACACTGTTACACACACAAAAAAAAGTTTAAGCAATCACCAGCTGAAAGGTGGGAGAAACCCATTATTCACATTATTAGATGCTGCGTACGTAGCACACATTCTTCTCCCGTAAACATGAAATTTCAAATTCAGTTCTCCTTTTTACTCATACATTAGTAAGTGTAAACACCCATGCTATGCACGGACCAATTACTAAAATCTAAAGATAAAATTTTATGATAATTTTGATAAATTTATAGAAATACATTTTCTATATTCAAATTAAATTTTCTTCATTTCATGCAATACTACAATGAAAAGATTGAAATTGAAAAATGGATTATATATAAGTAAGCCCTTTAATTATTTGGACAGTGCAAAACTGAAAGTACAACAATTCAAATATAAAAAATCACCAGATAATCTATACTACTTTATAAATCATAATCCCTTTTTTTTAATAAATCCTTATCCTGTTTGGATAAACAAAACTCCTCATTTTGTCTCACTTTTCTAAATGCATATATTAATTGTCAAAGAAAGTGGAGTACAATAGAGCACGCCTTCGCTTGATAATTAAGATGTTCTAAATTCAATACCCGCTATGGTACTACTCGTGCCCCTTTATGCATACAATATGCCGTAAGACTCCTTTATAGCCAAAAAAATACATACATAACTTCATTTTATATGGTCAATTGCATTTGAAGATATGGTAATAATTAAATAATAAATAACTATCTACTTACTCCTTTTCAACGGCCACATTTTCAGAAATCATCATATTTTAATTCATTTTCATTGTTCTGTTTATGATGAATGTTATGGTTTTCTTTTCTAACTTCAAGTTTGTTATATGCATATAAGACAGTAGGATATTTTTTTAAAATAAAATATAATTTTAGAGGTTATATAATCTGAAAGAAATATCAACATATATGTATTACCGACACAATATAGATAATAAAACTATAAAGAGTATCTTCGATGCAAATTTCTTATTAAATTATGACCTTTGTTTAGCAAAGTTATTAATTTCTTGCTAATAGCTATATTGTCTTTAAATAATGCAATGTATTACAAAAACTGAAAAATATTGCAATACCGCATGTAGTGCGGTGAAAGTAGTAAAGCGATAAAAGAAAGTCATTTATTTTTTGTTAAAAAAAAACAAAGAAGTTTCTTATTCAAAGTGAATAGAGACTTGGAGAATATATTATGGAATTTCCCCTAAAGCTTTCCCAATATTCAATCAATTTACCTTTTTTTTTAGATTACAAATGATGCATATAATAAAATACAATAAAATGAAAATTTTAAATATCTAATAAAGGGGCACGAGTATCCCATCTGAGTATCGAACTTGAAATCTATGATCATCATATGCGAGCTTGCGCTACTACGCTACACCCTCTTTGATTAGCCATTCTCTTTCACCTCTCTACCTCCTCTCTATCTTCTCTCCTATCAATATTTGACACATGGTAAACTTAGGAAAGCTCTTGGAGCTCTCTTTCGGCTTAATGTATATGTATATAGGTTTTTTACTGCACCGTATTTGTGATAGAAGTATAAAATTTCCTTCGCCCCAAAAAAAAAAAAAGAAGAAATGATACAAATTTCCCCGAGTGAATCTTCTTGGCAATGCTTTTCATCTTAAGGACTGATTAATTCTCTCACCAAGAAAAAGTCAAAAACACTGCAAGGACAACGAATCCCTGGCATAGAAAAGTCAACTTGGACCAAGAATACATGTAACATATATGTAAAATTCTACTAGCTATAAGTGATTAGGTTCATCTCCAATTTAAAAATTCGATCTGATAAGTTGTGATATTTAATCACTTATAAATTCATGAATTTTTCTTTAATTTTTTCGTGTGGGACAATATGTCTCAACAATATAATCATACAATATGTAGTTTTGATATTCACAGCTGCATGCATCTTCCAACCTTTGACTGCGTCCAAGGGATCGCGACCGTTCGATGTATATAAGTCCTGGTGATGTTTCCCAAGCTAGTTCATTTCATGCTTGAAAATACATTTTGCAGGGAAAAAATATAGCAGCCAGACATAATACCATGGAAGAAATTAGAGTTGCAGCGAAAGCCTACTACTTTCACAATGTGAAATTCAAGACAATGTGCGACCAGTTCCGGTTCCGCCTTGATCGTGAATACATGGACAGGGTTGAGGTGACGTATACCGCATTCATGGGTTTAGTGAAGGAGAGAGGAAGAAGATGTACATCGAAGGTGCTATATTCTGAGTTGGACTATGGCAACAAGGAGTATCTAGATGCTGACGATGTCCGGGTGCTGCTCTATCTTATTGAAACCCGGATAGACTGCTGCCAATGCGGAGACCTTTTAAGAACAGTTTACTATACGTGCCTCGACTGCTTTGACAACGTCAAACCTGCACGCAGGGAATCGACCTACAATCTATGCCATTCCTGCTTGCAGGAAGCGGCTTATTCCCACCACCACCGGCCCAACTTCGTAGATAACTACGCTTTGATCCAGAAGAGAAGATTCCGCCGAGCTGACTGGGTACGTCATTTACTGTAGTAGCTAGGGATTCTTTAATCTTTTTTGTCACGCAATTATACATTCGAAGCATCTTATATATGCATGCAGAATACTGATTGTTTTCCATAATATAAGCGTTTCATCGTAATAGTATTGGATCGGAACTGCTAGGAATGAAGAGTTATATGAAGTGTTGAAAAATCCTTGCTGCAGGAAGGAGCAGCAAAGGGCGTGGGAATGGCAGCAGCAGGGGGGCTCATTTCTGGAACAGCAAAAGGAGTTCTTCAAGATGATCCGCTGGACCCTGAGGCCGAAGATCATGAGGGTGCAGAAGTTGAAGCAGGAACAGATCAACCAGGACCAGGAGACGGCGGACATGGGGAAGACTTTGGTGATGCTGGGTATGAAGCCGCGGAGGGGGTGCAGGAAGCTGGTCATGAAGCCATCTCCAAAGTTCTCGACTTCTTTATGGATCTTTTCGGAAATATGTAATTCAGGTAAATAATTGAGGGAGGGATGATGGGTTCAGACGTTATAAAACCAAGATTCCTTTAACCAATCATATATGGGACAAGGATAAATTTAATTTTATAAGTTCGCTAGAGAAATTTTAAAAATAACTAATATGAAAAAAAGATAAATTCGGTCATATAAATTTACTAGAAAAATTCTAAATAACTAATAAAGGGGTACGGATAGTCTCACTAGATATCGAACCTGCAATCTCTAGGTCAAAAGGCGAGATCGTGGGCGTCTGCGATACAACCATCTTTCTAGAATTGATTTGATTTTCAGAAACCACAAACCTCCAAGAGATATATAAACGTTCTGTTAAGATAATTGGAAAGCTTTCTGCATTTATTTCTGGTGAGAATTTGTCTTATTTGTGTATGACCTGTATCATTCAATAAATTAATAGGGTATATTTATAGCTGATGAAGATAGGCGTTGTCGAACCAAAAATTTTCAGCTGACGATTTGTGAATTTCATCATTTGTATCCAATGTTCACTTTGTATTGTTGCGTATGAGATTTTTCTTCAAAATCTACCATATACCCTGTCAGCACCCCATTTCGGTCCATCGGCTCCAGGGGGCAAAATCGTTATTTTTCCAATTTATTACATTTTCTAAAAAAAAAGAGAGAAAAGAAAAAAGGGCCAAATCGGTGAGAACCGATCAGAGCTGGTCTGACCAACAGGATGGATGGGCAGGGTCGGTCAGAGCTGGTCTGACCGATCGTTGCCCACACACAAAATAAAAAAGAAAAGTCAAAGGTCAAACGACCAGTTTGACTTTTCATTTCTTTCCTTCCCGCCCACTTCTTTTCCTTTTCTTCCTCTTTCCTCCTTCCTTTTTCCTTCCTTTCATTTTTGGTCCCTGCAACCGAAAAATCAGGATTTTCGTTTCCGCTTTCGTAAATTTCCAGCGAAAATCTCGCTCGATCTCGGTTTCGTTTCCTTCTTCTTCTCCTTGGCGAAACCGAACGAGGGCCGGGGGGAGCCGAAAGAAAAAACCGAGCTCTCTCTCTCTCTCTCTCTAGGGTGGTCCCGATTCCGGAACTCCGAGCTCGACCTCAAACGGGAACTCCTTCAGCTCGTCCAAGGACACGGCTCCCAGCTCCGAAACTCTCAATCTCCCTGATCCTCTCCCTCAGCTCGCCTCTGATCTCCCTCAGCCCGGGACCCTCAGCTCCTCTGATAACCGCCCCTCGCGAGCCGCCCTCGACCCTCTCCAGGAGCCTCCAGGGAGCCTAGAGTCACCCCGCCAACCGGACGAGCCGCCGGAGCCACCCTGCTCTTTTTCTCAGGTGTTGTCTGCACCAGTGGGGTCTGTCCCGACCCGACTCGCCTCCCCCACAGACCCGATCTCCAGATTTCTTCTTCTCTTCCCGATCTAGCGGCTCAGCTCGGTCCAGTAGCCCAGCCCGTGGCCAGCAGCGGCTCGGCCCACGTCCAGCAGCCCAGCGGCAGCCATCAAGCAGCGGCCCAGCACACTGCAGCGACCCAGTTCGGTCCAGCAGGCCCGTTCGACCCAATCCAGCCTAGTCCACCCCCACCGGATCTCGGCCCATCATGGCCCGGCCCAACTCGTCCAGCATTTTAAATTTTTTTTAATTTTTTTATTTACAGAATCGCCCATCAACTTCTCAAACTAGGTAAATTCTCGACTTAGTGGCATGATTAGGGCTCCATTCCTGAATATTAATGCTTGCTTGATGGATATGATGTGAAATAAGCGGTCTAGGGTTGCGTGGGTGATCGGATTTGTCCCGAACTCGATTTTACGAACTTTCTGTTTTGTCACATTTCAGTCCAGAGGATGTATTTTATTTTTTTAAGATCTGCCCCGAATTTCAAATTTATTTTCAATCTAGCCCCGGTCATTTTATTATTTTCCAATCAGTCCTTGGATTTTTCAGAATTTTTCCAAGAATCCCAAAGAACTTTTCAAATTGTTTCTGTTTAGTCCCGGGACCACTTTTCACCCTTTTCAGACCTGCCCCGAATTTCAAAAATTCTTTTCCATCAAGTCCCAGTTGTTTTACTATTTTCCAATCAGTCCTGGAGTTCCCAGAATTTTTCAAGAATCTCAAGGAACTTTCCAAGTTGTTTCAGTTTAGTCCTAGGGCCATTTTTTGTTTTCAGATTAGTCCAGATTTTCAAATTCATTTCAAATAAGTCCTAGGGCATTTTCAGTAATTTTTAGACAGTCTCCAATTTTTTAAAATTTTCAAATCAGTCCCCTAGTTTTTTTAGAATTTTCAAATCGGTCCCCGAAACTTCATCCGAATTTTCAAATCAATCCCTGCTCTTTTAAAATCGTTCAATTCAGTCCCCTGGACATTTTCTAAAAATATCCGACCCTTTTCTACTTGGATCACCCACCGACAATGTATGTGCCCCATTTAAATATTTTATTTTTTGTAATTATGTACATACAACGTGACCATGTCGGAAATTAGAGCTTATCGGGCGGTCAACTAATGGCTATCTCGATGGCTCGAAATCCGTAGACTAAAGCATTCGGTGAATTTCTAATTAACCTAATATTCTACATATGGGATAATTGGGACGTTAAATTTGGCTAAATTAAATCATTTGACTCTTTTAAATGAATTGTATGAACCGGTTAATAATCTGTAATCGCGTCGACAGTTCAAATACTGTTAGTCACTCCCTTTTTAAATTCACAATTTCAAAAGCATTGAGATGCGTGCTACGTAATCTTGATTTTTCATACACACACATATTTTTCGATTCAAGGGGGATGACTATCGGTTTTTGTCCTGCCGTCACTCTAGTATAGATTTGTGTTTAGAACGGGTTAAAACATGGAAAAACAGATTAATCTCAAACTCGACTTAAATCAAACATGGGCAATAGTCAAATGGAGGGTTAGGTTTTGGGTTTTAGGTGAAAATACTCTTAATCCGTAAAAGCCATATTGTCACGATACAGAATAATTTAAAAATAACCCACACATTCGAGACTTGATTATGGACATCATGTCTGTCGGGTCCGTTAAAATGATGCCGAATGCTACATGCCTTATCCATCATCCCTTTTGTTTGTTTTAAGGTAGGGTTTGTATGCCAAGATACCCCAGTTAATAATTGGTTAACTCATTTAAATTCGACAATAACAAAACCCCATTGTTCGATTATTTGTGCTTATTTGTTATATTTTTGCACATGTTTGTTATGCGGGTCGAGCCCGATCCTTTAGGACACAATTCACATGGGGTCCAACGCCCCAATCATAGATTACGAGATCTACTCCCCTAAACACTGAGTGCGCATCTTAATTTCAGTTTCAGTCTTTTCAAACCACACGATGAGCACGAGTGGAATAATAACCGAGCGCGAACCGATCGGGATTCAGATGTTGTAATTTTTACTTATTTGAAAGGACAATGTAAGGATTTATATTGTACAATTTATTCATGTAAGAATCCCGATCGGAGAGTGGACGGTCGGAGTTTTTTTTCGAATTTACGGTGTCAAAACGTATAAGATGAGCGGAACTTAATTAAGCAGTAATTAAATTAAAATGGCAAGCCTAGACAAGCTAGAGTACCGAAAGGGCGTGTGGGATATAGGCCCACACGTAATAGAACCCCCGAATTCGGAATTTTCGGTTCCGTACAGACCATAGGCCTTATCAATTAGGTGTACCCCGTACCCCTAGACCCGGGCAACTCACCGGCCCTCGACCTTCGGGTCGTAAACAGGTAGTGGCCACTCCTTCTCACGTGCGTCCGTCACGCGTCCCCGGAAAGGTGGACACTCCCAAGTCGCGTTGCATTTAGGCGCGCGCATTGCATGCCCCGACTAGACGAAATTCGGGTGCGCACAGCTTGGCGACTCCACTGGGGTGTCATTCATATGGACGAGTCCTAAGTCAGTCTTCCTTTCGTCTTGGTAAGAGACGCCTTGCTCGGCCTCTTGCTCGTGCCTTGACAAAGTCCGTCAACACACGAGGGTCCCACCGGGTCTCCACAAACAAAGACCGGCACATCTGCCAGAACATCCCCCACTTCAGGCACAACTACTGTAGTCGACCTCACCAACAACATGATCGATCACCTTCGCCGATAAGCTGCTGAGAAAGATGAGGAACTAGTCATCCAACCACAACCTCAGAGGGAGCTCGCTCAGACCCACTGCAAAAATCCAATGCCGCGCTTGCTCAAACTCCGAGTGTGGTGGAAGACTGGTTTAGGGCTTTATTTTACAAAATTTACATTATACTTTGATCGTTTTGAGTCAATGTGAATGGCGGCATTAGTTTTGAAAAACTCACACATCGCATGTATCCTATTCATTTACAGTTTTGCATAACAGCTAACGTCCCACTATGCAAGTGAATGAAGACCTTCTTCACAGGTAGACCAATCACGACTTTCACGGCAAGGCAAGCCGTGACCCGAGGGCCGATCCACCTTCCTTGGCAAAGCTACCTTCTCACTAACCCCGCGCAACCAAGTGTCATCACGTGATCAAGAGCACACGTCTCTTCACGCAACTGAGCACATCCACCAGCACAACCGAGTGCGTCCTTCCGCGTCGTGCGAGCATGCCTCCACCTTACCCATGCACATACCTCCGACGCGCTCGCACGACGCCTACCAGGCTAGTTCGATCCCCTGCGCCCTTACGTTGAAATTGTGAACATAGTTTGCTCCTTCATCGTTCCCCTTTTCCTATTGTAGGAAATAACCGACAAGAAGGCAATCTGAATTCTAAAATCGAGACAGGAAACACTTCTCTGCTACCTCCTCGGACTCCAAACACTGAGGACCGACCTTCCCTCCACGAAAGATCACAGGCGACAGCTCCAACGAACATAGCATGTCCCAGCCCACTCGCCACGGGGCTTCCAGCATGATCACACTGCCGATCGAAGAATGGGCCCAACCCACCCTCCGCTATGGCCACCGACCTGCTACCGAACCAACACACACTTTCCTTCAAATGCTCTTTTACATTTATTCGCATTTCCAAACAAGCTCTTGGTATAAACGACCCATTCAAGGGGCACTTAAACCGTCCCAAAGACGCCCTATTGATTATGTCAGATCTGATCGACTCGCCTGTCCTCTTAGGACCTGGTTCCTCGAGCCTTCCCTAGGACGGCTGCGCATACCAACCCGCAATCGGGGAAAGTACAACTATGCGGTTCCTAGTCACAGTCTAACCGCTCCAGCGTGGCGATGACCGGACTCCCGAAATTGAATGTCCTCCACGCGCGGCACTCCATGGGTTGCGCGCTAGATGAAGGAACTTCCCATGGGTCCACCTTACATTTCTTACCACATATTTCACCGAATAATCACCTAATACATCATCTTCTTTGTCATCCTTCACAGGGGCACGCCGGCTACAAGCAAAGAGCGATACACGGGTTCACACTTCTACGAGAACTCCTATCGGGTCTTTCTCCCTATACTTCGATAGGAAAGAGGCTTGATGCGGAAGTACCCCCTTTATAACGAAGCCGAAGACAAAAACGACTGATTGAGCCACATGCTGTCAACCCAACCATCTCAGTCGATAGCAAGCATGGCCCCCGAAGCAAAGCACGTATGCCGACTTCAAGAGCACCTATCCTCATAGGGGCACCCTCCACGGGAGCGATAAGACACGGTCAAGAACGACGTCCGACGCAGACCATGAAGACCGGGGCATCCGCGTTCAACACTCATGCCGGGGCAACCTCAGTCACCTGCACCCCAGGGCAAATCTTATTCTTCTTCTTAGATGATATGGAAAATCATTTGTAAAGTTTGTAAGGACGAGCAACACGAAGTTCGGCTTCCGAATATCCAAGAGCCAAACCTCCATAAAAGGCCGGCTCTTACGAAATAGGGCAGGGCACACCAAAGCGACCACGCAATGCAAAGTCGAGGAGTTTCCAACAAATACACGAGGGACAAAACAAACCCTAGCTGCAAGAAAAAAAAGAGAGCGAAAAGAAGCGGGAAAAACCCGTCACTGAAGAGAGAGAGAAAATACGTGGGAAAAACCCGCCAATGAACAAAACAAAGCACTGCCGAGATATAAACTTTGGTGCCACCAATTCGAAGAAGAAATCAACAAACCCCGACAAAAAGGGGAGTAGCAGACGCAACTCCTCGACGGATACAGAACACAACGCACTCGGATGTCGAATCCTTCGAACCCTTCGCCCTTGCAAACTCGAGAGACAAAAAAGTCGAGCTCGCTAGGTCGAAAACTCTTTTTGGGGCGGCCTAGGCAAAACTTAGGGCACAAGAGAAGCACAATCGGAAACCCCTTGTGGGCGGCCGTGGCAAAAGGAGAGTTTATTCCCTTTAGGTTGAGAGGTACGGTCCCGAGGCGGGTGACCGTAGCAAAAGAAGAGTAAAATGAGAGATGAGCAAAACAGTCACCCTGAGCCTCCACACACTGCGTGGACTAAGGATCCCTAAGAGAAATGATCAGATTATCTACTCCAACACAATCCCTAATCGACTCCCTAATGCGGCTCAACCGTCCTAGGCGGTTTCTTCCCCAAGCACAGTGCATAAGCAAGCACGCCATTCGAGCACTTCGCAATACCCTACAGGACAAGAAGTCGAAAAAAACGGGGGGTACATCTCGAGACAGGCGTGAACTCGTGTATCCTTTTAGCCTGGGGCAGTGTGTTCCATAAGCTTTCTCTTTTCTCTTTGTCAATCGCATAACTCCAAACGGGTCACAGCCACCCTCCAATCGGCCATCACAAAGCCAAAACCCCAAATATTCCTTTCCGGGAGTCTAGTCAAAACACTTTGGAAATGACTAGACCAAGATCTGACCAAATTTGAACAGAAATCCCAATGCGGGTTACAAACGCAGCTGCCTTACGGTGCCCTGATGAGAAGGTCCTAGGCTGACGGGCACGTCGAACAACCAATAGAGCCACTGGGGCATCATTGAGAACATCTTGATATGCCCATGCACGCCGGCAGAAGCCCCGGGGGGCCTCGTATCGAGGCTTTCGAAAACGAGATCCCATTTGCATCGCCAATACAAAAACTCTTCACGGGTTGCTCGGGCGACTCGAATTTGAAGAGCACGAGTTGCAAAATTCCCTTACGCTTGTGCTTACACATCGCTAGTAACTCACCCGTGACTTACTAATGATAACAGGATCACAAGTACTACAAGCCGCAAGAGATACGGCAGACTCTGATTTTCGACCCCTTGGGATACGTAGGCGCTCCACCCCAGAGCTCGAGTCCCTCATCATACGACCGAGGCATCCCCAGTGAGCTACAATCACCTCTGCGACAAGGCCGGCATCCGGCAGAACAACGAGCAACCATCCAACGGCGTGGCCGACTTCAGGCAGATCAATACCCAACCACCGTTGCAATAGGGCCAAATTCCACCAAGTTGCACGAATTCTTCAATAGCGATGCCGACATTCGGTAGATCAGCGCCTTTGGGACAGCATCAGCCCTGCACACTCAACGCACACCGCCATCCACACGACTAATGGAGAGTCACGCTCACCTTTAAGGGTGAACCACCCACAGTTCTCACTCTTCACCAAGACAAGATGGGTCACGGTCCCAAGCGCCGAGTCAATCCACAGCAGCGCTACCTTGCGGCAGTATTTACAAGCAAAGGGGGCATCCCTGGTGAACACAACAACCGATCCATCCCCGCCAAGCAGGCGATGCGGTACATACGTTTATCCAACTCCCTCCCATGAATCCAAAACCAGAGAGAACAAGTGGCTATGGGGAAAGACGCCAGGACGGTCGCCGAGATCAGACGGGTGCTTCTTATAGTCTTTGGCTGCATGCTCTATCCGAGCACACAACCAAAGAGGGGCATCCTCAGCGAGGCAGCCGCCTCAGCGTGAGACTGGTCATCGACAAATCAAGGACCTCAGGGCTACGCACGACACTGTCATCAAACAAGCACCTCGGTCACACGACGATTCGCAAGCCATAATCACCACTGCATCACCCTAGCGTGATCTTGGCTTAGTGTCAAGCGAACTGTCCTTTCAGCACCAAGCGCTATTCCTTAACACTGATCTTTGCTCCTGCATTCCATGCACTTCACTACCACCATCTCGCACTACATTGGCTCATAAACCCGTGTCTTTACTTTTTTCGCACCGCAGGGGCCCATAAACCTGTGTCATTACTTTTCCTGCACCGCACGGGCCCATAAACCCGTGTTTTTATTTCTCATGCATCTCACGGGCCCATAAACCTATGTCTTATTTTCTCGCATCGCACGGGCCCATAAACCCGTGTCTTTACTTTTCCCTGCACCGCACGGGCCCATAAACCCGTGTCTTTACTTTTCCCTGCATCGCACGGGCCCATAAACCCATGTCTTTACTTTCCCCTGCACCGCACGGGCCCATAAACCTGTATCTTATTTTCTCGCACCGCACGGGCCTATAAACTCGTATCTTTACTTTTCCTGCACTGCACGGGCCCATAAACCCGTGTCTTTAATTTTCATGCATCGCACGGGCCCATAAACTCGTATCTTTACTTTTCCTACACCGCACGGGCCCATAAACCCGTGTCTTTAATTTTCATGCATCGCACGGGCCCATAAACCTGTGTCTTATTTTCTCGCACCGCACAGGCCTATAAACCCGTTTCTTTACTTTTCATGCATCGTACGGGCCCATAAACCCCGTGTCTTTACTTTTCCTGCACCGCACGAGCCCATAAACTCGTGTCTTTACCTTTCACGCATCACACGAGCTCATAAACCCGTGTCTTTACTTTTCCTGCACTCCACGGGCCCATAAACCCGTGTTTTTACTTTTCCCGCACCGCACGTGCCCATAAACCCGTGTCCTCACTTTCCTTACACCATACGGGCCCATAAACCCGTGCCTTTACTTTCCATAAACCCGCGACTTATTGCTTTGAATCTGATTCCCCTCCTCTTATTCACTGATTCCGACATCTGTTCAATAGATTTAGGTACATATACTTAATTTCTTCCCACGCATCCAAAGCTGAGGAACTAGCGGCCATCGGAAGAGAGGTTGAAGCAGTCGCCGGAACCAAAAAGGGTTGCTTCTCATAATCTTTGGCTACATCCTCTAATCGAGCATGCAACCAAAGAAGGGCAAGCTGTTAGCACCCCCATTTCGGTCCATCGGCTCTAGGGGCAAAATCGTCATTTTTCCAATTTATTACCTTTTTCAAAAAAAAAAGAGAGAAAAGAAAAAAGGGCCAAGTCGGTCAGAACCGGTTAGAGCCAGTCTGACCAACAGGACGGATGGGCAGGGTCGATCAGAGCTGGTCTGACCGACTGTTGCCCACACACCAAAAAAAAAAAGTCAAAGGTCAAACGACCAGTTTGACTTTTCATTTCTTTCCTTCCCGCCCACTTCTTTTCCTTTTCTTCCGCTTTCCTCCTTCCTTTTTCCTTCCTTTCATTTTTGGTCCCTACAACCGAAAAATCGGGATTTTCGTTTCCGCTTTCGTAAATTTTCGGCGAAAATCTCGCCCGATCTTGGTTCCGTTTCCTTCTTCTTCTTTCTGGCGAAACCGAACGAGGGGCGGGGGGAGCCGAAAGAAAAAACCGAGCTCTTTCTCTCTCTCTCTCTCGGGTGGTCCCGGTTCCGGAACTCCAAGCTCGACCTCAAACGGGAACTCCTTCAGCTCGTCTAAGGACACGGCTCCCAGCTCCGAAACTCTCAATCTCCCTGATCCTCTCCCTCAGCCCGGGACCCTCAGCTCCTCTGATAATCGCCCCTCGCGAGCCGCCCTCGACCCTCTCCAGGAGCCTCTAGGGAGCCCAGAGTCACCCCGCCAACCGGACGAGCCGCCGGAGCCACCCTGCTATTTCTCTCAGGGGTTGTCTGCACCAGTCGGGTCTCTCCCGACCCGACTCGCCTCCCCCACAGACTCGATCTCCAGATTCCTTCTTCTCTTCCCGATCCAGCGGCTCAGCTGGGTCCAGCAGCCCAGAAGCCCAGCCCGTGGCCAGCAGTGGCTCGGCCCACGTCTAGCAGCCCAGCGGCAGCCATCAAGCAGCGGCCCAACCCACTGCAGCACCCAGTTCGGTCCAGCAGGCCCGTTCGGCCCAATCCAGCCTAGTCCACCCCCACCGGATCTCGGCCCATCACAGTCCGGCCCAGCTCGTCCAGCATTTTAATTTTTATTTTATTTTTTTATTTACAGAATCGCCCTCAATTTCCCAAACTAGGTAAATTCTCGACTTAGTGGCATGATTAGAGCTCCATTCCTGAATATTAATGCTTGCTTGATGGATATGATGTGAAATAAGCGGTCTGGGGTTGCGTGGGTGATCGGATTTGTCCCGAACACGATTTTATGAACTTTCTGTTTTGTCACATTTTAGTGCAGAGGACGTATTTTATTTTTTTAAGATCTGCCCCAATTTCAAAATTATTTTCAATCTAGCCCCGGTCATTTTATTATTTTCCAATCAGTCCTTGGATTTTTCAGAATTTTTCCAAGAATCCCAAAGAACTTTTCAAATTGTTTCAGTTTAGTCCCGGGACCACTTTTCACCCTTTTCAGACTTGCCCCGAATTTCAAAAATTCTTTTCAATCAAGTCCCAGTTGTTTTACTATTTTCCAATCAATCCTGGAGTTCCTAGAATTTTTCAAGAATCTCAAGGAACTTTCCAAGTTGTTTCAGTTTAGTCCTAGGGCCATTTTTTGTTTCAGATTAGTCCAGATTTTCAAATTCATTTCAAATAAGTCCTAGGGCATTTTCAGTAATTTTTAGACAGTCTCCAATTTTTTAAAATTTTCAAATTAGTCCCCTAGTTTTTTTAGAATTTTCAAATCGGTCCCCGAAACTTCATCCGAATTTTCAAATCAATCCCTGCTCTTTTAAAATCGTTCAATTCAGTCCCCTGGACATTTTCTAAAAATATCCGACCCTTTTCTACTTGGATCACCCACCGACAATGTATGTGCCCCATTTAAATATTTTATTTTTTGTAATTATGTACATACAACGTGACCATGTCGGAAATTAGAGTTTATCGGGCGGTCAACTAATGGCTATCTCGATGGCTCAAAATCCGTAGACTAAAGCATTCGATGAATTTCTAATTAACCTAATATTCTACATACGGGATAATTGGGACGTTAAATTTGGCTAAATTAAATCATTTAACTCTTTTAAATGAATTGTATGAACCGGTTAATAATCTGTAATTGCGTCGACAGTTCAAATACTGTTAGTCACTCCCTTTTTAAATTCACAATTTCAAAAGCATTGAGATGCATGCTACGTAATCTTGATTTTTCATACACACACATATTTTTCGATTCAAGGGGGATGACTATCGGTTTTTGTCCTACCGTCACTCTAGTATAGATTTGTGTCTAGAACGGGTTAAAACATGAAAAAACAGATTAATCTCAAACTCGACTTAAATCAAACATGGGCAATAGTCAAATGGAGGGTTAGGTTTTGGGTTTTAGGTGAAAATACTCTTAATCTGTAAAAGCCATATTGTCACAATACAGAATAATTTAAAAATAACCCACACATTCGAGACTTGACTATGGACATCATGTCTGTCAGGTCCGTTAAAATGATGTTGAATGCTACATGCCTTATCCATCATCCCTTTTGTTTATTTTAAGGTAGGGTTTGTATACCAAGATACCCCAGTTAATAATTGGTTAACTCACGTAAATTCGACAATAACAAAACCCCGAATTCGAAATTTTCAGTTTCGTACAGACCATAGGCCTTAGCAATTAGGTGTACCCCATACCCCTAGACCCGGGCAACTCACCGGCCCTCGACCTTCGGATCGTAAACAGGTAGTGGCGACTTTTTCTTACGTGCGTTCGTCGCGCGTCCCTGTTAAGGTGGACACTCCCAAGCCGCGTTGCATTTAGGCGCGCGCATTGCATGCCCCGACGAGACGAAATTCGAGTGCGTACATACCCGACAATATATCCGCTCTTTATATTTGTTACGGACTTATGATTCGGGTTGAATCCACGTGCGATCCTCGTTCTCTCAAACAATCTGCAATACGGGAAGATTCGAATGGTGGTCCGATTTCCCTCTCCACTACTCAAGTCAATCAGGGTTCTCACGAGAGCAAAAGTACCTAATCTCGTAGACAATGGACTTACCTTGATATTTATAGACAATTGTAAGAATATTGATTGCCGTATTTCACGGGATTCTTCGTATATTCACGATATAACATATCTAGATATATTAGGAAAGATACCATGTCAAGATTACCGCCCAAGCAGCCTTCTTGCTTTGCCTGGACCGAATTAGGCTACACCCCTCTGTGGGCTTCGCGGGCCTATGTGGCTCATAAGATATCAGGCCCAAAACTCAACCCCTAATACTGGCCCCTACTTGGGCATACGCTGCGCGCGTGCACAAGGATAAGATTACCACACGTCGCACCACCATTCACAAGACATACCCCACAACAAACACACAGACACCACTCCCCGACCGTTAGATTGGATGAATCTTGCCTTTCAATCTACGATCAATCCACGTCACAATCAATGGTGCCCCCCTAGCCGTTGGATCAAAACCAAGAAAGAAACTTTCAACCTTCCGATCATGCGTCGCTTTCGCTTCGCAGCTGTCAGAGTGGTAATGATGGTAAATTTTGTCATCGCGTCACCCCACTCCCGCAAACCTCTCAGCTTCCAGGGCCTATAAATACTGTTGTCTTTTTCGTTCCATTCTCACTTGCAATCCAGTGCCAAACCTCTGCCATTTTACTCTCTCTCTCTCTCTCTTTCTATAGAGATCATCATTATAGTCCTTAACCTCCCCTCCAAGTAATTCCGATGGCCAGGAGCAACACCACAGGGACACACTAGTGGTGCTCCCGCCAACATTGACGTTGCAAGAACCTCCATGTCTAGAGGCGGAGATAGGAAGGTCATCGACACAAATCAAATAACGAAGGACGACTTCGTTAAAGCAATCAAAGAGGGTTGCATCTCCAAGGTGGAGAACCCTCGGTTCCCTGAACCTATGAGAGGCCTGACCAAGCTTGCGAAGGAGAAATAGTGACATGGCCAGATCGCATCTTCGCCGGGCTCCACTTCCAACTCCACCAAGATGTGGTGGACACGTGCAAAGCGTACCTGATCGTTCCCACCCAGCTCTCCTCCAACGCATGGAGGATCCGGTTCTGCTTCTATCTCCATTGTAAACTTCAGAGGCGAAGGTATTCTTTAAAAGTGTTCCGCCACTTCGATCGACTCGTACGAAACCCTACGGCATCGAAGGGGAATATTACCTTAGTCCCCGCAAAGCCAGAGTAAGTGTCTGTGGTGACTTCGAGCACACCAATGCAGACTGGAGGAAGACATGGTTCTTCATCCGACTCCACAAGCCGAGGAGGGAGGATGAGCCCTAGATGTGATGCAAACCCATTTCTGATGACAACAAGGCTCTTAAGCTGACCTCGATCCCGGAGACCTCCATGGTCATAGCTATCTAGGGCGACATCGCTCCACTGAGGGAAGATCAAAAGCAAGAGCCCCGTCTCCTCTCCATCAAGAAGAACTGCACTTGGCGCAAGAAATAATTCATGCTCCCTCCCCACCCACACCCTCCCCTTACGTAACCTCGGCACCTCGCCAAGTCCAACACGCAAGAGAGGCTTTAACCAAACCAGACGCCTAACCAACCAATCCAAACTGTGAGTCCAAGAGGCTCTCGAGGCTGCTCAATTCATCATTTTATGCCAGTGGATCATAACTTGGGTACGTAATAACACTCTCCTTTTACTTTTGTTGTAGGTCGCTTGTCTTCAATGGCACACTTACTGCAATGCTTCCAAAATGGGGTTCCCAAGCCAAGTCCCTACCTTTGCCCTTGCTTTCGCTCATGCCTCCAAATCCGCAAAGCGCCGCCGTGAAGAATTAGAGGCACTTGGAGCCCCAACAAGGAAGAAGACTGGCAGAGCTCCCTACACAACCATCGTAAATAGGAACAACACTCCTCCCTTAACGAAGGATGAGGAAGAAGAAATTGAAGAAACTCTACTATAGAAACAGAACAAGAATATGAAGATCCCCATCATTGACTAACCCACAGCTGAAGAAGCAGTGGAGACCACTCCACTGGGTCCCATGACTGCTCTACCACAACAGCAACAACGACGACGACGACGACGACCATCATTCCACTAGCCTCCCCCCTCGTGGAACATGACTAGGGACTCCTCAGTCATGGACCAGGGGATCGCTGCACAACATATCATATTCTGCTATCCGCCTAAAGATCGAGCAACCTGCGAAGACACATCACGCTTCGTGGATGAGGAGATGCTAGACATATATCTCCCCGATGAGCTCCGCGGAAACTCTGTTCACTTTAAACTTCCTCATTCACTTAATATTTTAATCAGTTGCTAACTTTCCTTATATGCGTGTAGACCCTCCAACAACGCTACGAGGCAAGAGCCTCATCCTCCCAACAGAAGGAGGCCCTTGAGCAGAAGGAGCATTACAAGAAGAAGTTCAAGGATGGGGAGGTGAAGGGAAAAGAGCGCGAGGCGGAGCTGCGCTCCATGAAAAAGAGCCTGGACACTCTCCAAAATCAGGTCATTCAACTCAAGAAAGACCTACAGGGGGAGAGGACTGACAAAGAGAAAAATCTAGTTTTTACCTTTAGATTTTGCCAAAACTGCACAGGCGCAGCGCCAAGCGCTCATTTAAAGGGCCGAGACGGAGAAAGAGCAGACAGTCAGCGAAACAAGGCTCCAGGCGATGGCAAACTACAAGTGCAGTCCCGATTTCAAGGACTTTGTCGAGGCAAATAACGGTTGTGCAGTGATCGAGTTTACCTAGGCTATATCAAAGAGAAGAATCCTAAGGTCAGGCTTCACGATTACGAATCCTTCTAGTTCGTATACGCGTATCTGAGCTCTACTGGTGTACATGCCAACCCCATTCACGAGGATATTGCCCCGGAGGCGCAATTTGAAGCCCAAGGCAATCCCACGGCCTCTGGCACCGTTGAGCCATTGTCGCAACAGAGGCGATCTTTAGGCCTCCGCCCCAACTTTGATTTTGTTAGTCCGTGTTACCTATGACCCAATTGGATTGGAATCGCTACTATACCGTTCATTTGGCCGATGAGTCACCTAAGTCATCAAAGGGAGCAAGGTACTGATCACCTAAAGATTTGAGTTTGACTTGGTCTTCGAACCAAAGAACTAAGTCCGGAGGCTTTGTTACTAGATTAGAAACCCGCAAGCTAATAACTCGCCCTTTCGGTACCCTTATAGGCTCTTATCAATTTCTAACACTTTTATTTCGAAGTCCAATTGTTTATCCTAAGGTCTTAGCCTTATTTGCGAATGTACAAGTATAAAAAGAATAAAATTTCCAACTTACAAAATCATCA
Organism: Punica granatum; assembly: GCF_007655135.1. Classification (NCBI taxonomy): domain Eukaryota; kingdom Viridiplantae; phylum Streptophyta; class Magnoliopsida; order Myrtales; family Lythraceae; genus Punica; species Punica granatum. The sequence goes on along the minus strand of NC_045134.1, from coordinate 17,046,400 downwards.
CGTATTCACGTGCTTATATACGAATTATATATGTCAACTCTGAAAATGGGCCGCACATTCAAGCTGAAAATAAAATGTGCCATAACTTCAGGCCAAGATATAAATGGACCATATATTCAGACCGACACATTAATACACCGAGGACCCATTTCGGCCTATAGGTGGGCCTAAGACCCAAAGAGAAGAAAATCGACCTAGTGCCCTTAACCTAGAGAAATTCTAAATCTATTTTCCTATATTTGCACTTTTTATTCATAGTTTTATCAAGTATTATTATTGGAGCCATATTTACATGGCTTGGCCAATCAATCCCATAAATCTACAAAAATGGTCCTAGTTCTATCAAGGTCAATATGAGCTTCAATTTTGATCCTAGGACTCAATTAGTGGGTTCATTACCCTAAATCCCCATGGTTCATGTCAATATACATGGTTAACCATTTTAATCTTAGTTACTGAAAGTTACACACAAGAATTGGATTTTTATTCGATTATTCGACAATTAATTCAATTGTGGGACTTTGACTCAGTTAATGATCTCGGTTCCTATTGACCCACCCTTAAGGTCACATGGACCTTCTTAAATGTCCTAAGACACTTAATTGGTTTCTAATTAACCCCAACCCCATTAAATTATTCCCAATTTACATTATTAATCTTAATTGGACTTCAATTTTACAATTTTGACCAATTATACACATCATTTACTCGGCCAACTCGTACACATGCACAAATTGTTCAAAAGTCCCAAATAGACCTATTATCATGCAATTGACACAAATTGGACTTCAATTGTTAAGGGTTAAGTCCTAATTAAGCTAATTTCACTTGATTAAGCCTAACTAGGCCCTAATCATATAAAATTCGACTCAATTGGAAAATACACTGGTATACCCCAAGCGAGTAATCCTCTCCTCCATATCAGTCATGGTTTGCTCCGCCTGAGCAGTCCTTTCGCCTAAGATTTGTGTGGGCCATTGATCTCGGCTTTGCTCCAAGCTCTTTGCAAGGTACCTTATTTAAAGATAAAACAAAACAAAAGCAATACAAACATCAAAGTGAGTATCTTGAAGATAAATGTTGATGCATGAGAAAATATTTGGGTCGAAATATTATCGTGATCCATATTGCACGGATCCTTTTGTTACACGCGAGAAAGATACGCTTTTTGAAATGGCAATCGTGTGACAAAAGCTTCGAGGCTTAAGCATCATCCTATGATCCCATTGACTTATTGCGTGTATATTGTACCTCTTGGCAAATTGATTTATGCCCACTTGGATGGTCTCAAACATATACCCTTCCTATTCAACGGGCACATTTGTAAGGGTTTCTTTCACACTCGTCCCAATGAGAGTGGTTTAAAGTCTCAACATGCTATTTGTAATTGGCACAAGACATCATATCGCGACTTTATATTTACGAATGGTGCCAATTAATAAGGGCATCGAATATCCTACTGTTCCCTTGGCCATGCCTCTCTTGAGTATCATTTATTCGACTCTCTTTTTCCTCGGAGAATTAGGTGTCTAATGGTCAAGAAGGGTCACGGTCAAGTTTAGGGAATGTGAATCTAGGTAATATTCAAGCCGTGTTGTTTTGTAAAACTATGCCATGTATCGAGAAAAAGGTATAAGGGTGAGAGAGATTTCAACAATATGTACGACTCCCTTTTTATTCCCTCCTATATATCTAGGACTACCCCAAGAAAGTTGAAAAAATCAAATACAAAAGATATTTGCTTATCGTCGACCTTTTTTTTTTCGGAAAGCAGTAAACAAGCACAATCAATGGCACACAAGAAGATAAGCATATGACAAGCTTATGGTTTTCTATGGTTGGGTGCTACCTATACCTGCAAATCCTCGGCCCGTAGTTTCCAGTCACCCCAAAGCGAGAATCATTAGATTTGCGGGTCGAACGGGAGTTGTTCAAAATCGTGTCCAGTGGGAACCCCGACTCGTACTAAGCCTCCCTATCTCATCCTATTGGGTATCCTATCATCAGTCCAGAGTCGACGGGGTTATTTGGTGGTTTGCAATGTAAATGAAATTACAATTGCACACAATCCGAGAAAACAATTTCAAACGGGAAGAGGAAGCGAAAATTGACTCAAAAAGAGTCAAGAGAGTCTCGGCCTCTTCCCCTTGAGAATGGCCGAGAGCTCTATTGACTCAAATAGAATCTCAAATGGTTTCTTCGTCCTATTTTGATTGTTTTCTTGAATGTTCGAACAATAAGCATGATAAATAACACGTGTTTTAACAAAAGTCGGTATTGCCATGAGTTGAATAACACTTTCAAACATGCAAACATGCACAAACACGTTCTTTAAGGAATCGATAAAACAATACCGACTTCATTCTCTTGAGAAAAATAATATAAACTCGGAAACTAACTTGGATCGGATCAAGAAGACACATCATAACCCGAAAAAAGCAAAACAGCCTTCGGCCACCTCACTTGAAGATGGTCGAGCGAACTATCGAAAAATAGGATTATCCATAATGTGCTCTGAAAAATGCCGGTTTGGGGATTATTTGGCTTATGTTTGCTCTATTAGCTTTGGATGACCTAGGAAGTTCTTCTGGTGTTCATCCATATCATCTACTTGCTCCTGCTGACTGGAGAATGACTAATGATTTGTCATTCTGTTGAGTCATTTTATGTATTCCTGCTCAAGTCGTAGCCTGAATCATTACGGATATGCATTGCTCGAATTGGTGAGCCAAAATGGGTGCTGACAGCTGATAACACCAAATACTCACAATCTAGTCGAATCATGTAAGGAATACCACTAATTGACACGATTAACTATTTATTAATCAAGCCTAATTGACTAAGAAATCATGCAATAAAGCTCCTAATCTATTCTATCCAGAATGTACAGTAAGCCTAATTTCACGCGAATGGCAAGGTTAGAGACCCAAGTGTGCCAACGCGCGATCCCAAGAAATAGAGAGACCATGGACCGTCCTCACCGGCTTATGACATAGCGCCAACCTTTAGGGTCCATAGGTATAAGCGGCAGCTGGGTTTTGATTTGATTGTAGATTGAATGTGGTCGTATGCATGTTGGAAGTGTTTAGACGATGAAGTGGTCACGAGGGTTAGACCACCGAAATTCTCCCAACTTGCGCTCGACATTGAAATACGGGGGAAATGGGTGGCCAAGTAGCCAGCGTCAAATGGTTGCAGCTTGCTTGCTAGAAGAAGCAGAAGGTATGGATAGCTCGTTTGAAGCAGCCGAAAGGTAAAAGCTCAACCTGGAAGCCGAGATGAATGTAAGTAAAGGAATCAACCTTGAAGCTGAAACTGAAGTACGAACCAGTCCTACTCGGAAACGAGGGATGGTGGAAAGAAATCAAGGAAGTCAATGGCTCCGATAGAAATTGTAAAGTGCGAGCAAGTAAGGTATATAGATGCGAGTGCATGTAATGTAGATATGCGTGTAATATAGATATGAAAGGGTGCACGAGCGGAAGGGATAGTGTTGAAAAGGTAGTTCTGTGTATTGAAGATGCAGGTAACGTAAAGGTAATGTAAAGATAAGAGACATTAAGTCGGTTTGTGTGTTTGTTGCAGGGAGCCTTACAATGAGTGCCTCTTCTTGCTTTTATAGGGTCAGACCTAGGAGATCCAAATAAAGCAAGTTTCGACTTATTCTAATGAAATGAACGGAACTAGGAAACTATAAACTAAGTTCCTTATCTACTCGCTAGAGACTAGGAAATAAACACTACTCTAGTTAATCCTAGGAAAATTACTTAATATTGGCCAGTATGAATGCCAATATATAGGTAATTCCCAAAGATATGAACAATCATCCAAAGCAACAATCCATGGCTGTTAAGTTGAGATGCCAGCCTTGTCTTCTTGCCTTCATGCCCACATCCACCTCACATAGGAAAGAATTTTCGTACTTTCCTCATGTAAAATACCTTCCTTTCGTGTCTAGCCATTCTCATGTTCAATTGATTATGCTAAGAAATGGCTCATTAGCTGCCATCTCTATGCATGAATGCGTCCAAGTACATGTGTGGGTCTTGTCTTGGAAAGGATCTTGAGGGCTGCCAGCCATGTGTCCTCAGCTATTTCCCATCTGATCAGACAAGCTAAGAAATTCCCTAAACTCCTTCAATTGCCATGCCACCACAGCTATCCAAATGGGTTGTGCCGTGGTATCTCGGGTCCGGTTTGAGAATTTGATCATGGGTTACTTCCTTACTTGTGCTCCTTTGTATGTCGAACAAATGATGTTGTCTCGTGGACCTCTAATTAGGTATGAATTTTACCAATTGAGTTCGATAAAGTACTACATGGATCACGGGCTCCGCAACCTACGCTAGGTGCAAAAGACGGATGTAAACACTAACAATAATAATAATAATAATAATAATACAATAAATCTTTTGTTTATCTCTACCATCATAAAGTCTAAATATTCCCTTCATCTCACTTTCATCTTCCCAGATTATCCATGATTGATTATGCTCAACTAATTACAATAATTACATTAAGGACAAATAAGTAATTTTATCAAAAAATTATCACTCCACTTACCCATTTTTCACTTCCTTTTTGCTCTTTATCACTCTCTAATTGTTACGCCTGCGAGGGTTTCATTTTTAAAGGTTCCTTTCTTTGTTCCTTTTTCCTTTTTCCTTTTTTTGTAGTTCTTAATTTTAAATTTTCAATAAAATTTCAAAATTAATTACACTGATGTCAACAAAATATAATTACGCCTTCCAAGGATAATGTGAGAGTATATATATCGAACTATTCATATGTAGCACGGATAGACCTCTAGTTTTTTTTTACTTTCTTAAGGAAAACCGATTGAAGACATTCAAATGACCAACCGAAGAAAAGGAGCAGCGACAGCCTTATAGTTATGGAGGTTTTCTACTGAACTAAAGCATGAGGAAAGCCATCTAAGGCCAAATACAAGACTTTTTAAGGGAAGGATGGATCACTAGCTAGGCAGACTAGAGAACCTTATCACTGCAGGTTGTACGGATAAACCAGAATTGCTTAGTATTGCCGGTGTTTCCTTCGTAGTTCATTCCTTTATATGTTATGGTCGGTTTAATTTTTTTTCTTATCCACATGAACGTGTAAGAATTACTTAAACATTGCCTTTGGTATATAAAAGGGGCCAGCCACTATCTAGTTCTGTTATTACTAATTGATGCGATCAGCCATATTGTGAATTGGGACTCTGAATTGTCACAATCTCTTCTCTGGCTGTAATCACGACAGTTGGAGCAACCGGTCAGAAGAATAGGAAACCAAAATCTACATAAATCCATTCATTCAACCCAAAAATATCTACATAATCAAAAAATAATTAATAAAAATAAAAAGTGAAGCAAATCAATTTACAATTGGGAAAGGGCTTAATCGTCTAAAAAATCGCGAAATTTACACTTTTTAATAAAGGGAAAAATATAAAAATTCCATTGTAATTTGAGCTTATGATAAATTGGACCCTGTGATTTTTCGAGGGACAAATAATACCATGTGGTTCACTTCGTAAGACATAATTGACCTCATTGTTAATTTTTCATCACTTTTGGTCCTCAAACTTTTCTTTTTGTCATTATTATCCTTAAACTTTTTTACTTTTTTATTTTCAATTTGGTCTAAAAATTTGGAAAAAAAAAAGGAAAAAGGGCTAGGCCGCCAATCAGTAACCCCGACCCTACCACCTTGGTCGCATGCACCCACAAAGGATGCCGGTGACCATGGAGGTGGGTCGGGGCTGTAGATTGGCGGCCCTCGCCCTCGAATTGATCAGGATCTTGAGTTTGAGATCCCGGTCAATTTAGGGGCTAGGGCCACCAATCGATGACCTGATCCCACCCTCGAGGTTTTTGGCATTCTCTGTGGGCGTCGGCAACCTCGATGGTGGGGTTGGGGTTGCCGGCCAGCTGCCCAAGCTCCTTCATTTTTTTTTCTCGAATTTTAGGATCAATTTGCAAAAAAATTGAAAGTTTTCAAGATAATAATGACAAAAAGAAAAGTTTGAGGAGCAAAAGTGACAAAAAAATTAGTGGTGAGGTCCATTATGTCTCAAGAAGTGAATCACAATGTGTTATTTATCCCTCGAAAAATTACATGGTTCAATTTGTCTCAAGCTCAAATCACATTGAGAGTTTTTGTACTTTTCCCTTTTATAAATATAGTACGAAATTTGAAAAGTAGTGCAGAAATGCACGACCTTTACATTTTTTTCCTGAAAGTAGCACAGCCTTTGGAGAGTAGCATAAAAAGACACGAACTTTACACTTTTTCTTAAATATAGCACAACCTTTAGGTTTAGCTGCTCATTATTATTCAATCAAATTGTAACGATAACAGCTAACGTGGAGCTAATAGTGCCACGTGACAGAACATGATTACACGAGTAGACCCCACATGATTGGACGATAACAGCTAACATGGAGCTAATGGTACCAGGCGCCATTCATTCAATCATGTTGTACCACATTGCATCGTTAACTCTCACTATCTTTTATCTTTACATTTGACGGAATAATTGACGTTGTGCTAGAATCGCAGCTCAACTGAAAGTCGTACATTTCTCTGCTATTTTTTAAAGGTCGTGATATATTTAAGATAAAAGTGCAAAGGTCGTGCATTTATATGTTACTCTGCAAATGTCATGCTATATTTAGGAAAAAATACAAAAATCTTGTCTTATTGTGTTATTTTTTAAAGGTCATGCTATATTTAAGAAAAAGTGTAAAATCATGTTTTTTTGGTTAATTAACCTCGGGAAAGCTAAGCTTGAAATTTGATTTGGCCGAGCAATTAGGACCCGAACAAGTCATACAATAAGAAATATCAAATCAATTTCTTGCAAGTGAAGAAAATTCCGAATTTGAATGAGAGTCTCATCCTGCTCTGTTCTCTATCTCCGTCTCTGCTTTGTATATATAAACACAAAGTATCCACAGGAGAGTTATGTCTTTACCATAATCTCATTCCTTCTCGTCAAATGCCAATCTTGCAATTCTTATGTCACTCTTTAATATTTTCCTGTCGATACCGCTGAATCAATAATATTTGTCTGGTAATTAAATGAGATGATAGTGTTTGTCTAGAAAGGGTTAAATCCTTCCATAAAAAACAAGATTTCAGATGTGTGCGTTGGTTCAGACCGGAGTTCTTGTGTTCACCAATCGGGTAGGAACGAATTACTGTCTAAGAACCATTCAACCAGATAGTGCAGGAATTACGACTCTAGCTATTTAGCATAATACGCCATGCCATGTCATTTTCTTTTTCCACATATTACAAGAATGTCTCTTTTCACATGATTTTACAATGAGAGGAGAACAGATTAAAAAGGAGAGAACGGACGACCCAGCAAGAACCCCTTCCCCCTCAAATTCCCCGTAGAATACGAGATTAGAAGCCCTAGTGGAACTTGAGGTTAGTCAAAATGTTGTTGTTGACCGGGTCGGCCAAGTGGTCGAGCAGGTTTTGGTAGGGCCCGACGCCGGTCACCAGCGCTTGGATGAAGTATCCCAATATCGCCAACATGGCCAACCTCCCGTTCTTCACCTCCTTCAGCTTCAGGTCCTTCATCGACTTCTCATCCTTCCCAAACCCAAGCGGGTTGAAGAAGGGCCCGCCAGGGTAGGCAGGGTCGCCCGACCCTCCCAGCCCCTTCTCGAGACCTAGGAAGTACTGCTTGCCCATTGAGCCGGGCTTGGCCCAGTCCTGGAATCTCCGGTGCTCGGCAAAGCCCATCAGAGCCATCTCCAGAACAAACAATGTGTAGGGGTCGGCCCAGTAGTTGTAGGTCCCGGCAGGCGGGATCACTCCCGTCTTGAACCAAGGAAGGGCGGTCTCTGGCGGGATCAGGCCAGCCTTGCCCAGGATCTCAGGGGCAATGGCCCCGACAGCCCCAAGCATAGCATAGCGACCGTTGATGACCTCCCCGTAGGCGAGCCACCTGGGCTCGATGAAGCCACCGGTTCCCTCAGGGTCTGAGAGGCCCAATGGGTCAAATCCATAGTCACCAGGTAGGCTGTCAATGAAGGAAAGATAATAACAAAAGTTAAATACAATAAATACAATAAATACATATTTCTGGTGCGGTATTAATTTTACCTGCCGTCCAAGTAGCTGAGACTCTGCTTTGATGCAAACCACAATTGTCGGTCTCCTCCTTGCTGGAAGTAAAACATAATTTAAATCAAACAAATGCGTCATCGCTTGATTCGGTTTTGGAAATTCTGATGTCATCAAAAAATTTCTCCGGGCTATGTAAAGTGATTGAACCGACACGCAAATTCAAAAGCTTAAAAGTTAAGTGATAGTATCCAACCGCGCGTCTTATAAACTCATGGAATTATTATTAACTTTTCGGCTAACTTTCAATAACATTGGATGCTAATTTCCAGCCATTCTCTTGCTTTCTCTACTCATTGATTGTTCTACTACTAACGAAGCACCAAGAAGAAGAGTACCATGTGATGCAAGAAAACAGTCTGTTCATTTCATTGACGATGTAAAATGCTAGACATTTACTGCGAAGATCGGTGAGATAGAGAGACCTTGACTGGAGGAGTGGAGGCGGCCCTGACGACGAAGGAGGCCCTCCGGGGGGACGGGAGGGGCTTGCTCGCCCCGAGCAAGTGCCGGGCAGACTCTACCGAGGATGTCAGGGAGGACGAGACCAAAGCCTGCGTTGCCATATCTCCTTTCCTCTCTTCCTAACTAATCACACCACCACAGACAGAGAGAGAGAGAGAGAGAGAGAGAGAGAGATGGTAGAACAGAGAACTGATCTGCCATGGGCTTCGTAGTTAAGCCATGGAAGAAGAACAGCCACAGAGAGAGCAGAAGTGGGCCCCGCGGGGTATCTGAAAATCCATGGCTGATAGCTGGGGAAGGGCGAGGGAGAGGTTGGGTGGATGAGGATCGGATCTGGTCGGCCAACTAGGATTGTACACGTGGCATTTTTACTCGGATAAGGTGATATCGTCGTCTCTGTTCTGTGGGCTGTTTGCAGATTTTTTCGGCACCACGTGGCAGTTACTGCGCCACTATGTGCTCACTAGCTGACATGTCATTCAGCTGACACGTCAGCCAACAACTCAGAGCAGCGTCCCCTTCTAATTGTTTGGGCTAAAAAAGGAGAATGGATCGAGGGTGTTGAGGAAGGAAGGTACAATCTGGATCAGTCAGATCGTTTCTGAACGTTTCGTTTTATAATAAAAAATTTTCGAATTTTTTAATGAAATTTTTTAATTTTATTATTTTCTATTATATATTATCAATAAAATCTTTTAAATGAAATCTTTCGGTTTAAAAAAAATTGGAAATTAAACAAAATCTTTCGAAATTAATTATATTCGCTTATAAAATTATCAAAGAATATTTTATCCAAAAATCTTTTGGGCATAATTCTAACAGAAAAAAGAAAAACCAAGGTCACACTCCTTAAAATTATAATTTTGTTAGAAAATTTATGTTTAATTTTTAAAATTTTAATGAAATCCTTTACATTTGCAACCCTTAATTTGAAAAATATATATTTTTATTCGTTTTTTCAAAGACCTCCTCCTAGTTAAAATCATACGTCCATCCTTGGCTAAAGTTGACCCACTAAGAGTTCATTTAAAAGTGCGATGGAAGGTTTCATAATCACTTTTTCTTATAATTTGAAGCAGATTTGGTATTTTGTGAGAGTTTTTAAAACCATGGTTTGGATCGAAATTACGTTATAAACATGATTTTCTCAAACAGGTTAATAGGTGCTTATAAAATATGTTTCTACTTATTATGTTTCAAGTATTAATATATTTATACTTTTTACTTTCAGCAGTTTTCAATCGTTACCTCCCAAATGCTTTTGCTTATTCTAAAATTAGTACTTATTTTTCAGCATTTATATTTAGCAACAAAACTCCCAAACCAATAGTAAAATGAATCCTTACCCATGTCCATGCTTATATGTATATGTAAGAAATAATTGTATAATTAGGTGCAATGTACCTCAAATTCGGATGTTTCTTCTTGGGTAAAGCAGAGCAGGGATTTTGAACACAACGACGACTGTAAGAAGGCATTTAGGATGGGGCAAAATCAATTTACATTGATGATAAATCTTGCATTTAAATTATTTGGGCTAGATATCGTCACATTTGATTGCATGTTTTAAAGTGACAATCGCATTATCTTGGTATAAGTACACAATCTCTATATGATTAGTTCGACTCTTATGCTCCGTTTGGTTTCGCAATTAAAATCACAAAAATTTTAACTTTAACTTTAACTCAACACATTACACAACAAAAATACATATTTCTCAAGTCAAAAATTTTAACTTTAACTTTAACTTAATACACTACATAATCATTTGTCTTTTTTCACAATCAAAATCAAAGTTACTTTAATTCTGAAATCAAACACACCATTAAATTCCGTTTAGGGTGTAGGAATATAAAGGGTTTAAAATAAACATCTCATCTTTCACTCCATTTCCTCATTTGATGCCACTAATGTGAGGCTGAAAAAAGCATTTTCTCGCGATAACCTTTTTGCTTCAATTTGATGTCATTAACATTCGCTCATATAAGAAAAGTATTTCTCAATTACTTTTTTTTATATGTATCATATATTTTATTTTAATTTCATATATTTAATAGTATATTTATAATGACACTTCGATAGGAAAAAAAAAAGAAAAAGAAAGTCCTATGTTATAATTATGTTCCCTCATATTGTTATACTCAAAAATTTCTCAATATCATTACATATCATCCTCTATATAACATATTTTATTCCATTCTCATGTGCATTTTATAACATATTTTATTCCATTCTCATGTACTAAATGCACCTTAGAGAACTCGAAACATGGGCTTTACTTAGGCAATTTGGACTTGGCCTGCTCATTCTTAAATCCATATCTTTATCTTTAAGCTAAATGAGAGTTACAAAGGTGGCTCTCTTTTAGCCACATCATTATGTAATAAAAATACACTTTAAAAGCAACGTGGATTATTTCAAGTGGTTCGACGCTTATTCTCCTTAAGCAATATATCGAATTCGAGTCTTGTAAATGGAGAAAATCCACGATAGAAGAGCTTTAACCCTTAATAAGCCAACTCGGTTGGACTGAATTAATCGGGATCTAATTGGACTTCCGGATAAAATGGTTCATACCAAAAATAAAATTAGAGTTTCTTACTCTCCACTTTTTTATTTATAAAAAAAGGAACAATTTAAAGAAAGACTTAAACTAAGGGAAAAGTCTAAAAACTATTTTTCACGTTTTCTTTTCGATTTCATATTTCAATATTTTCTTTTGCTCGTTACAAATGACATCTATAAATTAGAATAAAAGTTTCACTGGTGAGAATCAAATTTAAAATCTCCTATTTAATATATTTTTTGGATAAAACCACAACATCCTCATTTTATTAATAAATGTAATATGTATTACAATTTAATCTATATATATTTAATCTCCTTTTTTCTATATGAAGTTATATGATCCAATGCTATACTTTCATTATTAAGTCGCAATAATGTGTAAAAATAATAGATTTAGTAAAAACGAAATGCCACTATCCTTTTAGTATGTGCCAATGTTATATAAAAATAATATCTTAATTTTATTGTTGTGACACATAATTGCATCAAAATATTATGTACTTTTTGGATATGTATTACAAAATATATTAAGCAAAAATGTGGGCCTCAAAAAGATGATATTGTCCGAAGCAAGACGTTAGTTTATCACTAGTATATGTATATAACAGGAGACTCTAGATTTAGTTGACAGTTGATTAAGACACACAATAATTACCCACACAGTTAGAAATCTAGAGAGAGCAAGAGGACTGGATCAGGTTGAGAGCGGTTACGATCGAGACGATTATTGGTGCCCGTGTATGCCATCGTGGACGCTCAGCTGACAAGGCACGAGGAGGCCAATGACCATCTATCTTCTTGATTGCTATGGAAAATTCGAAGCCGTGTCAAGTGGATTGTGCTACAAGCAGTGACACCGGCACGCGAAGATCGGAACCTGAAAAAAGGACAAAATAGCTAGCAGCATGAATGCATTGTTGCATGTTCGTTTGATTTGTGTCTCTTGGTTGATTTAGCAGCATTTGGAGTTCTAAAAACCAAGATTATCACACTAGAAACCCAACATTAACTCATTAAATATTTTACTTATTTTTTTCTACTTTTTAGTTATTGCATTAATTTTAGATGCATTGTAAAATCATAAATAAAAATACTTATATAATAGTTTTTTTGTCACTTGCATTGCATGGATTTATGTTCATATATCTCGATATCATTTTTATAGTAATTATTTATATTTTTAAACACCAATTATCTTATACAAAATGATAATAATTTTAAACTTTTAATTTTAATGTAAATAATAATCTTCAATAATTTTTTAATAAAACTTATTATAATAATAATTTCTTTTCAATTAATATGCATCAAAATTTTAAATTATCTGTTACTATAAATTTATGTAAATAGAATATAAATTTGTATTTTTAAAACATTGTTTATAATCCTTATCTTTATATTTTTATTTTTTATCAGTTAGTAGCATTAAATTATAAATTTGTTCTCTTATAAGATCATGATAATTTTAGAAATTCTATATATCATCATCTTTTAAGTGTTTATATCATTTGGTGTTTTATATATATGTTCATATTAACACACACACACACTTATCATTTCTGATAACAATTGTTCTGATTTTTGAAATATATATTTGTTCTTTAACACAATAAAATATGTTGCCAGTAAATTCAAAGTTTCATTCAATAATCAATTAATAAAATTACACTAATTTTGAATGGTTCGATAAATATTTTTTAACTAATGATCTCAATGCATTATATATTTATCTAATCGATCAATGTATAATTTGCATATTTTTATAGATATTCAAACAAATTTGGTTATATATTTTTAAAATACAAAATTTGATGACATTCTATTTCAAATATACAATTTATGTTTTCTGTATACAATGATTCACATATTACAACAATTTTACCCTTATAATAAAATATGCTCGAAGTTAATTTGAAGTTTCACTCTATAATCATTTAATAAAATTAGACTATTTTTCAACGGTTCTATAAATATTTTCCAACTGATGGTCTCAATACATTATATATTTATCTAATAATTGTATTATATGCATATTTTTATAGATATTCACACAAAACTGGTTACATACTTTTTAAAGGATTAATTACCTAAAAAAGCATAAATTTTTCACTTTTTATCAATTTTTAGCACGAACTTTTTTTCTTAATCTAAAAATACAGAAACTATCAATTTGTTATCAATATTTGCATGATGTCATTTTTTTTATCGGTGAGACGTCAACGGTGGCCACCGGACCTCAATCGAGAGAGTCTGTGTTGAGATATGTGATGCGAACCTCGACGACCCTGCTGCGAGACCCAATAAAAATAGAATGAGATCAAACCCAGAATCGTCCAATGAAGGTTTCAAGGATAGGGAATATTGATCTGCTAACTATAAAGAGCCAGAAACCAATATTATAATATGGAATATTGACCTGCTAGGTATAAAAAGCTAGAAACTAATATTATAAATATCGGGAATTATAAGTTATCACACTTGCTATATCCGCAAAGTTGCTGAGCAACAGTTCGGAGAAAATATCTGTCACAAAGTTGAATGAAAACTGATCTATTTTCTCTAGGGATGCCACATGCCTATTTATATAGAGAAACTAATAATCTAATTGGGCTAATGGACTGGGTAAAATAAATCCTAAATGTAATGAGCCCAAAAAATGAAATAGACCCAAATTATTGAAAAACAACTAAATTCGGCCATTTAAACTGGGACCATCTTCTAAATAAATTTATAGGATATGAATGGTCGTGGCTTCTTGTTCTACATGCAGCCCGCCCAAGAGCTCGACTTCTCCTCCGTGGACATGCAATAACAACCATTGCATGGCTTGTTGGATTCGCTTGGCTCGTGCTCTTGTACTTGCTCTAGCTGGCACATGCTTATCCCAAAGCTCGCCTTCATGCCCAACCCTGTCATCTTTGGATTCTTCCTCAAGCCCCTGCGAAGGGTCCTCTAGCTGGATCATATCATTCCCCCCTCTCTTCAAAAGGATTCATTCTCGAATCTATGACAATCGACTTGATTGGTGACTGTTCTGAAGGCATTTGCTCGAGAAAGACATTCTTGAATTCCTCACTTTTCACGCCGATGGAATGCTTGATTTGAAGTTGCTCTTCATCCATTTGGTTAGGTGGAAGCGGCAATAGCGTTGCGTTTCGACCATCGCTGTCCAGGAATTGAGAAGCAATATGACCCTTCTCATTGCCATCGGGTTGAAACTTGGTTGTGGGTTTCTCTTTGATTGACTTCAAAGCTATTTTCTCTTCTTTCTTCATCAAAGAACCCCACTTCAATTTACAAGAAGATGAATCGGAAGCTTTGTCATAGCCATTGTGCGCACCCGAATTTCATCTCGTCGGGGCACGCGTGCGTGCGCCTGGTGCAACGCGGCTTGGGAGTGTCCACCTTCCCGAGGACGCGCGACAAACGCACGTGAGAAGGAGTCGCCACTTGCCATTTTACGACTCGAAGGTCGAGGGTCGGCAAGTTATCCGGATCTAGGGGTACGGGGTACACCTAATTGCTAAGGCATATGGTTTGCGAAACCCGAGGTTCTGAATTCGGGGGTTCTGTTACATGTGAGCCTATATCTCGCACGCCCTATCGGTACTCTAACTTGTCTAGGCTTGCCATTTTAATTTAATTACCGCTTAATTAAGTTCCTCTCATCTTGCGCGTTTTGACACCGTAAATTCGAAGAAACACTCCGACCATCCACTCTCCGACCGGGATTCTTACATGAATAAATGTACAACATAAATCCTTACATTGTCATCTCAAATAAATAAAATAAAAATTACAACAACTGAATTCCGATCGGTTCGCGTTCGGTTATTATTCCACTCGTGCTCACCGTGTGGTTTGAAAAGACTTGAATTGAAATTAAGATGCACGCTCAGTGTTAGGGGGTTGGACCCCGTGATCTACGGTTGGGGCGTTGGACCCCCTATGAATCGTGTCCTAAAGGATTGGGCTCGATCCGCATAACAAACAAGTGCAAGAATGTAACAAGGAGGTACAAGTAAACAAACAATGGGGTTTTGTTATTGCCGAGTTTACGTGAATTAATCGATTATTAACCGGGGTATCTTGGCATGCAAATCCTACCCTAAAGCAAACAAAATGGGTACAAGGTGTGAATCGATCAAGGATCGCCTTGGGAAGGTATTTTGCATTCGGCATTATTTTCCGAGAACCTGACAGACGTGACGTCTGTAGTTAGGTCTTGTGTTTGTAGGTTGCTTTTAGGATTGTTCTATATTGTGACACTGCGGTTGTTACAGGTTATTACAGAATATGGATTCCGCCCGTAAACCTTAGAACCTAGTGCCTAACCCGCTATTGCCCATTTTTGTCTTAACCAAGTACACAATTAGTCCGGTATTTGTATTTTGAGTGAATCCACCCGAACTAACTACCCGAGACTATGCTAGAATAACAAAAGCTCATCTGCGCCTAGACAGGTAGCCCATCCCTACCATGATACCGTAATGTTTCTCTTATTCTAACCCTAGAAGTGTCGCTAAGTTGCAAATAGACGATTTTGCCCTCGAGGTAAAAATCATTTTCGGGAAAGAGAGATTACGCGGTGCGGGCCACCTCGGCTTGTGACCGGCGCTAACCGATCCCCTGGAACTTCCAGGGTTGTCAAGAACCCTAAAAAAGCCAAAAGATCGGTTAATCTATCCGGAAGTGATCTAAGAAAAACTTTCACGTCCCGACCTGAGTTTCCTAAAATCAGGTGAGGCCTCGAGTCAAGACGCGCAAGTCCTTCCTAGACATCCAAGTCACATCGAACCACGTGTCTCGAGTTTTATAAAATTTGCAAGTTTTGAGACGCACCAACGCATGTTTGCAATCTATCGACGCGTGTTACCGGTTTATTACCAATTCGTGCAAAATTATTAGGGTCAAGTGATTTAATTAATCGCGTGAACGTCCCAATTACCCGTTAGTGGAATTATTGATTAAATTAATTAATGTTTTTGCTAAATGCTCTAAATATGCGGGTTTCAGACCGTCGAACCGATCATTGATAGACTATCCGATGCTAATCCTAATTCCCGACCACCTTGGGATTTAAAAGTTAATTTTAGGTCGAGTTTGCATAATTAAGCCGATTCATGTGAGGTTTCGATTAAAACGAGAAAATAAAGCATTTAAACATGGATCAAGAGCACATTAACACGTCAAGCACGACAAACATACAAATTTACACAATTGGTGCCGCCATGATCATGATAAACACATACAAGCATACACAATCATAATGTTAACGAAATCGATAAAACGACACTGACTAATGGAAGCAAAAAATCATGTAAAGAGCACGCATCATCACGTTGTATACATATAATTACATGAACAAAATACTTAAACGGGGCACATATGTTGTCGATCGGGGATCCAAGTAGGTAAGGGTTGAATATTTTTAGAAAATGTCCAGGGACTGATTTGAACAACTTTAAAAGAGCAGGGACTGATTTGAAAATTCGGATAAAGTTTTGGGGATTCATTTGAAAATTCTGGACAATTGGGGACTGTGTAAGAATTACTGAAAATGTCACAGGACTCCTTTGGAACGAATTTGAAAGTTCGGGCTGATCTGAGAAGTGAACAAATGCCCCAAGGACTGAACTGAAACGATACGAAAAGTTTCGGAACTAATTTAGAAAATTATGGAAATTTCGAGGACTGATCTGGAAATATTGAAATGATCGAGACTTGACTGGAAATAATTTTAAAATTCGGGGCAGATTTGAAAAAGGCGAAAATGGCCCCGGGACTGAACTGAAACAACTTGAAAAGTTCTTTGGGATGCTTGAAAATTTCTGGAGATTTCAAGGACTGATCTGGGAATATTAAAATGGCCGGGACTTGACTGAAAATAATTTTAAAATTCGGGCCAGATCTGAAAAAATAAAAATGCGTGCTCTGGACTGAAATGAGACAAAAAGAAAAGTTCGTAAAATTGAGTTCAGGACGAATCCGATCATCCACACGACCCAATAACGCTCATTTCACATCATATTCATCCAAGCAAACATAAACATTCAGGAATGGAGCCCTAAACATGCCACTAAGTCGGGAATTTACCTAGTTCGAAAAGTTGAGGGGCGGTTCTGTAAATAAAAAAAATAAAAAAAGAAAATTTCGTCGGACTGGGCCGAATCTTGAAAGGCTGGGCTGGGCCGAGAGGGGCCCCTGGGATTTGGTGCTGGGCCGAATGGGCCGATGGGCCGCTGTTGGGCTTAACTGGACCGCGGGTAGTGGGCCGGACTGGCTCGCGGCTGCTGGACTGGGCTGGGCTGCTGGACACGGGCTGAGCCGGCGCGTGTCTATTCCGCGTTACCTGTTCGACCCGGATAAAAAAATGAATCGACCCGGTTAGTGCCGAAAGGGAAACCGAGGAGAAGGGATGCGATCCGGGTGGCGGTGCGGTTCCACCCGACCCCGGGAGGTCACTGAGTGCGGCTTGGACGGTCTTGGGGCGGCGAGGCGTCGGGCAGGGAGCTAAGGGCAGAACGGGAGCTGCGGGTCTCGGGTGAAAGGTCGAGCTGCGGGTCTCGGGCGTGAGGTCGAGCTCTCGGCCGCGGTCTGTGAAGACGAGCCGAGGACGAAGAAGGAAAAAAAACGAGCTGTGGGTTTCGGCGAGGGAGACCGTGAGGGCGAGAAGAGGAAGAGAGAGCTGGAGCTGAGGGAGTTTCGGAGCTAGGGGGCCGTGGCTGTGGGCGAGCTGAAGGAAAATAAAACCGATCGAGCTGTGGGCGAAAAAATCAGCGTTTGAGCTGAGGGACGCGGCCCGGCAATCCGGAACTCGAGCTGAGAAAATCCCCAAAAATCGAGCCGAGAGTTTTTCGAGAGAATGGGCTTTCGGTTTTTCTTCGTCGTCCCCCTTTCCAAGTCCCGAGCCGCGGGTTTTGTTCCGAAAAATTGAGAGAGAGAGAGAGAGAGATGGCGTGCACGGTTCTCTTGGCGTGTACAGAGTAGTCGGTGTGTGTAGAGGTGGCGTGTGGCAGGCTCTGGTGCAGTGGTCACGGGTCGGGAGGCGTCCCTGCAAGGAAGAAGAAGAAGAAGAAAAGAAAAGAAAAAGAAAAGAAGAAAAGAGGAAGAAGAAGAACAGGAAAAGAAATGATGAAGGAGAAGCAGCGGTCACTTACTTCTGACCGACAGTTTTTTTTTTTCGAATTCGACGCGCGTACGAATTGAAAATTCCGTCTTCTTGATCGGACGTTGAAAAAATAATTCGAGATCGCCATCGTGCTCAGAAAAATTCGTTGATCGATATTATGCGATAAAATTATTTTCAATCTCGAATTTTGTCCCGGATTTTGAAGATTGACGTCGATGTACGCGAAATTCGAAAACGTCCCAAATAGTGTTATTTTTTGAAAAAAAAATCATAAAATTGTTGTAAAATTAGGAAAATTTGCTGTTTCCAAAAAGTCGCGAATACTCGAGTAATTAATCGGAAGTACTTCCCTTATGGGTGGCAAAATGACGATTCTGCCCCTCTGGAGCCGGTCGACCAAAATTGGGTGCTGACAGCCATCTAACATCTGTTCAATCTGCTTGTCTCGCCTTTCCAATCGATCATAAATCAAATCAACCATCACATTCATGCGCTCAAATTGTTGCTGCATATCTCGGATCATCATGTTGTAATCAGTTTCTTCGTTATTCTAATAATTTCCACTGCTTTCTTGTGGGTTGTGGCATGATGAATTCTGCAAGTGAAACTTTAGAAAATAGAGATAGACCTCACAACCGCTCGCTCACGTGTTTGCACTCAAATTAATGTCACTCAACACTCGTGTTTCACTCAATTTTTAGGCTTTTACCCTCTGATATACTCACCACTCTTGTTTTTTTTTTATCTCTAGATTTTCTCCTCAAAGTTCCGAAGAAACTAAGCAATTCAATCGCAAAAGTAAAATCAGTTGATTAGCCCAAAGCATTTATAATCATTGATTTCAGAAATTGAAATCAAATTTAGGATCCAAACCTAAATGAGAAAGGAAATAATAAGGTAGATGAAGTTAACGAAACAACTGAGATGTACAAGGAAGATTTGTGGGAATAAGGAAACAAGAGATTTATGGAAAGTATCGAAATGGAAGGAATGAATGATTTTAAGATACAAGAAAGGAATTTGATAGGAAAATATTCAATTGAAAGGAAACAATATTAGATTTTCCAACTGTATTTAACAGGAAACTTTGGAATTCCCTACTTCACTTGATTAATAATGATATTTAAGGAAGCTTCTTCCACCCCAAAAGTTAAAATTTCACAAACAATTGCTCTTTCATTTTCTTTTTTATTTTCTTTCCTTTTCTTTTTTTCCTTTTTTTTCTCTGTATTATCTTTTTGACGAATTTTCTTTATTTTTTTATTTTTGGGATTTCCAATAAGATAAACTGAAATTTTAGGGTTCTTCAGGACAGTTGAAATCAACCAACAAAAATTACAACTTCTATCAACGATTTACGAACCCTAAGAACAATGGATAATAAAAAAAACGAAATAGGATAAGTGAAACCTGGATTGGAGCCAAAGCTCTGATACCAAATGATACGAACCTCGACGAACCTGCCGCGAGACCCAACAATAATAGAATGAGATTAAACTCGGAATCGTCCAATGAAGGTTTCAAGGATATGGAATATTGATCCGCTGACTATAAAGAGCCAGAAACCAATACTATAATATGGAATATTGACCCGCTAGCTATAAAGAGCTAGAAACCAATATTATAAATGTCGGGAATCACAAGTTATCACACTCGCGATATCCGCAAAGTTGCTGAGCAACAGCTCGGAGAAAATCTCTGTCATAAAGTTGAATGAAAACTGATCTATCTTCTCTAGGGAGGCGACATGCCTATTTATAAAGATAAACTGATAACTTAATTGGGCTAATGGACTGGGCTAAAATAAATCCTAAATGTAATGGACCCAAAAATGAAATAGGCCTAAATTATTGAAAAACAACTAAATTCAGCTATTTGAACTGGGATCATCTTCTAAATAAATTTATAGGATATGAACGGTCGTGACTTCTTGTTCTACATGCAGCTCGCCCAAGAGCTCGACTTCTCCTCCATGGACATGCAATAACAGCCTTTGCATGGCTTGTTGGATTCGCTTGGCTCGTGCTCTTGTACTTGCTCTAGCTAGCACATGCTTATCCCAAAGCTCGCCTTCATGCCCGACCATGTCATCTTGGGATTCTTCCTCAAGCCCGTGCGAAGGGTCCTCTAGCTGGATCATATCAATATGTCCCCGGCGACCCCAATTGTGGGGTGGAGTCCTTTGATGAGGTTCCCGCCGCCGACCCCTTTTCCTTTTCTTTCTCTACCCCCCTCCCCCCAAAAAAAATCGAGCAGTAAAGGCCTCACAGGAGGCCACCACTGCCCCACAGAGTCATCGGCGAATACTGAGGTCGCTGAGTACCTCGATTGGTGGTAGTGGCTAACAATTCCTATTTAAATTAATGAAAAAGTTGGCGCGTGCTAATATTGATATCAAATTGATAGTTTGTGTATTTTTAGGTCAAGAAAAAAAGTTCGTGCTAGATTTGATAAAATGTAAAAGTTTGTGTTTTTTAGGTAATTAATCCTTTTTTGAATACAAAATTTGATGATAATAATTATTTTTATATTTTTATATTACCAGAATTTCATATATTATAATAATTTCACCCTTATAATAATAGAAATTAGGTTAATGTCTAATTAAACAATTAATTGTTAGCATACCTAATTGTCACTTAATTTTTGAATTGAGCATTTTCTAATAAACCGAGAAGATATTGGATTTTCATAATTAGGCTTGATTTGATTAAATCAATTTTCTTAATTTTTAATATATTATTTAAATAAATTTTCTATTGATGAGAGAGCATTTATTACAATAGGATACAATTTTACTTATATATATGCATTATTTAATCCATTTCTTTGTAATTTTTTTGTAATTTTATAATGTTGATATAGGAGTTATTAATAATTTTGAGACTTAAATCAATATTTATAAATTTCAATCAACATCTAAAAATTGGATGATTTTTCTTTTGATGGATAATGAGATGCCATTATAACGTCAAAATATAGGAATATCCGGGTGACTATTGAAGATACATAAGGAGGCAAAATTCGACCTAAAGACATAACATCCATTTGCACTCATTTTCATAGTTGTCAAATGTTGTATAAATTTTAATTTCATCTATGATATGAAGCTCTGACAAAATATAACCTGGGTCGTGCGCTGATTTTTTTTTTTGTGTATTTCTTAACTATTCCATTTGCTATGCATATAAATATAGTTCACATGTTAGACTCATTTGAAATTATGTGATTAATCAATTAATTTTAATTAAGAGGTTTGAGATTGCCATTTTAAACTTTTATCATAAATTAAAATTAATGGATGAGTTATCATTATTTCAATTGGTATATAATATAGAATAATTATTTAATTTAAGTGAATAATCAACTAATTCTAATTAAGAGATGAAGTTTTATAAGTTGATGGATGACTTATAGTGTGTTTGGTTTTAGAGTTGAGTTGAGTTGAGTTTTGATTTTAATTGATTTATAATGATTGTGATGTTGAATTATGAGAAAAAATGGGAAAAAAATAACGAATAGTTGAAAAAAAGTAATGATTGTATTGTTGAATCGTTAAAAAAGTAATGAATAGTTGAAATAATTAATATTAAAAATTGAATTAAATGGTTAAAAATTGAAAAAAAATGAAAAAGTAATAATTGTGTTGTTGACTTTTATTGTACAGTGAGTAGAGTTAAAGTTAGAGTTAAAATCAGATTGCGAAATCAAACGGGCCATTAATTATTATACGCCTGTGTTGTTGGACCGGACCCATTTGGCATGGCAGGACACTATAACTTAATAAACCATGAGATGCCAGTTCGACATGTAATAAAATACTCAGCTGGCAACACAACACAGCATGCAAACACGAAAATAAAATGCAGTATTGTTATTTTGACTTCAAGACAAGATACCCACAGAATATCCTCACAACAACGATGTATCGTCATCTATTCAATCATTAGGTCTTATCGTGTTGGGTCGACTCGTTGACAATACTTATAGGGCTATCACGCCGTGCCTGGCCAAAATTCATTCATTTTCATTTCATTCAATTCTCGCGTACAAAACGGGACCGGCATAATTGCACCAGCCGGAAACGGTACGGGACAATAAGGCTCGGCCTAAGCACGATTTCATCATGCCAGGCCGTGCTATCGGGCTGGGCCAAAGACGATCGGCCCACAAAATTGGGCCTCGGTCTGAACCTTAAGCAAAGAACTCCTTCCAGTTTGGGCCTCGGCCCAACAACTGACCCGAGCCCCAAGCAAGGCCCAGGAAGTGAAGATGACGTGGCAGATATAAAGCACAAAGCTAGGGAGAGAAAAGTTGGGAAAAAATGAAAAAAAGAAGATATTTTTACGGACGAAAAACCCTACAAAAAAAAGAAAAAATAATAAATAATAAATATAAATAAATATCTAAAAAGATAAAACCCAAAACCCTACTGCTAAAATCTCCATTGCCCAGGTGCGGAGGGTCAGACCCCACTCCCTCCATCTCCTTCTTCTTCCTCCTCCTCCCTCTGTTCTTCTTAGGCGAACCGCCATTGACAGATGACTGTCTTGCTCCCGGGAGCCTCGGAGGAGCTGCTGTCACAGTCCTGTGCTGATACTGGGAGTGAATTTGCTGCTGCTGCTACTGGTTCATTTGCACTGCCACATGTTCTGATGCTCAGGTGCGTAACCTCTTGTCCTTGCCGGTGATTGTACGAATGAAGTGGTGGATGAGGCTATCCGTGTCCGTAGGAAGCGAAATGGAGTTGTCGGAAATGTCGCTTCGGTTCCTTTGCCGCCTCATTTCTGGCGCCAATGGTGTGTTCCGTCGCGTGTGAATCGATTTTCCACGTTTGATGGACTCGCTTTCTTCTTCTTCTTCTTCTTCGTCCTCTTATTCTTCTTCCACTTGTTTGTTGCTTGGTGAAATTCGCGCTCGATGAGGGTAGATGATGATCATTTCCGTTGAGAAGCATTGCTTGGAAAGCTTTAATACTTTGGCAATTCTTTTTGCTTCCCTAGGACTGACAGTCTGCTTATATGGCTTCTTCAGAGTGATGGAGACTTCAGTCAATTAGCTTGAGAATTGCAGTCCGTGGGAAGCTGGGAGCATGGTAACGAAGAGGAAAACGCCACTGCAGGTTCAAGCCCTGGAGGACTTTTATTCAGGTAGTGTGGTTATGTACTCTGTATTTCGATACTTTCTCTTCTTAAAAACCATTTACAAGGATTACCTTGTTCAAGGCTAGCTTGTTTTTCATCCTCTCTTTGCTCCGTGTTAATGGTCATTGACTCCAGACATTGCCTTTTTCGATTTGTAATGTCAACGTTATTAGTGTTACTATTTGTACCGATTAACTTTCATCTCAGTCAGTTATTTTGACCAATAGATGGTGACATTTGTCAATGTCGACGGGTTGTCTGCCCCTGCAGTTGTTCTGAGACTACCTGTTTATGTCCAAGAACATGTAACTGTGTACCTGTTCTATGATGATGGCATTCTCTAAATTATTTTATTTATCAATCAGATGACAAGTGTCCCACACCAAGGGCTATGGAGGAGTATGCGGTGGCATTGGGATTGACACTGAAACAAGTGCAGCAATGGTTTTCGGAGAAGAGGAGGAGAGATAAGAAGGGCAATGAAATAGATAGTTTGCCCTGTTCAAGTAAGGAAGCTCTGGTTTCTAGAAGAAAAGGTGAGGTTAGTATTGCCACTAAGAAGATTAAGCGGCGAGAGCTCTCTATGGGAAGTAAAGGCAGGGCAGCTGATTCATTAACTTTGAGACGTGAACTTACAACTTCAGCAGATAGAAGGATTGCTAAAGCTAAGAGATTGAAAAGGCCCATTTGTCTTCAGGATATGTTGTTCACACCCGAGTACATTATGCAAAAGGTGTTCCGCAAGGATGGTCCTCCCCTTGGCATAGAGTTTGATTCTCTCCCTGCTCGAGCATTCAATTCAAATGCAGGTATATTGCAGGCTCTGTGTTGTTCTGTAAATGAAAGGATTTTTAATTTTACATCTCAGTTTGATCCCTTTGTTTTTCTTGTGCGTTGCTTGATTATATATTATCTTATTTTCCTCAAAGTTTCTTTAGTAATCTTTTGTTCTCTGGGTCATGATCTCAATTGTCAACATTAGCATGTCTTCAATAAGGAATGCAGTTCGCATCAGTTTGGTACATCTTGCTTAGTTGATTTCGTTGCAACTTATATTGTCGTATCGATTATTTTTTCTTCCTTCTATTTTTCCTTTGCAATTGCATATTGGTAAATTGGTGTTTTTGTATCGTGGAAATTCTATAACAATTTATAGGATCTTGTGAGGACCTTGCTTTCCACGAGACCCTTCACAAGACGAGAAAGAGAAAGGTACTGTTCAATGTTGTCTAGTGAGATTATTTGGTGTTTCTAGGCCCTGTTATGCATCCTTTCTCTTGTTTAATCTTTCAGATGTTAAGCATTAAAGCCTTTGATTTTACAGGTTCATGACAATTCAACCATGGCTATCACTGATGGACCTATCAGTTGTCCAGAGAGGAGACATGGAATGGGCAAAGGGTTGATGACTGTTTGGCGAGCCACAAACCCTAATGGCGGAGACTTACCTAGTGGAATTGATTTTCTTGAAAGAAATAGTTGTACACGTCGAATATCAAGTTCTCGAAAGCCTTTATGTCATAGCAAAAGGCCAACAAGACAAGAAATTCTTGCTGTAAGTTATTCCTCTGTTGTGCTCTGTACTAGCTATTCATTTTATTTGATTTTCACACATTGTATTTGAACAAAGTTCTCTGAGAGTTTGATTTTTTTCAGTTATCTATAAGATATTGGCTATTCTGACATTATGAGTACTCTCAACATGTTCTGGCCTTTAGAAACAGAGAAGACTAAGAGACAAATTACTGGAGAAGAAGAAGCCCATTAGGAAAAAGAAAAAGGTTAGTAAGTTCTGCCATTAGCCTCTGATTCAGGTCAGATTTAGTGCAGTATTAAAGTTGTTTTCCATGTGCCGGGTGCAGCGCAACCAGGATTCCTTCCTAAAACCACCTCCTAAGGAAAAATGTAAGCTTGCTTTGGAGTCAGTAACAACCCAAGAACACGTTGATCTATTTGCCGTGCGAGTGGATGATGAGGAGTTGGAGCTGAGAGAGTCGCGAACAGGACCAAATCCACTTTCGAGTTGTGATCATTTAGCTTCAGATGCATTGCGTGGCTGTTCACTGTGCAAAGGTCGACTTTAAAAATGTGCTCCGAATATATCTATACATGTGTGTGTGCCTGCATATATATTGGGGATGTTATGCATAATAAATATTTTATCTTAGTCATCTGCAATTTTTTCCATTGATTCTTCTAGACCAAAATTCATTCAATCCTAGATTTATTATGTTCTGCAGATCTACTGCCAAAATTCCCTCCTATTTCTGTTAAGATGAAGAAGCCTTTCTCAATCCAACCTTGGGATTCCTCTCTGGAGATGGTTAAGAAGCTCTTCAAGGTTGGTGGGTCTTAAGTTGGTTATAGTCATTCTTGTTGATGCTGAGCCATTTTCCCTCGAGACTAGGTTGACTTTTTTTTCTACAAATACATCTTTGCCAAATATGTTGAATCATAGGCTCAATATTGCTTGTGACTTATGATTCTTTAGTTTCTGTTAAATGGGAATTCATGTTCTTTGAGAGCTGTGGATTGCTTGAACAAGTACTAGGAAATGTGCTCTGCTGATGTATGTGCCGCAAGAAGATCAGAGCTATCTGCTGCATCTTTGAATATCATTAGAAGCCACTAGACTAGATTTTTATTAATATCAAATATTTGGATCATTTCTGTCAATGATATAGAATAGTCACTTAGATACACAATTCCAGCTAATTGTTGCTGTAATTTTTATCGTTAATTTATATGTAACTATCAATTGTTTCTCGAGACGGCTTCAAAGTCTCATAATCTTTTGTTTTTTCTGTTTGTGCAGGCTTTTCATTTCCTTTATACATATAGTGTGATGCTTGATATCAACTCATTTACACTCGATGAGTTTGCCCAAGCTTTTCATGATAAGGTTATTTCTGAGCATTGGCTCAGTTATATTTGTTAGATTATTCTGTCTTAACAGCTTTATGTGCTATTATGTTAGAATGGTGGGTGACCTTTGTCCATTGTTTGTTTGCCCTTTTGATCATGTACCCACAGGATTCATTATTACTTGGAAAAATACATGTTGCCCTGCTCGAACTTCTCTTTGTTGACATTGATTTGGAGCTCAGTGGTGGACCTTTGCATCATTCAAGCAAATCCTGCAAGTTCTTGGCATTAATCCATTCGGTGAGTGAAAAATCTTGCATGTGCCTTTCCAACAGAATCTTTGATCTCTTGGGTTTTCCTCTGTTTGCATTTTACCATTTCCATTGCTCTGTCCTGTTTCCTGTCTGTTAAGTTGTGAAGAAATATATACTTTTTAGGTTTTTGTGTCTTCCAGCAATACTGTCGAACTACATTTCCATTGACATTTTGGGCGTAGGTCTGAATAATTTTCGGAATAAATTTGTTCTGCTAAGGCCTGCTTATATTCAGATGAATTACATTTTGACAGTGCTGACTCTTTTGAATAGATCTGGAATATGGAAAATTCATTGTCTTTAACCATTAAATTATTTGTGAGCTGGCATCAGTGTTTGGATAAGGTTCCATTCTCATTCTTGAATTTAGATGCTATGATCAGATAGTAAACAAGTTTGCTTAAATTTCTGAGGAAAGAATGTCTTTGTTGAAGCTTCCAATCCAGTTAGTTGAAGATAGATCAAAATAGTAGATAGAAAAGCTAGCTGTTTGACCTTTTATGTTCTCCATGATGGTTTGATGCTGAATATGTAAGTAGGCTTTGTAGAATTAGTGAACAGAAAGAAAAGAAAAAAAATGGAAAAACATTGTATAGGTTGCCTTTTGGATTTTGAGAGTTGGTATAAGAAGACAATTCTGAGATATTTACAGATTTTCTACAAATCTAACTTTAAGGTATTTTTCCTTTTTTCAAAGATATAATTCAAGTAAATTTAAATTATGGGAGACTGATAACAAAAAGAATTGATGAGATGTTTTTATGATAAAATTACTTGCCATGTGACAACAGCTTTCCTGATTGATCAATCATAAGTGCGTCTATATTTCCAAATATAGATTTTTTCTTTTGATGTAATGAACTTCTCTCATTGAGCAAAGAAGGTGATGTTTCAAATTTTGGATTTCTGGAACTGGCAGGTCGAGAATCAGGAAATTGTTGTGGAATTTTGGAAGAAGTTTCTGAACCCTCTGACCTGGCCAGAAGTATTGCGGCAAGTATCAGTAGCTGCAGGTTTTGGTTCAAATCAAGGTTCGTTGCAGCGAGAAGTCATTGACGAGGTAGGTATATCTTGCGCTTGTTAAAGAATGATATTCTGAAGTATCTTTGCTTACTGTGCTCCACTTTTGACTTTGAAACACATGAAATTTTCAGAATAAATATAAGTTGCTGAAACTGGGGGGCAAATTATTCTTAGAATAGCAGAGTGTCGTGAGATTTGATTTGGCATGTTTACACTGTGTTCATGACCCTTCTTTAGTCTCATATATGCTGAGAATCAGCCTCTGGATTCAACATTAATCATCTTCTTGAGTAAAGCAGAGATATTAGCTTCATAATAACCTGAGAAAGTTATATCAGGATTCTTTCTTTTTAGCTGACTTGCTTAATTTCCTAAGGCATGGACTACTTCATGGGTTCTTTGTTTCAGTAATTATATCAGTTTCCTACTCATCTTATGCACTGGTTTATAAGCTGAATATTCCCTTTGTCCGTACACCATATGAATATGAAGATCAGTATGAAGAGCTCACTTTGTACTTGTTTGGGTCAAGCTAGTTCTAATAATCTTTTTCACAAGTAAAATTGTGCTCCTTATTTTATGTTAAGTGACTGCTAGATGATGGTAGCTTCCTCCTCTCACAAAAGAATAAAAAATAAAATGATTCATTTGTTTCTTTCTGAAATAAACTTCTCCACCTTTTATCTAGGAACTGAACCGTATGAGGAAGTATGGACTGCATCCTGGCACTTTGAAGGGAGAATTGTTCAGGCTTTTGTTGCAACAAGGAAATAATGGGCTGAAAGTATCTGAAATGGCAAGATCTCCACAGGTACTTCTCTTAGAAAGGAAAAAAAGAAGGGTCCTTTTGGAAACTAAGGCCACCGACTTAGTTGTGCTTATCACCTTTGTATTTCCACTTT
Organism: Punica granatum; assembly: GCF_007655135.1. NCBI lineage: Eukaryota > Viridiplantae > Streptophyta > Magnoliopsida > Myrtales > Lythraceae > Punica > Punica granatum. Next base: position 17,017,842 of record NC_045134.1, on the reverse strand, counting down.
GTTGCAGATTGCAGAATTGAACATCTCCAGTACAACTGAGGAACTGGAAAATTCAATATGTTCATCTTTGTCGAGTGATATAGCCCTTTTTGAAAAGATTTCATCTTCCACCTATCGCTTACGTGTGAATTTCGGCTCAAAAGATGATGGAGATTGTCATTCGGATACTGAGGACTCGGGAACTATTGATGATCAGCATGATGAGAGCGGCCTATGCAGTAGCGGCAACAATTCAGAATGTGAATCAGAAAGTCCTAGTTATAGAAAATCAAAGCATATGAATCATTATAAAAGGAGAAACAGCATGCTTTTTGTAAATGGTGAAATTGATGAGAGTAACCCTGGAGAACCCTGGCTGTTGGGTCTTATGGAAGGTGAATATTCGGATTTGAGCATTGAAGAGAAGTTGAATGCCTTGGAGGCTTTAATCGATCTGCTTCGTGCTGGATCCAGTATTAGAATGGAGGTAATGTTTACCTTCTTAAACAGTATTTTAAATTTATTGATAAAATGACTTGTTTCAAATTGCTTTACACAGTTCCAATTTTAAAGGGGGCTCTAAATATTGAATTGGACTTCCTAGTGCACTTTGGTGGAAGGTTATCTTTGAACATCAATGAAAATATTTAATTGTCTCAAAAATTGCCATCATTGTGGAAGAAAGTTTAATGATCTGCCCTCTGTTCTTGCTGTTGGAGTTGTCCTTTGTTTGGGATTCAGAAGTAAAAGAAATCATTTTATAATAAATGCAACATTTGCTTCTCTTTTTATTTTCATTGGTATGTATTTTTTGGCAAAGATAGGTTAGCATGTCTCATATTTTGCCGGCCGTTTCTCTAAATTGAATTTTCATTGCTCACTTTTGCAATGTAGGATCCAACTATAGCCATGGCTGAAAATGCTGCCCCTGCTATATATTGTGGTTCAGGGGGAAAAATAAAGAGGCCATCAGCAAACCAATGGAACGTTACTAGGCCTTCTTGGGTATATGAGTCCAACCGTGGTGGAAGAACAAATCAATCATCACATGAAACTCACCCAGTTGATTCCAAAGAAGTTATGTCAAAGTTATGTACTTCAGGAAAAACTCTAGGTAGCAGAAAGGGAACAGATCTTGCAGAGGATATACACCCCATGCAATCTGTCTTTCTGGGATCTGATCGTCGATATAATAGGTACTGGCTTTTTTTGGGCCCATGTGATGAGTATGATCCTGGTCACAAAAGGGTGTACTTTGAATCTTCTGAAGATGGGCACTGGGAGGTGATAGATACTGAAGAGGTGTGGTTCTTGCCCTTTTCTTGTAGTAAAGCTATTTTCCACTGTTTGAACTTTTTTCTCTCTTTCTAATTTAACATCTTGCCTTACTACATGCAATGCAGGCTTTTTGTGCTCTTTTATCAGTTTTAGATGAGAGAGGTGCTCGAGAGGGACCACTTATTGATTCATTGGACAAACGAAAGGTGTTCATCTGCCAGGCAATGTTAACTGGAGTTAAACACACTGAGGTTATGTCTGTTTCTTCGTCTTGTCAATCAGAGCTTGACATGGGTACAGAAGCAAATTCATCTCCGATATCAGATGTAGATAATTGCTTAAACCTGACAGTGGCCATTGGAGATTCTATGCCTTTACCTGGTGCTATTGTTCTTGAAAATGGAAAGAAAACAGAAGAACAGAAGAGAAGATGGAGCAGGCTCAAAGCATTTGATGCTTGGACATGGAACACCTACTTGGAACTGAATTGTGTAAAGCTTGGAAAGAGATCTTTTATTGACTCGCTGGTGAAATGTGAAAGATGTCATGATTTGTACTGGCGGGATGAGAAACACTGTAAGATCTGTCATACAACATTTGAACTCGACTTTGAGCTTGAGGAAAGATATGCAATTCATGCAGCCACATGTACGGAAAAAGATGTGAATGTGTTCCCAAAGCATAAAATTCTGTCATCTCGGTTGCAGTCACTAAAAGCTGCAGTTCATACTATTGAGGTGGGTGTTATCCTGCTAATTCATTTTCCGTAACGAGCCAGATTTTCATCACCTGCATTCTGCTAGTTTGGTTCTTCAAATAGTCCCTTGTAAGTAAAAAAGAAATGCTGTTATTGATACATCGTCTGGTACTTATCTAGTAGTTTCCGCACAAATTTCACCTACTATGCCTTATCCAGGGTAAGATTCTGAGACTGTAGTATGTGTTTGGTTCCTATTAAGTTATCTCCCATTGCTCTATTGGCTTCTCTTATGAATCGATGTTTGGTTTTTCATTTATGAAGCGTTTGTTATTTTCTGTTCTTTGCTCTGAAGCTTCTTCTTGTTGCTTTATATAGTCTATAATGCCTGAAGGCTCATTGATTGGTGCTTGGAGTAAGTCTGCTCATCGACTTTGGGTGAAGAGACTGAGACGGACCTCCACCGTAGCAGAGCTTTTGCAGGTTTAAGTAGCTTTATGTTCTTCTATGCAAGCACACACTCAGATGCTATAAGCTGCATCTAAGTCATTTGCGGTGTTTGATGTCGTGCAGGTTCTTGCTGATTTTGTTGGTGCCATTAACAGAGACTGGTTGTTTCAGTGTGATAGCATGCGAAACTTGGATATTGTTGGGGCGGAAATGGTTGCACTATTTCCTATGATCCCCCAAACTTCATCAGCAGTGGCTCTTTGGTTGGTAAAGTTAGATGTCCTATTAGCTAATTATATCCAAGGGGCTAATTCCAACAGAAATCAGCAATAGCAACGAATGTAAAAAGGTTTGCCTCGTTTCCATGACACTTAAAAGATCGTGCTTGGATTTTCTCCCAATATGTTTTACATTGCATATGATTTGTTTTTGTTCACCAGCTCAACTGATGTGTTTATGGAATATGAAAAGAGGCCATTACTTCCAATCTCCAGATTCTTGGCAAATCTTAAGATCTACAAATGATTCTTCTCATTTTTCAGGTGCCGTGATATATTATCTCCTTATTGATATCTACATGGAAGAATGATGATATGCAAGTATTCCTTTTGATCCGAACTGGGTTGAAAGATTGAATATTACTATATGAAAAGTTCCTGCACTTTCTGCTTAACAAGCCCTCATGACAAAGCACCCAACAGAAGGAAGGGATGCAACTAGCTACTCAGATTGTGGGAGAACAACAAATTTCTGCACCACACCAGGGAGAATGGAAATAAGTACTCATACTGGAGGCAAGTGATCCTGTCCTCGGGTATGCTTTTGTTACTGTTTTTGTGCAGGATGACTTGATAATATCGAAAGTGTGAGATTTGGTGTGAAATAATCTCGATCTCCCTGCTTTTAATTGCCAAATGAGCAACAGGGTTTGTATTTTGTCATGTGGGTGAAAAAGTGTGTATGTGGCCTCAATCGATAGATGTTAATGAGGGGAACTAAAGTTTTGTCCATTTTGTACTATAGTTGCTTAGAGTTAGGGCAATTGTTGGGGAATAATTCGTTGTGAGAAACTACGAAAGGAAATACAGGGAAAGCTTTTGTTCCGTTCTTGATGCTTTATCACTGGCTTTATATAGTGGGATTGCCCTTGCAATATTAGTTTCGGACATTTCAGTCCCATTACAGAAAACAGGTTGGCTCGCTCCGGTTGATTCCCGGCATAATTATGGTCTTCAAGTATAGGAAAATGCCAAGATCCAATATTCTAAAGTCTTGGCCAAATTGTCACGGTGTGAGGGGGCAGTGTTATGAAGACAGTGTTGGACTGGGTGATCGAACACGGACTGGAAAATCGACCCTTTTTTTGTTCATAGCAAAAGAAGAGATGCAGGGATATTTTCCTCTTTGTAGCTTATCGTTCGACGGCTTCTATAGTTAAGGTCCCCTGCAGGTTTGAAGTTGTAGGGAGGGAGAGGAGAGTTTAACCAATTGAGAGGAAGGGGGTGGGGCGAATTGGCCGCGCATATAATATATATCGAGTTAGCAAATTCGAATTCTCGAGCAGTATCAAATTCTTTTTTGAATTTTTGTTATATATAAGACAATATAAAAATTATAAAAAATAATTCTTTTTTTTTGGTGAAACTTTTATATCCGAAATTGAATTGAATTTCGACTAATTCAGTCGAATTGATCAGTCCATTAAGAAGTAAAGTTATTTTTCCTTTGACGGTTACAATATGTAAGGAGGAGAGAGAGGACTAAGGGGTAAAGAGGAGAGAGAGGACTAAGGGGTAAAGTTGTTTCAACTTTGACAGTTACAATAAGTAACAATAAGTAAGGAGGAGAGGGAGGATGAAAAGGGGGAGGGGAGGGAGAATATAGAAAAATTGAAAGTTATTGAGAAATATTGAAATTGTACCTTAATCATGTAGTTAATTAGTCTTATTTTTCTAATGATCATTTCGGAAAGTGAAAGACGAAAGACTCACATCGAGCTTTATAATACTATAGATATAGTGTTCTGAGTTAATTTTTCTAAAAAAAATAATTAAACACTCGACCCATGCTATACGCGGATATTATAAAACAATACTTAATCGTGGGAATTTTCATTGATTTATTTATTTATTTATTTTTGTGAAAATTTTGAACAGTTTTGGAATTGAGAATTAGTGGGGTGAGTTGGTTATTGTACTTGATTTATAGAATTACCGATATTCATGAAATAGTGATAGGAGATTTTTTCAATTTTTTTAATGATCGGATTTATAGGGATAAAAAACATTTAATTTGTTTACTATATACTAAAACTTATGAAAATTATCTAACGGTTACTGAGTCAAACTCTCTTCAATAATAGCATTGGATATCTATATCTATATATACACACTTGTAATAATTAATTTTGGGGCTGGTTTTTTGTACTGCTGTATCATCGAAAATAGAAACCTATTATCACAGCTTCACTTCACGTTTTTTTTAAAAGAAAAATAGGGAATTATTTATAGTTGGCAGTTAAACCCGCCTGACACTTAGTGTGGTTAGCAAGAGACAACTTATATGAACTGGTGCAGAACTCTTGCCTTAAGAGAACTTTAATTACACAGAAGATGACGCGAATTCGAGACGTAATGCTAACTGTTTCAAGTCTTAAATACCATGTTGGAAGGTCTCATTGGTGCTTCACCCTACATCTAGTAGCATCTTCTTTTGTCATCACACCATCAATTTAAATATGTAAACCTCTAATTATGTAAATTAATATTTTAAAATAATTCTTGGAGGTAATAAATATTGAAGATCATATATATTCATTTCATGACATGAATATATAAGCCTCTAATTTTTAATATTTGAAATAATTTATATAGGTAAGGTATATTGGAAAATATATATTTTTATTCCAATTTGAAATGACAAATTACTAAACTGTACGTAGATATACCACAGAAGTAACCGTGGTACTTTTCTCATTACTTTCTTTCTTTTCCTTATTGATTAAAGTATCTAGATGCAAACCCATGCGTTGCGCGGTTCGAAGAATTTATTGAATTTATTATGATTTTTTTAAGCAAATTGATACTTTTCATAAATCGAAAGACATTTCATTTTTAAAAAAAATTATTTGCAGTTTTTAATATAATAACTAAAAGATGAAGAGGGAATGACACTGTATTTCTCTCTCTATCCTTTGAACCATTACGAGAAACCTTTGTTATATATATATGGAATCGAAATTTAACTAAAATTTTGGCACAAACTTACCTGATTATAGGCGGATGAGTACATAATCGGTGCTGTTAAATGGAGGTGGCATCAACCGCCAAAGCTAGCTAATGACGATAACATTACGAACTCAGTCAGAAAATTTATAGCAATTAAAGTAGCATCAACGTAATCGCCTTGTTAAATGAAATTACAAAGTTAGAAAGCTTGCAGCAATCAAGGCAGCACCAGTGCACCAGAATTAAGCATTTAAAAATTTCTATGCCAATATTAAACAAACTCAAAAATAAATAATAATACAACCAAATTGATCTAAGAATTCCTACAGTTTAGGAATAAATATATCTTTTCGAGTTCAATTAATTAAATCAATTTTATTCTTTCAATTTTCAATTCTATAAATGCTTAATTATGTTCTTAAAATTGTCATTGGATTTTTTAGTTTAAAGAGGGAGTAATTACTTACATAATTGAAATTGTAAAGAGGTTTTGAATATCTAAACACTATTATAAGTTCTATGTACATATTAAATACACTTAAAATTTAAAAATATGCTAAAAATTTTTATTTATTTAAAAATGAAGTAAATATAATTTTTATTTTATTAAATTTACTTAAAAATTTTTGGGTAAACTAGAAGGCCGAAGCCCTAAATGCGATTTAAAAAGAACTTAAACAGTACATAGGCGAGGCATGGAGACTCTAATTACATCACCAAATAGTAAAAGAGTCAACCCAGGCGAGCACACACTTAAACTATAAACCCCAATAGGAAACAAGCAAGTAAAATTAGCCAACCAATCCGCACACATATTTCCTTCCCGATGTGTATGCCGAGTTGTGACCAGCCAATCTCGAGCCAATAGTTGTTTGTTCTCCTTCAGAAGAGCACCAGCCCAACAACCCTCAACATATGTTGAGGTTAACCAACGAACCAGAGTCTCAGAATCAAGTTCGAGAATGACTCTTCTATAGCCGCAATCCCAAGTTAACTCAAGACCTGACTTAGCAGCCCCAAGCTCAGCAATTATAGCAGAACAACAACCAACATTCTGCACAAAACCACCAAGCCATCGAAACCAGCTATCCCGTAGCAAGCCTCCCCGCAGGATTCCATGTTGAGCTTAATCCGGTGAAGTTCCGGCAAAGTCCATCTAACGTTCTTCCACATCCATTGTTGTTGCATCTGGTTATCTTCCGCAATCCAACATGAAAGCTACGAGCAGCTCAAAGAATTACCCCCACAGCATCAGCAGGTCGTACAAAATGTTCCTCAAATAATGTCTCGTTCCTCCAATTCCAACACAGCCAGCAGCCAATACCAAAGATCAATGCCCACGGCGATGAGACATTTAAAGATTCTTAATCAGCCACTGTTCTACCAAAGATTCTCGATCATCCATTGAAAGTAGACGATCCCACCCCGCACGGGTGACTGGACAATAACGCAAGACATGCAACACAGACTCCGCAGCAGAATTGCACAAACATCTAATGTCATTTTCAGCCAACCCTCTCATGGTTCTATGAGCATTTGTAAGTAATCTTTCGTGACCAACAAGCCACAAAAATTCAGGATCCGTTGTGGACCCCTTCTACCTCCAAATTAGCTTCCATAAAACACCATCAGACGCCACTTCATTCTGAACCAGATTCATATAGGCAGACTTAACAGACAAAAGACCACCGGAATTGAACCTCCAAAAAGGCTTCGTCATCACCACGATCACTGCTCGGTGGTAGTGTCAATGCCACCGCCAATAACGACCCACTTGGAAGGAAATGAGAGAATGAATCCCATCTCCAGTTTCCTGCATGATCGACAAAAGACGAAATAGGTAAATTTCGCCACGACATCGGAATAGTAGCAGAAACAGTGCTTAGAAGAGTTTCATGATTAGGTAGCCGATAGTCTGTCCAAAATCGAGCCTGATGACCCGAGCCTGTACTCCAACTCAATCACTGAGCAATACGCAGCTAAATCTGCCAAAGAGAATTCCAAAGCCAAGAGGCTGTGGCCTCGCTTAAAACTCCCTATGAGGATTCGCCGGCAACTTTGTAATCATTTTATAGGTAACATTACAAATGCTTATTGGACGAAAATGATGAATCGTCTCAGGACTAGGCACTTTTGGAATAAGAACCAGCGATATTTCATTAATACTCCGTGGTGAATGACCCAAATTAATGACACCTTTGATCAGATCTACCAACTGGTCCCCTAATAGAGACCAATTTGATTGATAGGAAAAAAGCATGAAAACCATCCATACCTGGAGCTTTGAATGGATTTTCATACCCCACAATGCCTTCTTCACCTCCTCAAACGTCACTTCTGAGCAGAGATCCATCAAAGCTGGATTGTCCACCGCGGGAAAAGAAGAGCCCAGCTCCGGCCTTTCTGGCTGCATCGAGTGTTTATACTTAAAAAATTAAAAATTTAAACTCTATTAGTGATTTATTTTGTATAAAAGATACTAGAATTCGTACTCGCGCTTCATGTAAGCGTTAAAGGTACTTTTCAAAATTTTCGATAGTTCGCATTTTTAAGAAAAAAAACATAATTGTTGGTAATGATATAATTAAAAAAACTCAATTATTTAATAATAAATTGTATTAAAATATTAGAATAATTAAAAACAGAGGTGGTTCTAACATGTATTACCGTGAGAAGAGGAGAGGGATGAGAGTAGTGGAGGGAGAGAGTGGGGGTTGGGTAATGCGTTTGGGTGGTTATTTGTTGATAAATTATCATAATAATCTCAATTTAGTGTATCACAAAAATTTAAATCTAGAGACGAATGGTATACTAGGGACTTGAAAGTGAGACGAATGGACAACCTTTAGCTTTATATAATAGTATACATAAATCCAAATATATTCTACAATGACGATATTGAAAATTAAGAATTTTGTTAGAAATTAATTGCCTTAATTTCAATTAAAATAAAAATATTATTCATGTGATTTAGAAACTAAAAAGGCTTGCATAAAATTACAAATGTCCTGATATTAATTTTGGATTTTCACATCACGTGAGAAATTTAATTTTAAATCTATCTATAACTGAAATGCAAATTCAAATTCGATGAACTAAGTGAAACAGGAATTTTACGTACCTAAGATATTGTCCAAATAGACTGAAACCGATACTCGTACGTGGCCATTTGGCCCACTTTCTCGGAAGATTTGGCTGAACGGGACATCGGCTCCAACTACACTGAGAATCATGAGAGCAATGTAGCCGAAGCCACTCACTTGATTCATCTCTTTCTCATCTCTTTTATCTATTTCTCTAATTATGTTCTTAATCTAATAAAAACCAAACTTGTGTGCATCGATTTTATAAGGATCACCGCGATCTACTCAGCTATCAACGTTTACACAAGCTAATGCAAAGGATAAAACAAACCACCTCTCTAGATGACTTTAGCATTTTTTTCTTCGGTGGCAACTTTGACAATCATTATAACGTTTTGTTATATAAAAGAAAAACTTAATACAAGAAATTGTTCAACCTTTCCATCCTCAGTGATATTTAACGTTGACAATATTTCTAGGTGGATTCAACTTTTTCTTATTATGTAAATACATACATACTATTTATGTATATACATATATGTATGTACCTAAGTTATTATTTGATTTTCAACCAACTGGTAATAGCTTTTAATTTGTTAGCAAAGATACTAGATTATGAATTATTTCCATGTAAATGCTCAGTTAGTTGTTAGTTTTGAAGTAATAGCACATTTTTGCACCAAATGCACTTTCATCTGGCTAGTCTAGCTAATGTCTTTGGTTAAGACATTTATAGAAATTTTCAGTAAATGGATACTAATCTCTACTATTAAATTAATCAAACTGTTAATCTCTCCCCCATCCAGTTAAACTTCACTCCCCCCTTCCCAACCCACACCTGTATTTTCCAAATGACAAGATACTGGGAAGCCATAATTGCTATAGGGGGTTTGATCTCAACCATACTCCCCCCTGCCTCCCACGATGTATGCGCCGCCGCCGCCACCCAGGGAGTTGCCGCCGCCGCCCCACCCGCCCTGTGGGACTGGGGTGGACTGTGCGGCCCTTACCACAATGCTCCACCACCGGAGCCAGTTTTGGAAGACCCCAAACTCATCATGCTCCGGCCAGTGGCGGGCCCTCGGCCACCTGTGTTACACTATCCACTTCCTCCACCTCCTGCCTAACCGGTGTTATTGAGTTTAAGTTTTTTAATATGCACGATTAGTCATCAAATCTTTGTTAAATGAAATTACAAAGTTAGAAAGCTTGCAGCAATCAAAACAGCACCAATGCTCCAGAAACCTCCATAGCTATTTATTGAGAAAACTATCAAAATGGTCATTGAAAGATTTTAAAACTAATAAATTCCTACTTGAAAGATATTTTGAAACAAAATGATCATTGAAAGATCATAATCCATAACATTTTGGTATCACCGTCAAAATTCCGTAAGTGCCGTTACGGAAAAATGACGTGGACGCTTATGTGGCACCTAGTAGACAAACGGTCCCGATTAACGGTGCACATCAGCAAATACGACGTCGTTTTGTCCTCCTGTTCAAAAAAAAAACAAAAAAAGAGCTGGCCTACACTCCTCGTCACCATCGTCCCTTTCCCTCACCATCTGTAGTCAAAATTAGGGCAACCTACCTCTCACAAAACAGAGCAGAGTTGAACTCGACGCGGCTAGCTGAACCCAGATCAGTTGAACCCGACGCGGCCCCCCATCAGAAGAGTCGTCGTCGAGCTTCAGTTCAATCGGTCGTCGTCGTCGTCATCAGCCAATTGAACCCAGAGTTGGGTACAAAGTTGCTGGTGGAGTCGAACTCAAGCTCGACGAGTTTGTGTGTCCATGACCTTCGGGGCGACAATGACTAGTCGAACTCAAGCTCGAAGATGACTCTTCTGATGGGGGCCGCGTCGAGTTCAACTGGTCTGGGTTCAGCTGGCTCCGTCGGGTTCAACTCTGTTCTGTTTTGTAAGAGGTAGGTTACCCTAATTTTGACTGCATATGGGGAGGGAAAGGGACGATGGTGACGAGGAGTGTGGACCAGCTTCTTTTTTTTTTTTGAATAGGAGGACAAAACGACGTCGTATATGCTGATGTACACCGTTAATTGGGACCGTTTGTCTACTAGATGCCACATAAGCGTCCACGTCATTTTTTCGTAATGGCACTAACGGAATGTTCACGGTGGTACCAAAATGTTATGGATTATAATCTTTCAATGATTATTTTGTTTCAAAAAATATTTCAAGTAATAATTTGTTAGTTTTAAAATCTTTCAATGACCATTTTGCTAGTTTTCTCCTATTTATTCAGTGAAGAAGGTTGGTTTGTTGACTTCTAGGCGTTGGGGTGGCTGGGGAGATTTTGAGAAAATATAATCCAGTAATTAAGATAGAGATGGATCACGCGTGTAGTTGGGGAGGGTGGGGTGAGACCAAGGTTCTTTGTAACTTTTGACATCAATTTGAAATAAAATATTAACGGTTCAAATGGACAGATACATTGTATTTACGTAAACATGTACATCGTAATTACGTAGTATGAACCATGGAGATGGACAAATGAACGAATCTTCAATCAAGAATTAAACTAACCAAGCAGTTGAATACACATTCAATTATGAGCTGAGGGCTTTAAAAAAGTGGAGTCTTGATGCATCCTCATAAGGGCGCCCCAGTTATATATATATATATATATATATTGATTATGACATTTTTATTTCCAATAAAATTAATTACGATAATTTCTTTATTGGAGAAAAAAGACATATGTTTATCGTATGTTCTGTGCATATATGTATGCATGTATCTAACTAATAAGAACCCAACAGTAAAGATAATCCAATTTAATTATGTGTAAATGTGTAAATAATTTAGAGTTAGAAAGATCAATGCCTTAATTAATACTATCTGTAGGGAAAAATATAAATTCTACATATCATAATGTACTAAATGCAAAACTTTAATAGAATATTGAAAGAAAATAAGTATAAGAAAAACTATTTTAATATAATATGCAATTTTATTTTAAAATAAATAATAATATATATGTTCAAAAGATTCAATTTTAGGTTTTAAGTAAATAAAATATATTGTCAATTGTTTTTTAAAAAATTCACCATATCTATATATCTAATAATACATATAAGTTTACTCCTCTACAGTTAATAGAGGTAAATATTAAAAAGATCCAACTTTAAGATTTAAATAAATAAAAGTAGTCAATTATTTTTAAAATACTCATCATATCTATATGCCTGTCAACATATATAAATTTTACTCCTATGTGGTTAATAGAGGTAAATATTTATATAATCATAAACTTAATTTCATATTTTTTTTCAAATATATGTATATTAAGGCGTCACAATTTATAATAATTATGTCAAGCTTCCCTTTTCAATTTTTTAAATTTATTTTATGTGGGATATTAACTTTGTTAATTGACATAACATTATGATTAGTTAATTATGAATCCCAATATATCATATATGATCTCCTATTTTATTTTTTAGTTAAATAAGTTCCAAAAAATATACCATACTCAATGCACATAAATAAAAAATACAAAAATTGAATTAATTGTCAATGTTAATTTGGCTTGTGAAACAAATTTATCTAATCAATCGGTGCAAAACACAAACAAATAACTAGTATATATATAAAGTTGTAACCCATGCATTCAATATGGATAGAAAAGAAAATGTCAAAATAATATAAGGTTAAAGTGGTAGAATCATTGCTAACTCATGTGTTAATATGCTATATATATGTATATACTTCAATCACTTATTATCATATAGTTAACAAATAAAATATATTCATCATTTTTAATAAATAACCAATGCATTAAATAAGGATAGAAAATAAAATGTCAAAATAATATAGGGGTAAAGGGGTAAAGTGGTAAAATCATTACTAACTCATACGCTAATAATGTACTATATATATTAGACATTATAAAGAAAATATTAAAATATATATGAAAAATATTTCAATCACTTATCATCATATCGTTAACAAATAAATATATTCATCATTTTAAGAAAATAAATAATCATTTATACTTATATAAACTTAAAATTAATTTAAAAAGTTTGAGCATTATACTTAATCTAATAAAAGTTTAGTTAAATAAAACTTTCATCCAAGTGACTGAGTCATTTTATTTAAAAGTGTTCAAATTTATAAATTTATAATATGGAATATTAGTTATAATAAATGTGGACAAGTAAATAATGAAGTTTAAAAGTTTTGATAGACTATAAGGTTCTTATTCTTTCATAAAATAAAACTAACGAGCTTATCTAAAAGTATTTAAATTTTAGATTAAGTTTTCTTATAAACTAATTTGATAATTGCAATGATGTATATATATCACTCAATTTCTTACTTGAGAACTTTTGGTATATATTTAATAGAGTTAACTAAAAAAAACACAAACTTTTCACATTTTAACAATTTTAGCATAAACTTTTTTTCTTAACCTAAAAATGCACAAACTTTCGATTTAATAATAATTTTAGCATAATATCAAAATTTTTTATTAATTTAGACGGAAATTGCTGACATGTAAGCCAAGTGGGGTGTGGCCGCTGGCAACCCTAGTCGGGTGGGGGTGGTGGCTAGCAATGAGGCCCCCACCGCCGACCACCACCCCTCTTCCCCGATTTTGATTTTTGTTCATTTTTTTTATTTTCTGAAATAAATTTATTATTAAAAAATATGGTGGATCTCACTCGACCTACACGTTAGCAATTTCCGTCCAAATTAACATAAGATTTGACGCCATGCTGTAATTGTTATCAAATTGAAAATTTGTGTATTTTTAGGTTAAAAAAAATTGTGCTAGAATTGTTAAATTGTGAAAAGTTTGTGTTTTTTTTTGTTATGAACCTTATTTAATATATAATTGTATATTACAAGTTCAAATTTACTGCATAACTTTCTACATGCTAAATATATATTAAAAGTTTATCGTACTAGGCCCATGGACCTCCATTGTAACCGGAAAAAATATATATATAAATCTCAACGACCCTTTGATGCCCTTAATGTACTCGCCGAGATCCTGCAGCACCTAAATTCACATGATATCAGAGACAAAGGTCCGCAATAGTTCGTGTTCACTCCCAAAGAGCTACCTACTCCAACTCAGGTGCCACCCAATGCCCTGTAGTCCCATGCGCCGATGAGTGCATGCGACTAGATCAACACAAGCACCGCCATGCTCCATTGTTAGGGCTAGCACGTGCTCAGCTGGCACACGAGCAAAGCCCAGCGCCCATGTGAATGCTCATTCCTTTGCTTAATTAAGCTCATGTCATTCGCACATGACTGTCCAACTCCTGAATGTTATTCGTGGTCTTGCATGCCAAGGTCCATCCTTTCACGCTCATGCATACCCGTGGCTGAAGTCCGCGCCCAACGAACGAGCCAATCCTACTCCGATAAATAATCACCTGTTCACATCACCACGACTTGGGCTTCTTGATTTAGTACGTCCATCAAAGTACCTCAGGCCCTCACTGATCATACCCCTGTACGCTGAGCTCCACGCCAAGCATGCCCCTGCTCGCTCAGCTTCCACAGGCACACCCTCGCATGAGCACGCTCAATATCCGTGTCGAGCACACCCTTGAATGATCAGCTCCAGGTGAACCTCACACCTGCATGATCAGCTCCATGCCAACCTCGCCCCTGCATGCGTAGCAGCATGTCGGATTTCGGTCCATTTTACACTCAAGCCCGTGCACACCCTGCCTCACATTACACGGTTGAACACCAACCAAAGAACATCGCCCAAAGCCCCCTGACCTATGCACGTCCCCTAGTTTGCCAAGCTGACTTGCCCCCTCCCACATCCACGTAATGTCTCCTGCAAGACATGGATTCAAGGCTAGCACCGATATTAGGTGCAGATCTGTACCCCTATCCTGATTCAGAGATTGAGCCCCTTAGGACACGTTTCCTATGAAGGAATCGAATAAAGCAGAAATGAATGAGTTCAATAAATGAAATGTAACTGATATGATCCAACTAGAGGACCCTTCACACGGGCATGTGGAAGCATTCCAGGATGACAGGGTATGGCATGAAGTCGAGTATTGGGACATGCTGATATGATCCAGCTACAGGACCCTTCACACAGGCATGTGGAAGCATTCCAGGATGATGGGGTATGGCATGAAGTCGAGCATTGGGACATGCACGTGCTAGCTGGACTTAGAAAAAGAGCACGAGCCGAGCGAATCGAACTAGCCATGCAAAGGATGTTATTGCATGTCCATGGAGGAGTAGTCAAGCTCTTGGACGGCTGCATGTGGAACTAAAAGCCACTATCGTTCATATCCTAGAAATCTATTTAGAAGATGATCCAAGTTCAAAGGGCTGAATTCAGTTGCTTTTTAATTACTTGGGCCTATTTCATTTTGGGCTCATTACACTTAGGATTTATTTTAGTCAAAGTCCATTAGCCCATTTAAGTTATCAGCTAGTATCTCTCTATAAATAGGCATGTGGCCTCCCTAGAGAAGATAGATCAGTTTTCATTCAACTTTGTGAGAGAGGTTTTCTCTGAGCTGCTCTGCAGCAACTTTGACGATATTGCAAGTGTGATGACTTGTGATTCCCGACATTTATAATATTGGTTTCTAACTCCTTATAGCTAACGGGTCAATATTTCATATTATAATATTGGTTTCTGGCTCTTTATAGTCAGCGGGTCAATATTCTCTATCCTTGAAACCTTTATTAGACAATCTCGGGTTTGATCTCATTCTATTGTTGTTGGGTCTCGTGGCAGGTTCGTCGAGGTTCACATCATTTGGTATCAAAGCTTTGGCTCCAATCCAGGTTTCACCTATCCTATTTCGTTCTTGTTATTGTTCTTGTCCTAGGGTTCGACAAATTGTTGAACGATTTATTGTTGTTTCGGAAAGGTCTGAAAAACAAAAACAAAAACAAAAGAAAATTCGTCCAAAAAAAAATACATAGAAAAAAAAAGGGGGGAAAAAAAAGGAAAGAGCAATTGTTTGAGAAATCTTTACTTTTGGGGTGATAGAAGTTTTCTTAGATATATCTCTGCTAATCAAGTAAAGTAGGGAATTTCAAAAATTTCCTATTATTTTCTTCTATATCTGCCACTATCCCAGAATTACCTTCCTTTATATATTATTGTTTACTTTGATGGACCACTGGCATATAAAGTGCAATTGGGAAATCTAATATTATTTCCTTTCAATTGAATATTTTCCTATCATATTCCTTTTTTGTCTCTTAGAATCATTCATTCCTTCCATTTCGATACTTTCCATAAATATCTTGTTTCCTTATTCCCACAAATCTTCCTTGTACATCTCAGTTACTTCGTTAACTTCATCTATCACATTATTTATTTTCTCATTTAGATTTGGATCCTAAATTTGATTCAATTTCTGAAATCAATGATTATAAGTGCTTTGGGCTAATCAACTGATTTTACTCTTGCGATTGAATTGTTTAGTTTCTTAGGAACTTTGAGGAGAAAATCTAGAGAGAAAAAAAAAGGCAAGAGTGGTGAGTATATCAAAGGGTAAAAGCCTAAAATTGAGTGAAACACGAGTGTTGAGTGACATTAATTTGAGTGCAAACACGTGAGCGAGTGGTTGTGAGGTCCATCTCTATTTTCTAAAGTTTCACTTGCAGATTTCATCATACCACAAGAAAGCAGTGGAAATGATCACAATAACGGAGGAACTAATTACAAAATGATTATCCGAGATGTGCAACAACAATTTGAGCGCATGAATGTGATGGTTGATTTGATTTACGATTGGTTGGAAAGGCGAGACAAACGGATTGAACAGTTGCTAGATGGCTATGACAAAGCTTCTGGTTCATCCTCTTGCAAATTGAAGTGGGGTTCCTCGACGAAGAAGGAAGAGAAAATAGCCTTGAAGCCAATAAAAGAGAAACCCACAAACAAGTTTCAACCCAACGCAAAGAGAATGGTCATATTGCTTTTCAATTCCTAGACAACGATGGTCAGAACGCAACGCTATTGCCGCTTCCACCTAACCAAAAGGAGGAAGAGCAACTTCAAATCAAGCGGCCCATTGACGAGAAAAGTGAGGAATTCAAGAACGTCTTTCTCGAGCAAATGCCTCCAGAAAAGTCACCAATCAAGTTAGTTGTCATAGATTCGAGGACGAATTTTTTTGAAGAGAGGGGGAATGATATGATCCAGCTATAGGACCCTTCACACGGGCATGTGGAAGCATTCCAGGATGACGGGGTATGGCATGAAGTCGAGCATTAGGACATGCACGTGCTAGCTGGACTTAGAAAAAGAGCACGAGCCAAGCGAATCGAACTAGCTATGCAAAGGATGTTATTGCATGTCCATGGAGGAGTAGTCAAGCTCTTGGGCGGCTGCATGTGGAACTAAAAGTCACGATCGTTCATATCCTAGAAATCTATTTAGAAGATGATCCAAGTTCAAAGGGCTGAATTCAGTTGCTTTTTAATTACTTGGGCCTATTTCATTTTGGGCTCATTACACTTAGGATTTATTTTAGTCAAAGTCCATTAGCCCATTTAAGTTATCAGCTAGTATCTCTCTATAAATAGGTATGTGGCCTCCCTAGAGAAGATAGATCAGTTTTTATTCAACTTTGTGAGAGAGGTTTTCTCTGAGCTGCTCTGCAGCAACTTTGACGATATTGCAAGTGTGATGACTTGTGATTCCCGACATTTATAATATTGGTTTCTAGCTCCTTATAGCTAGCGGGTCAATATTCCATATTATAATATTGGTTTCTGGCTCTTTATAGTCAGCGGGTCAATATTCTCTATCCTTGAAACCTTCATTAGACGATCCCGGGTTTGATCTCATTCTATTATTATTGGGTCTCGCGGCATGTTCGTCGAGGTTCGCATCAGTAACGATATTAAGAGAAAATTTGTATTTTCAGGTTGATATTGAAAACATGGTAGAGTGTAACAGAAAAGTTAAGACTTATCCACCAATATTCTGTTTAAGCAATCAAGATGCATATTTATGTCCATATTTTTTGTTGAAGTGGTGGAATGAGCATTTCGTAACTCGTTGGAAGGAATAATCAATACATCAAATTGAAGAGAAGATCGTAGCAGATGAATGCTCATTTCAACTTTTATAAGTGCAACCAGACAAGATAATAATCCATTTTTATTTCATCCAATTCTCTCGTACCAAACATGACTTACAGATTTTAGGCCCATCCGGGGATCAGTTCATGCACGCCATGGACAACTAGTTAGGAGATTAGAACCTCACGGCAAGGTCAATTTCCATGTGGACAAATAAAATTAAGCATTTCACACTTAATGCCCCCCCAGTTTTAAGTCCTTGCCAATTTTGTCTGGATTTTTCCCTTGTTTTAGGCCCTTGTCAATTTTGTCTAGATCTGTCTCACAGTCTCTTCAAATATTACTGGTTAATTTTCATGTATTTAAAAGATATCATTTGCACCTAAAGTGGAAAAATGGGTGAATGAGCAACAAGTACCTAGGTAAGGCATTTGGGAATGTGAATTCATGAATATAACTGAGATCCCTAATTCATTAACAGGTTTTAATTTGCCTTTGATGTCTAAAACGAACCAAGAAAGCGGTACTGCTGATTCCCCAGTCATTCAGCTGATGAGTAAAGCAAATCAGGTCTTGTCTCGAACTCGTGCATCGAGAAAAAGTATTGACGCATCTGAATCTAGCTAAGTGCTACATCTCATTCTAGTTGGTGACTTTGGGATCCAAAGCAATGGAACTCTGCCCTTATCGGGAAGGTTCTTGACCCCCTTTGGTGAAATCCGTCTGACCAATAGCATAGATTTCGTAAGAGAAAAAGACAAAAATCCCCTTGTGATTAGTGATCGGGATAAATCGTATCATTTTCTTTTATTTGGGATAATTAATCCCCTGTGATTTGCTCCATTAGACATAGAGAGTTGCGGCATTAATTTTTTTCATTTTTAATCATTTTGGTCTTAAATCTTTTTCTTTTATCATTCATATCCTCAACTTTTCATTTTGTTTCATTTTAGTCCTATAAAGAAAAATTGAAGGGAGAAGGGGTTAGGATCACCGATTGAAAATGGAAAAAAAATTAACGCCGTAATCCTTATGTCTAACGGAGCAAACTACAAGGAGGTTAATTATCCCAAATAAAAGAATATGATGTGATTTGTCCCAATCTCAAATCACAAATGGAGTTTTTGTCTTTTTCCCATTTCATTAAACACGGAAGCCTTCATAGATTCCACCTGGCAGATGCCTCCCTTAACAGAGTCTTGGCAGATAACCATGGGAAATAAAGCTACTATTTAATATCTGCTACTTTCCATTCATCTATAATCTAAAGCTGATATGTTGGAAGTCAGCATCCTACAGAAGCTTACGCGATTCCCACCAAGAATGACGAGACCCGACAACTAAAGGAACCCAAGATCGTTCCACAATCAGATTTAATTGACAAACCCTCGACCCGTTATTTACAATATAAACAAGAACCTTGGTATAACTAACCTCAACCCGTTATTTATTGTGAAATAAGAACCTCGGTATATCAGAAGACGCCACAAACAGTGATGAAATACCGTTTGATAAGTCGATGAAGACGACACAAACAGTGGTGGAAAGCCATTTGATAAGTCGATGATGAACACTACGAAAATTTCCGATAAGTTCGAATTAATTATTCAAGAACCAAAAAGAATACTCTCACAATTTCTGAATATTCCTTTTTTATTAAAAATTCACTAAGATGAATATATATATACATAAACTAATCCTAATCTGGCCATATCTCCTCCTATAGATAAGGAAAATAAAACCTAAAATATCGATAGAAATATGACATAATCTATAAATATATGAAATCTAAATATCCCGAGAATATCTCCATGAGATTTAAACTTTAAACAAATCTGATGATATCTTCTCTTGATCTACAAATATTCTAAAAACTTTCTCAAACACTTGTTGAATTTAGCCTTGTCCGGGGATCACGTAATTCATATCCAATAGGCCTCCACGAATTTGCTTGAGCCCAATCCTCTTGAATCAGGCCGTTGAGTTCATCTTTAAACTTCTTTGCTCGTGCTCGCGTAATCGATCCAATTGGAACTTGAACTGGATCCCTTGAAGTCGTGCTACGATTTGCATCAGAAGCTCTGCAAACATCAAAAGCCCATGTCTGCAGATTAAGCCTGAGAACTAACTCTAGATGCTTTCTCATTAGCTCATAATCAGTCTACAGGTGTGTAGAGACATGTCACAGGCCTAAGGCGCAGATGAAGGCCTGGTACTCTTATCTCTTGAAATTTCTCACAGTGCAAAAGGAAGCTAGCAGCTCTTACCTTGGGATTATAGCACCTATTTTCTTGCTCCACTTTGACACAGGCAGATGACAGATTCACAATCACAAGAGTTGTGCGAAAGAATCTGCAAGTCCTCACACCAGTTCCCACCACCATCTTCGAGACCATACAAATTACTTCATGAGTCAAGATCAAATAACAACAATGACCATAGTATGTTGTTGGCTGTCGATTTGCAATGAGACCTAATCGGAAGCCTCTGTTGATCCATGCTGGGAGGCAGATCAATGATCATGCCCTTTATGCAGACAAAAAGGCAATTCCTACAGAAAGACAAAACAATGGCGAGGGAAGAGAGACAGAAAAATCGGACATAGACTGCTTAAAGGGACTCTGTCCTACAATGGCGAGGGAAGAGAGACAGAAAAATCGGTCATAAAGACAGCTTAAAGGGAACTCCGTCCTATGCACCTGTGAATCAAAGTTGGTGAGAGATACACCAATATAAGAAATAGTTATTTAAACTTTCTCGCTGTAATCAGAAGCATCTCATGTCTGCTCATGTTCCTTCTTCTCACCAGTTACTCAATACTCGAGCTCTTCAAGTCCCTGAAAACATGATAAGTTCAATCTATAATGCTAAGCACCTGTAAGAAAAGGGAGAATATAAAGATAAACTAATACAAGATCAAGACGAATGACTTTTGTATCAGCAATATCATCAGATACACACCTTTGTTGCTCCTTCATCACCGGCAGATATCAGCAAAGTTCTTTCTGGCTTCTGCTCACGGGAATTATATTAATACTCACTTGGGACCATCAATTTCCATGTCTGTTCCAAAAGCTCTAAACTTTTTAACAGACCAGTTAATACAAAAGCTTCCCAATGCATAAAGATATATATCTAGTTCAAAGCAGCAGCGTGTATCCTCTGTCCTTGCCCTGGAAAGAAAGGGGATTATAGTGCATGGTTCAGAGTAAAATTAAGTCTGTATCCTCATCATGTCACATTCACCAGATTATTGCTGAAAATAGCGTAAATGCCTAGAAATGATTGATCATCGAATAAAATAGGAGTACATAAAAGAATGAGTTGTGATTCTCGGTAAGAAACAATAGGCCCCCCATGTTTTTACCAACCTTGCTCTTCCTTTCAGTACCTCTCCATGGGTTGACCGTCACTCTCCCAGATTGTGAAATATGGCAAAATACCATAAAAGAATAGCAGCCTGAGAAATAAAATCACAAATTGCCTTTACATCTGCTTACCCAACAAAATAACAACATAGAACGAGATTATAGACATCAACGGACAAAGGTGTAAATAATATCAAATACTATGTTCAGCATCAAGTGTAGTCAACACACAAAGTCAAGAAGAAACCTGAGATACAATAAGAAGCACCGTCTAAAGGCTGATACTTTTACTACCATTGCACACTGTTGCTTCGAGGAATTTCAGCCATAATACCAAAATAGAACGAGCACACCAGAAAAATTTCAACGAATAGAGGCATCAAGGATAATAATGTAATTCTTATTGCAGGGATGTAGCCTTTACAAATCACATAAAACTGCATAAATTTTTCATCCGACTCAGACAAAGATCTTATTCAAGTCTTTTTCCATAGACCAAAGCAGCATAACAGGTGAAAGATATATCATTCATGAGTAAAAGCATTTTAGCATCATGCTACTCTAATTACGCTATGCTCGAAAAGTTCTCAGGCACCACAAAGGCCTTAAAATCTAACAACCCAAAAAGCTCAAAAGCCGATCATCACTGGAACAGTAGGGAAACAGAAGAAATTGCTACTACGACCCGATCCTCAGATCAGCTGGCCCAATAGCGAGCCTGTCTTCCGCAGCAGTGAGCTTCTCCTTCTCGAGAAGGAAGGTCTTCGTGATCATGTTGCAGAACAAGTACACGAACTGCACTGAGTCGTTGGCCGGGACAGGGTACGTGATCCTCTTGTAACATTCCCACGGCATCCTGGAATCAACCAAAGCCACCACGGGAATCTGCAACTTGTCAGCCTCGAGGATCACTGAGGACTTCCTCTCGGTGTCCAGAACCACAAGGCAGTCGGGGGGGCTGGTGGGACCGAAGCAGAGCTTCTTGTTCCGGGAGCGAAACTTCTTCGGGCTGCAGCTGTTAGTGAGGAACCCACCGGTCCTCCAGAGGACGTTGTTGCTGGGGGAGTAGCAGCCAATCTTCTTGGTCATCTGCTCAACAATTTCGTCGAAGAGTGGGTTGGTGTTGACAAACATGAACCGGCCCTTCTGGCGGACCAGAGAGCCAATGAAATCGCAGGCGCTGCGGAGGCAGATCAGGGTTTTGTCCGAGTCGATGATGGGCATCTGGTTCCGGATCCCGTAGGTGAAAACCTTGAAGTGCTCAGAAGCCGCTCGGCGGCCCACATGGGCATTTCCACTCAGGAGCTTTTGGATAACAATCGAATGGAGCGTCATTGGAATGTAACTGCATAAAAGAGACAGCGAGCTGAAGAAATATTCCAATTTCATCCGACACACGTTTAGTGCAACTGATCGTAGAGTAAGCAACAAACAAACACAGATGACAACAGGAAAACCGAACCAAATCTGCTCAGCTAAGTAGCAATGAACGACCATACATTCCACTCAGAAAAATGTGTTTTCTTTTTGTTACTGCCTCTCATTCATTGTTAGCCCAGAACTGGGTAAAACAACATATAGTGAAAAATCAAACTTTCCTCTTCAGCTCATACATTCTGATGAGACAATCAATCCCTTTTCCACAGAGAACTCACTGACCCATCTTTAAAAAACCGAAAATCCCCAAATTTCAGTCAAAATTGACGCAGGAACATGAAATGAAGGATAGACCTGCGAAATTCAGAAAATTGAGGTAAATTTCTTGATCTCTCTGGAGCAGCAGCAGCTTGGTCGAGGTGGAGAGGAAGGTCGGTGGAGCAGTTGGAGCTGGTCGCGGTGGAGCGGGAGGCCGGAGCAGCTCTGGTCAGGGTAGAGCGGGAGGTTGGAACAGCAGCTGGTCGCCGGTAGCGGTGGAGCTGCAGGGGGCAGCACGTCGCGATGGGGAAGGAGTAGCAAGGGCTCCCGGAAGCACCAATAATCGCCGCGCCGGTCAGGGAAGGTCCGTCGGAGGGTAGGGTTGTGGGGAGGGAGAGGAATAGAAGAGATGAGGGGTCTGATGGGAGATTTCTATTTCATTTTGCCCCCGAAAAAAATTTTGTCACCAATTTAGTCCAAGTTTTCATACTTCATCTACCATTTTAGTCCGTCTTTAACTTTTTAACAGAACGAAACGCAGTTGTTCCCCTGAACGAAACGAAATTAAAAATATTACATATCATTTAATAGTCAGGTTAAGTTTAATTTAATTTGATTTAGTTTGATTTGAGAAGATAAAAAAAAAGTAATTGGAAAAAATACGTGAGAAATTTTAAAAAATGAAGATAAAAATATAATGATTATATTTTTGAATTAAGAAAAGTATTGAAATTGAATAAAAGTGTTAAATAATTAAGAGAATTTAGTATTAAAAGATTAATTTAAATAATATATAAGAAAAAAATATTAGAGAGAATTTGAAGAAAAATATAAAAAAATAATGATTGTGTTAAATAGTTAAGAAAATTTAGTATTAAAAATTCATTTAAATAATAAATAAGAAAATGTATTAAAGAGAATTTGAATAAAAATATAAAAAGTAATAATTGTGTTGTTGAATTGTGGGAAATATAATGTTAAGTTAAGTTTAATTTTATAAACAAATATAGTTGACCTTTTAATCAGATTTATCAAAACCACATCATTCTCGCTTTTTAAACATGTAATTCTTTTTCTTTATTATCATTTAACATCTTCCCGACAAACTAATTAGGTGCTGCTAGGCCGGCTTGCCTGTTATTCTCCTCTCTGTTTTGAGTAAGAGGGAACAGATCAAGCTCCAGTGGGGATTCCCTATCCGCGATCTCCCTTGTGGGGGAGGTAGCCTAAGCATGCTTGGAGCGAGGTCGTTGGCAGGCAGCCCCACCAGTGCTCTTCCTCTAATCATGTAAATGAAAAAAATGAAAAGAAATGTAAGAAAAAAGGGAAACATAATGACGTATTTGATGTTTTATGTATTTTTGTGAAAGGCACACGGTTGATTGACTGAGGGATCAAATCAATGTATACTAAGACCAAATTGATTAAAAAAAAAGATCAAATTGATGTATACGTGAATAAAATTGATATATACAAAGATGTAATTGATGCAAAAATTATGAAGTGGACCCAATCGATACAAATGTTTTTTTTTTCCCCCTAAATTTAGTTTGGATTTCAATATATTATGCAAAAGGAAAATTAAGCCTAGATCCCCTAATCGAGATCATCAATGAGAAGGTGAAATTACTTGGTAAAACAGTCGAAGAAAAGAGAAACATCTTGAACAGGGTACAAGAAATGCACTATGTCAAATGGGATAATACAATGTACAATTGCTCAATCACTCGAAATCCTAGCCCTCAAATTGATTGCCCCCGGCCTATTGTTCCAACTTCTTTCTTAGTCACCACTTTCATGAGTATTGAGATTTAATTCCATGTGAAAAAGTTAAGAGTAATTGAATGGATTTATATGAGATTAGATTCTATAATCTATCAGCTCGAGATTCTGGATTAAAGATTGAATCAATCACTTATAGACCAAGTGAAAATTTTACATGTTATCAGAGTAAATTATGTTTTGGCACGTCCATATTGATTCACACCACATCAAGTTTAATGTCTCTATGTGTTTAGGATCAGAAGGTAAAGAAAGCGAGATTTAGGATCAAAAGGCAAAGAAAGCGAAATTCGGGTCAGTAGTGATTGGTGTCATAGAGCCTCTTCTGTGCCTCAACTCATTTTGCTCGTATGTTATCCTCGGAATTTGATGAGTCTTCCAGATATTAATTTTAATTAGAGAACAAAAAAACCATAGGACATGACTATATTTTTAAGTTCCCATTTCGCTTTCTGACTTCCTAGTCAGTCCCCACTCCATTTGATTTTACAATCACGTTTTAAAAATTTTAACTTTAATTTTAATTCTACTCACTACACAACAAAAATCAACAATACAATTATTACTTTTTCTTTTTTTTCAATTTTTTAACCATTAAATTTAATTTTTAATATTAAATTCTCTCAACTATCAATTACTTTTTTTAACAATTCAATAACACAATCATTACTTTTTCTCAACTATTTATTACTTTTTCACACTTTTTCTCATAATTCAATAACACAATCATTACAACCCAATTAAAATCAAAACTCAACTCTACTTAATTCTAAAACTAAACACACCAGTAGTTTCCGACAACATCTTGACAAAAGTATGAATTGTTCGGTCAAAACTGTTTCAAATGATTCTACGATTACAGACACTTCGAATAACTCGGCATAAAGTTATCCCCACCAGAAACAGCAACTCGTGGAAGATCCACAAGCAAATACCGAATGCACTGCTTCAACTCCAAATTACTCCGCAGTCAAAAGTTTAAAAAAAAGAAAAAAAGAAAAAGCAACTGTACATAACAATGAAAGCACAGTACCTCTTGCATCTGATAGCTCCATCAAAGCCTTGGCTAGGATCCTTGACAGGTCGCCTCACATGTGATACCATGTTAGATTGATTTCAAACTTTTTCTTCCCCTTGCTCACTGTCACGTCCCAATTTCAGCCTTGCTCACTGTCACGCCCCAATTTCAGCTAATACTTTACGAGCGCAACCAATCGTAAACTGTCTAATTTAATCCAACAAAAAGAAAAAGCCTAACATACACATATTTTTTTTATATGGATATACATACCTCAATTGAGTAGTTTTCCACAATAACGAATATCAACATCAAATCCATATTGAATAAATCTTCAAAGGAACCTCCAACCCTCCAAGTACTTCTATCTAATGCAGTATAGTCTCCAAACCTTTCTAAATCTGAAATTGTAGGAATATAAAAAGTGAGCTCATTCACCAATAAGTAACTCATTGCTGAGCAAGTAAGCATGACTCACTTCTACTAGAACGAGCGTTGTCAAATCTTTTATTTAAACAATATACAATTTAGTCATCTTGCATGAAGAGTAAATTTCATATAATTAACTTAAAATCATAAACCATCGTTTCATAAACCAATTTTCAATAATCGACTAATGATGTCAAACTCTGATAAACATCATCTAGCATTAAGTTCATCCAATATTATAAAACATATAAATTGAATGTTTCAATCCATGCATATTTTCATAAAACTGATTAAACAATTGCTTTTAAAGATACCACTATATAAACTCCGTTTGATAGTTCGAATTAACTTAAAAGTTTAGTTGGTAGAATAGACTTTATAAATAGCTATATAAAAACTATTAAAACTATAGTTCAACATTTCATGTGAATGAATCGCATTCAAACATATTGTATAACATAAATTCAATAATTCATAATATCGATATCAAAACCATTTTGTTCATTGTCTGTGATACTACGGTGACACTTCATCCTATCACACAGACCGTAATACCATATTAGCCGCTGGCCCGGCTCGAATACCATATTAGCCGCTGACTCGTTCCGAATACCAATTTATTCGCTGGCATGGCTCGAATACCAGATTAATCATTGACACGGCTCAAATAATAGTATCGTGATACTTAATGACATAGTAGACAAATGAGCCTTAAAACATAAATCCATGATATACCTAACATGCCTGATATAGTGAGAATCTTGGCACTTGCATTCCCGTCATCTATTGCTATTAGAATATCTCCTTCCCCGTAGCATTCTTTCGTTACTACCACATTCCCCGAGAGATTGCCTTGCTTGCCTTTTTGCCTTGGACAATTTCTCTTGAGATGGCTTTCCTCATTTCAATTCTAACAAATCAACTTTCTACCCACCGACTCACTCATGCCAAGAGATCCCTTCTTGCTCGATCTACCCCTCGCTACTAGGCCTTCACCTTTGCCTCCATGGTACTCCATCACCTCTTTTGCAACTCATTCGAGTTTAATGCCATCCTGACGTCCTCTAAGGAGATGCTTGTCCTACTATATAGCATGGTATCCATTAAACTCCCATGCAACTCCGGAAGAGAACACAACAATAATAGAGCCTGATCCTCATCTCCAACCTTGACTCTCACGTTTGCGAGATCCATCAGGATTTGATTAAAGAGGTCCATTTAATCACCTACGGAGGTCCCTTGACTTATCTTTAATCGGTACAACCGCTGCTTCAAATACAACTTGTTCGTCAATGATTTCTGCTAATATAGAAATTCCAACTTTTCCCACACTTTCAAAGCCGAGCCCTGATCGGGTAACTCTCGTAGAACTTTATTCGACATGCTCAATTGGATGTCACTCAAAGCCTTCGATATCACTGTCTTATTCTCCTCTAGTGTCAGAGTCGCAAGCCGCTTCTTCTCTTTTTCCAATTCTCCCTCAAGGCCGTGTTGCACTAGCAAAACCTTCATCTTGAACTTCCATAGCCTAAAATTGTTTGTCCCGTTGAACTTCACCACCTATTACTTTACTCCTGACATCTTCACCTGCTTCCAAACCTCATTCTGATACTAATTTATTAGGAAAGCGTGTCGATTCGAGGAATTTAACCTAAGAAGAGAGAATAAATAATACCGGAATATGCTTGGTAAAACCCTCAAGGCGAGGTAAACATCCATGGATAAAGTATGGAGATTCCAATAGATCGATAAACTAGAGATTACAACCTCGAGATGAAATTCGTGCTTCTTAGCACTCGTTACAAGACCCAACCCGAAAATAACTTCACAATTCCCTTAATTCTCACCACTTTCTCACTCTACAAACCTTAGAAACTCCAAGAAAGTAAACTCGAGAATTCTCAAGAAGATTACTTGTGATTCTACACATTGTGTTATTTTGATACAAGACCCTCTCCCATTTAAATAGTTACAATACCTTCCCAATATGTCAAAGATATCCTAATATAATATTAGGATATTCCTCCTTTAAGATATTCTAAAGATATTCTAGAATTATCTCTAATATTTCTAAAAGATAATTTACCTATTTTAAGATTTAAGAGATATAACTAAAAGATCCCTACAAAATGAAATATAATCTTAAGCAAAATCTGAAATCTCGCCACTTCCGTCTCGTTCGATCTCTTACCGCTTCCGAGTCTTCAATTGTCATATGAATACGAGACATACTCCACCTATATATATATATATATATATAATTGAGGTTCATTTATAATTTCTCTATATTATAATCTCTATATAATATAGGGTAAAAGATAAAAACTCCTCTTGTGGTTTGAGGTCGGGACAAATTGCACCATGTTCTTTTGTTTGGGACAATTAGCCATATGTGGTTTGCTCTGTTAGACATAGGAGGTTACGTCGTTAATTTTTTTTCATTTTTAGTCCTCAATCTTTAGCCTTTTAATCATTTTGGTCATAAATCTTTTTCTTTTATCATTCATATCCTCAACTTTTCATTTTGTTTCATTTTAATCCTATAACGAAAAATCAAAGGGGGAGGGGGTTGGGGCTGCCAATCGGCGACCCCGAACCCTTCACCGAGGGCGTCAGCACCCACAGAGGACGCCAACAACCTCAGTTGATTGCTCGGGGTCGCTGATTGGGGGCCCCAATCCCCTCCAACTTCGATATTTCGTTATAGGACTAAAATGAAATAAAATGGAAAGTTGAGGATAAGAATGATAAAATAAAAAGATTTAGGACCAAAATGATATGGCTTATTTGATTTGCAAATGTGATTTCAAAATCACAACTTTAACCTAATTCTACCCGCAACAAAACAAAATAACTCATACAAAGTCAAAGAAGGGGCCCTTTTATATCACTTTTTTTTCACAACAAAATAAAATAATTCATACAAAGTCAAATGGTGGCCCCCATTTATACCACTCTTTTTCAAAATCAAAATCTGATTTTAAAATCCTATTTTGAAACCAAATGCAGCATAAAATGCTATAGATTGAAGACTAAAAATGAAAAAAAAAATTAACGCCATAACCTCTATGTTTAACGGAGCAAAGCACATGGGGCTAATTGTCCCAAACAAAAGAATAATGTGCGATTTGTCCCAATCCAAAATCACAATGAGGGTTTTTGTCTTTTTCCCTATAATATATGATAGCGAAACAGAAAAAGTATGTTAACAAGTTTGTGCCATGTGTCATCCCAAGATTAATAAGATGATGTCATGTATCAAGCCCTTAGCTCTTTATTGCATTGCTTCACCTGCATGGAAGAAGATAGTCAAAGATGATTAAAAAGAAGCAATAATGTATTTAATGAGAGATGGTCAATGCTTATGTGGCAGATCATTGCACGAACAAAAGACTTTTATGAGAGTAGTCCGAATTATTTAATATATATATATATATATATATATAATTAATAGAAGTAGATTAATTAAATGTTCTTTAACTAGGCCGTGTTAATTGAAGCTCCAGTAGCATCAATGACATATTGAGCAAAGAGCGGACAATATCTTATGCTTATTACTTCTAAAAATAGTTGATTACTTTTGTAAAGTACTTATTTACGTGAAACTATTTTTTCATGCTTTTGATAAAATCATTACTTATTTATGGGGAAAATGACACTAGTGGTCTTATAAGTTTGCCATTTTTTGATATCGAGTCCTAAATGTTTCACTTCGGAAAAACAAGTCCTAAAACGTTTGTAAAAGTGTTAGCGGTAGTCCTATCTGTCACCGCCGTTAACGGAAGTGCCAGCAAGGATAACGGCTTGTCCAGGTGGCCGTTAAGTGTTGATGTGGGACGAATGGCCCGACTGCACCCGAGAGGACGATCCAAATTTTGAAGACTGGGCTTGAATTTCACGATCCCGCTCTCTCTTAGAATCGGGTTGGTTCGGGTCCGGATGTCTCATTCTTCACCCGACTCCTTCCCCATGCCCGAAACCCTAGCATGACTCCTCTCCTCCACACAACCTAGCGCCGCCCCTGCAAACCGCCGATCATGGGCACCCTAGCACCTCGAGTAGCCCCGCCTGAGCCCGATCAGGGTGTAGCACCTCGAACACCCCAATGCGGGTGGATGGGTGGGTGCTGGCATTGAATCGAATTCACTGTCAGATCTTGAAGAAATTCTCTGTCTTTCCTTCCTCTTCTTCGTCTTCTCCTTCCCCACATGTAATCGGACCGGCCCAATTCTGTCAGGTTCGATCTCGTCTCCTCCCTGTCGGATCTGGGTTTGCTTCATTTCTTTCGTCAACCTTTACACTTGTTCGCGATGCTTTTGAAAGTTTGGCTGAAGAAAGATGCTAAATTTTGTTTGCCCATATGTCTGATTTGATCCTAATTGAAGAATTGACAATATTGATTAGTTGAATATTCCATTCTTGTTCGGCCACTTTGAGTTCTTGAGCTGCTTTTATCGTTTCTCTTCGGGTAATTTAACGTTGATTGCTTTTAAAAGAACGATTTGTTTCTCAAGCGCCGCCCCTGCAAATCCCTAATCCAATTCCCAACCAAATTCTGAAATATCCAAATTCTGAAAACCCTAATGGCGAAATTCAAGACCATGGGAGAGCTTCAGCGCCCACGGAAATGGCGGAATCCAAGACCGTACACTCCCATCTCGTCACCTACTTCTCCATGCTCTTTCTGCTGTCCCTCTGCCTCCCCTCGTCATCCTACTATAAGCTAAGCTATCCCCCCATTACTTCTCTACTATTTCCATCTATTCCTGCTTTCCTTTGATTCGGAGCTTCCCTGCAGCTGCTCCCGAGGGTGATGCGGTTAGTTGAGTCTTCAAAATTCGAGCCGTCTTCTCGGGTGCAGTTGAGCCATTCGTGCCACGTCAGAACTTAATGGCCACCTGGACCCGCCGTTATCCTTGCTGGCACTTTCGTTAACGGCTGTGACGGATAGGACCACCGCCGACACTTTTACAAATGTTTTAGGACTTGTTTTTCCGAAGTGAAATATTTAGGACTCGATGTCAAAAAATGGCAAACTTATAGGACCGCTAGTGTCATTTTCCACTTATTTATGTAAAACTATTTTTTCATAATTATGCAAATCGAAATTAAAAGGGCTAAGCTTAAATTGGTCCATACTTCTTGTAGCAAATCAAGGTTAACCCCTATAACTCTTAACATGTACATTTCACTTTTGCCGATTTAAATTTATATTGCAATATAAACTAATTACCTTAATTGTGATTAATTTGATTATGTTAATATTATTAATAAATTATACAAATGATTCTTTTTTGAGTTAATAAAGTACTTATTTATGTAAATAAAGTACTTAATTTTGATTTAAACTAATTATATTAATTTCATTTTATCGTCAATTTGAAAATTACCGAAAACTTAATTTTACGATCATAAAGTAATTTATATTTTTAAAGGCCTAATTATATATCAATATATATTATTTTTTCATGAATAATAATCTCTCGCAACACGCGAGTGGGACGACTAGTATTGTTTATATTAATACATTCAACGACTTCATTTTGATTTGAGAGTATATCCATGTTTCTCTCTTTTTTTTTTTGCATGTATATACTACCCTTCTGTTTCAGAAAGAAATCATATATTTAGTATTCTTTAGAAAGAAATGAATGGACATAGATGAAATAATATTTTCTACTTTTATATTTGACATATTTACTTTAAAAATCACACTTTCATTGAAAATTGATAAATCTTGTGAAATTATTAAATAAATGAAATTATTAATATCTTAATTGGCATATAACATTCTTATATTAGCAACAATCATCAAATTTTTAACATCACCAACATTTTTTTAGTTTCATTCATGTTCACACACGATAAATTTTTCTTCCTCTTCGCTCATATATCTATGCATATTTCTCCTCTTTTGTTTTTTCTAGAATTTTAGTTCGATCTTTGGTTCATAATCGTTAGAGATTATTCTATTTTACTTATACATGTTTATTCTATATGTTGTCGGACACACTTAATTATTTTGTCAAAATAATTCATTTGTATTTGAGATGGGTGATTTGTTGCAATATTATATTCCATGTATAAATATTTGAGTAGATTATATTAGTTATAACTAAAAGTTATTTAATTTATGCCTGCGCAACTGCGGGTCTTCAACTAATTTATATATATGTTTTTGATACGAATGATTTGTTTCAATATAACATGTATAAATATTCCAGCATATTAGTTTGCAACTAATAATTATTTAACTTTTGTCCATACAATGCGCGAGTCTTCAACTATATTATATTTTATCATTTTAATTCTTTTGCCTATGTGAATTATATCAATCGCACGTAGCACTAGTATACGATCTAGTTTTTATTATGGTGTTTGTGAGTACTGCAGGTGTGTTTTCTTTGTCCATTTTGACACAAAATATTAAGGGAAGGGATATAATATCCCACGCTATAGTCGATGGTAGGGTTGTGCATAGATAGCAGGTATATCCAGAATCGGTCGGAACCTATTCGTTAGGGTAAGATTCGGGTAACTCGTATTGAAAATAGGGCAGGGTCTGAGTATTAAAAATAAAGAATCGATGAAAATCTACTTTGATTTCGGTTCTTGCATATAGGATACCTAGAACCAGAACCGAAACCGATACTCGGACCCAGATAATAATTTCTCACATTATATATATTTAATTATATTCATATATTCTTATATATATAAAAAATATAGTTACTAGTTTTTTTAAAAAAAATCTAAATCTATGTCGACATTCTATTTTGCGTGATTACTGATTATGAATGAGACATTTTCGGTTTTATTTGCCGAGACAAAAAAATTTACAGGTTCTAACATGTTACTTGAAACCTGCGGTATAATATAGGTTCCAGTTAAGTTTTGGTACCAGGACTCAACATGGTAGGATCCGGTTCTAAAATCTTAGAACCTGATCCTTACAGGGTATGGTCCGCGTATTGTGAAAAAAAATAGAGTACCTGAACCCGCACACCCTTAGTCGATGGCCATGGGGAATACTTTCCAAATATTTGTTTTGGGTAGATATTCCTGAAACCCAAAGTTCAGGGGGCAAAATGTATTTTCCCCAATTTTCTGTTTTTCTCCTCACATTGTCGGGGCGCTAAACCTCAGCTGCTTCGTTCCCAACAGAAGGAGAATCTGAAACTCCATTACATTGCACTCCTCCCCACCTCTACGCTCGCGGCTATGCCGGAATCGTCGTGAACTTCCAGGCGGCGGCGGCGGCTCGGAGGCGGAGAGCCAAGATGTTCGAAGGGCTGGTCCGCCAGCTGCTACTCGGCTACCTCGGCCGGTACGTTAAGGACATACAGAGGGATCAGCTGAAGATCACACTCTGGCACGAGGAGGTCCTGCTGGAGAACGTCGAGCTGATCCTCGAAGCCTTCGATTACCTGCGTCTGCCCTTTGCTCTCAAGGAAGGCCGTGTCGGCAGGCTCAGCATCAGAATCCCATGGAAGAAGCTCGGTTGGGACCCCATAATTATCATCCTCGAGGACGTCTTCGTCCTCGCCTCCCCCAGGGATGACGAAGAGGTGCGTGTTCCGGCAGGCTGAGAAATAGCCGAATCTCTTGCAATTTAATTTGATTTCGGAAGTTTGTGATGCTTCATTCTGCGTTTTGTGTGCATCTGTCTGCCGGGATTGGTGAACTTTAAGGCAAGAATGTCAACTTGTTCCGGTGTTGGTTTTATTAGTAAGGCGATCATATAGCAGAAAACTGTCTTGGGCTGAAAAACGCTTGAATATCTGCCTTGTCCCGTCTAAATTTACGAGTGAAAGTGTGTCGTCCTCGGAGTACCTTGGATGCAATCGCTTCGTGGAAAATGTGATGGGCTTAGAATTGCGTGCATACCTTTGTCTTGCCATCTAATTTCTTGTTGAAAGAATTATCTTTATGAGTGGATTGAAGGCTGGTGTGAGTGAACATAGCGATAAGGAAGCTTGTGAGTTCCTATTAGCTAAGACCAATATTTAAAATTTTCATTTTGTTTTGCAAAACTGTGCAAGTTTACGACTTTTTACGTGAAGACAATCTGTGAAGCATTATATTTGTAATTTCATTGCCTACATGGTTTCAGTGGAGGTTGGCAGCAGTGGAGCAAAGGGAATTTGCTAGCAAGAAGGCCAAGCTCGCAGCAGCAGAGCTAGCGAAGCTATCAAGGCGTGTGTGTGGTGAGCTGCTCGACTTCTATTTCCAGATATTCCCCTTTTCCAGTATACATGATTATTTCATGTGCACCACTGTAGATTATTCAGTTTTTAATTTACTAGAAAGGAATTTAGTGCTTTCATCAAGCTGGATTGTGTTTCTTATTGTCATCATGCCACTCCAAATATGAAGGTTCTAGCTCTCCAAGATTGTGTGCTTAGTCAACACAACTTGCACTTGGTGGCGATGAGGTCAAGGTTTCTTGTGTTGTGAGTTTATGGATGTTTGTTCTCTTGGGCTGGGAAACTGAATTAGGCACTGCACAGTGGAGAATGGATTGCTTCTTGTATATTTAAAGTTTGTGGATAATATCCTTTTAAAAGTTAGATTAGGAAAGAAGTGCAAATGCCGAGTGTAGGTGACGGTTTGTGCATTGGGACCAGGCTTGGGCAAAGGTGCTCTCTAACTAAAGTTAAGCCGGAAGACAGTTAATATTATATGGAGAGACTATAGTCTGTTCATGTAATGGTTTTGGTGACCAACTCTGGATGAAGTAGGCTGAGTCTAGCTACTAGCCACACGCCCCTCAGGATGTCTCATTGCTAGGAAATGGTGGTGGACAATAACTGTTGGAGGGAGTTTGACTTCTAAACGGACTGGGGCTTGTAGACTTTGGCAAATGTGCTCTCATGCTAAAGTTAAGCCTGAAATCTGTTACCTTTAAATGGAGAGACTGAACTTCTGTTACTTTTATAATGGTTTTGGTGACCAGCATGGTATTAATTTCATTGAGAAAACCTCCCCTAAAGAAAAAGGTACTAAAAAAAAGGGAACAATCCTGTGTGACAGTGGCATCACTAGGAAATGATGGTGCCTAATAACTGTGGAAGGGAGTATTACTTTGGGTTCAAAATTGCTGGTGTGAAATGTCTATGTGATTACCGGTTTACCTTTGTGGCCACACCTTGTATAGGTCCTGTGAATTTTGATTTGGTCATAACTCTAATCTTGGCATCGGAAGGTTATCTTGCACTTGAATTTCAACCTGAATTCTACTTACACTGATTTTTCAGTCTGTAGCAACATTTTGACAATCTACACACTTTTATCTCCATTTTTCTTTAAAACCTACGAATTATCTCTTGTACTGAAGCACAGCTGTGATGTTATGGGACATGATTTTTGGAATAAGTTCCATGTTCTATTCCTTTTCTTGGATTGTTTATTCTTTGTCTTAGATGTGAGAATGGAGCTTTGAGATCTTGTTCACACATGGAGAGAGGTCTTGGTTACCTCATGGAGATCATTTGGAAAGACATGCTGCTGATTCACGCCTTGAATCTCTTTTATAGTCACTATTGGTGTCTTTTTATTTACTATAGGATTATGAAGGGTTAGACTTGTTTGATGGGCAATTTTAATGCTATAGCATTTTATATCTTGGAACTGTTGATTACATGAGCCTCTTTCTCATCATTAAAAATTTTAGGGAGCCTGAATATGTTGATATGTTGCTCTAGGAATTTAGTTTAGTTGATATGTGGGAATTATTACTCAGAGATTCCTTTATGGAGTTATGCTTAATGTTCCTAGTAGCTGTTTTTTTGCTTATTCTGGAACAGTATAAGAGGCCAATGATGAGGATCTATTTTTGTAGATAACCAGGCTGGGGAATCGTTTATATCATATATTACTGCAAAGGTAATGGGGTTCCCTTTTCTATCTTCACTTTCTGTTTTTCATACTTATTTTGCCACGGCACTTCAAAGATGTGTTTTTCATAGTTTATGCAATGCCAGCTGATATATCTTTCCTCTCTTGGTTAGATACTTGACAGCATCCAAGTGTCCATTAGAAATTTCCATGTGGTATACCGTGACCTGTACTGTGGCTTGCCCAGTAATTCTGTAAGTTTATTTCAGATTCATTTTGCCTTTGATTATTGCTTTTGTTACCTTTTACTGCTTCATTTGTGAACTACTGTATCTTTCTCTTATTGCTGGTATTAGACTGCTTTAATCAAGGGCATATCTATACACCGTACATCCTTTTCGTATCCTGTTCTAGTTTTATATTTCAGCTATTTCTAGCTTTCTTGAATCTTATGGAGCTTATGTTCTCGAATCAGAAGCATTTTAATGAACTTTTGCGGAATATGCGGTACTACTGTGAGTGGCTACTTCTTAGGGATGCCATTGATGTTTTGGCAGTGCTTGTCCTAGTGTGATCTACAATAGTATGATATCAATTTTGATGCTGCTGCTGCTGCCATTAATATAATTTTCATTTTTGCCCCTGCAAACAATGAATTACTGGTTAAGCATACTGGTTATCTAATACTGGCACCACTGTAACGATGATTTTAGGGGTTAATCGTATTACCTTGAATTTTAGTTCTTCATTTTGAAGAAATTATCTCACATAAATGTTTGATATCCAATAATGTCACAAGATTTGTTTGGTAGAATCCATTTCCTGTTAATTCTTTCACTTCTTGAATAATTTCCAGAATGTTTATTTTTAAATTTTATCAAATTATTAACGGACATGACAGAAAAAAGCAAAAGGAAAAACAAATGGTCTTGGTAAAGAAGAGGATGATGGAGAAAGGGGGGTTTTGCTTTCCTGTCACTGTTGACCAAAAGCATGGCAATGCAGTAGTTATGGGAAGAATAAGGCTGAAAATATAAAAGCACAGAAGGTTGTTCTGATTGTTTAACATCTCAGAATAAATTTCTCCCTTTTATTCCCACAGTAAGAGATGTTTAGCAAAAAGAAGGGTTTTTTCATTCACTAACACTCCCCCGCATATGTGACTAAATAAGGGAAAAAGGAAAATATATTTTCCTGTAAATAAGGTGTATTTTATCCCATAGCAAAGCAACACTGCCCTGACGTGTGAATAGACGGGGAAAATTTCTTTTCCCCACAGAATTAACACTCCCCCTCATGCATGTGTTAGATTGGTTGAAGAAGCACTGCGTATGTATGCTTGCCATGGCCTGTAAATGGTTGGGCTCAACTTCAACCTAAAAGCTTAAGCTAATAGATTGGTGACTATTTCATCTTATATATCCAGCTTTTTCTTATTGACTTTCCTTGGATCCTAACTCTCAGATTTGCCTTTGTGTGTCAATCAAACATGTGGACTAAAACTTCTCTTGATGACCCTCTCATGTGTCAGTTAGACACAGGTCCTTAAACTGGCTACGAGGTTGGTAGACCTCTTTTTTTTGTTTTATACTCTTGGGTCATTGAGCATCAACTGAAAAAGCGATCTTAAAAACCGCCCCTCAACATGGGCCTAGCATGGTGTGAGCCCACTCAAATTCTTAAAACCTTGTCTTGATAACATGTGTTATTTTGACCTGTCTTAACAACTTCTGATAAAGTTGGCAAGCCCATATTGACCGAACTTTACTGGGAATTTATCTCTATAGATCCAGGTGTCAGTAAATTCTTTCTCATATCCGAGAATCTATCTATCTATATATATAAGTAAAATTCATTTGAGTAGTAATAAATGCTATAGAGTTAATGCAATTAAATATTTTAAAAATACTTTAATTTTCAGAACTAAAAAATACTTATAGATACAGCGAACGTTTTATAAATATAAACATTTATTTATATGTATAGTTAAACTCACTCGAATAACAATTAAAATTCTTGAGTTTATGCAATTAAAAATTAGGAAAAATTAATTTTGATTTTCGTACTTCTTTGTAAAAAATTTAATTTTTGGAATTAAAAACACTTAAATTATAGCAAAACCAAAGGTTGTGATTTATGATAAATTTGTGTTTTTGCAAATTAATCTAAAAAAATTAGCAGAAGTTACTAATTTAATAAACTTATGGTCATATAAGAGGAAAAAAAATTTGACAGGTCACCTATGGTCATATCAAATTTTACTAGCCTAAGAAAACCTGTAATAATCCTAAAACAATAAATTAATCGATAAAAAATATAAAATAGATATTATAATATTTTTTGGTTAAAAATATAATTAATTATGCATATACATATATAAATTATTAATTTGTGTTTTTTTAATAGAAATCTTGACAAGTAATTATTAAAAATAAGCCCGTGCAAAGCACGGGTTTGAACGGTAGTACTATTGTATGCGGATGCTTATGTCCTCAGGTATTTTCATTCTTTGAATTGCAGAAGAAGCATTCGTCTATTTTAACCATCTATGAAAGTTATGCTTACTTTAATAATTGTAGATGTTGAATCATGTTTTTCATTTCGTTTTTAATGTTAATGTGTGCAGGCACAATTCATGCTTGGTTTGAAATTCTCAAGTTTGGCAATCATGAAGCAAACATCTCCTGGGTGCGTTTGCATGCAGATTTATACACATTCATATGGTCAAATTATTCAATTTGAATTTTTCCCAATTAACTGTTGCTAGATCAGCATGTTTTATGCTCATTTATATCATTTTATTTTGATTCTAGTTCTTGCTGTTTTACCTTGAGAAATGAATACAAATGGGAGAAGAGGGCTGGTGGAAGTAGAAATCGTTGAAATGTATATATAAATTTCAAACTGCCCATCTACAGACTTATGCACACATACGCTGCTGTGCCTCTCCACAGACCTCTGTATATAGGTAGAACTACACCGGTTAAAAATCCCTACTAGAATAACGGAAAATCACAGTACCATGAACAAACAGTAAGTTGGAATGTTACAGAATAATTATCACACCCGGTTGGAGGAACAACTGACCGGCTGCATCTATGCTCGTAAACCTTTGATGTTTGACTCTCTCTTTTTCTATGCTCTACTGCCAATGAGTGTGAATATGATGGCATGAAAGTCCTTTAAGTAACTTCTCTTATTTTCCCCTGTTGTAGTCACACGGGGAAAAAGAGAATCTCCTAGGACTCTTCCCAAGCCCCATGTATGGTGCGCGGCACTGGAAGCAAGAATTAACGCTGCATTTATAAGTTAATGCGTTGCTCTAAACCTTATTATAAATTTGTGGTAAGACATTAAGCCGACTGTTCTGTGAAGAACTTGATGAATTAATTCTTGCATTGCTTGAGTATACTGCATTTAAGTGATTATCATGCGCTTGTGACCTTGCTCAGTGGTTTCATGAGTTTCTCATAAGAAAATCATCAGTTCATCTCTGTTGGTTTATTTGATTTATCTCATGTGGTACTTGTTTGTATTTTCTCCAGTACAAGGGGCCTGGTCAGCAAAATGGTGGAGATTACTGGTTTGGAAATCTATTGCAGCTCATCAAATGGAAATCTCAGTTTGCTGACCAGGGATAATGTCCAAGACTCCAAGGACCTGAGGAACTCAAGATATGAGGGGAATGCATATGACCATATACTGGCTCCGCTGGATGCGTCTCTCTCGCTTCTGGTATGGAAATAGTTTTGCATGGTTAAATATGCTAAATATTCTATCATGAATTGCTGAAATCTGATAGTTCAATTTTTGACATACCTGAGGGGTGGGCTGGGCTGTGCAATAGTATTTATAATGTGTCATAGGCTAATGATTGTTTTTGGTCCACTCGCTGCTTTTCATCATTGATTGTTCTTCTGCTTCAGTTTCAACTTTATGCATTATACTTTATAGGGGTATCTCTAATCTGACACTCTTTTCTTATGATAAGTGAACCGAACACTTTTAAGCTTTATAATCAAGATTAGACCTCTGCTGTTACAGCGTCCTTTAACTTGCTTTGCTTTATCAAGCAGCTGAAATAAGCTGATCTGGCCAGACAATTATTCACTAACCGTTTGATTAATTTGTGTAGGTTGACAGGTCTGGCAAGCTTGACAGTGATGCTCCACAATACTCCATAAATGCTGAAGTCACCAACTTGGTTTGTTTTAGTGCTTTTAATAAACTAAAAGTTACTTTCTTAGTTTCTTTATTTTGTCCCTCACACTGATATGGTGATTTGCTTCTTTTTTTTTTCCCCCTCTTCCCCATTGTCAGATGTTCTCTCTTGATGAAGTCCAGCTGCAATACATCCTGATTATATGGGACAACTTGTGCACATATCAACTAAGAGAAAAGTATGAAATGGGAAACATTCTATATAAGTTTTTCCACTAGTGGAACATCAATCTACAATTGGTGCTCAATTATAAGAATTTTGCAAACAGATATGGACGTTATCGCCCTTGGAGCTGTCCTTTATCAAGGAAACCTGCAAATTGGCAAAAAGTTTGGTGGCGCTATGCACAAGAATCTGTTTTATCAGATGTTCGAAAGACATTGAGGAAAACATCTTGGAGATTCTTTGGAGAGAGACTGTACGTTTTTAACCGATAAATTGTTTCTTATTAGACATTTTGAAATAGATGGTATTTTTTCTCTTTGACTTGGCTCTTAAGTTGAGACATCTGTTTTACTATGTTGGTGAGCTCTCAAAGTGTACATGCTGAGTGACTCTAATTTTCTGCATTGTTTCTTATTAGGCATTTTGAAATGGATGGTATTTCTTTTTACTTGGCTGTTATGTTGAGACATCTATATTACTATGTTGGTGAGCTCTAGTGTACATGCTGAGTGACTGTGGATTTCTATATGATAAATTGTTTCTTACTAGGCATTCTGAAATGGATGATATTTCTTATTTTTACTTGGCTCTTATGCTGGGACATCTATATTACTATGTTGATGAGCTCTTGAAATGTACGTGTTGAAAGGGAAAATGTTCTGTATGTTATGTTGTCAAATGGTTTTTGGTGTGCAATCATTAAAGTTAAATATTGATTTCATTTAAAGTCAAATTTTCTCAGTTCTCCATTTTGATAGATGCATAATAGGGGTTGAGCTGTTTTCTTGTTAAGGACAGATCAAGCTCAGATTATAGGGTTGAGTAATTAACCAAAATCCAGCAACCTCAGGAGAATGTTATGTTCAGAACAGACTAGGAAAGTCAATTTATTGGTGTATAATGAAATTCTTTTTGTTGCAGGAGCTGTCGTCGGCGGTATGTTGACCTGTATAAGAAGAAACTAATATTTCTTAGACAGGAGCAGGTGATTTCTCCACCTCAGTGCCGGACCAAAACTTCTTTAATTCAGTTCTTGCACCCTTCCCCAATTTACCATTAGAAGCAATTAAGGGTAATATTATGTGTGTTGTTTGTTTATTTGAATTGGTATAGACTTGGATCTTTACCTTTTAAATGTAGTGTGAGGATTCCATTCTTTCTTGCTTGAAGGGCCAGAGATTATTGGGACTATTAGTTTTGTAACTTGTACATTCATTCTGTATATCTGATTAGCCGTCCCCCACAGAGTCGATAGTGCTTCATATTTCTAACCCCCCTTTCTATTCTTATACTTTGTTTAACCAATAGCATGGGGGACACCAATCTATAAAGAAAATGTCTTTCTGGATTTTGTGAAAAAGAATTTTATGTCCGAGTCTGACTCTTTAGTTTGAATCTTGAGTTTTTTAGCAGATTGTGTAGATAACTTTTTAGATAATTCTTTGCTTAACTGCAGTATATTCCCTTTTATTATATTTTCTGATTGGCTCCCCCGTCTTTTGACGTATGGGACAAATTGGATATGAAGGGCTTTATGAGACTGATGTTCCTATATGTTGATTCAAACTAGTGCTTCTGTGCACTTCTTGAACATACTACTCTTTTTCTAGAATTATCTATAAGTATCTTTGTGGGTTCTACAATTATGTGAGAGTTATCGCATTTGTAGCTGATAAATTCTGTGTTATTCTTCTCTGCTGTTTTTTCCATGGTCCTTCTGGTACAGGGTACATAGGCAAGTCTGTATTTTGCTTCACTGCCTCTAGGAGCTGTATCGTCATAATTATACTTAATTGTATTGCTATTGTTTATGAAGAATTTGTCCTACAGTTGGCATCTTCTTGTTTTGTATGCTTGCTAACTTAACATTATTAATTTGTTAAATCAGTCAATTGATGAAGAAATTCTTCTAGAGTTGGAGCAAATGGAAAAGGATTCTGATGTAGATGATATATTAAGTTACCGTGCAGTTGCTGAACATAAATTGCAGGTGAGCTTGATTAGTTTTGTTAGGGGATTCGCTTCATTTTGTTGTATTCTAGTTATGCACCTTGCCTTAGTAAAGAATACACGTTGGCACGATATATCATCTCTTTCAAAACTACTGCATGTTACTACATTGAGCAGACCTTTCAGTTCTGCGCTGAATTTTTGACAAATAAGGGATTCAAGTTCAATTTAGTAATAAAACCAAGAAGTGAAACTGTTCACATAAGGATATGCACAATTTGCAGAGCAGAGGAAACAAAGTGATCTATGTTATGACAAGAGTTGATCAAACTACGGAAAGAATGCTAACATCTCAATTAGAGTGACCATCGGTCCAAAAGCTAAACACCTGAGACCATTGATGATGCCTTACTAGTTGTGCAGCTTAGAGAAATAGGCTTTTACAGTATATTAAATTAATTAATTGGCAGGAGCTTCCAGTCAACTCTTCAGACTCCAATTCAGGATTTAACAGCCTTGAGAAGTCCCGCAATCTTGACCAATCATCAAGCAGACCCCGTGGATGGTTAAATTGGCTGTCTCGTGGTATGCTTGGTGCTGGGGGTACAGAAGATTCTAGTCAATTTTCAGGAGTCGTTTCGGATGAAGTAATCAAGGTAATGTTGTAACTCATAAAACTATACTTCCATTGTGCTGTTAGATATATTAAGGGGGAAAAATTTGGAAATTTCGGTGGTAAGAGTTTCATGATGTTCCAAATGCCTGAAGGTATTGATGAGGGAAATGGCAAAGATCACTTTTGATGTGCTAGAAGTATTGGAATTCTTGTTTTCATCTATGTATAATTAAAGTAGTTTTTTGTCTCTTACAATCGGATGATAGTAACCAATGACTTCACGCCTCATTTTTACAGGACATATATGAAGCGACAGAGTTTCAGCCTTCCGCTTCAACCAATGGACCTGTTGTTACGGATGACAAGTTATATAGATGTGCAGTCAAATTCTGCATTCATGAAATTGCTGCACTATTAAGAAGCACGTACGTAGATATCAGCATAGATGTGATGCCTTTGTGTTAGTTCTCGCTTGCTCTAGATGTTCATTCACAGTGATTGTCTCAACTTGGTATAAGTTATTGTTATTATTTGATAGTTTTGCTCAGCATTTCAGTGCTATTATATTGCTGTGTCCATTTTTTTTGTCCCTTGCATTTGCTGCTTTGGTAGGTCATAGGTTTTTTCATTGCTTATGCTTTTTTGACTACTCTTAGACTTGTGTAATATTTTTTATCTTTTATTCATATTTATTGTTTTATCTAGTAGTTGACATTGATTTTTCATCTTTTAAATTATTACTGGAGGAACCTTTTATTGGTGAATGTAAGTGTAATACCAAGAACTTTATTAGATGGTAATCCATTTACTCATATTATCTGTAGAAAATCCAAGACAGATACTGCAAAGTTGATTCTCAATGAAGCTGCTGTTGAATATAAAGTTCGGGAAGAATCTTCTTCAGTTGATGCGCTTCTCAACTCAATCAGTATAATCTCCCCTCATGATGAAAGGGCCATTTTACTTTCAAAGAGGGTATGTACCATCTTTACAAGCTAATGCACTTTTAGGATTTTGTGGCTTCTTTGTCCGAACTGTCTCTTGGTGTCACCATATCTGGTCCAAGTTGGTATGCTAAGATGGAAAGTTCAGACGGAAATCCAGTTTTAACTTTCATGGTTATCTGATTGAAGATTAAAAACTTCTTTCTTTCAATGGAAGAATATCGATGTTAATAACTTAATTGAAAAGTGCTTACAATTTTTATCCCTACTAGAGAATTAGTGACTCTGTTAGCTGATGACAGGACTTCCAAAAGGCATAACTGTCGTTATTATTCTTCATGTGGCAGTTTTCCTTTAGACAGTTATTGTGCCCAAACAAATTTATTTTCAACTTCAATTGCACCTTTGCCATATATGTCACATCTAATGTCAAAATATGCAGGACTCTTCACAACCTTCTTGTAGGATCCACATGGACCTTTCACCAAGCCAAGAAGTTCAAGTATCGATAAAGGTGTTATTAATTTGGAATGTCTATGTGAAGGATATATTTGATCTTTGTTTGGTTGGTGTCTTGGGCTGTGAACTTCTAACTTTGATTTCTCTTCAGATTGCAGTTGAACCACTTTTATTGTCTCTTGATGCTGCATTCTTCAGGAACTGCATGGAATTTTATGAAGTTCTGGAGTATGTTGAATTTCAGCATGAAAGAGTAAGCTTGAACTCTGAATCCTCTATATTCTGTTTTTATAAGTTTGTTCTATTTTTTTTTCTACGTTCTTACATTTTGGTGATTGTTCAATTTATTTTCTGTTGGCTTTCCAAACCTGTCCTTTCTGTTTAAGCTTTCTTGTTTGGTTGCTTTATTGTCTCGGGATATTCTAATAGGTAGTCTGAACGTTTTATCTTCAGTCATAAAATC
The DNA here is from genome assembly GCF_007655135.1 of Punica granatum. NCBI lineage: Eukaryota > Viridiplantae > Streptophyta > Magnoliopsida > Myrtales > Lythraceae > Punica > Punica granatum. Next base: position 16,973,177 of record NC_045134.1, on the reverse strand, counting down.
TGTGTAGCAAAGGCATCTTGTTAATCCTTTTGTGTTAAGTTAGTTGAGTAATATCTAAGGTCTCGCTTTTTTCCGTTAAACATGGTCAAAAGTACTAGAGATCCTGGCTCCCTTTGGCACTGCATTTTTCCTTACGTTCTTTAGCCTTCTTTTATATTTGGAGTGATTTTATGTTGGTCAGTAAAGGTTTTGTTTAGTGTCACTTTGGCCGCTAAAGTTTCTGTTTGGTGTCATTTGACCACCCAAGATATCAAAAGTAAAGTGTCTGGCCACTCAGAATGAGGGAATCATTAAGATGGAGATACATTAAGCATGTGGGAGTCGCATATCCAATTAAAGGGCAAGAGTCTCTTTTTTCATTTCTCTCTTCACCATCTCCCTTGTGTCCTTTCTTTCTCCTACGGCTCAATCTCTCTCTCTCTCTCTCTCTCTCTCTCTCTCTCTCTACACGTCCTTCCAGATCTTTAAGAAAAGAAGTCTAACGTCCATAAATTTAATTTCCTCGCAACATAATCAAGAGAAAAGGGCAAAATGAACAAGAAATTTACTCAACAAACATATAATTAGGAATGCTGTTTAATTAACAAACATATAAAATTAATTCTTATATGGCCATTGAATTTAGTAAAAGAATGGTTGAGGTGGTGTAATGCTGTTGATTTGCATCACCATCCCCAGTTCAAACCCTGTTGCCACTTGTCCAAAAAATTAGGAGAAAAAGGGAAAAATGAACAAAGCTTGAGATAAAATTAATTCTTCCATGGCCATTGAATTTCTAGTCCAGTCGCTACATTGATCCTCCATTCAACTTAAACCCCATACTATACCTGCTGGAAGTTGAATTGCCCTTAGATACAGCTATTTAAAGAAATCCCAACAAAAGAAGGAAAAAATAATCTCCATTTTTCTTTCTCTGGCTCTTTTCAGTGTACCAAACACTAATCTTAAGCCTCCGTGGCATAGAGTCTTTTCAAGTTATACATAGTTCTCCAGGAACTGAGGTCGACCATGTTCCTGGTGGTGCAGGCATTATAGGCATTACCTACTAAGCCGCCATTTTGACCAATTATGGGCGAGTGAGTACAACTCTTCTTGGCTATGGCTAAATGTCTTCTATTTTTTTAACAGTCTGTTTCTTTGCTAGTAAAAGAATTCGTTATTGTATATCTCTTTCATTGTTTAAGTTAGGATTACCCTCTTGGGTTTTGAAACGGCTTTGGCTTGATTAATGTATCATTGTTGATCTTTGTTATTAGCTTTTAATGTCCTCTCTGCCTCTGCTGTTTAATGATCTTTCTTTGGTAGGGAGTAAAAATCTGAGCTAGTCACTAGAGAGTGTCCATCAATAGAGAACATTTAGCTAGTTCATCCTGTAATTAGTCCCTGCTGCATTGCTCTTTTTGCCTGCAGTGCTAAAAATTGCTGGCTAAATTAATACTCATTGAATTAGAATTAGAAGAAAGAAAAGAGGAAGAGAGAGATGGCAAAGAGGGAAATGGAAAACACATCCTTCTCCCTTAAAAAATGGCATATAGCTAGCACGTGTTGAATGAAAGGAGATGGTGAAGAAAGAAATGGAAGACCATCTTTGTCCCTTCTAAAATGTCATATAGGGCACATGCTTATTCTCTATCCATTACAATGGGCCGAACTGACATGCGTAGAAAATCTTCAGGGGACAAAGTGACAAAGTGAATTTTAGTGGCTAAAGTGATACCAAACATGAACTTTAGTGGCAAACTTGAATAACATCTAGATTACTCAACCATGTGCCGCATTATTTGTTCTTTATTTGTGACTTTGAAAGCTCTAGAATGGGCACAAGTTAGACCGTGTTGGATTGAAGTGCAAAATTTCTGTGTAGCAAAGACCCATCGTTTTATTTAATCTTAAAAAACATGTGGTTGGAGACTGGATTGTAGAGGCATACATGGTCAACCTGTTCCAAGTTATTTCTTTTTCTCTTTACGTTTCTAAAGGCAGGTTGCCAGTGCTTTTGGAAGAGGTCCAGTGATTATTATGGATTTACTCTTGGCTAATTTTAAGTTCTGCTTTTCCATAATTATTAATAAATTGAATATCTAAGTAAGATTGCTACAGAGCTTTTGTTCTTTGTATTGTCTAAATAACCTGTAATTTAGATTCTTTCGCATGAAGCATTTATGTAGGGTAATAAACACTGATTGTCTAAATAACTTCTTCCTCTTTTAGTATTAGCCTTGTATTGCTGCATAACTTTATAGTTCACTAAACTTTTTTATGGCATATCGTCATAGTGCACTTGAGATTATATTTCTCTAAAGAGTAATAAAGTCTTTGTATTAGTTTATTTATAAATCTTTGAAGCTATTTCTGTACCAATGCAGGTCATCTCTTCCCTAAATGGCATTAGGAACAGCAGAGCACGAGTACAGTCCAAAACTGAGTGAGTTCCCCCTTTATCCTGAATAAAAGCTATTGACTCTTAAGGCAACTATATCCAGCTCAACCTAAAGAATACTGATGTCAGAGAAATCTCCTCACCTGATACCTGACATTGGCCTTAAATAACATAGGTCCTTTTGTGTCTTTCCATTATGTTGTGTCTGAGGCATGCCAAATTGCAGAAGCTCCCCTTTACAATTTACTGCGGTTTAACTTCTGGTTCTTCTCCTACGAGAAACTCATGTTTCTTCTTCCCCCCACCCCCAACATCTATGTTCTTGGGCATCTTTTGCTTCTATGTGCTTTCTTATAGTAAGACAATTGCACTGCTCTTTGGCTGCATGCAGCTTTAGGTAAAATTGAGATTAAAAATCACACGTTTCCTTAATTTAATTTGGATGTGAATTCATTATCAACCTTTTGCACAAGGTTCTTGTTCAGCTACTTATAATAGCTTTAAGAGGTTCCTGTGCATAGAGCTGGCCATGATGCTATGCTATTTTTAAACATTGTCGTGCTGATCTTACTTGAATGAAAGTGGATATTAAGATGTATTGCTATGATGTTTCCATAAATTTTGTTTTTGAGCAATCCTTTTTTTATTTTTTATTAAGAATTGAAAGTAGTTAGATAGGGTTATGAGAATTTTTGGTGCTTTGCAGATACATTTTGTCAACGCGTGAAAGAGTGACATTGGATGTCAGAGTCAACAATGTTACTGTAAGCATACCTTGGACTAATACATCATTGGAGCACTCTGAAATGGTAATTACCTTTGATACATGGAAAAAAAAACCGTTAGCTCTGTTTCCTAGCAGAAGTCTTCCATTTCTTCATCCTCATTTGTATTTTCAGCGAGTTTTTTCTCTTTATTAACAGTGTGTCCAAAAGAAACTCCTAAAACAATGATTCACTTAACTGTTTATCATGGCTGCTGACTAGTTTTATTGCGATTCTACTTTGGCAGGTTCTGGGGCTTCGAGCACTGGTTTTTAGCTCAGACTCTGAGCAAGATGACTGGTCTGATGTGCCAGACGACATCCTAATGCCTGTTGCAGAGTGTAATTTTTCCAGTTTACAACATCATCTCTACGATCATTTTGAGGTCAAAATTGATGATGCTGAGGTGTGGTTTCTGTGTCTACTGCTTATCCGATATTTGTTGCTGAAAGGGATTACTTAGTTCTTTTATTGTGTCGGTGTAATTCAGTAAATGTTGATGCAGGTAAAAATTATTAGAAATTCTTATTCTAAACCGGTCACAGTATTGGAGAAGTTCTCTGCATCAGTTGGCGTGGCCTCATGCTTCATCCAAGATGAATCAATACCAAAACAGTTGGAGGTAGTTAAACATATTTATGAACCTGCCTGTCGAGACATAATTTGATATTGTCCCCTTCCTAGATTATTGTTTGACAACAATCATTACACGATATGTGTTAGTTGCCTTGATATGAAACTCAGTGATGCGAATTTGGAGTTGCGAAAGCACTGCTTCTCCAACTTGATTTGCAATACTGCAATATTGCAATAGTTGCTTTTTGTTTGTAATATTAATTAAAAGTTTTTAGTTTGAGATCATTTGCTTATATCTTTTCATTTCCTTGTAAATTTCAGGTTCGTATTAAAGCACCAATTGTATATGTGCACTTTTCACTGTCCATATTCATTGCTGCTATGGAATTGATTTTGTATCTTGATGACATGCATCAAAAGACTCAACCTGTGTCACTCAGAAGCCCTGATTCAGGTCATACCATATCAGATCATGTAAAAAGTTCAATATTTGGTTTTTCTCTTGCTGCAAATTTGGGAGCAGTGACCATTCATTTTGACCTTGAGAAAGATGAAGGCAATAGCACCTCATGCATGGTCTCCCTGAATGCAACAGATATCAGGTGTGTTTTGCTTATGCTCTTTTCTGTGCAATTGATTCTGTATATGCTCTCTTAATCTGCTTTCGGAATCATGACGGAAACATGTGGCTTCGTTTGTTTTCCGAATCATAATCTTACTCCACTCAACTCAGCTCTATTTTTCTCTCAATTCAACAACACAATCATTATCTTTTTATCTTTTTCTCTAATTTAATAATAAATTTTCTCACATACTTTTTTCTAATCATTTTTCTAATCAATTTTTTAATAATAAATTCCCCATCTACTTTCATATCTATATATACATATCAAATTTTTAATAATAAATATTCCATCTATTTTCACATCTACATATACATACATACATACATACATATATATATATATATTCTCACATGTCAATATATTTGTCAAAACTTGCAATCATTTCACAAAATCAAGTTGAATTGGATCATTATCCAACTCGAAAACCAAACACAAAGTACACTCTTATCTTTGAATTTGAGAATGCGTGCATGGTGTTTCCTTTTTCTCCTTTTTGGCTAACAAAAATTTTGCATCTTCATCATTAAAGCTTAGGTTACTTAAACTTCATACAGTTTAGAAATTTTTGTGATGAAACTTGTCCTATTCTCCAATGGCTCAAGAATTTCTACATATTAATTGGAGAATATGCCAGAGTTATAGCATAATCTCATAATGAGCATCTCTTAGGTATGCTGTTAGAAGTTGGGTATATTGATTGTTAGAAGTATTCCTTCTGTGCATATCTAGTAGCTACTATTTGGGAAAACACGTGGGTTCGGAACATGTGTGGGACATGTAATGTAAATATAACACATACATGTAATGTACTACAAAAGGAAGTAAAATGAAGCATTTGTCCATAGTTTAATCCAGATTACATTTAGCGCAGTCATAGCAGCTATTTGTTTGTTAAATTCCTCAGACAGATAAAAGGACCTTGCAAGGATTAATTCCCTAGATAGGTTGATGTAATTTATCTCTTGTAGTCACCTGCTCTAGCTCTAATGGAGAAGGCTTTGATACCAAACATCTCAATAAAAAACTCTAAGAAGCCTTCCTGTTTAGCAGTTCCTGTGTAACTGAATATTGTTATGAAAATACCACAAAAAAAAAGCCTGCGCTAATTAGATATACTAATAATGAACTAATATTCATTTTGTTCTTTACTTTTGGAGTTAAAAATCCTTTCTTGTTATCTTTTGTAATTTTATCTATACTTCCGTTAATTTCAAATCCATAAAAATTTGATAAGTAATAGATACACAAGATACGTGCCAAAACAGAATGAGATATAGAATACAATGCAAATATTAGCATCAAAAATAATAATTCCTAGTTTCTCTAAATATCCATATCTATGATATACGAGTAGCTTTAAGCTTCACCAAATTGAATTATTTTTAGTAATTTATTTATTCTATTTTTTTTTGTGGCAATGATCTGAATTGTTTATGGCTTGAGCTTTCCTAATTTGTAGCATGTCATTCTGTCAGATTTCATTCATGTTGTAACAGGATGAGTTGTACCATGCTATGCATTTCATTTTCTCATGTTAGACAAAAATTTTGTTAAGTAGTAATTACAAAAAAGATACAAATCTAGATCATGTTTGCCCATATCTTTTGAGAAAATAACTGTAAAGAAATTTGTTATTGACCTCATAAACCACACCCTTTGTCTTGCTACAGCAACATGAAAGGTTCGTAATATCATGTTGGAATCGTCATTTTTTAAGGAAATTTTTGGGGGCTTTGAGTGATGTATAGGTTTGCTTGATAGATTCTTGTAATCTCTTGTTGATACATGTGAGGTGTATAGGCCTAGAAGAGGATAGGAAAGTTGGAAGAACGGGGCATAGAAAATTCCTGATCGGAATGTGAGAACTCTCGGTACTGACACTGTCATAGTGCCATTGCATTGACCTCATTTCCTATATCCTCTATAGAAAGAATAGATTGCTTGTCTAATTTTGATGATGAAAAGTTTTTAGTTGACTACTGGGAAATGGCATTTTCTATTTTTGTAAGATGTGGGGTCAACATTTTCTTAGTGTGGTGTTGGAATACTGAACGATAAAACCAATGAAACGTAAAGAGCATCAAATTGTGTTTACAAGCTAAAAGAGCCAAATTGCATGAACCAGTGGGAATTAGAGTGGGCATGACCTTTTGTTGATGATATGCATCATATGTTATATTAACACTATTAAGAGAAGAACCTGACTTTGATGCAGTGAAGAAGAAGAACAATGTTTGGTACTAGCAACTTCTCTTGTACAAAATGTTGTTATTGAAGTTCTTAAGCGGCTGAAGGTTCAGCTACGGGACAGTAGATTTTCTGTATGACTAGATAGATTTGAATATGTAAGTACAGGTAGTGGAGCAAAATAGGTTTTAAGAGCTATCAGCTTTTGCCCTTAAAAAACTTTTATTTTCTGTTCTCTGTGTCCTGTTGGCCAAATATTTGTAGAAGTTTCTTTTGACCGTTGCTCAACATTTGTGCATTTTCATGTACTTTTACAGGTTTGAGTCTACAGAGCTTTTAAACTGCTGGATCTTCTCAAAGGCAGTGGAGATCACTAGTTGCTCTCTGAATGATGACCGAGACAGGTGTACTCTATGCTTGTTTGGCTCTGTTTCTGAAAATGTACCTCAACATGACATGAACAGCAGGGTCTACAACAAAATCAGTAAGAAGAATGACCAAAGAATATCAGCTAATGGATGTTTTCTTTTGCATTATGAAGCTTGTAGAAAAGAAGACTTTAGTCTGGAGAAATGCACGATAAGTTTGAGTGATGGTGAGCTTCACTGCTATCCTCATATAATTGGGTTGATGATAGGGTTTTCTGATAGAATAGCTGAGTATGCAAGACTTCATGTTCAGAAATCATCTGGTCACTCTTTAGATGAAAAAGCTCAGAGACAGGTGCCTGATTTGGAGAACAAAAAATTTGGCTTCTCAAACTTCTTGGAACCAGAATGTTCTAAGAGTGCGAGCATTCCGGCAAGTCAGTTTCCCTTCATCACTATTGACAATTCTGGTCAACTTAGAAGCCTTGAGGATTCTCTTCTTTATGGTCTCTCCGACTGGAGGAAGAAATTTTCTCCGTGTGGAAGATCTGGAGGTGTGAAGTTTACCAAAGATAATGTATCGAATGGATATCTATCCTCATCATTGGAGCCTGCTTCTTCAGGCAGTGGACAATTTATTGCTGAGTTTAATATGTGCGGAATCAGAGTACATTTCCATGATTCCTCATGCATCATTGGAACTATCACCGTACATACCATTAGTTCTAAAGTTTTTGTCTATGAAGAGTTTGTGGATATATTTTGTTCAACTGAAGGGTTGATGCTCAAATCATCTTGTTGGCGGCAGGGTCTCCTTGAGTTTTTGTGGGGCCCTGCATTACGGGATTTTTCTCCTATCTTAAATGTCCGTGTGCGGATCCCGACCACTCATAAAAATCCTCAACTAGAAGTAAGCATAGGAGTTCAACATGTGTGTTGCATTTTGCCCACTGAATATTTGGCTCTATTAATAGGTTACTTTTCACTGCCCGATTGGACCATTAATCCAAAGCAACAGCTTGATGAACGTAGCAGTTCACATACAGATGATGAGAGTCCAATGACCTTTAAAATAGAGATACTGGATTCTGATCTGATTATCCCCACTGAGGAAAAAGCCTTTCAATTTTTAGGGCTTGAGATTCCGCAGCTATATTGTGATATTATCCTTGACAATTCAAGTGTTGCAGTGGAGGACATCCCTTCCCATTTGGTCGATGGGTGTAAAATTGCAGAGAGAAGCCAGGCTTTTAATGTCTTTGGAAGACAATTGTATCTTTCCCTTCTCTTGCTCAAAGATGAAGATTGTCTTCCAAAATTTGATCGAGATGCTGTGAGTAGGAAATTGACCTTGATTGCACCACTCAGTGCTGATGTGTGGATTAGAGTTCCAAGGGAGAATGAGTCATCTTCTGACTGCTCTGTGACTCCTGTTTGCATCATGGCAAGGATTGATAATTGTGAACTCATTGCTGATGGTAAGAGGGCTGTATTTTCATAAATATGTGTGATCTTTTTACATTTTCACTGTATCTTTTCTCCTCTTCCATTAAATTCTAGACCAGAAGCTGACCTTTCATATCCAAACAACAAGTCACTTGCTAAAACAGCTATCAATTGCAATGCTTTTTGCGCGTCCTCCTTTTTGGCAGCAGTAACCCGTAACCATTTTTTTTCCCCTGCAATTGTTGACAGAGAGTTATCTCTTTGATGGACTTGATGGAGTGGTGAATGTCATCAATCAGTTTTCTGCAATTGAAGATAGATCTAAAGCTTTCACAGGGAATGCATTGCAGTTTCTTAAATCAAACAGCTGCCGAGAGAAGGATTTAACAGCTTCAGCTGATGTTTCAAGCTCTGGGTTGATGGAAATTTCATTATTCGTTAATTCGTCGAGGATAAAGTTGCATCACACTGCACAAGATTCAGCTGCTTGTGAACCAGTGGCTATGGCTGAGATGCAGTTGACATGTTCCATATCATTGAGACATGAGATGCCACAGCATTTGGAGATCAGTTTTTCTTCGTTTGTCATATATTCTTTGTCCAGTTCTGCCATCTTAGCAAGATGCTCTCCTGCTGGTTATGATTCATCAGTCCTGGGCATTACTTTATCGGTGTTAGAACAAGTTAGAAATGATATTTCCTTTTCTCTTCCATCTCTTGAACTTTGGTTTGAATATTTGGACTGGGTGAAGTTCCTTGATGCTCTGAGATCTCTTGTTGAAGAACAAGGCAGAACGGCTAATACAGGAGCATTATTGAACAGCAGTACCAGTTCGGTTCTACATACAGAATCAGCTGCTTCAGAAAGTAATGGCCTTGTGACTTCTTCAGATAGTAATTTTGTGGGCATGGTGAAGCGGGAGACCAGCTTTGTGACTGTGAGGACCGAGAATATGGGTTTGACCTGTCATTTCCCTTTTGCACTTAACAGAGACTCAATACAGGGTTCTGGGAATGGCACATTTCCACTGGCAGAAAATCAGCATCTTTCACACTGTAAATTTGCTTCAGTCACTATTAATACAAGGAGTGCTTGGCTGTCTCTGAATAGCAGAGGTTCAAAATTCAAATCTTGCATTGAGAATGTGAGTGCTAGTGTCGGGATATCTCCAGAGAAGTGTCTCAGATCTTCACCTTTCTTTCAGATAATTCAGGTTACTTTCGAGGCTGAAATTTGTAATAGAACAGATGAGCTTGTTGATATCTCAGCAGAGGTAGGATGCGATCGAATAGAATTCGGCCTCTCGCATCAAGTATTCTATTTCTGGCATGACATTGAGCTCAACATTCTGGAGGCAGGGCCTTCTCAGATTTCAATTGGTTGCATTGATTGCAACTTAAATATTAGAAAGGTGTCTCTGCTGGTAACTGATGGAAGGGTAAGTTAAAGTAGTTGGTTTTTGAAACTCATAATCTTTACTATCTCTTGTTATTTCCACTTAGATTGAGAGTCTTACTGGATTACGTTAGCCTGCCTACTACAGTTTTTCCTTGATAAGGATTGAAATATAAATCCTGTTTTAATCCAAAGAGACGTACTTTTTTATACAATACACCTGACCTCTCAAAACCACCCCAACCTTCACAACACTCACACCCCAGAGAAATGGCAGATCAGTTTCTGCATTGTGGAAGCATATTAATTGAGACTAGGACAACTTGCTCCATAATCTTTGTGAGGTGACCTCCATTTTATTTGATCTTATGAAGTAGAAGTCAAAAGCCTTAAGCTGCTTATCCTTAATATTTTATGATATTTTTTTGGTCTTTGGTAATGAAGTACTTACCATTGACTTGTCTATTCAAGTGACTTCACATTAGGTACTTCTGCACTAGTTCAACCCCTTACACTGTTTTTTCTTCTTCTGATCTGTGTTCTGTTTTGATCTGACTTGATGCAGTGGACCTGCAATGGACCCCTTCTTGAAGTTCTTGTAAGGAACTTCGTCTTGCAGGCCAAAGCGAGTGAAACAGTTGTGGAGAGCTCAATTTGGAGTGACATTCAAGTGAATTACAATAACATTCATAAGGTAAAACTTGACGCCAGATATGAACAGTATTAAGTATATCAAATCCAGTGAGCAAGTCTAAATTTGGTTTGCAGGTCATGTGGGAACCATTTATAGAGCCATGGAACTTCCAGATGAGGCTAACCAGGAAGAGGGAGATAAGTGTCCTTCTGAAGAGTTCCATCGTCACGGACATCCATCTTAAATCGATGGCACAGCTCAATCTGAACATCACAGAGTCATTTTTTGAGGTACATATGATAATTTATGGTCTCATTTCTTCATGTAAAGTGCTTCTTGAATGCTTGCCTACTCTAATAACTCTTTTCCTTTCAACTTTTATGTTCAGCATTGAAAGTAAGGCTTTCAATTACCATTATTTTATTTTCTACTTTATTTTTATACTAAAGATTGAGTTTTAGTAATTCTTTAGTGTCGTTATGGCCTAGATTTTTTTTTTGTCTGTTAACTCGTGATTTCTGTTTGGTTAGTGTGTTTGCAGGACAATTGAGATGATCAATGATGCATTGGGACTAGCAAGACCCGATGTTATTTCTAAAAGCTCAAGTTTCTTGAATCCACAATTGACTGAAACTATTTCGGCTGGAAGATATGCGCCCTATATTCTGCAGAACTTGACTTCTTTGCGTCTGGCATATCACACTTTTCTTGGACCAAGCAATTTGAATGATCTTGATACCGGAGAAATGAAAGACTGGCATTATGTGCAACCAGGTTCCTCAGTTCCAATTTACATCGATGAAACTCCAGAGGAGCAACTTCTTCGTTTTAGACCTGCTGCCTCTTCTGACAGGCTAAATGAAAATCAACTCAGTGGGGCTGCTCACCATTTTATTATGATCCAACTTGAAGGGACATCTACTCCTTCTGTACCAATGTCAATGGATCTTGTTGGACTTAGCTACTTTCAGGTCGATTTTTCGAAAACATCTAGTTTAGAACTCGGGACAGTTGGAAGTAGGCCTGCTGCTGGTCCTGAAGATGACCATAATGATAGAGCTAGTGATGGTTTTGTTATCCCTGTAGTGTTTGATGTTTCGGTGCAGCGCTTCAGTAAATTGATACAGCTGTACTCAACGGTCAGTTATGACTATCTCATATGATTCTGTAAAATCTAATCCTTTTTCCCATAGCTTTGTGCTTATTACTTCTAACTCTCAGGTCATTGTTGAGAATGAAACTTCTGTTCCATTGGAGTTGCGATTTGATATTCCACTGGGTGTATCTCCAAAGGTATGAATTTTTTTTATTTTTTATTTTGAAAAAGTGTTAGCCATTCTTTTATGAAAATCAGATTGGACTGGATGATCCAAGCAAGTCAACCGAGAATTGGTGCAATGACCTGTCTAGTTCTTGGTAGCATATGGATATGCCATGAAAAATAATTGCTGGACTGAACTGTCCGGTTTATCCACTAACCATGATGAGGCATTTACCTTTATGTATTCTCTGTGCTAACATTTTTATGAATGTAATGGTAAGGTTGTTGTACATGCTTAACTCTAGAGGAATCCATGTGCTCATCAGTTCATCTCAGTTGATTGGATGTCCACTACATTTCTAATAAATGTAGATCTAGATAGTCAGTTTTTCATTTTATCAAACATTCTGAACTTTAGAGCTAAATTTCTGCTCAGATTGTGGATCCAATCCTTCCTGGTGAGAAGTATCCGCTTCCCTTACACTTAGCTCAACCTGGCCGAGTCAGGTGGCGTCCCCAAGGGAACTCTTATGTTTGGAGTGAAACTCAAATCCTCCGGAATATTCTGTCACAGGATAGCAGGATTGGATTCCTTCGATCTTTTGTTTGCTATCCTTCTCATCCAAGTAGCAACCCATTCCGTTGTTGCTTATCGGTTAGAAAGATTTGTTTGCATTCAGTGGAGAAGCCAAAAAAAGGTACTTCCCTTCATGCTAGGAGTACCCCGAAGCGATCTGGTGAACGAGATGGGTTATTACTTGGTTCAGACAAATCAAAAAATCAGTTTGTTTATCAGTTGACCTTGATTACTCCTTTGGTAGTTCACAACTATCTCCCAGAAGTGGTTTCATTGACCATTGAAAGCGGGGGGGTTAAACATGCTTCGTTGCTGTCAGAGGTTTGCAATCCTTATCCTTAAATAATGTGGTTCTTAGTAAGCTTCATATCTATCTTTATCTTCTGTCAACTTCTCGGTACTGATGAAGCGATTATTGCTGATTCAGGTAGCTACTTCCTTTTATCACATTGATCCATCGCATGAACTGGGCCTTAATTTCCATCTGCAAGGATACAAAACGTCTGTCTCTAGGTTCCCTGATGCGGAAGCATTCGTTACATTAGCTAAGTTTACTGGCACCAAGTTTATTCTTTCAGAGACTCTGAGTTTTGAGGCTGATGTTGGTAAAGGTAATTATGTGGAGGATATTCAACTAGTACTTTTTATATTACATATGAATAGTGTTCGGTGAATTTAAATTTGCCCCTTGAATTTTCACAGTAGCTCTAAGATGCATCTTGTGTTTGGTCTCAAAATGAACTTGATCTTTGCACAACCATTTCAAATATTTTAGCTTGAGTTACATGCTGCTTATGTAATTTTCTGTATAAGGTTAAGCGGGAAATTCACCCATGTGCTAAAAAATAGTAGCATTAATTGTATAAGGTCGAGGTGATTTCAAAGCTTTATTTGAGGTTGGTGATTTCTAAAGCTTCAATGTATACCAATCCATATATTTCCAGCATATATATGCATGAGTTCGTAGTTTCCCAAATACACTAAGCAGCATATGACCAAAATCAATTAATTGTGTGTGTGTTCTGAGCCAATTGAGATGGTTTCACAAAGCTCTAGGGGCATTTGGGACAATGATATTATTTATTGGCATTTTGGGATTGTCCGTAAAATACAAGGGGTAAATTGAGAGTATTTCATTGCTTTATGTACTTATTTGATTGTTTGTCTAAGCCTTACATCAGTATTTTCATGCAACCTCAGGTCCAATAAATGCTACTCTAGAGAAGAAGTTGGATGCTTTTTCCGGGGCTCGGGAGCTCTTCGTATATGTTCCATTTCTGTTATATAATTGCTTGGGTTTTCCACTCTGCCTTGCTGACTCTGCCAGTGAAGTGGCAAGTGGAACAGTGTGCACTATTCCGTCATGTTACGATTTGGTTGAGGAAGAACCTATTCAAATGAAAATGGATGGCCTTGGTCTTTTGTCTTCCAGTGAAGATTATAAGAATGGGTCTCCTAATAGTGCGGTGATCTCAACTAGGAGATTCGTGAATATGCCTACAGGTGGGATGGCCTCTGTAGTGAATCTACGCAAGAAGAATTACGTGGAAAACCCAGGAGAGTGGATTGGTAATTCAACCAATAGAACTTGTCCGACTAATATATCAGATTTAAGGAACTCATGTGTTGTAGATAATGAGGGTGCAAAGGTTAGGGCGTTCGCTTATGTGCCTAAACTAAGTTCTTATTCAAGCGATAACATGGTAAGAGTTAGGAGAAGCTTTTTAGAATCTGTTGGAGGAAAGCAGTTGGGCTTTTCGTGGTCGGATCCATTTCCATTAGATCCTGCAAGTGGTTCGACTACTGTTCTTGTCCCTCAGCGGATCCAAAATGCTGCTTATGTGGTATCTGTGAATTCTACTGCACTTTCAGAACCATTCGCTGGCCGTACCAGGGCAATATCTTTCCAGCCCAGGTCATTCTCTTTTCTTCCTTTTGGTTTCTTTCTGGTTGTACATGTTGGACTTATTATATGGCTAACATGGGTCCTACACGCACACTTTAGAAGCCTATGGATCCAGGTAAAGTTGTGCGTCTTCGAGAAGCCCATGTGGTTAACTGGCAGCTTGTTAAACTAGAGTGCAGCGGTCGAACTAACTTTCACTACAATTCTTTAACCATTCATCTATTCCTTCTTGTTTCTGAAGAGTTGTTTTTGTTTGTTTAACCATATTGTTTGTAATGATGGATCTCTATGATTTTACAGATATGTCATTAGCAATGCTTGCAGCAAGGAATTATGTTACAAGCAGAAGGGAACTGATTCTGTTTTCCATTTGGGTGTCGGGCAGCACTCCCATCTTCATTGGACAGACACAACTAGGTATCTTCATAACTGTTGTGCGTGGAGTAATTTTTATTGATGGATAGTTTATTTTGGATAAACAAGTGATGTGACGTCACTTCACTAACTGCAACTTTACAAATCTTCGAATATTTGAAATCTATATTATATGTGTATGTAGACTTAAGTTTCAAACAATGCAGCTAATAAATGCAATAATTACTCTAAAAATGATTATTATAATAAATATATTTATATGACGAATTAATATGAAGTTCGATCTTAGTATTTTCATTGGAAAATAATCTTTCAATGATATTAAATGAACATTCAGTGTGTCAATTAACTTAAAGATTTATATTATAAGTTATTCACATATATTATCAATTTTGCAAATCTGGGCTAAAAGATGAAGTAGAATATATGGATATACATCCTTGAAATCTTTTATCAGTACTTCCTGAAATATCAGTGAGGTAATTATGAAGCAACAATAATTCATCCGAAAATTTAAAAAGTAAAATGAAAAGCTTTGATAGTAAGATCAATGCTTTGTTCTATTTTTGTTATATTATGTTATTATTAATGAAGTTAATTGTGCTCTGGGAGGAAGAAAAACTAGAAGTGACAGTCAACATTGTCTCAATGTGATTGGAAGAACGTGACAAAAAGATAAGCAAGAAAACTTTGACAGAATATGAGTGCTATTAAAACTTTTGGCGAACCTCACTCTTATGCTTTGAAATATAAGCAACAATGTACTTACACTACACATTTGAGTGGCCACATTTTATCAGTCATTTTAATGGCTTCCCCATATTATTTTGTGAATTGCATTTAGAGAATTGTTTACTAAATTTTTTTTAGTAAGATATCTATCAAAAACTTATTCTCAAAAAAAATTGAATGGGTTTGTTATACAATGAAATAAGTTTGTCCTCCATTGCATATAAAGATCTACAAAAGGAATTGGTAATAATTTTTAAAATTATTACATTTTGCTATTGTTTGGAATGGAGCTGAACTATGCTTTTCAAGAATGGAAAAATCTGTAGCTGTAGATTTGGAAAATACAAAAGTACGAAAGAATCAAAGAAAGCTTAAACAAGGAATCTTTTAAGATATGAGTAGTTTGAAATCTTATCTAATGGTCCTTACAATAATTTCGCCATGAAGAAATAACCCCGTGCTTATAATCCCATAATCGGTCGCCGATACTATTAGCGCTTCTTTATGCCACGTCGTGAGATAATATACCACTGAAAAATTTGTCAATTTTAACATATTTGTATTATTTTATGTTTTTAAATTGAATTTGCAAATATTAAAAATAAACCTTAAGGATCCTGTCCAAGACTCGTGTAAGATGCTAGTATATATATGAAGACGAATCTGTGCAACAGCAGCAGCACAGATCCTGTCCAAGACTCATGTAAGATGCTACTATATATATGAAGACGAATCTGTGCAACAGCAGCAACAGAGGATAGGACGCTAGTTATGAGTAAAATTTGCTGATTTTTACGTCATTGAGCATAATAATAAGTGGGAGAGAGGTTCTTGAGACTCGAGAAATGTTGACTGCACTTTTGATTTGGAAATAAGTAAGCATTGCTGCAACATGTGGGCAACCATCTAGTTCCAATCAATATTGTTGTTGTTTTGCAGTTACTATGCTCCACGGTGTTTCTTCCTCCTGCCATCCCTTTGGCATGACATTTCCAGTCCCTTTCAATTTATTGCAGGGATTTACTGGTTTCCATCCATTACAATGAACCAGGATGCGAGTGGTCGGGTAGTTTCTTGCCGGATATTCTAGCTGATACTCAGGTGAAGATGCGGAACTATATTTCTGGAGAACTAAACATGATTCGTGTAGAAGTGCAGAATGCCGACGTTTCCATCAGGGAAGAAAAGATTGTTGCGAGCATTCATGGAAATTCTGGAACAAACTTGATTTTGCTTTCTGATGACGATTCAGGCTACATGCCTTACAGAATCGAAAATTTCTCAAAGGAGGTCAGGGGCCTGAATTACTTGTGTTTCAAAGCCAGTGTGTCCGTCTGTCTCTTTTTTTTTTTTTTCTTTTTTTGGAATAACTCGCATTGTTGTAGCTATACAGTTTATTCATTTTTTTAACACTATGAATGCCATCTACAGAGGTTACGCATTTATCAACTAAGGTGTGAAAATTTTGAAACTATCGTGCATTCGTATCAGTGTCATCCTTATGCATGGGATGAACCTTGTTACCCACACCGCCTTGTTCTTGAGGTAAAATTTTCTGCTGTTATTTTTTGTTACTTTTCCTACGGAGTAGTTCCTTTTTTTCCTCCTTAAGGACAATCAATTATTAACCGTTACACATAAAATGAAGGTGCCTGGAGAGCGAGTTTTAGGATCATATGCTCTTGATGATGTAAAGCAGACCATGAAAGTGCATTTGCCTGCTACCACTGAGGTATCTTCTTCTGTTTTAATAAGTGCCAAAGGCCATGATTGAGTCATGGAGTGGACCAGTATAAATTACAATTGAAATGGAAGTGTTCAGAGAAAATTTTAGGTTCATGCAATGGCACTTGTTCACTGACCTGGACTTTTTTTAAGTTTCCGTGAGGATGATAAAATTGTCTACTCACAAAATGTCGTAATATGAATTAGGCTTAGTGGACAAAAGTTTATTTACCGTGATTTCAAGCCGGTGATTTGCATAAGATGACCACCAGTCTATTACCTGTGCTTGCTAAAATGCCATTAAGTTGGACTTAATTGGATCCTATTCCATATGTTTGACTTTTCTTTCTTTATTCCCCGAAAATGGCTGCATGCAATTTTAATCAGATAAAATTTTCTTGTAGCATCTCAAAACTTTTATCTGTGGATGGGATTTCCGGGAGACTTCAAATTATATAAAAGAGTATAACCAATGTGCCATCCTTTTTCTGGATCATGATGCACTGAAGATATAAAATAAAGTTTTAGCATTAATAAAAATTGCAGAAAAATGCAAAGTTGAGCAAACCCTACGGGTAGTCTGTGTGCATCTCATATGGTCTTTTTATCTTTATATTACATTCTTTGACGACCATGAGAAATATAAATATGGGGTTTATAGGCTGGTGACTGATCGGCATGTTTCTTTCCTCAGAAGCCAGAAAGAACTTTGCTTATATCTGCACATGCTGAAGGAGCGACGAAGGTGTGTTTCTGATTATTATTGATACCAAAATTACTCATCCTTAATTTTCTCACCTTTCTTTATTTTCTCCCCTTTCTACAGGTGCTTAGCATTATAGATTCAAGTTATCATGTTTTCAGAGACTTGAAGAGCTTGAGTAACAATGTAACTGGTGAGAAGAAGAAACCTGAGGAGAAACGGGACACTTCTGATTACAACGAGAAAGTTTCAATCACTATCCCTTATATTGGTGTATCTCTTATCAACTCTAATTCACAGGTGCACAATGGAGGACTTACCTTTGATCTGTCATATATATCCCCTTTTTTCTGCTCCGTCTTTCTTTTCCCTTATTATAGTTTTTCCTTCTGCAGGAATTGCTTTTTGTCTGCATAAAGGGCATGACCGTTGATCTGCTTCAGAGCATGGATCAACAGAAGCTTTCATTTCAGGTCTCCTCATTGCAAATTGACAACCAACTACATACCACGCAATACCCAGTCATCTTGTCATTTGATCATGATTCCAGAAGTAAGTCCTATGGTCTCAAAGATGGTGGTCAGAACAAGTGTGAGGACTTGCAAATTCATTCTCACAGCTCTTGTGAATCTGTCATCTGCCTAGCTGTGTCAAAGTGGAGGAAGAAAGACGTGCCAGTGATCTCATTTGAATACATAATCTTCAGGTAAGAGCTGCTAGCTTCCTTTTGCACTGTGAGAGTTTTAGCAATAGAGTACCAGGCCTTCATCTGCTGACCTGCCTTTGACATTTTTCTAGATTCCTGTAGATTGGTAAATCTTGCATCTGCTGACATACGGCTTTGATATTTTTGTAGAGCTTCATTTCAGACATCTGTAGACTGATTATTTCCAACTTATTCACTTTTAAAATAATGGCGAGTAGCAGATATAAAATTTGATAACCTGCGACTCTGTACCATATGTGTAATGTTCGTGGTTGTTTATGAGTCAGCTAGATGGATACCTATGCAAATTTTTACATATGAATACCTACAATAATTTTTTATTTTCAAATCCTCTTGACATAATTAGGTGGAAACAAGTAACTCAAATTCATTTGTAAAAATCGATAATGTCAAAACAGAACAGATAAAATTTAGGAAGATTCTTTTTAGGGAGTGCCTGTGATACAGTGCCTCCTTAAAAGTGCACTTTTACGGAGGCTCCAAAAAGGATAAGTTTCTTGCTAAATACCAAGAAAACTTGTTATTTGACAATAGTTTTGTTGTATTTAAATAAATAATTTTTTTTAATAAAATAACAAGTTTCTTATTATTTAGTAGGTATCTTATTGTTGGAAAAAAATAAGTTTCTTGCTACTAGTTTCTTGCTATCTAGCAAGTTTCTTATTATTTATTGACATCATTCGACAACTTGTGACATGGCACTATCTGATTGGGTTCCGTAAAATGCTCCTTTTAAGGAGCATCCGAAAAGTTAATCCCTTCTTTTTATTGTCAGTATAGTGAAGCTCTTCTCATAGGAGACTGATCGGCTGAATATCGCTCAACTTTACATAGATAATATATCTAGGTATTTGGATATGGCAGGGTGGCAGAATTTCACCTTGAGCTTGAACAAGAAGTGGTGTTGAGTGTGGCTGACTTGTTGAGAACCATCTACTTGAGACTGCAAAGTGGAGTGCTCCCAATTTCAGATACAGAGCCACCAGTTTTATATGATATCAGCCTTTTGGAAGATCCACACCCACTCGTTCCCAATTTAAACACTTCAATACCGAGTATAAAGTCAGGAAATCGTTCATTGCTGCCCTCTGTAATACCCATTGGAGCACCCTGGCAACAAATATACCATTTGGCGAGGAGGCAAAAGAAGATTTATGTTGAATTGTTTGATTTGGCTTCTGTAAGGTTCACCTTAAGGTAGAGATTCAATTCTGTCTTTTCCTTTTGCTACATTCACTTTCTTCGAAGTTTTAGCTCTTAACCTTAACTTCATTGTTGATGCATGTTCAGCTTTTCTAGTGCTCCATGGATGCTTAGATTTGGGATCCCTACATCAGGAGACTCTCTTATGCAAGTAAGTGCCCAAAAAAAAAAGAATTTGATGGGGTGCATGGAGATTCATTTTTATTTGTAAGCTCAGAAAGAAATCATAACATCTTCCTATACTAGGACTCTTGCTAATGTTTATGATGCACATATGCATGAATGCTTCTCAAATATACACGCATCTATTGAATGTATGGAAATAACCATATTTTATGCTCTCATTTTTGGAATATTTTTAGCATGCAAATCTTGTGCTACTGCTTTCATTGTCATAATTCATTACTCAATATATTGACTTTGTGAAATTGTTCCTTTTTTTCTTTATCCAGAAAAAATGAGCATATATGATTGCTGGTATTCTTTAATTCAGAAGTCATATTGATATTATTCAATAATTAATGTCTTGTTCTCTGAATGTACTTGTTAAATAAGTTGTACGAACAGTTAAATGGTGCATTTTTTGGTTAATTGCTCTTCAAATCACAGTTATCAGGACCAGGCTGCACATAGAAGCAGTCAAGCCAAGGATTTGATTTGTTGATGGGCTTTATATAACAATACTAAGAATTATATTAAAGATACATAAGATCATCCACTTCAGGATGAGTTATTAAAATCCTGCCAGTTCCTTTTGGTCATTGACCAATCGACATATTCTATCCAACTCACTGATTCTGTGCATTTCGCTTTGTTTACATGAAGCAGACCAGTTACATGTGTTTCTATGGTTACTTAAGTAACTATTAATTGTTCCATGGGAAGACAAACAAATGAAAAGAATTGAAGGTGCATGGTGCTAGATTTGCATGCATTGCTTTCATTATATAGAATGGTAATACGATTCCCATGTCACTGCTGATGGCATCTTGCAGCTAATCTCTTAACCCTAGGGTAATTTATTTTGCAGAGAGGTTTAATGGCTCTGGCTGATATAGAAGGAGCACGAATTTATCTTAAGGAGCTGACAATATCTCATCACATGGCCAGTTGGGAATCCATTCAGGAGATCCTCTTTAGGCATTACGCTCGGCAACTTCTTCATGAGATGTACAAGGTAATAAGCAATATCAAGGAATTCTGTTGGAACTATATCTATATGTCAATCTGCTTTCAAGTTTACATTTATGCCCTGTTGTCTTTGAGTTCTGGAAAATACTAAAGTACATTCATGTTATGCTTCAACAATTGTCTTTGTAGGTCTTGGGTTCAGCTGGTGTTATTGGTAATCCAATTGGATTTGCAAGGAGCTTGAGCCTTGGGATCAAGGATTTCTTATCAGTTCCTACCAGAAACGTTTTGCAGGTTTTGATTGTACAATTTGCTATTTTAATTTGCCAAAGCAATTACTGAACAGTTGAATGCGTATATTGGTTTTTTTGTAAAAATGGGGATTTCCTCCTTTCACTTCTGACAACCAGAATATGTGCTTTTGTCCATGTTGAGTGACTAATGTGACTGGTTCTTGCTTTCTAGAGCCCTGCAGGACTAGTACGTGGCATGGCACAAGGAACTACAAGCCTCTTGAGTAGCACTATTTATGCCTTGAGTGATGCTGCCTTTCAGTTTAGTAAAGCTGCTCAGAAGGTGCTAATGCTACTTGTGGTAGTGTCTAGGGTGGTTGTTGCAGCAACATAGCAAAATGTAATTAATATAAGTAATAATAACAAGGCCAGTGTGACATGTGCAGGGTATTGTTGCGCTTACATTTGATGATCAAGCAGTTGCTAGAATGGAGAGGGAACAAAGAGGTGTGGCTTCTCATAGTCAAGGGGTCATTAATGAAGTCCTAGAGGTATTCACTTCCTTAGTTCATTTATATGATCTCAAATGATACTTATTGCTACTCAAGGCATCCTGCTATGAGAGAAAAGCTGTGGTACACTGATATGATGCCATCAGAAGAAGTCTGATGGTGGGAAGACAACACCATATATTTGTTGTAGTGGAATGAGAAGGAATGGTGCACATATTAGTAGTTTCTTAGGTTCCTAAATAGCAAAATTAACTATATGAGTTAATTTGACAACAATAACTTTTGCCTTTGGATGGATATGACCTAGATCAGAACTATGTCATTGTGCCCCAAATTACCATTGTTCATGTACCGTCTCATGTTGCTATGTATTTTTGGAACTTCCTGAGCCTGTGTTGATTGTCTCGTCTTAAGCCATAATCAATGTATGTTACTGTGTGCTTTCCTAATAGCTAACCTTCCGAGTCTCTTGCCATGGTATTAAAACATGTATTAGGTTCAAAACTTGGTAATTTCTATTCTTATCCATTTTTTGCTGTTCATTTTTGCTCAAGTTAATCTCTACATGAGCGTATTAAGCTAGCACAACGCAATTGTTGATACTCAGATGGATCTTCCTGCCATTCTATGCCCCTTGTGAGGATCGATGCATGCAGCATAACGCATTTGTAGAATGATATAACTGCCCAAATGCTTCTTCCTCAAACTCCTTTGCGTTGGCATTGCACCTAGTTTTATAAAATTAGCTGTCTTGTTGTCAATTTAAGTTTTGATCTATTCAACTACTGTGTTTCGGGAGAGAATGCAGACGATTTTTTCTCCCAAAACATTGTTAGGGCCTTGGCCTTATACTTGGATGGGTAATCGACAATGCCTCTACTTTAGGGTGTGTTTGGGAGAGAATGCAGATAATTTTCCCTCCCAAAACATTGTTAGGGCCATATACTTGGATGCAGCATACGGTAAGTTCTAAAGTTTCACTCTCTGTAGGGTCTCACTGGACTTCTCCAATCGCCAATCAGAGGAGCTGAAAAGCATGGTCTCCCCGGTGTCCTCTCAGGTAAGCAACAGAATTTCTTCTTTTTGAACCACCACCTTCAAACTGTCCAAAGGTTTCAGATTGGCTGTCATTGGATCACCAAGAATCTCTCATATTTTATGTTTGCAGGAATGGCACTGGGGCTGACTGGTGTGGTGGCACGACCAGCTGCTAGCATCCTCGAAGTGACTGGGAAAACGGCCCAAAGCATCCGAAATCGAAGCAAACACTACCAAACCAGAGGAGCAAAGCGCCTCAGGGTGCGCTTACCAAGGCATCTGAGGCCTGACCTCCCCCTGAAGCCCTACTCCTGGGAGGAAGCAATCGGGATCTCCGTACTCCGGGAAGTAGCTGCTAACAGTAATAGCCACAACAACAATGACAGCACGACCACCACCACCACCTGCCTTGGGGACCAAGATGAGGTGCTGGTCACTTGCAAGTCCCTCAGGCAGCCGGGCAAATTTGTCGTGCTAACTGAGAGGCGGATTCTGATCGTGGGCTGCCCGAGCCTAGTGAACTTTGGGAACCCTGAGTTCCCAGGAATTGAGGCAGATCCTGGTTGGACAATCGAGTCAGAAATCGGGCTTGACAGTGTGATCCACTGTGATGCCGATGAGAATGTTGTGCACATTGTGGGTAGCAGTTCCTCAGAGAGGTTGCTGAGGCAAAGTCTCAGCCACCACCATACCACAAAGGGAAAAGCGAAGTGGAATAATTTCAGCCCTGCAACTCTCCCCCTTTTTCAGATGGATCTCGAGCTTGGGTCGAGGGAAGAGGCGCAGCAGTTGCTGTCGACAGTAGAACAGGGGAAAGAACAGAGATGGGGAAGTGCCCGGGTGCTTCATCAATGGAACATGAGGTGAAATTGTGGAATCTTGGGATGTTTGGTATGCGGCTTAGTTCATTTTGTACAGTGTACATAACTTTAGTTGTATCCGTAGATATTGATTGTAATTTATCCTGTTATAGCGTTGATGCTTCATTTTTGGTCTTCTAGTCTGGTAGCTGAGATTTTCCGACTTTATCTGAAACTTGGGTTTTGATCGGGCGTTTGCTGCAGTAGCTAAATTGAATTGAGCTTTGCAAAATTCAAGTTCGAATTTTGAGCACCCATTTTTAACCGTTTAGCTAGTACAAATACCTGTCTCGCTTTCATTTCTAGTCAGCTTGACTATATAGAATTGCTATGCACATGGCCCACAGTTGACAATCGACATTTAAAATAAGCATGAAACATGTTTGCTTCCTCCTTTTTACACGTAGGAATATGAATTTGAAGCGCAATTTAGATCAACGAGTAGGTCAAAATGTCGATAACGAGTTATGGATTTTTGAGGCCCATGAAGATTTAATGGTGCTCATATGCTCAAAGCCACAATGGATGCATGAGGAAATTTCAATGGCAGCTAAATTTTCTTTTGATTTTATGTTGTGAACTAATCCAATATGTTCTGCGATACTCTTTAGAATATTTCTTATTAGCTATTTAGGATATCTAGGTAGCTATTTCCCTTTGAATAATATTTCCATTCTATATTTGAGGCCTATCCAAATTTAGGGAGATTTTAGAAGGTTTCATGTACATACCTATGAATACGTGTGAAGTTTGTTGTAAGGGCCTTCGACCAAAACAACTATCGATTGCATTTACTTGTCTATTTTTTCCCTTTACAGCACTTTTCCTATCATTTACTGTTTCTTGCACCTTTACATTCTCAAACCCTTACATTTCCTTTGTTGCATATATCCTGCTTTTCGAAGTAAAACCTGATTAACCTTCCATTTAGGGTTGTTCGAAGCCGATCCGTCGGCTTCCACCTATTTCGACTCACAAACCAAGATAGTTTACTTGAGTCTAAATACTGGTCTAGATTTCCTCTTTTCGTTCGTTTAAGGCCGAGAACCACTCCTTACACGGTTGTTGACGCTCGATTTTTGGATTCTTTTCACAAATCTGATCGGCTGGTTCTGACCGACACTCCGATGATATTAAAGGATACGCATAAGCCGAAATATCTAGTATATATATGGATATAATGATTGATTGATTGTGTGTTTCCACCCAATGGACCAGACTCGAGTCAAGTGAGAGAGAATAAGCTCATCCGATAGCTCCCAAGTCCAGATAGCGTGCCTAGCCCATGACCTGTCTTTCGAGTCTATTATGGAGACCATTAATATATTTTATCGAGGCAAGACCGAGCCCTACTTGTACAACTCTGACCAAGCTTCGATTTGATACATTATGGGCTCCTAACTCATTCGGATGAGTGAGATATGACCTGACGAAGTCAGCACAGTCCAATCCTGGTCCAATCCGAAGTCTTGGATTGCGAGCCCTCTTTGACCGATCAAATGGGCTTCGAACTGAGCGAAACCAAGTCAATATGAGAGCATGTTGAATAAGCTTTCCGTTGATATATTATGGGCCCCGTAGCTCCTCACAGATTGAGAGTTACGGTCATTTGAAGCCCAAAACCGGCCCGAACTAGAAGAGCCGACCGATGCTGAGTACAAAGTTGGCCGGTTCAATGAGAGCCGATCGGCTTACTTGTTTGCCAAGCAATTAAAATGAACCTAGACAAGTTCCCCACATGGTAAAGGGCTAGAAAATCCGGGAATCGCATGATAAGAAGGGAAACAACATGGGAAATAAGAAACGTCAAACCAGAGCCCGGTCTGTCTGTCTGTCAACTTAGCCGACTAGCATAATTAAGGCCGACTGTTGCTGTTAACAAAGGTGACCGACGCTCTTTACCAGTGCAACCAAATTGGAAGTTTTCGATCCCAAGAGCCTATAAATAGGACCCAATTCTCAGTGTTTAAAGGGGGAGCGAGTCTAGGAGAGCATACCCTAAAGAGAAAAGGAAAAAACCTAGACAGAGAAAGTGAGAAATAGAGAGAGAGAGATTTGGAAGTCGAAAAAGTCGAGAAAATAGTCAATAATCAAGAGAAAGAGTTCAGTGTCATCCCGATAGGTTCAAGAACACCCCTAGCGCTGAGAATCGGTCCGAAGGGTAAAACCCAATCATCAATCATCTATATCCGATATATATTGCTTGATATTTGCAGGTACTACATGGAGAATCCATCGATATGAGGAGAAACCAGCGAAGCCGAGATCCCCTGTTCTCTTGAGCGAGGTTCCTTTCTTGTTACTATCCTCTTCTAATATTTCCCCGAGTCCTCTCGAGTGAACAAAACCGTGGTTTTGAGATGAAGGCTCATGTTTTATAATTCCCGATTCGATTCTGCTATGTTTTGTCTTCCGGCCAGACAGAGCCAGTCAATGCAAATAGCGCCGAGCGGCGCTATTGTCTTGGCCGATCGGCCTACATTACGACGATCAGTTCTTCCTTCTTATTTCAATTCGATTCAATTACAGTTTTAATGATTATTCAAATGGTCTCCTGTGAGTGATTCATTACATTCCATTTCGAATCAAGTCAAGGAAGTGTTCTGTGAGCGTGAACAAAGCCATTCGGCTTTGTTGTCAGTGGCAGTCGGTGCTTATAGTGCTGGCCGGCCCAATTGCGCAGCTAGAGACAGAGAGAGAGAAAAGGATTTCTTAAAATCAATGTGACAAATTGATTTGATTATGCTTTTTACTCATAATTGAGATCAAGGAAGTGTTCTGGGAAGGCCGGAACGCAAAGCCTATTGGCTCTTTCATTAGCGGTGATCAACACTATCTACGGAGACCGGCTTTGTTGAGTGGCCTGAGATACAGAGATGAAAATCACGTTACATGAAGTTTGCAGTTTCGATTGTCAACTAATCTAGAAAAGATTCCAAAGATTCTAGAAATTAAGTTTCTATCTTTCTAAAATAAAATTCGATTGACTCCCCTTACAATGCATTTATAGCCGACCAGCGCTCTATGCATTTCCTGATAAACAATTAATTATGATTTCTGGTAAGATTGGAACTGATTCGAGAATGATTATGACATTGACATTTAGGCCTAAGGGTTGTCCGCTGATATTGAGTCAATGACTCGAGATATTCGAGGAGACATGTTGAGATCGATATTGTGGGAGTATTCATCCGAGCTAATTTGCAGGTCTGAGCAAGGTAGAGAAGACTTTTGGGCCCACATGAAGACTTTTGAGGCCATTTGAAGACTTTTTGTGTACTTGAAGACTATTGTGCTTTTTCTTATTTCTCATATACTCTTCTTGATATACTTGGAGACCAAATGTCTATACTAGGCTTTAACTCTAGTTACTTCATTAATGTAAGAGCACTATATAAGCTCTCTTGAAGGTGTAGTGGCATATTTGATGCTGAACGAAAATTGGCCTTTGTGCATTTTTAGTGGTGAAGAACCCTTGATTCTTATGATTCATCCTTGAACGTGGCGAATCAAAGCGTCTTGTCTTGTTTGTGGCGATTTATCTTATCAAACGAGGCTAATTGTCCCTACCCTTCCCCCTTCTTTCCTTAGCCATTTCTAGTTCGAGATCCTGTCGTGTGGGCCGAAGCTCATCATCTAGTATCGGAGCAGAGGTTCTATCTCTGATTGGCTGGGTGAAACACGCGAAGGAGTGTAAACACGAGTGGTTATGAGGAACCCTTGCAAGAGGAATGAAGATATGGCTGAAGAAAACCCCGGTCAAGTTCTAATAAGGCTTACTCTCAAGCAAGCTCAGTTCCCGGGGTTCCAACAGAAGGAAGATGAGCTCTTAACACGAGTGGATCAAGTGACCTAAGCACTCGAAAGGTTGGCCTTGCTGCCACCTCCTCCAGCACGACCTCTTCCGAGGATGAATGCTCCCATTGAAAAGAAACTGCGGGCGAAGAATATGTCTTGGAGGATGAAGAAATACCGGTACTACCACGACAACAGAGGGGCCCTGTGAAGCACATCAAGCTGAAGATTCCCCAATTCAAAGGCATAACGCTCCCCCGAAGAGTACCTTGAGTGGGTGCAGCGTGTTGAATAGGTTTTTGAATACTATGAGTGCACGAAAGCCCAAAATAATAAGCTTCTTGCTGTTGAGTTTTATTGATTATGCTAATCTTTAGTGGGAAAACTTGAAAGCATAACAAAGAAGAGACGGAGAAGATGAGATTCGTAGTTGGCACCTTTATTAGCCAAAGATAGAGTGTGCTTGGATGAGAATAAACAAGTTGAGCAGATCAAAGCATTGCACGAACAAGTGAAGAAGCAAACTGAGAGGAAGAATGTAACTTATGCTCAAACTGTGAATAAGGGAAGGAAACAAGTGCAATTCAAACTGGGAGATCTTATTTGGACTCATCTTCGGAAGGAGAGGTTCCCAAGTAAATGGAAGAGTAAGTTGATGCCCAGGGTAGAAGGTCCATTTCGTGTGGTTGAAAAGGTGAATGATAATGCTTATAAGATTGAGTTGCTCGTTGGCTTCAATGTTTCACCCACCATCAATGTGAGGGGTTTATCGCCTTACTTGGAAGATAGTGAAGATCTAGATTTGTGAACAAATTTGTCTCAACCCGAAGGGAATGATATGCCATAAGAATCAACTCAAGAAATTATCGACTCTGTTTCGAGGTCAATCACCCAATCAATGGCTCAGAGACTCGATACAGCAAGGTCGGGTCTCATTACCATATTCCAATGCAATAAATAAGGTGACATTACACTTAAATCACATTGAATTGATCCCCAAATGATAGCCACATGAGGTTTGGACGAACTTTGGTTTTTAAATTAAATAGTGAAGACTTTTGGGCCCACATGAAGACTTTTAAGACCACTTGAAGACTTTTTGTGCAATTGAAAACTTTTGTATTTTTTCTTATCTTCTCATGTACTCTTCTTGATGTGGTTGGAGACCAAATGTCTATACTAGGCTTTAACTCTAGTTACTTCCTTGGTGTAAGAGCACTCTATAAGCCATCTCTTGAAGGTGTAGTGACGGATCTTATATTGAATGAAACTTGGCCTTTGTGCATTTCTCTTCTTCTTATCTAAATAATTCCCTTGTTTAGTACCGAAGAACCCCTGATTCTTATCGTTCATCTTTGAGTATGACAAATCAAAGTGGCTTGTCTTGTTTGTGGCAATTTTTCTTATCAAACGAGGCTATTTGTCCACGTCCTTCCCCTTTCTTTCCTTATTTTATTTCTAGTTCGAGATCCCATCGTGTGGCCCGAAGCTCATCATCTCACTGGGCCCCTTGGTGGGTGAAGTCTGAAAATGTATGTGTATACTCAAATGAGTCGATATAGAGATATCGAACTCATTTGCTCTGACAGACTTACCCGGAACCAAGAAATGAGATTAAGCCATATAAGGATGACAACAACCTTCCTTGGGCTCAATCTAGATATAGAAAATAAAGGGACCATTTTTGTATAGTAACATAGTCCATAAGACCATCAAATAGTTGACTTTTCGATTGCTTAGATAGTAGTGATGCATTACTAGATGCTACTCACTGTTTGTGATGTCAGAATGGAGATTTTGACATTACAGCCAACGTAATCGAGAATTTACAAGGTCATACGCAACAACCAAATCGGCGGATGTTAAAGGCAACCTCATCTAATAGAGATTAGATGAGTTTAAGCGCAAATCGAAAAATATCTGAAGTTTAATGAGATTAAACTTCCCGATTGATTGGATTCTGATTATTAGATTTAATATATCAAATAAGGGGTGAATTAGGCGATAATACTTGGTCCAATCATATGATGATAAGTGAACCAATAAGGTGTCGACACGTGGCATAATAGGACCAATTGCAAGACGACTTGTGGCGCTACTTGAGAGGTGACACGTGGCGTGGATGCCAGGTGATCCAATCAAAGTAGACCAAGTGGCACCAATCAAGGGCGACCAAATGGTGGCTAAGGAAGAGGCCAAGATAGCCATCCCACATTGACTTCATAACCCCCCATGGGGTCTCTCCAAGCCTATAAATAGGCACCTAGGTCCATGCTTCAAGGCATCGAAGTTCAGGTGCAAATATAATCCGATTCGATCACGACAATTTGTAATATGCTTACAACTTGCTCAAGGGCCCTATTTGAGTCCATTAGTTTAATAATTTTATCTTTTGCGGGGGCCTTACTTCGGGTAGAGCCCGCTAGCACCGCCGATCCGGGAGTTTCGTCGACGCGGTTGGCATGGATGCTGATAGAGGCGCGACACATGGAGCGCTTAGTTTGACAGGTCGATAGAGGTTTTCCTTCTTCAAGGTATGCTTTATATGTTTCTATTCTTCTAGCATGATATTGATTTTAGTTTTTGCATAGTAGAAAATTTTGAATTTTAGGTTTTCGCCACTTGCTGTTGCTCTGTTAGGTGCGCGATTCCCACACATATCCTGATTGGACCTTAGTGACCAATAGTTAAGGGTCGGGAGTAACGTCGCGAAACCTATCACGTCCTAAGTCCCAATAAACATCGCCCTAGACCCTTTTTCTTGTAGTGTACCGAGTAGAGAATTACACACTCATGACCATAGAATGAAAACACAAATGAATGAAAGATAAAAGAAAAATTTATACTTGCTCCCTTGTTGATGATGAACAGACTTGAAAGCTTGAGACTCGATCTTCTTCCACTTCGGATTTGCTCTAGAAAACTTAGAACTTAGCAAAATACTACTTTTCTCCTCTCTCACTCTTTAGTTCAGCTCTCTTAAAATATAGTCTACTATGAGATATATGCATATAGAGAACAAAACTAACCATAATCTGGCCATATCTCTTCTTAAAGATAATGAAAGATTTTATCTAGAATATCTATAGAGATAGAACTTGGTCTATAAAGAAATGAAATCTATATAACCCTAAAATATCTTCATGGAATTTAAACATTAAATAAATGTGATGATATCTTTTTCATATCTTCTAGAAATTTCTAAAAAATAGCATCTTCATGGGATTAATCCTCCGTATCATAGACTTGACTCTCTTGGTGGTCTCTCATCGTATTTCGGCAATCCATCACTTTATATCTTCATCCATTCACGAGTTTTCTTGCACTTCGACTCTTACAAACACCTAAAAACATAAACAAAGTATCAAGAAACTGAAAAAACTATAAAAATTGTATAAATCTAACTATAAATAGAGTAGAATACATCCAAAAGTATAAGTTGAGATAATAAATATATGGCATTTCTAGCAAATAAGCCGACGATGCCACTTCCTAGCATAATAAAAAGTTAAATGAGATTTGACGAGGAAAAATGGTCTGATAGGGCTGAGAGAATATTCCCAGTCATGACATTGTCATGGGCCTGGGCTTATAGAGGGCCCGGCCCAACTATTCGCTGCCCTGCCCTCCAGCCATGATCTCGTACGTGATTGTCCACGTGGCGGCATATTATTGGTGTCTTCCTCGTGGCAGAGTGCCCACGTTTGCCAACTGTCCACGTCAGCATGATCCCATGATAAAAAGCATATCTCCTCACCTGCTCATCCCTCTCTTCTCCTCTCCTCCGTCTTCTTCCTCAGATCCCAACTTCGAAGTCGTACCTGCTTCCGGTCAATCAATGGCCTAGGGTTTTCTTGCCGGCGTATCTCCAATTTCTCCGGTCAATCGTCTCCTATCCCGATCTCGAGCTCCAAAGATCTGACTGCATCGCGTGGAATTGCGCGATCTCTGATCTGATCTCGATCGTACGTGTCTATCGAGCTCTGCATTGATGCATGCACCCTTTTGATTGGATTCCCGTGTTTCTTCCTGTACATGTAAACCAATTTTCGGTGATGGATTTGCGATTTTCCCGTGAAAGAAGTTTTTTTTCCTTTTTTTTTTTGGCAAGAAGATGGATTCCGTGTGGAATGCGATTTGATCTGCACGCTTGATGACATATTTTGTTGCTGATAAATTATCAAGATGGTTCGCAGAGATCGATGGATTTGAATTTCCTTGTCAATTAGCTCCACGATAATTTGCCAATCAAACATCCATGGATCTGCATGCTTCACGATATGACTGATTAGTGATCTATTAATTTAAATGTTTGCAGGTTTTCTGGGTAGAATTGAGGAATTATGGGAGGCGGATTTAGAGTGCTTCATCTCGTCAGGCCATTTCTTTCTGTCCTGCCTGAAGTTCAGAGTGCTGACAGGAAGGTGCCCTTCCGCGAGAAGGTCATCTACACCGTAATCGCGCTGTTCATTTTCTTGGTGTGCAGTCAGCTCCCTCTGTATGGCATACACTCCACAACTGGTGCAGATCCGTTCTACTGGATGAGGGTCATTCTCGCTTCCAACCGGGGGACGGTCATGGAGCTTGGTATCACTCCCATTGTGACATCTGGGATGGTCATGCAGCTCCTGGTCGGGTCAAAGATCATTGAAGTGGACAACAATGTCCGTGAGGATCGAGCACTTCTGTAAGTACCAAATTGAATATCAGTTCTTTATGATAGAATTAGTATAATGTAATTTGCCTCATCAATTGATGAGAACAAAATGAATGCTGCTGCTGAACGGCGGTGATATGCCGCGAATGGGATTTGGATTAATTAGGAATGATTTCAATATGAGCAAGAGTTCGACCTAGTCACTATGATATAAGTACAAAAGAAATATGGTTAGGGCCCTTAAGTGTCTTGGACTTATACTAAATGCGGATAATGTAAATTTCATAAATGTTCTATACTTCTATTTGTTTAATATTGGACAATTAAAAGGAGGGTCTTGATCAAGCAGCTAGCTGTCCAGTACACAAAATCTTGAGTACCAATGGCAGGGGACTGCATCTATTGGGCATGTGATGTTTTGACATAGTCAAGTCCTTGTGAATGGGCATTACTGACTGCTTTTTCACGTTTTGTGCAGAAATGGAGCGCAGAAATTGTTGGGCATTCTGATAGCCATCGGTGAGGCTGTGGCCTATGTTCTTTCAGGGATGTATGGAAGCGTCGGCCAACTTGGAGTTGGTAATGCCATTCTCATCATTGCTCAACTCTTCTTTGCGGGAATAATCGTCATATGCTTGGATGAACTACTCCAGAAAGGATATGGATTGGGCTCTGGCATTTCCCTTTTCATTGCAACCAATATTTGGTGAGTTGTTTCCTTCTTTTAGAGTATTGTTTCTCTGAATGAAAACTTGGTTTGAGGTCAGATATGTACAGCGCAATGTTTTAGCTTATCTTCTCTATCATTACGTTAAAAGAATATGAGAAACTAAAAGAGTACAAGAAATATGCCGCTTTCTTGTCTTAAAACCCTTTTTTGAGACTTCATGGTTGGGTAAACTCAATCTTTGTGAATGTCCTTGTCTGTAGTGCCAGTACTTACACGTATCCGGTTTTCCTGCAGTGAGAACATCATTTGGAAGGCATTCAGCCCAACTACAATTAACAGTGGGCGAGGAGCCGAATTTGAAGGTGCAATCATTGCTCTATTCCATCTTCTGATTACCCGTACAGACAAGGTCCGTGCTCTACGGGAAGCATTTTACCGGCAAAATCTGCCGAATGTGACAAATCTTCTGGCAACGGTCCTTATCTTTGGAATTGTGAACTACTTCCAAGGATTCCGTGTAGTTTTGCCTGTGCGATCAAAGAATGCGCGAGGACAGCAGGGTTCATATCCAATCAAGCTCTTCTACACCTCTAACATGCCCATCATCTTGCAATCTGCACTTGTCTCGAATGTTTACTTCATTTCGCAGGTCAGTCATTCATTTTTGTGTTATGAGTTGGTCTCAGTTTTTAACTTTTGAAGGTTTATATGGATATTCTGATCCCATCTTATGTATCTCTGTGCAGTTGTTATATCGGAAATATAGTGGAAACTTTCTTGTGAACCTCTTGGGTAAATGGAAGGAGTCTGAGTACTCAGGCGGTCAATATATCCCTGTTGGTGGCATTGCCTATTATATTACTGCACCATCAAGGTGAGTCTTCCTAGTGATGCAATTGCTTTACCATTTGTTTCCCATTTTGTGGGCAGCATTTTTTTTCCCTCTGCTGTTGTTTATACTTATTGTGTAGCTTCTCACTTTGCTATCTGTCATTGTGTCACACAGCGTAGCTGATATGGTTGCCAATCCATTCCATGCACTTTTCTATATTGTGTTTATGCTCGGCGCATGTGCTCTGTTCTCGAAAACATGGATTGAAGTTTCTGGATCTTCTGCCCGAGATGTTGCCAAGCAGCTCAAGGTACTGATCACCCCAAAAGTTAGCTACCCTGTTTTAATATTGCAGGCTGCCCTATGTTGCCGTATTTCCGTTAGTTGCCATTAGATTTATCATTTGTCTCTGTTCTGCTTGAGTTGCTCATTCATCTGTTTAGGGTATGAGATTTTTAGAATTCTCCAAGAACATGTTACAATTTTTTAGTTTAAGATGGAAAAATATATTAGCATTAATATTCAAAAAGCATTTTCAAGGAAAGACACTGTAATATTTGTAATTCCATTTGTATGTAATGTCTGCATCAGACATTACATATCTGACCCATTTAGATATTTGATAATAATGTTTGCATCAATATCATTAGAAGGCTTGCATCCCTGCACCTGATAAATATGTTGGGTTTCCTGATCTTACTGAATTTCTCTTTGCTGGTTTCCTGCAGGAACAACAAATGGTGATGCCGGGTCACCGAGACTCCAACCTGTACAAGGAGCTCAACCGCTACATCCCCACAGCTGCTGCATTTGGGGGAATGTGCATCGGCGCCCTGACTGTGTTGGCAGACTTAATGGGAGCAATTGGTTCAGGGACAGGAATCCTGCTCGCAGTCACAATTATCTATCAGTACTTTGAGACGTTTGAGAAGGAAAAAGCCAGCGAGCTCGGCTTCTTCGGTTTCTAGAATCTGAATGCAGACCCTCATTCAGTTTTCCGGTGAGGCCCAGAGAGTAGGTAGGGAAATACATTTTAACTCCAGGAAATTTAGGAGTTCATCAAAGATCAAATCTAAGCTGGTCGGCTAGTTGTTTTATTTGCCTGTTAAGTGAAAAAAATGTATGTGTTTTATCATACAGGCTTACTCACAAGTTATATCTGGTTGAAATTTTTCTTTGCTTCGTTTTCTTCATTTTCCGAGCAAAAGCTAGAACAGAAAACATTTTCTTTATTTTAAGCCAGCTGTTGTTTTCTGTTTTCTTTTTACCTCTCCTTTTCTCCCTGTTTTCTGCTACATTTTACAGATAGCTCTTTGGTTCGTTGTAGCAAATCCATCTTTAGGAATCAGATGTGAAGTTGCCTACTTAGGCATTTCATCTCGGCAGCCTTTGCAACAACCTTTCCTTTTCCTAACTCGGGTCGTATTCGGCTCTCGGCAATATAAATATCAGCCAATAAAATATTCTTAACTCTTTGAGAGTTGAAAAAATGGAGGGAACAACATGAGTTTGGCATTGAACCGCACTTAAGGAGATGAGAGAAATTGCACTAAGCCAGGCGGACTTTAGCATAGTTTGCCTATTTCTTAATTCAAACCCTAGTTTCGACTATTTTGATGTAAAATCAGAGTAAACTACTCGGGAGTAAAAAGTTTTTGAAGTATGTAACATTTCGGGGTATTCAGCAAAAATGTAACATTTCGGAGAAAAATAAAAATAAAAATTGTAACAATTCGGTGCATAAGGTTTCGGAAATGTTTTAATTAAGGGCAGTCCATCTCGCGTTTGACGCTATTAATCCGATCATACGTGGCACAAACTTAAAACTCATGTGGCAGGGGGCGGGGAATAGGAGTGCCATCATGGATGGAAATTGAAAAAAAAATAAAAAGCAAAAAAAAAATTCAAAAATAAAAAGAGCAAACTTGAAAAAGGAAGACGTAGACACGGACAGAGAGAAGGGAGAAGATGAACGTTTTTCTCCCGTCAAGCTGAAGCTCTCTCTTTTACCTTTTACCTTGAAAAATCTGGTTTTCGAGGGCGATTAAAGGCTTTAGGGTGACTAAAGTGTACGTTAGTGCGGGTTCTCAAGTGAAATGGATCCTTCCCGCCACGGAAATCAACTTCGAGACGACTGGGATGCAGCTCCCTTGTGTGGTAATTAATTGAATTTCAGGCTATATGGACGACTATTGCGTCAACCAGGGTAGCAATTCTACAGGTTGCAAACGACGTGGAGATGGAAAAGAAAGCAGGATCATTGATTGGAAAATCTAATGAAGAAGCAGGTTCTGTAAGAAATTCCCTCGAAGAAGAGAGAACCGTCATGGCATTGGCGATCCATGCTACCTCTGTTACAGTTCCGGTGATAAAGGATCTGACCCATGGAGGCAAGATACTTTATGATGCCGATCTCTCCAAGTCAATCAAGGTTATGGAAGAGCTACTGATGAGGTTTGTCAGCCTGAGGGTCATCAACGAGATTAAGGATGGTTTATGTCCACTCAGAGAGGTTCATATTTTGAAGGCTCTAAAATGCGTGAAGACCTATGTCAATTAAATAACCAGCAAGGTACAACATTCTAAACATGGCTCAGCAGAATTTGATCACAAACTCATCATTGTGAGGAAATCGATGAGGGAGCTCGAGGATGTCTTGATAAATTTGTTCCCAGTTGGAGTTGCTGATTTGGAAGACGAATTGCAGGACGCAAGTTTGAGCTATTTAGCAGCTGGGTGGGCTGGAAAATGGAAACGGCAGGTTCTTTACAATTCTTCTTCTTCTTAATTTGAAATGCTTGGTGCTTTCTATTCATTGATGCATTTAGCTTCCAACTATTGCAATTTTTGCATTTGACATTCAATCTCTCCTCCTTATTTGTCCAGAAGACCACATTGACTTTATTCAAGATTGAATATTGCCTCGCTGCTCGCCTAAGCAATTCTGTTGTTGAATGCCTAACTGAAATTTTGGGCTCTTCAAGTCCCTATCTGCCCTGAATTGTAGCAGCATTTCTGTAGTCCTCTCACCGTCACCAGAATGTGTGCTATGGAAGCCATCAGACTCTTCACCAGGATCACCTTCCTCACCAGTGGCAGTGGCATCACCTTCTGCCTCTGCTACTTCTATCTAGTTCTTCTGCCTCTGCAACTTGTCTCTCCTCCTTCTGTCTCTTAGGGTTCACAGGATCTTCTTCATCCTCCCGTTGATGAATTCCTACTTATTGCAGCATTTATGTCAATCAGCTCCGCATCATCTGTCATGTCATTGTCACTGTCACTGGAATCACTTTTTTACCTACCCTAACCTCTACAGGTACACCCCCAGCGCCAAAAGCATCTTCAACTGCCTCTACTCTTTGTTCCTCGCGCCTAACTTCATCAGGCGCACGCCCTATCCGTCAAAAACAAGTAACTACCCAATTAGTACCTTAAAACAGCATCATATAACTCTTCACATATTGCAAATACAAAAGGCCACACAAGAGGCCACGTTTTGGTCCAGATCAAAACCCCCTCAAACATAGTTCTAGTGAAAATTTTCTTCGTAGTTTCATTATAAAAATGGCGAATACATCATCAGTTTGGTACTGCAATGCATCAAAATGAACGATCAAAGCCTCTTTCATTCCGCTAAAGATGACAGAATTCATATATTTTCAGCTCGTTTATCCACAATATCAATCCTAGAATTGACGGAGCAGAAAATAAATCATTGACCACTCCCAAATTTAATTGTGGAGTATGTACAAAAAATTCGCTCTTTAATGGCCATAGCCTCGTATTTTATAGTAGCATAAATGAACTGTAATTATACGTGCAACCACCTTTACCATGTTGACCTTTTATCATAAGTGTTGAGGATATTAATCTTACGTAGAAAAGATGAATCAAAATCCATTGGTTTATATGACATTTGGGTACCACCACTTATCAGTTTAAGTTTTTAAGTGGATATAGGCCCAAGTCCGTATAAGTCCATTGGAAATTTAATATGGTATCAGAGCAGGTTATGCTTCTACATGTCCACGTGGACTCACACCACGCTAGGCCCAGTATATCAAGTGCAGCCAAAGTACGCCTCATGTTAGTGCCCCCTCGCCCGAGCATGGAAGAAGAGCCTGACTCGAGATCAATTGTTGAGGGCCGGTGTTTAAGGGCACGTGACAACGTGATGTGGAGGCCCTAGGGGTTGAATTTATGGAGAAGTTCAATGGCGCCAAGCCCAAGCTTTATAAGCCCGGGAAGAAGTCCAATGAGAAGGGGAATTTGTCCAAGGTCAAGGGAAGTCTAGAAAGTGAGAAATCAAGCCCATCATCAAAGGCCAAGGACAACTCAAGCTAAAATTCGTCCAAACTGAAGGAGCCCTCATAAATGTCAAGTGGTTGAGTCATTTTATTCAAATAATGCCTTGAGAATGTTTCCAAATCTTAGTTAATTGAGTCTAGTTATCAGAAGTTGTTCATTTAGTGTGTTTTAGAGTCCCCAATGGTACTTTGGTATTGTAAGGGACATTTATTGCTTGTTTGACTTATTGTGCTGGAGTTGGTAGCTGTAAGCATATATGTATGGGGGTTGGACGAATTTGAGGGATCAATTACTTTCTATTTCCTTTCATATTGCTGAGCTCTGCTTAGTGTTTGTTCTGTCCTTTTTTTTTGCTTGGTCTCGACGTGTTCGGGCTGAGTTCTACCGATCCTCGTTGCATTAGGTGGTATCAGAGCTTGGGAACTCGCCTAGGTCTGTCCATGGCTGACGAAGCTGGTCGGAACCATGTTAACGCCGATGAGCGGGAGACGGCTGACGTAGCAGTTCTTGGTCAACAAGTCGGGCAAGTGGAGCAAACACTCCACGAGATTCTCATCCGACTTAATGCTCTTGGGCTGCGTGATCGAGGCGATGCAGATGATGGTCGGGCGGAGAGAGTTGCTCCCAGTGCACCTCAACGTCTTCCTCGAAGGATGCAAGTGGTCGATGACTCGGATGACGATGATGAACTCTTGTTCGAGCGGGCATCTCGAAATTGACATCACAGGGACTGGCGCTAAGCTGATGATTTCAAGTTGAAAGTGGACATTTCGGTGTTCAATGGGTGCCTTAGCATTGAGGAATTCCTCGATTGGCTGTTGGAGGTGGAGCGGTTCTTCGAATTCACGGAGGTCCCTGAGGAGAAGCGTGTGAAGTTGGTGGCCTACCGGTTGAAAGGGGGTGCCTCAGCTTGGTGGGATCGAATGTAAGGAAACAGAGCTCTTGAAGGGAGAGGGCCCGTGAGGTGCTAGCGGCGTATGAAGCGGATGTTAAGGGCTCGATTTTTGCCCCCTGATTATGAGCAACACCTCTTCTTGAAATACCAAAGGTGTGTTCAAGGGCAACGATCCATTGACGACTACACGGCGGAGTTCTTGCGGCTGGCTAAAAGGAATGCGTTGAGTGAGTCAAAAGGGAGCAGGTGGCAAGGTACTTGGATGGGTTGAAACCCGTCCTTCGAGACAAGATAGGGGTTCAAATGGTTACCACCATTGATCAGGCATGGAGCTTGGCCTTAAAGGCTGAGTTGTTGTCGCAAGAGCGGGGGAGTACTTTTCGGAAGAATTTTGCTGATTCGACTCAGTCACAAAACGACAAGGGGGGGACTTTCTTTCGGGGATCTACAAGCAAATCCGAACAAGGGATGAAGGATAAGGTGGCCGGAAGGCAGGCTGCACCGGTTTCTGATAGTGTACGGAATTCGAATTCCTTCAAACAACAATCTGATCTCAAGTGCTACAAATGCAATCAGCCGGGGCACCGTTCGAGTGATTGCCCCCGTAGAAAGACGTTGGCTATAGTAGAGGCAGAAGATGATGTTGAAGACGTGCTTTGTGATCTAGATGACGAGCAAGACATGGGAGTATACGATGAGGATGATTATTCGCAAGCTCTTGTAATAAGGAAGCTGATGCTAGCCTCGAAGCAGGAAGATGAGTCTCAGCGGAACAAGCTATTTCGAACTCGTTGCTTGATCAAGTCTCGTCCATTTATTGTGATCATTGATAGTTGCAGCCAAGAGAACATTATCGGGAAGGCAGTGGTGGAGAAACTAAAGCTGCCTGTGGAAAAACATCCCAATCCATACTTTATTGGTTGGACTATAGCTGTGGGAGAGATCCGAGTGAATGAACGTTGCAAGGCGCCGTTTTCTATTGGCCGCTACCGAGATCAGGTGTATTGCGACGTTGTGGATATGGAAGCGTGCCATCTTTTATTCAGGCGTCCTTGGCAGTACGACAACAATGCAAAGCACTTGGGGCGTGACAACACCTATCAATTGGTGAAGGAATGGGTGCGATACACTTTGTTGCCTATGTCTAAGAAGTCGAGCCCCAAAGCAGATGTGAATGGAGATAGTACGGTTTTCCTGATTGAGTCACATTCGGAGCGGGAGATGGATGCGGAGTTCAAGGAGTCGGGAGAGATGCATATATTGATCGTCAAGGAGCTGCCCACTACTCAGCAAGAAGAGAAGATTCCCGAAGAAGTGCAAGCTCTACTAGCTGAGTTTGAGGAGATTATTCTTGATGAGTTACCCGATGAGTTACCTCCGATGCGTGATATTCAACACCAAATAGACTTGATCCCGGGAGCAAGTTTGCCAAACTTACTACATTATCGGATGAGCCCAAAGGAGAATGCGATATTGAAGGAGAAGATTGAGGAGTTGCTGCGAAAGGAGCATATTCGAGAAAGCCTTAGCCCATGTACGGTTCCAGCTCTACTAGTGCCAAAGGATGGGAGTTGACGTATGTGTGTCGACAGCCGTGCAATCAACAAAATCACGGTGGGCTACAAGTTTCCTATTCCTCGGCTCGATGATATGTTGGATCAGCTCCATGGATTAGCGATGTTTTCAAAGATCAACTTGCGGAGTGGATACCACCAGATTCGTATTCAACTAGGAGATGAATGGAAAACCGCGTTCAAAACAAGGGATGGCCTCTATGAGTGGCTTGTCATGCCATTCGGCCTTTCCAACGCCCTGAGCACCTTCATAAGGCTTATGAATCAGGTACTCAAGTCTTTCATTGGGCGTTTTGTGGTGATATACTTTGATGATATCTTAATATATAGCAAATCAGTTGAGGAGCATTTAGAGCACTTACATGAGGTTTTGCTTGTGTTGCGTGAGAACAAGCTTTATGTGAACACGAATAAGTGTAGTTTCATGAAATCTGAGTTGTTGTTTCTCGGATATATTGTGAGTGCTGATGGTATTCAAGTAGATGAGGAGACGGTTTGGGCGATTCGTGATTGGCCTACGCCGAAGTCAGTAGGGGAGGTTCGGAGTTTCCATGGGTTGGCTACATTTTATAGGCGATTTATTCGTGATTTCAGCTCTATTATGTCCCCAATTATTGAATGTTTGAAGAAGGGTAGGTTTCATTAGGGAAAGGAAGCTGAGGAGAGCTTTGAATTGATTAAGGAAAAGTTATGTTCAGCTCCCGTGCTTGCTTTGCCGAGTTTTGATAAGCTATTTGAAGTTGAGTGCGATGCTAGTGGTGTGGGTGTTGGGGCTGTGCTTTCGCAAGAAAAGAGACCCGTGGCCTTCTTTAGTGAGAAACTGAATGATACTCGCCGGAAGTGGTCAACTTATGATAACGAGTTTTACGCAGTCTTCCGATCTTTGAAGCATTGGGAGCATTATCTTATTGGGAAGGAGTTCATATTATACTCCGATCATCAGGCGTTGAAATACTTGAGCACCCAAAAGAGGTTGACTAGTGACAAGCATGCTCGCTGGTCGGCTTTCATCCATAAGTTTCCATTCAAGTTGGTGCATAAGTCGGGAGTAAACAATCGAGTGGTTGATGCATTAAACCGCCGGGCTGCTCTTCTGGTCGAAATGCGAGCTGAGTTGGTTGAGTTCGAAGAGTTAAAGAGCGAATATGCGCAAGATGAGGACTTCGTTGCCACATGGTCCAAGCTTGAAAGGCACGAAGCAGCTGGTGATTTCCATATTTTCAAGGGGTATTTAATGCTTGGAAATCAGTTATGTATTCCACGAACGTCTCTCCGCGAGAAGCTAATTCGGGACTTGCATGGAGGAGGTCTTGGAGCATATTTTAGGCTGGATAAGACACTCGCAGCGGTATCGGAGAGGTTCTATTGGCCAAAGTTGAGGGGTGATGTGGAGAAGTACGTCCAATGGTGCAGCGCGTGCCAGACTTCTAAGGGGCATTCACAAAATACCGGGTTGTATATGCCGCTGCATGTTTCCGAGGGTACTTGGGAGAACTTGTCCATGGATTTCGTGTTGGGTCTTTCTCGAACTCAGCGAGGTATGGACTCTATTTTAGTTGTGGTGGATAGGTTTTCCAAGATGGCGCATTTCATCCCATGTCGCAAGACTACCGATGCATCGAGTGTGGCTCGGTTATTCTTCAAGGAGGTAGTTCGCTTGCACGGTGTGCCTAAGTCTATTGTGTCAGATCGAGATTCACGGTTTCTTAGTCACTTTTGGCTTACTCTGTGGCGTATGTTCGATGCGACTCTCAAGTTCAGCAGCACCGCCCATCCTCAAACGGACGGCCAAACTAAGTCCATGAATCGGACCTTGGGTAACATGATTAGGTGCATTTGTGGAGACAAGCCAAAATAGTTGGACTTTGTTATCTCACAAGCCGAGTTTGCTTATAACAGCGCTGTCCATAGCGCAATGGGAAGGTCCCCATTTTCTATTGTCTACCAAAAGGTCCCTCGACATGCGGTGGATTTGCTCAAACTACCCAAGGGTGCCCATTCTAGTGCTGCAGCTGAGTCACTTGCCGAGCACATCCAAGAGACAAGGGTGAAAGTTAAGGAGAAGCTCGAGGAAGCTAATGCAAAGTATAAGAAGGCAACAGATCAGCATCGACGGGAAAAGCTCTTTTCGGAGGGTGATATGGTTATGGTGTTTCTTCAGAAGGAGAGGTTACCGATTGGGAACTACAACAAGCTCAACCCGAAGAAATATGGTCCTTATAAGGTGCTGAAGAAAATCAATGATAATGCCTACGTCATCGACCTTCCAACGTCCATGAACATTTCTCGCACTTTTAATGTTGCAGATATTTTCCCATATTTTGATTCACAGGAGCCATTGTATCCGGAGCTACCAAGCTCGAGGTCGAGCTTTTCTTAAGTGGGGAGATTGATGTGGAGGCCCTAGGGGTTGAATTTATAGAGAAGTTCGATGGCGCCAAGCCCAAGTTTATAAGCCCGGGAAGAAGTCCAATGAGAAGGGGAATTTGTCCAAGGTCAAGGGAAGTCCAGGAAGTGAGAAATCAAGCCCATCATCAAAGGCCAAGGACAAATCAAGCTAAAATTCGTCCAAACTGAAGGAGCCCTCATAAATGTCAAGTGGTTGAGTCATTTTATTCAAATAATGCCTTGAGAATGTTTCCAAGGCTTAGTTAATTGAGTCTAGTTATCAGAAGTTGTTTATTTAGTCTGTTTTAGAGTGCCCATTGGTACTTTGGTATTGTAAGTGACATTTATTGCTTGTTTGACTTATTGTGCTGGAGTTGGATAGTTGTAAGCATATATGAATGGGGGTTGGATGAATTTGAGGGATCAATTACTTTCTATTTCCTTTCATATTGCTGAGCTCTGCTTAGTG
The DNA here is from genome assembly GCF_007655135.1 of Punica granatum. Taxonomy (NCBI): domain Eukaryota; kingdom Viridiplantae; phylum Streptophyta; class Magnoliopsida; order Myrtales; family Lythraceae; genus Punica; species Punica granatum. The sequence continues at coordinate 16,930,229 of NC_045134.1, read as the reverse complement.
TTTGTTCTGTCCTTTTTTTTGCTTGGTCTCGACGTGTTTGGGCTGAGTTCTACCGATCATCGCTGCGTTACAACGTGTAGGCAGAAATAGACCATACATTGCATGTGAGTGCGAGTGTTGAAGATATTAATTCCACATAGAAAAGATAAATCAAAATCCATTGATTTATATGACATTTGGGTATCACCACTTATCAGCTTGACCTTTTAAGTTAATATGGGTCCAAGTGTCTTTTCCTTTAGCTTGTAGAGTATGAATTCCCTAAAAAATAAATGGAGAAAAGAATCAATTACTGAATTGATCAGCATTAGCATGGTCTGATATTAAACATCACAGGGAACAAATTAATCATTGATTATTAGATGTGTAAATACATATAAAGGGTCTCTATCCATTTTTTGTTTTTTATTTTTTTTAATTTGGCTTTCCTTGCTTTTATTTTGCCACAATTTTCTCTATCACTTGCAATCAAAGTTGAATCCTTCCCTTCCCTCATTTTACTTTTATCCTCTCATCTCATCTCCTCTCCTCTCCCTTCATAGCTTTGACCGTTGAGTTCAGGCATGAGTGTTTATATTACAAGAGGAACAAAACTAAAACAAAGAGAAAACTGCATAAAAGATTGATAGATATAATATATATATATATATATATTAAATATATTGTTATTTATATATTTCACTCAATCAAAATGGAAAACATCACGAAGTCGATTTTCAGGGCTGAAAGTCAATTAATTACCGCACAAGGAAGCCGCACCCTAGTCATCTTGAAGTCAATTTTCGTGGCTGGGAAGATCCATTTCAATTGTGAACCCTCACTAACGTCCACTTTAATCACCCTAAGCTATTAATCACACTCAAAACCATATTTTTAGAGGTGAAAGGGAGAGCTTTAGAGCTTTAGAGCTTGATGGGAGACATGCGACTCTTCTCCTCCCTTCTCTCTATCTGTGTCTCTGTCTTCCTTTTCAAGTTTGCTCTTTTTATTTTTGGTTTTTATCTTTTTAATTTCCATTCATGCTGGCACTCTTCTTTCCCACCCCTCGCCACATAAGTTAAAGTTCGTGTCATGTAAACATCGGGCTAACGGCGTTGAACGGGAGATGACAGACTGCCTTGATTGAAACATTTTTGAAACCTTGTCCACCAAATTTTTACAATTTTTTCATTTTGCCCCAAAGTGTTACAATCTAGAAACATTCCCCCGGGGGCAATTTACCCTACAAAATCAATATAAAAGAGTAAATGGATCCGAGCATCAATGTTATGATACATAGATTAGAAGAACAACATAAAATTATAATAGAAGATAATATAGATGACAATATTGTAGCAGAAAACAACGAGCATGAAGTTATCAATACGAGATATAAATGAAGTCTGTCTTTTATTTGATGTTTCATTCATTTAGAAACAACAGGCCAATAACATGTCTAGCACGTGTTTTATATAATTAGGTACGTGGTTTGAATTTCGTTTCAATTTTAACACCTTTGTTAATGTTCGTTTAAAAAATTCCATTAAATGCTGATGGGTCATGTTTGGTGGTCCAAAATTGCACACATGGACTTTACGTGGCGATTAGTTGGGGGCACGACATAGGTGCTGGCGAAGAGGGCATTGTTGAGGAGGAGCTGCCCCTGCTGTGGTGATCTTGTCGGGGTTGCCAAAGGGATGAGAGATGGATGAGCTACCGCAAGAGTCTCGCTAATCGAGGATGCCTCTTTCTTACTCGGTTGTTGGTGTATATCTAGCTCCCTCTTTACGAGAAGCCTATCTCCTTGGCGTTTTTCTTGCTCGGGGCGACCTTGTTGGCTAGCCATGAGTCTCGCCATTCGTCATTGCCGTTGTTCATGGTGTTTTTGTATACGAGTTAAAGGTCAAGGATCCTTTGGATGTTGGACCCTCTGCCAACTATTCTCGAGAACGTTTCCAGGCGGCATTACGAGCCTTTCCTTGGCTAGAATTCATTGAATGATGGTTCAAAACCTTTCTAGTCTCTCTCCCACGCAACTCAGCCTTTGAGCCATACTTTGGTGAAGCATATCAGTTTGCGAAGGACAAACCTCTCCTTGACTTGCAGCTTTGATCGAGGGTTGATCCTTGGAGAAAACATTATGGGAAGCTCGGTTTGGCTCTCTCGAACCACTGAATTCGCTCCCAACCCCCATTGCATTGCTCGAAGGTGCAACCTCAACCTTGGATAGACCACTCTTGGCCTTATACTCGGATCGCTTCAGCTCTCGAATGCCTAGGCCAGAGCTAAATGTTCCCTTTTGTGAGCTTAAACCAACATGTTGTACTTCCTTGGATATGGGCCAAGCTGAAGATTCAACCCCCCGAGCTTTGCTTGAAGACCCGAAATCAAACGCACGCACAACTCCTCGAGAATTAAAGTTCTTGTGTCTCGAATCTCGGGATGGAGACTCAAACTTAAGCTTAACCCATCGAGCTTTAGAGTTCTCGTATCTTGAGTTTCGAATATTGTAGCCATCGTACCTTCGCTCTCGAAACATAGGCTCAGTCATACACCCGACCCCTTGTGCTCTACATGCGGATACAGAAAGGGACATATACTCGACCCCTCGAGTATTGGAGCTTCTCGAATCTTTCTCAACTTCAAATGGCTTTTCACCAGCTCGACTTCTACTTGTGCCTCTACTTTGTGGAGTCCATTTAGTGAACCATTTTTTCAATGATTGTGGCTTTGTTGGTTCGACGTGCTTTGCAACCCCATGCCGGCTTAGGTGGATTCGGTCAACGGGGACTTTTCTTGGAGAAAACCGACTTGGAGCAAGTCGAGCACAATCTTTTCTTCATGTTTAGCTTATGGAGCAGCCTAATAACCTCCTTGATGGTCTTCAATGAGAAATCCTCTTTTGATTTGTGCTTTGGCAAGATAGACCCCAAATCGGCCGAACCGATTAAAATTGGAGTCGTGGCTGGAAAATGGTTAGAATCGACTTTCATAGGCTTATCTTTACTGCCCCCGAAAAACTTTTTTGATGGAGTGGAAGAATTTCCATCCTCGAGACTTAGTTTAGCCACGTCGACTTCTATATCGGCATGAGCTTGATGTTCAAGATTGGCTAGAGCCAATTGTTGCATAGATTCTTCTCCAAGTTGGCACCGTATTTTAGTGTTATTAACACCATGAGACTTAACTTCATCGACTCTGGGAAAGAGTTTAGAAAAATTAGCTACGCTTGACTCTTGAGGCGGAATTGGTCTCGGCGGAACGATCTCATCTTGCATTAACGGTCTATGATTGACTTTTTCCTCTTTGATAAGATGTCCCTCACATGGAGGCTAAGCTGAAACTTCCTCGGGAACTAATTCATCCGCTAACTCGAGTTGAAGGGGATAATTTAGCTCATCCACCCTACCCCTCAAGAGTTGATCGTGAAAATCTTGACCGACTTTCTTCCTTCGGGAAGACGGTGATGATGAAGGAGTGGATAAAGCTTGTACCGGAAGCTAAAGTTGAGTCTGAACTGGAGGTTGAGACGGCGCTCGAGGCTGAGCCGTGTTGAAAGTTGAATTTGAACTGGAGGCTAAGTCATAGCATAGGGTGCCGAATAAGTTGTAGAGTGTAGCACATGAGGTTAACCAAGATGAAGCTGGATAGCCAGCCGAGTTTGATGCAAATTCAACTGACTTCGAGATGGACATAATTAGGCTAACGGGGGCATCTTCTCATGAAGCAACTGCTGAATCTAAGGCTCAACGTACTGTTGTTAATGTAGATTAGCCTGCATTTGAGGCGGTTGATGGTGAGCTACCACAGGCTGTTGCATCGGCGACGACAACATATGTCGAGGTTGAGCCACAATTGGAGGCTGAGGTGTCTTCCCATATGGCGATTGTCGAACATGTGCCTCCACACCTTATGGTTATTATATGAAAGGTGCTTTCGGCGCTGTCACTTGACTTGCCACTTGCGGCACTGAAATGTGTACAAATGTAGTCGGGGCATGGGTCTCGGTCATGGTAAAGGTTGAGACAGTTGGCATGCGGGGCATGGGTCTCGGTCATGGCAAAGGTCGAGATAGTTGGCGTGCAACTCATCAGATTAAGTGAACCGTATGGTCTAAAGGATGAAGGATACCGCGACGGGCACCACATTCCAATTGAGTATCCCTTAGGGTTCGAGACTCCGTGATTGGAAGAGGACGCTACTTCGGAGACTTCGTTGTTGATAAAACCCTAATTTTTTATGTTCTTCTCCTCTATGAGGTCTCATGAGTGGCCTCTTGGCTTTTTACCATGACCAAAGTCGCCTCAATTCTATCAAATATGTAGTGCCAACTTGGTTCAGGTAATAAGCAGCAGCATGTAGAGGCCTATGAAGTTGAACCTCCCATCTCTCATCAATAACTTTCCAAACAGGATCATAGCTAAAAGCATGAAACGAGCCATTATTAGATACTTATAAATTTCAAATAATAATGAATAAGTAAGTAAATACTAAGCATATGGCAACTTATAAATAATTTTACCTTTTCCGATCATCTTTGAAGTTTGTTTTGATCTTCTGCTTAGCTTTCTCCATCTCATTATAAATAAAGCCCATCGCAGGCTTTTCATCCGAATCCACCATGCGGAGCACCTTAATGAGAGGATATGCAACCTTCAAACATGTATTAACATTATTCCAAAATCTGTTATCCATAACAGCACGTTCCGCATACTTTCCACCTTTTAACTTTGCAAATCGACTCCCTTTCCATTGTTTGGATGCAAACATAGTCCTTAGAGCATTTCTATTATCGAAGAGGCATCCCAAAGTCAGATAAGCAGTAGCAAAGCGAGTCATAGCCGGTCTAATCAAATCTTTACCCTTTGTGAAACGCTTCAGCATCGTGATAATGAGTGTTCTCAAGTAAATGAAGGTTGTGATCTTCCTACCCTTCATTATTGTCAGCTCATGTACCTTAATTTTCTTCTCCAAATCCTCTAGCATAAGATCTATGCAATGAGCTGCACAAGGAGTCCAAAATAACTTCTTCCGTTTCTCCATTAACATCTCACCTGCCGCCTTATAATTGGCAGCATTATCCGTGACAATTTGAACTACATTCTCTTCCCCAACTTGCTCTACTATATCATCTATCATTTCGAACACTTTATCTGCAGTCTTAGAGATGTTTGATGTGTCAATAGAAGTCAAAAAAACTGTACCCTTGGGGCTATTCACTAGGAAATTACATATAGACCTCCTCTTCTTATCAGTCCATCCATCTGACATAATGGAACACCCCGACTTCCTCCACATAGCTTTATGCTCCTCAAGCAATGACATAGTATTATCAACCTCTTTTCTTAAATATTTATCTCTAAGCTCGTGATAAGATGGCGGTTTCAATCCAATGCCATACTTCCCAATCAATTGACACATCTTCTCAAACTCAGGATTCTTCACACAATTAAATGGAATTGCACTTGTATAGAAAAAACGAGCAATCTGCATACACACATCCTCTCTCAAATCCTTTTTCATCATCTGATTAATTGTCGGTTGTCCTTGCCTGCTTTGAATGCTCAAACTTTTCTTCTTAAACAAAGTAGAGATTTCAGTTGTTTCCTTTCCCTTTCTCTTTGTACCAACCCCTACATTTTCATCATCATTATCAATGTCTACAACATCATCATTTTCCAATCCACAACTACTAGCTTGTTTCTTCTTCATTGAAATATCCTCCAAATGCATACAAATCGCGAGCATATTATTCTTAACATCATCAGGAACAGCAATACAAGGTGACACATTAATCTTGGTACATCCCAAGTGATGCTTCAATCTATAAGGACCCCCAGAAACTATCTTATTACAGTATTTGCATTTAATCTTTAGTCTTTCTCCTGGAACTTCATAACCGTGTGCCCATGCCGAATCATCTCTAACTCCAGTTGCATTTTTTCTAGATTTGACAACTACCCCAGTATTACTAGCCGATGCACTCCCAGATCCACTTGCAGAAGCCATATCTGTTCAGCCCAAACTCAACAGTCACTCACTTAACGATAAAGAGACAACACATCAAAGGGAAAGGAAAACACACCAATCAATCCACTTCTGCATTCGCTTCCCACTCCTAAATTACACAGATGCAGCCAACATGACATAACGCTTGAGCATCATTCACCTATCTAGCACTACGAAGTCTACTTCATAAACAATAACAATATACTCACACAACACGCCTCTTATAAATTTAAAGCTTATATCTCTCGCAGCTTCTACGGCATACCCACAGATAAACCAGCTCGAGCACATTCAATTCCGGAAATCCACAAATCAATTCAAACAAAGAAACCGACTCTACACGAACCTAAATGGAATAAGAAAATGATCACAAAAGGAACCACGCGAGAAGGCACGCAGCTCAAGTGACCTCTAACTGAATACTATCAAGCAGCAAAAAATGTCGAAGGCATTAAGCAATCACGGCAGACAAGAGATCGCAGTCAGAACACGTAAACGTCACCAGTCACCGATCATCGTCGAACATCACAATCGCAAGGAGCACAGGACAACAACGCCTGCGTTGAATACACGCAGATGCCACAGAAACGAGGCAAACATCCTAAAAGGGCAGCGGATCGAATAGACGTGCCGGCGGAAACAATCGCAAGGGGAACAGAGGTCTAGATCTGGTGAGAAGAGAAGACGAGCTGAGAATGAAAGAGGGGGAAGGGAGAGAGATCTGACCGTCCCCGTCCTTGCTGCAGTATCGTGACGATTCGAAGATTTCGAACTATCGAAGATTTCGTCAAAGACGTTCGAACGAAGGTCGAATTGGAAGGACTTCAGCAGGGGAGAAATTAGGGTTTCGTTGCAGGAAAAGAGGAAGAAGGGCGGAAGAAGGGCGGGTGGGAGAGGGGTTTCGGGTTTGGGCTTTCGGGTCCAGGCTTCGGCCCGCTTATTGGGCCCGGGCTTGGGCCGAATCCAGGCTGAATGTAGAATCGCAGAATCGGCCCGATTCTGCGATTCTACGATTCAACACGCGATTCGGTTCCGATTCTACAATCCCGACTCACCTAGCTGAATCAGAATCGGTGATCCTCCTTGAATCGTAGAATCGTACGATTCTACGATTCGAATCGCGATTCTGACAACCATGGTGCCAAGTCTTAAACATGTCCACACATTGATCCACAAACTTGCGTTCCCATTCGTGCATATCCTCCTTAAACGGCACAGGGTCGTCGACACCGTCATGAGAGCAAGTTACCATCTTGATATCTAGCACTTCTTCGGTGGAAAGGTGGGTCCCACAAGGCGTGCCAAATTGTTGATCAAGTAAAAAAGTCAAGAGACCAATTCAGCTATGCATGTAGTGATTGTAGGCATGTCAGGAAGCAATTCCAATAATTGACGTGTCACTAGCTGGCCCCACCAAAACAAAGCATGTACCACGGCCCAAGAAAGTTTGCGGATTGAATTGCGACTAGGTTTTAAATCTTCAAAACTAAAGTGCGCTTCAGACGATTTCACGACTCGCGGATTTAGCTATTATTAGTTCTCCACCAATTATCCATGCACGAATCTGAGTTTGAAAATAAACAAGTGGCTCGTGATCCTACTTATTACTCTTGGCCAAATACAACTCAAAGGCTGAGTTGCAATAGGAGAAGGTTCACTTGAATAAGTGTACCCACAAATCCTTGCGTGTGTTCGGTCACCGTTGCTAAAGGTAAATAAATCTTCGCCTTGAATGCCCGGAAGATCCAAGAATGGAAGTAACTACAAGGGATCTGTTGAAGGGAAAAGTAAAAGGAACTGAAAGTACAGGGAATTGAAAATGCAGTAAAAGAAGTGCGATGAATGTAAAAGTGTGAGGAAAATGTAAAGGTACAAAGAAAATAAAGATGGGTAAAATGAAGTGCTGGAAATGAAAAGATAAGTAAAATGTACGATTGATGTGTTGGTCGGGGACCCTTACAACGAACTTCAACATGCGTATTGATAGGTGTCACATGAAACCCTAAAAAATCTCTTACAATCGGATACGCCCATAAAATACGGTATTGGACTAAAATCCGAATAGGAAATTGACTACCTAACCTAAATAAATTACCAAAAGATAAGATATCAAATAAAATCGGAGGAGCATCTGACTCATTCGATTTCCTAAAATCAAACATAATGCTAGAGAACACAAAAATACTACGTGCTTGATCTCCAAGATATCGGCTACCAAAAATATTTTCTTCCACCGCCCTTGTTGAATACAATTCACGCCGATACACATGCATATATGTATTTATGTCTTTCTCATGGGCTCCACTTGCAGGGCTTCCTTCAATTGGGCTCCAAGAATTAGGCTTAGTCTTCTAATTGGCTGACTCCACACTCTTAGGCTTAAATTAGTCCAAACCGTTCTACATATCCTCGACCCATCTCCTCTGTATCCAATTAGATATTTCTCCAAGACTCGGGAAAATCGTCAAGAAGTCACACACACGTCACGGCTCGACTATTTTCACATTTTACGAAAAATAGGTGTAAACATATGTATATTAATTGGATAATAATCCTCATGAAATTTCCATAAATTAATTAAATGTATGTATGAAATTTTCAAGTTAAAATTTTTTCTTTCAATTTTAAGCAAGATTTTTAACTTCTTCGATTTAAACGGAGGCCTATGAGCCCTAGTACATTGAAATAGAAATTATAAACTTGGTAGCTAATGAAAGGGCACAGTAGTTACCCTGCGAGAATCGAAGGTACAATCTCTTGGTTGACTAGCAAGAGCATGCGTCACTATACTGCAATCCTTTTTCTCACAAGCTTTTTAAATAAAACTTTTCATATCTACATTTAACTAATTTTTTGGAAATCGCATGAGAATAATTGGCCCTCGAGACCAACATTGATGCAATTCATGCCAAGAATAACGAGACCCGACAACTAAAGGATCCCAAGATCGTTCCACGATCAGATTTGATTGACAAACCCTCGACTCGTTATTTACAACATAAATAAGAACCTTGGTATAATTGACCTCAACCCGTTGTTTATTGCGAAAAAAGAACCTCGGTATAGGAAGATGCCACAAACAGTAGTGGAAAGCCGTTTGATAAGCCGATGATGAACGCCACGGAAATTTCTGATAAGTTCGAATCATTTCTTCAAGAACCAAAGAGAATACTCTCACGATTTTCTGAATGTTCATCTATTAAAAATTGACAAAATGAGTATATATAGACCAAAACTAATCCAAATCTGGTCATGTCTCATTGCAAAGTAAGGAAAATAAAATCTAAAGTATCTATAGAGATATAACTTAATTTATAAAGACATGAAATCTAAATATTCATAGAATATCTCCATCAGATTTAAACTTAAAACAAATTTGATGATATCCTCTCTTAATTTTTAACAAATATTCTAGAAACTTCTAGAAAATGGCATTATCATGGGTTAATCCTCTACATCATAGACTTGGCTGGAATTTTCTAGAACTTGAATCATGTTAATGCATCTTTGTTGATCACGTGGTTCGTGTCCAATGGGCCTCCACGAATTTGTTTGAGCCCAAACCTCTTGAATTATGCCATTGAGTTCATCTTTAAACTTCTTTGCTCATGCTCGCGTAATCGGTCCAATAGGAACTTGAATTGGATCCTTGGAAGTCGTGCTACGATTTGCATCATTCCCCTCCTCTTAAAAGAATTTGCCTTCAAATCATCACCTACATCAAAAGGAAGCAAATCAGTAACATTAAAAGTAGCACTTACATTGTACTCACCAGGTAAGTCTCGTTTGTAAGCGTTGTCATTGATGCGCTCTAGGACTTGAAAATGACCATCCCCTCTTGGAAGCAATTTGGAACGTCTTTAGCCGAAAATATCTCTTTCCTCATATGCAACCAAACCCAATCTCCGGTTCAAAAGTCAGCTTATGACGCCCCTTGTTGGCGTATTTTGCATACTGCTCCGTTCTTCGTTCAATGTTGAGTCTTGCTTTCTCGTGAATCTACTTGACAAATTCAGTTTTCTTTTTGTCATCTAAATTAACATGCTCAGTCAAAGGTAAAGGAGATAAATCCAATGGAGTTAAAGGATTAAATCCATAAACAATTTCAAATGGTGAAAATTTAGTAGCAGAATGAACAGATCTTTTATAAGTAAACTCAACATGTGGTAAACACTATTCCCATGTTTTGATATTCTTTTTAATGATTGCCCTCAATAAAGTAGACAAAGTCCTATTTACTACTTCTGTTTGTCTATCAGTTCGTGGGTGACAAGTAGTAGAAAATAATAGCTTAGTACCTAATTTACACCACAAAGTCTTCCAAAAAATAACTCAAGAACTTATCATCTCTATCCGAAACAATTGTTCTATGCATGCCATGTAACCTCACAATCTCCCTAAAGAAAAAATCAGTAACATGCGAAGCATAATCCGTTTTGTGACATGGAATAAAGTATGTCATCTTAGAAAATCTATCCTACAAAAATTGAATTTCTCTCACGTTTAGTCTTAGGTAATCCTAACACAAAATCCATTGAAATATCAATCTAAGGCTCACTAGGAATAGGTAAATGAGTATACAAACCGTTAGGCTACACTCTGGATTTAGCTTGCCTACATGTAACACATCTATCACAAATTCTCTTAACATCTCTTTTCACATGTGCTTAATAGAAATATTCTTGCAAAATAGCTAAAGTCTTTGCACCTCCAAAATGTCACATTAATCCCCAACCATGAGATTCTTGCACTAATAACCCCATCAATGATCAATTAGGCATGCATAATTTATTCTCTCGAAATAGGAACCCATCATGCCTAAAGAACTTACCACAAGGGGTTTCCTCACAAGCCCGATGTTCCTCACAAAATTCATGGTCATCAATCAACATGTAAATTTTTAATGTGCTCAAAACCAAACAATTTTGCATCAATTGTAGAGAGTAATGCATACCTGCGAGAAAGTGCATCGGCGACCACATTCTCCCCACCTTGCTTATACCGAATGACGTATAGAAACATCTCAATGAACTCTACCTATCAAGCATGTCTTTTGTTTAGCTTGTGTTGGCCATTCAAGTGTTTCAAGGACTCATGATCGATGTGAATCACGAACTCCTTAGGCCATAGATAGTATTGGCACGTCTCTAAAGCTTGAACCAATGCATACAACTCCTTATCATAAGTTGGGTAGTTTAAGGCTGCCCCGCTTAGTTTTTCGCTGAAGTAAGCAATTGGTCGTCCTTCCTGCGTAAGAACTGCACCTATACCAATACCTGAAGCATCACATTCAATCTCAAAAGTTTTTGAAAAGTTAGGTAAATATAATAAATAAGCGTTGGTCAGTTTCTCTTTGATTAGCTGAAACGTCTTCTTTTGTTCTTCTCCCCATCTAAATCCAACGTTCTTCTTGATCACTTCAGTAAGTGGTGCGGCTATGCTACTAAAGTCCTTTACGAACCGCCGGTAAAAACTAGCAAATCCATGAAAACTACGAACATTACCTACACTTGTGGGACTAGGCCACTTTTGGATTGCATGTACCTTCTCTTCATCAACCTGTATACCTTGTGCACTAACAACAAATCCTAAAAATACAAGCTTATCGGTGCAAAAAGTACACTTCTTCAGATTAACAAATAACTTTTCCTTCCTAAACACATCTAAAACAAATTTCAAATGTACCTTATGATCATCCAAGTTTTTGTTATAAACGAGTATATTATCAAAGTAGACAACAACAAATCTACATATAAATGCACGCAAAACATGATTCGTAAGTCTCATAAAAGTACTCGGAGCATTAGTCAAACCAAAAGGCATAACTAACCATTCATACAAATCATATTTTGTTTTAAATGCAGTTTTCCATTCATCTCCTTCTTTCATTCTAATCTAATGATAACCACTTTTTAAATTAATTTTAGAAAATACACAAGAACTATCCAGCTCATCTAACATATCATCTAAGCGAGGAATAAGATGACGATACTTTATCGTTATGTTGTTGATTGCTCGGCAATCAACGCATATTCTCCAAGTCCCATCCTTCTTAGGTACAAGTATAACCGGAACGGCGCATGGGCTCATGCTCTCCCTCACGTACCCTTTCTCCAACAACTTACTTACTTGCCGTTGAAGCTCCTTTGTTTCCTTAGGATTGCTCCTATAGGCTGGTCAGTTTGGAATTGTCGTATCGGAAAAAAAATCAATTTGATGTTCAATCTCTCGGATTAGAGGTAGCCCATGTGGTGTTTCCTCGGGAAAGAGATTCTCATACTCCTGCAAAAGAGAAACAACAGAACTAAACAGAGCGAGGTCATGTTCGTTAGTGTTAAAAAATGTATCTTTGTACAAAAGTACAATAAATGGTTGATTTGAAAACATTGCTTGCTTAATTTCACTCATTTTTGCATAAAAATTCTTTTGTTTTCTCACTGATTTTATCTCAATGAACGAATTTTGATTTTCTTTTTCTCTCTCATTTTTCTCGGCCTCTCTAATATTCACTCTTTTTCTTATGTTCTCTCTCTTTCTTTTGATCACTCTATTTTTGCAATCTCACTTGATCCTCATATACTTGCTGCGGTGTCAATGGTATAAGAGTGATCGATCCTTGATTAAGTACAAATAAATATTTGTTCGTAAAGCCATCATGCTTCACACGCCGATCAAACTGCCATAGACGCCCTAGCAACAAGTGTCTTGCTTGCATTGGTACTACATCACACAACACTTCATCTTCGTATTTATTGATTCGAAATGCAACTAACACCTGTTTGTTCACCCTTATCTCACCACTATCATTTAACCATTGCAGCTTGTACGGCTTAGGGTGCTTCAACATGGACAGTCCCAATTTTTCCACCATTGTTATGCTTGCAACATTAATACAACTACCACCATCAATAATCACACTGCATATCTTGTCTTTGATGTAGCACCTAGTGTGAAAGATGTTCTCCCGCTGCACTTCTTCAACTCCTTTTGTTTGCAAGCTCAATGCTCTCCTTGCCACCAATGTCAATGCATCAGAGGCTAAATATTCATCCTTGGAAACGTCCTCCAATAGCGGCATGTCATCAGTGTTGGAATCTTCATCAAAACCAACCCCATAATTCTATTCATCTTCAACCCTCACTTCCATCGATTGAACTCTTTCCCTCCTACGTGCATTAGGAGAGTTTCGTGGCTGTTCCACATGTGTGTTCTCCATCTGATCTATTCGTTCATGAACCTGCTACAACTTCAACCTCATCACATGCCTCATCTCACTCATTATGGCCTCCATAAGTACTTTCGGATCAGCCAATTTCGTAGCACCTTCGGGAATTTCTTAGCACTGTTGTGAGACATTATTGTTGTAAAATAAAGTTAGAAAGAAAGGACCTCACAATTCTCTCCCTTACGTGTTTACACTCAAGAGTGTGAATCACTCTACACTCGTATTTTCACTCAAACAAACATGGCTTTTAACCCTCTAATGTTCTCACAACTCCTGCCTTTTTCCACTCGATAATTCTCTTTTAGTTCTTTTGAAACTAAACAAACAATTCTCCAAAATTTCCCGCAGCAATTCACCAAGAACTTATCAAGGAAAATTAATGGTCGAAGGAAATTTAAGGAAGAAATGAAACAAGAGAGAAGGCAACTACTATGAAGGATGAAATATATCACAATGTTATATGTAATTCTTGGAACATAATCAATGTAGATCACAAAGAAAAGGGAAATAACAACTTTAGAATGGTCTGATGCAAAGAATTTGGATCAAATTGACTACAACAACTTCTTTCTTTTCTTTCGTTCTTTTTTTTTTTCAACTCTTTTTTTTTGGCCGAATTTTTATTTATTTATTTTTTTGCTGCTAACAATCCACAAATGACAAACCAAACAGAATGAAATTCAGCAAATTGAAACGAAAAAGATAAGATAAACTTAATTTGGAGCCTGACACTTTGATACCAAATGATGCGATTCCCACCAAGAATGACGAGACCCGACAACTAAAGGATCCTAAGATCGTTCCACGATTTAGATTTGATTGACAAATCCTCGACTCGTTGTTTATAACATAAACAAGAACCTTGGTATAACCGACATCAACCCATTGTTTATTGCGAAACAAGAACTTCAGTATAGGAAGACGCCACAAACGGTGGTGGAAAGCCATTTGATAAGTCGATGATGAACGCCATAAAATTTTTCGATTAGTTTGAATTAGTTCTTCAAGAACCAAAGAGAATACTCTCGCGATTTTCTGAATGTTCCTCTATTAAAAATTGACAAGATGAATATATATAGACCAAAACTAATCCTAATATGGTCATGTCTCATCATAAAGTAAAGAAAATAAAAGTTAAAGTATCTATAAAGATATAACTTAATCTATAAAGACATGAAATCTAACGGTGTGTTTGGTTTCAGAGTTAAAGTAACTTTAATTTTGATTATGGAAAAGGACAAATGTTATGTAGTGTGTTGAGTTAAAGTTAAAGTTAAAGTTAAAATTTTTGACTTGAGAAATGTGTATTTTTGTTGTGTAGTGTGTTGAGTTAAAGTTAAAGTTAAAGTTTTTGTGATTTTAACCCTGAAAATAAATAGGCCATTAAATATTCCTAGAATATCTCCATCAGATTTAAACTTAAAACAAATCTGATGATATCATCTCTTGACCTTACAAATATTCTAGAAATTTCTAGAAAATGGCATTATCATGGGTTAACATTTGCATCATAGACTTGGTTGGAATCTTCTAGAACTTGAATCATGTTGATGCGGCTTTGTTGATCACGTGGTTCATGTCCAATGGGCCTCCACGAATTTGCTTGATCCCAAACCTCTTGAATCATGTCGTTGAGCTCATTTTTAAACTTCTTTGCTCGTGCTCGCGTAACCGGTCCAATTGAAACTTGAACCGAATCCTTGGAAGTTGTGCTACATTTGCATTAAACATGCCTCCTTTATTGTCTACCATGTTGCTCATGTTCTACTTTGATAGGGCTATGATGGGCTCGACTTGAGAATCGAATAAATGATAATCAAAGTAGTACATGACTAGTGTAGTAGACAATGGAGGCCTGTTGATCTCAAATAAATTCACTGAAGTATTTCATGGTTAGGGCCAAATTAAGACTCTAACAAAATAGTCTTAGCCTATAAGCTAAAAATTCCCATTATCTTAATGAAAAATATCAACATAAGTTGTGAATCCAATTGATATTTTTTGAAAAAATAATAATTGGTCAAATAAGTCAAATGTGACTAAGTGCTTATTATTTTAACAAATGAGATTAAATGCCATTTCTTCAAATTTTAAGAGAGGTTATTATCAAAAAAGAAAAATCCCAAGAGAGATTAGTGTATTTGATCCAAAAAAATATTTTCTTTCAATATAATGTTTTTAAAGTAACTCGTTTCATTCCATTACATTCTAGTATATTAGTAAACATGAACTAATTCCACATAGTACCATTTATTATATGTATATATATATATATTTATTTATTTATCTCTCATTGATTTGCATTATAATTTAGGGAAAATAGCTTCATATAGCACAATTTTTACCTTATTTTCACTTCCTACACGTTTTTTAAAGTTGTAACGATCTAGCACGAATCACCATTTTATTTCGAGATCTAGCACACCATTAAACTCTGTCTAAAAACCGATAAACACCGTTAGACGGAGTGTAACGGTGTGTTAGATTCGAGAATAAAATGGTGATCCGTGCTAGATCGTGACAACTTTTAAAAACGTGCTAGGAAGTGAAAATAAGGTAAAAACTGTGATATATAGGGCTATTTTTCTTTTTTTTTTATTTGAAGATTCACTGTCTAGAAAAATCTGAAAATTAGTGTGGAGCTTTATAATAATATCAGGAACATGGGTTAAAAGTTTAAACTATTTTTGAGATCGGATGGTTCACAAAAACTATCAAAATCAGAATACGAAAAAAGGGGTAAATATTTTTTATCTGAAGATTCACCATCCATAAAAATTTGAAAATATGTGTGGTGCTTTATAATAATATCAAGAACATGGGTTAAAAGTTTCATCTCGTTTTGAGATCGGAAGATTCACAAAAACTATCAAAATTGGAACACCGAAAATATAGGTAAATATATTTTATCTGAATATTCACTGCCCAGAAAAATATAAAAATCTATGAGGAGTTTTATAATAATGTTAGGAACATGGGGAAAAAGTTTTATCTCGTTTTGAGATCGGACGGTTCACAAAAATTATCAAAATCAGAGCACCAAAAAGAAGGGTAATTATTTTTTATCTGAAAATTCACCGCCCAAAAATTTTGAAATTTTTTGTGGAGCTTTATAATAATATCAACAACGTCGGGTAAAATTTTCACCTCGTTTTGAGATCAGACGATTCACAAAAGCTATCTAAATCACAACACCGAAAAAAGAGGTAAATATTTTTTATCTGAAAATTCACTACCTAGAAAAATCTAAAAATCTTTGTGGAGTTTTATAATAACATCAGAAACATGCGGTAAGAGTTTCATATCGTTTTGAGATCGAACGATTAACAAAAATTATCAAAATCGAAACATCGAAAAGATGGGTAAATATATTTTATCTGAAGATTTACAGTCTAGAAAAATCTAAAAATCTGTGAGGAGCTTTATAATAATGTTAGGAACATGGAAAAAAAGTTCCATCTCATTTTGAGATCGGATGGTTCACAAAAACTATCAAAATTAGAGCACCGAAAAGAAGGATAATTATTTTTTATCTGAAGATTTACCACAAAAAAAAATTTGAAATTTTGTGTAGAGCTTTATAATAATATCATGAACGTGTGGTAAAAATTTCATCTTGTTTAGATATCAGACGATTCACAAAAGCTATCTAAATCACAACACTAAAAAATGATGTAAATATTTTTATCTGAAAATTCACCTCCCAGAAAAATCTGAAAATTAGTGTGGGGGTTTATAATAACATCAGGAACATGGGGTAAAAGTTTCACCTCGTTTTGAGATCGTACGGTTCACAAAAATTATCAAAATCAGAACACCGAAAAAAGTGATAAATACTTTTTAAGGGAAAATAGCCTCATGTAACATAGTTTTTACCTTATTTTCATTTCTTACCACATTTTTAAAAGTTGTCACGATTTAACATGAATCACCATTTTATTACCAGATCTAACACGGGTTAAACTTCGTCTAATGGTGTTTAGACGGAGTTTAACCCGTGTTAGATCTGGTAATAAAATGGTGATTCGTGCTAGATCGTGACAACTTTAAAAAATGTACTAAGAAGTAAAAATAAGGTAAAAATTATGTTATATGAGGCTATTTTTCCTATAATTTAATCCAGATTTCAATTCAAAGACAGACCAACTTCGATCCCATGGTATTGTTAACAAACTTTCCGGGTAAACTGAGAAAATCAGGGGGCTCTGCCCTTAAACGGACGGAGGAGTCAAAGTAAACCTCCCAAATCCAACAGTCCTCGGTCTCTTTTCAAGTCCGTGGGCTCCTTCTTCTTCTTCTTCGTCTTCTTCATCATCTTCTACTTTCCCCTCCAAATCCCAATCCCAATTCCCCACCTTATCCTCTTCCCTCTCTCTTTCTCCCTCTGGCTCTCTGGTTTTTCATCGTACCCATAAGAGAGATTTCACCAAACCCTAATTCTTCCCTGAAAATGCTATAAAAATCTGCTCTCAGACTCTTCTCACACCCGACCCCTACAATGCCGCCACTTGCCGCCATTTCTTCTCCTCCTTGTTCTTCCTCAACTTCTCTCGCCGTCCGTACTCTGCCCTCTTCCTCCCCCACACTCAGAAGGGTTTCCATTATCAGACCCACCCCCAAGCCCGCCTCTATCCTCCGCCTCCCCTCCTCCGCCCCCAAAATGCGGAGCTCTACCGTCCGGTGCGCCGTCATTGAGAAGGAGAACCCTGAGACCGAGCGTCCCGACACCTTCCTCCGCGACTCCGACGGCCAGAACGGCTCCGTCTCCTCCTCGTCCTCGGTCCGGGTGAGGTTCGAGAAGATGATAAGGGACGCTCAGGACTCGGTGTGCGAGGCCATCGAGAGGGCCGATGGAGGCGGCAAGTTCAAGGAGGACGTGTGGTCGAGGCCTGGCGGTGGCGGTGGGATCAGCAGGGTCCTCCAGGATGGGGCGGTCTGGGAGAAGGCCGGGGTCAATGTCTCGGTGGTCTATGGCCTCATGCCACCCGAGGCTTATCGGGCAGCCAAGGCTGCCGCCTCCGATCAGAAACCTGGCCCTATACCCTTCTTTGCGGCTGGGATCAGCTCTGTGAGTCTTATTTCTCTTATCTGCTTTGAACTTATTCCGGCTTCTGTTCCGATAAAGCCAAGGTGATATCTTCGTGTAAGATAGGATTTAAGCACCTCCTTGTGGAGTGGCATTTCCATGTCTATTCGCATAGCTGTTGCCCCTGAAAATCGACTATTAGAAGCAGATAAATAGGTTTGAAAATTGCATTGCATAATCAATGTATTCGATGATGAGAAGCAGATAAATAGGGGCAAGATGTTGATTTTTGCGAGTGCTTCTGTACTGATGATAAGAGTCCATTCTGTTGTAATGTCAGATTTTATTGGTTTCCCTTCAAATGGGAATCCAACAGGGGCCTAAAGATAGCACATTGCTGCTGATATGAGCACCAAAAGCACCAAAGAATATTGAGATCATAGCCCACAGCTAACTTTTGCTATGTTTCTCACTTGTTTCGTTTTACTTTGATGGTCAGGTTTTACATCCGAAGAACCCTTTTGCACCAACATTGCACTTCAACTACCGATATTTTGAGACAGACGCTCCTAAAGGTGCTGAATTCTATTTCCAGCATCCTTTTTTCTTCCTCTATCAATTTTTAACAAGGATGCGTTGTCTAGTTAGCATGTATCTGCCTATGCAATCAATTTCTTGGTTCTCCGGTTAGTTGGAGATCACCTCCTTTTATAATTGCTACATCAAATTGTTTAACTTTCAAATTGTGGAGGGTTTGTGGTGTTTATCGGCTTGAATCCTTATTGTGGATCTTAGTCTTTTTAAAGCCTTAAGACAATTTTTCATAAAGATTGTATTAAGATGCTGGTGATATGTTATAGTTGCTCGATTTTTGGGTTTTGGAGATGCCTGCAATTATTCATTGCAGTAACTCTTTGCATGAAGATCGGATAGAGAATCCTCCTTTTTATGGCTTCTTCGCTACTATTATAATTCAATCTCATCAACATTAAACATTCAAATATAAAGAAAAAGAAAACTTGTCGCTAGTATATTTGCTTGGTAAGAGTAATATCGAGAGAGGATGCTTTTCTGTTGATGATTTCAGACTGTCCATTTAATGGAAGTTACAGAAGTTAATTTTATCAAGTATAAATGCTAATCAGTAAATTTTGATTATATCTAAGGCTCTCCAGATAAGAAAGTTGTAGCCATAGGTTTTGGAGCCCAACTCTTAAATTGCCTTCTTTAGCAATATCGTTGCAGAGCTGCTTATTGCATTTAGCACCTGCATTTCGAACATTAGCCAAACTTTGAAATGTATGTGATTATAACTAAGTAGCAGTGACAAAAAATGGAGTGGATCTTGAGGAGTCTAATTGAAATAAGTGCTAAAGGTTTTTGCTTGACTTGTTTATTATGTTCTTCATTTGCGATTGTGGTGTAATTTAATGGAACAAAATAATAGACAAGGAATGAGTTCTGACAAGAGACTTTCTCCCAATTATTGGCAGATAGTCCTGGAGCACCGAGACAATGGTGGTTTGGTGGTGGAACTGATCTTACTCCTGCTTACATCTTTGAGGAGGATGTGAAACACTTCCATTTGGTACTTTGCTTCTCTGACCCCAAAACGTTTTTAATTTAATATGCTAATACCGAGTGCATGCAGTGAACATCTTTTCTTTTCCTGTAAGTTCATTTAGCCTGCTGTAAGGTAGAGCATGAAGACCTGATAGGGGGAGTTTATTAATAAGAGCAATTTATTTTGACAAAGAAAGCTAATCAGAACCTCACTCAATTTCCTTTTGAAAGGAGCTTTTTTCCTAGTTTATCTGGATCACTTGCATTGCATATCTGTTTCTTTTTGTGGCTTTAATTGAGATTCTCTGTGGACTTTGAACAATGCTGACATTGCTTATCAGTGGTAGAATCTGGCGAAAGAATTTCCTGATAGGACTACCATCACCTATTGGAATTGCATTAACTAGTAGTTTGATTGTTTCTGCTGAAGCTATGGCTGCCAGCTTAATCATTGTCACATAGATGCTCTTGCTTTCTTCAGGTTCAAAAGAATGCTTGCGATAAATCTGATCCTTCTTTCTATCCTCGATTCAAGAAGTGGTGCGATGATTACTTTTATATTAAGGTATGCTCATCTTCTACATGATCTGTGGGATTCAATTTTTCATATATTGCATTTTGCTTTTTGTCTTTTCATTGCTGTCTTAAACTGATGTAAAGTTGCTTTCTTGATACTGCAAGTTATGTACCTCCATGCTCTTCAACTGTATGATGTTCTGTGGTTATTATTCTCAATTCTTAATTGATGTTCTCCATATAAGATCTAAAGCTGCATTGTAAATTACAGCCGACAAGTTCATGTCTCTGTATGTCATACCCAAGGATGTATTGTTATAATAAAACTGTTGGGACATTACAATTAAATAGTGTAGCATCATTTGGGACAAGGCACTTTTGCATTTCCACTCTAAAAAGGAATCATAGTCTTTTTTCTTTTCATTGCTTGGATTGAAATCATAATTTAGTTACGGGATTTCCATTTTTATAAAGCATAAACTGCGAATCGTCCTTTGTAAATATAAAGCATCTTAATTTTATTCTCGAGAAAGGGATAACAAAGATTTTTATTGGAATACGGATGCAGCTTTTGCCCTGCGCTTCCCGACGATGCAGATTTTTCTTCTTCAGTCATATATCCTATTTGTATTCAGACATATATTAATACTAGATGTTGACTAGGATGAGAAGGAATTAATAGCTTCATTGTTTCGGGATCTTCTAGATTTCTAGTTCTATACTACTTAGTATTACAGCTTTCATTCTTGTTGTCCATTTTGATAGGATATATCAGTTAAACGTACTAGTAAACTTATCTTCTAAGTGCCCAAGTAATCTTATCTATTCACTTTTGTGCTAATTTTGCTGCAAGTAAATAGATATAGGAGAGCACAATTGTGGGGATCATTAATATGATCAAACTGTTAATAATAAAAGTAAAACAAATAAAGTGTTGGGTTTTTGACACTTCTAGGCTCTATATTAATAATTGGATACTGTTGCTTAACAGCATCGAGGTGAAAGGAGAGGACTCGGAGGAATCTTCTTTGATGACCTCAATGACTATGATCAGGAGATGCTTCTTTCCTTTGCCACTGGTAATTTTACAAACATGTGGAATTATCTAATTCTATATTAGTGAATAATATATATAATTAAACTTTAGATAGGAATCTTGAAAGAAGCTTCTCAAACTTTGACTTGATGCAGAATGTGCAAACTCGGTAGTTCCCGCTTATATACCTATTATAGAGAAAAGGAAGGACATGCCATTCACTGAGCAGCACAAGGCTTGGCAGCAGTTACGAAGAGGACGCTATGTCGAATTCAACTTGGTAAGCTTTCATATCCAATACACTCTTGAGGACATGAGACAAAGGAAAAAATTAAAAATTCAGGTCATAGTTTGGTCACAAACCTTTCTACATAAACAGAAAAAGTGTGACATTCTGTTGATTCAGGCTCCTTGTTTCGTTGTCTGTATTCCTGAAGGAGTCTTGCAAGGTGTGGACTGCTGTTTTGCAGTTTTCCATACTGAGTTTAAAGAAATTATTTGTTTTAATATAATATATTGTTTTCCTGCAGCCATCAACTAGAATGGTATGGGGGTAATTGCAAATAAAAAGATAATGAAGTCGCAAAAACTGAAAAGGAACTCATCGAAAAAAATAAAACTGGAAAGGAGGAACACTCAAATTTAGAGAGGAACTTTCTGATAAAAATAATGCAGGAGAATACTCCCTGTTCAGCCACCTGCATACTGACCTGTTCCATGGGCTTGCAGGGTGTTCACATGGACCGTGGGGATTATGGGCAAAGCCTGGAACCCCTCGTTATCAAAAAAAAAAAAGGGAAATTTTAGAAGGAAGACAGATTTTAATTAGTTTTCTCTTTGCAATGGAAGGTTGCCTTTAAAGTTCTGTTTGATATGATCATTAGATATTCTTCGTTCAAAAAACTGCAGGTATATGACCGGGGCACGACATTTGGGCTCAAGACTGGAGGACGTATTGAGAGTATTCTCGTCTCTCTTCCACTCACTGCTCGATGGGAGTACGATCATGTATGTTTCATTCCCTCTTGCTATCTGGTTCATTTCCTGTATAGTCCTACTGTTGAGAAACAAATGGATAGGCCGGATGTTGTCTAATCACATAATTCCTTGTGCAGAAACCCGAGGAAGGGAGTGAAGAGTGGAAACTACTTGATGCTTGCATCAACCCGAAGGACTGGATCTAACATTTTCATCCATTTTCACAGTTTCTTGTTCAATATTACCATCATCTCGCTTATCTTGATCGTCATTGTATGGAGATGTTATTTTGTTTATCTTATTGGCTTCTTCTCTTCTGTAGTAGCTAGCGGAGGGAGCATCTGTTATTTGAAGTTAATGCTGAGTGGTAATGCAAGCCTTTTGGATATATATAGAACATTAGTTTCCTGTCTATTTCGCTTTTGAATTTTTCTTGTTTTCTGTTTTAGGGGTTCGAATCAAACACAATTTAAACCATTGTACAATTTATATGGTTCTGTTTTAGGGTTCGAATCAAACACAATTTAAACCATTTCACAATTTATATGGATTTATTTATACTGTTGCGCTAGGTTTCTTTCTCTCATCTCGTTCTCCCACCGTCAAATTGTTAAAATTTTATATCGTCCTTTTGCATGTAGACACAATGTTGCAATTGATAACCTTCTTGTTGTGCCACCGCGCACATACAATTTTTTTTTTGTGGAAAAAGAACCTATTCTGGTGCACTATGATTGGTTTCATGTAACAAAAGTAACACATAGGACGCGCCACGTCAGCAAAATGTTAACGGTGTTAGGGCCAATTGACGGTTTGTACCATCATGAAACAACTTTAAAACATTTTGTACCATCATTTAGCGAAAAAAACTTTTTGGATTATAATGAAACATTTGTAAAACATTTTGGACCACTAGTGCAATTTTTCCTATTCATTTTGCTTTGGAATTTAGTACTCATTGAGACGCAGCTCAAACCCTGCATATATTTTTCCAAATAAGCTTCTAATTGCGCGGAAGAACTACTTTTTGATATCGGGGATCAGTTTGGAGAACTAGGTAGGAACCTTAGTTATTTGATAGATATCCTTTTTGTATAGAATGGACTTGAGAATGTCACGACCTGAAACTTTTATCTAGTTGGTTTAGCAATGTAGCTTTGCTAGAATCGTACTTATATAAATATATATGTGAAAGCATTTGTAGTAGTTGTATGTTTTTTAGAGTCATGGAAAGCAGATTTTATATGAATAGTTACGTGATAATGGATGTCGAGGAAATACAGGAAAAATTCAGCTGAAATTTCGGGTCGTGACAATTTTGGTATCAGAGCCTAGGTTAGGAGATCCTGTAGACTTAAGTTGAAGCATGATCTCCGAGTAAATTTTTGGATAATTATGGTGATTTTGCTAGGTTTTCTTGAATTCTATGTTGGTTAAGTGAGTTGTTATTGCTTCGGACATAAGCATGGGCTTATGTCTGCTTGTTGAAATTTATATTTGCATTGTACAATAGGGAAATTGATACTAAGCAATTGAGGATTGGAAATATCATTAAAGAATTAGGTTTTGCACATCAGATTTTACAGAAATGCTTGCAATTCTTTGAGTATATATATATATATTTGATTTAGCTTGTCGGAATATCGTTTGGATCTCCGATTGATTTCGATGTTTGCTGCCATGTTTGGAATCTCCTTCTTTCTTTTGGTAAACAATGAAAATATAGACTTTTGCACGTGCATACAGATATTCTTGGATAATTATAAGTTGAGTTGGCTTATGTTTGAGAGGATTGTTATGCTTGGAAGAAACACGGTGATAGAGAGCTTGATTAAGAGCTCGGAATAGGAAGAAAGTCAGACAAGGATGATTTGGGGGTCAAGAATAATAGAAAGCGTATGTTATGTGGTTTTATTTTGATTGTTTAGGAGACTTATTGGAGTCGGAAATTTAAAGAATGACCTTAAGTAGTAATTTGGGCTCGAATTCAGTTTGCTATGGAAGTGTTGTGTATATGCTGGCGATTTGATTTCTTCTTGTGTCTGAGTATGTATTCCGTGTGAGTTCGATGGAATGAGCACATCAAAGAGCTAAATTGAAAAGTAGATGGTTAATCCATTAGAATTTTATTTTTCTCTGAACTAAGTAAGAGGCAAGATCTAGATTGGGATTTCAAAACAAAGATGAATTGAATTGGAAACAAATGTGACTGAGTTTTGATTGTGATTTCCCGTCTAATTGCTGTGTCAATTATTCGATTAGTTTCGGTCTTAATCGCTCGATTTAATTATGAGGAATTTTTAATACTTTACTGACATATTAGTAAGAATTTTTCAAAGGTCAGCGTTCATTAATTTCCTTGTGCTTGGTTAAAGAACAAGCTTGGGACTTAAGTATACTTTTCGAAATCTATACATAATTATTATAATGTTATTAAGATTTGAGTAAAGGGAAGCACCTCAGGTTCCCCATTGGTCAAGTTCCTCATTGAATCAGCGTCAGAATCAGTTATTCTTCAAGCTCCATACGAGTATTGAATTCAATTAAATATCAAAGTCAAGATACATCTCGACTATACAGATAGGATTTCACAAGGATTCTTTACAGATCAAGTTCAGAGGTATTCTTTCAAGAAGTTCTCGCGACTTCTAAGCATATATGTTAGATTTATTTCATTGGGATATTTCTTGGGGCAAATGGTGATTCCATATTATTTTCTCGATCATCTTGCGTTCTTCGATTCTAGCAAATGGTGATTCCAGATTATTTTCTCCTTTATATCTGCAATCAGTCAGGGTTGATATTGTCGTGAGAATGATCTAAAAGGATTGAGAGAAGTGTTGCTTTGCTTACTGAACGGGATCTTACTGGGCCCTCATCATTGATCTTGGAATTCTATTGTTGCGTAGCTTAATACTTCAGTCTCGTATCATCGTATGAGTTCAGCATGGGTTTCTGGTATTCTAAATCATCGCTATCAGTGCCTACTTTGGCATGGATAATTATTCTACCGGAAAAGCTACCAGATTTAGACAAGACAGTTCTACCATCAGCAGGGATATATATATATATATATATATATATATATATAAATCTTTGACCACCCAAGGCAGATTTGGGGTAACAAAGGAGGAATTCTATTGATTAAGTTTTGGACGGAGTTTTGGGTATTCAGACTCGAAAATCTTAGAAGTATTTATTTCTGTCAAAGAGACGGTTAGAAGCCTTGAGAATCGCTCTACATAGTGAGATTTGGATATTTTACAAGATTGAGGCTCAGATCATTCTATTTATTATAGCGGCTCAGTGGAAACTTTGTGATCTATGAAGGTGCTTGGAAAAGTCAGTTCAGAGGAAATATGGGGACCTGGGGATGCTATAACACTTAATGCTTTAACATTTATGGTATCACATAAACAAATTTCGGGGACAAAATTTTTATTAGTGGGGGAGATTGTCAGAACCGACATTTCTTATTTCAAATAGCTTATATATACATATACATTATATACATATGGCTGGGAAAAAAAAAAGGCAAGCATGGACCCACGCGGCCTACAATTTTTCCACTGAACACCCCAATTCCACCGCCTCAGCTTGTCTTCTATCATTCTCCATTGTTTTTTTTATTTTCACTTTCTGCGGCTGGTGAGCTTAAAGAATAAAAAAAAATGAAAAAAAGGGGGTGGGGATATGGGCTCTACATGTCCCACAATCCCTCCCCTCATCTCCACCGACCTATCATTCATTCCATTTATTTTTCTTTCTTTTCCCTCTTTGCTCGGTGGGAATGGAAGGGGAACAGAGCAAGGAAGAAACACACACACACACAGAGAGAGAGAGAGAGAGAGAGAGAGAAGTGTGGAGACGGCAAGGAAGAGCTCGATTCTGCTCGGTGGTTCGACTGTAGACCAATTTCAGGTATGTAGTGTGAATTTCCATTTAGTTTTGTTAGTTGGGATAGCTGAAACGGGAGCAAGAAGATGAAGGATGGTGAGTTTGTTTCGGGTTGGATTGATAATGGAGGGTGAACGGTTTTTTGAAGGATTAAACATTTCCTATGTTAGTGATCAAGCTTTGTGGGGATCGGTGGAGTTTTAAGAGCTTCTGTTTGGATTTGGATTGGGAACTCCTTTCTTTCATTAACTGAATTTCACTCTGGATTGTGGTGAATTGTCGTCATTGTTGATTGTTATGTCAACCCGGAGGGCCGATTGAGTGGATTATTAGATTGACAAGTTAGAGATCGTCTTGCTTATTCACCTAAATGAAATAGCAAAACATGTCCTTAAGTTACATGTTTTGGAGTAGTATTATGTTAGAATATGAGCATGGATTGGTGAGGTTATTGAAGAGAAATTTGTTGTTGTTTTAAAACATTTGAAATCGGGTTTAAGCACCTTATTATCAGTTGCTCTTAGTGTTTGAGATTGCCTATGCGGAATTGATTTTCTTAAAGACTGCTTCAATATTGTCTGAATGAATTATCATATGGGAATTTTGTTTTAGTGGATGGCTAAGGGAGATATACCAAACTAGTTGAGGTGTATTGAAAGCATTGTAAGAGTAAATGTTATTGGTTGGTTTATTTCCCATTAGATTTATTGAATTGCACTGTTAGTGCTGATCTAAATATTCCGTTTAGGTTGAATGGTACTACTCTATCGATTGTTAGTAGCTCTTTTTATTTAGGTTGCTTTGTTGAAGTTGGTTAGGGTGAGAAGTTTGCAAAGAATGATTATATTGCCTTAAATTGGTTTTAATGAGGTTAAATTCTTAATTGGAGACGTAACTCGTAATTGGTCAGTGTGTGATTTTAGTGTGAGTAGATTTCAATGAGGTTAATTTCATAACTAGAAATGGACATAATGAACACAATATACATAAACCGGGACTCATTGGAAATAATAGGTTTCTAGTGAAGATTGTGGGAGATATTGGAAGTTCCTCTGATGTTGCTATATTTTTATTATCTAATCAAAGGTATGCGAATAATAGGGATCGCGAAGACTGAATCCTAGCACTAAAAAGGGTCGATCGAATGAGCTGTAATTCTTGGAGTTGTCGGTGAGTACCTTATTCCATTGTGAAATTATATATATATATATATATATGTATGTATGTATGTATGTATGTTATTTGAATATTCTAGTCCTTTGTGAAATGATGCGTTCTAATTATATAAATTGTTAAGATGAATATTGTGATAGTTAGATTAAGGAATTGGTCGTGCTATGTTCCGTGATGACCGTGATGGAATTTGACAGGTATTGTCTTGTATGTTTCACTTTGATTTGAGATAATGCGGTGTGATTGTATTTGCTGGTTGTGTATGAGATATGTGATAGTTGTATGACGTGAGATGGTAGGGTTACAATTGATCATGATTGTGATTATGGTTTGACTATAACCATGGCGGATTACAAAAGGGCCAGATCGGCCGTTGGACCCGGCGGATTACAAAAGGGCCAGATCGGCCGCTGGACCCGGCGAAATATAAAGAGGGGCATGATCAGCCGCTGGACCCGGCGAAATATAAACAGGGGCCTGATCGGCCGCTGGACCTGGTGGAATAGAAAAAGGGACTTAATCGGCCGCTAAGACCCGGCAGAATACAAATTGAGGTCAACTCTTACCGCCAGAGGTTAATAGGCGACCCTCGCATATAAGATATGAATATTGAGAGTTGAGGATGATATGAATGAGATGTGCGGGGTCACGGTACCGTCACAACTCTGTTACGAGAAAATGCAACCCTATGGCTATATTGACGTTGGTTGTGTTGTCTATTGTTTGTTTGGTTTGATTGCTGTAAATATGATGATTGTTACGATTGTCTGACTTATTATGTGGAGGCCGTGTTGTTTGCTAATGTGATTTAGTTAGGCTATGAGTGCAAGGTGATGTTGAGCTAATGATTAATCTAAGAATAGTTTTATATGGTTATAAAGATAATTGATTGGTTACGAATGAGTTTGATAATTATTTGTATGTATTGTATAATACACCGTGTTGGTAGATTAACTGATAGACTTGGTTATGCTGTTACTATCTATATGAATATTTGGTTGTTTAAATTATATTTATCACTTAATATTATTCATTTTGCTTTGGAATTTAGTGCTCACTGAGATGCAGCTCAAACCCTGCATATATTTTTCCAGATAAGTTTCTAATTGCACGGAAGAACTACTTTTTGATATCGGGGATCAGCTTGGAGAACTAGGCAGGAACCTTAATTATTTGATAGATATCCTTTTTGTATAGAATGGACTTGAGAATGTCACTACCTGAAACTTTTGTTTAGTCGGTTTAGCAATGTAGCTTTGCTAGAATCGTACTTATATAAATATATATGTGAAAGCATTTGTAGTAGTTGTATGTTTTTGAGAGTTATGGAAAGCAGATTTTATATGAATAGTTACGTGATAATGGATGTCGAGGAAATACAGGAAAAATTCAGCTGAAATTTCGGGTCGTAACACTTTCTAGGGTTTAAGAAATGGATCTCGAATGTTGGGCGTTCGTGACCCTGTTTGGATTGATGTATTCTACGGATTTCCTAGGGAAAATCCGATGATTACGACTTATTTTACATCTTTTTGGACATAAAGTCTTTATGGGTGTGGTTAGGAAATTAGTTTCCTGGGTTAAGATTTTACGGGTGTAATTAGGAAAGTTTTTACAGTCGAAACACTTGGTATTTTCGAATTACGACCGTCGATCTCACATTTTATCTCTATAAAAGTAAATAATGCATTATAGGGTAAATTTCGACAACATCCCATATAGTTTGTAAAATGGCCAGCGACACTCTCTCATTTCAAAATTAGCCATGCACTACCCCTCCTTTCGCTGACTTTTACTTTTAAAAAAAAATTGGGTCACACTTGGTTCGAGTAAAGAAATCATATAATGGGTCAATTTATGCAATTTTGTGACATGGAATCCATGTGACAAAGCGAAAGTTTTCTTGGTGCTATGTCAGCAAAAGAAGAGGTGGTGTATGGCTAATTTTTGAAATGAGGGATGTTGCTGGTCATTTCACAAATTACAAGGGGTGTCGTCAAAATTTACCTTATATTATATTATCACCCACATTCCTTGTAATCCAATATATTTTACCAAACAATCTTATTTTTCGACCTTTAACTCATTTAAAATGATTTCATAGTTAAATTTTCCTTATAATATACACATTTCCTGTAATTTAACAATCAGCGAACCAAACAGTATGTAGAGGCGTTTGGTTCTACGTAAAGTTCTCACTTTACATTGTAAAGCTCGAACTTTACATAATATTTTATGACGTTTGTTTATAGAAGTCGTAAAAGTTAACCATTGTAATCATTTGCACAAGTTAAAACTTTACAGTCGTAGTCGGTAAATGCTTTACATTCAAAACATGTAAAATTGTTAGATTACAACGGAAATTACGGTCGTGGGACTCATAATCCTCTACAAAAAGTAAATCATGTGTTATATTGTCACCCACATTCTTCCATAGTTAAACTTTCTTACCAATCTTCACATTTCATGTAATGTAAAGATAAAACATATCAAAAGTGGGCATTTCCACCACCGCCATAACGTTGCTACTTCTTGACTTGGACAAGTCGGTACATGTTAGCTTAGATGGGAGCAGTAACAATCTTCTTATGAAGCAGTTACATGTTGCCTTTGCACTTTACATTTTTATTAAATATCTTTCTTTTCTCTCCATGCTCTGCCCGTGCCGATCAATTGCTTAAGGCCTGTTTGTTTTCCCAGTTAAAATCACAAAAATTTTAACTTTAATTTTTACTCAACACACTACACAACAAAAACATACATTTTCCAAGTCAAAAATTTTAACTTTAACTTTAACTTAACACAATACACAACAAAAATACACGTTTTCCAAGTCAAATTTATAATCCTATCTCATTTGTCCTTTTTCACAATCAAATTCAAAATTACTTTAATTGTGAAACCAAACGCACTGTTAAAGTCATCAAACCACTTAAATGAATGCGTTGTTGCTGTTTAAGCTACGATTAGTAAATGAGATCGAACTTCGCTTTGAGCATAACGATATGCTCTTTTTTTTTATATATAGTTAAGCATAACGATATGCTTATTACTTTCATTCCAAGGGTATAACGTTCAAATGATTTGCATATGATTTTCCACACCGTCCCTTTCAAATACAATTCAAATAAGGATTAGTGGTCAGAATGATTAAAATCTGAAGTTTAAGGGTTGCATTGCAAAACTAGCCCTCGGGGCCGCTCTCTTAAACCTCTGCCGCCGCCACCGCTAAAACCTCCCTCAGTTCTGGCGGCAGCCATAGCCGGAGCTCTGACAAACATCGAACCTCATCAGTTCGCCTCTTCATGTCATTCCTCCGGCGTCGTCTCTCGTTCCTTACCCGCCGTCAATTCTCATCGTCGCCACCGTTATCTTCTTCTTCTTCCGCCAAAGTCCCGCTACTCTACGAGGCCCCCGAAGGGACCGCCGCAGTCAACGTCCAGCTCTACTCATGGGGCCGAGGCTCCTCCGGCCAGCTCGGTGGCGGCGTCGAGGAGATCCGTATCTACCCTGCCCCCGTCGCTAACCTCCTCCTCCCTCGGTCATTCACTCTCTCCCCCATCCCGGGCAAGCTCCGGCAAAACCAGAAGGGCTCGGACTCGCCTCCCCCCTCCGGTGAGTTGGCTATCGAGGTGGGCATTTCCTGCGGCTTGTTCCACTCTTCATTGCTTATTGGCGGGAATCTGTGGATTTGGGGCAAAGGCGATGGTGGGAGGCTCGGATTCGGGCATGAGAATCCGGTGTTTGAGCCGAGTTTAAACCCTAATTTGGA
This sequence comes from Punica granatum, assembly GCF_007655135.1. Lineage (NCBI taxonomy): Eukaryota > Viridiplantae > Streptophyta > Magnoliopsida > Myrtales > Lythraceae > Punica > Punica granatum. Next base: position 16,899,055 of record NC_045134.1, on the reverse strand, counting down.
TGGCGTGAGCTGCATGGCTCTCGGCGGGCTCCATTCCGTCGCCCTCACTTCCGCTGGGCAGGTGTTCACTTGGTGCGTGCGGATTATTTCTCATGTGAATCAAACACCTTCTCTTTCATTTTCAGCTCTTCAGACTGAATTTCTATGGCCAATGCTTCAATGGGCTGAAAAATCCGCTCAAGTTTCGAATTCCGTTCTTCTCCGTAAATGACATTGATAGTTTTGGTGTAAACTGTGGATGATATTTGATGCTCTGTGCACTTGGGGTAAAGGGTGGTGGGCATTTGGAGACAAGCTACAACGGACATAATGGGAACCTTTTTGTTGTCTTTATCTTAATTTCATAGCAATTTATTGGGTCTGCTTGACTTGATTTTTCTGTGATTTTTTCGATGTGAAGTTTGCAGGGGATATGGTGGATTCGGAGCCCTCGGACATTCTGTTTACCACAGGGAGCTCCTTCCTAGACTGGTGGAGGGTTCTTGGGATGGTGCAATATGGCATATTGCCACTAGCGGCACTCATACTGCTGCTGTTACTCAATCAGGTTACACCGTAGCTATTCTCTCTCAGTGCAATGACATGATTTTTAACTTAGGCATCCACTAATTGCTGCGTGGTGAGAACTGTGGAAGATTTGTTCTGGTAGGTGAGGGTTACTAGGATGGTACGGAGGAGGAGTTTCAGGGGGCTGTTATAATGGAACTCGATATCATTAGTGTGCGTAGTGAGTGGACAGATATAAGCAGCGACACTGCAGACATCATCTAACAGACAATTCGTGGGAGCTGGTTGTTAATTTCCTATTCTCGGGGATGGTCCCTTTGATATTTACCTCACATTTTAGGAGACAGAGATATCCTAATGCAATCATCTTTGGCAAAAACAGGCAAAAGAGAGTATGCTGGTGGAAGATAAGCTCAGCTGTGGTTAGGAAGTTAAATTTAGACCGACTTCATATACTACTACTGTCAATAAGTTATATTTTAGAAATGGTAATAAATAGAGATTTCAACTGATAATCAAGTGGATGGTTGAAAAATATCAACGAAAGAAATGTAGGAGAGTAGCAGGAATTCCTTGAGAAGGGTTGTAAAGCTGACTCTCTTCACTTTTTTCATTCCTGCGGATATCGCTAGCAGATAGAGGGTCCCTAAGTTGGGTGACACTGATTGAATAATGAACAACATATACAGCATCTTTTGGTTTTTTGTTCAATTTGAGATTACTATTTCCATTTTCGGGAAATAATCTGGAGAACATCTTCTGCTATTTATTTGGGAACTAACTTTCCAAAAATAGTATCTTATTGGGTGCCTGTACCAAGAACAATTTTCTGAGGTAGTACAGTGCTGCTTGTTGTTTTAAAATACATGGCATTATCTCTTAGCTAATATCTCTATTTTTCATCTTAATAGTAAGTTTTATCTCTAAATTCTGTTTTAATGATTTGAGCGCAGGTGAGCTTTATACTTGGGGTCGAGAAGAAGGAGATGGTAGGTTAGGGCTTGGCCCTGGTCGTGGCCCAGATCAGACCGGTGGTCTTAGTATACCTTCCAAAGTCAAGGCACTTCCGGTCGCTGTAGTTTCTGTCTCCTGTGGGGGATTTTTCACTATGGCTCTAACTGAGGAAGGTCAAGTTTGGAACTGGGGAGGTATGCTTTACCCTTTTTAAGTTCTTTATATCATTCTTTAATCTTATACAGATTCTAATTTCACCTTCATCAGTAGTCAAGTCTTGGTTTTTGAATGTAGCTTGATTGACAAAGTGAAGAAAATATTTATTTGCAAGTGGGTTTTAATTTAGCTTATTATTATTATTTTTTTCTTTCTGGGATCTAATGTTTCATTCCATGTTTTTCTTTGATTGTTATAGTCTTCAGAAATGTATGGAGACGTAACAGTGATTAGTCTTCATATGATTCTAATCTGAATCCAAAAATTTCATCTATAGTAATCAATAAATAATAATACCAAATCTTTATTTTGTTGACAAAGTGAGGATCATATTTATGCTGTAAGCATTAGTACAGTTCCGACTTGTTTACCTCTCAGTTTTCTCGAACTGAATGGTTTGATTTCCATTTTCCCCCCTTCCTAACTGCATCATGTGAGATGTTGGAAAATAGTCTCTGCTCTATGCTGAGACACACTGGTAATAAATTCATGCAAGATACTTTATTTTCCTGCAGCTAATGCCAATTATGAGCTTGGAAGGGGTAATAAGGTTGGTGGATGGCAACCAAAACCAATTCCTAGCCTGGAGAATGTTCGGATAAGCCAGATTGCTAGTGGAGGATATCACTCTCTTGCATTAACTGGTATTTTTATGGTGAATTATTCAGAATCATTTTGGAAGCTTGTTTTCTTTGATATGAATTCGGTGTCTTTTATATGCTTATGTCAGATGATGGCAACGTACTTTCATGGGGTCATGGTGGACATGGTCAGCTAGGCCATTGTTCCATCCAAAGCCAAAAAGAGCCCCAAGTAATTGAGACATTAGCCAATGAACGTGTCATATCCATTGCTTGTGGAGGATCATCTTCGGCAGCTGTGACTGGTAACGCATTCAAAAATTACTGATGATACATTTTCTTAGAAGGACTGAATTGATAAATGCTCACAGGTAGTGGCATTTTCCGGTAGCTCCACTAGCTGCATATTATTCCCCTGTGGTAAATGAATACTCTTTATATATCTTTTGCTGATTGCATGGGAAGTATATGAATCTTGTGGCTCTTGAACAGATAAAGGCAAGTTGTACATGTGGGGAAATGGTAAAGATGCTCAATTAGGAGTTCCTGGGCTAGCTGAGTTACAGCCATGTCCTAAAGAAGTCAAATTTCTAGTCGAGGATGATGGACTGGAGCCCCACAATGTGTTATCAGTTGCAATTGGGGCCTCTCACACTCTGTGCCTGGTTTCAAGGACTGCTTTTTGAAGAGGAAGCTGGTGGAGCAGGAATTTATCAAATCCGTGCCCCGGAGTTTTTAGTGCTCATGGAAGTTCTGGCTATTTCTGATGTCTGACCATGAGTTTAGCTTCAGAACAGGGACGACTTCTACTATCAGATGTAGGAGTTTTGTAGATGAACGTCCAACAAGAGACTGGCTTCGAGATCTGAAATTAATTGTTGAGCTATGTCGGGGCTATTCTGTGCTTTCTAATTTTGTGATGTGATGTAGAACTATTAGTTTGTCTCAAACTTGTGTGATATTGGAGAATACTGATTCAATAAGATTGCAAACTTGTTCATATTTTTCTTTCCATTTTGAGTTGGAATTCTTTTCTTACAGAGCCGTTGGTATTTTGGTTAAAAGTACATTAGGGCTCAGATTGTAAATTAGAATCGCCTGTCATCTACTGCAGTCCAGAGTTTATATTCATGTTGATGCGTTGAGCTTCTTATATTGATAAACCGCAACACCAAGACCTCTCCCGAACAGCTCTCTGCTCTAGACCTCTAATAGCTGCCCGATGGTCGAGACCGACAGGCGAACTCAAATTAGGGTCGTGAGGGCCCAATTTGAACCTCCGCTTAAGTAGGGATGGAGAGGCAAATATTTCAGATGAAAATCTCATAGAATTAAGGAGGTGTATGAGAAAACATTCAATTGGGTCCTCAAAAGATCAGTTTGTCAACAATTTGGTCCCTCAATGAATTTTGTCAACAATTTAGTCCTCGAAAGATTAGTTGGCCAACAATTTGGTCCCTGAAAAATTAGTTAGTCCACAATTTGGTCCTTGAAATACCGTTTCAGTAGCTAATTTAGTCCCGACATTAACTGACCATTGAAGTCATTACGATAATATGACCTAGAAGATGACTTGACACATCCTTAAATAACGGTAATTGAAAAATTATTTTTTAATCCCCAAACCCGATATGACATAGTCGGGACTAAATTGTTGGCAAAATTAATCTTTCAAAGACCAAATTATCGGCCAACTAATCTTTCGAAAACCAAATTGTTGACAAAATTGATAGAGGGACTAAATTGTTGGCAAAATTAATCTTTCAAAGATCAAATTGTTAACAAAATTTATTGAAGGACACAATTATTGACAAACTGATCTATCAGAACCAAATTGAATGTTTTCTATAGGCGTATTTATGAGGACTGACCTTCAGTATTTTATTTAACTTTACAAGGCAACCTTCATATATGCCAGTATATGCCGACCCGTGGGTCGTCAACCAACCTCTAACGTGTTTACTTAACGAGCGTTCCTTGAGGGCCAAGAATTTTATGTCGTCTCCGCATGTTCCCTCATCATTGAATTGGACCGCCTCTTTGGATTATATTCAGGCTTGGCTGACGCGAAAATTTATTCGGTCCAATCCTATACCGTCTCGAAATAAACACAATCGAGTGCAAAATACAACATATCCAGTCCAATCATGTACGATCCCGAAATAAATTACAAAATACAACATAATAGACTGAAATAAGGATTTTAGGATCCAGTTGACTATTTTTATTTGGTCCCTCCGGACGGCACAAGCGGGGACCGAATATGCTCCGGACTGACTATTGTTTCTTGGAGCCTACTCTGACGAGACTCAGGTACATAAATAGTCCACAACACAATTGAGTTTAAGTTTGCTTGCGGGGTTGGAAAGGTATCTCCTGATTTTGACAGTTCTATTATTAACTTGTGCAGACAGAGATATTTTAATCGATTCGAATGATGTTCAAGAAAATTTATTCCTGCCATTGACTTGGGCGGAACTATTACCCATAAAAAAATATTATAAATATTAATTATTGTATGATTGTAGAATTTAGTTTTCGATAATTTGCAAGTTGACGATTAAAATAAATTATTGAAGTTATTTTAATAGAAATTAAATTAATTAGTTAAAATTACAATATAAATTAAAACCCGATGTTGAATGCTCTGTGACTTAACTCGATTCTGCAACTCAAATCGAGTTTAGTTGGCGCAGTTGAATCTCGTGAGGAAATTAGAGGTGTCTCCATACCAGTGTTATCAGAACCGGACCGGACCGGTTGGTTCGACCGGTCGGACCGAAAACCGGACATATATCCGGTCCGATTCTCTTGAAAATCGAAAATGCATAAAAAAACCGATGAACCCAAAAAACCGGCCGGGTTTTAAATAAACCCATCGAACCCATTCAAACTGGCCGGTTTCATGGGTTCATAAATTTTCAAGGAAACCATATCCGAATCTTCCCGACCCGAATCGAAAATGTGTAGGAAATCGCAAAATTGAATCGAAAAGTGAAAACCTAGTCTTCTTCCTTCTATTTTTCATCTTCGCTCTTCTCACACTCAGACTCAGTTCATCATTCCAAAAGCAATGTGATAGATTGGAACCGAATCCAACCGGTTTGGCATGAGATTCGACCTCCAGGCGGCCGTGGAGAGCAAGATGATTGGAGCAGGCATTTCAACGAGCAGTTTGGAGGCGGAATAGCCACAACGAAATGGACAATATTTAGTAAAAGGAATGGAAGACCATGAGCTAAGCAGAGGAAGAGAGAATAGGTGCTCTTCTTGGTGTGGGATTCGACAACCAGCTAGCGTCAAGGTCGAGATGATTGGAGGAGGCATTTCAACAAGCAATTTGGAGGTGAGAGCAGACTGAGGAAGGGAGAGAACTATTGGAATGCGATGCTCGAGCAACAGCACCAAATCCGACCCCGACTCCCCCTGATTCGGCCAAACCTCCCGCCCTTCCTCCCCACCTTCTCGCACTCCAGCTCGCGCCCCCGCCACAGAACCAGCGATGGGAAATCCAAAAGCCTCGTCGCCATCGAATCACCACGCTGCCATCACCAAGAACCCTAGACACACAGGTTGAGCTATCAACTAGCTTCCCACCGCTTTCGATGAGCAGAGAAGAGACACGAAGGGAAGGGAATGGGGGAGCAGTCAATCAACAGAGTCTAGAAGTTCCTCTGATCAGCGTTTATTACTTTTTACTTTTATTTTATATTATTTTCTTAAAATAATAAATATTTATTTTATAATTAAACGTGCGGTCCGACCCATTGAACTCCTGGTTGAACCCATAAATCCATGAACCCATGCCTTGACCGGTTCGATGTTCGGTTCGGTTCTGATAACACTGCTCCATACAAACAAAATATTTATTATATAATTGAACTGCACGAAGTGCATAGGGATTATGACACATCTATCTAGTATCTAGTCTTTTCGATGTGCATCCTATTATCTAGAAGTTTGCTAGATTTTAACTAATTCAATTCGAGTTAAATAGATTCACTAAGAGGTAAATCTCTCTCATTAGTAATTTTCTCAATTCACAATAATCAAACTCGGAGAAACAAGTGCCCCATCCTAGAGTTTCGATTCAATGGATGCATGCAGGCTAACAATATGTTATAACCTATTGTTATATAAACAATAGGTTATAACATGTAATTACATGTTGACGTGCGCAAAAAAAGAAACTGCTCATGCTCTTATAAGCTTGTTAAGTCCATTTCTCTTTGTAATATGAGTTTTAATCCCACATTATAACCGTCCCGCCTGACGAGGATTTTGGGAAGCTGAGCACATGACTTCCTTCCTACAACCGGTGTCATGATGAGGCTGTGAGACCACACTCATCAAATCTATATCGCACAAACTGATCTATCGGTACACAGGACAACAAACGATCAATATATCTTAAAAATGACTAACCATGGGCATAGATGTATTCCCTGTCCTTTATATAACATCATTTTGTCATGATGACTAAGCCAGAGAGGAATGGGCAGTGGACGCAGTCACAACACACGCTCGCATGAAGATGGATATAATAATTCATAATAATGGCAAAAGGTCCTGTGCGTGGGGAAAAGAAAAAAGAGAATGGTTCTTTTCACTTGTGACGACCGAAACGTAGAAACCATGTGGCTGATTAGTCGTAAGGATGGAGGGGGAGTGTGCATGCGCATATTAAAAAAAGGAAAAAATGACACTGTTGGTCCTAATTATTTAATATTTTTTTACTTTGAGTCCTAAAAATTTTAAAAGGGATAATCGAGTCTTATAAGTTTGGAAAAAGTATCAGCATTGGTCCTAAATCTAACTGACCGTTACTGTCAGCCTACGTGGACCTAACGCAGTCAAAGTGGCCGTTACTGTGATGACGTGGCATGTTCCTATTGGTCCGACTCAACTATAAACTTTTTAAAATTAAATATTAACCCCTCATTTTTTTTCATTTTCGAAAAATGCCCCAGGTCGACACTGATCATCGTCTTCTTCGGGAACCAGGTGGAGCACTAGTTGAACAGAAGGTTGTTGGGTCCATCACAGCTTCTACCTCTTTGAGAACTGGTACGTAACTATAAACTTCATTGATTGTTGGATTTATAGATCTCATGGATTTCGGCTAAAGTAGACAACCGACGGGTGGGAGGCCAATAACTTCCGACCGTCTATTCCGAACAAAATGCCGTGCGGTTCGGTTCCCTTTTCCCTTCCGTCAACGAGATGGACGAAAGCAGCCGATTCCCCACCTAACATTACCAAAAGCTGACGCCAGTGACGCAGCCCCACTCCATCGGCACCGTTCATCTTACCCCTCCAGCTTCCCAGTTGCCACCGTTCATCGACGCTATTTTCCGTTACATCTGAAATCATTTTCTGATATTTTCTCTTTCCTCCTATCTGGCTATATAAATCACGTTTGTAGGGGGATCTTTGAATGCAAAGACGTATAACATCCAAGTTCAGGATGCACTGATAAGGAAAATAGATTTTGTGAATTATCCCCAGAAAAAGAAGGAAAATAGATTTTCTGATCCTCCATCAAATTCTCTTTCCTTTGTTATGCATCTGAGGGATCACCTAGATAACGTTTGCTACTGTCTTGTCTATATCCAGTTAAAATCTTGATGATAACCTTACCTGGTGACTGCCAACTGATTTTGGCGCACGCAGTAACCCACGAACTGAAACGGAAATCACAGTTATTTGTAAATGACATGGTGATTCCATTCCAGCAACCTTCTGTTCAACCAGTGCTCCACCTGGTTCCCAAAGAAGACGATGAACAGTGCCGACCAGGGGCATTTTTCGAAAATGCAAAAAATGAGGGATTAATATTCAATTTTAAAAAGTTTATAGTTGAGTTGGACCAATAGGAACGTGCCACGTCATCACAGTAATGGCCACTTTGACGGTGTTAGGTCAACGTAGGCTGACGGTAACGGTTAGTTAGATTTAGGACCAATGCCGACACTTTTCTCAAACTTATAAGACTTGATTACCCCTTTTAAAACTTTTAGGACTCAAAGTCAAAAAAAGCCAAACAATTAGGACCAACAATGTCATTTTCCCTAAAGAAGGCCCAAAGTCTTTAAATATATGTAGTCGGAGTTGATCAGGGATGATGTAGGATCCTAAAGTTGTTAGGGGCAAACTATTTTTTAATACTAAATTACAATCTATTTTGATTTTATATGAAAATATTGTCTAATAATTTATAAATTCATAATAATATTATAATATAAATAAGAAGATATATAAAATTTAGTCACTAAAATCTAAATATGATTAAATTAAAATATATCTCATAATTATCCACTCGGAGAAAGATTTGTGAGATAATGCGGGTAAAATGTGCTTTGAATCGAATTTCTAATTTCACTCTCTTATATATGTGAAAAGAAGTACAAATTTCAAATTTCAAATTTTTCAAGTTTTTACGGCTCCAACTAACTAAAATGAAATAAAAAGGTTAATCGCATCAAAATTCAATTACTTTCTTGAAATTTCAAGATCTACCAATTTTTTATATTTCGACCTGAAAAATTACAAAGTTTTCTTTCGTTTCAGATCTAGCAATCCGTTAATTGCACGGTTAGAATTGCTTACATAACTATTAACTATGTTTATGTGGCAGACAGTTACTTACGTGGATGGCATGCCTGAACTTTTTAACATGAAAAATCACATATTTTGCTTATTTTCCTACATCTAGCAAAATATCAATAACATTAAAAAGTCAGATAGTTTGCTTATATTCTCCCATCTATCAAAATATAGCTTCTTTCAAAAATCACCTTTAACAAAAATGTGGCTTCTTTGTATGATTATAAATTTGAATTAGGGATTTCTATGTATGTATATTGGTTTGAACGTTAAAAGAATTTTTAACAGAAAAAAAAGTGTTAGAACAATTACAAATTTATTATTTGCAAACCAAAAGAATACTCATATTTGTTAATACATTAAGTAATATCGGAAGAACTCCAAGGGGTTTGGCCTAGTGGTTAAGAAGGAGCTCCAGTATCCACCTGATCCCGAGTTCGAAACCCCTTGGAGCCACCGGAGCGTCTTTGGCATGATTACCTGCTTCAACGCGAGTAACCGTCACAGACCCGTTGATTCGCGCACGAATACCGGAACTACAACCTTCTATACCTGTTGATTCTACGAATACCAGGAAATATGCATCAAACTCGAATTCGAGATTAGACAAAGCACGAAAGCTCTGAATTTTATTGATAATCAAAAGACGACTCTCTACTCTGCCCTAGGGCTTACAGAAAACTTAAATAGGGTTTAAGAAAACCTAAATTGCATAAAAGAACTAAACTTTTTTTAAATTGCAAAAACACCCTAATTAACATAAATTGCCTGTTTGAGACCCTAAATGATGGAATTTGCCTTAAATATCGAAAAATCACGGCGAGGCAGTGAGTTTTGCTTCGGAGGCCATTTCCTTCGAAATAGGGTCGTCATAACCTATTTTTTTTCAGGTACCGACTTGCCAGGTCTTCTGCCGCATCACAATCATAAGTGACCAACATAAGGTAATGAATCATTCATTGGTTGCTTTTCTTAGGAACAATTGCTCTCATATGTATCGTTCGCTGATTAACTCTACATGTTAATTTCAATCTTGCCGGGACTTGAAAATGCTATGAATGCCATCATGCCTCGAGTTGAGCATCAGAAATGTGCCAGACACATCTATGCTAACTGGAAGAAGAAGATGGACTGTTTATGTATGTACCATATTATATAACAATTGGAATGGTTATTTTAGCATGTTGATTGCATTTGTAGTGTAATATATCTAAGTTGTCATATTACTTAATGTGATAACATATTTGGGTATTCTTTTGATTAGCAAATAGCCAATTTATAATTGTTCAAACACTTTCTGTTAAAATTATTTTGACATTTAAATCAACATACAGACATATAAGTCTCTAACTCAAACTTATAATCATTCAAAGATGCCACATTTGGAAGATGTGGTTTTTGAAAGAAGTCATATTTTGGTAGATGTAAGTAAACGGTATGATTTTTTAAAGTTATTGATATTTTGGCAGATGCCGGAAAACAAACAAACCATGTGATTTTTCAAGTTAAAAATTTGAACTTGCCAACCGTGTAAACTATCATATGATACATAAGCGTCGTTAACAACCACATAACGGGCTGGTAGATCTGGAAACGAAAACAAATGTTGTGACTTTTCATGTTAAAATATAAAAAATTGGTAGATGTGGGCATTTCATAAAAGTAATTGAATTTTCATGCTATTAATTCAAAAAAAATCATAATACGAATGCTCTAATAAAATTTTCAAAATTTAGTGGGGTAAATTGACAGTACTACACTCAAAGTATATCAACCCTGTCATGGATTACAGTGATGTGAGGAAAAAGCGAATTCTGAAAAAATATTGGGTAAATAATACATAGTCAAGTGGTTGTTTAAAATTCTATTCTCGACTAACAAGTGTCTCTTTACATAATTCTCTCTTTCTTACTGGACACATGTCATTCAGAGGTGGAGTTTTACACAGCCATTTGACTGTGTATTACTCATCCAATATTTTCTCTTTTTCAATCTTGAAATAACGTTAAAAAAAATACATATACCTTTTTGTTGGTTTTACAGAACAATATGTCAATCTCGATGATTGAAAATTACATATACACGATGGTAATATACACAAGATGCAATTGAAAATTACATATACACAAGATGAACCGTCTAATAGTTTTTTTCCCAATGTTGGCATCAGATTTTAGGGTCTTTATTCACTGCGTGACCCTCACTAATAACTAGTGCAATGCACTCATTCCTCTTTCTATCTTCCCTCTTCACACTTTTCACGCATATGTCTTCGAATAATTAATGAGGAGGTACATTATTAATTACACGAGTACGCATGCATGGCTTGATTTAAGTATATAGGTAATCAACAGTCAAAACATACGACAAAAACGATACAATAGCTTTTGGGTTATTATAAACATACAATAATTGTTTTTTGGGCTATAGAGGTTTTTTTCTTCGGTTATACAGGAACATACAATAAATTTATAAAGTTACTTTACGTGTCTATTAATTATAAACTTAAGTTACTTTAAATTAGTATATTAGAGTGAAATAATTATAAACTTAAGTTAAATCTCTAAATAAATATAAACATTCATATTATATTAAAAAACTAATTATTCAAAAACCGTGAATTTTGCAATAATTCAAAGTTATATACTTTATTATACTATGTATATAAAAATATATCGAATTTTAACTTAGTATTTTAAAGCGACATAATTTACATTAAGTTAAAACTCAAAATAAAATTTTCAACTATTTACTTGCTTGAAATATAAAGAGATTTTTAAAAAAAAATACATTTTCAATTTTCATGTAAGAACTAAATCAATCGAGAAACTAGTAGTCTCATTATGAAAAAAGTAAATAGTTTTAATTAAACTTCTAAGTAAATTAATATTATTTGAATACAAAAACTTAAATTGCATGATTGATTTATTATTGTTTAGAAGATGTGAGATCTAGAAATAAAAGTCACTTTACAATTTTGATAATAAAAATTTTAAAACTTTTTAGAAACTAGAAATCTAATTATTTACTTTAATTGTAATTAAAATAAACTTATTTATTAGATGACACTAATTTATGTAGAAAATATATAAATTTAGCTATTTAAGTATTTTAATAAAGTTAGTCAATCCATTGTGTTTAATAAATATTTTATGTTCAATGTTAAATTGAAAGTATATTGAGAAGTAAATTTTATATAATCATAAATTAATTAAAAATTTATAATTTAATTAATGACAGAATATACTAAAATTTGTCGCAAATAACAATTCCGTGCAAAGAGCATATGGATTGACTAGTTTATAGTAATTTCTCAGGAACGGACTAACTATTTACTAAGGAGACAATTTAATTCTTTTTAGCGAAATTAAGGTCTCGTTTTGGCATTGTGGTGTGCCAATATATGATGTCCTTGGCTTGAGTATGCACCAATGGAAAATAAAGGAAACATAAAATGAGATTTCATAGTAATCACGTTGGATCTTGAAGTTGACCATAAATAAAAATCCAGAAATTATCATTCCTCCGAACCCAATGTGCCGAACAGCCTGCAAATGCCTCACACAACATAATTGCCATTGATATTATAATTAATTATATAAAAAACCATCGCGAGTGATTCGGCACTGTCGATTTGGCTGATTAATGAGTATACATTTTCTTTTTTTTTTTTGCTCGGTTCTAAGTATACATTTTCTGTTGTGAGATTGTTTGCTTCCTTCATTTATTTCATATATTTTTTGTTTTTATCTCCTTCATAAACAACAATAAATAAATTATCATCTATTAATGAAGAGGCAGCTCAAAAATCTGATGAAGAACACGAAAAGCTAGGGAAACTCTTCATTCAAATTCCAAATCCAAACAAAAAAGTAGGAATATATAAAGAATCTGAGTCAGACACAGACAGTAGATCCCTCAAACCACAACTACGAAGTTTGGTTAATTAATTAATTAAATGGGGGCAAACTTTGCACGCTGGCTATGAGAAATTGAGAATCTTTATTCGCTGTCACGGTCACTCCCTATAAACAATTTATGAACACCGGCCAAAAAAAAAACAAAAAACAAAAGACAAATTACAAACACAAATGAATTAAAAAGTAATATTAATGATAAGATTATTAAATAAACTAATCACTAATTGGCCCCATATGACAACTAATTAACCCGACCCTGAATCTATCTATACGAATGTATTTGCTCTATGGCTTAGTCGTGTTACCAACGAATAAAATTCAAGTATCCGACCGTCCGATCGATCCATTACATCAGCCACGGGACCCGCCGCCGCCGCCGATGAACAAGGAGCACTGCCCCGGCGGCCGGGAGAGTTGGGTGCCGGCGCTGGACGGGCACCCTGCAAGGCCCACCGGCGGCATCATGCAGTTGTATGACAGGCACAGCGAGACCGAGTCCGGCACCGACATTCCCCGCTCTAACGGGAACTCCGTCAGGTAATTGTGCTGAAGGTACAGCGTTCTGGTGGTCCCGTCGCACACGCTCCTAACGTACTCGTCAGGTACGGAGCCGATCAGACGGTTATTGTTCAAGTAGAGTGTCTCGACGCCCGCTAGTATGGGAGATAATTCCCCCGTGAGGGAGTTGTGGCTCAGGTCGACGATTGATCCGGGGCCGTAGGATTCGCCACGTGGCGCTGTGGGGACCACCCCGGACAGATTGTTCCGTTGGAGCAGCATTGATGACAGGACTGTGGGGCGGCTGAAGAGCGAGGCGGGGATGGGCCCACTGAGCCGGTTCATGCTGAGGTCGAGGTACGCCAGCTCGGGGAACGAGCCGGAGCCCAGCTCAGCTAGTGGGCCCCACAGGTAATTCTGCGACAGGGAGAGGTACCGGAGCGACGCCGGCAGCCGGGGGATGCCTCCGGTGAGGCGGTTCTGCCTGGCGTCGAGGTGGAGTAGAGTGGTGGCGACGCTGGGGAACTCGCCGGAGAGGCGGTTGGCGGAGAGGATGAGGACCTTGAGCTGGGGGAGCGCGGTGAGGCCCGGGTGAACGGAGCCGGAGATCTGGTTGTAGCTGAGGTCGAGAGTGTGGAGGTTCCGGAGGGCGGAGAGGGAGGCGGGGATGGGGCCGGTGAGGCGGTTGTGGGGGAGGGAGATGACGCGGAGGGCGGAGAGGCGGCTAAACTCCGGGGGAATGGGGCCGGTGACAATGCCGGGGGAGAGGACGAGCTGGGTCAGCTCGGAGAGGGAGGAGATAGAGGCGGGGAGGGAGCCGGCGAGGGCGGAACCGAGGGAGAGGGCGGTGACTCGGGCGGGGGCAGAGGAGGAGCAGGAGAGGCCGAGGAAGGTGGAGCAGGGGTCGGGGGAAGCGAAGTCCCAGGTGGAGAAGAAGTGGGAGCCGGGGAGATCGGTGAGGCTGTCCTTGATGGCGCGGAGGGCTGCGATGTCGGCGGGGCTGATGGTGCTCTGTTGATACGACGGCGGGAACGGAGTGAGGAAGAGGAGGAGGAGAAGGCAGAGGAGGGACTGTTGGTGGGCTGGTCGGGCCATAAGAGGAGGAGGACGACGACGAAGAAGAAGGAGGAGAGAGAGAGAGAGAGAGAGAGAGAGAGAGAGAGTGGGCGTGGGAGTGAGTGTGGGGGCACTGAGGAGTTGTGGGAGTCGAAGATACAGTCAGAGCCTCAGCAGAGAGAAAGATCTGTTGGTCTCTTCCCTTCTTCTTGTGAGCTTAAGTACAGTAGTGATCATGAAGAGAAACAGAAGCAGAGGACGGAAGAGTAGTAGTTTGGAGGTTTGTACGACTTTTGTCGTGGGCTCCCACTTTCCCATTTTACATTTCATTTACGGTCTCACTTCATATCGAACATAAAATCTCTTAATTATTAAATAAAAGAATACATCACTACACTATATTATCTTTAATAATTTTATTTATTTATTTATTATTATAAGGGAGAGATGAGCCCTTGTGCCAAAAATTTCCATTCATGAGAATTAGAGTTGGGATCTCATGGTTCCACGGCAGGGGCTTGTGCTATTATGTCCCCTTCCGCATTTCGTTACTTTCATATTTATTTATTTATTTACGTTATAGTCTTATCAATCTATTAATTGCGAATAACATTCACGCATTGTCCTGGACTGGACAAAGCTTTGAGGTGACTCTAATGGATTTCGATCACTTACATAGCAACTAAAATCCATTGCTGGGAGCTCAATTTTTGTGAATCTACATCCTCTTAATTTTCATCTTTTATTTTTTTTTAAATATGAGCGGTATTCACAGTTTATTGACGGAATCTAATACCGATTTGACTTTGACCATTTCACCTCTGAGTTTTGGATCTCTCTCCACTAACAATATAGTTTGCGAATTCTATTATTATGGCTTACCTTGTGGAAATTTATTGATTATTTTACGTTGTTCAATTATTAATGATAATAATAATATGTCGAGTGGGAGTAGGCGGGAATTAATTGTTTAATTAATTGCAATCTCAAGAGAAAGCAATTATTCCTATTCTTTGGACATTTGATGGTGATGGATTCGCAAGCTTTGTTATTATCAATGTCATGCCGCTTTTGCATGTGGAGCCCTAGACTAGTTAGTGAGGGCTGTCCCCCGTGCCCCCTGACGGAAAATTGTCCGAGTTCTTTTAATTGACGAATTATTTCCTCCTTCTGCATATATGTGTGTGTCAGCTCAACAGCGTATGTAAGTATGATGCAATAAAAAAGATTTAGTGTAGTAACATCACTCCCGTCTAATAATTAAAATATTTCAAATTTGATATTTAATGGGATTATCGTACCCATTTATTAACTAATAGGAGTTTTATTTCATTATATTAAACTCATGACCATATAACAAAAAATATATACGATGGAAAAGTCTTGTTGAAAGAACAAAAATTAATATAAAATATATTGCATAAATTTCAATTCGAAAAATGTAAAAATATTAAAAAAATTACTCATATGCCCTTGACCCTTGCCACCAGTGAACCTGGAACTCGCTGACGAACTCAACCCGGGGAATGGTAGCGGCAGGCGACTCCACCAACCCCGAAGAATTTGGTTGAGACTAGCAACAAGTTATGATTTTGCCGGCGATCTCATACCGTGGATGGATTGGTGGTCATCGGCGAGACCACAACTCCCGGCAAAGCACCCACACCCTTAATTGGCAAGTGCTGCGGCGGGTGGGTTTGTAGTTTTTTATTTTTTATTAATTGGCCATTCAAAATTTCCATCAATTTTTGGATGGAAAACGAAGTGGATTATAATTGAAACGAAAATCAAACGTTGAGCATTTTCAGAAGGATGGGCTTAAATTTAGAAAACCTATTGAGTATATGTGTAATTTACTTGAATATTAGGCCATTTGAAATGTATCATCGCTAGCTAGCTAGTTCGTTGGCAAAACTGATAGAACAGTCCAATTGGATGTGACAGCTATAGGAGGAGTGAGATGAACGGCTGCTTCTTGTTTCCCACGGAGGGAATTACATAGATATATTTCAAACCTATACAATGTCGATCCTATAAAACAGGATTGTCTTGATCCGACATGCATGTCCGTATGAACATGCCATTGCCATCAGGGGATGGCCTACACTGTCAATGATATATAAGCAACCTTTTTTTTTCCCCTTCTTTTTCCACGGTAAAACTATGACATATTTTTAAGCTAAATTTACTCTTAACTACCAACATGAATTGGTTCAAACAGTTTGACGTCTGTTCCATTCAAGTAAAATCTCTCTGGGGTTTTAGTCCTGTGAATAGAGAAAATTTATACGGAGAAAGTTTTACATTTTTAGTAAATCGACCTGACTTAAACTATATTAGAGACCCATTAAACTTCTGAATATGAAAGTACATACGGGGAAAATTTGGGTTCAAGTGTTGATTACTCTTTCCGCAAAATACTTACGTCCAGTGAGTGTACGAATTCTTGCCCTGCACATAAGGACGGATGTATGTCATGGGTAGTGAGTGGGTCATCAATTAAAAGAAAAAAAAAAGGGTCATTTGTTGACCCGAATTGCCTTTCAAGCAATAAAAAAAAAAAACTGTCATTAGTTGACCCCATTTAACATTTAAAATTGGGCATGGTTCCGCAATTATTTCAAATATATCATATATTTTTAAAATAATCTACAATATCTCATGTTTATATTTTTTTCAAATCTATCACACCGTTATATCTCCGTCAATATTTAACGGTTTTGCCACTGCGGCCCTTTTATTCGTGATAGATTTGAGAAAAAATTAAAATCATGGAATAGATTTATAGTTTATTTACGTTTCAATAACAGAAAATATAACTTCGTGATAGATATGGAAAAAGTATAAACCATAAGATATTTTATATTATTTTAAAGTATAAGATTGATTTGAAAGAAAGGTCTTTAAAATAAATTCAATATGCGGGCTAAAATTGAAATTATTTGCTTATTTTGAACTCTCTTTTTCTTTTTTTTTCTATTTTAGTGTTAGAGCATAAGTTTGGATCAACGCAAAATCTCTTCCCTAATTTGTTGATCATATTCACTCTCTGCTACAAGAAAATTTTAGATGATCCTACCTCAAATAATATGGTGAGAAAGAACCAATAATAATACTTTAATGAATAATAATTATAACAATTATTCGAGTGATTAGCACCAAATCCCTAGTTTCATGCATTTTGATTGGTACTTCCTCATATCACGTGACGAAGTAGAATCATCCAATAAGTTCTCCTCTGCTACTGCTAAATAAAAATTTCCTTATCCAAGATTGTTTTCTTGATCTTGAATCGTATCTCTCTATTTTGTCTCTTAAGTCTTGTATTATTATATCACATCATTTCAATATGATTTCTTGTCCACAATTCTGACGCAGCGTGGATCACGATTTCTCGCGCCTAAATCCAAATTAGACTCGAAGGGAATAACGCACGTCTAAACCCTAGCGATATGCTGAAAACCAAGAGTTGTGCAAACTCAAAGTATTATTAAATATTAAGAGTTTCTGAGATTTATCGTTCTCCCTTCTGGTACATTGAGATGGACTATATATAGACCTAAGAAAACTAAGAAACTAAAATAGGAAATTAGAATGTAGGCTCCCTTACTATGTAACTTCCTAAAACAAAACAAGTAATTATTTCAAAATTGGAAACTTTTAGACTCTTGACTCGAACTAAAATTGCAAGTAACATATGATTCTAAATATATTTCTATCTAAATTAAATATATTACCTAATTAAGATAATAATATTCTCAATCTATGGATCAATACATCTCATCTCCCCCTTCCACATCACGAGAATATTTCCTTAATATATCCAAGATATGCTTCTTTGGGCTTGAGCTTATTAATACAGATATGGGCTGAAAATCCTCCGCGTCAAATTCAGTTTTGACTTTTCAATTACAAAACATTCTCTTCACACACAAATTAGTTTAAATCAAATGACACTGATAAGTGCCTTCTCTATTTGCCTGCACGTAGCTATGCAAATATGGAGAGGATTTTTGCAACTAATGGGAAAAATAAATTATTCATTTAAATGAGAAACTTAAGATGTGAATGATTGTTTATCTGCCTATATTTAAAATATGTATGTTAATCACGATCTCAAAATATGATATTTCATAATTTTCTTTTATCTTTTTACTTTTTACTTTTTATTTTTTTGGGTGAACTTCAAAATTATAGAAAACGTTACTTTTGCAATTCCGGGAGTTCGAAAATTAAGGGTTATTCCTCTCTTATCAAGTAAGCTTTCAGGACTCAAATTTGTGTTCTCCTCCTTACGATGGTTGGAGCTGCTTATCACTTAATCAATACTTTATTGGTAATTTTTTTCTATTTTAAAATGTAATTATCGTGGGCAAAAAGAACGACTTATCAAATTGAACATTGTCTTTCGTTAAAAAAAAATTAATTAGCATGTCACAAATGTCATTATACAATATTATCTGTCGCCATTGACCCGTGTGCCCTAGATCCGCCCTTGACTGCACAGGGAGTAAATTAAGACCGGCGACTAAAACCTTAGTTTAGCCAACTATAATAAAAGTACCTTTATAACCTATTAACCTCGCGAGGAATATTAAACCAATAACATCATATGTTGGCCAAAATGGAGTTGGCAGCTGTAGCCATTTTTACCCAAATTTTTATTATCTTCCACTAAGATATGTTGCCGAGATTAGAGGAAATGAGATTGCAATTGAATTCCGGAACCAATAAAACGTCTGAGAGAACAAGAGTATACGTACTCGTCCATTTTTGCAAGCATCAGAAACTCCCCCCTTCGGTATATGAATCTTTGACCTCTTGGCAAGTATTCGTGACTCAACAAATAAATCTGCACGTCCAAGCATATACCTAAAAGCTCTGCTATCAATTATCCAATCATGCCTAAAGTTTACCAGAATAAAATTTTTATTAGTGTTAGGAGGCAAGTTATCATCATCGGGACCAAGAAAATCGAGCAACTTCTGGAATGTCGTCTCCGAAATTCGGGACAACTTGTTTAGCCCACTGCTAGACTGTCCCAATTCAGCCTGATGGGCCTACAGCCCACCAAACTGACTCGGGCCTGGGGCTTGTCTACGTTGCTGCCCTGCTGCTGTCATCCCTCCCATCTTTCTTCTCGAGGATGCTCCTTTCCCTTTCTCCTTCATCTGCTTCGATTCCTAGTTAGTGGGATAGCCATGTAACAGCCAACACGAGCTATTGATATGGCCTACACGACCATAGTGATAGGATGTCTTGGTATTGCCCGTTCCTCCTACACTTCTGCTTCCTCCCTATCCTCCGTAATTCTAGTTGTTGTTGTTGCTTCCCTGCAATTCTTGCTTCGTTCCTGTCATTCTGCTCAAGAACATCGCTCCATTTGGTGCGGTATTTTCATGGGATAGAGCAACCATATTTTGCCTCTCTTCATGCAGGATCATAGCAAACACTTTATTCAGCGAATGAGCAGGTTCGTGGCTAAGTATATTCGATCTCACCGTGTTATATTTAGACCCCAATCCCATCAAAAACTGATGGGTCTTCTACCGCTCTCTTTATGTTGCATACATCCTGGCCGCCGAGCACATGCACGCCGGTATCTCTAGGTAGTTTTCTAGCTCATCCTAGAGTGTCTTCAGCCGCGAGTAATACTTTGGGACCGACATGCCCTCTTGCTTCAGACTTCCTATCTCGACCTTTAACTGATATATCCCTATCTCGTTCCCCTGCAAGTATCTCTCGCGGAGATCCTCCCACAACGTTTGAGCCACCGTTGCATTAGGCCATACTGGATTGAAGTTCAGGGTCCAGTGTATTGAATATCCAGAATATCAATAAGGCACTGCACATATCCCATCATGCCCGGTTGGGATCGCCTTTTGGTGGTCTCTGCACCGTTCCATCCACCATTTCGACCTTGTTATTTGCTGTCAACGCTATCAACATGGCTCTTGACCATGTAAGGTAGTTCGAGCCTTTCAACTTGTAGTTGACTAGTCTAACACCAGTGTAGTCCGATGGATTGACAGTGTAGATAGACAACAAATCAACCCCGACACCCTCGATGCCTTTTCCCGACGTTTCTTCACTCTTCTCCATCCATGCCATCACTCATAAACAACCAAAGCAACTCTAGACCAGAAAGGATAAGACAATCCTTGAATTACACCACTCTAATACCATGATAATTTGTCAAATGGGAAGCTTGAATTCATTCATCAATTGGTCATGTACATATATTACTGATTACGGGAAAAATGGACAAGATATCTGAGATATTTATTGCCTAATATACATGAAACTAATAGGGCTAGCTATGATTTTATGATACAAGATAACTCTGCTAATCTCAGCAACATATCTTCGTAATATATCCCGTAATACTATGGCGCGAACAAATTGTCAAGTCAAGAGACTATATAATTGACGGATAGATTCACGGCTGGGTACTGAAGAAACACTAATTGGGAAAAATATATATGTTTGTTCCACCGGAAAAAAAAAAGTGTTGGAGTCATTTTCCGGATATGATGATGTGATGAACAATGGTCATTGGATATTTACATCATCTCTCATGAGGTAAGGCTTGGGAGTGGTCATAATCCGAAATGTACGTAGAAGCAGCATGAGACATTCCACATCGATCATATATCAGACGGTCCTACGACATCAGAGGTCATTTTGGTTTGTCTATGTAGGCTTCTAGGTAGGTCTCTATTTCACATATTATGTTCTTGGCTCTTTTTTTTTTTTTTAATTCCGTTTAATTTTAATTCGGCCAAGTGGTTAGGATAAAGAATGAGTTGCTTAACTTTTTTTTGTCCATAAAGAAGTGTATTGAAAAAATATGATGATAATCGTCTTTACAAGCAGACCAAGACGCTTACCTCTTTCTAATGTAGGATTTGGTATCTCATCACAGGATGCTATGGAGAAATTGGGGGATCCATAGTTGACCAAGATGTTGTCTTATTATTATAAAGCTCTCTGAGAATGAGGAGATTAGGAAGAAGAGCACGTGGGTTCGTTCCACTAAACAACGCCAATGATGGAGGTGTGGGCTAAAATCCGCGATGTGAAGGTTTTGCATACTCAGGAGCTATTGCCCGCTAATACATGACCGATACGGTTTTGTTCTTAAAATACACTTTATGGGTGAGAAGGGTGACAATTACTCCTATAAACTGGTCAAAACTCTATCTCTATTCAATAAAAATTTTGGAACCTCTTTAGATTTCATTTGATTTTTATTGCAGACTAGTAAAGTTTGATATAATGAACCTAAAAGTACATAGTTCTCATTTTGATTTTTTTCGCTGAATAATGATATTTCATTAAAGAAAAGGAGCAATTACATTGGCCTGTGGATCTAGGTTTGGATACCCTTAAAAAATACATAGGGAATGAAAATTTGACTTAGAGCCAAATTGGCCAAGATCATGAGCGAGAGTATTATCAGACCTAGGGATCTAAGAGCAAAGCCAATCCAAGAATAATTTAAGATAGGAGATTATATCCGCAACTATTGTCCAAATTTCCCAAGGCGAGTTATGCGGATGCAAAAAGGCGTCACATCTGAGCCATATCTTTGACAAACCCCTTTCAGCCCCTATTAACAGGGCGAGGAGGGCTGCTTGGGCTTCAGCTTGGAGTGGTTTATCTTCACTGTATATCTGGAACCATGATAGAGATGGTGGGTTATTCGGGCATTGAATGATTCTCGAGAGGCATGTCCTGCTACTGTTCCATGCTGCATCAGTGCTGATAATGCTCCAATCGGGACTAGTAGGTATGTGGGATGTAGCGAGCTCTAGAGGATGAGTCTGCAAGGTTCCAACACTCTGATCCATACTGCTGCCACTCTTAGTATGCTCCATGAAAGGCCTTTTGATTGTTTTGATAGTTTCGTGAAGATCTGCTTGTTTACCTGCATGCAAAACAATATTTCGTGAGTTCCACAAATGATAGAGAGTTATTGCTGCATATAGAGAGAAGTTGGTCTTATCATGAGTGTTCGATGGGAAAATAGAAGGAGGACGAGCAATAAAATTTATCAAATCCATCGCATTATCGATTGGGAAAAAACTGGATTAGAAGTTTCAAGGTGATTCCCTCCAAGCAACACGATAAAAGATACACTCTCTGTAGAGGTGTTCTAGTTTACCGGAGCTGGTTTGGCAAAGAGGGCAAGGGGTCTTCACTAAACCAAGGGAGGCTTTCACTGGCAATTCTCCATAGGTGGAGTTTGAGACGTTTATGAATTTTAAGATTCCAAATGTCTTTCCAATTAATACCGCTATTATTATTTTGAAATCTATGCTGTTGATCCAAGAGATAGAAGGATTTGACGGAGTGCTTCCCTGATATGTTTGGCATCCAATGGGCTGAGTCTTCAAGGTCGTCTTGGATAAGATGGATCTTGAGGATATTCTGCACTGCTTCTTGCTCGAAGAGGCTTGTGAGAAGTGGGATGTTCCATCTCTTTGGTTGGTGCAGAAACAGGTCGCTAACCTTTAGGTTAGGGTCTTACATTGCATTGGGTTTGGGAGATGGCTTGTGATCTTTTGTGCCAGGGATCCATGAATCATGCCAAGCCGAGATGGTTGTGCCATTTCCAACAGAGAAACAAGTACATCCCTAAATGGTGTCCTTGCACCATTGAAGTCCTTTCCAAATTGGAGGGGGGGAGATCGGTTCGAGGTGTTAAGGAATTTGCCATACTTAGCCTTGATAGCTCTACCGGCAAGGCTGTTGTTCGTCTTTGTTAGAGCCCATGCTGTTTTGGAGAGCATTGCCTCGTTCGCATCTTCAGCTCTTAGGAATCCAAGGCCGCCTATATCTTTCGGTTGGCAAATGGAGTCCTAGCTCATTGGCGCATAATAATTGCCCTCCTCTTTTTTAGTGCCCCCACTAGAAACGTTTGGTTAACTTATCAATGTTGTTAAGAGTGGATTTTGGTAATTGGAACAGTGACATGGTGTAGATTGTGGTACTATTGATAATGGATTTGATCGAAGTTGCTCTGCCTACCCAGGAGAGAGCCTTAGTTTTCCAAGATACAAGCTTGCCTTTGATTTTATCAATAAGGAATTGGAACGACTCATTCTTCTTCCTTTTCATGAACAATGGGTTGCCAAGTTCTCATTTTGATTAGATTACAGTGAACAACATCAGTTTTCTCAAATATGTTGACCAAAAGGTAATCACGGAGTGCTTGATTTGAATATTCCTCAAGTGATCTGAGGACGGGGTTGCTTTAAACCATGTGCGGTCTGGATCATTATCAAGTTTAACTTATCCAATCTAATTAATGATTGGCAATATGCAAGTAAGAATAATTTAAAATAAACTAAATAAAAATCCATATGTGATTAAAAAGGGTGTAGCGCAGAATGCACGTTATCAACTGTTAATCTAGACGTCGCAAGTTCGATATTTCGTGGAACTACCTTTGCCCTTTTTTTAATTATTTAGTATTAATCTTTCATTGTACTATTATGAGTATATCAATGTCCTTTTAAAAGTTTAAGTTAGAGTATGTTAGGAAAAATTTACAGGCATATTTTGGACTCGAGCCCATCCGTAACTCAAAAGCTTAAGCCAATGGGTTGCTAAACCATAGTCTCTTATAAACCTATGAATTTTCTCTCAATTTTTTATGTGGGATTACCTCAAACATCCGCCCTCATCATTCTCCATATAGGAGAAAAACCGTTCCAACAGAGTAACCACCGTGGCTTAGTTCAAGCGGTTCGAGGCTTGTTTCCCTCAAAGCAAGATCTCGGATTCCAGTCTTGTTAATAGAAAAATTCATGCTGAGAGAGTTTTACTCCTTAGTGGGCCAATCCGACTCTACTGAATTAGTTGGGGCTCATTAGATTTGAAATACCAGGATTCGCACTAAAAAAAGAAAAACATTTAAGCTAGAGTAATTGAGATATGGTATAAATGATCGACCGTGTATTAATCAGGGAGTGTCATTATGCATCCCATTACATTGTTCTTCGAGAAATTTACTGAACTTTATCGCCTTGGCCTTGGTAACTTAGACGCACAGATCTTTGTTTCAGAAAAGCACAAATCTGAAAACTTTAAAATGAATACAGAAATCTTGCAATATCCAGTATTACTACTGGACTGGGCAGCTCGAAAGTGCACTGCAAATCAAAACTCGACTCAAAGCCTCAGTGGTCTAAGTCGTGACCTAAAAGGTTATTAGCACGAGATGTCCGAGAACAATGCCTCTTGGTTTTACAATGTGATTGGCTTTTGCTTGCAATTAACCGCGCAAATATATCCTTAAGAAAGTGGTACCTTAAACCCTTATCGCCATTGGATTGGGAGAGCTTACCACCCGCTAAACGAATGAGGCCTATCCAACATTGATGGGATGTAAGATATCAGACGAGCGGGATAAAACTAAATATTCTAACTCAATTATCGATTTTTTTTTGAGGTAACTACATGTAGCATATGACATAGGACATGGGATAAATTGTCCTATTGAGGCTGTGTTGGAGACGAGAAAAACGGTCGGTTGGAGGATGACAATGACAGGCGTCATCAGGTGTTGGATTGGATCCAAAACATAGCATATATTTATCATTAGTATTATTTATGTACATGACAAAGATATCACTGTCGGTCTCATAAGTCAAGTCACAAGTGAGATGGCGGGATGCAAAGTTGCCAATTGGGTACTGCCACGTCGGCTTACGGGATTTGGCCGTGACAGGACTCGAAGCATGAGATCCTGGTCGTCCAAACGCAACCACCGGCATTAGGAAAAACTAGTCGATAGGCCTACCTTATGCGCAGGATACTGTAAGAGTTTGCTCCTGCAATTCAAGAACATTTGTTAATATTAAGAGTGCGTTTGGAAACAGAGTTTGATTTTGATTTTGATTTTGATTCTGGAAAAGGACAAATGAGATTGTATTATAAATTTGACTTGGAAAAATTGTATTTTTGTTGTGTAGTGGGTAGAGTTAAAATCAAAATCATGATTCTAAAATTAAACTCCGTTCCCAAACGGAGCCTAATTTTCTTGATTTTTTTTCTTCCTTGTTGAACATTTCTTCTTCTGTTGATAGAGTAATATGGAGAGAAAAATCTACATGAAAGAAGATAATGATCAAATACTTCTTATATATTGTTATTCAAATTTTCTTTAAAAATTCTATACAATTAATATTTATATAGATAGATAAATTTAAAAGGTCGTTCCAAATATTTCTTAGAATTTATGATTTATTTCATAATATATACTTTAAGGTATTTATCATTATTATCATATTAAGTTTTTGTTTATACCTTTTTTGCGTTAATGTGTGAAAAAAGCCGAGTCGTGAAGTGTATTTGGTAATCTCGGTATTTTCCTGAGTTTCCGGGATGTGCTAGTCTGGAATTAATAAAGTGGGCCGTGATCATCGAGGCAGGCCGGGTCGGATTGGATCCAAGGTCTTGAAGGCAGTCCATATCATGAAGACAAATCTAAGACATATAAGAGGAGGCTCAATGGATCAAGCCCAAGAGAAAGCCCAGCAATGTGAGCCCATGATGAAAATTATGTGCATACGCACATGCATATGGGCGTGAGTTCATCAGAGACGGTGTTAAGATTTCAATTTCAATGGCAACCAATATCCTTGGTGATTAAGCATGCAATATCTCGTGTTATCTCATGGCATAAGAGTCGGACGTCTTTTCGATTTTCTATGTATCTTGTTTTTTGTGTGGGTTAGGAGTCAATTTCCTACGTGAATTTTATCCTAATATCGTATATTGTGGCGTATCCGATTACGATATATTCTCTAGGGTTTCATCATGACGGCTATATATACATGTCGTTTTGTTCATTGTTAGGTTTTGCACATCAATCAATCAAACCCGTACTTTCATTCTATCTTTTGTTTATTGCACGTTACTTATCGCACTGTATCTTACTTGCATTTTCGTTTCTCACACCTTCCTATTATATAGCACCTTTCAATTATCGTTCGTTTATTCTTCAACCGATTCCTCGTGGATCGATGCAATCTTCGTCTTTGGAGCTTCCGAGCTTCAAGACGGGATTTATCATTCTTCAACACCACTTGCCAAAGTTTACTCAAGGTTTGGGTTCGCTCGTTCGGGTGAGCTTATTCTATATTTAGCTCGGCTTTCTGAGGCTGAGTGCTGGCGGAATATTGATTGGGCAGGTCGAGTTGCCGTTTGATCGTTTTCGAACTCGAGTTCGTATTCGTGCATAGAAAATTAGTGGAGAACCCTAAACGGTCAAATTCCCGGACCGTGAATCGTCTAATGCGCACTCTAATTTTGAAGATTTAAATTTAGCTGCCAAGCAATCCTACGAACTTCTAAGGTCATAGTACGCGCTTTGTTTTGATGGGGCCGATTATTGATACCTTGGAATCGCTTCCTTGCACGCCTAGATCTTGTTACAGTGTTGCCAATTAGGTATCGAGCGTATTTAGCGTGAACAGTTTTTGTGATTTTTCATTTTATTTTCTATGGCAGGGGAAAGAAAAGGGACATTGAACGTACTCAAGTATCTATCCCACGTTAACCTTAATTGCCACGAGGCCGCTTCTTTCACTTCTATGCAAAGGAAATAAGGAGTTCGAGTTCATTAATGGACAGGGGACCATTCTTGCGATTGTCCTTCATACATATCCATGCGCTT
This sequence comes from Punica granatum, assembly GCF_007655135.1. Lineage (NCBI taxonomy): Eukaryota > Viridiplantae > Streptophyta > Magnoliopsida > Myrtales > Lythraceae > Punica > Punica granatum. The sequence goes on along the minus strand of NC_045134.1, from coordinate 16,872,029 downwards.
CCCTCCTGTAAATGTTCTTGTTTGACGAACGAATTTAACCTTGCTACCATAAATTCTCATTCAAACGTATGGTTCTGTTTATTAGAATATATTTTGGAGATTCTTGCCATAGTTAGGAGATGTACATACCATGTGAATATATATTCTAGTACTTTTGGGTGATGCGACTTTAGTTGGTACCAAAAAATAACCACAATTGTTATTTTATTCATGATTGTTAGATCTCCTTACTTAAAATTCTGATCGTACACATGACTTAGATTCTTTTGGTTGAATATTCACCTCTCATAATTTAATTATCCACATTTTCAAGTATGCATTTTCTCGTTGACGTTTGATCTCATCTGTGAATGAACCAGATCTGATTCCGTATTAAATCAAATCGAATTGTTATGGTTTAACCAAATAAAAAATAATTTAATTACTTAAAAAAGATAAACAATAAAGAAACAGTACAAGGTCGTCTTCTACAACATCTTCTCCATTCGAACAAAAGGTAAGATGTTATTTCCTTTCATTGATTGCATCCCCATAGTTTTCGTCAATATCAATCCCTACTAACCTTTTTTCAATCTCGAATTATCCTTATTGATGACAACTAAGTAAAAAGTTTTTGGCTTACTAATTTCTTAGTTAGTACTTACAATGAATTTATTGTCCTGGAAATAAACTATTCCTAGTTAGAGTTGCCTGGCGGGAGGGGTGGGGTTGGGGTGTGGGGGAGAAAGGGTCATGTACTACGCACACTATGATGCAAAATTGTGGTTATTATATATGCCATGGCTAATGTTAGCACCCCGCTTTAGTCCACGACTCTAGGAGAGGATATCAACAGCGCTCATGACTACAACTCCCGGGACTTTAACAAAACATGACCCAGCAAACCGCCCGGATCATTATTCATAGCGAGGTTAATGGGGTCAGCTAGACAATCCCGGGGCACAACACTAGAGAAGACTTCGGGGATTCCTTACAGATCACAGAGAGCAACCGAAGAGTTCAGACAGCGCCTAATCTCTGGCTGACAAAAATCGACCCCTACAACACTATTTACAACCTACTCGCCAGGCCATCAAAAGGTATCCAATATGGGGCTCTAAAAATCCTTCATGATGCCAAATTGATGAAAAATACCTCCGAGTCCGAGCACATTTCAAAAATCATCTGCTTAAGTCAGGGGCCTCCCGAGTAACCCGAGACGGTTTCCAACGAGACTCCTCAGGGCGCCGACTCGTCAGGCGAATTGGGGGCACCCAAGGTCAGGTCCAACTAGGCCCAGGGGTTCTCAGGATCATGGGACTCACTTCAGATTGCTCTGAGGAAGTCATTCAGTTCTCCCGAATGATTCTCGAGTAGAAGAAAAGGACAATGTCGACATTTTGAACTAAAGGTACGGAACAAAATAAAAGAACAAGATGTCATGAGATGCATGGGTTTTCAAAACGCTAATGTCATTACATTGATTTGATTCGAGTTCCATAGTTTTACAAAATACAACGCACGAAAGAAAAGGAACATAAACGTAAAGCCGACATCCCTTTGCGCTCGGTGGCCGGTTGAGAGCGGCGTAGGTCCGAGCGAGGGCAAAAACGGGCGCGTCCGCTAATCCTAGGGGTGGGAGATCTCGCGCGCCCTTGCACGCACTCGGTCCAACTTCGCGCTCAAACGGGCCATCTCCTCGTCTAAATGTGCGACTCGAGCGCGTGCTCGATGTGCGCACCCGAATTTCATCTCGTCGGGGCACGCATGCGCGAAGCCTATGCGACGCGGCTTGGGAGCGTCCACCTTCCCGGGAATGCGCGACGGACACGCGTGAGAAGGAGTCGCCACTTACTGTTTACGACCGTAGGTCGAGGGCCGTTGAGTCGCCCGGGTCTAGGGGTACGAGGTACACCTAAATGCTAAGGCAATGGTCATGTGGAACCGAAAATTCCGAATTCAGGGGTTCTATTACGTGTGGGCCTATATCCCGCACACCCTTTCGGTACTCTAGTTTGCTAGGCTTGCCGTTTTGTTTATTTACTGCGTGATTTAGGGTTGCACTTGACTCGCCCGTTTTGATACCGTAAAGTCGATGAATTGATCAAGTTGGGCCAAGAATCCGAAAGATGAGTAGGCTTGTGCGTCGAGGAATCAGTTCACTATCTTAGCGTTACAGTTCATCGAACCGTGATGGTCGATTCCCTGCGCGAACCGAAACCGCGAGTATTCGAGCTTACTCATCTCTTGGTAACAATAGACCGACTTGACCGGTTCGACACTTGGACCTCTCGCTCGCCGATCGGGAATCCTTACAAATGAATGAGTAAGTGTACAGATAAAATCCTCACAATGTTCTCTCGAATAATTACAAAGTGTAACTGAATAAGTAAATGGATCCCGATCGGTTTGCATTGGGCCCATATTCCGCTCCGGCTCACCATGTGTTTTGAATAACCGATAAATGAATTAAGGCAACGCGGGCTCAAGGAACAGGGGGTAGGGTCCGATCGAACCAACGGTCTGTAGGAGAACCGGTTGATTCCCGCTGTAACCGTCGGACCAACCGAGCTCCCGGGTGATATCTAAACACGTTTCACACATCCAATCCAAATTGCCTCCCACATAGGCCATGTTTGGAGTATGATGGTGAATCGAGGCTAGATCCCATTCCACACTCGGGTTGCGTGCGCTCAGTGAGTTAGGAGGCGTTGGACCTCGTGTTCGGTGGTTTGAGGCGTTGGACCCCGTGTATTACGTAACCTATGGGTTCGGACCCGAACCGCAACAAACTAGCAAAGACAAATGGAAGACGAAAGAAAAATGACAAAACTGACGAAAAACAGACAATAACTGACAAATACCGGTGAATACAGACAAGTGGTGTATTAAGTCGAGTGTACGTGATTTAATCAGTTATTAACCGGGGTTGAGTAACAAACAAAGTATCTAACCTAGGCAAACATAGATGGTGGGCTAGAATATGGTTCTAAGCCAATTATGTGTGCGAACTTGTTTTAGAACTCTTATTCAGTTAGGTGTCACTACGGTTTCACCGAATTAGCCAAACTCGTATTTTGACTCTAGATTGGAATCTAGCATTCCACCTATCAATTATCTAATGTTTGATTAAGTCAAATACATGATTAATCCGGTTTTTTTGTGTTTCGTAACAGAAATAAAATGTTCACCACCGAATCTACGATAGGAAGATAGGAACACCGAAAGTGAACGGAATGGGCCGTACGAATGAAACTCGCACTCGAACGGGTTGCCCTTTTTCGTCCATAAATCGAGGTGTTTCGGTCTCCCTAACGCCTAGAATGTCGGCGAATCACGAAATGATGGTCATGCCCTTTGAACGGTAAAACGTGTAGGGCGTGTATGTGGAAGTTGGGATCGCATGACACGAAGAGGTCCAAAGAGGACTCGTGCACTTAGACATGAGCCTCCTCAACTCGGGCCTTGACTCGAGTCATAGCGCACGAGTGCTCCCTAGACACTAATTCTATTCGTGTTATGTGTCTCGATATTTTGAAATTGTGAATTTTAAAAGGGTACTCTCACCGTTTAGTGATTCGTCAACGCGTTTACGAGTTGATATTCGATTTATCCAATTACTTAGGCCGAGTGGTTCATTTAGCCAAATGGTACGTCCCGTTTCCCGTTCGTGAAGTGGTTTAATGATTGAGACCGCGAACCTCAATTGTTATGGATCAATGAAATGATTGTTCGATATTAATGTACCTAGCATACGAATTAACATGAAACCAACGATTAAATGAAAATTGTGATTACAATCAATTCCAAGAATCGGTTTTGACCGTTTCTTGCATGCATAAAACATCAAACACGATGACGACGTACATTTTTTACATAGTCGGTGCCGCCATGATCTTAGGAACGCAATTAAACATACAAACAAGTACAAACACGATATTTAGAGGAATCGATAAAACGACACCGACTCATGGGAAGCGAAAAATGTAAAAACTTGGGAAACGACTTGAGTCAGGGAAAGGAGGCCATCAATGGCCCGAGGAAACCAAGAGGGGTCTCGGCTACCTCCCTTGGGGTGAGGCCGAGAGGTTCCTTTGGCTTGCCCGAGCCAACGATGTCTTCTCGACTCCGATTCAAGCTATTTCCCGACATGCTAGCACTATATACGGTGAAGACATGCATAATACGATGTAAAAACACATAAAAACATAAACTTGCATGCGAATCGGTCATGGATCGCCTTATCACCCCACAAACGCAAAGAAAACGTAAAAGTCCTAACTTCTCTAAGTTGGGAATGATTATACCTAGCCCCGGTGTGCGCACCCGAATTTAATCTAGTCGGGGCACGCATGCGCGAAGCCTATGCAACACGGCTTGGGAGTGTCCACCTTTCCGGGGACGCGCGACGGACACGAGTGAGAAGGAGTCGCCACTTACTGTTTACGACCCGTAGGTCGAGGGCCGTTGAGTCGCCTGGGTCTAGGGGTACAAGGTATACCTAAATGCTAAGGCAATGGTCATACGGAACCGGAAACTCCGAATTCGGGGGTTCTATTACGTGTGGGCCTATATCCCGCACGCCCTTTTGGTACTCTAGTTTGCTAGGCTTGCTGTTTTGTTTATTTATCGCATGATTTAGGGGTGCACTTGACTCGCTCGTTTTGACACCGTAAAGTCGATGAATTGATCGAGTTGGGCCAAGAATTCGAAGGATGAGTAGGCTTGTGCGTCGAGGAATCGGTTCACTATCTTAGCGTTACAATTCATCGAACCGTGATGGTCGATTCCCTGCGTGAACTGAGACCACGATTATTCGAGTTTACTCATCCCTTGGTGACGATAGACCGACTTAACCGACTAGACACTCGGACCTCTCGCTCGTCGATCGGGGATCCTTACAAGTGAATGAGTGAGTATACAAATAAAATTCTCACAATATTCTCTCGAATGATTACAAAGTATAACTGAATAAGTAAATGGATCCCGATCGGTTTGCATTGGGCCAATATTCCGCTCCGGCTCACCGTGTGTTTTGAATAACCGATAAATAAATTAAAGCAACGCGGGCTCAAGGAGCCGGGGGTCGGGTCCGATCGATCCAACGGTTTGCAGAAGAACCGGTTGATTCCCACCGTAACCGTTAGACCGATCGAGCTCCCGGGTGATATCTAAACCCGTTTCACGCTTCCAATCCCAATCGCCTTCCACATAAGCCATATTTGGAGTATGATGGTGAATCGAGGTTAGATCCCATTCTGCACTCGGGTTGCACGCGCTCAGTGAATTAAGAGGCGCTGGACCTCGTGTTCTGTGGTTTGGGGCATTGGACCCCGTGCAATGCGTAACCTATGGGCTCGGGCCCGAACCGCAACAAATTAGCAAGGACAAATGGAAAACAGGAGAAAAATGATAAAACTGATGAAAAACAGACAATAATTGACAAATACCGATGAATACAGACAAGTGGTGTATTAAGTCGAGTGTACGTGATTTAATCAGTCATTAACCGGGGTTGATTAACAAACAATGTGTCTAACCTAGGCAAACATAGATGGTGAACTAGAATAGGGTTCTAAGCCAATTACATGTGTGTATTTGTTTTAAGATTCTTATTCAGTGAGGTGTGACTACGGTTTCACTGAATTAGCCAAACTTGTATTTTGACTCTAGATTGGAATCTAGTATTCCTCCTATCCATTATCTAATGTTTGATTAAGTCGAGTGCATGATTAATCCGGTTCTTCATGTTTTGTAACTGAAATAAAATGTTCACCACCGAATCTACTATAGGGGGATAGAAACAACGAGGGTGAACGAAACGGGCCGCGCGAATGAAACTCGCACTCGAACGGGTTGCCCTTTTTCATTCATTGATCGAGGTATTTCCAACTCCCTAACGCCTAAGGTGTCGGTGAATCACGGATTGACGATTATGCCCTTGGATAATAAAATTGTGGTGTTCGTGTGCAAATTGAAGATCGCGTCACACGGAGAAGTCTAAGGAGGACTCGCGTGCCTTGACTCGAGCCGCCTCAAATTGCGCCCGGACTCGAGTCATAGCGTGCGAGTACTCGTTAGACGTCAATTTTATCTGTGTTACGTGTCTCGGTATTTTGAAATTGTAATCTTTTGAGGAAAAGGGTATTCTCACCGTTCCGCGAATCATCGATGCGTTTACGAATTAATAATCAATTCATCCGATTGTTTGGTCCAAGTGGTTTAGTTACCCGGATGATACGTCCCGTTTGTCCCATTTGTGAGATTCTTCGATATTTATTATTTCATGTCGCGATTACGGTTTTGACGGTTGACATCCGGATACAACATGTCTAATAAGTAATAAATGCGTAGACAACGATGAAAAGGAAGCGTAATTACGAACAATTCCAAGGATCGATTTCGGAATAATGGAGGGACCAACCGAGACTCTAAGGAGGTCACGGATGATTCGGCCACCTCTCAAGGATGAGTGGCCGAATACTCCTTGACCCGATTCGAGTTTCGGTGGGTCTTTCACATCGTTCCTAATTGCCCCTTGCATGCAACAAACGACATATACGTGAGAACAACACATATTTCACTAGATCGGCATCAAGACGATCACGATTTACACAAATAAGCACGTGAGACATTCAAAGACATCATATTCACAAAATCAACAAACAATATTAGCTCATTTCATGATAAACTTAGGAGTAACGTGTGGGAATCAGGCGGCCTCAAGGACAGAAGAGCCCAAAGGCTTCGGCCACACCAAGGAGCCTCACGACCCCTATTGCAAGGGGATGGCCGTGAGTTCCTTGGTATGGCCGAACCCTTCAAGAGCTCTCCTTCCTAGATTCCGAATCATTCCCTTCGTTTAATCACGTCTTAGCCATGGTCATAATCATATAAAATCATACAAACACACACGAACGAGGCGTTTAAACGGAAATAGCAATACGGCCTCGACTCAAATGATAACGAAATGGATAAAACACGGGAATAGACCCGTCTCGAGGTGGAAGAAAGCCTCCTGGACTCGTGTGGTCCAAGGAAGCTCTCGGCCACATTCCATCGAGGATGGCCGTGAGCTTTCGTGGCTCACACGAGTCGGGTGGGTTTCTCCGGCCCCGATTCGGATCTTTTCCCGTCATACTATCGTATTACATGCGATTAACGGTAAAAAGACATAGGAATCAACTCATTTCGGGAAAAGAGAGACCGTCCTAGCCCCGGACAAGCCAAGGGGGCTTACGGGTCTCTCCCTTGAGACTAGGCCGTGGGTCCCATGGCTCAACCGTGGCTTGGGGAGTCTTTCCCATCCGGGTCCAAGACACTTCCTATCATGGCACAGGAGCTCTTGCATCATACGGACGTGCAAAGGAAACATGGTGGACGTACATTGCATGGACGTGCATGGGGGTCACGGATTTGAAAGAAAAATACAACCTTTCATACATTCCGACTCTTTAGAACGTATAGACATCTCATATAAGCAAAAATCGAAGATCCTAACTTCTATAAGTTATAAAGAGAGGTTACCTAGCCTCGATGCACGAGGAGAAGAGTCGGGGAAGCGGCCTTGAGAGTTGCAAGACTCGGTTTAGAGCTACGGGTGGAGTGACCCGAGAGAGGTGCAGTCGCGGCAGCTCGAGGAAAATGGGTTGACACGCTTGCTCCGGTCACGGCACGGTGCGAGGTCGGGCTCCTTGGACTCCTAAGGGACAGATCTAGACGACCGTGGACAGACCCGAACGTGCCAAGCCCTAGATGAACCCGAAACAGTGAGAGAAAGTTCGGTATGAACACAAGGAACCCGGTAAGAGAAAAACGATGAAACGGTGGTTGTGCACGGTGGATCGGCCCTCGGATCGTGACCACCTCTTCACGAGGGAGGGTGAGGGTTGTGAGGAACCCTTGGAATGTGATGGCACGACTCGGCAAAGTCGTGGAACGAAATGGCACGTCGTTAGGGCACGGTTGCCCGCGGGTGACCCACGGGACCCGATTCTCTTCACGGCTGGAATGTGTCGTTGGAGGCTTCGAATCGAAAATCTAAGCTTGGAAATGGACTTAGGGGGTAGGAAATATGTAGGCTAGGGAGTTTGATGATTTTTGGCTTAAGTCGGGTCGGGTGGTTACCGAAATACCGGGTGGTTTTCCGGTGATTTTGGCCGGTTTTGGCCTTGGCACGGGCTGGACGAGAGTGTGGGGATGGGCTGGAGTTTGAGAGGATTTTGGAGAGAGATTGGCTTGAGAGAGAATGAGAATGGAGAAGTGATTAAGTCTAATGATGAATGGGAACTTATAGGAGGCTCTAATGGTTCGGTTAAGTGAAGTTAATCACGGTTTTGGGGCTTAAACATGGGCTGCCGAAATTGGAGGGAGATTAGGATGGGGTTTGGGTCATTTAGAGTGTAGGGGAAGCAAGAGTAAGAGTGATGGGTGTGATGGATGGGTGATGGGAAGTGAAAGATGTGAGGGAAATTTGAATTTGTGGTGGGAGAGCTTTGGAGCCACCGGTTGGAGGGGGAAGCCGCGGCTGATTGCGGGCGAGCCTAGGCTTGAAGGGTTGAGCCGTGGCTTGGTGGCTTGGCTTGGCTGAGCTGTGGGTCCCATTCGATTAAGAGAAAAGCCGGAAAGAGCTTGAGACTCGATTGACCCAATTAATGAATAGATTTGGAATGCTTGAATGAAGAGGGTTTGAATGAGCCTAATATCGCTATACGTCGTGGGAACGAGTGTTCGGGCGACTCGACACCTCGAGAGCCGGTTTTGCCTTGTTCGGACGTTCGGAGTGGAGTTGAATGCCCCCGGTCCCCGATTGCTCTTTGTGCCTTTCAATATTCGTTTCGGTGACCCTTTTGCCTCGTGGGAGATCGTTGGCTCGTCGTCCCCGACCGGAGACCGTTGGCCCGGGAAGACCTAGGGACTTGAGACCGAGGCTTTTTGGTGTTCCCTGAATGTCTCGAGGTGTTCGGGGATCGTTGTGATCTCTGCTTTCCGTGAACGTGCCCCGAAGATTCACCGGGAGGCGTTTGCTACCACTGAAATGTCCCTCGGGGAGCCTTGTAGAGTTCCGAAAGGTCGTCTGAAGCTTGTTCCACGATCCCGGTGGTCCCTGGATGCCTGCAGGCCCGTTTTGGGGGCCGTTTACTTGTCAGTGGATCGGACGCCAGGAGCCCTGTCAGAAATGGCGTCCGTGAGAGATTGGGGGTGTCCCGGCTTAAGCGGTGTGCCCCCGAAACGCGCTCGGATGTGTTGTTGGTCACTTTGGCACTGAGAGGGATTTTTATTGTCCCATATTGGACACCTTTCGGTATTAGAGATATTCGGTGATGAATAGTGCCACAGTGCCAGCTCCGCTGTTTTCGGGGTTCTTTGTTTGTCTGTTCTTCTGACGGCTCTCCTCCGCTTTTCTAGTGGACCCAGCTTTTCTCCTGTCATTCATGACTCTGTGCCCGCACGTTCGCCTTTGATTGTCGGGTGATGAATAGTAACCCGGTTTTCGGTCGGGGATTCTCGTGTAGGAAGCCGGTGGGCCAAAATGGGGTGCTGACAGCTTGCCCCTCTTTGGTTGCATGCTTGGTTAGAGGATGTAGCCAAAGATTATAGAAGCACCCCCTCTTTGCGCCCGGCGACTGCTCTGATGTCGTCCCCCCCATGGCTGCACGTGCCCTGCTTGGATATATTGGGACATTGCGTGGAAAATTAGAACCGGGATGAACCCGAATGGACCGGGATTGACCCGAATGCAGATGAACCAGGATAGGCCTGAATGTAGCCGGGATGGACCCGAATGCAGATGAGCCAGGATAGACCTGAATGTGGCCGGGATGTACCCGAATGCAGATGAGCCAGGATAGACCTGAATGTGGCCGGGATGGACCCGAATGCAGAAATTTAAAATCGGGATGGACCCGAACAGGAATTTAAAACCGGGATGGACCCGAATAGGAATTTAAAACCGGGATGGACCCGAACAGGAAGTTAAAAACCGGGGTGGACCCGAACATGAATTTAAAACCGGGATGGACTCGAACAAGAATTTAAAACCGGGATAGACCCGAACAGGAAGTTAAAAACCGGGATGGACCCTGTGAGGCTAGTGTCCACCAAACATGCATTTATGCTCATATACATATCCATATGCACATGCATGGTTACATAACATACATGTATATAATATACCATTATTTTTTTGGCTGGATCTTTAAATGTATTTAATATACCACAACTTGTGGCTGGATCATTATCTATATGAATAATAATAATAATAATAATAAAAACGAAAAAGTGAGAAATCAGATAGAGATGGGTGTAGAATGGGCCAAGTGGCCTCCTCTTCAGCAACCCTTTCCTTCCAACCGCCTTTGACCATCTTTGACCACCTTTTTTTTTCTTCTTTTCATCTTTATTTAAGCCATACCCTCCCTTGCTCTATCCCTAGCTGAAAGAAAACGAAAATGAACCAGAAGAGAGAGAGAGAGAGAGAGAGAGAGAGAGAGAGAGAGAGAGAGAGAGAGAGAGAACTGGCTGAGTTGAGAAAATTCTTGGAGAAGAAGAAGAGGAAGAAGACTAAGTTAGAGTATTGATTAGTAAGTTGATTATCTATGATTTAAACATTCATATTTACTATGTTGTACATGGTTTGTGGCTCTTCTTGCATCCTTCTTGTCTGATCAAGTTTCAAAAGATTAGTTTATGGTAATTTTGTTAGTTCTCCTAGCTGATATAAGTTGAGTTGGATATATGTTTGGAGTTAGTCTTATGTTGTTTTGGGATGAGTTTGGTCACTTATATGGGTTGAAAAATTCGGTTGTGGGGCAGGGGGCAAAACCCTTGGTTAAATTGGTGGGTTTCTAAGGCACATAGCTATGCCCTTCTGAAAGTATATATACACATATATAGATGTAGACAAGTGTGTGTGCATAGGTATATATATGCATACATTTTACTCTGTGAGCTGACCATGGATTAGAGAAGGGATCTGATTTGAAATTTATCATGCATTATAATGATATCATGTGATGGGTTGATTGACCAAGCTCTTGTTTATTTGTATTTTGGAACCAAAGAAGTACTTAGAATTCCTTGTACTCCTTACTTGAATTTGGCTGATCGAATTAGCCCTCCGTATAATATAATTACTATTCTAAACTGATATGATTTGAGTTATGCATAGCATATCATTGGAATCGTTATGTCATTGGTTATATTTTAGTTATATTAATCAAATAATACAGGAGTTAAAACTGATACCTATATGTACTCTTATTTAGCATATTATCTAACCTTTGTGCTTGAACTGAATAGGGGCTGGGGAGACTGAGGTTATACCTCCGGAAGGCTCGACTCATTAAGTGGTCATTTCAGGGGTGTTTGTGAGTACTTTCTTCCATCGTAAAATGACAATAAATATATATATATATATATATATATGTTTGGTTATAGAGGTGATGGTGGCTGAATTGATTGCGGAACATAGTTGATGTGTATGCTTAGTATGCTTGTGATGGTTGGACTATAACCATGGGATCGCTGGACCCGGCAGATTATAAAAGGGGCCTGATCGGCCGCCAAACCCGGTGGAATATAAATAGGGACTTGATCGGCCGCTGGACCCGGCGGAATACAAATAGGGACATGATCGGCCGCTGGACCCGGCGGAATATAAACAAGGGCCTGATCGGCCGCTGGACTCCGCGGAATATAAACAAGGGCCTGATCGGCCGCTGGACCGGCGGAATATAAATGAAGGTCAACTCTTACCGCCAGAGGTTAATGGGCGGCCCCCGCTGATGAGAAGTGGGTGTTGGAAGTTGAGAATGGTATGAGTGAGATGTGCGGGGTCACGGTACCGTCATAACTCTGTTGCGAGGAAATGCAACCCTATGGCTATATTACTGTTGCTTGGATTTGGTTGCCCTATGAGTTGTGTGAAAGGATGATCTTGGTATTGGATGCTATATCACGGTGAAATATGTATATATATATGTATGATTGATTGTCGTGAATTGTGATGTAACATATTAGCTCATTTTACCTTGGAATATAGTACTCACTGAGTTGCAGCTCACCCCCTGCATACATTTTTCCAGATGAGGTAGGAGCTAGACTAGCCGCACAGGAGGACTTTGGATAACGGGGATCAGCGCAAAGGATTTTGGCAAGTAGGCCCACCCATAGTATAGGTAGTAAGTGTTCGTAAATGTTACAATCCTGTTACGACCTGAAACTTTTGTTAGTTGGTTTAGCGGTATGGTTGTAGCTGAACACACTATGAAGAGCATACATGTACATTAGAATCCGTTAGACTCATTATATATTCATGTAGAGCATGCCGAGTTAGTTTAAAGGTTGGATGTGTTGTAGAAGTATGATATATATATATATATATATGAAAGCTTTTCGTTCAGTCTGTGTTACAAGATGGTTGCAACTGAGTAATCTTTGAGAGTTTTATGCATATATCTGAATTAGTTAGGTGGTTATACGTTTATATAGAGCGTACTGGGTTGGTTCAATGTGTTGGGAGTTAGGAAAACAGATTATACACATATGAGTTGCGCATATGACAATGGATACTAAGGAATAGAGGGGAAACTCTGCTATAAGTTTCGGGTCGTGACATTTTTGGTATCAGAGCCTAGGTTATAGGATTCTGTAGACGTAGTGCGCCTGATCCCCGTTCTTTTTGATTAGTTGCGGCCCCAAGACGGGATATACCTTATCATTGTGTTGTTAAATGCTTGGTTAACTTGTGTTCTGTTTAGGAAAATTTGCAATGGGACCCAAACGTGCAAGGCGGGGTCGACGTAGATACCGTACAGCTGAGAATTTAGCTAATCTGAGTACACCTGAGCCAATGACAGAGGAGCAAGTGTCTCAAGCTCCTCAAGAAGCTGCTGCAGCTCCTAGGGATCAAGATCCACCAATCCACCAGACATTAGCAGCCATGACTCGTTTAGTTGAGCAGCAAGCGCAGCTAATTGAGCAACAAACGGCCTTCTTCCAGAGGCAAGCAGCACAGCCGAGTGCATCTACATCTCACATGGAGCAACAATTGACGCCGTATGAAAGGTTTAGGAAATATGGTCCATCTAGTTTTTCGGGAAGTGCTGATCCTATAGAAGCGGAGAATTGGATAGCTGGAATGGAAAGAATTTTTGCAATCATGGAGGTTTCAGACAACCAACGTGTGACACTTGCAACATTTATGCTAGAAGGGGATGCTCAGTACTGGTGGGAGGCTACTCAAAGACGACTGGACCCGAACTCCTCGCACGTTATCACTTGGGCTGAGTTTACGCAAGCATTTTATAACAAGTACTTTCCAGCCTCGTTTCGGCGCGCCAAGGAGCGGGAATTTTTGAATTTGAAGCAAGGGGACCTCAGCGTAGCTGAATATGAAGTAAAATTCACCAAGTTGTCACGTTTTGCCCCGACATTGGTAAGTGATGAAGCTTCCAAATGCAGTCGGTTCTTGGATGGATTGAACCTCAATATTAGGTCGCGCGTTTCCGTTCTGGAGATCCCATTATTTGCAGACCTGTATAATAAAGCCATTATCTCTGAGGAGGACTTACGAGAGGAATTTCATCAGAGGGAGCAAAGTAGAACTCGGCCTAGTAGCTCACTTGTAGAGGGTTCCTTCCGACCCCCAAAAAGAGGCGGGTTCATTCAAGGCTTCAATAGAGGGAAATCAACTTATCAGCAGCTTCCGCAATGGTCTCATGAAGGTAAGGGCATGAGGAGTCAGAGTGGTGGAAGTTATGGTGGAACTAATCTCCCGAGGCATCAAAATTGTCAGAATTATGGTCGATTTCATTCTGGAGTTTGTCAAGTGCAGTCCGAGAGTTGCTTTCATTGTGGACGTCGTGATCACTTAAGAAACAATTGCCCACAATTAAGGAGTGAGGGGGTTACATGTTTTAGATGTGGCATGAAGGGACATGTACAGAGGAATTGTAGGCAGCCTATAGTAGCAGCGTCAAGTAGTGCTAGTGTGGGCAATACGCCAACGGCGATAAGAGGCCGTGGGCAGATGAGTAGCAATAAGAGTATTCAAGGCCGAGGGGGTGGATCGATGGTGAGCTCAGCAGGCCAGGCCAATAGACCAATGACGCAGGGTAGAGTATTCACCTTAACGAAGCGGGATGCTGATGCCACTCCGACTGTAGTGATGGGTACGTTAAATCTCTTTAATAAACCTGCTCATGTACTTATAGACCCAGGGTCCACTCATTCATATATCTCATTGTCATATGCCATGCATTCTAATAGACCACGAGAGTTATTAGATAGTCGTATGTCCATAGCTACACCGACCGGGGAAAGTGTGGTAGTTGGGGAGGTGTATCGCAGTTGTAGGCTACACTTAGGGGATAAGGAGATGCTAGTAGATTTAATACCCTTAAACATTTGGGATTTTGATGTTATCCTCGGGATGGATTGGCTTGCTTCTCATCATGCTTCGGTGGAGTGTTACAAGAAGGAGGTTATCTTTAGAATACCAAATGAGCCTGAATTTAAGCTTCATGGAGATCAGTTGGGTACTCCATTCAATGTTATATCATTTCTCGAGGCGACGAAACTTTTGAAAAGGGGGTGTGAAACCGGGGTGGACCCGAACAGGAATTTAAAACCGGGATGGACCCGAACAGGAATTTAAAACCGGGATGGACCCGAAACGGGAATTTAAGGTCGGGATGGACCCGAGACACTTGCTCGGGGATCGCGTAAGGTGTCCGGCGACGTGGTTTGTTTGGCATTTGGTCTGGACCACCTTATGCATGGTGGCTGATGATGACCTTCTATTGTTTTTCCTCCTTTGAACACCGTCGGTTTGGACGGTGTGGTGCATCCCTCAACGACTTCCGGTGCCTCGAAAGCACGACCTGCCGCGTGAGGCAGACATGAATCCGTCGGTGAGGAGCGTCCGTTGGGGTTCTCGATCACGCCTGCATGTAGAAAAGAAAAGCCTACAAAGGATGTCAACCGCGCAAAATCGTTGAGACTACGATGCGTGAAAGGAATCTATGTAAAGATGTGTTGGGGACATGATATCGGTGGCCATTTGGAAGGCGGCCGTGTCCTTATCGGAGAATGGCTTTTCTGAGACGGGTAACCCGTGGAATTACGTGCATAAAGGTAAAGGGAGGGATCTCATGGGATCCTCCAATACGTCGATTCGACCCCATTCCGGGGCGAGTCTCGAGTCTGGAGAGTCGAAGAGAGTTTGCTCGCGTCGGAGAATGCCGAACCACTACTCGGTGTAGCTTCACGGAGAGGTGTTGCCTTTCTTTTGTGGTCGAGCCGACGTTGTCCCCTAACTTTTGCCTAGGCCGCGAGATGCGTGATAACCTAGTGGGGTATTTTATTTGATTTTTCTCACATGAATGCTCACCTTTTGCTACGACCACCCATGTTTGGGTCCAATCGCACCTCTCGGTTCCTCTAACTTTTGCCTAGACCGCCGTTTGCGGGTTTTCAGTCTAGCGAGGGATTGACTTGTGCTCTCCTTTTGCCATGACTCCCCTTTGTGGGATTTTAACTTGTGCCGCTCATTCCCTAGCTTTTGCCTAGGCCGCCTTGAGGAGGTTTTCGACCTAGCGGGAGATTTATTTTTTTTCTCTCAAGAAGGTTTCGCATTGGACAAATGGCGGGAATTGGCACTCGTGCATGTGAACGGAAATGCCTTACAATGGAATGGGTGCGAGGCTCGACGGAAGAAAAGCAAACACGAGTCGTCACGGATAATACTTCTTGATGGCGTCAGCGTTGACGGGAAGTGCATTTTCGGTGCCGTCCATATCGCTCAAAATGACTGCTCCCCCGGAGAAGGTCTCTTTGACGACGAAGGGACCGTCGTATTTGTACGAGAACTTCCCTCGAGAATCTGGTGCGACATGTAAGACCTTTCTCAAGACAAGGTCACCGGGATTGAACTCTCGGTGACGGACCTTGGTGTTGAATGCTCGAGCCATCCTTTGTTGGTAGCACTGTCCGTGACATAGTGCCTTCAGCCTTTTCTCGTCAATGAGGTTTAGCTGTTCGTATCGCTGTTTCGCCCACTCTACTTCTGCGAGTTCGGCCTCGGCTAGGATCCTCATGGAAGGGATCTCCACTTCGATTGGGAGGACTGCCTCCATGCCGTAGACCAAGGAATACGGGGTTGCCCCGGTTGAAGTCCGTATGGATGTTCGGCACGCCAAAAGTGCAAAGGGGAGCATCTCGTGCCAATCCTTGTAGTTCACCGTCATTTTTTCGATGATCTTCTTGATGTTCTTATTTGCCGCCTCCACTGCACCGTTCATTTGGGGACGATATGGGGTGGAGTTGCGGTGTCGAATTTTGAATTGTGCACAGACCTCGTCGATAACCTTGTTATTCAAGTTCTTGGCGTTGTCCGTGATAATCGTCGCGGGGACCCCGTATCGGGCGATGACGTCGCGTCTGAGAAAACGGGCCACGGCTTTTGCGGTGACCGACGCGAGAGTGATAGCCTCGATCCACTTGGTGAAGTAGTCGATCGCCACCAGGATGAACATGTGTTCGTTAGACGCTTTGGGATTGATCGGGCCAATCACGTCCACCTCCCACATTGAGAAAGGCCACGGGGCTGTCATAGGGCGTAGCTCGTTGGGCGGTGCCTTAATCTGATCTGCGTAAACTCGGCATCGGTGGCAATGCCTAACATGCTTTACACAATCAGTCTCCATGGTGGACCAATAATAGCCTAAGCGCATAATCTTTTTGGCGAGCATGAGGCCATTCATATGAGGTCCACAATTTCCTCCATGCACTTCTTCCATAAGACGTCACAATTCGTGTTCGTCGATGCACCGGAGGAGCGTGGAATCAAAGGAGCGGTGGTATAGTATCTCACCACTCAGAAAGTAGTGCATCGCGAGGCGTTTGAGCGTCTTTCGATCGCGGCGATCGGCGAATGGGGGATGTTGGCCCGTTTGCAAGAAGTTCCTGATGTCTTCGTATCACGGCTTCGCTTCGGACGCTTCAATTGCGTTGCAGTGGGCTGGGCCTTTGGCCACTTCGATTTCGAGAGGTTCGATGATGTTCCCCTCTGAGATACTCGCCATAGATGAGAGTGTTGCGAGTGCGTCCGCGAACTGATTCTTCGCGCGTGGAGTGTAGGTGAATGAGATCTTCTCAAAGTTCTTCGCCAATTCCTCAAGGTACTCATGGTACGGGACTAACTTCGCGTTTTTCGTCTTCCATTGCCCCAGCGTTTGGAAGATTGTGAGCATGGAGTCACCGAATACTTCTAACTCCTTCACCTTGAAATCGATCGCCGCTTGCAAACCGAGGATGCATGCCTCGTACTCGGCCACGTTATTGGTACAGGAGAAATCCACTTTCGTAGCGACCGGGTAATGGCGCCCGTCCGGGGATATCAAAACTGCCCTAACTCCTGATCCCACGGAATTGACAGCCCCGTCGAAGTACATCTTCCATGTTGGCTCCTCCTTCGCTTCATCTATTTGGAGGATCCCTTCGTCCGGGAAGTCCGTGTTAATCGGCGTGTCGTCGTCTATCGGGAATTCTGCTAGGTGGTCGGCAATTGCCTGCCCCTTGATAGATGTGCGGGGCACGTATTCTATGTCGTATTCCGTCAGCTGGCAGCGCCATTTTGCGATATTCCTCACGGAGGAGGGGCTATCGAGTAAATACCGCAGGGGGTCTGCTTTTGACAGCAAGCGGATTGTGTGATAGAGCGTGTACTGTCGGAGTCTTTGCATGACCCATACCAACGCGCAACACATCTTCTCGATTTCCGGATAATTGGACTCCCCTTCGGTGAACTTCTTGCTCAAGTAGTATATCGCCCTTTCCGAGCGCGTCGACTCGTCTTCTTATCTTAGCATGCACCCTAAGGATTGCCGACGTACCGTGAGGTATAGAATGAGGGGCCGATTCGGTGCAGGTGGTACCAATATCGGTGGCTGAATTAGGTAGGCCTTGATAGTGTCGAAGGCCTTCTGACACTCGTGGTCCTACTCCATCGCTGCATTCTTGCGGAGTAGGCGAAAGGGCGGTTGACACTTATCCATCAAGTTTGCAATGAAACGCGCAATGTAATTCAGCCGTCCCAAGAAGCCGCGTACCTCCCGAACCATTGATGGCGGGGGAAGCTCTTTGATTGCCTTGACCTTGTCCGGATCCACTTCGATGCTGCGCTCACTGACCACGAACCCTAGCAGCTTTCCCGATCGGGCACCAAATGTGCATTTCGCCGGATTGAGCCGGAGCTTATATTCTCTCAAGCGATCGAAAAGGCGCTTCAGGTTGACAAGTTGGTCTTCTCCCTCTTTGGACTTGGCGATCATGTCATCGATATATACCTCGACTTCTTTGTGCATCATGTCGTGGAATAGTGTGACCATAGCCCTCTGATAAGTTGCCCCTGTGTTCTTGAGGCCGAAAGGCATAACGCGGTAGCAAAAGGTTCCCCACATCGTGGAGAACGTCGTCTTGAGTTTGTCCTTTTCGGCCACCCGGATTTGATTGTATCCGGAGAAGCCGTCCATGAAAGAGAACTGAGCGTGGCGTGCCGTATTATCGACCAGGACGTCGATGTGTGGCAAGGGGAAATTATCCTTAGGGCTAGCTTTGTTGAGGTCTCGGTAGTCGAAGCAGACTCGGACCCTTCCATCCTTCTTTTCCACGGGCACAATGTTCGCCACCCACTCGGAATAATTGCAGACTTCGAGGAATCTCGCGTTGATCTGCTTGACGACTTCTTCCTTGATGCGGATGAGAAGACTAGCTCGCTGTCGTCGTAACTGTTGGCGCTTGGGCGGGAATTTCTCAGTGTCGAGTGGAAGGAAGTGCTCGACTATTGAGGGGTCTAAGCTGGGCATGTCAGCGTATGACCAGGCGAAGACCTCTTGATACTCCCTTAAGAAGTCGATCATCCGGGTTCGCTGTGTAGGGTTGAGGGCTGTCCCGATCTTCAAGGTGCGGGGCTCTTCTTCAGTGCCCACGTTGATCTCCTCTGTTGGCTCGACCAAGGTGATTTGATGGTCCTCGAGGCGACGCAAACTCTCTTCTATCTCGGGCACTTGACTGTCCTCGGGAAACCCTTCCCCAAAGTATACGGGTTGGGGCTCACCGAGGTGCTCTTGGGATAGGTTCGAATCCAAGTGTCGAAGATTTGGATTCGAGTGGAGCCTGGAAATTCGAGAGAATCGTCTTAGAAATTTTATAGTGCTGCGAAATAGAGAATAGGAAAAGGAGATGAAGCACATGGGAATTCAAAAAATGCGTGAAAGATTTCATTGATAACGTGGACACGAAGCCATAATAGAAACCCCTCTCCCGTCGTGTGGCGCATGGCTATGCCGACACGCGGGGCACATCTTATACGTAGATAAGCCTTACACATCGGCAACCACAGCCGAGTAGCGCGGGACTGAGGTCCAGTTGTTGAGCTCAGGAGATGAAGCACATGGGAATTCAAAAAATGCGTGAGAGATTTCATTGATAACGTGGACACGAAGCCATAATAGAAACCCCTCTCCCGTCGTGTGGAGCATGGCTATGCCAACACGCGGGGCACATCTTATACGTAGATAAGCCTTACACATCGGCAACCACAGCCGAGTTGCGCGGGACTGAGGTCCAGTTGTTGAGCTCCTCATTTTCCTGCGCCAAGCGGATGTGAACCCCTGAAGGAATCTCTTCGGTGACGGTGTACACGGCTGACGAAGCGGCAGGAGTGTCGTCGGAGTCCGAGGAAGGGCCGTCAAGGGTGCCCCCGATAGTGTGTGAAGGCCCGGGGAAGAAGTGGGATAACGGGGGGACTGGAGTGCCCCTGTTGAGCCTACCATAGTGTGCGGCGAGGAGGTGAAGGTGGTTGCCCCTGCGGGCCTCGATGATTTCATGACAGGAGGGG
Organism: Punica granatum; assembly: GCF_007655135.1. Taxonomy (NCBI): domain Eukaryota; kingdom Viridiplantae; phylum Streptophyta; class Magnoliopsida; order Myrtales; family Lythraceae; genus Punica; species Punica granatum. The sequence continues at coordinate 16,852,147 of NC_045134.1, read as the reverse complement.
CGAAAGCCGAGACCTCTCCTGTGCTTGTACTCCTCGATTTCAATAGGGCGGTTGATCCCTTGTCCGCGCGCCCCGAGATCGGAGCCCGGAATGTAGTTGTTGCGCAGGAGAACCTTCCCTATCATGCGGTCGGCACGGGACGGTCCACTCTCTCCGTAGTCCCGGATGACGGAGATGGTCTCGAATGAATGGAACGGGAGGTTTTCGTCCTCCCCGACGCTGATGTAGGGCACCGCCGTCTCCTTGTAGATGGCGTAGTCCTCATCTCCTTTCACCGTGATGAGCTTTTCCTCGACGATGAATTTCAGCCTTTGGTGCAAAGAAGAGGGGACGGCTCCGGCCGAGTGGATCCAGGGCCTCCCGAGCAACAGGTGTCAGCACCCCATTTTGGCCCACCGGCTTCCCACACGAGAATCCCCGATCAAAGCCCGGGTTACTGTTCATGACCCGGCAATCAGAGGCAAATAGGCGGGCACAGAGTCATGAACAATGAGATAAGAGCTGGGTCACTGAGAAAAGCAAAGGAAAGCCATCGGAAGAACGAACGGACAAAGAACCCCGAAAACGGCAGAGCTGGCACTATGACACTATTCATCACTGAGTCACCGAAGCACCGAAAGGTGCCCAATATGGGGCTCCAAAAATCCCTCTCAGTGCCAAAATGACCAATGACACGTTCGGGCGCACTTCCGAGACATCCTGCTTAAGCCGGGACACCCCGATCCCCCCACGGACGCCTTTTCTGACAGAGCTCCCGGGGTTCGCTCCATTGACAAGTAAACGGCCCCTCAAAACGGGCCTACAGGCACCCAGGGACCACCAGGGTCGGGGAACAAGCTTCAGACAATCTTCCGGAACTCGGCTCGGTCTCCCGAAGTACGTTTTAGTGGTCACGAACGCCTCCCGGCGAGCTTTCGGGCATTTCCATGGAAAGCAGAGACCACAACGATCTCTGAGCACCTCACAATAATCCCCAAGCACCTCAAGGCATTCAGGGCATACTGAGAAAATCCCGGTCAGAGTCCCTAGGTCTTCTCGGGCCAACGGTCCCCGACCGAGGACGACGAGCCAACGATCACCCACGGGGCGAAAGGATCGCCAAAACGAATGCAAGAATGCACAAAGATCAATCGGGGGTCAAGGGGCGCTAAACTCCACTCCGAACGTCCAAACAGGGCAAAACCGACTCTCAAGGCGCCAAGTCGCCCGAACGTTCGTCCACACGACGCAAGGCGATATTAGGCTCATTCAAATCCTCGTCATTCAAGCATTCCAAATCCATAAATTAATTGGACATCGGAGATCGGACGCACGCTCAATCAAGTCTCAAGCATTTTCCGGCTTTTCTCTCAACCGAACGGGACCCACAGCTCAGCCAAGCCAAGCCATCAAGCCGCGGCTCAACCCCAAGCCACGGCTCAACCCTCGGCTCTGATTGGACGGCCCAAGCCGCGGCTCCCCCTCCCATGACCGGCGGCTCAAGCTTCCCCCCACCACAAAATTCAAATCTTCTTACACCTCTTACACACTTATCACCTCCTATCACCTCTCCATCACCTCCCATCACTCTTACCCTTGCTTCCCCCACACTCTAAGTGACATCTCCCCCTCCCTAATCCCATTAGAAATTTCGGCAGCCACCCTAAGCCATTTCGGCAGCCCCATTAAGCCCAAAACCGCAATTAACTTCCCCTTAATCAAGCCATTATCACATCCTATAAGTTCCCATTGATCATTAGACTCAATCACAACTCAACTTCCATCATCTCTCTAGCTTTCTCACTCTAGGAAACCCTCTCCAAGCCCTCTCAACTTCAGCACATTTCAGCAATTCGTCCAGCCTCCCCTCAGCCCGAAACCAAGGCATAATTGCCGGAAAACTCAACCGTTTTCCGGCGACCGCCACCCAACCCGAACCAAACTTGACCAAACTTCATATCCCACATGTATTCGACCTCCCGAGTCCATTTCCGGTGTTAGTTTCAGCATTTGAAGCTCCCAGCATGCAGATCTAGAACATTTCAGAATCGGGCCTCTAGGTACTTTCCCGGTTCCTAGGCGAGTCCCGCCCCCCAACTTTGCTCGAGCCTTGACCAAACTTCGTACCCCACATGTTTTCGACCTTCTAAATCCATTTCCGAACCTAGTTTTAGCATTTGAAGCCTCCAACACACCGTTTCAGCAGGTAGTAGAAACAGTGCAGAAACGGGTTTCCACGGCCACCTCGGGATCCTTGGCACGCCATTTCTTCCCACGACCATGGCGAGTCGTGCCATCACTTCATAGGGGTTCCTCACAACCCTCACTCTTCCTCGTGACAAGGTGGTCGAGTGCCGAGAGCCGTTCAACCGTGCACCACCGCCTTTTCTCTCCTTTCTCCCTTCACAGATTTTTCTAGTTTTTTACCGGTTTTCTTTGCATCTTTCAGGAAAATAGACATGTCTAATCCTCATGAAACCACTGCAGGGACGCACAGGTCAGCTCGGGTTGAATCTCGCTACGAGCCACCTATCACCGTGATCCTCAGTCAGTTAGGAGTCCAATGCGACAAACCTTGCAGCAAAATACCACCGGGAGCCTTCGGGACAGCCATTTCTTTCCGATCTGCCCAGTCGGGTCAGTTCCGCCCAGTTGGTTCTGTTTTCTGCTAGCTAACCCGACTTTGTTTTTGATTTCCAAAAAATCTACATGTCCAATCCTCATGAAACCACCGCAGGCATGATCCTCAGTCAGTTAGGAGTCCAATGCCACCGACCTCGCATCAAAAGACCACTGGGAGCCTCCTATGGACCCATTTCTTCATCGCGTGCCAGTCGGGTCTGTTTTGACCCGACTGGGTCTGTCTTTTTGTTACTGACCCTACTTCGTTTTTGATTTCCGGAAAATCTACGCGTGCTCTCCTCCCGAAACCACCGCAGACGCGATCCTTGGTCTCTTGGGAATCCAATGCAACTGGCCCCGCACGAAAATTCCATCCCGATCAACCGGTACAGCCCCGACAAGCTGGACTGCCAGTCGGGTCTGCCGCCGACCCGACTTCACTGATTCGGGTCTGTTCGTTCCAGCCGAGTCTCCCGACTCCCTCTGCCACTTCTCCGACTCTTTCCCGCATCTCGGGGCTAGGTATAATCACTCCCGACTCAGAGAAGTTAGGACTTTTACGTTTTCTTTGTGTTTGTGGGGCGATAAGGCGGTCCATGAATTCACATGCAAGTTTATGTTTTTATGTGTTTTTACATCGTATTATGCATGTCTTCATCGTTTATAGTGCTAGCATGTCGGGAAATAGCTTGAATCGGAGTCGAGGAGACATCGTTGGCTCGGGCGAACCAAGGGAGCCTCTCGGCCTCGCCCCAAGGGAGGTGGCCGAGAGCCCCTCTTGGCTTCCTCGGGCCATGGATGACCTCCTTTTCCCGACTCAAGTCATTTCCCGAGTTTTTACATTTTTTGCTTCCCATGAGTCGGTGTCGTTTTATCGATTCCTCTAAATATCGTGCTTGTGCTTGTTTGTATGTTTAATTGCGTTCCTAAGATCATGGCGGCACCGGCTATGTAAAAATGCACGTTGTCATCGTGTTTGATGTTTTATGCATGCAAGAAACGGTCAAAACCGATTCTTGGAATTGATTGTAATCACAATTTTCATTTAATCGTTGGTTTCATGTTAATTCGTATGCTAGATACGTTAATATCGAACAATCATTTCATTGATCCATAACAATTGAGGTTTGAGGTCTCAATCATTAAACCACTTTACAAACGGGAAACGGGACGTGCCACTCGATTAATTAAATCACTTGGACTAAATAATTGGGTTAATCGATCCTTAATTCGTAAACGCATCGATAGTTCACGGAACGGCGGGAATGCCCTTTTCCTTAAAAGATCACAATTTCAAAACACCGAGACACGTAACACGAATAGAATTGATGTCTAACGAGTACTCGCGTGCTATGACTCGAGTCGGGGCCCGATTTGAGGCGGCTCGAGTCAAGACGCGTGAGTCCTCCTTAGATTTCTTCGTGTGACGTGATCTCCAATTTACATACGGACATCGCAATTTTATCCAAGGGCATAATCGTCATTCCGTGATTCACCGATACCCTAGGCGTTAGGGAGTTGGAAACACCTCGATCTATGGGCGGAAAAGGGCAACCCGTTCGGGTGCGAGTTTCATTCGCACGGCCCATTCCGTTCACTTTCGGTGTTTCTATCTTTCTACCGTAGATTCGGTGGTGAACATTTCATTTCATTTACGAAACACGAAAAACCGGATTAATCATGCACTCGACTTAAACGAACATTAGATAATTGATAGGTGGAATGCTAGGTTCTAATCTAGAGTCAAAACACAAGTTTGGTTAATTCGGTGAAACCATAGTGACACTTAACCGAATAAAAGCTCTAAAACAAATTCACACATGTAATCGGCTTAGAACCATATTCTAGCCCACCATCTATGTTTGCCTAGGCTAGACACATTGTTTGCAAATCAACCCCGGTCGATAACTGATTAAATCACGTACATTCGACTTAATACACAACTTGTCTGTATTCACCTACGTTTGTCAGTTGTTATCTGTTTTCCATCAGTTTTATCAGTTTTCTTCTGTTTTCCATTTCCTTTTGCTGATTTGTTGCAGTTCGAGTCCGAGCCCATAGGTTACGTGTTGCACGGGGTCCAACGCCCCAAACCATCGAACACGAGGTCCAACGTCTCCTAATTCACTGAGCGCGTGCAACCCGAGCGCGGAATGGGATCTAGCCTCGATTCACCGTCATACTCCAAATATGGCCTATGTGGAAGGCAATTTGGATTGGATGCGTGAAACAGGTTTAGATATCACCCGGGAGCTCGATCGGTCCAACGGTTACAGTGGGAATCGACCGGTTCTCTTGCGAACCGTTGGAATGATCGGACCCGACCCTCGGCTCCTTCAGCCCGCGTTGCCTTAATTTGTTTATCGGTTATTCAAAACACACGGTGAGCCGGAGTGGAATATTGGCCCAATGCAAACCGATCGGGATCCATTTACTTATTCAGTTACACTTTGTAATTATTCGAGAGAACATTGTGAGGATTTTATTTGTATATTCACTCGGTCACTTGTAAGGATCCCCGATCGGCGAGCGAGAGGTCCGAGTGTCGAACCGGTCAAGTCGGTCTATTATTACCAAGAGATGAGTAAGCTCGAATACTCGCGGTTTCGGTTCGTGCAGGGGATCGACCATCACGGTTCGATGAACTGTAACGCTGAGATAGTGGACCGATTCCTCGACGTACAAGCCTACTCATCTTTCGGATTCTTGGCCCAACTTGATTAATCCATCGACTTTACGGTGTCAAAGCGGGCGAGTCAAGTGCGACCCTAAATCACGCGGTAAATAAACAAAACGGCAAGCCTAGCAAACTAGAGTACCGAAAGGGCGTGCGGGATATAGGCCCGCATGTAATAGAACCCCCGAATTCAGAATTTTCGGTTCCGCATGACCATTGCCTTAGCATTTAGGTGTACCCTGTACCCCTAGACCTGGGTAACTTGCCGGCCCTCGACCTTCAGGTCGTAAAATGGCAAGTGGCGACTCCTTCTCACGTGCGTCCGTCGCGCGTCCCCGGGAAGGTGGACACTCCCAAGCCGCGTTTGCTTAGGCGCGCGCATGCGTGCCCCGACGAGATTAAATTTGGGTGCGCACAACAGGCTGAACGCGTTCGGGATGTCGAGCACCTGGAATGTGATGCTGAACGAGCACGGGCCAACATCTACGAGGAGGCCGATCTCCCCGTTCACCTCCCTGCGTGAGCCGTCGAAGGCTCGGACCGCTGTTTTGCTCGGGCGGACTCGGTTGAGGTCCACATTCATCTGCTTCAAGGTGGTCACCGGGCAAACGTTGAGCGCGACCCCATTGTTAATCATGACCCGGCCGATGATGTAGTTGTTGCATTTGCAGACAATGTGCAATGCCCGCGAATGTGACCACCCTTCGGACGGGAGCTCGTCGTCCGAGAACGAGATAGTGTTAGAGAAGATAGAACCGATAGTCTCCTCTATCCTATCGGGAGGCGTTTCCTTCGAGAAATGTGCCGCGGTCAGTACCTGGAGGAGGGCTTCTCGGTGTGGTTCCGAGCCGAGGAGGAGGGCAAGCAAAGAGATGTGGGCTGGGGACTTGGCCATTTGCTCGACCACTTTGTATTCGCTCGCCTTCACGATCTTCATGAACGCCTCGGCTTCCTCTTCGGTCACCCTTTTGGACGGAAAAGGAGAGCTTTCGGGCGCCGCCTCAACTTCAGCGGCGGGCGCCTTCCCTATGTCCTTGGCTGCCGGGTTCTCGTACACCTGCCCCGAACGTGTCACCCCCATGACACTGAATTGCTGTTCGACACTCCCGATACTCCCTTCATAGGTCCAGGGGACCTTGCTGTCTGAGTACGGTTCCCGAGCGGGGATGTCTACTACGAATGGGGCCGGCGAGGCCACATGTCCTGTGAATCCGACTATGGCTTCCTCGGGAGTGTAGTCGATCACAAAGGGAAGGGGGTTGTCCTGCGCGTCTTCGTCCCTCCCCGAGACGCACACGGCGATCATGTTGATGGAAGGCCCCGAACTCGGCCTATGGTCCGGGAGGGGGTTGGCCTGCACATTCGGGGGTCTGACGGCATTGAAGGTGAGCCTGTTGCTGTCAATCCTCCTCTGGATCTCGTCACGCAACCTCCAACAGTTGTCGAGAGTATGCCCCGGCGCGCCCTGATGATACTCGCAGTGCTTAGACTGATCTTGAGTGGACGGGTCGAAATTCCGGCCCGGGGATATCGGCTGAATCTGATTGCCCGCTAGGAGTTGCCGATATATATGGGAGAGAGGAGCAGGCAGTGGTGTGTATTGTTTGCGGGGTCGACTCTGCGTGCTGCCGGCCTGCGGTCCCTGCGTAGTAGGATTCTGTTGCGCCGGTGGAGGAGCTCTCGACACTGGGGGCCTAGGTTGAGAGGGCTGAGCCGACGCGGGTGCGTAGTGGTCGTACGGTTGTGAGGTCATTGGAGGCGGGATCGGCGGGGCCGAGTAGTAATCGACTAAGGCTGGTGCTGTGGGGGCGGAGGGAAGTAGGTAGGAGTGGTGGTCGGTGTGGTCGTGAGATTCACCGAATATTGTTGGGACGCCTGACGTGCCGTATTGACGGCGTTCACTGAAACTTCCTTCCCTCTCCTTCCGCCGGAAGATGACGACGTGGTGGGGACCTTCGATGACTCCTCTCCTCTACTAGCGGGGCCCTCCATCCTTCCGAGCTTGATCCCCAAATCAAGCTTTTTCCCGGCCTCGATGAGGTCGGAGAACGACGAAGTGTGGGCCAACAGGTGTGAATAGTACACTCCCCTCAGCGTGGAGTGAAATAACTGGATTTGTTGCGCTTCACTGATTGGAGGGATGTGTTTCGCTGCTTGGGCACGCCACTTAGTGGCGTATTCCTCGAACCTTTGGCCCTGCGCCATTTCTTTCGTGCTCAGCTCCAGGAGGGTGGGAGGCGCTTCCGCGCAATATCGGTATTGGTCGATAAACTTCCGAGAGAGGTCTTCCCACGTCGGGATGTCCTCGGCCTTTAGCGACATGAACCAATCGAGGGCCGATCCTGACAGGCTATCCTGGAAGGAGTGGATGACAAACTCCTCGTACTCCCAATACTGTAGTATCTTTCCCCTGTAATGGCGGAGGTGGTGGCGTGGATCCGTCGTGCCCTCGTAGGTTTTGAACTCTGGGATCTTGAACTTCGGGGGGAGCCGCATCCCCGGGAATAGGCTACAGTCGCCGTAGCGCGCATCGGGCCGGGCATCACTCGCCTGTAGGGCTCGTGTCGTCTCCTCCATTCGCTTCAATCTACGTTCTTGTTCGACGTCAGCGTCGGGGAAGAAGTGCGTTGGTGAGGCGAACTGGGCCGCGTGAGTCGGCGTGCCTGGTTCATGGAAGGTAGTGTTTATGGGGGGCGGTGCCTAGTAAGAGAGGCCGACGTGGGGTTGTAGAGACGGGTACGGAGGAAGTTCCGCAGCTTGAGGGTGAGTCGGAGCAGGTGCGCTTGATGCCGGGAAGACCATCGGTGGAGGCGCTGTTTAGGCCGCAGCTGGGACCGGTATAGAGATAGGAGGAGGTGCGGACAGGGCCTGCTCATAGGACAGGAATGTCGCCGGTGGAAGAGAGACGGCCGTGGGGGCCGGTGGCGGCGGATATGGGCTGGTGAAAGGGTGAGCCATGGACGCATGCAGTGTTGGTGGTGCGGGCGCATCCATGTTCTCCGGGACTTGAGTCGGCGGAACCTGAGGAGTCGGGTCAACTGTTGGCCCTTGTCCTGGTGGAGGTGTGGAGCTTGAGGATGCACGGTTCGGTCCTCTAAACACGGCGAGCAGCTCTGCCATGTTAGTGGCCATTTGGTTGACCGTGCCCTCGAGTGCCGTGATGCGGGCTTGGTCGTCGGAGGCGGATGATGTCAGCGAGACTGGTGGAAGGGGCGTCCCTGAAGACGTCGGGGGCGGGAGATGTGTAGGAGGGGCGCCCGAATACACCGGGAGTATGCCTGCAGGAGTCGGAGGCGGTGGAGCGTGCATTGGGGGCGTTTGAGAATGAGCCGGAACCGGTGGGTTGACTTCTTCGGAGATATCGACTCGATCCCCTTCCGCCATCCTGAGACGCTGACGAGTCGGGTAACGGTGCGACGCCAGTTGCGATCACCTAGAATTCCAAAAGTATGTAAGGACAATGTCGATATTTTGAACGATAAGTATGGAATAAATAAGATGACGGGATGCATGAGATGCATGAGTTTTTAAAATGCTAATGTCATTACATTGATTGGATTCAAGTTCCACAGTTTTTACAAAATACAACGCACGAAAAAAAGGAAGGAACATAAACGTAAAGTCGACATCCCTTTGCGCTTGGTGGCCGGTTGAGAGCGGCATAGGTCCGAGCGAGAGCAAAAATGGGTGCGTCCGCTGATCCTAAGGGTGGGCGATCTCGCGCGCCTTTTTGTGCACTCGGTCCAACTTCGCGCCTAAACGGGCCATCTCCCGGTCTAAATGTGCGACTCGAGCGCGTGCTCGAGCCAACTCCGTCTGAAGCTCCCTGTAGTCCGCAACCTCTGCGCGGGAGTCGACAAGCTCGCAACGGAGCCTATCTTGTTCCTCCCGGATGGCCTGTAGCTCCGCGTGCATGGCTGCTTGAATGGAGCTTTCAGCTTCGAGAGCGGGGGTAGGTGCAGCTCGGGGAGTCGGGGAAGCCTGGGACCGTTGTGGCGATGTCGACCCTCGTGGGTAGAACCGGGCTACGTATGCTGCTGTGGCGGAGAATGCTCTCTCTTCGTCGGTGGGGTGTTCGGGGAAATACAGACGCTGTATGGTGCTAGCGTCCCGCTGACGGCGGCTCTCTCGAATCTATAGGAATCTTGCGGGGGCCGTGGATGTAGAGTCGGCCCACTGGATGCGGTAGGGTAGGCGGTCCGCCTTGGCGGGAATGTCCTGTATGCTGCTGAGTTGTCTGATTACCCAGCCGGGGAATATGAGGGTGCTTCCCAAGTGGCTGAGAAGGGGAACTCCCACAATTCCGGGACATCCCGTGATCATGGGGCCGCCGGGATTCCATCGAGCGGCCCATAGGAACCGTGCGGGCGTCAACTCGCGCCAAAAGTGCCTCCTTTCTGAGAAGCTGTGCTCGGGAGGTGGGATGACCGGTACTAGGCGCTCAATCAACGAACGCTCGTCGGTGATGTAGGAGAACGGATGTGATGAGCAAAAGGGGCAGACGTGCGCGAGGAACCAAGTCTGCAGCAGGTGCGGGGATCCCCTCATCCTGCTGCGCCGAACCTCTCTAACATAGTCTAGAGACCGAACGGTCTCGGCTAGTAAAGCCTCCACGTAACTATGGCCTCCTACCGCTTGGAGGACGACTTGGGCAATAGCCCCGTCAATGAGGTTCGGTGAGTACGGGAACAAGAGAGTGCCGAAGACTAAGAGCAGGAATCCGTGACATGTGTCGCGCTGATAGGATGCCGCCGAAGGTGTCAGTGCGCGGAGGAGCGTCCAGTCGGAGAGCCATGCAATCCTGATGCCGTGGTCCCATCCTTGATGAAGCTCTTTGTGGATGTCTTGGGTGGGTATGCCGAGAAGACTAGAGAGCTGACTCCGAATGGTCGCGAACGGGTTGGGCACAAAGATGCCTTGGGTCGTAGGCGTGGGCCTCTGGATGAGGGTCGTATACTCCTCGATCGTGGGGGACAACTCCGTCCCTTGAAAGTTGAATACCGCGTGTTCAGAGTCCCAAAACTCCATGGCGGTCCTCAAGAAGATCCAATCCACCGGAGTTTCCGTGAACATGACCATATCCCCGATGATGCCCTGAATGAAGGCGCGATCCACCGGTCGGAGAGTCCTCCAGATGCGCATGATGTCTTGCCTTGGTGGTGTGATCGCTTCGAGTCTAAGACCGGGAGCCGGGCGGTCCATCCTTACCTAGATGGAGGAGATGCCGGCTTAACGTCTTAAGAATCAAATCAATGTAATGTCCTAAGTTTTTCGGAAATAATGCATGCAGTGCGGAAAGATAAACTATAGTCGTGTTCTTTACAGTATACATCACTCTCCCTTACAAAACAACAAAATGCTTGTCCTAAAGAAAAACTACGGGCCGACTCAAAGACTTGACATTTGGGTCGATTGACGGCATGGAGGCAAAGATGGGTCTAGCATGACGGTCCCTGTGTATGCATGGTTTTCGGTGCTACTGGGATAACCGGTAACTAGGGATGGGGGCTCCCGATACAAGGGTGTGAATTCCTTGAAATCGAGCGAGGATCTTTGGGGGCCGGTTCGGTGGCATAGCCGACTCGATCCGTTCCCTTACTCGGAACCTCTGACTAACCTAGCTTCTTATTTTGGTGCCCGTGAGATTTCGGACAAGGTACCTAAGAACCCGCTAGAATGATGTGATGCAAATGCAAGAAATAAATGTGCTTAAAAGTAAATGTACGGAAAGCGGTAAATAAACATGCAAGCAAGCAAACGGAATCGAGCCCGAACCCACTAAGTATGTCTCCAGTGGAGTCGCCAAGCTGTGCGCACCCGAATTTAATCTCGTCGGGGCACGCATGCGCGAAGCCTATGCAACGCGGCTTGGGAGTGTCCACCTTCCCGGGGACGTGCGACGGACACGCGTGAGAAGGAGTCGCCACTTACTATTTACGACCCGTAGGTCGAGGGTCGTTGAGTTGCCCGGGTCTAGGGGTACAAGGTACACCTAAATGCTAAGGCCATGGTCATACGGAACCGGAAACTTCGAATTCGGGGGTTCTATTACGTGTGGGCCTATATCCCACACGCCCTTTCGGTACTCTAGTTTGCTAGACTTGCCGTTTTGTTTATTTACCGCCTGATTTAGGGGTGCACTTGACTCGCCCGTTTTGACGCCGTAAAGTCGATGAATTGATCGAGTTGGGCCAAGAATCCGAAGGATGAGTAGGCTTGTGCGTCGAGGAATCGGTTCACTATCTTAACGTTACAGTTTATCGAACCGTGATGGTCGATTCCCTGCGTGAACCGAGACCACGATTATTCGAGCTTACTCATCCCTTGGTGACGATAGACCGACTTAACCGACTCGACACTCGGACCTCTCGCTCGCCGATCGGGGATCCTTACAAGTGAATGGTGAGTATACAAATAAAATTCTCCCAATATTCTCTCGAATGATTACAAAGTATAACTGAATAAGTAAATGGATCCCGATCGGTTTGCATTGGGCCAATATTCCGCTCCGGCTCACCGTGTGTTTTGAATAACCGATAAATAAATTAAGGCAACGCGGGCTCAAGGAGCCGGGGGTGGAGTCCGATTGATCCAACGGTTTGCAGGAGAACCGGTTGATTCCTACCGTAACCGTTAGACCGATCGAGCTCCCGGGTGATATCTAAACCCGTTTCACGCTTCCAATCCAAATCGCCTTCCACATAGGCCATATTCGGAGTATGATGGTGAATCGAGGCTAGATCCCATTCCGCACTCGGGTTGCACGCGCTCAGTGAATTAAGAGGCGTTGGACCTCGTGTTCGGTGGTTTGGGGCATTGGACCCCGTGCAATGCGTAACCTATGGGCTCGGGCCCGAACCGCAACAAATTAGCAAGGACAAATGGAAAACAGGAGAAAAATGATAAAACTGATGAAAAACAGACAATAACTGACAAATACTGATGAATACAGACAAGTGGTGTATTAAGTCGAGTGTACGTGATTTAATCAGTCATTAACCGGGCCGCGCGAATGAAACTCGCACCCGAACGGGTTGCCCTTTTTCATTCATTGATCGAGGTATTTCCAACTCCCTAACGCTTAGGGTATCGATGAATCACGGAATGACGATTATGCCATTGGATAATAAAATTGTGGTGCTCGTGTGCAAATTGAAGATCGCGTCACACGGAGAAGTCTGAGGAGGACTCGCGTGCCTTGACTCGAGCCGCCTCAAATTGGGCCTGGACTCAAGTCATAGCGTGCGAGTACTCGGTAGACGTCAATTCTATCCGTGTTATGTGTCTCGGTATTTTGAAATTGTGATCTTTTGAGGAAAAGGGCATTCTCACCGTTCCGCGAATCATCGATGCGTTTACGAATTAATAATCAATTCATCCGATTGTTTGGTCCAAGTGGTTTAGTTAGCCGGATGATACGTCCGTTTGTCCTGTTTGTGAGATTCTTCGATATTTATTATTTCATGTCACGGTTACGGTTTTGACTGTTGACATCCGGATACAACATGTCTAATAAGTAATAAACGCGTAGACAACGATGAAAAGGAAGCGTAATTACGAACAATTCCAAGGATCAATTTCGGAATAATGGAGGGACCAGCCGAGACTCCAAGGAGGTCACCGATGATTCGGCCACCTCTCAAGGATGAGTGGCCGAATACTCCTTGACCCGATTCGAGTTTTGGTGGGTCTTTCACATCGTTCCTAATCGCCCCTTGCATGCAACAAACGACATATACGTGAGAACAACACATATTTCACTAGATCGGCATCAACACGATCACGATTTACACAAATAAGCACGTGGGACATTCAAAGACATCATATTCACAAAATCAACAAACAATATTAGCTCATTTCATGATAAACTTAGGAGTAACGTGCGGGAATCACGCGGCCTCAAGGAAAGAAGAGCCCAAAGGCTTCGGGCACACCAAGGAGCCTCACGGCCCCACGGCCCCTATTGCAAGGGGATGGCCGTGAGTTCCTTGGTATGGCTGAACCCTTCAAGAGCTCTCCTTCCTAGATTCCGAATCATTCCCTTCGTTTAATCACGTCTTAGCCATGGTCATAATCATATAAAATCATACAAACACACACGAACGAGGCGTTTAAACGGAAATAGCAATACGGCCTCAACTCAAATAATAACGAAATGGATAAAACACGGGAATCGACTCGTCTCGAGGTGGAAGAAAGCCTCCCGGACTCGTGTGGTCCAAGGAAGCTCTCGGCCACATTCCATCGAGGATGGCCGTGAGCTTTCGTGGCTCACACGAGTCGGGTGGGTTTCTCCGGCCCCGATTCGGATCTTTTCCCGTCATACTATCGTATTACATGCGATTAACGGTAAAAAGGCATAGGAATCAACTCATTTCGGGAAAAGAGAGACCGTCCTAGCCCCGGACAAGCCAAGGGGGCTCACGGGTCTCTCCCTTGAGACTAGGCCGTGGGTCCCTTGGCTCAACCGTGGCTTGGGGAGTCTCTCCCATTCGGGTCCGAGCCACTTCCTATCATGGCACACGAGCTCTTGCATCATACGGACATGGCACGGACGTGTAAAGGAAACATGGTGGACGTACATTGCATGGACGTGCATGGGGGTCACGGATCTGAAAGAAAAATACAACCTTTCATACATTCCGACTCTTTAGAACGTATAGACATCTCATATAAGCAAAAATCGAAGATCCTAACTTCTATAAGTTATAAAGAGAGGTTACCTAGCCTCAATGCACGAGGAGAAGAGTCGAGGAACCGGCCTTGAGAGTCGCAAGACTCGGTTTAGAGCTACGGGTGGAGTGACCCGAGAGAGGTGCAGTCGCGGCAGCTCGAGGAAAATGGGTCGACACGCTTGCTCCGGTCACGGCACGGTGCGAGGTCGGGCTCCTTGGACTCCTAAGGGACAGATCTAGACGACTGTGGACAGGCTCGAACGTGCCAAGCCCTAGATGAACCCGAAACAGTGAGAGAAAGTTCGGTATGAACACAAGGAACCCGGTAAGAGAAAAATGATGAAACGGTGGTTGTGCACGGTGGATCGGCCCTCGGATCATGACCACCTCTTCACGAGGGAGGCTGAGGGTTGTGAGGAACCCTTGGAATGTGATGGCACGACTCGGCAAAGTCGTGGAGCGAAATGGCACGTCGTTAGGGCACGGTTGCGCGCGGGTGACCCACGGGACCCAATTCTCTTCACGGCTGGAATGTGACGTTGGAGGCTTCAAATCGAAAATCTAAGCCCGGAAATGGACTTAGGGGGTAGGAAATATGTAGGCTAGGGAGTTTGATGATTTTTGGCTTAAGTCGGGTCGGGTGGTTACCGGAATACCGGGTGGTTTTCCGGTAATTTTGGCCGGTTTTGGCCTTGGCACGGGCTGGACGAGAGTGTGGGGATGGGCTGGAGTTTGAGAGGATTTTGGAGAGAGATTGGCTTGAGAGAGAATGAGAATGGAGAAGTGATTAAGTCTAATGATGAATGGGAACTTATAGGAGGCTCTAATGGTTCGGTTAAGTGAAGTTAATCACGGTTTTGGGGCTTAAACATGGGCTGCCGAAATTGGAGGGAGATTAGGATGGGGTTTGGGTCATTTAGAGTGTAGGGGAAGCAAGAGTAAGAGTGATGGGTGTGATGGATGGGTGATGGGAAGTGAAAGATGTGAGGGAAATTTGAATTTGTGGTGGGAGAGCTTTGGAGCCGCCGGTTGGAGGGGGAAGCCGCGGCTGATTGCGGGCGAGCCGAGGCTTGAAGGGTTGAGCCGTGGCTTGGGGTTGAGCCGTGGCTTGGTGGCTTGGCTTGGCTGAGCTGTGGGTCCCATTCGATTAAGAGAAAAGCCGGAAAGAGCTTGAGACTCGATTGAATGCGCGTCCGATCTTCGATGCCCAATTAATTAATAGATTTGGAATGCTTGAATGAAGAGGGTTTAAATGAGCCTAATATCGCCATATGTCGTGGGAACGAGTGTTCGGGCGCCTCGGCACCTCGAGAGCCGATTTTGCCCTGTTCGGACGTTTGGAGTGGAGTTGAATGCCCCTGGTCCCCGATTGCTCTTTGTGCCTTTCAATATTCGTTTCGGTGACCCTTTTGCCTCGCGGGAGATCGTTGGCTCGTCGTCCCCGATCGGAGACCGTTTGCCCGGGAAGACCTAGGGACTTGTGACCGGGGCTTTTCGGTGTTCCCTGAATGTCTCGAGGTGTTCGGGGATCGTTGTGATCTCTGTTTTCCGTGAACGTGCCCCGAAGATTCACCGGGAGGCATTTGCTACCACTGAAATGTCCCTCGGGGAGCCCTGTAGAGTTCCGAAAGGTCGTCTGAAGCTTGTTCCATGATTCCAGTGGTCCCTGGATGCCTGCAGGCCCGTTTTGGGGGCCGTTTACTTGTCAGTGGATCGGACCTCGGGAGCCCTGTCAGAAAAGGCGTCCGTGAGAGATCGGGGGTTTCCCGACTTAAGCGGTGTGCCCCCGAAACGCGCTCGGATGTGTCGTTGGTCACTTTGGCACTGAGAGGGATTTTTAGAGTCCCATATTGGGCACCTTTCGGTGTTTCAGTGATTCGGTGATGAATAGTGCCACAGTGCCGGCTCCGCTGTTTTCGGGGTTCTTTGTTTGTCTGTTCTTCTGACTGCTCTCCTCCGCTTTTCTAGTGGACCCAGCTTTTCTCCTGTCATTCATGACTCTGTGCCCGCACGTTCGCCTCTGATTGTCGGGTGATGAATAGTAATTCGGTTTTCGGTCGGGGATTCTCGTGTAGGAAGCCGGTGGGCCAAAATGGGGTGCTGACACCCGGGATGCGGGAAAAGTCGAGGAAAGTCGGAAAAAGGGCTTGGGAAGTCGGTTCTGCCCCCTGGAATGAACAGACCCGAATCAGTGAAGTCGGGTCAGCGGCAGACCCGACTGGCAGTCCAGCTTGTCGGGGCTGTACCGGTTGATTGGGATGGAATTTTCGTGCGGGGCCTGTTGTATTGGATTCCCAAGAGACCAGGGATCGCGTCTGCGGTGGTTTTGGGAGGAGAGCACGCGTAGATTTTCCGAAAATAAAAAACAAAGTAGGGTCAGTAAAAAAAAAGACAGACCCAGTCGGGTCAAAACAGACCCGACTGGCACCCGATGAAGAAACGGCTCCACAGGAGGCTCCCGGTGGTCTTTTGATACAAGGTTGGTGGCATTGGACTCCTAACTGACTGAGGATCATGGTGATAGGTGGCTCGTAGTGAGATTCAACCCGAGCTGACCTGTATGCTCCTGCAAAGGTCCGGTCAGAAAAGAAAATCAGAGGGACAGACCCGACCGGGCTGTTTGGGTTGAAACGGCTGCAAAGGGGGCTTCGGGTGTTGCACCGAGCTGGCTCGAGTTCCTCCGACTCCTAAGGGACTACTCTTGGTGTTCGTGACCAGCTTGTGGCGTGCACACGACTGATTTCAACTGGAAATGCAAAGAGAAACCGATAAAAAAACTGTGAAAACCCGGTAAAGGAAAAGATTGAAAAAGGGCGGTCTTGCGCGGTTGAGTGGCTCTCGGCAGATGACCACCTCGTCACGGGGGAGAGTGAGGGTCATGAGGAACCCTTAGAAAGCGATGGCACGACTCGCCATGGTCGTGGGAAGGAATGGCGTCGAAGAAGCCCGGGAAGCCATGAAACCGCCTAGGGAGCCCGATTTTGGACAGGGGCAAAACCGACTGCTTTCCAAATGAAAATCTAAGACTGGAAATGGACTCGGGAGGTCGAATACATGTGGGGTATGAAGTTTGTTTGAGGCTCGGATAAGTCGGGAAGGAAGAACTCGCCTAGAAACTGGGAAACTCCCTAGGGACCCGAATCTGGACTGGGCTGGAACGGGATGCTGGAGGCTCCGAATCACGAAACTAACACTGGAAATGGACTTGGGAGGTCGAATACATGTGGGGTATGAAGTTTGTTTGAGGCTCGGATAAGTCGGGAAGGAAGAACTCGCCTAGAAACCGGGAAACTCCCTAGGGACCCGAATCTGGACTGGGCTGGAACGGGATGCTGGAGGCTCCGAATCACGAAACTAACACTGGAAATGGACTCGGGAGGTCGAATACATGTGGGATATAAAGTTTGGTCAAGTTTGGTTTGGGTTGAGTGGCGGTCGCCGGAAAACGGTTGAGTTTTCCGGCAATTTTGCCTCGGTTTCGGGCTGAGGGAAAGCTGGACGAATTTCTGAAAAATGCTGAGCTCTAAGGGGCTTGAGAGGATTTTCTAGAGTGAGAGAGCTTGAGAGAGAATGGATGATAAGTTGTGATTAAGTTAATGACCAAATGGACTTATAAATGCAAGCTTAATGACAAGATTGAGTGAAGTTAAATGCAATTAAATGGTGCTTAGGGCATCCGAATTTCTTAAGAGGGATTAGGGAGGGGAAGTTGTCTTGAAACGGTTGATTGGAAGTGATGGATGGAAGAGTGGAGTTGATGGATGGAAGAGTGGAGTTGATGGGTGTAAGAGATATTTGAAATGTGTGATGGAGGGAGCTTCTTGAAGGATTGAGCCACCGAATTTGGGTTTTAGCCGCGGCTTGGAGTTTGAGCCGTGGCTTGGGGTTGAGCCGTGGCTTGGAGGCTTGGCTTGGCTGAGCTGTGGGCCCCATTCGACTAAGAGAAAAGCCGGGAAAAGCTCGAGACTTGATTGAACGCGTGTCCGATCTCCGATGTCCAATTAATTAATAGATTTGGAATGCTTGCACGAAGAGGATTTGAATGAACCCAATATCGCCATATGTCATGTGAACAAATGTTCGGGTGGCTCGGCGCCTCGAGAGTCGGTTTTGCCCTGTTCGGACATTCGGAATGGAGTTGAGTGCCCCCTGTCTCTGATTGCTCTTTGTGCATCTTAATGTTCGTTTTGGTGACCCTTTTGCCTCGCGGGGGATCGTTGGCTCGTCGTCCCCGACCGAAGACCGTTGCCCCGGGGGAGACCTAGGGACTTGTGACCGGGGCTTTTTCAGTGTTTCCCGAATGTCTTGAGGTGTTCGGGGATCGCTGTGATCTCTGTTTTCTGTGAATGTGCCCCGAAGATTCACCGGGAGGCGTTCGCTACCATTGAAACGTCCCTCGGGAAACCCTGTAGAGTTCCGAAAGGTCATCTGAAGCTTGTTCCCCGACCCCGATGGTCCCTGGGTGCTTGTAGGCCCGTTTTGGGGTGCCGTTTACTTGTCAGTGGATTGGGCCCCGAGAGCCCTGTCAGAAAAGGCGTCCGTGAGAGATCGAGGGTGTCTTGGCTTAAGCGGGATGCCTCCGAGACACGCTCGGACATGTCGTTGGTCATTTTGGTGTTTCAGCGATTCAATGATGAATAGTGCCACAGTGCCGGTTCCGCTGTTTTCGTGGTTCCTTGTCTGTAAATTCTTCCGACTGCTCTCTTCGGCTCTCCTCCGCCTTTCTAGTGCACCCTGCTTTTCTCCTGTAATTCATGTCTCCGTGCCCGCATGTTCGCCTCTGATTGTCAGGTGATGAATAGTAACTCGAGTTTTGGTCGGGGATTCTCGTGTAGGAAGCCGGTGGGCCAAAATGGGGTGCTGACACTGGAGCCAACTCCGTCTGAAGCTCCCTGTAGTCTGCGACCTCCGCGCGAGAGTCAACAAGCTCGCAACGGAGCCTATCTCGTTCCTCCCTAATGGCCCGTAGCTCTGCGCGCATAGCAGCTTGGGTAGAGCTTTCGGCTTCGGGAGCGGGGGCAGGTGCAGCTCGGGGAGTCGGGGTGGTCTGGGACTGTTGCGGCGATGTCGATCCCTGTGAATAGAACTGAGCCACGTATGCTGATGTGGCGAAGAGTGCTCGCTCTTCGTCGGTGGGATGCTCGGGGAAGTAAAGGCGTTGTATGGTGCTCGCGTCCCGTTGACGATGGATTTCCCGGATTTGCAGGAATCTTGCGGGGGCCGTGGATGTGGAGTCGGCCCACTGGATGCGGTAGGGTAGGCGGTCCGCCTCGGTGGGAATGTCCTGTAAGCTGCCGAGTTATCTGATTACTCGGCCGGGAAATATGAGCGTGCTCCCCAAGAGGCTGAGAAGAGGGACTCCCACGATTCCGGGACATCCTGTGATCATGGGGCCGCCGGGATTCTAACAAGCGACCCATAGGAACCGCGCGGGCGTTAACTCGCACCAAAAGTGCCTCCATTCCGAGAAGCTGTGCTCGGGAGGTGGGATGATCGGTACTAGGCGCTCGATCAGCGAACGCTCGTCCGTGATGTAGGAGAAAGGATGTGATGAGCAAAAGGGGCGGACATGCGCGATGAGCCAAATCTGTAGTAGGTGCGGGGATCCCCTCATCCAGCCGCACCGAACCTCTCTAACATAGTCTAGAGACCGAACGGTCTCGGCTAATAGAGCCTCCACATAACTATGGCCTCCTACCACTTGGAGGACGACTTGGGCTATAGCTCCGTCAATGAGGTTCGGCGAGTACGGGAATAGGAGGGTGCCGAAGATCAAGAGCAGGAAACCGTGACACGCGTCGCGTTGGTAGGACGTCGTTGAAGGTGTCAATGCGCGGAGAAGCGTCTAGTCGGAGAGCCATGCGACCCTGATGCCGTGATCCCATCCTTGATGTATCTCTTGGTGGACTTCTTGGGTAGGTATGCCGAGGAGGTTGGAGAGCTGACTCCGAATTACTGCGAACGGGTTGGGCACAAAGATGCCTTGGGTCGTGGACGTGGGCCTCTGGATGAGTGCCGTATACTCTTCGATCGTGGGCGCCAATTCCGTCCCCTGAAAGTTGAACACTGCACGTTCGGGGTCCCAAAATTCGATGGCGGTCCTCAAGAAGATCCAATCCACCGGAGTTTCCGTGAACATAACCATATCTCCGATGATGCCTTGAATGAAGGCGCGATCTACCGGTCGAAGAGTCCTCCAAATGCGCATGATATCTTGTCTCGTTGGTGTGATTGCTTCGAGCCAGAGACCGGGAGCCGGGCGGTCCATCCTTACCTAAATGGAGGAGATGTCGGCTTAACGCCTTAAAAATCAAACCAATGTAATGTCCTAATTTTTCCGGAAAAAATGCATGCAGTGTGGAAAGGTAAACTATAACTGCGTTCTTTTAACAGTATACATCACTCTTTCTTACAGAAAAACAAAAAATGCCCGTCCTAAAGGAAAACTACGGGCCGACTCAATGACTCGACTTTAGGGTCGGTTGACAGCGTGGAGGCAGAGATTGGTCCAGCATGACAGTCCCTGTGTATGCATGGTTTTCGGTGCTACTGGGAGAACCGCTAACTAGGGATGGGGGCTCCCGATACAAGGGTGTGAATTCCTTGAAATCGAGCGAGGATCTTTGGGGGCCGGTTCGGTGGCATAGCCGACTCTATCCGTTCCCTTACTCAGAACCTCTGACTAACCTAGCTTCCTATCTTGGCGCCCGTGGGATTTCGGACGAGGT
The DNA here is from genome assembly GCF_007655135.1 of Punica granatum. Classification (NCBI taxonomy): domain Eukaryota; kingdom Viridiplantae; phylum Streptophyta; class Magnoliopsida; order Myrtales; family Lythraceae; genus Punica; species Punica granatum. The sequence continues at coordinate 16,831,466 of NC_045134.1, read as the reverse complement.
ACCTAGAAACCTGCTAGGATGATGCGATGCAAGTGCGTAAAATAAATGTGCGCGAAATAAATGTGCTTAAAATAAATGTACAAAAAGCGATAAATAAAAACGCAAGCAAGCAAACGGAATCGAGCCCGAACCCTCTAGATGTCCCCAGTGGAGTCGCCAAGCTGTGCGCACCCGAATTTCATCTCGTCGGGGCACGCATGCGCGAAGCCTACGCAACGCGGCTTGGGAGTGTCCACCTTCCTGAGGACGCGCGACGAACGCACGTGAGAAGGAGTCGCCACTTGCCATTTTACGACTCGAAGGTCGAGGGCCGATAAGTTACCCGGGTCTAGGGGTACGGGGTACACCTAAATACTAAGGCAATGGTCATACGGAACCGAAAATTCCGAATTCGGGGGTTCTATTACGTGCGGGCCTATATCCAGCACGCCCTTTTGGTACTCTAGTTTGCTAGGCTTGCCATTTTATTTATTTACCGCGTGATTTAGGGTTGCACTTGACTCGCCCGTTTTGACACCGTAGAGTCGATGAATTGATCAAGTTGGGCTAAGAATCCGAAAGATGAGTAGGCTTGTGTGTCGAAGAATCGATTCACTATCTTAGCGTTACAGTTCATCGAACCGTGATGGTCGATTCCCTGCGTGAACCGAGACTACGAGTATTCGAGCTTACTCATCTCTTGGTGACAATAGACCGACTTAACCGATTCGGCACTCGGACCTCTCGCTTACCGATCGGGGATCCTTACAAATGAATGAATAGATGTACAAATAAGATCCTCACAATGTACACTCGAATAATTACAGAATACAACTAAATAAGTAAATGGATCCCGATTGGTTTGCATTGGGCCAATATTCCACTCCGGCTCTCCGTATATTTTTAATAATCGATAAATAAATTAAGGCAACGCGGGCTCGAAGAGCCGGGGGTCGGGTCCAATCGAACCGACGGTTTACAGGAGAACCGATTAGTTCCCACTGTAACCGTTGGACCGATCGCGCTCCCGGGTGATATCTAAACACGTTTCACACATCCAATCCAAATTGCCTTCCACATAGGCCACATTTGGAGTGTCATGGTGACTCGAGGCTAGATCCCATTCCGCACTCGGGTTGCACGCGCTCAGTGGGTTGGGAGGCGTTGGACCTCATGTTCGGTGATTTGGGACGTTGGGCCCCGTGCAACACGTAACCTATAGGCTCGAACTCGAACCGCCACAAATTAGCAAAAGTAAATGGAAAACAGAAGAAAACTGATAAACTGATGAAAAACAGACAATAACTGACAAGCATGGATAAATACAGACAAGTTGTATATTAGGCCGAATGTACGTGATTTAATCAGTTATTAACCGGGGTTGATTAGCAAACAATATATCTAACCTAGGCAAATAAAGAGGTGGGCTGGAATAAGATTCTAAGCCGATTACATGTGTGAATTTGTTTTAAGACTCTATTCAGTGAGGTGTCACTGTGGTTTCACCGAATTAGCCAAACTTGTATTTTTTACTCTAGATCGGAACCTACCATTCCACCTATCCATTATCTAATGTTTGATTAAGTCAAATACATTATTGATCCGGTTCTTCATGTTTCGTAACAGAAATAAAATGTTCACCACCGAATCTACGATAGGAAGATAGAAACACCGAAAGTGAACGGAATGGGCCGCTCGAATGAAACTCGCACCCAAACGGGTTGCCCTTCCTCGCCCATAGATCAAGGTGTTTTTAACTCCCTAACGCCTAGGATATCGGTGGATCACAGAATGACGGTAATGCCCTTGGATAATAAAACGTGTGATGTCCTGCACGAGAATCCCCGATCAAAGCCCGGGTTACTATTTATCTCCCGGCAATCGGAGGCGAACATGCGGGCACAGAGTCATAAACCACAGAAGAAGAGCTGGGTCCATTAGAAAAGTCGAAGAGAGCAGTCGGAAGAATTTACAGACAAAGAACCCCGAAAACAACGGAGCTGACACTGTGGCACTATTCATCATCGAGTCACCGAAGCACCGAAAGGTGCCCAATATGGGACTCCAAAAATCCCCCTCAGTGCCAAAGTGACCAACGACACGTCCGGGTGCATTTTCGGGGCCTGCCACATAAGCCGGGACACCCCGATCCCCCACGGACGCCTTTTCTGACAGAGCTCCCGGGTTTCGCTCCACTGACAAGCAAACGGCCCCTCAAAGCGAGCCCACAGGCACCCAGGGACCACCAGGGCCGGGGAACAAGCTTCAGACAACCTTCTGGAACTCGGCTCGGTCTCCCGAAGTACGTTTCAGTGGTCACGAACACCTCTCGGCGAGCCTACGGGTATTTCCACGGAAAGCAGAGACCACAACGATCTCTGAGTACCTCACAATAATCCCCAAGCATCTCAAGGCATTCAGGGCACACTGAGAAAATCTCGGTCAAAGTCCCTAGGTCCTCCCGGGCCAACGGTCCCCGACCGAGGACGACGGGCCAACGATCCCCCGCAGGGCAAAAGGATCGCCAAAACAAATGCAGGCATGCACAAAGAACAATCGGGGATCGAGGGACGCTAAACTCCACTCCGAGCGTCCGAACAGGGCAAAACCGACTCCCGAGGCGCCGAGTCGCCCGAACGTCCGTCCACACGACGCATGGCGATATTAGGCTCATTCAAATCCTCGTCGTTCAAGTATTCCAAATCTTCAAATTAATTGGACATCGGAGGTCGGATGCAAGCTCAATCGGGTTTCAAGCATTTGCCGGCTTTTCTCTCAATCAGACGGGATCCACAGCTCATCCAAGCCAAGCCATCAAGCCGCGGCTCAACCCCAAGCCACGGCTCAACCCTCGGCTTCGATTGGACAGCCCCAAGCCGTCGGCTCCTCCCTCCCACCGTCGGCTCCAAGCACCCCCTACCACACAATTCAAATTTCCCTCACTTCTTTCACTTCCTCTTACACACCCATCAACTCCCATCACCTCCCATCACTTCCACCTTGCTTCCCCCACACACTATGTGACATATTCCCCATCCTAATCCCCCTTGGGATTTTCGGCAGCCCCAATTTATCCCTTTAACCGCACTTAGTCTCCCCTAATTACCCGATTAAGCTAGCCTATAAGTTCCCTTCCATCATTAACTCTAATGACTTCTTCATTCTCACTCTCTCTCAAGCCAATCTCCCTCTAGAATCCTCTCAAGTGCCAGCCCACTCTCACTCATTCGTCCGCCCCAAGCCAAGGCCGAAACCGGCCAAAATCGCCGGAAAACCACCCGGTATCCCGATAACCACCCGACCCGACTTAAGCCAAAAGTCACCAAACTTCCTAGCCTACACATTTTCCATCCCCCTAAGTCCGTTTCCGGGCTTAGATTTCCCATTTGAGGTCCCTAACATCACTTTCCAGCTAAAGTTGCAATCGGGTCCCGAGTCTCCTAGCCGCGCGCACCGGAGCCCTTCACGTGTGCCATTTCCTCCCACGACTTCGGAGAGTCGTGCCATCACGTTCAAAGGGTTCCTCACAACCCTCACTCTCCCCCGTGAAGAGGTGGTCACGGTCCGAGGGCCGATCAACCGTGCACAACCGCCATTCACCCGTTTCTCTCAAACCGGGTTTTCCCCATTTTTACCGAGTTTTCTCTCACATTTTCGGGTTTATTCAGGCCTTGGCACGCTCGGGTCTGCCCGTGCTCGTCTAGATCCGCCTCTTAGGAGTCCAACGAGCCCGACCTTGCACCATGCCGTGCCCGGAGCTCGCGTGCCAAGCCATTCTCCCGAGACTACCGCGGTTGTCCTCCTCTCGGGTCACTCCACCCGCGACCCCAAACCGAGTCTTGCGACTCTCGTGGCCGCTTCCCCGACTCTTTTCCTCGTGCACCGAGGCTAGGTAACGTCCCCCTACAACTTAGAAGAGTTAGGATCCTCGATATTCGTTTATATGAAATGTTATTGTGGCTTAAAGAACCCGAACGCATGAAAGCTCCCTCTTTTCTTTCGGATCCGAACTTCCAGGCAACCCCATACATCGTTGCTTGTTTTATTTCCTTGATTATGTCTTAACGTCGTATGAACGTGCATGCCATGGCGGGACATGATTTATTTCGAGGCTAGAGAGCTCCTCGTGGTCCGCGGGGATCACGGAACTCGCGGCCATGCCTCCCGAAGGGATGGCCGAGAGTTCCCATGCCCCTCACGGACGCACCGGGCGCTCTTTCGCCCCGAGGTTCGTCGTCCCCCACATTTTACTGTCCCGAGCATCGTGTAATGTGTGAGCATGACGAGAAACACTCGGGATCTAAGAAGGAGAGGCCTTAGAGGACTCGGTTGCACCAAGAGGACCCACGGCCATCCCCCTTGCTACGGGGACCGTGAGGTCCCTTGGCCCACCCGAATCCTTAGGGTTCTTTTTCCTTGAGGCCGTGTGTTTCCCGTGGATTATTTCCGGGTCTATCGTTGAATGAGTTGATGTCGTTCGTTAATTCCATGAATATGTTGTTTTTGGTTGTCTCGTATGTTTATTTGTGCAAATCTGGGTCGCGTCGACGTCGATTTAATAAAATGTGTGTTATTATCACGTATGTGTTATTTGTTGAATGCGAGGGACGGTTAGGAACAATGTGAAGGACCCATCGAAGCTCAAACCGGGTCAAGGAGCATTCGGCCATTCACCCTTGAGAGGTGGCCGGATCATCCGTGACCCCGTGGGAGTCTCGGTTGGTCTCTCCATTGTTCCAAATGCCCACGCGTTCATTACTTATTGGATATGTTAGACCCGAACCTCATCCCTCAAAACCGCAACCGCAACACGAAATAATAAATATCGAAAAATCTCCACGAACGGGAAACGGGACGTGCCACTTGATTAATTAATCACTTGGACTAAATAATTGGGCTAATCAATCCTCAATCTGTAAACGCGTCGATGATTTACGGAACCACGAGAATGCCCTTTTCCATCAAAATTCACAATTTCAAAATACCGAGACACGTGACACGAATGGGATTAATGTCTAGTGAGTACTCACGTGCCGTGACTCAGGTTCGGGCCCAATTTGAGGCGGCCCGAGTCGGGGCACGAGAGTCCTCCTTAGACTCTTTCGTATGACGCGATCTCCAATTTATACACAAACATCACAATTTTATCATCCAAGGGCATAACCGTCATTCCTTGATTCACCGATACCCTAGGCGCTAGGGAGCCGGAAACGCCTCGATCTATGGATGGAAAAGGGCCACTCGTCCGGGTGCGAGTCTCATCCGCACGACCCATTCCGCCCACTCTCGGTGTTTCCATCTCCCTATCGTAGATTCGTTGGGAAGCATTTTATTTCAGTTGTAAAACACGAACAACCGGATTAATCGTACATTCGGCCTAATCGAACCCTAGATAATGGATAGGTGGGATAATAGATCCCAATCTAGAGTCAAAACACGAGTTTGGCTAGTTCGGTGAAACCACAGTGACACTTAACTGAAATGAAAGTCATAAAACAAACACACACATGTAATTGGCTTAGAACCTTATCCTAGCCCGCCATCTATGTTTGCCTAGGTTAGATGCATTGTTTGCCAATCAACCACGGATAATAACTGATTAAATCACGTATATTCGGCCTAATACACAATTCGTTTGTATTCACCGACACTTATTAGTAATTGTCAGTTGCTTTCTGTATTGTGTCAGTTATATCGGTTTTCTTCTGTTTTATTCTTGCTTTCGATGATTTATTGCGGTTCGGGCCCGAACCCATAGGTCACGTGTTACATGGGGTCCAACGCCCCAAATCACCGAACACGAGGTCCAACGCCTCTCAATTCACCGAGCGCGTGCAACCCGAGTGCGGAATGGGATCTAGCCTCGAGTCACCATCATACTCCAAATATGGCCTATGTGGAAGGCGATTTGGATTGGATGTGTGAAACGTGTTTAGATATCACTCGGGAGCTCGATCGGTCCAACGGTTACAGTGGGAACTAATCGGTTCTCCTGCAAACCATTGGTTCAATCGGACCCGACCCCCGGCTCCTTGAAGCCCGCGTTGCCTTAATTTATTTATCGGTTATTCAAAACATATAGTGAGCCGGAGGGGAATATTGGCCCAATGCAAACCGATCGGGATTCATTTATCTCATTCAGTTGTATTCTGTAATTACTCGAGTGCACATTGTGAGGATCTTATTTGTGTATTTATTCATATACTTGTAAGGATCCCGATCGGTGAGCAAGAGGTCCGAGTGTTGAGTCGGTTAAGTCGGTCTATCATCACCAAGGGACGAGTAAGCTCGAATAATCATGGTCTCGGTTCGCGCAGGGAATCGACCATTACGGTCCGAAGAACTGTAACGCTAAGATAGCGAACCAATTCCTTGACTCTCAAGCATACTCATCCTTCGGATCCTCGGCCCAACTCAATCGATTCATCGATTTTACAGTGTCAAAACGGGCGAGTCAAGCGCAACTCTAATTCACGCGGTAAAAAAAAACAAAATGGTAAGCCTAGCAAGCTAGAGTATCGAAAGGGCGTGCGGGATATAGGCCCACACGTAATAGAACCCCCGAATTCGGAATTTCCGGTTCCGTACGACCATTGCCTTAGAATTTAGGTGTACCCCGTACCTCTAGACCCGGGTAACTTGCCGACCCTCGACCTTCGGGTCGTAAAATGGCAGGTGGCGACTCCTTCTCACGTGCGTCCGTCACGCGTCCCCGGGAAGGTGGACACTCCCAAGCCGCGTTTGCTTAGGCGCGCGCATGCGTGCCCCGACGAGATGAAATTCGGGTGCGCACAACGAAGAGGTCTAAGAAGGACTCGCGCGTCTCGACTCGAGCCGCCTCAAATTGGGCCCGGACTCGAGTCGTGGCACGCGAGTACTCGCTAGACGTCGATCCTATTCGTGTTACACGTCTTGGCGTTTTGAAATTGTGGGATTTTTAAGGAAAAGGGCATTCCCACCGTTCCGTGAACCATCGATGCATATACGAATTAATAATCAATTTATCCAATTATTTAGTCCAAGTAGTTTAATTAATCAAATAACGCGTCCCGTTTTCCCGTTTGTGAAATTCTTCGATGATTATTGTTCCATGTTGCGGTTATGGTTTTAACGGGTGATAAGTATGTAGAAAACGATTAAAAGGAAGCGTAATTACGAACAATTCCAAGGATCCACTTTGGAATGATGGAGAGGTCAACCGAGACTCCAAAGGGGTCACGGATGAGTCGGCCACCTCTCAAGGGTGGTCGGCCGAATACTCCTTGACCCGATTCGAGTTTCGGTGGGTCTTTCACACCGTTCCTAGTCGCCCCTTGCATGCATCAAATAACATGCACGTGAGAATAACATATAACTAGATCGACACCAACACGACCCCGATTTACACAAATAAACACGTGAGACACTCAAAAACATCATATTCACGAAATCAACAAACGATATTAGCTCGTTCCACGATAAACTTGGAAATATTTCATGGGAATCACACGGCCTCAAGGAAAGGAGAGCCCAAATGCTTCGGGTATGCCAAGGAGCCTCACGGCCCCTATTGCAAGGAGATGGCCGTGGGTTCCTTGACATGGCCGAAACCTCCAAGGGCTCTCCCTCCTAGATTCCGAGCCGTTCCCTTCGATCAATCACGTTTTAGCCATGGTTAGAGACCTCCCGAACGTAGAGGTGGCCTAATCCGGAAGGATGAGGCGGTTATGGACCCAAGGGAGCCGAGGAGGCTCACGGTCCTCCATCTAGGAGGTTCGGCCGAGAGGCCCCATGGCTCTCCCGAGTCTATATCCGTCTCATTCTCCTAGATTCGGACCACATTACGTTATGCATGCATATTTATACAACCATGTGGACGTAGAGAGAAAAAAAAATGAACGGAATACGTACGATGCATGAAAGTGCATGGGAGGTCCGGATCTAAAGAAAAAGATGACGTCTTTCATGCGTTCCGGTTCTCTAAATCGCATTATCATTTCATACAAGCCAATATTGAGGATCCTAACTTCCCTAAGTTGTAAAGAGATGTTACCTAGCCTCGATGCACGAGGAAAGGAGTCGGGGAAGCGGCGTTGAGAGTCGCAAGACTCGGCTGGAAGTTACGGGTGACGGGACCCGAGAGGTGACAGCCGCGGCAGCTCGGGGAAAACAGGGTCGGCACGCTAGCTCCGGCCACGGCACGGAGCAAGATCGGGCTCGTTGGACTCCTAAGGGGCAGATCTAGACGTTCGTGGGTAGTCCCGAACGTGCCAAGCCCTGACCAAGCCCGAAACAGTGAGGGAAAGTTCGGTAAAAATGTAAAGAACCCGGTAAAGAGGAAACGGGCGGAGCGGTGGTTGTGCACGGTGGATCGGCCCTCGGACCGTGACCACCTCTTCACGGGGGAGGGTGAGGGTTGTGAGGAACCCTTTGAACGTGATGGCACGACTCGGCAAAGTCGTGGGAGGAGATGGCACGTCGTTAAGGATCGGATGCACGCGGGTGACGATATCGGGACCCGACTCTCTTCACGGCTGAAACGTGATGTTGGAGGCTTCAAATGGAAAATCTAAGCCCGGAAATGGACTTAGGGGGTGGAAAATATGTAGGCTAGGGAGTTTGGTGATTTTTGGCTTAAGTCGGGTCGGGTGGTTACCGGAATACCGGACGATTTTCCGGTGATTTTGGCCGGTTTCGGCCTTGGTGAAGGCTGAACGAAAGTGAGGGGGAGGGCTGGAGTTTGGGAGGTTTTTGGAGAGAGATTGGCTTGAGAGAGAGTGTGGTTCAAGAAGTGATTAGAGTTAATGATGCTAGGGAACTTATAGGAGGCTCTAATGATGCAATTAAGCAAAACTAAGTGGGGTTAGGGGGGGTTAAGGTGGCTGCCGAATTTTGGAGGGAGATTAGGAAGGGGAAGATGTCACATAGAGTGTAGGGGAAGCAAGAGAAAGTTGATGGGAGATGATGGATGGGAGGTGTTGTAAGAGATATTTGAATTTGTGTGGTGGAGGGAGAGGGAGAAGGGTTGAGCCGTCGGCCCTAAGGGGTTTAGCCGTGGCTTGGGCAGTGGAGCCGTGGCTTGGAGGCTTGGCTTGGCTGAGTTGTGGGTCCCATTTGACTAGGAGAAAAGCCGGGAAAAGCTCGAGGCTTGATTGATCGCGCGTCCGACCTCTGAGATCCGATTAATTGATAGATTTGGGATGCTTGCACGAAGAGAATTTGAATGAGTCTAATATCGCCATGTGTCACGTGAACGAATGTTCGGGTAACTCGGCTCCTCGAGAGTCGGTTTTGCCCTGTTTGGGCATTCGGAGAGGAATTAATCGTCCTTGTTCTCCAATTGCTCCTTTGTGCATCGTGGTGTTCGTCTCGGTGAGCCTTTTGTCTTGTGCGGGATTGTCGGCTCGCCGTCCCTAACCGAGGACCATTAACCGGAGGAGACCTAGGGACTTGCAACCGGGGCTTTCTCAGTGTTTCCCGAATGCCTCAAGGTGTTCGGGGGTCGCTGTGATGTCTGTTTGCCAAGAATGGGGCCCGAAGACTCGCCGGGAGGCGTTTGTGACCACTGAAACATCCCTCGGGAAACCAAGTCGAGTTCCGAAAGGTCATCTGAAGTTTTTTCCGCGATCCCGGTGGTCCCTGGGTGAGTGCAGGCCCGTTTCCGGGTGCTGTTTACTTGTCTGTGGATCGGGCGCCCGGGAGCCCTGTTAGAAAAGGCGCTCATGAGAGTTCGGGGGTGTCCCAGCTTAAGCAGGGTGACTCCGAAACGCGCCCGGACGTGTCATGGGTCACTTTGGCACCGAGAGGGATTTTTAGAGTCCCACATTGGGCATCTTTCGAAGCTTCGGTGATTCGGTGATGAATAGTGCCACAGTGCCAGCCTCTGCTGTTTTCGGGGTTCGTTGTATGTCTGTTCTTCTAATTGCTCTCCTCTGCCTTTTTAGTGGACCGTGCTTCTCTCCTGTAATTCCACTCCGTGCCCGCATGTTCGCCTCCGGTTTTCTGATCGTGAGTAGTGACCCGAGCTTTGGTCGGAAGTCCTCTGCTGGAGCCGGTGGACCAAAATGGGGTGCTGACAATAAGGATCGAGGATAATTTGGTCCAATGACCAAAAATAACCTCATAACCGAATGGACCCAAATGAGTTATCGATACCCGAATCCATGCATGTTTGCTTGAAAAATCAAGTTTTAAACGATGTTTTAACACAAGATTTGTAAAGATATTAAATTGCAATTTCACACAATCCGAGAAAACAAACTAAAATCGAGATAAGGAAACCACTCTCGACCCGAGAAAGGCCAAGAGGCTCTCGGCTTCACCCTCTCAAGGATGGCCGAAAGCTCTTATGGCTCAATTCGAGTCATAAGTGGTTTCCTTGCCTCGGTTTTAATTGTTTTTCGCATGCTCAAGCATCAAACACAATGAATAACACATTTTTGACAAAAGCCGGCATTACCATGATTTGAATGGCGCATTCAAACATGCAAACATGCACAAACGTGTTATTTAAGGAATCGATAAAATAATACCGGCTTCATGCATGCGAGAACAATAAAATAAACTTGGAAATTCGCTTGGGTCGGGCCAAGGAGACCAATCTTAACCCAAAAAGAGCAAGCTAAGTCTCGGCCATCCCATTTAGAGACTTGGCCGAGAGCTTGCTTGCCATTTCCGGGTTGGGATGGTCTTCCTAACTACGATCCAAACCTTTTTTCGACATGCTAGCAAGTTATAAGGTAATAAACATGCATAACATAACATGAAAGTGCATAAAAACTAAGTCTTGCAAGTTAAACATGCATAAATCGCTATATTACTCCATAAACATACAAATAATGTAAAAAGTCCTAACTTCTCTAAGTCGAGAATGTTATACCTAGCCTTGGGATACGAGGAAAGAGTCGGGGAAGTGTTTGAGAGTCGCGTGACTCGGTGGAATCCTTGGATGAACGTTCGGGATGCACGAAGTACACGTTCGGGTGAGCTACAACGCACGGATGGACGTGCAAAGGCACGGGCATGCGCGGGAGAGAACTCAACAAGGCGGGAGCGTTAGCACGGACGTGTGGACGTCGAGGGCATGTGGACGTGCATGTGCATGCAAGCTAAAATGACGTGCGGGATGTACAAACGTGGGCACATGCACGGGAGCACGGGCGGACGTGCGAGCAAGCGCGCGAGGTGCGCGGGAGGACGTCAGGCACGCGGCAGGCGCACGGGCGCGCGGCTTTGGATGCACTGTTCACCCCGAGAGCACGTCCTTCGCCCGAAACGGTGAAATCAACCTGAAATGATAATCAAATGAGCTCAAACTGAATATTTGAGTTCAAAAATGAACTCCGTGGGTCCAAAACTTAAGTCGGAATGATGAACATCAGTTTCCGGCTTAAGGATTTCAGGTTTTGTTCGGTGTTTTCTTTTCGGTTTTGAGTGCTGAAGCTTTCTGGTTCTTGGCTGCTTTTGGCTATGGAGTTTGAGAGGATTTCTAGAGGGAGAAACCTTGGAGAGAGCGTGCAAGAAGAGAAGTGATTAGCTTAATCACTTTTGGGCAATGTCAGCACCCCATTTTGGTCCACCGACTCCAGCAGAGGACTTCCGACCAAAGCATGGGTCATTATCCACGATCTGAAAATCGGAGGCGAACATATAGGCACGAAATCGTGAATTACAGGAGAAAAGCAGGGTGCACTAGAAAAGCACGGGAGAGCCATTAGAAGAACAGACAAACAAGGAACCCCGAAAATAGTAGAGCCGGCACTGTGGCACTATTCATCATCGAATCACTGAAACACCAAAAGATGCCCAATATGGGACTCTAAAAATCCCTCTCGGTGCCAAAGTAACCAACGACACGTCCGGGCGCGTTCCGGGGGCATCCCGCTTAAGCCGGGGCACCCCCGATCTCTCACGGACGCCTTTTCTGACAGGGCTCCCGGGGCCCGATCCACTGACGAGTAAACGGCACCTCGAAACGGGCCTACAGACACCACAGTGACCCCCGAACACCTCGAGGCATTCAGGGAACACTGAGAAAGCCCCGGTCACAAGTCCCTAGGTCTCCCCCGGCCAACGGTCTTCGGTCGGGGACGACGAGCCAACGATCCCCCACAAGACAAAAGGGTCATCGAGACGAACATTGAGATGCGCAAAGGAGCGATTGGAGAACGGGGACACTCAACTCCATTCCGAACGTCCAAATAGGGCAAAACAGACTCTCGAGGCGCCGAGTCACCCGAACATTCATTCACACGACATATGGCGATATTAGGCTCATTCAAATTCTCTTCGTTCAAGCATTCCAAATCTATTAATTAATTGGACATCGGAGATCGGACGCGCGTTCAATCAAGTCTCAAGCTTTTTCCGGCTTTTCTCTTAGTCGAGTGGGACCCACAGCTCAGCCAAGCCAAGCCACCAAGCCGCGGCTCAAACCCAAGATCTCGGCTAGATCCCAAGCCACGGCTTGGCCGCCCAAGTCTCGGCTAGATCCTTCCATGGCCGGCGGCTCCAAGCTCCAAAGCCTCCCTCTACCACAAAATTCAAATCCCTCTTACACCCATCACTTCCTATCACTTCCCCATCACCTCCCATCAACTTTCCCTTCCTTTCCCCACACTCAACATGACACAAACCCCTCCCTAACCTCCATCAAAATTTCGGCAGCCCCCCATTAGCCTTAAAACCGCAATTAACTTCACTTAACCGAACCATTAGAGCCTCCTATAAGTTCCCTAGCATCATTAGACTTAATCACTTCTTCAACTTCATTCTCTCTCAAGCCAATCTCTCTCCAAAAACCTCCCAAGCTCTAGCCCACTCCCTCACTCTCGTTCAGCCTTCATCAAGGCCGAAACCGGCCAAAATCATTGGAAAACCGCCCGGTATTCCGGTAACCACCCAACCCGACCTAAGCCAAAAATCACCAAACTCCCTAACCTACATATTTCCCACCCCCTAAGTCCATTTCCGGGCTTAGTTTTTCTGTTTGAAGCCTCCATCATCGTGTTTTGGCCGTACGAAGAGTCGGGTCCCAAAGACGCTAGCCTGGTGGAACCGTGCCTTAACGACATGCCATTTCCTCCCACGACTTTGCCGAGTTGTACCATCACGTTCAAAGGGTTCCTCACAACCCTCACCGTCCCCCGTGAAGAGGTGGTCACGGTCCGAGGGCCGATCAACCGTGCACAGCCACCGTTTCATCCGTTTCTCCTTTACCGGATTCTGTACGTTTTTACCGAACTTTCTCTCACTGTTTCGGGCTTGTCTAGGGCTTGGCACATTTGGGACTACCCACGAACGTCTAGATCCGTCCCTTAGGAGTCCAACGAGCCCGATCTTGCACCGTGCCGTGACCGGAGCTAACATGCCGACCCGTTTTCCCGAAACTGCCGCGGCTGCCATCTCTCGGGTCCCTCTACCCGTAACCTCCAACCGAGTCTTGCGACTCTCAAGGCCGCTTCCCCGACTCTTTTCCTCGTGCATCGAGGCTAGGTAACATCTCCTTACGACTTAGAGAAGCTAAGATCCTCGATATTTGTTTACATGAAATGTTAATATAGTCTAAAGGGTCGGAATGCATGAAAGTTTGCATTTTCCTTTCGGATTCGTGCTTCCCATGCATTTCCATGCAACGTACGTGCGTTATATTCATTTGTATGCCCATGCCGTGTCCGTATGATATATGAGCTCGTGTGCCACGATGGGAAATGGCTCGGATCCGGAAGGGAGAGACCCCTTGGCCACGGTTAAGCCACGGGACTCAAGGCCTAGTCTCAAGGGAGAGACCCGTGAGCTCCCTTGGCTTGCCCGGGGCTAGGGCGGTCTCTCTTTTCCCAAAGCGAGTTGATTCCTATGTCCCTTTACTGTTAATCGCATGTAGCACGTTAGCATGACGGGAAAAGGTCCGAATCGGGGCCGAAGAAATCCCCTCAACCCGTGTGAGCCACAAAAGCTCTCGGCCATCCTTGATGGGACGTGGCCGAGAGCTTCCTTGGACCACACAAGTCTGGGGGGCTCTCTTTCGCTTCGAGACGGGCCGATTCCCATGTTTTTTCTCCATTTCGTTATCATTCGAGTCGATGCCGTCTTGTTGTTTCCGTTTAAATACTTCGTTCGTGCGTGTTTGTATGATTTTATGTGATTATGACCATGGCGGTATCGATGTGATTAAAACATGCATTATTATCGTAATTAACATATTATGTATGCAAGAAACGATTAGAGTCGACGCGGGAGATCGCCTTAAATTCGAGACGAGTCAAGGGCCGCTCGACTCCTCCCTTCGGGAAGTGGCCGAGAGTTCCCGGACTCCTCCCGGATTTGGGACGACCTCCCTAGTCGTTTCGGATCGTGCCTTGAAATTGGGTGTGTTAATGTTCGGATTTTATCGTTAGCTATGTGATAGTTACGTGATAGACGCGTTGGTTTCGGATAATTACTCATCGGATTCATAATACCCATGATGCGAGACCATTGTCACCAAATAATTTCACAAATGGGAGAAACGGGACGTATCATTCGGTTAATTAAATCACTTGGACTAAATAATTGGATAAATTGATTGCTAATTCGTAAGCGTATCGATGGTTCACGGAACGGCGGAAATGCCCTTTTCTTTAAAAGCTCACAATTTCAAAGCACCGAGACGTGTAACACGAATAGAATCGGTGTCTAGCGAGTACTCGCGTACTAGCACTCGAGTCCGGGCCCAATTTGAGGCGGCTCGAGTCGAGACGAGCGAGTCCTTTTTAGACCTCTTCGTGTCACGCGATCTTTAATTTATATGTGAACTACACACGTTTTACCGATCAAGGGCATAATCGTCATTCCGCGCTTCACCGATATCCTAGGCATTAGGGAGTCGGAAACACCTCGATCTATGGACGGAAAAGGGCGACCCGTTCGGGTGCGAGTTTCATTCGCACGGCCCATTCCGTTCACTTTCGGTGTTTCAATCTCCCTATTGTAGATTCGGTGGTGAGCATTTTATTTCTGTTGCAGAACACGAAAAAACCCGATTAATCATGCATTTGGCTTAATCAAACATTAGATAATGGATAGGCGGAATGCTAGATTCCAATCCAGAGTCAAAATACGAGTTTGGCAAATTCGGTGAAACCGTAGTGACACCTCACTGAATAAGAGTTCTAAAACAAATTCACACATGTAATTGGCCTAGAACCATATTCCAGCCCACCTCTTTGTTTGCCTAGGTTAGATACATTGTTTGCTAATCAACCCCGGTTAATAACTGATTAAATCACGTACATTCGGCCTAATATACAACTTGTCTGTATTTATCTGCATTTATCAGTTTTTGTCTGTTTTTCATCAATTTTATCAATTTTCTTATGTTTTCCATTTGTTTTTGCTGATCTGTTGCGGCTCGGGTCCGAACCCATAGGTTATGTCAGCACCCCATTTTGGCCCACCGGCTCCCCATGCGAGGATCCCCAACCGAGGCCCGGGGCACTATTCATCACCCGGCAATCGGAAGCAAATGGGCAGGCACGAGGCCATGGACAGTAAGAGAAGAGCACAATCCACTGAGAGAGACGGAAGAGAGCAGTCAGAAGAACAGACGAACGAGGAATCCCGAAGACGGCGGAGCCGGCACTGTGGCACTATTCATCACTGAGTCACCGAAGCACCGAAAGGTGCCCAATATGGGGCTCCAAAAATCCCCCTCAGTGCCAAAACGACCAATGACGCGTCCGGACGCATTTCCGGGACATCCTGCTTGAGCCGGGACACCCCGATCCCCCACGGACGCCTTTTCTAACATAGCTCCTTGGGTTCGCCCCACTGACTAGCAAGCGGCCCCTCAAAATGGGCCTACAGGCACCCGGGGACCACCAGGGCCGGGGAACAAGCTTCAGACAACCTTCCGGAGCTCGGCTCGGTCTCCCGAACTACGTTTCAGTGGTCACGAACGCCTCCCAGCGAGCCTTCGGGTATTTCCACGAAAAGCAGAGACCACGAGGGTCTCTGAGTACCTCACAATAATCTCCAAGCACCTCAAGGCCTTCAGGGCACACTGAGAAAACCCCGGTCAAAGTCCCTAGGTCTTCCCGGGCCAACGGTCCCCGACCGAGGACGACGAGCCAACAATCACTCACGGGGCAATAGGATCGCCAAAACAAATGCAAGGATGCACAAAGGTCAATCGGGGGTCGAGGGGCACTAAACTCCACTCCGAATGTCCAAACGAGGCAAAACCGACTCTCGAGGCGTCGAGTCGCCCGAACGTTCGTCCACACGACGCATGGCGATATTGGGCTCATTCAAATCCTCGTAGTTCAAGCATTCCAAATCTTCAAATTAATTGGACATCGGAGGTCGGATGCAAGCTCAATCGGGTCTCAAGCATCTTCCGGCTTTCTTCCTAATCAAGTGGGACCCTTGAGCTAGCCAAGCCGAGCCGCGAGCCATGGCTCTCCTCTAAAGACAAGCCAAATGAGCCTCCACCACACATTTTCAAAATATCTTCTTACACCCATCACTTCCCTTCTCCCATCCATCACCTCCCATCCACTTTCCCCTAACTTCCCCTACACTCAACATGACAACTTCCCCACCCTAATCTTCCCTCCAAAAATTCGGATCCCCTAAGCACCACTTAATTGCACTTAACTCCACTTAATCTTGTCATTTAGTCTTCCTTTATAAGCCCATTGCATCATTAACTTAAACACAACTCCTCTTGCACTCTCTCTCTAGTATTTCTCACTCAAACAAATGCTCTCAACCTCCCAAGAACTTCAGCAAAATCGCAGCAAGCAAGAACCACCCAAAAACCAAGCAAAACACTCAAGACTTAAGTCGGAATCCATCCCGACTTAAATCCAAACTTCACCAAACTTCATATCCTACATGTTTTCGACCCCCTCTATCCATTTCCGAGCTTAGATTTCAAGTTTGAAGCCTCTAAGTTAGAGAATCAGCTCAGTACAGAACCGAGCACAGTTTTGGCCCAGCCGGGTCAAAACTTCCAACCCTGTTTTCTCACCTTCTCGAGTCGGTCTGAACTTTCAAAACCCATCAAACACCTCCGGGGGTTCGTTAGGAGTCGGGAGCCACCGAACTTGCTCAAACATTCCATCGGAATCCACCGTTATGAATTCCGACCCGAAAACTGCTCAGTCGGGCCGGCGTTTCTGACTGTCTGTTCGGTTTTCTTGCAGATCGGGTCGATCCGTGACCCTTTTCGATGAACGACCACTTCTACTACCTCCAGGGGTCAGTTAGGAGTCAGGAGACGTTGGCCTTGCTCAAATATTCCATCGGAATCCATCGTTATGAATTCCGACCCGAAAACTGCCCAGTCGGGCCAGTTTCCAGACGTGCTCTGTTTTGGGTGATTTTTGCAGGACTGTACGGGTCGACCCGACAACTCTGGGAACAAACGACCTCCACGGTCACTTAGAGGAGTCCCTTGGCTATCCAAGGCCGCCGACCTTGCCTCAAAATTCCATCGGGAACCTCCGTGGCGACGTCCGACCCGACTTGTGCCAGTCGGGTCTGTCCACCCTTCCATTCAGGTCTGTTTGGTGCCATTCGGGTCTGTTCAACGGAAAACAGCCCAAACCCGACCCATCAACGGTCCAACCCGACTCTTGAAGGTACCATCCCGCATCTCGGGACTAGGTATGACCATTCCCGACTTAGAGGAGCTAGGACTTTTACATTATTGTTGTGTTTATGGAGTTTTGAGGGGTTTTAAGCATGATTTTAATTCCGAACTTTAATATTATGCAATTTCCTTATTACACCATGCATGTTTATCATCGTTTAACTTGCTAGCATGTCGGGAAATATTTAAATCGAAGTCGAGGAAACTATCCCGACCCGGAAAAGCCGAGATCATTCGGGTTAACCTCTCCATGAGGTAACCTAGAGCTTTCTTGACCTTTTTGGGTCAAGATCGGATTCCTTTGCCCCGATTTAAATTGTTTCCTGAGTTTTATCGTTTTTCTCACATCCATGAAGTCGGTATTGTTTTATCGATTCCTTTAATAATATGTTTGTGCATGTTTGCATGTTTGAATGTGTTATTTAAATCATGATAATACCGACTTTCGTTTAATCGTGTTATTTAACATGTTTGATGTTTGAGCATGCAAGAAACGATTCAAAACAAGACGGGGAAAACTCGTGAAACCAAATACAAGCCATGAGACCTCTCGGCTTTATCCAAGGAGAATAGGCCGAGAGTCTCATGGAGTTATTCAGGTTCCATGAGGCTTCCTCTTCCCGTTTTAAATCCGTTCTCGGATTTCGTGTAATTTGCAAGTTCAATTACATCGAGAATTTCACATGAAATGTCTTTCCAAACCAAAATATGCATGGATTCGCAATTCGGAGACCCTTTCGGGCCTATTAGGACCAAAGGGTGTTTCGGCCATCGTTGGCCGAATCTTCCTCGGTCTTTCTTGACCCGTCTTGGTCGCCGAGTCACGAATCATTTTTACAATTAATGCATTCGGCACAACCCTTAAGCATTAATTCCACAAACGGGTTAATCGGGACGCTCACATGATTAAACCCACTTCACACTGACAAGGTTTACACGAATTGGCCATTAACTGATAACTCGCGTCGATGAGTTGTCAAATGACGTTGGCGCCCTTTTCAAACTTATCAATTTCAAAACCCGAAATGTGCGGTCCGATGTAGCATGGATGTCTGAAAAGGGTTTCTGTGTCTCAACTTGAATGTTTACCTGATTCCAGGTAGCTCAGGTCAGGATACAAAAGATCTTTCTAGATCACTTCCGGGCAGATCGACCGGTTCTTTGGCTTTTTCGGGGTTCTTGCACAACCCTGGACGACCCTGGGAATTGGTCGACACCGGCTACAGGCCGAGGTGGCCCGCACTGCGATGTTTCCCCTTTTCTGAAAACAATTTTCAAATAAAGGGCAAAATCGTCTTTTCACAATTCAGCGACATTCTTAGGGTTAGCATGACAGAAACACTACAGTATGGGACAAGAACGGGCTACCTGTTCAGGTGCAGGTTCATCTGCATAGCCCTTTCTTATCTAACTGATGAGTTTCTGTCATCCTAACATAAACTCGGGTAACTAGAACGGTTATCTCTGTCATAAAACATGCAAAATGCTGATTAACCTTTCACTCGACTTAACCAAACACTAGATAATGGTTAGGAGGAATTCTAGATTCCAAATCTAGAGTCGAAACATGAGTTTGGCTAATTCAGTGGAAATTCAGTGTCACAATACAGAACAACTGTAAAAGCAATCCACACACATGAGATTTGACTCTCTTTGTCAAGATCTAAAAAATAAAGCCGAATGCTAAAACATTGGCACGTGCTTGTTTGTCTAGGGTAGGATTTGCATGCCAAAATACCCCGGATTAACAACTTGTTAAAACACGTACACTCGATAATAACAAACACCTTGTCTGTTATTTACATGTTGCGTGTTATCTTTCCGCACCTGTTTGCCATGCGGGTCGAGCCTGATCCCTAGGCCGAATAATATTAGGGTTCAACGCCCTAATCATCGAGCACAGGGTTCAACGCCCTAATCAACACTCACAGGGTCCAACGCCCTATTCAGTGAGAACGTCCATTGAATTTCAGTTCTTCGGTCTTTTTCCCTAAACTCACGGCGAGTTAGAGTGGAATAATAACCGAACGCGAAATGACTGGAATTCGACCCTTTTTGTAATTTGTATTTATTGTTTTCGAGAGCATTGTAAGGACTTTTATTTTGTACATTTGTTCTGTAAGAATTCCAGTCGGTGAGCGAACGGTCTAAGAGTCGAATTAATCGAATCGGTCTAATGGTTGCCCAGACACAAGTAAATCCAAGATCTCGCGGTTTTGGTTCACGCAGGGATTCAACCTCCATGGTTCGATGAATTGTAACGCAAGATTGTGAACCAACTCCCCGACATACGGGTTTACTTCTCTCTCGGCTTCTCAACCGACATCGTTTAATTCACCGAATCTTCGGTGTCAAAATGTGCGAGCCGAGTGCAGCTTAATTCATGCGGTAAATCATAAAACATGCAAGCCTAGCAAACCATAGTACCGAAAGGGCGTGCGGGATATAGGCCCGCACGTAACATGAACCCCCGAACACGGATTTTTCGGTTCCGCATGACCATTGCCTTAGCATTTAGGTGTACCCCGTACCCCTAGACCCAGGCGACTCAACGGCCATCGACCTACGGGTCGTAAACAGTAAGTGGCGACTCCTTCTCACGTGCGTCCGCCGCGCGTCCCCAGGAAGGTGGACACTCCCAAGCCGCGTTTGCTTAGGCGCGCGCATGCGTGCCCCGACGAGATTAAATTCGGGTGCGCACAGGGTCCTCCTAACTGCTTTCAGGAATTGGCGTCCCCGGACTTTGCGTCCGGTTATTGCTTTCCGAACTCCGCGTCCACTTTACTGCTTTCAGGAATTCGCGTCCCCAGACTTTGCGTCCGGTTACTGCTTTCCGGACTCCCCGTCCACTTTACTTCTTTCAGGACTTCGCGTCCCTGGACTTTGCGTCCGGTTACTGCTTTCCGGACTCCGCGTCCACTTTATTGCTTTGAGGACTTCGCGTCCCCGGACTTTGCATCCGGTTACTGCTTTCAGGACTTCGCGTCAAGGGACTTCGCGTCCACTTTATTGCCTTCAGGACTTCTCGTCCCCAGACTTTGCGTCCGGTTATTGCTTTCCGGACTCCGCGTCCACTTTACTGCTTTCAGGACTTCGCGTCCCCGGTCTACGCGTCCGGTTATTGCTTTTCGGACTCCGCGTCCACTTTACTGCTTTCAGGACTTCGCGTCCCCGGACTTTGCGTCCGGTTACTGCTTTCCGGACTCCGCGTCCACTTTGCTGCTTTCAGGACTTCGCGTCCCCGGACTTTGCGTCCGGTTACTGCTTTCCGGACTCTGCGTCCACTTTAGTGCTTTCAGGACTTCGCGTCCCCGGATTTTGCGTCCGGTTATTGCTTTTCGGACTACGCGTCCTCTTTACTGATTTCAGGACTTCGCGTCCCCGGACTTTGCGTCCCGTTACTGTTTTCCGGACACCGCGTCCACTTTATTGCTTTCAGGACTTCGCGTCCCCGGACTTTGCGTCCGGTTACTGCTTTCCGGACTCCGCGTCCACTTTATTGCTTTCAGGACTTCGCGTCCCCGGACTTTGCGTCCGGTTATTGCTTTCCGGACTCTGCGTCCACTTTACTGCTTTCAGGACTTCGCGTCCCCGGACTTTGTGTCCGGTTACTGCTTTCCGGACTCCGCGTCCACTTAACTTCTTTCAGGACTTCCCGTCCCCGGACTTTCCGTCCGGTTATTGCTTTCCGGACTCCGCTTTCAGGACTTCGCGTCCCCGGACTCTGCGTCCAGTTACTTCTTTCCGGGCTCCGCGTCCACTTTACTGCTTTCAGGACTTCGCGTCCCCGGACTTTGCGTCCGGTTACTGCATTCCGGACTCCGCGTCCACTTTAGTGCTTTCAGGACTTCGCGTCCCCGGACTTTGCGTCCGATTATTGCCTTCCGGACTCCGCGTCCACTTTACTGCTTTCAGGACTTCGCGGCCCCGGACTGTGCGTCTGGTTACTGCTTTCCGTACTCCGCGTCCACTTTAGTGCTTTCAGGACTTCGCGTCCCCGGACTCTGCGTCCAGTTACTTCTTTCCGAACTCCGCGTCCACTTTACTGCATTCAGGACTTCGCGTCCCCGGACTTTGCTTCCGGTTATTACTTTCCGGACTCGGCGTCCACTTTACTGCTTTCAGGACTTCGCGTCCCCGGACTTTGCGTCCCGTTACTGCTTTCCGGACACCGCGTCCACTTTACTGCTTTCAGGACTTCACGTCCCCGGACTTTGCGTCCGGTTATTGCTTTCCGAACTCCGCGTCCACTTTACTGCTTCAGGAATTCGCGTCCCCGGACTTTGCGTCCGGTTACTGCTTTCCGGACTCCCCGTCCACTTTACTGCTTTCAGGACTTCGCGTCCCCGGACTTTGCGTCCAGTTACTGCTTTCCGGACTCCGAGTCCACTTTATTGCTTTGAGGACTTCGCGTCCCCGGACTTTGCATCCGGTTACTGCTTTCAGGACTTCGCGTCACCGGACTTCGCGTCCACTTTATTGCCTTCAGGACTTCGCGTCCCCAGACTTTGCGTCCGGTTATTGCTTTCCGGACTCCGCGTCCACTTTACTGCTTTCAGGACTTCGCGTCCCCGGACTTTGCGTCCGGTTACTGCTTTCCGGACTCCGCGTCCACTTTACTGCTTTCAGGACTTCGCGTCCCCGGACATTGCGTCCGGTTACTGCTTTCCGGACTCCGCGTCCACTTTACTGCTTTCAGGACTTCGCGTCCCCGGACATTGCGTCCGGTTACTGCTTTCCGGACTCCGCGTCCACTTTACTGCTTTCAGGACTTCGCGTCCCCGGACTTTGCGTCCGGTTACTGCTTTCCGGACTCCGCGTCCACTTTATTGCTTTCAGGACTTCGCGTCCCCGGACTTTGCGTCCGGTTATTGCTTTCCGGACTCCGCGTCCACTTTACTGCTTTCAGGACTTCGCGTCCGGTTATTGCTTTCCGGACTCCGCGTCCACTTTACTGATTTCAGGACTTCGCGTCCCCGGACTTTGCGTCCCGTTACTGCTTTCCGGACTCCGCGTCCACTTTACTGCTTTCAGGACTTCGCGTCCCCGGACTTTGCGTCCGGTTACTGCTTTCCGGACTCCGCGTCCACTTTATTGCTTTCAGGACTTCGCGTCCCCGGACTTTGCGTCCGGTTATTACTTTCCGGACTCGGCGTCCACTTTACTGCTTTCAGGACTTCGCGTCCCCGGACTTTGCCTCCGGTTACTGCTTTCCGTACTCCGCGTCCACTTTAGTGCTTTCAGGACTTCGCGTCCCCGGACTTTGCGTCCGGTTACTGCTTTCCGGACTCCGCGTCCACTTTAGTGCTTTCAGGACTTCGCGTCCCCGGACTTTGCGTCCGGTTATTGCTTTCCGAACTCCACGTCCACTTTATTGCTTTCAGGACTTCGCGTCCCCGGACTTTGCGTCCGGTTATTACTTTCCGGACTCGGCGTCCACTTTACTGCTTTCAGGAATTCGCGTTCCCGGACTTTGCGTCCGGTTATTGCTTTTCGGACTCCGCGTGCACTTTACTGCTTTCAGGACTTCGCGTCCCCGGACTGTGCATCTGGTTACTGCTTTCCGTACTCCGCGTCCACTTTAGTGCTTTCAGGACTTCGCGTCCCCAGACTCTGCGTCCAGTTACTTCTTTCCGAACTCCGCGTCCACTTTACTGCTTTCAGGACTTCGCGTCCCCGGACATTGCGTCCGGTTATTGCTTTCCGGACTCCGCGTCCACTTTAGTGCTTTCAGGACTTCGCGTCCCCGGACTTTGCGTCCGGTTATTGCTCTCCGGACTCCCCGTCCACTTTATTGCTTTCAGGACTTCGCGTCCCCGGACTTTGCGTCCGGTTATTGCTTTCCGGACTCCGCGTCCTCCTAACTGTTTTCAGGAATTGGCGTCCCCGGACTTTGCGTCCGGTTATTGCTTTCCGAACTCCGCGTCCACTTTACTGCTTCAGGAATTCGCGTCCCCGGACTTTGCGTCCGGTTACTGCTTTCCGGACTCCTCGTCCACTTTAGTGCTTTCAGGACTTCGCGTCCCCGGACTTTGTGTCCGGTTACTGCTTTCCGGACTCCGCGTCCACTTAACTTCGTTCAGGGCTTCCCGTCCCCGGACTTTCCGTCCGGTTATTGCTTTCCGGACTCCGCTCTCAGGACTTCGCGTCCCCGGACTCTGCGTCCAGTTACTTCTTTCCGGGCTCCGCGTCCACTTTCTTGCTTTCAGGACTTCGCGTCCCCGGACTTTGCGTCCGGTTACTGCATTCCGGACTCCGCGTCCACTTTAGTGCTTTCAGGACTTCGCGTCCCCGGACTTTGCGTCCGATTATTTCCTTCCGGACTCCGCGTCCACATTACTGCTTTCAGGACTTCGCGTCCTTGGACTTTGCGTCCCGTTACTGCTTTCCGGACTCTGCGTCCACTTTACTGCTTTCAGGACTTCGCGTCCCCGGACTTTACGTCCGGTTATTGCTTTCCGGACTCCGCGTCCTCGTAACTGCTTTCAGGAATTGGCGTCCCCGGACTTTGCGTCCGGTTATTACTTTCCGGACTCGGCGCCCACTTTACTGCTTTCAGGACTTCGCGTCCCCGGACTTTGCGTCCGGTTATTGCTTTCCGGACTCCGCCTTCTCCTAACTGCTTTCAGGAATTGGTGTCCCCGGACTTTGCGTCCGGTTATTGCTTTCCGAACTCCGCGTCCACTTTACAGCTTCAGGAATTCGCGTCCCCGGACTTTGCGTCCGGTTACTGCTTTCCGGACTCCCCGTCCACTTTACTGCTTTCAGGACTTCGCGTCCCCGGACTTTGCGTCCGGTTACTGCTTTCCGGACTCCGAGTCCACTTTATTGCTTTGAGGACTTCGCGTCCCCGGACTTTGCATCCGGTTACTGCTTTCAGGACTTCGCGTCACCGGACTTCGCGTCCACTTTATTGCCTTCAGGACTTTGGGTCCCCAGACTTTGCGTCTGGTTATTGCTTTCCGGACTCCGCGTCCACTTTACTGCTTTCAGGACTTCGTATCCCCGGACTTTGCGTCCGGTTACTGCTTTCCGGACTCCGCGTCCACTTTACTGCTTTCAGGACTTCGCGTCCCCGGACATTGCGTCCGGTTACTGCTTTCCGGACTCCGCGTCCACTTTACTGCTTTCAGGACTTCGCGTCCAGTTATTGCTTTCCGGACTCCGCGTCCACTTTACTGATTTCAGGACTTCGCGTCCCCAGACTTTGCGTCCCGTTACTGCTTTCCGGACTCCGCGTCCACTTTACTGCTTTCAGGAGTTCGCGTCCCCGGACTTTGCGTCCGGTTACTGCTTTCCGGACTCCGCGTCCACTTTATTGCTTTCAGGACTTCGCGTCCCCGGACTTTGCGTCCGGTTATAACTTTCCGGACTCGGCGTCCACTTTACTGCTTTCAGGACTTCGCGTCCCCGGACTTTGCGTCCGGTTACTGCTTTCCGTACTCCGCGTCCACTTTAGTGCTTTCAGGACTTCGCGTCCCCGGACTTTGCGTCCGGTTACTGCTTTCCGGACTTTGCGTCCGGTTACTGCTTTCCGGACTCCGCGTCCACTTTAGTGCTTTCAGGACTTCGCGTCCCCGGACTTTGCGTCCGGTTATTGCTTTCCGGACTCCACGTCCACTTTATTGCTTTCAGGACTTCGCGTCGCCGGACTTTGCGTCCGGTTATTACTTTCCGGACTCGGCGTCCACATTACTGCTTTCAGGAATTCGCGTCCCCGGACTTTGCGTCCACTTTACTGCTTTCAGGACTTCGCGTCCCCGGACTGTGCGTCTGGTTACTGCTTTCCGTACTCCGCGTCCACCTTAGTGCTTTCAGGACTTCGCGTCCTCGGACTCTGCGTCTAGTTACCTCTTTCCGAACTCCGCGTCCACTTTACTGCTTTCAGGACTTCGCGTCCCCGGACTTTGCGTCCGGTTACTGCTTTCCGGACTCCGCGTCCACTTTAGTGCTTTCAGGAGTTCGCGTCCCCGGACTTTGCGTCCGGTTATTGCTTTCCGGACTCGGCGTCCACTTTACTGCTTTCAGGACTTCGCGTCCCCGGACTTTGCGTCCGGTTATTGCTTTCCGGACTCCGCGTCCTCCTAACTGCTTTCAGGAATTGGCGTCCCCGGACTTTGCGTCCGGTTATTACTTTCCGGACTCCGCGTCAACTTTACTGCTTTCAGGACTTCGCGTCACCGGACTTTGCGTCCGGTTACTGCTTTCCGGACTCCTCGTCCACTTTAGTGCTTTCAGGAATTCGCGTCCCCGGACTTTGCGTCCGGTTATTGCTTTCCGGACTCCGCGTCCTCCTAACTGCTTTCAGGAATTGGCGTCCCCGGACTTTGCGTCCGGTTATTGCTTTCCGAACTCCGCGTCCACTTTACTGCTTCAGGAATTCGCGTCCCCGGACTTTGCGTCAGGTTACTGCTTTCCGGACTCCCCGTCCACTTTACTGCTTTCAGGACTTCGCGTCCCCGGACTTTGCGTCCGGTTACTGGTTTCCGGACTCCGAGTCCACTTTATTGCTTTGAGGACTTCGCGTCCCCGGACTTTGCATCCGGTTACTGCTTTCAGGACTTCGCGTCACCGGACTTCGCGTCCACTTTATTGCCTTCAGGACTTCGCGTCCCCAAACTTTGCGCCCGGTTATTGCTTTCCGGACTCCGCGTCCACTTTACTGCTTTCAGGACTTTGCGTCCCCGGACTTTGCGTCCGGTTACTGCTTTCCGGACTCCGCGTCCATTTTACTGCTTTCAGGACTTCGCGTCCCCGGACATTGCGTCCGGTTACTGCTTTCCGGACTCCGCGTCCACTTTATTGCTTTCAGGACTTCGCGTCCCCGGACTTTGCGTCCGGTTATTGCTTTCCGGACTCCGTGTCCACTTTACTGCTTTCAGGACTTCGCGTCCGGTTATTGCTTTCCGGACACCGCGTCCACTTTACTGATTTCAGGACTTCGCGTCCCCAGACTTTGCGTCCCGTTACTGCTTTCCGGACTCCGCGTCCACTTAACTGCTTTCAGGAGTTCGCGTCCCCGGACTTTGCGTCCGGTTACTGCTTTCCGGACTCCGCGTCCACTTTATTGCTTTCAGGACTTCGCGTCCCCGGACTTTGCGTCCGATTATTACTTTCCGGACTCGGCGTCCACTTTACTGCTTTCAGGACTTCGCGTCCGCGGACTTTGCGTCCGGTTACTGCTTTCCGTATTCCGTGTCCACTTTAGTGCTTTCAGGACTTCGCGTCCCCGGACTTTGCGTCCGGTTACTGCTTTCCGGACTCCGCGTCCACTTTAGTGCTTTCAGGACTTCGCGTCCCCGGACTTTGCGTCCGGTTATTGCTTTCCGGACTCCACGTCCACTTTATTGCTTTCAGGACTTCGCGTCGCCGGACTTTGCGTCCGGTTATTACTTTCCGGACTCGGCGTCCACTTTACTGCTTTCAGGAATTCGCGTCCCCGGACTTTGCGTCCACTTTACTGCTTTCAGGACTTCGCGTCCCCGGACTGTGCGTCTGGTTACTGCTTTCCGTACTCCGCGTCAACCTTAGTGCTTTCAGGACTTCGCGTCCCCGTACTCTGCGTCCAGTTACCTCTTTCCGAACTCCGCGTCCACTTTACTGCTTTCAGGACTTCGCGTCCCCGGACTTTGCGTCCGGTTACTGCTTTCCGGACTCCGCGTCCACTTTAGTGCTATCAGGACTTCGCGTCCCCGGACTTTGCGTCCGGTTATTGCTTTCCGGACTACGCGTCCACTTTACTGCTTTCAGGACTTCGCGGCCCCGGACTGTGCGTCTGGTTACTGCTTTCCGTACTCCGCGTCCACTTTAGTGCTATCAGGACTTCGCGTCCCCAGACTCTGTGTCCAGTTACTTCTTTCCGAACTCCGCGTCCACTTTACTGCTTTCAGGACTTCGCGTCCCCGGACTTTGCGTCTGGTTACTGCTTTCCGGACTCCGCGTCCACTTTAGTGCTTTCAGGACTTCGCGTCCCCGGAATTTGCGTCCGGTTATTGCTTTCCGGACTCCCCGTCCACTTTATTGCTTTCAGGACTTCGCGGCCCCGGACTGTGCGTCTGGTTACTGCTTTCCGTACTCCGCGTCCACTTTAGTGCTTTCAGGACTTCGCGTCCCCGGACTCTGCGTGCAGTTACTTCTTTCCGAACTCCGCGTCCACTTTACTGCTTTCAGGACTTCGCGTCCCCGGACTTTGCGTCCGGTTACTGCTTCCCGGACTCTGCGTCCACTTTATTGCTTTCAGGACTTCGCGTCCCCGGACTTTGCGTCCGGTTATTGCTTTCCGGACTCCGCGTCCACTTTACTGCTTTCAGGACTTCGCGTCCGGTTATTGCTTTCGGTACTCCGCTTCCACCTTAGTGCTTTCAGGACTTCGCGTCCCCGGACTCTGCGTCCAGTTACTTCTTTCCGAACTACGCGTCCACTTTACTGCTTTCAGGACTTCGTGTCCCCGGAATTTGCGTCCGGTTACTGCTTTCCGGGCTCCGCGTCCACTTTACTGCTTTCAGGACTTCGCGGCCCCGGACTGTGCGTCTGGTTACTGCTTTCCGTACTCCGCGTCCACTTTAGTGCTTTCAGGACTTCGCGTCCCCGGACTCTACGTCCAGTTACTTCTTTCCGAACTCCGCGTCCACTTTACTGCTTTCAGGACTTCGCGTCCCCGGACTTTGCGTCCGGTTACTGATTTCCGGACTCCGCGTCCACTTTATGCTTTCAGGACTTCGCGTCCCCGGACTTTGCGTCCGGTTATTGCTTTCCGGACTCCACGTCCACTTTATTGCTTTCAGGACTTCGCGTCGCCGGACTTTGCGTCCGGTTATTACTTTCCGGACTCGGCGTCCACTTTACTGCTTTCAGGAATTCGCGTCCCCGGACTTTACGTCCACTTTACTGCTTTCAAGACTTCGCGTCCCCGGACTGTGCGTCTGGTTACTGCTTTCCGTACTCCGCGTCCACCTTAGTGCTTTCAGGACTTCGCGTCCCCAGACTCTGTGTCCAGCTACTTCTTTCCGAACTCCGCGTCCACTTTACTGCTTTCAGGACTTCGCGTCCCCGGACTTTGCGTCCGGTTACTGCTTTCCGGACTCCGCGTCCACTTTATTGCTTTGAGGACTTCGCGTCCCCGGACTTTGCATCCGGTTACTGCTTTCAGGACTTCGCGTCACCGGACTTCGCGTCCACTTTATTGCCTTCAGGACTTCGCGTCCCCAGACTTTGCGTCCGGTTATTGCTTTCCGGACTCCGCGTCCACTTTACTGCTTTCAGGACTTCGCGTCCCCGGTCTACGCGTCCGGTTATTGCTTTTCGGACTCCGCGTCCACTTTACTGCTTTCAGGACTTCGCGTCCCCGGACTTTGCGTCCGGTTACTGCTTTCCGGACTCCGCGTCCACTTTACTGCTTTCAGGACTTCGCGTCCCCGGACTTTGCGTCCGGTTACTGCTTTCCGGACTCCGCGTCCACTTTACTGCTTTCAGGACTTCGCGTCCCCGGATTTTGCGTCCGGTTATTGCTTTTCGAACTACGCGTCCTCTTTACTGATTTCAGGACTTCGCGTCCCCGGACTTTGCGTCCCGTTACTGCTTTCCGGACACCGCGTCCACTTTATTGCTTTCAGGACTTCGCGTCCCCGGACTTTGCGTCCGGTTACTGCTTTCCGGACTCCGCGTCCACTTTATTGCTTTCAGGACTTCGCGTCCCCGGACTTCGCGTCCCCGGACTTTGCGTCCGGTTATTGCTTTCCGGACTCTGCTTCCACTTTACTGCTTTCAGGACTTCGCGTCCCCGGACTTTGTGTCCGGTTACTGCTTTCCGGACTCCGCGTCCACTTAACTTCTTTCAGGACTTCCCGTCCCCGGACTTTCCGTCCGGTTATTGCTTTCCGGACTCCGCTTTCAGGACTTCGCGTCCCCGGACTTTGCGTCCGGTTACTGCATTCCGGACTCCGCGTCCACTTTAGTGCTTTCAGGACTTCGCGTCCCCGGACTTTGCGTCCGATTATTGCCTTCCGGACTCCGCGTCCACTTTACTGCTTTCAGGACTTCGCGGCCCCGGACTGTGCGTCTGGTTACTGCTTTCCGTACTCCGCGTCCACTTTAGTGCTTTCAGGACTTCGCGTCCCCGGACTCTGCGTCCAGTTACTTCTTTCCGAACTCCGCGTCCACTTTACTGCTTTCAGGACTTCGCGTCCCCGGACTGTGCTTCCGGTTACTGCTTTCCGGACTCCGCGTCAACTTTAGTGCTTTCAGGACTTCGCGTCCCCGGACTCTGCGTCCAGTTACTTCTTTCCAGACTCCGCGTCCACTTTACTGCTTTCAGGACTTCGCGTCACCGGACTTTGCGTCCGGTTACTGCTTTCCGGACTCCGCGTCCTCCTAACTGCTTTCAGGAATTGGCGTCCCCGGACTTTGCGTCCGGTTATTGCTTTCCGAACTCCGCGTCCACTTTACTGCTTTCAGGAATTCGCGTCCCCAGACTTTGCGTCCGGTTACTGCTTTCCGGACTCCCCGTCCACTTTACTTCTTTCAGGACTTCGCGTCCCTGGACTTTGCGTCCGGTTACTGCTTTCCGGACTCCGCGTCCACTTTATTGCTTTGAGGACTTCGCGTCCCCGGACTTTGCATCCGGTTACTGCTTTCAGGACTTCGCGTCACCGGACTTCGCGTCCACTTTATTGCCTTCAGGACTTCGCGTCCCCAGACTTTGCGTCTGGTTATTGCTTTCCGGACTCCGCGTCCACTTTACTGCTTTCAGGACTTCGCGTTCCAGGACTTTGCGTCCGGTTACTGCTTTCTGGACTCCGCGTCCACTTTACTGCTTTCAGGACTTCGCGTCCCCGGACATTGCGTCCGGTTACTGCTTTCCGGACTCCGCGTCCACTTTACTGCTTTCAGGACTTCGCGTCACCGGACTTCGCGTCCACTTTATTGCCTTCAGGACTTCGCGTCCCCAGACTTTGCGTCTGGTTATTGCTTTCCGGACTCCGCGTCCACTTTACTGCTTTCAGGACTTCGCGTTCCAGGACTTTGCGTCCGGTTACTGCTTTCTGGACTCCGCGTCCACTTTACTGCTTTCAGGACTTCGCGTCCCCGGACATTGCGTCCGGTTACTGCTTTCCGGACTCCGCGTCCACTTTATTGCTTTCAGGACTTCGCGTCCCCGGACTTTGCGTCCGGTTATTGCTTTCCGGACTCCGCGTCCACTTTACTGCTTTCAGGACTTCGCGTCCGGTTATTGCTTTCCGGACTCCGCGTCCACTTTACTGATTTCAGGACTTCGCGTCCCCAGACTTTGCGTCCCGTTACTGCTTTCCGGACTCCGCGTCCACTTTACTGCTTTCAGGAGTTCGCGTCCCCGGACTTTGCGTCCGGTTACTGCTCTCCGGACTCCGCGTCCACTTTATTGCTTTCAGGACTTCGCGTCCCCGGACTTTGCGTCCGGTTATTACTTTCCGGACTCGGCGTCCACTTTACTGCTTTCAGGACTTCGCGTCCCCGGACTTTGCATCCGGTTACTGCTTTCCGTACTCCGCGTCCACTTTAGTGCTTTCAGGACTTCGGGTCCCCGGACTTTGCGTCCGGTTACTGCTTTCCGGACTCCGCGTCCACTTTAGTGCTTTCAGGACTTCGCGTCCCCGGACTTTGCGTCCGGTTATTGCTTTCCGAACTCCACGTCCACTTTATTGCTTTCAGGACTTCGCGTCCCCGGACTTTGCGTCCGGTTATTACTTTCCGGACTCGGCGTCCACTTTACTGCTTTCAGGACTTCGCGTTCCCGGACTTTGCGTCCGGTTATTGCTTTTCGGACTCCGCGTGCACTTTACTGCTTTCAGGACTTCGCGTCCCCGGACTGTGCATCTGGTTACTGCTTTCCGTACTCCGCGTCCACTTTAGTGCTTTCAGGACTTCGCGTCCCCAGACTCTGCGTCCGTTACTTCTTTCCGAACTCCGCGTCCACTTTACTGCTTTCAGGACTTCGCGTCCCCGGACATTGCGTCCGGTTATTGCTTTCCGGACTCCGCGTCCACTTTAGTGCTTTCAGGACTTCGCGTCCCCGGACTTTGCGTCCGGTTATTGCTCTCCGGACTCCCCGTCCACTTTATTGCTTTCAGGACTTCGCGTCCCCGGACATTGCGTCCGGTTACTGCTTTCGGACTCTGCGTCCACTTTATTGCTTTCAGGACTTCGCGTCCCCGGACTTTGCGTCCGGTTATTGCTTTCCGGACTCCGCTTCCACTTTACTGCTTTCAGGACTTCGCGTCCGGTTATTGCTTTCCGGACTCCGCGTCCACTTTACTGATTTCAGGACTTCGCGTCCCCAGACTTTGCGTCCCGTTACTGCTTTCCGGACTCCGCGTCCACTTTACTGCTTTCCGGACTTGCGTCCACTTTATGCTTTCCGGCTCCGCGTCCACTTTACCGATTTCCGGACTCCGCGTCCACTTTAGTGCTTTCAGGACTTCGCGTCCCCGGACTTTGCGTCCGGTTATTGCTTTCCGGACTCCGCGTCTACTTTACTGCTTTCAGGACTTCGCGGCCTCGGACTGTGCGTCTGGTTACTGCTTTCCGTACTCCGCGTCCACTTTAGTGCTTTCAGGACTTCGCGTCCCCGGACTCTGCGTCCAGTTACTTCTTTCCGAACTCCGCGTCCACTTTACTGCTTTCAGGACTTCGCGTCCCCGGACTTTGCGTCCGGTTATTACTTTCCGGACTCGGCGTCCACTTTACTGCTTTCAGGACTTCGCGTCCCGGACTTTGCGTCCCGTTATTGCTTTCCGGACTCCGCGTCCTTAATGCTTTCAGGACTTCGCGTCCCGGACTTTGCGTCCGGTTATTGCTTTCCGAACTCCGCGTCCACTTACTGCTTTCAGGATTCGCGTCCCCGGACTTTGCGTCCGCTTACTGCTTTCCGGACTCCGCGTCCACTTTACTGCTTTCAGGACTTCGCGTCCCCGGACTTTGCGTCCGGTTACTGCTTTCCGGACTCCGCGTCCACTTAACTGCTTTCAGGACTTCGCGTCCCCGGACTTTGCGTCCGGTTATTGCTTTCCGGACTCCGCTTTCAGGACTTCGCGTCCCCGGACTCTGCGTCCAGTTATTGCTTTCCGGACTCCGCGTCCTCTTAACTGCTTTCAGGACTTCGCGTCCCCGGACTGTGCGTCCAGTTACTGCTTTCCGGACTCCGCGTCCACTTTAGTGCTTTCAGGACTTCGCGTCCCCGGACTTTGCGTCCGGTTATTGCTTTCCGGACTCCGCGTCCACTTTACTGATTTCAGGACTTCGCGTCCCCGGACTTTGCGTCCGGTTACTGCTTTCCGGACTCCGCGTCCACTTTACTGCTTTCAGGACTTCGCGTCCCCGGACTTTGCGTCCGGTTATTGCTTTCCGGACTCCGCGTCCACTTTACTGCTTTCAGGACTTCGCGTCCCCGGACTTTGCGTCCGGTTACTGCTTTCCGGACTCCGCGTCCACTTTAGTGCTTTCAGGACTTCGCGTCCCCGGACTTTGCGTCCGGTTATTGCTTTCCGGACTCCGCGTCCACTTTACTGCTTTCAGGACTTCGCGTCCCCGGACTTTGCGTCCGGTACTGCTTTCCGGACTCCGCGTCCACTTTACTGCTTTCAGGACTTCGCGTCCCCGGACTTTGCGTCCGGTTACTGCTTTCGGACTTTGCGTCCCGGTTACTGCTTTTCGGACTCCGCGTCCACTTTAGTGCTTTCAGGACTTCGCGTCCCGGACTTTGCGTCCGGTTATTGCTTTCCGGACTCCGCGTCCACTTTATTGCTTTCAGGACTTCGCGTCCCCGGACTTTGCGTCCGGTTATTACTTTCCGGACTCCGCGTCCACTTTACTGCTTTCAGGACTTCGCGTCCCCGGGACTTGCGGTCCACTTTACTGCTTTCAGGACTTCGCGTCCCCGGACTGTGCGTCTGGTTACTTCTTTCCGAACTCCGCGTCCACTTTACTGCTTTCAGGACTTCGCGTCCCCGGACTTTGCGTCCGGTTACTGCTTTCCGGACTCCGCGTCCACTTTAGTGCTTTCAGGACTTCGCGTCCCCGGACTTTGCGTCCGGTTATTGCTTTCCGGACTCCACGTCCACTTTATTGCTTTCAGGACTTCGCGTCCCCGGACTTTGCGTCCGGTTATTACTTTCCGGACTCGGCGTCCACTTTACTGCTTTCAGGACTTCGCGTCCCCGGACTTTGCGTCCGGTTATTGCTTTCCGGACTCCGCGTCCACATTACTGCTTTCAGGACATCGCGTCCTTGGACTTTGCGTCCCGTTACTGCTTTCCGGACTCCGCGTCCACTTTTCTGCTTTCAGGACTTCGAGTCCCCGGACTTTGCGTCCGGTTACTGCTTTCCGGACTCCGCGTCCACTTTAGTGCTTTCAGGACTTCGCGTCCCCGGACTTTGCGTCCGGTTATTGCTTTCCGGACTCCGCGTCCTCTTAACTGCTTTCAGGAATTGGCGTCCCCGGACTTTGCGTCCGGTTATTGCTTTCCGAACTCCGCGTCCACTTTACTGCTTTCAGGACTTCGCGTCCCCGGACTTTGCGTCCGGTTACTGCTTTCCGGACTCCGCGTCCACTCTAGTGCTTTCAGGACTTCGCGTCCCCGGACTTTGCGTCCGGTTACTGCATTCCGGACTCCGCGTCCACTTTAGTGCTTTCAGGACTTCGCGTCCCCGGACTTCGCGTCCGGTTACTACTTTCAGGACTTCGCGTCACCGGACTTCGCGTCCACTTTATTGCCTTCAGGACTTCGCGTCCCCGGACTTTGCGTCCGGTTATTGCTTTCCGGACTCCGCGTCCACTTTACTGCTTTCAGGACTTCGCGTCCCCGGACTTTGCGTCCGGTTACTGCTTTCCGGACTCCGCGTCCACTTTACTGCTTTCAGGACTTCGCGTCCCGGACTTTGCGTCCGGTTACTGCTTTCCGGACTCCGCGTCCACTTTACTGCTTTCAGGACTTCGCGTCCCCGGACTTTGCGTCCGGTATTGCTTTCCGGACTCCGCGTCCACTTTACTGCTTTCAGGACTTCGCGTCCGGTTTTGCTTTCCAGACTCCGCGTCCACTTTACTTCTTTCTGGACTTCGCGTCACCGGACTTTGCGTCCGGTTAGTGCTTTCCGGACTCCGCGTCCACTTTACTGCTTTCAGGACTTCGCGTCCCCGGACTTTGCGTCCCGTTACTGCTTTCCGGACTCCGCGTACACTTTACTGCTTTCAGGACTTCGCGTCCCCAGACTCTGCGTCCAGTTATTGCTTTCCGGACTCCGCGTCCTCTTAACTGCTTTCAGGACTTCGCGTCCCCGGACTGTGCGTCCGGTTACTGCTTTCCGGACTCCGCGTCCACTTTAGTGCTTTCAGGACTTCGCATCCCCGGACTGTGCGTCCGGTTACTGCTTTCCGGACTCCGCGTACACTTTACTGACTTCAGGACTTTGCGTCCCGTTACTGCTTTCCGGACTCCGCGTACACTTTACTGCTTTCAGGACTTCGCGTCCCCGGACTTTGCGTCCGGTTACTGCTTTCAGGACTCCGCGTCCACTTTATTGCTTTCAGGAATTCGCGTTCCCCGGACTTTGCGTCCACTTTAGTGCTTTCAGGACTTCGCGTCCCCGGACTTTGCGTCCGGTTATTGCCTTCCGGACTCCGCGTCCACATTACTGCTTTCAGGACATCGCGTCCTTGGACTTTGCGTCCCGTTACTGCTTTCCGGACTCCGCGTCCACTTTTCTGCTTTCAGGACTTCGAGTCCCCGGACTTTGCGTCCGGTTACTGCTTTCCGGACTCCGCGTCCACTTTAGTGCTTTCAGGACTTCGCGTCCCTGGACTTTGCGTCCGGTTATTGCTTTCCGGACTCTGCGTCCACTTTACTGCTTTCAGGACTTCTCGTCCCCGGACTTTGCGTCCGGTTACAGCTTTCCGGACTCCGCGTCCACTTTATTGCTTTCAGGACTTCGCGTCCCCGGACTTTGCGTCCGGTTATTGCTTTCCGAACTCCGCGTCCACTTTACTGCTTTCTGGACTTCGCGTCCCCGGACTTTGCGTCCGGTTACTGCTTTCCGGACTCCGCGTCCACTTTAGTGCTTTCAGGACTTCAAGTCCCCGGAATTTGCGTCCGGTTATTGCTTTCCCGACTCCGCGTCCACTTTACTGCTTTTAGGACTTCGCGTCCCCGGACTTTGCGTCCGGTTACTGCTTTCCGGACTCCGCGTCCACTTTAGTGCTTCCAGGACTTCGCGTCCCCGGACTCTGCGTCAAGTTACTTCTTTCCGGACTCCGCGTCCACTTTACTGCTTTCAGGACTTTGCGTCCCCGGACTTTGCGTCCGGTTACTGCTTTCCGGACTCCGCGTCCACTTTATTGCTTTCAGGACTTCGCGTCCCCGGACTTTGCGTCCGGTTATTGCTTTCCGGACTCCGCGTCCACTTTACTGCTTTCAGGACTTCGCGCCGGTTATTGCTTTCGGTACTCCGCTTCCACTTTAGTGCTTTCAGGACTTCGCGTCCCGGACTCTGCGTCCGGTTATTCTTTCCGAACTCCGCGTCCACTTTACTGCTTTCAGGACTTCGCGTCCCCGGACTTTGCGTCCGGTTACTGCTTTCCGGATCCGCGTCCACTTTACTGCTTTCAGGACTTCGCGTCCCCGGACTTTGCGTCCGGTTACTGCTTCCGGACTCCGCGTCCACTTTAGTGCTTTCAGGACTTCGCGTCCCCGGACTTTGCGTCCGGTTACTTCTTTCCGGACTCCGCGTCCACTTTACTGCTTTCAGGACTTCGCGTCCCGGACTTTGCGTCCGGTTACTGCTTTCCGGACTCCGCGTCCACTTTATGCTTTCAGGACTTCGCGTCCCGGACTTTGCGTCCGGTTATTGCTTTCGGACTCCGCGTCCACTTTATTGCTTTCAGGACTTCGCGTCCCCGGACTTTGCGTCGGTTACTTTCCGGACTCCGCGTCCACTTTACTGCTTTCAGGACTTCGCGTCCCCGGACTTTGCGGTCCACTTTACTGCTTTCAGGACTTCGCGTCCCCGGACTGTGCGTCCGGTTACTGCTTTCCGGACTCGCGTCCACCTTAGTGCTTTCAGGACTTCGCGTCCCAGACTTTGCGTCCAGTTACTTCTTTCCGGACTCCGCGTCCACTTTACTGCTTTCAGGACTTCGCGTCCCCGGACTTTGCGTCCGGTTACTGCTTTCCGGACTCCGCGTCCACTTTAGTGCTTTCAGGACTTCGCGCGTCCCCGGACTTGCGTCCGGTTATTGCTTTCCGGACTCCGCGTCCACTTTATTGCTTTCAGGACTTCGCGTCCCCGGACTGCGTCGGTTACTGCTTTCCGGACTCCGCGTCCACTTTAGTGCTTTCAGGACTTCGCGTCCCGGACTTGCGTCCAGTTACTGCTATCCGGACTCCGCGTCCACTTTACTGCTTTCAGGACTTCGCGTCCCTGGACTTTGCGTCCGGTTACTGCTTTCCGGACTCCGCGTCCACTTTATTGCTTTCAGGACTTTGCGTCCCCGGACTTTGCGTCCCGTTATTGCTTTCCGGACTCCGCGTCCACTTTACTGCTTTCAGGACTTCGCGTCCGGTTATTGCTTTCCGGACTCCGCGTCCACTTTACTGCTTTCAGGACTTCGCGTCCCCGGACTTTGGGTCCGGTTACTGCTTTCCGGACTCCGCGTCCACTTTAGTGCTTTCAGGACTTCGCGTCCCCGGACTTTGCGTCGGTTTGCTTTCCGTACTCCGCGTCCACTTTAGTGCTTTCAGGACTTCGCGTCCCGGACTCTACGTCCGGTTACTTCTTTCCGAACTCCGCGTCCACTTTACTGCTTTCAGGACTTCGCGTCCCCGGACTTTGCGTCCGGTTACTGCTTTCCGGACTCCGCGTCCACTTTAGTGCTTTCAGGACTTCGCGTCCCTGGACTTTGCGTCCGGTTACTTCTTTCCGGACTCCGCGTCCACTTTAGTGCTTTCAGGACTTCGCGTCCCCGGACTTTGCGTCCGGTTATTGCTTTCCGGACTCCCGTCCACTTTATTGCTTTCAGGACTTCGCGTCCCCGGACATTGCGTCCGGTTACTGCTTTCGGACTCCGCGTCCACTTTATTGCTTTCAGGACTTCGCGTCCCCGGACTTTGCGTCCGGTTATTGCTTTCCGGACTCCGCGTCCACTTTACTGCTTTCAGGACTTCGCGTCCGGTTATTGCTTTCCGGACTCCGCGTCCACTTTACTGATTTCAGGACTTCGCGTCCCCAGACTTTGCGTCCCGTTACTGCTTTCCGGACTCCGCGTCCACTTTACTGCTTTCAGGAGTTCGCGTCCCCGGACTTTGCGTCCGGTTATTGCTTTCCGGACTCCGCGTCCACTTTACTGCTTTCCGGACTCCGCGTCCACTTTAGTGCTTTCAGGACTTCGCGTCCCCGGACTTTGCGTCCGGTTATTGCTTTCCGGACTCCGCGTCCACTTTACTGCTTTCAGGACTTCGCGGCCCCGGACTGTGCGTCTGGTTACTGCTTTCCGTACTCCGCGTCCACTTTAGTGCCTTCAGGACTTCGCGTCCCCGGACTCTGCGTCCAGTTACTTCTTTCCGAACTCCGCGTCCACTTTACTGCTTTCAGGACTTCGCGTCCCCGGACTTTGCGTCCGGTTACTGCTTTCCGGACTCTGCGTCCACTTTACTGCTTTCAGGACTTCGCGTCCCCGGACTTTGCGTCCGGTTATTGCTTTCCGGACTCCGCGTCCACTTTACTGCTTTCAGGACTTCGCGTCCGGTTATTGCTTTCGGTACTCCGCGTCCACCTTAGTGCTTTCAGGACTTCGCGTCCCCGGACTCTGCGTCCAGTTACTTCTTCCGAACTCCTTGTCCACTTTACTGCTTTCAGGACTTCGCGTCCCCGGAATTGCGTCCGGTTACTGCTTTCCGGACTCCGCGTCCACTTTAGTGCTTTCAGGGCTTCGCGTCCCGGACTTTGCGTCCGGTTATTGCTTTCCGGACTCCGCGTCCACTTTACTGCTTTCAGGACTTCGCGGCCCCGGACTGTGCGTCTGGTTACTGCTTTCCGTACTCCGCGTCCACTTTAGTGCTTTCAGGACTTCGCGTCCCCGGACTCTACGTCCAGTTACTTCTTTCCGAACTCCGCGTCCACTTTACTGCTTTCAGGACTTCGCGTCCCCGGACTTTGCGTCCGGTTACTGCTTTCCGGACTCCGCGTCCACTTTACTGCTTTCAGGACTTCGCGTCCCCGGACTTTGCGTCCGGTTACTGCTTTCCGTACTCCGCGTCCACTTTAGTGCTTTCAGGACTTCGCGTCCCCGGACTTTGCGTCCGGTTACTTCTTTCCGGACTCCGCGTCCACTTTAGTGCTTTCAGGACTTCGCGTCCCCGGACTTTGCGTCCGGTTATTGCTTTCCGGACTCCCGTCCACTTTATTGCTTTCAGGACTTCGCGTCCCCGGACTTTGTCCGTCCGGTTATTACTTTCCGGACTCCGCGTCCACTTTACTGCTTTCAGGACTTCGCGTCCCCGGACTTTGCGTCCGGTTATTGCTTTCCGGACTCCGCGTCCACTTTAGTGCTTTCAGGACTTCGCGTCCCCGGACTTTGCGTCCGGTTATTGCTTTCCGGACTCCCCGTCCACTTTAGTGCTTTCAGGACTTCGCGTCCCCGGACTTTGCGTCCGGTTACTTCTTTCCGGACTCCGCGTCCACTTTAGTGCTTTCAGGACTTCGCGTCCCCGGACTTTGCGTCCGGTTATTGCTTTCCGGACTCCCCGTCCACTTTATTGCTTTCAGGACTTCGCGTCCCCGGACATTGCGTCCGGTTACTGCTTTCCGGACTCTGCGTCCACTTTATTGCTTTCAGGACTTCGCGTCCCCGGACTTTGCGTCCGGTTATTGCTTTCCGGACTCCGCGTCCACTTTACTGCTTTCAGGACTTCGCGTCCCCAGACTTTGCGTCCCGTTACTGCTTTCCGGACTCCGCGTCCACTTTACTGCTTTCAGGAGTTCGCGGCCCCGGACTGTGCGTCTGGTTACTGCTTTCCGTACTCCGCGTCCACTTTAGTGCCTTCAGGACTTCGCGTCCCCGGACTCTGCGTCCAGTTACTTCTTTCCGAACTCCGCGTCCACTTTACTGTACTTTCAGGACTTCGCGTCCCCGGACTTTGCGTCCGGTTACTGCTTTCCGGACTCTGCGTCCACTTTATTGCTTTCAGGACTTCGCGTCCCGGACTTTGCGTCCGGTTATTGCTTTCGGACTCCGCGTCCACTTTACTGCTTTCAGGACTTCGCGTCCGGTTATTGGTTCTTTCCGGACTCCGCGTCCACTTTACTGCTTTCAGGACTTCGCGTCCCCAGACTTGCGTCCCGTTACTGCTTTCCGGACTCCGCGTCCACTTTACTGCTTTCAGGACTTCGCGTCCCGGACTTTGCGTCCGGTTATTGCTTTTCGGACTCCGCGTCCACTTTACTGCTTTCAGGACTTCGCGGGCCCGGACTGTTGCGTCGGTTACTGCTTTCCGGACTCCGCGTCCACTTTACTGCTTTCAGGACTTCGCGTCCCCGGACTTTGCGTCCGGTTACTGCTTTCCGGACTCCGCGTCCACTTTACTGCTTTGAGGACTTCGCGTCCCCGGACTATGCGTCCGGTTACTGCTATCCGTACTCCGCGTCCACTTTAGTGCTTTCAGGACTTCGCGTCCCCGGACTCTGCGTCCAGTTACTTCTTTCCGGACTCCGCGTCCACTTTACTGCTTTCAGGACTTCGCGTCCCCGGACTTTGCGTCCGGTTACTGCTTTCCGGACTCCGCGTCCATTTTAGTGCTTTCAGGACTTCGCGTCCCCGGACTTTGCGTCCGGTTACTGCTTTCCGGACTCCGCGTCCACTTTATTGCTTTCAGGACTTCGCGTCCCCGGACTTTGCGTCCGGTTATTGCTTTCCGGACACGACGTCCACTTTACTGCTTTCAGGACTTCGCGTCCGGGTTATTGCTTTCCGGACTCCGCGTCCCACTTTGAATTAGAGCTTTCAGGACTTCGCGTCCCCGGACTTGCGTCCCGTTACTGCTTTCCGGACTCCGCGTCCACTTTATGCTTTCAGGAGTTCGCGTCCCGGACTTTGCGTCCGCGGTTATTGCTTTCGGACTCCGCGTCCATTACTGCTTTCCGGACTCCGCGTCCACTTTAGTGCTTTCAGGACTTCGCGTCCCCGGACTTTGCGTCCGGTTATTGCTTTCCGGACTCGCGTCCACTTTACTGCTTTCAGGACTTCGCGGCCCCGGACTGTGCGTCTGGTTACTGCTTTCCGTACTCCGCGTCCACTTTAGTGCCTTCAGGACTTCGCGTCCCCGGACTTTGCGTCCGTTACTTCTTTCCGAACTCCGCGTCCACTTTACTGCTTTCAGGACTTCGAAGTCCCCGGACTTTGCGTCCGGTTACTGCTTTCCGGACTCTGCGTCCACTTTACTGCTTTCAGGACTTCGCGTCCCCGGACTTTGCGTCCGGTTATTGCTTTCCGGACTCCGCGTCCACTTACTGCTTTCAGGACTTCGCGTCCGGTTATTGCTTTCGGTACTCCGCGTCCACCTTAGTGCTTTCAGGACTTCGCGTCCCCGGACTCTGCGTCCAGTTACTTCTTTCCGAACTCCGCGTCCACTTTACTGCTTTCAGGACTTCGCGTCCCCGGAATTTGCGTCCGGTTACTGCTTTCCGGACTCCGCGTCCACTTTACTGCTTTCAGGGCTTCGCGTCCCCGTACTTTGCGTCCGGTTATTGCTTTCCGGACTCCGCGTCCACTTTACTGCTTTCAGGACTTCGCGGCCCGGACTGTGCGTCTGGTTACTGCTTTCCGTACTCCGCGTCCACTTTAGTGCTTTCAGGACTTCGCGTCCCCGGACTCTACGTCCAGTTACTTCTTCCGAACTCCGCGTCCACTTTATGCTTTCAGGACTTCGCGTCCCCGGACTTGCGTCCGGTTACTGCTTTCCGGACTCCGCGTCCACTTTACTGCTTTCAGGACTTCGCGTCCCCGGACTTTGCGTCAGGTTACTGCTTTCCGGACTCCGCGTCCACTTTAGTGCTTTCAGGACTTCGCGTCCCCGGACTTTGCGTCCGGTTACTTCTTTCCGGACTCCGCGTCACTTTAGTGCTTTCAGGACTTCGCGTCCCCGGACTTTGCGTCCGGTTATTGCTTTCCGGACTTCGCGTCCACTTTATTGCTTTCAGGACTTCGCGTCCCCGGACTTTGCGTCCGGTTATTGCTTTCCGGACTCCGCGTCCACTTTACTGCTTTCAGGACTTCGCGTCCCCGGACTTTGCGTCGGTTATTGCTTTCGGACTCCGCGTCCACTTTAGTGCTTTCAGGACTTCGCGTCCCCGGACTTTGCGTCCGGTTATTGCTTTCCGGACTCCCGTCCACTTTACTGCTTTCAGGACTTCGCGTCCCCGGACTTTGCGTCCGGTTACTTCTTTCCGGACTCCGCGTCCACTTTAGTGCTTTCAGGACTTCGCGTCCCCGGACTTTGCGTCCGGTTATGCTTTCCGGACTCCGCGTCCACTTTAGTGCTTTCAGGACTTCGCGTCCCGGACTTTGCGTCCGGTTACTTCTTTCCGGACTCCGCGTCCACTTTACTGCTTTCAGGACTTCGTGTCCCCGGAATTTGCGTCGGTTACTGCTTTCCGGACTCCGCGTCCACTTTACTGCTTTCAGGACTTCGCGGTCCCCGGACTTTGCGTCCGGTTACTGCTTTCCGGACCGCGTCCACTTTAGTGCTTTCAGGACTTCGCGTCCCCGGACTTTGCGTCCGGTTACTTCTTTCCGGACTCCGCGTCCAACTTTACTGCTTTCAGGACTTCGCGTCCCCGGACTTTGCGTCCGGTTACTGCTTTCCGACTCCGCGTCCACTTTATGCTTTCAGGACTTCGCGTCCCCGGACTTTGCGTCCGGTTATTGCTTTCCGGACTCCGCGTCCACTTTACTGCTTTCAGGACTTCGCGTCCCGGACTTTGCGTCCGGTTATTGCTTTCCGGACTCGCGTCCACTTTACTGCTTTCAGGAATTCGCGTCCCCGGACTTTGCGTCCACTTTACTGCTTTCAGGACTTCGCGTCCCGGACTTGGCGTCGGTTATGCTTTCCGTACTCCGCGTCCACCTTAGTGCTTTCAGGACTTCGCGTCCCCGGACTCTGTGGTCCAGTTACTCTTTCCGAACTCCGCGTCCACTTTACTGCTTTCAGGACTTCGCGTCCCCGGACTGCGTCGGTTACTGCTTTCCGGACTCCGCGTCCACTTTAGTGCTTTCAGGACTTCGCGTCCCCGGACTTTGCGTCCGGTTATTGCTTTCCGGACTCCCGTCCACTTTATGCTTTCAGGACTTCGCGGCCCCGGACTGTGCGTCTGGTTACTGCTTTCCGTACTCCGCGTCCACTTTAGTGCTTTCAGGACTTCGCGTCCCGGACTCTGCGTCCAGTTACTTCTTTCCGAACTCCGC
Source organism: Punica granatum (assembly GCF_007655135.1). NCBI lineage: Eukaryota > Viridiplantae > Streptophyta > Magnoliopsida > Myrtales > Lythraceae > Punica > Punica granatum. The sequence goes on along the minus strand of NC_045134.1, from coordinate 16,788,390 downwards.
GTCCACTTTACTGCTTTCAGGACTTCGCGTCCCCGGACTTTGCGTCCGGTTACTGCTTTCCGGACTCTGCGTCCACTTTATTGCTTTCAGGACTTCGCGTCCCCGGACTTTGCGTCGGTTATTGCTTTCCGGACTCCGCGTCCACTTTACTGCTTTCAGGACTTCGCGTCCGGTTATTGCTTTCGGTACTCCGCGTCCACTTTAGTGCTTTCAGGACTTCGCGTCCCGGACTCTGCGTCCAGTTACTTCTTTCCGTACTCCGCGTCCACTTTACTGCTTTCAGGACTTCGCGTCCCGGAATTTGCGTCCGGTTACTGCTTTCCGGACTCCGCGTCCACTTTAGTGCTTTCAGGACTTCGCGGTCCCCGTACTTTGCGTCCGGTTATGCTTTCCGGACTCCGCGTCCACTTTACGGCTTTCAGGACTTCGCGGCCCCGGACTGTGCGTGGGTACTGCTTTCCGTACTCCGCGTCCACTTTAGTGCTTTCAGGACTTCGCGTCCCCGGACTTTACGTACAGTTACTTCTTTCCGAACTCCGCGTCCACTTTACTGCTTTCAGGACTTCGCGTCCCCGGACTTTGCGTCCGGTTACTGCTTCCGTACTCCGCGTCCACTTTAGTGCTTCAGGACTTCGCGTCCCTGGACTTTGCGTCCGGTTACTTCTTTCCGGACTCCGCGTCCACTTTAGTGCTTTCAGGACTTCGCGTCCCCGGACTTTGCGTCCGGTTATTGCTTTCCGGACTCCGCGTCCACTTTATTGCTTTCAGGACTTCGCGTCCCCGGACATTGCGTCCGGGTTACTGCTTTCCGGACTCTGCGTCCACTTTATTGCTTTCAGGACTTCGCGTCCCCGGACTTTGCGTCCGGTTATTGCTTTCCGGACTCCGCGTCCACTTTACTGCTTTCAGGACTTCGCGTCCGGTTATTGCTTTCCGGACTCCGCGTCCACTTTATGATTTCAGGACTTCGCGTCCCCAGACTTTGCGTCCCGTTACTGCTTTCCGGACTCCGCGTCCACTTTACTGCTTTCAGGAGTTCGCGTCCCCGGACTTTGCGTCGGTTATGCTTTCCGGACTCCGCGTCCACTTTACTGCTTTCGGACTTCGCGTCCACTTTAGTGCTTTCAGGACTTCGCGTCCCCGGACTTTACGTCCGGTTATGCTTTCCGGACTCCGCGTCCACTTTACTGCTTTCAGGACTTCGCGGCCCCGGACTGTGCGTCTGGTTACTGCTTTACGTACTCCGCGTCCACTTTAGTGCCTTTCAGGACTTCGCGTCCCCGGACTCTGCGTCCAGGTACTTCTTTCCGAACTCCGCGTCCACTTTACTGCTTTCAGGACTTCGAAGTCCCGGACTTTGCGTCCGGTTACAGCTTTCCGGACTCTGCGTCCACTTACTGCTTTCAGGACTTCGCGTCCCGGACTTTGCGTCCGGTTATTGCTTTCCGGACTCCGCGTCCACTTTCTGCTTTCAGGACTTCGCGTCCGGTTATTGCTTTCGGTACTCCGCGTCCACCTTAGTGCTTTCAGGACTTCGCGTCCCCGGACTCTGCGTCAGTTACTTCTTTCCGAACTCCTTGTCCACTTTACTGCTTTCAGGACTTAGCGTCGTCCCCGGAATTTGCGTCCGGTTACTGCTTTCCGGACTCCGCGTCCACTTTAGTGCTTTCAGGGCTTCGCGTCCCCGTACTTTGCGTCCGGTTATTGCTTTCCGGACTCCGCGTCCACTTTACTGCTTTCAGGACTTCGCGGCCCCGGACTGGGCGTCTGGTTACTGCTTTCCGTACTCCGCGTCCACTTTAGTGCTTTCAGGACTTCGCGTCCCCGGACTTACGTCCAGTTACTTCTTTCCGAACTCCGCGTCCACTTTACTGCTTTCAGGACTTCGCGTCCCCGGATTTGCGTCCGGTTATGCTTTCCGGACTCCGCGTCCACTTTACTGCTTTCAGGACTTCGCGTCCCCGGACTTGCGTCAGGTTACTGCTTTCCGTACTCGCGTCCACTTTAGTGCTTTCAGGACTTCGCGTCCCCGGACTTTGCGTCCGGTTACTTCTTTCCGGACTCCGCGTCCACTTTAGTGCTTTCAGGGACTTCGCGTCCCCGGACTTTGTGTCCGGTTATTGCTTTCCGGACTGCCCGTCCACTTTATGCTTTCAGGACTTCGCGTCCCCGGACTT